>NC_135336.1:64332259-65613091 GCF_023851605.1 Tamandua tetradactyla | reverse complement strand
TTTTGAGGCTAGAAGAGCTCCAAAATCAAGATGTCATCAAGGTGATGCTTTCTTCCCAAAGACTGGTTTTCTGGGGTTCGTTGACAGTGATTCTTGGTCCTTGGCGTCTCTTAGTGTGCCAAACCCTAAGAGTTCTTCTCTGTCACAGGGCAAGGAACATGGTGGCCTTTCCTGGCCTCTCTATTTTCTTCAAGTGATTGATGTTCAGCTTCTGGCTGCTCCCTCTGGCCTTCTCTGTCTCTATGACCTTCCCTATAAAGCCTTCAGTAATAAGATTAAGACACTTCCCAACTCAGCTAGGCCACACCTTAATTGAATAAGCTCATCTAAAGATACCACTTACAAGAGTTAACACTGGCAAGAACTGACCATGTCTAAGAACATATTTTTCTGGGATAACATAGTTCCAAACCACTGCAATGATGAACTCTCACATACAGGATCTTACTACTCATTACCCCATTACATAACAAAGGGATTCCAAAGTGTTTTTTTCCCATTAGTCACCTTCTATTATTCAGATCATAGTCTCAGGAGTCCTGACTAGAGAGAAACAAGGTTATAAGGAGCTGCAAGGATGGTCCAAGAATGATTCAAATTCCAACTGTTGAATGGAAAGCCAATGTAAATGAAGCCAATGTAAAACTTGAAATCTCTCACTGTAAACCGAACACGCATCATAAAAGGACACAGTAGGTACTGTATGTTATTTTACTATGACAGGTATTACAAGCTTAAAGACTTTTAGTGATGTGAATTATCTGTTGTTCTTTAACACAGATTTGTGCACACAAAATTTCATTTCCCCAAACATAAAACTGAATAGTATTAAGATACAAAGTTGCAATATTTGGGCAATAACACAGAATTGATAAAGCATCATAGTTAAGATGGCAGGAATGTGAAGTTAGGTTGCCTGAGAGCAACTTTTTGAATTCTGCCTATTATCAGCTGTGTACGTTTAGCAAGTTTTTCACTTAATCTATAAAATGGGGGTAGTAGCAGAAACTACCTGTGGTAGTTAGATTCAGTTGTCAACTTCGCCAGGTGAAGGCACCTAGTTCTATTTCTGTAGACATGAGCCAATGTGGTAGTTAGATTCATTTGTCAATTTGACCAGGTGAAGGCACCTAGTTCTATTGCTGTGGACATGAGCCAATGGTATGTGAACCTCATCTGTTGTTGATTATATCTGCAGTCAGCTAGGAGGTGTGCCTGCTGCAATGAATGATGTTTGACTTAATTGGTTGGTGCCTAAATGAGAGAGCTCAATGTAGCACAGCCCAAGCAGCTCAGCATATGTCATCTCAGCACTGGCAGCTCAACCCAGGCCTTTGGAGATGCAGAAAGATATCAGTCCAGAGAAAGTTGTTGGAACCCAGAGGCCTGGAGAGAAGGCCAGCAGAGACCATCCTGTGCCTTCCCACATAAGGAAAAACTTCAGTTTAAAGTTAGCTGCCTTTCCTCTGAAAAACTAATGAAATAAATACCCTTTTATTAAAAGCCAATCCGTCTCTGGTGTGTTGCATTCCAGCAGCTAGCAAACTAGAACACTACCTTAATATAATTATTTTTAATTGAATTTTTTAAATGCAGATTTATTGAGATAGAGTCACACACCATACAAACCATCTGAAATATACAATCACTGGCTTACCGTATCATCATGTAGTTTTGCATATAATGCCAAACATAATTTTGAGAAGATTTAATGACTTAATGCATAGAATTTCTTAGAACAGTGCCACTGTACAAGAGGAACTTAATAAACATTAGCTTTTAAAAATATTGCTAAATAATATTTCGTTAGTACATTTATTTGTGTAGGTATGCATATATTGCAAAACATTTTGCTTACAAGACATTTTCACAATTGTCACTTGATTATCAACCAACAAACTCATAAGGTAGTAAGGATCATTATTATTCAATAAGTGAGTAAACAGAAGCCAAAATATGTATTTATGTTTCCAAGGTTACATGCTTAGGAAGAATTCCACAAATTTAACAAGTATTCCAAAGTCATCTGACTTAAACACCCCTCACTGGCTTTATAAAGAACTAATGATTTTTGCATGAGTGATACTGGTAACAAGAGAACAAGTGAAGTTTAGAAGCAATTAGGAAAGAAGGTACAATACAGAGCCTGAACAAGGTGAATTAGAGGACAAGCATGGAAAAGGTTAGGAGAATAGAAGAACAAAGGAAAATGACTAAAATCTCAGAGGGGTGTCTGTCTGCCCATGTAATTGGAACTATTTTATATTAAATGAGCCACTTGCCCTAAACAGATGTGAAGAATTGCTTCCAATGAAAAACAAAGGGTATATTTCTGTTCTTAGTTCTTTTCTGCCCCATGCATCTATGACACCTTTTATACAGTGTCCTGTAAAACTCTTAATCTGTGTCTTTTCAACTAGGGAATACAAACCTGCAACTAGCCTAGATTCCTTTTAAGAACATTTTGAATATTATAAAAGAAGTATATATCCCTGCTGTCTTTTTTTATAAATGTTTAATTTGGTTTCATGAGTTATACATACTTTCAAAAAGCTGCTGGCTATTCTGCATAAGCATGCTGATAATATGGAATATTATGCCATGTATTTGATTTATTAGTCCTTCCAAGAAATCATTTCCATCAAATGCTGTCTATGCCAGAAATACCCCCTTTATTGTTTTATATGTCACATAGAATGCTTTGAAAATATTAATGTTTTTTGCAGTTTGGTACCCTTGTATCTGATTTAAAATGATTTCCTCACTGCATAACCTCGGCTACATCTGACTCAGAACAATTCTCCACATTTCTATAGGATTATCAAATTATTACATGGTATTGTTGCTACAATGCTTTTCTATTAAAACAATAATGCACCCCAGATAGGATTCCAGACCATAAATTTTTAAGGCATAAAAATAAACTCATTTCCCAAATAACATTTGATTGATATTAGGGAATGAAGTTATTGGATCATCATGTTGTAAAGGAAATAGCAATGGACTCTGAAATTCTATGTACTTGGCTTTCAATGCTATCTGACGTTTATTAGTTAGATGGATTGGACAATTTATTCAACCTCCAGGAAACTCATTTCTTTGTTGGTAAAATGAGATTAATAATAACTATTATATAGGATTGAGTGAAATAACATTTTTAATGCTGATACAATTCTCAGCACATGAGAGCCTAATAGATAACTGTTATAACACGTATAAATCTGTGGAAATAAAAAGTTTTAAACAGCCATTTGATGAGAATATTTTAAACTGTTGTAAAATGCAATTATGCCATAATTGTGCATAGAAATGATTCATTCTAAAATAACTAAGCCATTGTTTATCAGATCAACATACTCAGTCCTGTGTACTATGACTTCTTGATCAGTTAATATTTCTCAGTTTATGTCATCAAACTCCTTTATCTTGATATCCTCTGAAATCACCTTAATGAATCAAGCAATTCATTTTTCTTTTTTGACAGTTTCACCTTTTTGAGAGGCTTTAAATTCAAAGATCATTACCTTATGATTGAGGATCTCAATGAAGTGGGTGTCAAGTTGGGGGGGAGCAGATTACAAATGTTCAAGGGAAGGAACTGCTGAATACAGAAACAAATTCATGACATATACAAAATAAAGTTTCCAAAGAAATGCAAGAAATAAATAAGCACTAAGGTCCCAAACCAGATGCAAAATTCGAGAATAAACTTGGAATATGTCATTGGTAACAGAGTCCAGCAGGAGGTAGAAACAGGGTAAGATAATGCGTAATTGGAGCTGAAGAGATACAGACTGTGCAACAGGACTAGATACAAAAACTCAAAAATGGACAACACAATAATACCTAATTGTAAAGTAATCATGTTAAAACACTGAATGAAGCTGCATCTGAGCTATAGGTTTTGTTTGTTTGTTTGTTTTTGTTTGTTTGTTTTTGTTTGTTTTTTTGTTTTTTGTTTGTTTTTTTTACTATTATTATTACTTTTATTTCTTTTCTCTATATTAACATTCTATATCTTTGTCTGGTGTGTCGCTAGTTCTTCTAAACCGATGCAAATGTACTAAGAAACGATGATCATGCATCTATGTGATGATGTTAAGAATTACTGATTGCATATGTAGAATGGTATGATTTCTAAATGTTGGGTTAATTTCTTTTTTTTTTCCGTTAATTAATAAAAAAAATAAAAATAAAAAAAAGAAACCAGGGAACTCAAACAAACATAAAAAAAAATTATTGAATAATTGGTTTAAGCTGGGTATTATATCCTTTTGAAACACTAATCTTAAACTCATACATTATTCCATGTGGATCACAGAACCTTAGCATCAAAGATAGCGTAAAGTTAGCTAGTCAACCCCTCTGCCTATGTCAGGATTGACGACCCTCGACAGTGTGATGTGTCGAGGCATCACAAACAGTGCACTAAACAAAATAATATTTGCTTTTATTCTAAACCACTTTGGGAGTTACCAGTTTGGAGAATAG
Organism: Tamandua tetradactyla; assembly: GCF_023851605.1. NCBI lineage: Eukaryota > Metazoa > Chordata > Mammalia > Pilosa > Myrmecophagidae > Tamandua > Tamandua tetradactyla. The sequence continues at coordinate 65,608,600 of NC_135336.1, read as the reverse complement.
TTACCCAATCTTAATTTTACAAAACATCATCTGTATTAGGATGAATCCTGTACCCCAACAAAACACATGTTCTCAATTTTAATCCATGCTCCTGTGTGTGTGAACGAAATTATAGATAGGACCTTTAGATGTTATTATTAGTTACAGTATGGCTAAATAGCATCATGGTGGGTCTTAATTCATAATCCTGGAGACAGAAGAAATTCAGTTGCAGTCTGTCAGTAGAAACTAGAATACAGAGAAAGCCAAAAGTCAGTGGAAAGTCTCGGAAGCCAGAGAGAACAGTGAGAAATCACTACAAAATGGAGAACTGCCATCACCAGGAGGCAACTGCCTCCAGAGAAAGGAAGGTCTTGCTAGTATCTTGATTTTGGACTCTTCTAGCCTGAAAAAGACTGAGACAATAAATGCCTGCTGTTTAAGCTAACCCATTGCCCTTGGCTTTTGAAATTTAAGATACCATCAGGCATCAGTTACATTTTATTTACTGAGTCACAGGAAATTATTTTGTATGTATAATTTTTCATTGATGTTATTGATTTGAGAAAAAGGAGAAACTTAACATCTTCAAACAGTAGATCTCTAATATCCTCTGCTAAAGGAAGAACGTTCCACTCAATCAGAATAAAAATTCAGATTCACATGCTTTTCCCCTAACAGGCAGGAGAAGAAAGAGCAAAAGAGCATATTATAGTCCAAGTTCTTCACATATACAATAGCCTTTAAGACCTGCATCAACCACATGCACTGCAGGTTGTGTTCAATATTATACGGGCCAAAAAAAAGGTGACTTTGAGAATTCCACACCCACAAATCACTTAGCTAGTTTGTTTTAGGCCAGACTTGGAACCAGGTCTAACAGAGTATTTTTTTCATATTGCACTGAATCTTTTCAGATCTTCTATTTCTTTCATTGCTTTCTTATATATAAAACTATGTCACCCCAGACTTGATACTCTTTTTTTTCCTATCAAGACTATTGTAAAGACAATAAAGAATACTGTAAAGAATAACAGTACTGTTTTGTTGAAATAATACAGCACAGACTAATTCATTGGGAAAAAGTCTAAAAACTTGGTCATCCTAGAACAAATTAATCTAACAATCCGCCCTTTGTCCTAAATCCAAACTGCCAGAAAATTTAAAAACTCATCCGTTTTTAAAAATTGCAGTGAAAATTGATAAAGATCTCAAATTAATGCAAGTGTTTTAAGCGGCTTCAGAAACATTAAGGAAATATTGAAATATCTTTTATATAATGCCAGTGTATGCATATTTTATTGCATTGTGTAACAACTTGAACAATTTCAATTTCTTTATGGTGCATAAGGTTATTCCCAGTTGAAAAGTGTGGTCAATTCCCTGATTATGACTTATAAATGAAAGATTAACAGAATTATCTTTATTCAAAGCTACAGGGTCAATGGGGTTTTCCATTGCTTTTTTTGTACTAACATATTCACTTGTAAAGTTCTAGAAATTATACTATGCAGTGAGAAGAGAAACATTCTTTCTACCAGGGTTGCAAACTTTCTAAATATAAACTGAAGTGGAGTCTGCATAAATATTTAAATGCTCCTTGGCCTATTATTATCATTGTGTTCATAATATGAGATTCATCTATGAAAGGAAGCAAAGGCTGAATTCAAATTGCCTACCAAGATAATTACCCAATGCATCTAATTTTGAGGATAAGTTATTAAAGAAACTGGGGTCGTCTACTTGTAGAGGACAGACGTTAGCTGAAATCAAGGTGTGACCCTTCCTGTCACATTTTAAGATTAATATCTTTACCTCATGGTTTCTGTGTTTGCCTTCTTGTGGCATTAACCAAGGAGTGTCCAGAGTCCCTATTGAGAACTGTCTATTTACATGCAGATCCTCACGGTTAAGGGCTAAATGGTCAAGATTCTGAAGTAATCCTGATAGCTGATTGTGCATAGTCCAGTATTTGCTGGTGATGTGTTTAAGAGATTCAGAATGCTCTGAATTTATAGGCTTTAAAGGAATCTCGAATCTGTTTCTTCTAGACGCTGCCTGTCAACTCCAATTTCTTTACTTTAAAGGGCTAATCTCCTTTTAAGGAAGGGCATTAACTTACCTAAAAGGAAACGGTGTGCTTGTAATGACAAATGAACATGACTCTTCTCTTCCATTTGAAAGAAGGGCACTTGTTCTGTCTAAATTGTATTTCTTTGGTAAACAGACTCTCCAGCCCTCTAGCTAGAGAAATCAATGCCCCTTACAGATGGTGCCAGACCCTTACTCAGAAATGCATGCACTTGATTTATACTAAAGTCTTGATATTTAAACCTCTGTCTAAACCTAAATCAGGGCCCTAGGGCAAGGACAAATGTCTTCATCTTTTTAAATTTAAGAAATTTGTTTCAAACTGTAGAAGATAAATTAAAATCCCAGAATGATTTGAGTCTGTGAGCATAGAAATAGCCCTCTAGCATAGTATGCATTTATAACGAGAGTCATAATCTAAGGATCAGCTCTCGAAATGAGAATGAGAATCAAAATGAATTAGAGGAAAAAGGTTGCATCTGTAAAAAGACATATATAAAGTCCTATGAATATAAAAACCAAGCCAACCTAATTAAAATTCAGCTTATTTAAATATATCTCTCTATCCTGTCCTCTAACACAAATACAAATATACATGCAAAAATACATAATATAAGCTAAAATTATGTTATTTAGCATTTTTAAAAATGTAATTATAGGACAACTCATATAGTAGCTAGGGGAATTATCACAGGTTGTAGCTACTGCCACTCTAAGAATTGGTTTCAATTCAGCCCTTAATGAGATCAGCTATTTCTATTCATTTTCATGGGTACCTACTCCCATAATGAAAAGGATTAATTTGAACTTCCTAGAAATGCATCACCTAGCTCATGTTGGAGGGTAGCTAGTCTGTAGGCCATAAATATAAATTCTTTAAGTACTAGGTTGATGATTTCATTAAAACTGATGATGTTTTAGTATTTCATGTGCAGTGGCATGCCAAAGGCTGCATAAAGCAGGGTTTTAATATAGAATGCATTTGAAGAAGAAAAGCTGACATGGCGAGGTGATTATCCGTTACTCAGAGATGTACCAGAGGGGGAGGAGATTTTCTTTTGTCAAGGTTAAATAATCACTGAAACTGGGTCCTTTATGGGTAAAACAGCCCAACAAAGAAAATCTTCACATCAAGCATAACCAGTGCTAAGGCAGGAGAAGACCTCTGTGTCATGGCTACCCTTCAAGTGCTGGTGATATCCTATTTTCACACGAGGAAAAGTAATAATGGTTGGGGTGTAGGGTTAGAAGTTTGGGAGAAGGGAATGCACACAATATGGCTTCATCCACTATTCAGGCCTCTATAAGTTAGCTTTTGGTTGAAATGACTATTTCCCAGTAGGCCTTTCCCAGTTCTCTAACCAATGAAATTCTGCTGCGCACTGGTGAAAGTGGTAGCCTACTGACGTGCTAAATGTGAGGGATGCTGGCAAAAAGGTCAACAGGTCCGTAAATCACGAGCCTGTTAAGTCCCTTGAGAAGTATGACAGGACTGACTCCCTATGAAATGCGGCTTATGCACATGTAATGATCAAGCTAGCAATTTAGCTCAATTTGATCAAGTCACTGGGGTAAAAAGATAGCTAATGTGGTTTCACATGAAAACAGGGGTAATTGGATTCCCAGGCATTTTCCATTTCATCTAGGAGTGTCAGACTCACATTTTCCAGATCTCTATTTTCTGTGAAAAGAAGAAATGACTAGGATTATGAGGGTTGACCATTAAAAACATTTAAAATATCAAGGATTATTAGTAAAATAGTGATAATACATCTAGTTTTCTAAAGTAGAGATCCTGTATAAAATGATAAAATGTATATTACTTTGAAAAGTATTACCAGAAGCGGTTCTGAATCTTAAATGAACTGTTTACCATCTTGTAAGCGAATAATAACATATAGTGATTCTTGGCCCTGCCACAAAAAGCCCACTTTGGGGCCAGTATCCTCCGTGACATCCATAACCCAATGACAAGACAAGATCACCAGTAATGATGCTCTGGAGAGCAATCAGCCATAATGTACTGAGACCCTCCAGAGTCACTGTCTGGCCAGGCACCAGACAGGTGCGGTAAAGAATTTGTAAATGATGTATGGATCCTTCTGTTGTACCTAACAGAGGCAGAATGTTTATCTTCCTAAATATTTGTAAGGCTCCTGTCACTTAGATATATAATACTCTGAGAAGACAAAAGGAAGAGGAAAAAAGGATGTTTAAAAAAAAAAAAAAGAGTATCTTTCAAGCCATCATGCTAAAGAGGGAAGGGTGGGGAGGCCAGGGGTGTGTGTGGAGTGACAGCCAACAGCCAAGTGTGAGTAGCCCTAAGCTTTTCACTGTGTTTATGTAAAATGGAAACAAGTTAATTCAGTGACAAGAGGAGAACAAAAAGAATCATAATAGTTGTTTCCATAATATGAGTAAGTCACTGACTTTTTCCACTCCCAATTTTTTACCTGGTTGGTTTGTTAGTTGTCACGTGAATGAAAGCTACAATTGAGAGGCTATAATATGGAGAAGAACATTTGTCTTCTCTTAAATATCCAAACCAGTATGGATCTTGACTTCTAAAAGTAAAAGTTTATTCTATCTAATGCTAAGCTTGGATATAAAATCACCACATTCAGTTCCGACATTTCAAATGCTACCACTAGACTTGAGAGAATGCTACAATATAATACAGTGTGTAAATCCATGTTCTAAGATAAATCATGATTTTACCATATTGTCTACAATAAATGAAGTAAATAACCTCTTCTCAGTTAATGACTGAGCAAGTACATTTTATTGCACATGTGAGCTGTCATCCATTTAGCATTCAAACCCCCTTATGTGTCCACTTCATATATTACATTGTTGAGGGCAACACATTAGCGGTAAGAGCAGGGTTTTGCTGTTAGAGGTAGTCCTGCAATATAGTTCTCTACTTCTGTGGTAGTTTGAAGCTATTATGTGCCCCAGAAAAGATCATAGTCTTTTCATCCATTTCTGTGGGTATAGACCTATTGTAGGTGGGACGCTTTGATTAGTTTATTTCAATTGAGATGTGACCTACCATATTTAAGGTGGGTCTCAATCCTTTTACTGGAGTTCTTAAGAGAATAAAAGAAACACACAGAGAAACTTAGAGAAACTAAGAGACAACAAAAGAAAAGAGAAACCCCGAGAAGTTTAGAGAAAAGCCCTGGAGAAACTAAGAAAAGTTCCACAGAAAACAGAAAGGAAACCACTGAAGCCAGAAGCTGAAAGCAATGAAACCTGGAAGAGATGGACCAGCAGATGCCGGTCATTTGCCTTCCAGCATGACAGTGGTGTCCCAGATGCTAGCTGCCTGTCTTTAGAGTCTAGATATCATTCTACTGATGTCTTGAGTTGGACATTTTTCATGGCCTAAGAATGGTAGTTTATAAGTTAATAAATCCCCATTGTAAAAGCCAATCCATTTCTGACACGTTACATTCTGTCAGGTTTAGCAAACTAAAACAACCTCCTAGTACTATAAACTCAGGTAATTACTTTATCACTCTGATTCTTAGTCTCTGTCCATATAATGGAATGAAGGATTCATAGGTGGCTATAAGATTATATGAAGTAAGAATGTGGCTTCACATTAACATTCAATAATATTAATGTTTATGATTTTATTGTTTATAGGAATAAATATTTTAGAGACTCAATCAGTAAAAATTAGCTTTTTCTTAATTCGGATGATATAGTCAGTCAATTGAAATTGTTAGATGAGAATTTCAATTTGAAGGTCCAGATAATTATTATTCCCTACAATTGACTTTCTGTTTGTGATTAACCTTCAGCTTCTTCATAAATGACAAGATGCTAGAATTATAGGTCAAAACATTCGGTGTGGATATCTCCACCTATAAAAAAGCTGATTATTTCTGGCTACAAAGTACCAAAGTACTTATATTGCACTTCACAATTAGGATCCTAATCTCAGCTCCTGATACCATATGTGAATGCAGCATAAAAAACATAAGCAAATTGAAACTTAGTGTCTGTCCTGCTTTTTATTTTGTCCTCAGTAGCATATTTTCCTATACAGTGAGTCATTGGGTTAGCAAACATGCTTTGGATACCTATAATGTGCCAAACACAGTTATAATTCTACAAGAAATATTCAAATTAATAAAGCAAGACTCACAAAGATATTTGTAATCAATTGAAAAGCAAATACTGAACAAGAAGATCAGCCACAGACCTGAAAGTCCAGGGGGATTTTGGCAGATAGAAATAAAAAAGAAGGGAATTGCGGGAAGAACGAATAGCATGAACAAATGCCCAGATAATTGAAACGTGAGATATGGTTTTTCCATTCCCTCCTTTCTTTGTCTGACAAAAATCCCACTCTTTCTTTAAGACCTAATACACATTCCAAACTGACTGCTTGAATTTTCCCTGTCCTCTTAATTGTACTCTTCACATTACATCTTTCATTTTGCATTAGCAGGTTGAGAAAAATCTCTAAATCAAGAACAATGACTTGGTAAATTGGGTGCCACAGGACTTATGTGAAGTCTGGCACACAGTAGTGACTAAATAAATATTCATTCTAGAATGTAGGGAGTGAAGGACCTCTCGAATGTAGGTTTCAATGACAGGGTGGAGTGAGCACAGAAATGTTGATCCCCTGAGCACAGGAGTGGTCCATGTTGTTTGAGAAGAGGGGGATTATTTGATGAATTTGATTTTGATGACAATTAACCATCCAGATCTAACCAATGTTAGCATATATAAGATTGCATACATAAGATTAGAACGCAAGGTCAGGGTTTTAGAAAGAGATTTGAGTCATTAATACAGTGTTAACAATATGTAAAAAAAAAAAAAAAGATGAGGGATGCTCCATAAAGAAAATCTAAGCAACAACTCTATTTATGGGCAAAAGAAAAAACTGAGTACAGAAATTGAGAAGATTTAGAAAGAGAACTTGGAGAGCTTATTTTCAGAGGACTCCAGGGAATACCTAAGTCAAAAAGAAATGTGGCTTTTGTTGCAGATGTGCCCTCTCTCTCTCTAAGCCAACAGGGCAAATAAACTCTGTCCCGGCCCGCGGGACGATCAACCGAAGCTCGAACTCCTGTGAGGGAAGAATGGCATGGGACAAAGAGATGCGAAGAACGGCAGCAAGACAAATATTCTGATCAAGCTGCAAAAGTTTATTGAGGAGGCTGGGTATATATACCCTAGAAGGAGAGGGGGTGGCTAGTAGGGACGGTGGTGATCTGGGATTGGTGGTTGCTGTTGCTAGGGCAGAGGGCAGATGTACGGTTAGTACTTTTGGTGCGAACTTTAGGCGCGAACTACTATTACTTCCGTGAAGAAGGCTGATTATAGTTTAGGCTGTTTTTTGTTTCAGCCCTGGCGGCCATGTTGCATGTTTCCGGCATCGCTGAGGGTGGATTTTATACATGCTACCTTAATTGTCCCCAACAAAACTCATTACACATGCCCCTATGTGGAACATGATTCCCAGGGGTGTAAATCTCCCTGGCAACATGGGATATGACTCAGGCAGGGGCTGAGCCTGGCCCTGGCATCGTGGGATGAGAGATCCTTCTTGACCAAAAGGGGGAAGAGAAATGAAACAAAATGAAGTTTTCAGTGGCTGAGAGAGTTCAAATAGAGTCAAGAGGTCATTCTGGAGGTTATTCTTAGGCATTTTATATATATTCCTCTTTAGTTTTCAGTGTATTAGAATCGTTAAAATCTAGTAGCCTTATTCTTGAAGATGATTGTATAACTATATACCTTTTACAGTGTGACTGTGTGATTGGGAAACCTTATGGCTGGCACTCCCTTTATCCAGTGTATAGACAGATGAGTTAAAAAAAAAAAGGACAAAAATAAATAAATAATGTGGGGGGTTTAAGTAGTGCAGGATGTTTGGGGTGTTGTTCTTTATTCATTTTTTTCGTAATGAAAATGTGCAAAAATTGATGTGGTGATGAACACATAACTATATGATAATACTGTGAACCATTGATTGTACACTTTGAATGATTATATGGCATGTGGATATATCTCAATGAAATTGCATTAACAAAAAAAGAAAGGAAGAAGATGAAGAAGAGCTGAGAAAGAGCTATTAGATTTGTAACTTCTGTCACAGAATGTTCTTTGGGGCAGGGTGAAGAAATCAGTTTATCTGGAAGGGTTTTTCCTCCCATACTGAATACATTTACACCTTTGAACATCATACCACAGAATGGAATCCATAAAAAGTAATATTATGTATCAATGGCTTCATGCAGAAGAAAATGTTTATTTGAAGCTATTTCAATATATTACTATGATTTGCACAAAGTGACATCATTCATATAGTACATTAGATGGAGCTTTTGCATTTACTTATGACTTTATAACAGGAATTTACTTAAAAGGCTATCATTACTAACATTTGTAAAAGTTCCAAAATTTATACCAACTATCAAAATTCAATTACAGTGGGAAGTCTTTCTTTATGCAGGAGTGAGAAGCCTACATGCTATTTTGGAACCAATGGTTACTATTTCTATGAGGAAAAGTAGATGTACTTAATAAAATACAGTAGGAGGAGAATCGGACTACCCAGAAAGTAATTCAGCCTGCAGGTAGCCTAAATGTTTTGCATTTCGGAAATTTTGTATAGATTGGGAGGGTGGAAGTGTAAAAAGTAAAGAAATAAAAATAGATGGCCAGCTACTCAGATAATTTGCCTGATTTGTTGGCAGAAACTATGTGATTAGTGGTTAGATTATTAGCCTAAACCTTCAAGAGCCTTCAGTGCTGTTGAGCATGGAAGTCTACATTACAAATTGTAGAATCTGGCAAGATGCGTTAGCCTAAGATAGAATAAATTGAAACTAAGAATGGCCTTTCCTATACATATTATGTAATGAGGAAAAAATACACTTACCATAGTGATAGGAAGTAAATGAATTTTCACAATGGAATTAATGCATTGATCTAGATTCATGTACTTTGAAATTATGTAAAAGTCAGAACATTATCCCTTTTCCTCATTGGAATAGATATTTATTAAACCATCTATTCATTTATCCATTCAAAATATAATTGAATGCTTATTATATGTCAGGTGCTATGATAGGCATCATGAACAAGATCTACCCCATCCCTCAAGAGCAGAATACCTAGTGATATCTTCTGGAATTATCAAAAAATATAGTAAAGAAAATTAATGCATAACTAACAAAAATCCGATACATATATAACGCATCTACTACCTAAATGCCTCATCAGATTAACCAACACTCTCAATTTACTCTGTAATATATACCATTCTTAGGAGGGGCTCTAAATTATTAACCAGTGTTCATAATACACTGAATGCTCAAAAAATGGGATCACTCTTGTACTTTTCCTTCTACCAGGATTTTTCAAATTTGTGCTTGTTTTTATCAGAAGTACAATTTTAATTTGTTCCTAAACATGTTTATGCACTTTATACGTATTATTATAATGATATTAAATATTGTTAAACTGATAAAATATGATTTTGGAAGTGTCTCTTTGATGCTATTGTTTCTATGAAAATGAAGTTGAATCCCTTACTCAATGAAAGTAAGTTGCCGATAGGACTGAATTAAGGCGAAACAACTTTAAACAACTGAGGGGAAATATCACAAACACCTTACAGGCTTCTCAACTTAGGTCAGATAACTTCACAAATGACTTTACATTTTCACTCTACTCTTTAAAATAGGAAGGCTTTCATAGAAGATATATGATGTGCATAATTTATGGCCAGACAGGTGATAAAGAATTCTGATCAGTGGGCCTCTCCCAAAAATGAAACAAAACAAAACTTGGCTTTACATTTAAAAAATTGATCAATGAACACAGTTATACGTTTTGAGTTAAAATTAAAATTTGAAATATGCATGTAACAGATTATTTTATGATTCTCCCCTATAACCAATTTATTCAATTAATCAACCAACTCGCTGCCTCATTTGCTCCGGATGGAAGGTTTTTTGCTATGCCAGCCATGGACTACAAGACTAAAGATACGTGGATATGTCAAAATGGCCTTCATACCAGGTGGGCCACAGTGATTCAGAGGCAGAGTTCTTGTCTACCATGCCAGGAAACCTGGATTCAATTCCCAGTGCCTGTCCATGCAAAGATAAAAGGCCCTCAAACTATCTATATAAATTAATATAACGGTGTTGCTTTGAAACAGAAAAAGGGACTTTTGCTTCTTGGTTTAAATAGGTAATGGGGGTAGTGATCATTCAAATTTTAAAAAGATGACCCTGAAGGACTAAAACCACTTTACACGTACATATATGTCAGCTACTCTATAAAAACACATTAATACACTACATAATATTCCCCAATTTCTGAGAAAACACCAAATGTGCTATTTGAACCCACTGTGTGCTTAGGGAAATACTTCATTTAAAAAGAACTTTTTTTTTAAATCAGGAAAAATAACAGAATAGAAGTTCATGGCCCTAAGGCCCTTTTTTGTGCTTACTTCTTAGAGGCAGGACCCTTGTCCCTAGCTGATGGATAAGGAGCTCACGCAGAGGCTCTATCCATACGGGTAGCATGTCCCTGGAAGGGAATGAGATGTGATGGTTTAAAAATTGAGTTTTTTATTGAAAATATTGAGTTATTTAGTTCTCAGTGATTCAGGGTGTAAGGAAACGTTTTTTTACTTGGAATGCACAGCCTTGAATTTTATGCTATAAAAATGTTCAGAAAATCGGATCTGAACAAAGCCATTTTTCTCCCATTATATGCGAATAGAACAAAGAAAAGCAAATGTGTTTATATAGTCCATGCTTTATCGAACTAACATGACTTCAATTGTTGCCTGTAGATTTTTTATGAGAACCTTTTCTTGTTTTACGCTCTTACATGGAGGCTGCCTAATGGCCACATTTAGTTCCCACTCATTAGCACACTTAACTGACTTACTTGATTACATAAACACTAAAATTGCAATAGTCTAAACTACCAAAAATAAAAATGAAGACAAATCCTTGAAACATTTTATCTTGTGAAGTTCTTTAGAAAAGCTAGGAAATCTGTTCTTCTCAGTCATTTGGTCTAGAAAAGGTATGTAATTATGAATTCTCTTTCCCGTTTAATTTCTTTTTTCTATCCCAATTGCTGAATTTAATAGAATTGCCATTTTATTTAGTTATCTCCTCCATTTTAGCACTTAAATCCAATTGTCTAGCAAGTTGTGTTTATTCCTCTTTTCTTCATCTCCTTCACAAAATCTTTGCTACCACTTTAGTCAAGGCTCCCTTTATCTAACAGGACAACCACAAATGTGTGCTAAGGGTTCACCTTAACTATTGTTTCCTTTTCCTAAATACACTAAATAGCACTTAGAGATGAATCTTCCTCAAACATTGTTTTATCACTTAAGTCTTTTGCTTAAGAATAAATAAAGCAAATTTGACAACGTCATTTATCTAAATGGCACTTCTTGTAAATTTCAAGTTTTCCATAATCTGTTCCTACAGGTTGTCGTCTCTTCTAGTCTATTTTTAAGTACCTGGGGTTTTGAATATACAATTCCTTAAGATCAGTGTTAAGTCACATAGCTTAATGCACGTAGTCCACAAACAATGGCCCAGGATCAAAATCTGGCCTGTTACCTGTTTTAGTGTGGCCCATGTACATTTCTAAACAGTTGAAAAATCAAAAGAGGAATAATATTTTGTGATGTGTGAAACTTATATAAAATTCAAATTTGAATGCCCAGTAATAAAATTTTGTTAGAACATAACCATGCTCATTTATGCCTCCATAGAAATGTTTGCCAACCCTTGGCTTAAGGGATATCGGATGGTAGACATCTCTCTCTTTATATGTATATAACTTTATTCAGAACAATGTATGCTAGTCATGTTATGTTCTATTTCATGAGACATTATAAACATGAATCTCTTTTCAGCAAAGTTAGAACTCTAAATATTTCCATCAAAATATTATTTTGAGCCTAGTGGAATCTAACAGTGGGAGAAAAGGGAATGTGAAGATGAAGCATAAATATGGATCAAGAGGATAATTTCATGAGAGAAGAGGGTAAGGGGGACACAAGGCAGCAGTTGACACAGACATAGATGGAGAGGACAGAACCAGGACTGTTGAAAGCGAGCGGGAGACATATTCCTATATCCAGCCATCTCCTTACCAGAGTCCTTGTCTCCTTAAACAAAAGCCGCCATTTATGAGCTCTCACGCATGAACTTGAATTGTATTATCTCAATTAAACCTCAAGACAGCCCAAATTAAGTCAATAATATTATCCTAAGTTGTAAATGAGGAGAGAGAGAGCTAAAGGTGTTGGCCAAGTACCAGACCTGTAATTGTAACTCAGGCATGATGACAACACCCATTTTTATAACCATCTCACTGCATTTCATTACTCTTCAATATTATGCTTATTCTTCAAGGGTGTCTATTTAGATTCTTAAAAATCACACATTTTAAAAATCATGATGGAAGAGTGTCAAATCAAAATTCAGATTGCCTCATACTTAAAGGCCTGAGAAACTTCTTATGAAATTCAGGTGTAGATATTTTGGTAAGAATCTCTTGTCAGAAAGAATAATTGAGGGTTTTGATGACACTAGAAAATAAACCACACTGGGAGATTTCAACACTATTGACTGGTGGTTACATATCATCTTAACAGTGACATTCATTGACCTCTTATTATGTTTCAGACAGTCATTTCTCACAACAATCCTAAAGGATGTGTAAAATCATTATGACAATTTGCAACAAAGATGAATTGCGTCATAGGAAGGTTTTAAGTAACTTGCACAAAGTTATAGAGTGAGGCGAGTTGGGGAACTAGGATATGAATCTAAATGGCCAAACTCTACAGCCAAGCAATTAATCATTAGCTCAAATGAAAAAATCTTTTTAGTACCTAAATGTATGAGACTATAATAATGAATTTCCTGTTCAAAAGAAAATGACTTAATTTCTTTTGACGAGGTGACAATTTGAATATACAAGACTACTGAAATACATAAAATGATATCTTTAAAGATAAAGCAGCATCCTGACCAAGACACACATACTCCAACACACACACACACAACACACACATATGTACACAAGGATAATCACAGTGGTACTCCTGTGACCAGAAAGATCCCGTACTGCATTATGATGCTTATCAGCTTACCAGTGAATAGGAACTCATGTATGATCAACTGCATCCTTCTGCTATAATGACAGAAGTTGGGTTCAAGAAGTATCTCTCTTCAGGCAACACTCGCAACCAGCTTTCCTCATTGTTAAGATCTTGGTACTGTTAACATAAAATGTTTGCTATCAGTAGTTGCTGTGAACAGGGTATAATGAACAAATTGCCTTGGGTAGCCATGGTTCACATAGTCCCCAAACACTGATGAGCACAGTGATTTTGCTATCTTTTCAACCTTATTACTGTTTTTAAGTCAATTTCAAGATATAAGATATCTCTGAAATGAAGCAGGAGAACCTCTCTGCTGCTGACATAACCTTTTGTCTGTAAATTGCTTTAGATATTTTATCAACAGTCACTGCATTTCATAAGATCTACACTATTGAAAATTGCATATGCTAAAATTACAATGTAATCTTTAGACACTCTTTTCCTTGAGGTCAATGTAAGGACACCATATAATTATACCATTACATGATGCACTTAATTGCAGAGTCCCGTATTACCTTTACCAGAAGTCATTTTTATTACAGCAGTTCCTCATTGCTAAGAAACACATTTTTCCCCACGTAGGACATGTCTGACATTAGACACATCTTAATATTTCTGAAATCAGAATGCAAATGTGTATATTTAATGAAGTGACATTCTCCCACAAAAGATTTTAAATTTCAGGTTCATCTAAAACTAGAAGGTCTCTTAAAGTGGAAGGAAAAAATAGTCTAATATTAATCTGATATGAAAATAATAATAATAATAATAGAAAGCCTTTTTAGTGTTTTCCACAAGTTGTTGAAAACTGAATGCATGTGTAGTGATCACTTGGAATGCTCATCACCTCGTCCTGACAACATAAAGCATTTATTGTGGCAGCAACCATAACATCTTGTCTCTCTTGCTGCCAAAGCCATCACCCTGTAATAAAGGGAAAATTCAAAATTCCTAAACTTCAACTCTGTTGATTGGAAAATTTTCATTAGAAATAGGTTCTATTGTGGTCCATAACCTACATTTTAAAGCTCATTATCCTCTGAGTTAGCATTGATAAGCTGACAACTGTAAAACATTCATGAAAACTCAATTGCAGTCTTGACAAATGTCTCCACTGTATAATCTATTGCAGCAATGATCTATGTATTACAACCTCTTCTTAAAGTATAAAAATTCACACTGTTTACATAATATAGAAGGATCTCATTCTGAACCTTGAAACTTAGTTTTGGATGGATGCCTTTTTCTTTAAACATCAAAGAATTTTGCTTTCCATACACTTAAGTTGTTTAACATGAGCAGCTTTCCTTTTTCATCCATCAAACAACAGAAGTCACCAGGAATACAAATAACCCTAGATTGTCAGCCTTAATAATCAAGAGAATGTTAATCATTACATGTATCATGGTACATTTATCAACCTCTGATGTATTGTTTTTCTCTCTCTCATATATTGTTCACAGATTTTTTAACAATCTTGTCTAAAAGATTTCTTATACCGAAGCTACCAAAATGATTGTATAAGTAAAAACTGAAAGCAACCTTGCTTTCATTTAAAGTTAAAGTCCAAAATAAAAATATGCTGTGTAGCTACAGTAATAAATGAAATGCTCTCTCTTTACCTTAGTCTCCATTTTATTTAATATATTAAACATACAAATATCAGGAGTTTAGATTATGGAAAATGAATGTAAAAATACTTTCCAAAATATACCCCTGTAAACCTCTAGATGGCAAACTTGAGTAAATTTTTATGAGTGGCCTGAATTTATGGGGTTTCTTACCAATTCTGTCTAATCCGCATATTGGAATGATTTTCAGTTTAATAAGCCACTTAGAAGTATTTGTGCTCTTGTGGAACAATGCATGGAAAAAGTGAATTGCCATTTTTTAATTAAAATTTAGTATTTTTATTTTAGATTGCCTATTTGCAACAAGATGGTGTTCCAAGGTCTTCTAGCAGGTCTCTCTGGTGGGCTGGATGCTCCAGAAAAGTTTTGCCTGATAAATAATTTAAACTGGCTTCTGAAATAAACTATTCCTTTATAATTATAAAGACTAGTTACAGCTTTTATGAAAGAAATTTTAGAGGTTTCAAAGGATAGTACCTGAAAGTCTTTTGAGAAATATAATGTAGAAGGTATGTGCCAGTCCGTCATTAGAATCTTCTCCATCTCAAGCATGCCCTTTGAAAAGCAAATATTTGGTGGGGAGGTGTCAGGGGGCAGTGGTAGAACTGCCTGCATTGCAAGAGTAGAATTCAGTAGTAGAATTCTCACCTGCATTGCAGGAGACCTAGGTTCAATTTCCGATCCATGCACTTCCCAAAAAACAAACAAACAAGCAAAATTTCAACAAATGGTGCTGCAATAATGGGATACTCACATAGGTAAATAATGAAATGTGACCCCACCATACAGCATACGAAAAACAACCAACAAATATCTGACCTGGAGAATTACCAAAGCCATGCATATTTTTGTTTTTTTTATATCATATATGTCTGTTTAATTCTATAATTTCTGCTATTCCTTTAGTCAAGTTAAGAAATATTTATTTATATGTGGATTTTTTATATTTATGAG
Organism: Tamandua tetradactyla; assembly: GCF_023851605.1. Lineage (NCBI taxonomy): Eukaryota > Metazoa > Chordata > Mammalia > Pilosa > Myrmecophagidae > Tamandua > Tamandua tetradactyla. The sequence goes on along the minus strand of NC_135336.1, from coordinate 65,592,757 downwards.
TTTTCAGGGGATGGACAAAAGTAAAATTAGTAAGGGAGTTGATCATTAAAATATATGCAAATGATATTGAAAAGTTCAAGTCTACTTCATATATAACATTACTAGCAACAATTTTGAAGTATAATATTCAATTATAGCTTCATACATATGTGAAATTTTCAATGAGGACTTGAATTACTAACCTAAGTCATCATCAGCTATGAGAAAATCTGTTACTTAGTCTACTGGATATTGTTTCCTACTCCTTTTCTAAAAGATAACTCCTCCCCCACACACTTGGTCACAAGGGGAAAAATGTTTAGTATAATAGTGGCTACTGACTATATTTGGTCATTTGACCCAATTGACATAAGCATTTGATGAAAGCTGGGACAAGGTTCTTTCAAAATTCCAACTTCTGGTCACCAGGACAGGTCCCTGATTCAAGGTGAAACAATTAGAGTCTTTCCGTAAAGGTCTTAAAACTGGAAGAAAAGAAAGAGAACAAGTCTCTCTCCAGTGCCAGAAGCTATAATATATGAAGTTTATGAGTTAGAACAACCATATTTTTGTCCTATATGGACTGGAAAAGCAGAGGAAGCTGAACTAGAGAGAGGGCAAGAAAAATAGAGTGAGAGAGAGCAACGGATATTAAAGACAGAGAGACAGATATTAAAGACGGAGAGACAGATATTAGAGCAGGTGACTAGATGGATTTCTTCTGAGGGCTCCTGATCCCAGCTGTTTCTGAGGCTGAACTGTTTCCTTGTCTTCCCAATCTGTGACACAGCCTAGAAGGCATTCATGAAGTTTCCACCGGTAGCTTTTGTTTTAGTTTGCTAATGCTGCCAGGATGTAATACACCAGAAATGGTTTGGTTTTGACAAAGAGGATTTATTAGCTTACAAATTTCCAGTACTAAGCCTATGAAAATGTCCAAATTAAGGTACCAACAAGAGTGTACCTTCTCAGTGAAAAGCAGAGTGTAGGTCCCTCTGGCACATGGGAAGGCACATGGTGATGTCTGCTGTTCTTCTCTCCTGGCTTCTGGTTGCAAATGGCTCTCTCAGCTCCCGTTTTCAGTAGGTTTCTCATTAAGTGCCTGTGGATCCTCACTTGGCTTCTCTGGGGGCACTCTGGATCTCATCTCTTAGCTTAGTATCTCAAAACTTCTGTATCCTGGTTTCATCTCTTTGTGATCTGTGTCGGTTCGCCAAGCATATGCAAATGTTGTGCCTGCTTTCTGTATCAGACCTTATCTCTTTTTCTCGATATGAACTCCATTAAGGACTCCAGTAAACTAATTAAGACCCACCTTAAATGGGTGGGGTCACAACTCCATGGAAATAATCTAATGAAAAGGTCATAGGCACAACTGCGGGCATCCTATCGCCATAGAAACAATCTAATCTAAAGATCCCAACCAAACAATAGATCTGCGCCTTGCTTTGTATTGAAGACTATTACGTTAAATATACTTAGTTACTGCCCATAAACAATAAATAATGTGTTTGGATTTCATAATAAGATATATTTTGCTTCTATCATATTTTAAAACAGTATATATCATATTTGCATAAATTATATTACATATTTCCATAAACAATAATTAAAGTATCTCTAAACTTAGATTAGTCCTAAAATGATTTTCTTTTAAAATACAATTGCAAAAGGACAAAAAGGATTAGATTCTGTTAGTTTCAAGTGTTCAAAATACAACTTGACCAAATACAAGTGTGCTGGTTTGAAACTGTTATGTACCCCAGAAAAGCCATGTTCTCCTAATGTTAATCCAGTCTGTAGGTGCAGATCTATTGTTTAGTTGAGATCTTTTGATTAGATTGTTTCAATAAGATGCAACACACCCAAATGTGAAGAGAACCCTTATTAATAAAGATGATGACTTTCTTTCATTCACTATTATAAGTATATATTCTTTATTGGGATACATATATGTGACATGCAAGAAACATTCAGAGGTTGAGAATTTTTAGGGCTCTTAAAACATGCTGATCTCAAATGCTCATGTTAAACTCTAATGAGATATAAAGGTAAAACCCTGACTCGAGTTATTCACAAGATGGGCATCCTTTCAAAATATCTTTATAACTCAGAATCACATTTGACAATTATTTTCAGGCAATAGACTTTCTCTATTCAACAGAAACCTTGAGACTTGCTGTATAAATGCTTTATAGATGTTTGTGGATGCTCTCTTAATTTTGGACAATGATAAATGCGGAGGATAGCCACTAGGGGCTCCTAAAGCCCTGCAATAAGGAGAACACCTGCCTGAAAATAAAGTCAGTTCACAGAGAGAAAGTAAACAAATGAAGAGGTAGGCAGAGTGCCATGAGGATATCACTTGAACACATGGATCTAGTCTTGCCTGAAGTCAGACATGCCTTGAAGTTACATTTATGTGAACTAATGATTTCCTATTATCACCAAACCGGATGGAATATTGTTTCATTAGAAACAAAAGGAGTCTTGAAAAGAAGACTCCAACCCCACTACCCTAGCTCATGCTTTTAAGTGAAATCTCTCATTCTTCATGGCTCCAAAGGGCAAAATCAGGACTAGAGAAATAAGAGGGAAACAGTCTTTTTATAACAATTCTAGATTCATGCAGGAAATCTTAAAATTGATGCCTAGGTGGAATTACATAGCTAGAAGCAGCATAAAGGCCCACCAGATCATGTGTCCAGATGTTTGTATTCACAACTATCTGTTATTGATATCAGATAGTTATTGATCTGTTATTTATCAATACAGTAATTGATAGAATAAAGTTTTTAAAAATATTGAAAATCTGAAAGAAAAAAATGGTCAAAATTTAAAGCATGAAATATCATAGTAAGTCACTATCTAACAGACCTTCAAGTTTAGAATATAGAAGTGTTTTAGATTATAACAGAGATATCCAAAATGACTAATGTGGTCTAACTGAAATACATGCTAATAACATTAAGAGGGGGTGTTTTGACTGTTTTTACTTGGTTGTCCTTACTCTGAAATGTACTTTTACTAAATCCTGGCTACCAGAACATTCATAAGTTGAACACTTCCAGAAAGTGCGATTGATAAATTATATGAATGCTTAATAGAAAACTGGAGTAATGGAGTTTAAAAAAGAAAAACTCTTGGAAAAGACAAAGATGTGTTATCAGAAGATCAAAACTGAAATCTTTGACCTGTGTTGCAAAGGATACCAGCCGTTATGGGTTGAATTGTATCTGCCCCCCCAAATATATGTTGAAATCCTAACCCCTGTACCTGTGAATGTGATCTTAATTAGAAATAAGGTCATAGTAAATGGAATTCGTTAAATTAAGGAGTAGGGTGGGCTCTTAATCCAATATGACTGGTATCCTAATAAGAAGGACCAATATAAAGACAAACGTAGAACCTGGGGAGAAGGTCATGTGACATATGGACAGGGTATAAATCAGAGTTTGCTGCCACAAGCCAAGAAATGTCAAGGACTGGTGGCTATAGCCAGAAACCAGGAGAGAGGTGACAAATTCTTCCCTAGAGATGTCAGGGGAAACATGACCTGCCTACACCTTGATTTAGGACTTGTAGCCTCCAGAACTGTGAAATAATACAGTTATATTGTTTTAAGCCATTCTGTGAATTATAATTTGTTCCAGCAGCCCTAGGAAAGTAAGACACCATTTTAGATCAATTATTTGATATCTCTAAGTTTCAGTTTCCTCCATAAAATTGAATTGACATAATAGATAGCTGTGGGAATGTCTTTCCAGCAGCTTCTCCTAGAAATTACCCACCATCCATATGGGATCTCAGATGACCCATGTGACACTACCTCTAACCACAATTGTTTAAACAAGGTATAGGAACCTGATCCTCGTTAATCCAATAGACCCCTCACTGGGATTGCCAATGAGAGAGAAGTGAGATGGTTTCCATTAGCCCAAACTAGGAGAGGGCAGCTGAGATGCTGCTGTTGATGATAGTTACTATCAAGTAAAAAAAGGCAGCCTACAATAAGAAAGAAATTGATAGGAGAGAGAAAGATTGGTAAGAAATGGAGACAGAGACATATTGTTCTAATGCCTGACTTGTTCTAAGTTCAGTTGTGTCCTTTTAATACCTTAGTTGTTCAATCTTTCCTTAGAATCACTAGCCAGCAAATTCCCCTTTTCACCTGATCTTTGAAACTGGCATCTATCACTTCTTGCCAAGAAGTGTTCTAATATAGGTAGTTTCTCTAATTTTATTGTTGTTTTTTTTACTTTTTTACAGAAATAACATGAGATATTGAATGTCACAGTATTTTGAAAACTGTAAAGCACTACTCAAATATAGGGCAGTGTTATAGAAGTTAGTATCTCCAACTAATTCCAAATATGAAAAGATTTCTTCTTGTAAGTAGTTTCAAATGGAAGCACCAGGGAACATGATTTGGCAAAATCTAAAGAAAGGAAAATTTCAGGTGGTACCCACTCTGGGCTACAACAACATTACTTTAGCTCTATTTTTCTTCAGATAAAGTCAGCTTTTTCAAGTTCTTCATCAACTTTGTTTAATATACACAAACATGCATGCATAACATATATATACAAATATACACAAATGTTTTATTATATACATATCTCTTTTATATATGTACATATTTTCTAAACCATTGGTTCTCAAAAAAAATGTTATAGTCAGTGACTGTTTATTCCCCAGCTTTTCCTATGGTAAGAGTAAGAAATGATGCTTTGAGGGAACAATCCCACCCCATCTTTGTCCCAGTTCTTCTGGTGAAGCTGAATCCTGCACTGGGGTTGTTCAGGTTTAGAAGATATGATCTAAATTAAACCCATTGGTGCATTGACCTGCTTGCCCCCAGAGACTGTTTAAGTCCCTAACCTCAGCTGGACTAATTAGTGTGAAAATCAGAACACTGCTATGACCAACAAAAGGAACCATCAGGACATTTGCTGAATTCTGAGTCAAAGATTCTCTCTCTCTTGCTATCAGTCTATGGCAGCAACAGGGATATCTGCTGGGAGCCATCTGTGTTCACGGCAGAAGCAAGTGATAAGATACAGGCTCAAACTTTAGAAACAGAGAGAAGAAATAAACCAAAGTGGGTCCTTGATAACAACGGTGAATCACTGTTTTGAACCAAACTTAAACCTATTATATCAATGGATTTTTATGTTCCTTTTTATTGTTTAGGACAGTTCTAGTTCAATTGTCTTTAGCTTGTAACTGAAATTATCTTAAATAATGCAATTGAGGGGAGAGATGGGCAAGACTGTGCCACTATGTGTTTTTCAAACTCCACACACCTACAGATTCTGACATTTTGCTCTAAAAACAACATCTACACACTCTACCAAGGCAAGTGTTGGAAACAATAAAATTAAAGAAATGTAAAGACTAGCATAAAATGGTTGCACAAATCTATGGACTAGTCCTCAATGTGATTGAAGAGGACTCTGACAAGTCAGGAGTCCTAGGTTGAAATTAGAAAATACATGAAATTTCTCTTCAGAACTATCTCCTTTCTCACTCCGAATCTACACACTCTGCTTCAAAGACACATATATTATAGAGAATATTAATTTTTGCCTATCAGTAATTATACACATAGTCAAATACTTCCTGGACTCCAGCATTGTTTCTTCTCCAAAGAACTAGACGTGGAAAGGGTGAGGAAGGACTTCATTTTTTCAAATTCCCAGAGTTGGATACATTCTAAAAGGAAAAGCATGTGTAAGCCAATAGCTGTTGAACTCCTGTAACAAATAAGGACAATTATAACAGAATATAATCAAAACTTCTTGTTGTAAATGTGAATCTCATTGTCTACAAACTCAGGTGTAAAAAAGAGAGAGAAAAAATTATTTTATCTATCATTTAATTTAATTTATATCCCCAGTCCTCATTCTGCTTCATAACAGAAAACTTACCTCAATGTTGCTTACCCTCTGCCTTCTACAGCTGCTTCCCTTCCAGAGGTGGGGAAGTTGGGAAAAGGTTATAAATGCTGAGTATATTTTGAAAAATATCATCAAGAATAGAAAAAAAACTGCATCACACTGCTCTGTTACACTGCTTTAATGGTAAATTGCTAAAAGTTAATTGACATTTCTGAATTCATCTGAGTGCTGCATCTACTGAAACTTTATCCTAAACCAATCTTCACACTGAAAGCCCCACTTTAATAAAAATGGTATTTTTTTTTTGATACACGTGAAAAGACAATGCTTAAAATAACAGTATGAATGGCTATTGGTGAAATTCCCATCCCCGGTATCAGTGATTAATAGACAGGAAATAGATAATTCACCCTATGCTAATGGAATGATTCAGAAGAGGAAAGAGAAGAAAGGATGGTTTATAAAGAGAATATCTGAGAATTATATGCAGCATTTGCATATAATTCTCAGAAAAGAAGTCTTGTAAAGCAAGAATGTGAGATAATGAGCTAGGACATTTCATCCTCTTCTGCAAGTAGCTGCAATCTCATCAAGATCAAACATAACCTGGCCTGGCTAGAAGTCAATTGGTAAAATAAATTATCAAAAATATAATTAAGTAAGCAGAGAATCCTGGGCAAGCTCCTTAGACTTTTTTATATCAAAGCTGTGAAAATAGAACTTCCTGGGGTCATCCCATCAAAATCACTATTAAAGTCTCCTTTTGGCTTGACTCTGAGTAAAGATCACTGCTCAGAATCAATTAGACAATTACAAACCAGCAACACATGGAGGGCACATCTGTGGCTAATTGAGTAAAACATAGTTACTCGACCTTTCTGAGTAATAAGTGTATAGAAAATAAAAATCCCTGGTGTTCATTGGTGCTTTGTCCTAAACCCTACTACTTTGAGTCTGGTGCTTTTATGGAAATGAAGGGGAAAAGATATTTGAAGGAGGAGAATGAATGGCTCAGGATGCTTTTTCTGGCATTAGTAGGGTGAGAAATCTTCTTATTGTCCTTTCTATCACCACTACATACTTTCTGATATTTCAGAAGAGTTTCTTTGTGCCCTAGTGAGAGCACAAACATGTAGAAAGAAAAATAATCTATCAAAAGCAAGTAATCTGGTAGTTGCAATGGTCAACTTTGAGCCAAACTGCAGCCCTTAAAATCTTTTACCAGGATATTAATTTATTATCACTCCCCTACCAATATAATATTTACTTGAACATCAAGGTTAGAAAATACTACAAGAATATCAGCTTAGCTCAGACATTTCCTTTTGTTTTCAGGCTACTCCAAGAGGCAAATCCCATAGAAAAACTGCCATGGCAAGAGAGCAGAAAACAAAACTCATGTAGACCTCGAGCATTTCCCAAACATAATATTTTAGAGTCATCCTGCAAAGTATCTAATTGTTTTGCATAAGTTCTGTCCTGGAAAGGTTAGCCAAACACCATTTCCACTGGGCATGGTGGAGGAGGGTAATAACTAATTATGAAGGATTTGGTATAAACCATCAAAATCTATAGGTTTTTCCTAACCAGCACAATTTCTAATCTAAGCTGTTTGAGGAGTGGGCCAGCGTACCTATGGAAAGATTGCCCTCTAATTGTTATCTAAAGCACTGGGCAAATAAGCAAAAACTATTTTAAAGAATCCTAACAGCCCATATCCTCCTCCTGCTGGGTACACTTCTAACAAGTTGGCATTAGCACATATCTTCCTGTGAATGGAAGAGAACAAAGAGAAAGAACAAACAAGATATAAAACAGAAAACAAAAATGCCCTAGGGTTATTCTGAACTCCAGCAGCTGCACCTATGTGAACCGTGCTTCATCAGCCCAGTAGGAAGCTCCCAAGCAGGCAGGTTCCAGGCCCTAGAAAATGCCTCTGATGTGAATCTCTAATCAAACTAAACAAAGAATTTTAAAGAGAGGGTGAAAAAAACATGGCATGTTCTTGTGGAAAGAATATTACATACCTTCTCTGGAATCTGTACTCTGGCGTCACAAAACCATCTGGAGATTCTCTCCCAGCAGAACAAGACTCAAATTATGTTTTCATTGTTATATTACATGAGACTATAATGCATAATAATAGAAAGAAAAGAAGAACCCTCAGGTGACATAGTTGGTAGCACGAATTGTTTAAGAGAAAACCCCCCAAAATACAAAACACTGATCACGAACTTTGCATTAAAACACCTCTGGCAAATGAAATCATCATATGAAGAAAATAGAAAAATAGAACTTTGATTGAATAATAATTCTGAGTAAATGCCAACTTCCTCTGTATTCAAATTCATCTTTGGCATAAAAGATGGTTTCCTAATACAATGAGAAGAACACTGTTTCTTGTTTTACATGAACAGAAATCAAGCACCCTAAGATCTTTTGAGAAGCAAGATTTCCCACAAGATTTGGATGGGCTCAGATTTTAGAAAATGAGGGTACATGAGCAACCTGCAAACCCATCATCATATCCTTCACACATGTACTATTTTTAAGTGTTTGATCTCTCAGATATGCAGGATAGAGGCCAATAAGCTAATAAAATCACAGAGAAGGGAAGATGCTAACCTGAGTTTAAGTATATTTTCCCATTTCTTTCATGGCCTACAAGGAGGTGTCAGTGTATATAAAAATAACAGATGCACAGAACATTAAAACAGCCTTTCTGAAATGTTTATGGCTGTGGTCTCATGTTGAGGGTGTTATTTGTATAACCTTAATATTTAAGATGTCTCTGCAACTCTTTAGTTTCTTGCCCTTTATCTTCAACAATGACACAGATGACAGGGAAAGTATCAAATACAGCTGTCAGGTTTGATATGTAACCCAGAGTCCTTCTAAACCTTGGGTTCACATGAATATAACCCTGCCTTCACAGCTGCAGGCCTCCTGGGCAGGTCTTATCTTTGGGTTTGACACTGCCCTTGCACACTCAGATTGGCCTCTCTGCTATTTTTCTGTCTGTCTTTATCTAGAGAGCTCTACCAAAGATTTCTCTTTTGTGAGTCTTTTAAAGTTTTATTGCCTGCTGTTCTCAGTCTGCCCCCTTTCTCACACTATCCATAAGCTATTTTGATATCGTGCTGTCTTCCCTCCCTTGCATGTGCCTTGCCTTGTGAAGTTCACATACAGCTGCACACTTTCCATGCTGATTGACATGGAAATCCTACATGCCAAGCTATAGGATTTCATTTTAAGTGATTTGTTGTGGTTCTTGATGTCAATAGAGCTCCACTGTTTCCTGGAAAAAAAACAAAAACAAAAACAAAAAATCTTGAGCATTCCATGTAAAACCTTGTGAGTAATGGCAGAAGGTGTAAAGGAGATTGATGAATTACCCCCATCCAGGCTTTTTCCCTAAGTACAACCATAATGAAAAGTTGACATCCATGACTCATTCTATTGCCTCATTTTTCACCATGTTGAAGAAGTGGGCTTGGAAAAGGGTGTAGTACTTAATAATCCTCCCATAGATTTCCAAGCAATATTTTAGCCCTGCAAGCACAGGCTGGGCCTCTTTGATCAGATTTTCTCACATATTGCTATTAATAATTATTTGTCAGGAGACCTAAAAGCCAGTAGAATGCAATGACAGCTTTCATTTCTGCACCTCCAAAGAATATCCTTAGCATTGTGAGTCGTCATCATAGTGCAAGTGGATGTTGTTATTTTATTTTTCCTCCAAATGAAGACCCTCTCCTATGCATCTCTAGTGTGTGTGGCTGGCACCATATTTCTGGTGAATTATGATGTTCATGCAACAGTTTCTGAGTATTGCAAATATATCCTTAATTTTTTTAGCTGGAAGAGCTTCCTAAGAGGCCAAATATATTTTCTAATAACATAATCCTCATTTCTGATCTCCCTAAGCAGTGTTTCAGGAAAAGAAGCTATTGAAGCAAAATCTATCAAGTAGCCATACTTCTAAACATTAACAATGGGTGATAGCTCTAACACAGCCCATTAACTGTCACCTACAAGGCCACACCCTGAGGTACTAGCTTTGGGTCATAATTAGTTCTATTCACATCCATATCGACTTAGGAGAACCACAACTCTGGACTGTCAGTAAAGGAAACTATGTCCACACAAAGGCATTGGAGCTGTATCCAGACTATGCATATAATTTTTTGTATTTCTCTCCTATCAAGAGAACACGATTCTTCCTGCTGGCAAAACTGCAGATGCCTCTGGAACACTTATTAGCACTTCTCAGTAACTGATTGAAAGCAGCTCATTCAGGGATTGTGCCAGTGCTGGAGAGAGATGAGAAGTCCTGACAACTGCTGCAGTCAGCATTCTGGCTTTCGCCCTTACAGATGGTAATGATGGTTGTGTCTGAATCCTGAGGCAAATCGTCAGTGCTTTATGGGAAGAATCCCTGCAGATGTCTAAGAAAGCTCTTCTTGTTTAAAATTCTTAGCAAGGATGCAGTAAAGTCCAAGGACTCTACTATTTTTCATTCTGCCTGTCCTCTCAATGTCTGAGTATTGTCCTCAGAAGCTATTTGAGCGTTCTGATAGAGGACTTTAAGTAGATTCATAAACAATTACTATCAAGGATTCCTTCTCCAAAGGCCCTTACAGTGAAAGGATCAAATCTGTGTCTTTTGTGTCACATGGTCAATAAGGTATTCCACAGTGCCAACCAGTGGGTGAACCCAAAAGAGATGAGTGCAAAAGCTAGAAATGACAAAAATGCAATGGAAATGAAGGTTATCCAGGCTACTTTAATACTTGAAGGTCTCCCGGACCGGTCTGGTAATGTCTGCCCTTGGAGGATTGTTCTCTTAATAGCTTTGAAAGGAGGTAAGCTAAGGCTAGAAGAATCTCAGCCTCAAGATTTTGGAGTTAGGAGTTTAAATTTATAATGAATAGGCTTTACCCTCTCTTCCCCATTTTCCACATTTCATTAGAGTGTTTCATGTGGCAATCTTAAAAAATCTCAGTCACAGCCATATTAGTTGTCTAAATGTGGCTTACATTTTAGGATGCTGCTCAGTTATGAGTTCAAAAGAGCCACACTACTGAATAAAAATAAAACAATTTTTCTCTCACTGTTTTACAGTGAGAGACATATAGAACCATGCCTAATGGTTACAATGAAAATAGTATAGTGCTGACCCAGGAAAGAGTAATGAGGAAATTCATTAAATAAGGGTCTGTTTTCACAAAAGGACAATAAAGTTTCTTAAGCACTTAATCCCTTCCTTACCAGGAACCATTCTAAATATTTTACATGCATTCACACATTTAATATTCATTACAAACTTTATAAGGTACATGTTATTATTTTCCACATTTTATGCATGAGAAAATTGAGGGATAGGATATATCAGTAATTTGATCAAGATCAGTTAGTAAGTGGCAAACATGAAATTAAATGCCAATCAGTCTGGCTTTAGGGCATGCTACTTTAACTGTTAATCTATACTGCCTATTGTCAGCATTAATAATTGCGTTAACTTCTAAAGGGGTACTAGATGAGTAAGATCACCAATGATTATGGGTGTATTATTTATTGCAGCAATAATGCTGCATAACAAAACTTACAGAGTTTCAGTGGCATATGACAATGAACATTTATGTCTCATGCATCAGAGGAATTCAGCTGATTTAGGTTATTGTCTGAGCTGGTTTGAGCTTATTCATTCCACAGAATGGTCCTTCTTGGTATATTTCTCCATCAGTTTCTGCTGGCACCATGTTCACCAACATCCTACTGGCCCAATGCAAGCTACATGGTGGAGTTCAAGAGTCAGGGTGTGAGGGCCCAACCAAAGATACAAAGCAATAAAATATTATGATGGATTAGACTGTGTGCCCCAAAATAGGAATGTTCTTGGTCTCAGTTCTCAGTTCTCTCTCCTGTGGATATTATCCCATTGTGGATAAGATCTACTGGAGATGTTATATTTGGTTGTGGTGTGGCCCAGTTGGATGAGGGTGAATCTTGATCTGGATTGCTGGAGACCTTATAAAGAAAACTGGGGAGTCACAGAAGCTAGGAGTAGATGTCAATGGAACCTGAAAGAGAAAGGACAGGAGGTGGCCAAGTGATGGGTAAACTAAGAAACAATAAGGATTGGCTGTAAGCCAGCACCAACCAGGTAGAAACTAGATTTCTAGATTCTCAAACCATGAACCAATAATTTTTTTTATCTTTTAAGCTAATACATTGTGCGGTATTTGAGAAAGCTCTGACAAATTTCAGAGTTGCTCCTTCAAAAAGCCCTAAAATCTTATGGGTGAGATAGACAAGTCAATGATTATAATGCACCATGATATTGCAAAGAATTCTAAAAGAGCAGAGTAGACCTCCTAAGAATGGCTGTTTTTAAGCTTGGGAATGGGAGAGGAAAGAGGTGACTTCACTGAGGCAATGTTTCAGATAAGAGACTAAGAATAGCAAAAGTACCCAAAACATCCATGTTATGTCGAAAGATATCGAGAGATGTAGCTATATACAAGTCATATCATAAAGCCTTTTGTATGATGCTCTAAAAAGCCCAAACTTTATTCTGAAGGAATGGGAGACTATGAAAGATTTTAAACAAATTATCAAATTGTGTATACAAAGTATTGCAATGAAAATATTCTTATGTCTACTTTAAAAATTAAATTATAGACAAATAAATGGTCCGCTATAAGAGATCTTCTTTAGAGTCTCTTCCTTTTGAAATTCCCAAAGACACCTTTTTTGTTGATGTCCTAGAGTAGGATTAGAACCTGAACAACTCGTTCATACTTACCAGTAAATAACCTATAGGATAGACACCAAAGGGTCAATTTATTTATATGCACTGAGAAATACAACCTTCATACAAAGTATACATATTTGAGTCAGCAGGGTTTACTCAGTCATTCCCTATGATCAAATTATGTGACCAAAGGGTCAATTTATTTATGCACTGAGAAATACAACCTTCATACAAAGTATACATATTTGAGTCAGCAGGGTTTACTCAGTCATTCCCTATGATCAAATTATGTGACCAAGCAGTAAACATAATCAAAGGCTGTTTTACTGATTTACTGTGAAATATCTCACATATTTACTGTGAAATATCTCACATATTGGTGAGTATGGAGTTAAAAAACAGAGTTAGATGAACTGAATATTCAGTATCAACAGCCCCAGGAAACCTGATGTGTCTGTTTCACAATAAAGTTGGGCTTTCCATGTGAATAAGGAAGACTTGAGGACCTTTGGTTCCAAAACCAAGGGCTAGCCTTGTCAATGGGACAAAAATAACTTCATGTCCAATTGCTAAGTTCCTTTCTTCTGTATGTGATATTTACCATTTATCTGAAGACACGGTTTATTTTCCTTTATTTTCGTGGTTGACTGATGTCCCTACTGTGTGACAATTCTTTATAAAATATTACAATACTTTGAATATAAACCATTTTGTTCATTGTAAATCTTCTGATCTATAATCTAATATAGGTTTTTTTATTTATTTCCCAGAAAGCCAATTATTCTATTCATTGTCTATATTACTAGTAGGTTCCTTATTGTTTCCTCTTAATATTAAAAAATAAGGACATTATAACATGCCAGCTATTATATAAACATACATATGTAGCCAAGTTAAAAAAAAAAAACAGATATTCTTGGTTATTAAATGATGGAACTCCACTGCTCAGTTTTGACCTGTAATAAAAGCATAAGAGTTTTCTCTGAGTTATTTAGATCAATATATTCATGAAAACATGCTTTTTTTCCACTGGAAAATTTTAACTTCAGGTAATGCATCCTTCTAATTATATAATAAAGGGCAACAGATGCCTCCAAGAATCTTTGAAAATATGAGAAGAAACAATTTGTTTGTTCTCTGATTTCCTATACTCTGTTGTATGCTCTTTATCACCACGAACAAAATACTTGAATGAAACAGAATTTTTGTTTATAAATGACTATCTTCTATTAATGTTGAGGAACCCTCCTGATTCCTAAATAATGCTTTCAATATATTTCCTTAGCAATGAATGAAGGAAGAGAAAATGGAGTAAGTTGTCTCCAAATTGTCCATTGATAGGGCATATATATGACTTCAACTATGCTGAAACAGGATGAGCAATTAAAATAAGATATTGCACCTTCATATGACATACAGAGCATGCAGGAAATTCACAAAAAGTTCATGCAGGAATGTTGCCATATTACCAGTGAGAACAAATGGCAAAGCCAAATCTAAGGGTGTTAGGTGCTTATCTGAGTTTGCAATCCAGCTAGGATATTCAGTCAATTAAAATCTACAGAGTTTGCAAACATCACATGTAAATTGAGACATATATTGCATTGTAATGCTCTGCCTGTTTGGTGTTTGCTCCATAATTTATCTTGTTTTAAACTGATTCTATTGAAAGATTTACACCTTACTATTTTTCCAAAGAACTGCTAATTATATTTTGGTAGTGAGTAAACAAAAAATTCGAATCTCTTTCTTCAGGGGATTTAAACATGCTATATTTTGCTTTTGTTTCTATTTGCTGGAAACATTTATTCCATTTCAGGTGGCACAGAAAACTTACTAGCTCCTGCATAAGTAAAACTATTTTTCATCCAATCTAAATAAAAGGTAAGTGACTTGACAGATTTCCTATTTATCCCCCTTTCAAGACAAAGATTTGTCACTTTCCAGGTACTACCAGCCCACAGCAGTGGGAACAGTTCAAGATGTTCACCTCTTAGCATCCAGACCGAGGAACTGAACCATCAAACAATTCTACATATTATATAATTTGTGCTTTGGCAATGAATATTTCCCCAGTCAAGGCTGATCTTATAAGAATTTGAGATGCAGATGCTTAGCAATAAAGTTCAGCCAACAGCCCTGGCAAAGAATTGTTTAAGTGTGAGTTTAAAAGCAAGTTCTATACAATCTTCTGAATGCTTTACTGAAAGTTTAGAGACTTTATTCTAGCAAAAACCTGACTATTGTGCTAATCAGTTAAGGAAAGATGTATTTGTTTTAGGTTAATATTTTTATATAACAGGACCTAATTTACTTTCAAGATATCCTTTTTTAAATAATTATCAGCTTGTACATAATAAAGAAAAAACCTATATTAAAAGTACAGTTGACTATTCGAACTAGTAAGGTATTCTATCGGTTAATCGCAACTAACTTCTTAGCCATATGTATTTGTTGTAATCATAGCTGATTTCAGAGGAGATCTTAAAATTAAGGAATACTTAACTCATCGAGTGTATTAGATGAACACTTGAGGTAAAGAAAAAGGCAATAAATAGAAAAATATGTTCTAGGGTACTTTTTTAACATTAATATGCAGATTCTTTATTGTGTCTCTTCCTACTAAAACTGCTCTTAATATCCTTAACATACAATAGTAACCATAGTCTCCTGTCTGGTATTCCTAAACTCACCTATGGAGGATGCTGTGGTGAGCTTCTCCTTTCTCCTCTGCTGGGATGAGTCACTCACTCCCCAGATGCTGAGAGTTTGAGTACTGATGACTCCCAACTGAATTTCTCTCACAAATTTCCTGAAACCAGTTGTTTCCAAACCTTGGCATAAAGTATAATCATTAGAACTTAAAGCACCTATGGCTGAGTCATAGATTTCTAATTTACTAAATACTTGAAAGTCTAATATTTTAATATTTTTATAAGTATCCAGGTGATACTGATGTTTTTATTCTGGGAACTTAAATAGAAGAGAGGTGCCTCACTTTAGGTGGAAGCAGATAGATTCGTTGGGCAGTGGGGCTGGTCTAGGAGGCAGGATGTAAAAGCCAGGCCTCCTTGCCTCAAAGGAACCAATCTAAAGTGCCCTTCTACTCCAGAGTTCCTAGCGGGCAGGGTTGACCAAGACACTTGTCATCACTGGGTTGCAGTTTAGCAATTCCTTTGGTTCACTCCTATATCCATCACTCTCCTGACAGTTGACCCTGAAAGTACAGACCAAAAACCTAGTCAATAAAAATGTCCATTTTAAGAGTTCATGTCTCAGAACCATTTTTAGACATCATTCTTGTGCCTGCTAATCTCATGACATATCCAAGATACAGATTTATGTACTGAAAACACATATATGACTTTTTAATGGCTCTTTGCCATCTCTAGAATGTCTCCCAAACTCATATTTACTTCTGTGTTCTCCCCAAACCTGGATCAATTTAGCTTCTACTGGCTGTTGTATGCTGATGAAGAAAAAAACCTATAATTTAGTTGTGTCCTCTCCAAATGAATGAATACTCCACACTGCCTGATAGTTCTAGATTGTTTGTCTAGGTAGTTTTCTCTCCCATTGTTTACATTAATTACAGTTTCCATTTTCTTCTTACCTCTCTCTCCAGTTCCCTCAACAACTCTCGAAGATGCCCTTTGTTACCAGTTACCTAGCTGTATAAACCAGATGCCAATGTCCTCCTCCACAACTCCATCACCCTCATTCCCAAAATCTAATCTAGTTTCAAGTCCTGTTGATTCTATCTCCAAAATATCTCTCCAATTTATCCATAGCTCTCCTTTCCTACTGCCCATTCATACCCTGGTATGGGCAAATATTATTTCATTCAGAAAATATTAAAATCCTCCTGGCTAGACCCAGATTTTTGTCCATTAAACTTATTCTTAAACAAAAGTGTGATTTTTGTCTCTTTCTTTTAAAATATCCGTCTTTCGTTCTTCTCCCACAAACATCACCATAGCTGTGTTGTATGACCTAAAATTAAGGTTCTATATTATATGTTGTCTTGATGTCCTGGAGAAAATTGGGAGGACCTACAGTGCCAAATTATAGCTTCCCCTTCCACTTTGGTCCCAGAGATAAGGTCCTCCAGCCAAACAACCCTCCTTATCTCAGGGACCACGTGCAGTTCTTGCTCATCCGTGAGTAGCAGACTTCAGGTCCCTGTCAGTCCCAGCAATTATTTGCAGAAGCCAATCACATCCTACTGGAACCCAGGGATCACCCATTCTCTTAATACTTCAAGCCTACCTCCAACTTCCCTGAAGGATCTCTAAGTACAATCCATGAGTCCTGCATGGTGTGGTGTCCTCCTACCCCAGGCTATATGTATATGTGATATATAAAGTGCTGCTGATCTCACCAATGTCCCACTACCCTAGGGTAGAAATTCTTCCCTTACCAATGGAGTGAAGTGTAGGAAATTAAAGTAGCTACTCCTTCCCACATATACAAATATTGATCTTAGGTAAAGTTCAAAATTCTTAATTTGGCTTACCTCACTTGCTTCATCAGGTACCTGTATTTACAATGCAATAAGCTCCAGTTATGCTAAACAGCTTGAAGTTCTTGAGCTTTTGTACAACTCCACTTCTCCAGAAAAGCACCCCTGAATTCCCAGGGACCCAAAACAAAGCCACAATAACTTTTAAAGCAACAAAATTTTAAATTCTCTAATCCTTGAGAATATATTCCCATATACCAAGAAGCTGGTCATGAAATCCAAGGTTGAAAAACATTGTCATATATGCTGTCCTCTAATGTGAGAGAATAATAGAATTTTAGGACTGAAATGAACATTAAGCGAAAGCATGCCCAGCTTCCTTATTTTCCAAGTAGAAAAATGATGCTCAGAGACAATAAATGTACTGATTCAGTGTATATTAATGCAGTCAGAATTATATTGGAGAAGGGATGAAGCTGAAAGAGCTGACAAAATATATAAATTACCAAAGAACTAAAAAAAGGAGGGAGAATGTCAGCACCGATTTTGAAACCCAACACAGAAATACCCAATGTGCTGTGAAGAAGAAGGGACAGATTGGGAACACAGAATCCTACAATGATCTCCAAGAAGGTCACAATCCCTTTCAGAAGACATTGCTGTCAATGCTTCTTTGTTGAAGATAATGGAGAACAGTCATGGGCTCCAAGATTAGACTTAACATGAAAGATGTTATATATATTCTCATTCATTTGAGCTTGCCAGAGGTAGTAAATGGGTAAATCTCCGGATGAAATGCATTTCTTTTTTAAGAAGAAGAATATATTAAAACTTGATACACACATACATGAAACAAACACTCACATGTACACAACTAAATGATAGACATTTTCATAAATGAAACTATTCTATGTTTTATTTTGTTCTAAATCATTAAGCAAAGGACAAGCCATGATCTGCTTAATTGTTTTCAAAACCTATAATGGTTATGATCCAGTTTGGAATATGATATACTTGATTCCTCATTATTTAGTCTGAAATTTGGGGACTTCTTTGTGTTCTTTTATCCATAACAACAATAATACATTTTAAAAACATTTAGTATATTTTGCCTTTTTGATGAAGTGCATTTGGCTCCTCTGATGATTAACTTCATATGTCAACTTGACTACTTTATAATGTCCAGTCCTTTTGTAAAGCACTGGCCCACTTGTAAGCATGAGAATATTTTGTTGATGCGATTAGCATCTACAATCATTTGACTTCATCTAGAATCAAAAAAGGAATTATCCCTCAGCAATGTGGGTAATCTCCTCATTCAATCACAATTAAAAACCAGAACCTTGGATTTCAGTGGTCAGATGAATTTCTGCCTCGACTTCAGCACTGGCTTTTGCTGGAATTTCCATCCATGAGCTTTCCCTTGGAGAATTCAGACTAAGGACTGTGGAAGAGTGAGTCATGTCCCCCACAAAGACATGTTTAAATCTTAAACCCCAAGCCTGCATGTGTTAACTCATTTGTACATGAGACCTTCAAAGATTCTTTTAAGCTGTAGTCAAACTGAAACAGGATAGGTCTTAATCCAATATGACAGGATCACTTATAACCAAAGGAAATTTTGACATGGTAGTGAAGTCAAGGAGGACATATGAAGAAGTGGATTGCAATGTGACAGAAGTAGAAACTGATTACCAGAAAGCCACCACCAGAGCTCTATGGACTTCAGAGAAGTCATGGCTTGCGAAAACCTTGAATTTGAATTTGTAGCCTCCAAATTGTGGGGTTATAAATTCCTGTTGTTTAAGCCAACCAATTTATGGTATTTGCAATAGAAGCCTCAGAAAACTAAGACAGTCCCACTGTAGCCCTTCTTTTTAAGATGATGCCATGTGGTAAGATAAAGAAAGATACATCAAGCAAAACATTTCCAAGCAGAAATGATCTTCCAGCCTTGGTGGAAATGAAAACATGAGAGAGTAGAAGAAAATAGGTAGTAGTATAACACGAAGTCTTATTTATTTTAAAATCAAAAAATTCCAGGACAGCTTGCTGGAAATATCCATGCAAATGGAGGGTTTATTCCTGTTTTCCACGTTATAGCCTTTAACATTTTAAAACCCCTTGGAGAAGTGGTCTGCCAATACAATGGAGATCTCACAAAGTATAAATTAGGCATGCCATGGTTAGGCAGAGCATAGATCCTGAGAGAGTGATCTCTTCATTCTCTACAGCCTGGGAAAAGCGTTTAAAAAGTCCATAAGTTTTGATATGACCCTGTAATGATTGGTGTGTGGCAGAAAGCCCAAAGCCTGTAACGTGATGGGGGAATGGATCTGAATACCATAGGGTCAGTCAGATATCCCAGCAATGACTGCAGTGATTGTCCTGAGTAGCAGAAAAAAAGGGTCAGACCCAGGAGATTTCTTGTGCACAGAGAGAAAAGACAGGTCAATGCTTCACAGAAAATGCAACAAGGACAGAAGTGATGTTCTGAAACCAGACAAGAAGATCCACAACTCAATTGGATCTACTCAGAAGCCAACAGATCAGGACAACATCATATGATACAAGCTTTCAATGTGCCCAGATGTCACCCAGACAGAGATGAAGATGGGAAGGAGTGAAACAGAGCCTGAAAGTGTAGAAAAGCAGAAATTGTTTTCAAACTGGAATAGAGTGTGATAAATTAATTGTTAAGTGTGTGGCTTAAGTTGTGACACCATTGCACTTCACTTTTCTTTTTATGCTCACTCTCCATTAAAATATTCTGACCTGTCATTATAACTTAAGAAAATTATGGGGTGATTTCTAAAAAATATGACATGGATTCTCTTTATAAGATTGGGCCAAAATCCATGGGATTTTATGTTAATTTGGAGGGAACTGAATAATTAACTCCTCTCTTTCCTCATCTCCAAAGATAATGATAGGATGATCTACACAACATGTTGATATCACGGGTGCCATGCAAATTTTCACACAATTTTCATTTACAAATCTGGTGTCCTTTGTATGGCTTTAAGTAAAACTGTTCTATTTATGGAGCCCTCCAGAATATGTAAAAAGAAAAACGTACAGCAAAGGTTAAATCCCAGGTAAATAGCAATCCATTTCTGGCTAAATATTTAACTGAGAATAAGTTGAACTCCTATTGGTCTTTGAGCCCCATAATACTATGGCAATTTGTGCTAAACTTAGCTATTTCTAAATGATCACTGACTTTTACTGTGCACCTACTATGTGCTGATCACTCTGTTAAGTAGGCACTAAGAATAGAAATTGAACAGGACAGAACACCTTTCCTTTCAAGGCTGATTGCCTAAGGCCAGAAAGAGAAAACTAAACTGTCACCTAACATAAACACTGAATTTTGTGATATATTTCACATGCTATGAAAGCAAAGATGATGGATTTCTTGCTGTGCAAAGGGGCACCATAGAGGAAATTGTCTTAGATGTCTTCCTGAAGAGGTGACACCTGGCTAGATCTTATGCTGTGGGTAGGAGTGTAATGTTATGGTTGTTTTTTGTTTGTTTGTGTGTTTGTTTTAAGTATTTCTCTTCACACAGACACACAAAAGACCAGACTGAATCTGAAAAAAAAAATTCATATATAAATATATATATATATTAGAATCAAGTAAATTGGGTGCCACAAAAAATTTTGAGACAATTTTGAGGTTTTACCTCACAATTTCATGGGTTAGGTGTCATGACAAATAAGCCATTGGGGGAAAAAAAACTTTATAAAGCAATGCAGTAGTTATGATTTTGAAGAAATATAAATATAATTCTAAAATGAGTAAACACAAATAGTCTTAATATTATTAGGCGACTACTTAAGGCTCAGGATAAATTATTCAGTAACAGCATCATATACGAATTCAAATAGTTCTGTACTTCAAAATAAAGGCAGATATGAAGATGAGGCAACCTGGAAAATTTTTGATGATTCAAAAGTTGTCTTATGTGATGTTGAAGATATGAGATTATAAACACATGCAGAAATAAGAAAAAAAAAGTTTCATAAATGTAAAAATGGTCAAAAGCAACTATTCATATTGTTTTAGTAAATCTATAAGAGTAAATTATTAAAAACTAAAAGTAAGCTTCAGGCTATTTCAACTAAGTCCTTTACTTTTTTGTTTTTTTTTTGAATGGGCAGTCACTGGGAATCGACTGCAGTCTCCAGGATGGCAGGCGAGAACTCTGCCTGCTGAGCCACTGTGGCCCGCCCCTTAATGTTTTATATATACAAATTGTAATTAAAAATCTTTCACCAAAATGTAGAACTATTTAATGTTAGATATTATTTTAAATCCTAACATTTACAGTATTTATTGACATGAGAAAATAGTCAAGATACGTTTTAAAAATAGAAGAACAAATGAAAAACATACGCATTATACACTATGAGAGGAAAAAAACGTTATCTGTGGATAACGTGACTGGGATGATTTCTCTTGTCTTTTTACTTACCCATATATAGGTACCGATTTATTTACATTTGGCACATATTAGCTCTGGTGCTTCTGAAACCCATTCCCTCCTCTCTATTTCCTTCACATACACTTGTCAGAGAACCTGTTTGTCCCGCATGCCCTTGAGGGTGGGAATTGGGTCACACAAACCACAGGTCAAAGTCATAGGAGTGAGGACCCAGATTAGTCAGTTGGATTCAGTCTCTCAAGAATCTTAAATTGGGACAGATGCTCATTTGCTCTGGGTGAGGGACTATGAAAGCAATGAAAAATTAGGACTGGGGCAATCGTGTTTCACTGGGTAAGCAGTGAAAACCCAAATGCAAAAGAGTAAAGAGCAGAGGGAAGCAGAGTGAAAAGTCTATCCTCCCAGACAGGGAGGAAGTTGGCTCTCTTGGTTTCTGGATAGTCTTGATTACATTTATTTGGGGCAGTTGTAGGTTTAGTTCTTTGCAGTGCCTGGATGCAAGTCTTGTCCTTGAATTTCAAGAGATATACAAGATTGTTCCAGTTGTAGCCTAGGCAATTATTTGTGAATTTTTGTTATATCCAAACAAATGAATAACACACCTGTGTCAAAAACACTAGAAGAGGTTAGAAGGTAACCTAAAACCAAGTAATAAAATGCAACAATTGTTTATAAACAATACATACAATATCCCTATAATATTATATTTAAAATAAAGTTTTACATATTAACTCCACTGAATAAAAAATCATAGAATATTACATATGCTGCCTTCATATTCTCCTGGAATATGTAGTAGTACTAAAATCATCCACAATTTTAGGTGAATGAATTTACTCCATAGTTTCATCTGAAAAACCCAATTTAGAGAAAAAAAAAAGTTTTTCATCTAATCAGATCCATGTTTATTCTCTTGCTAATTAGATTAAGTTAAAATGTCCAGAGTAATCTTGAAATTTCATTCTTGAGATTAAGATTCTTTCCATCTGGAATGAAGTTTAAAATACAGTAGTTGATTAGCCATTTATTTCCAAGTACACAAATATATTGAGAGTTTGATTTATTTTTTAAATAATTTTCTAGATATTGGACATATAAAGAGCCAAACTTTAAAATGGAATAAGCAACTTCTGTTAAGTAAATCGTAGGTTATGGCAGGAATAAGCATAGAAACATTGTGAAGCAAATTTGTCCTTAATGACATTAATTATATTTTCTATTTAGTGGATGCCCTCCTCATCTTGTTCTATTATTCAGTAACGTTACAGAAATTCCCCTTGCCACTGGCCCCTCTAAATTCCTTTTCTTATTAACTTTTCAGAAATTCATTCACACAAAAGGGATTGATAGTTTCTCAGTGTAAATCCTCCCAGGAGAACTGTCAATTTTAAGCCTTTAATTAAACAGAACAGTCTTTTACTGAAGGATTTTTTCTTTAATGTAGTCAGTAGAAAGGGGAATACTGAGAAGCAAGGAAGTTTTCCTGATAACTCTGACACATGCCAGGCTGGGGAGTGTCCGCTCTACCTGCTCTCCTTAACACACAAGGCTTTGCTTGGAGAACAGGCACCAAGCAGAGACAGTTTTTATTCTCATTCTGTCTTAGGGTAATCATTGTCCTTGCTTTTCACTCACAAATCACCTTCTTTATTCCTTGAAAGTTTATATATTTTCCCAAAAGCAGAAAACGAAAGTAAAAAAGGAGAAGTAACTTTGAGTTAAACAGACAATATCAAAGAAACATGGCACCAATGGCAACTTTGATGAATACACAATAATGTGCACAAAAGTTGTGTTAACTTTACAAACTGATTCCTTACATGTCCGTCCTCTGCAAAGTTTCAAGAAAACGAGTAATACACAAGTGCATGAGGCAATCAATGATGGTGAGTTTTGGGTGGTGAATCAGGTCACCTCTCTACTGCCTCGTAGTAGCTGTAGCAGTAGAGTTGGACTCCAGCCCATGATTAAGTCAGGGAAGGATCCGGTACTCTCCCTTTCACGAATACTGAGGCGGCAGGTCATGCCATTGGCTAATATGCCATGCAGCTACAGCCAGAGTGCTTGGAACCCTGGCCATGACAGAAATGGGTCCATGCTTTATAATCACGCATCTTAAGAGCTGAGGTCTCTCCCTGAGTCTGATATCTGATCCAGCCACAGAACAAAAGGCAGCAGGGAAGCCCACAGCTGCTATTCCTACTCCTCTGTGAATATTGTTTAACAGATTCTTCCTCAGTGTGACTGAGGTGCGTGAGGTCTGGTCATTTGCTTTTGTTTTTTTTATGAAAATACACAATTTATGGAGATGTAATATATGTATATCTCTATTGACTTATTAAATACTTACTATTCATTCATCTCTCAACAAATCATTTTTAGGTCAACTAGGTACCAGGAACTGTGTTATATATAACTGTGTTATATACAATACAGACAGACAAGTGGGACACAGGACAATGAGAATGGGCTTTGGGATCAGGAGGACTGGGTTAGAATCCCAGTGCTTCCAGGTGCTAGGGATTTGATTAAGCACGTCACACTCTCTAAGCCTCATATATTGTTCTATAACATGAGTATGCTTGCAGGGTTGTCATGGGGATTAAAAAAAACATATGAATAGCACCTAACATTGATATGATAGCTACAGTACTTCATCTAGTTTAATTTGTTTATGTCATCACATGCTTCTTTGAAAATAAATCCTGTTAATCAAGACACATAAATAAATTCTTAATTTTCAAAGCAGAAATGATGAGGTAAATCATAAGAATATTAGGACCAATTTTTTTTAAACAACTCTTTAGTAAAACATGAGGGTGCTTCTATTAAAATAGGTTTTTAGAGGATGGATGTGTAAAATTAAAATAGTATTTGCAAATGGCTCCTTTCAAAATTCACACTGATAGTCATTAATTATTAGGCCATTTGTCAGTGGGAAATACATCAGTAAGGAAAAAAGAGGCTTCTCAAGAAATTTCCTCACATACAATTTTATAGAGATGTCTAAGTAAGTCAGTAGTGTGGGTGGGTTGCTAGGAAATGCTGTAACTTAAAGTACTTATGGCTTTGAAAACACGGGTCCCTATGAAAATTAAATTATAAGAATTAAATGGTCAAATCCAATCAAAAGCATACATTTTGAAGATAATGCATAATATCGCAGACTGTGCAGTCTCCCACTTGTAAACTGGAATAACTGGGTGACTTCTCCTTGAGAGAAATGCTTATGAGAACTAAAAGGTTGCTAAGCATATAACAGCCATAGTCTCTTTCACACCTTGCTCCGGTTGCAGATTAAAGATCCTTAAATTTGAGAAAGATTAAAAGCTTCTTGTCCTGGTCTCTACACATATAGCATGCCCCAGGGATGCTGAGCCACAAATTAATGAACCTGATTAGTCTCTTAAGAACATATTACTCCCGAATTTTGTAATACAATGGATTAATTTGGAGAGTACACATGGGAAAGCAGAAGGAAAAAATGCATTATTAAGGAATTAAAATTTACCTATTTTTATAAGCTGAAACTACTCCAAAGACAGGATATTTCTAGGCCCAGAAGGCACACAGTCAGTTAAGTTAGATATTGTTAATAAAATTCAGGCTTTTAGTAAATGTGCAGTATTTACAAATGCTTTGGGAAAAACTGAATAACAAATAAATGGATTATAGCATCCTCAACTAAGTTCCAAGTGTGGAAATAGAAATAAGTAAGTAAATAAATATTTTCTTGAACATTAAATGCTTTAAACATAAGATCTTTTTCATCTCCACCACAACTCCATTTTACAGATGAGGAAACTAATGTACAATGACCCTTTTTCACTGCAGGATGCAGAGCTGGGATGCCAGGGCTCTAGCTCGGACCATACCCTCAAATCAATCACATTCGTCAAAGGTGTAGGTTGAAGGTAAAGGATAATTGAAGAGATACATAAATTACATTCAATACAATCTAATGGCAGACAGAATAAGTTTACTAAAACATGATTGCCATTACTGAGACAGAATGAAATAAAATGATCCAGTAAGCAATTTCTTCCTTGACTGGTTGAAGATAGAATGACACAGAGGTAGTAGAATGTATATAAGCTGTACTTGTGAATATATTCAGTGTTATTTTTAAAATAATATGCTTCGCCTTGAGGTATTATTATTTATCCTGGTCTCCTCCTTATATGAAGATAGTTTAAAAAGTTATTAACTTCTCCCTAAATTAAAATAAAGTTTATAGAAGGAATACATTTTTTAAATCAAGATCTATAATAAAGAATGGATTTTATAGATCTTCTAAAGTTTTGCCATCACTTCCAAAGTACACAGTTGAACTGGCTGGAAACTTGGAAAAAATACACACCAGGGAGCCATTCAGTATTGGCTAAAGAAGTATACGACGCTTTAATAGGTTTTTTTTGTTGTTGATTTCATCACTTATTTCTAAAATGCTATGATCAAGCTCTCAGAAATCCAGACTTCTCAGTTTCTTGTGTGGAATATGTGGGTCTGCAGAATAATTTAAGCTTTTCATCTGAGTTAGAATCTTTACTTCTGTAGTTCATCAACCTCATCTGTCACGTATATGTCAGTGAAATGAGAAACACCTTAGAAGACAGAAAAAAATTAAAAACAAATTAATGTGGGAAGATGATATAAATCAAGTGGTGAAGCCAAGACTGAATTATCAAAAGATCTTTCATCAGAAGTGAATACATTTTCCTTTCTCAAGAGGAACCCATTATGTGTTTTGTTTGCACTATTATACTTCAAGTGGCATATTAAAGAAATCGATTTATTAGGATTTAGAATGTGTTTTACTCTGATAGGAAAGAATAGTGATCCTTCAGATTTAATTTGAAAAGACTTAAACCGTGAAAGTCTACACGGATCCTGGCTAGTAATGAATGCCAAAAAAAACACAAATATTTTAAACTTATATCACGAGAATGAATCCTCCCCCATATGGAAAAAAGTACAATACCAATTTAGAATAAGCATTAATTATTCTATCTAAAATCCTCACAATTTATTCTGTCAAATATGGCAGTTTGACATTTTACAGCAAATGCATGCTCTATTTACCAAAAGGGAAACGAAACAATTAAAACAAGGAATGCATGGGTTCTCTAAGCTTGCTTTTGCTCTGGGTATAACTGGTTGGCTTTCCCAATGGGCTTTGAAAGACATATCTATATAAAACAGAGATATCAATAAGGGGTTTGAGATTGCCAAGCAATTTGGGAGAAGTTCAAAGGCAAAGAGAAATTCAGAAATAAAATAAAAATTGTTTTTTAGTTAGGAATCACTTGTAACAGCCCAATCACTACATTTATTCTCTTATAAAGAAACATAAATAGGCATATTGGAGTCTTTCTGGAGAAGTGTTGTATCAGAGTGCATGTGTGTGTGTGTGTGTGTGTGTGCTTGTGTGAGACAGAAAGACTTGTTGCAAAAGAAATGGCTACAATTCTGCAAGTGAAATCATTATGGGACATGACATTCAGGAGTGAAAGTTTACCTGGCGCCATGGGAGATGATTCCCAAGGATGAATTTGGCCCTGGCATCATGGGATCAACAATTCCATCCTGACCAAAAGGGGGAAAAGAAGTGTAACAAATAAAATATCAGTGGCAGAGAGAGTTCAAATAGAGTCAAGAGGCTACTCTGGAGGTTGCTCTTGCACAAGCTTCAGTTAAGTGTTGCTACCTATCATGACCTGCCAAACCCCAACCAGGAATGTTCCAGCCAATCCTAAAGAAACCTAGGGCAATATATAACATTCCACAAGGGTTCCATGCACTAGGGTAACTTTCCAGAACCTACAAGCTCCAGATGGGTCCCTGGTCCACATAAGTCATGAAACCTAGAGGGACCAGCCTCTCCAGAACATCAGATAGTTCCATCTCCCTACCCCATATCAGTGACAGACCCTTCCAATATGAAAAATTCAGAGTGGCCATAACCCAAACACCCCTAAAGTGAGGAATAGAAAGATCAAAGGTGATGGTGGAGTTATACAGTGAAGATAGGATTTAACAAATGAATATGAATGCTGAATCATTAAATTGATATCTCTTTTAGTGTCTAGTATCTTAGGGCAGCTAGAAGTAAAAACCTAAAAACCTAACCCATGTCAAACTCTGAAATATGTTCTACAACTAATTGTGGTGCTGTGCTTTGAAATTTATAGCTTTTTTGTATATATGTTATTTTATACAAAAAAAAAAGAAGGAAAAAAGTTGATTGTAATGATAAAAACAAATTCAAGCTTCTAGCCTTCTATATTCTGAAGCAGTTAGAATGAAAACCTGAGAGGATCATATGGTAACCCATGACAAACTCTGGGATCTGTTTTGTAACTACTTGTTGAAGAATGCTTTCAAAACTATTACTTTTTCATTTCTTAGCTTTTTATATATGTCATACTATACAATAAAAAAGTTAAAAAAAATGGCTAAGCACAGGCAAGTGGTAATTTCAAAGCTTTCTGTAGCTAATTGATAGTTACCAATTGGGGGAAATCTCCGAAATGGACCACAATTTTTTTTTAAACCCTCTATTTATTTATTTATTTATTTATTTAATTTCTTTACATGGGCAGACACTGGGAAATGAACCCAGGTATCCAACATGGCAGGCAAGAACTCTGCCCCTGAGCCACTGTGGCCTGCCCTGGACCACAATTTGTATGCTTAGAAATTGGAGATACATTTTTCTTTGTTAGAGAGGTTGCAGGTTTACAGAACAATTATGTATAAAAGACAGGTTTTCCATATACCACTTTATTAACGCTGTACATTGGTGTGGCATATTTGTTATAATTGATGGTAGCAAGTTTTTATACTTGAACTATTAACTAGAGTCCTTGGTTTAACTTAGGGTTCAATGTTTGTATAGTTTCATGGATTTTTAAAAATTATTAATGTTACCAAATATACAACTTAAATTTCCCCTTTGAACCTTCTTTAGATATGTATTTGAGCACTATTGATTATGCTCACAATGTTGTGCTACCATCACCACATTCATTACTAAAACATCCCCATCATTCTAAATAGGAACTCTTTGAATTTTAGGTCTTCCCAATCCCTATACCCAGCTCACCCCGTAGAAAGCCATTTTCCAGATTCTGACTCTATGAGTTTGTTTATTCCATTTATTTCAAAAAAGTGAGATCATATAATATTTGTCCTTTTGTATCTGGCTTTTTTCACTCAGCATTACGTATTCAAGGTTCATCCATGTTGTCACATGAATCAGGAATTCACTTCTTTTTATTGATGAATTATGGTCAATTGTAAATATATACCACATTTTGTTTATCCTTGGACACTTGGATTGCTTCCATCTTTTGGTAATTATGAATAATACCTTTATCAACACAAGGTGTGTTAATATCTATTCAAGGCCTTGCTTTCCATTTTTTGGAGGGATATGTTTAATAGGGGGATTACCAGGTCATATGGTAATTCTGCAATTACCTATCTGAGGAATCATTACTCTGTCTTCCACAGTGGCTACACCATTTTACATTGCCACCAGCAATGAATGAGTGTTCCTATTTTGCTACATCCTCTTCAGTGCTTGTTATTTTCCATTTTTAAGCAGCAGCAATTCTAATGAGTGTGCAACGGAATCTTACCATGGTTTTGATTTGCATTTTGCTGATGGCTAATAATGTTCAATATCTTTTCACGTGCTTTCTTGCCATTTGTGCATATTATTTGGGGAGATGTCTATTTAAGTCTTTTGCCCATTTTTAAATTGAGTTTAAAAATTGTCTTTTTGTTGTCAAGTGGAAGGATTTTTATATAAATTCTATATTTTAAACCTTTATCGGATATGTGTGTTCCAAACATTTTCCACCATGTTGTAGGTTGATACTTGACTTTCATGATAAAGTCCTTTGAAGTACAAACATTTTTAATCTTGGTGAGGTCCTATGTATCTATTTTTTCTTTCGTTACTTGTGCTCAGGTGTAAAGATTAAGAGACCACTGCCTAACACAAGGTCCTGAAGATGCTTCTGTATATTTTCTTCTAGAAATATGGTAGTTCTGACCCATATTTTAGGACTTTGAGCCATTTTGAGTTGATTTTTGTGTAAGGTGTAAAATAGAGGTCCTCCTTTTTTTTTTTACAAATGGAGATCCAATTTTCCCAGCACCACTTATAAAAGAGATTATTCTTTTGCAACTGAATGGTCTTTGCTTCCTTGTCAAAAAATCAGTTGGCCATAAATGTGAGTTTTTCTGAGTTCACATTTGACTCCATTGGTCTGTATGTCTGTCCTTGTGCCAGACTCATACTGTTTTGGTTACTATGGCTTTATAACAAGTTTAAAGATTAAGAAGGGTGAGTCTTCCAACTTCATTATTCTTTTATGCAGATTGCTTTGGCTAGGATGGGTCCTTTACTCTTTCATTTAAATTTGACAATTGGCTTTTTCTTTTCTAAACAGAAGGTTGTTGTAATTTTTATTGGGATCACATTAAATTTATGAATTATTTTGGGTAGGATTGATATCCGAACAATATTTAGCATTCCAATCCATGAACACAAATGTCCTTCCACTTATTTAGGT
Source organism: Tamandua tetradactyla (assembly GCF_023851605.1). Taxonomy (NCBI): domain Eukaryota; kingdom Metazoa; phylum Chordata; class Mammalia; order Pilosa; family Myrmecophagidae; genus Tamandua; species Tamandua tetradactyla. Next base: position 65,562,623 of record NC_135336.1, on the reverse strand, counting down.
CCTTCCACTTATTTGATATGTTTTAGCTATGTTTTGTAGTTTTCTGTGTACAAGTCTTTTATATCCTTGCTTAAATTTATTTTAGTTTGGTTGCTATTTTAAATAAAATTTTTTTCTTGATTTCTTCTTCCAATTGTTCATTGCTTGTGTACAAAAACATTACAGATTTTTGGTGTTGATCTTATACCCCATCAATTTGCTGAATTGGTTATTTACTCTAGGAGTTCTGTTGTGGATTTTTTCAAGATTTTCTATATATAGAATAATGTTATTTGCAAATAAGGAAAGTTTTACTTCTTCCTTTCTAATTTGTATGCCTTTTATTTCTGTTTCTTGCCTAATTGTTCTGGCAAGAATTTCTAGCACAATGTTGAATATTAATTATGACAGTGGTCATGCTTATCTTGTTCCTGATTTCAGAGGGAAAGCTTTCAGTCTATCACCATTATATAGGAGGTTAGCTGTGGGCTTTTTGTATATGCTGTTATTGTATTGAGGAAGTTTTCTTTTATTCCTAGTGCCCTAAGTGTTTTTATCAAGATGGGGTGTTGGATTTTTGTCCTTTCTGCATCAATTGAGATGATCATTTGGGTTTTTTCCCTTCATTCTTTTAATGTGGTATGTTACATTAAATGATTTTATGTTGACCATGCTTTGCATACCAGGGATAAATCCTTCTTAATCATGGTGTGTAATTCTTTTAATATGCTGTTGGACTCAGTTTGATAGTATTTTTAGGATGCTTTCATCTATATTCATAAGAGTTATTGGTCTGTAGTTTTCTTTTCTTGTAATATCTTTTTCTGGCATTGGTATGAGGGTGATGTTGGCCTCATAGAATGAATTAGGGAGTGTTCCTTCCTTTTCAATTTTTTAGAAAAGTTTAAGCAAAATTGGAGTTAATTTTTCTTTTGATAGAATGTTTGGTAGAATTCCCCACTGAGGCCATCTGGCCCTGGGCTTTTCTTTGTTGGGAGTCTCTTGATAATTGATTCAATCTCTTAACTAGTAATTGCTTCATTGAAATGTTGTATTCCTTGTTGGGTCAGTATAGGTGGTTTGTGAATTATAGGAATTTGCCCATTTCATCTAAGAGTTGTATAGTTTATTAGAATAGAGTTGATCATAGTATCCTCTTATAGTCCTTGTCTTTCAGTGGAGTTGGAAGTAATATCCCCCCTTTTCATTTATGATTTTCATTCTATGTATCCTTTTCCTGTTTTTTTTCAGACTAAACAAAAATTTGTCAATCTTATTGATCTTTTCTAAGAACAATTTTTTATTTTCTTGATTCTCTATATTGCTTTTCCTTTTATTTAATTTATCTCTACACTAATTTTATTTCTGTTCTGCTTGTTTCAGGGATGGTTTGGTCTTCTTTTCCTAATTCTTCCAATATTATGTTAAGTCAGGATTTGAAGTCTTTCTTTTTAATATAAACACTTAGAACTATGAATTATCCTCTCAATATTGCCTTTGCTGTACCCAATAGGTTTTTGTTACATTGTATTTTCATTTTTATTCACCTCAAGATATTTTCTAATTTTGATTGTGCTTTCCTCTTTAACACATTGGCTGTTTAAGAGTATATTGTTTAATTTCCACATATTTGTGAATTTTCCACTTCTCTTCCTGTTATTGATTTCTAGCTTCATTCCATTGTGATTGGAGAATATACATTTGTATATTTTAAATATTTTTGAATGTATTGAGACTTTTTTTGTGGCCCAGCATATGCTCTATCCTATAGAATGATCTACGTGTGCTGAAGAAGATTGTGTATTCTGTTTTTGTTGGGTACAGTGTTCTATATATGTTTGTTAGAGCTAGTTGGTTTAGTGTATCATTCAGTCCTTTATTTCCTTATGGATCTTCTGACTAGATGTTCTATCCTTTATTGAAAGTAGCGTGTTAAAGTTTCCTACCATAATGTAGGACTATAAATTTCCCTTCAAATCTGTTAGTATTTGCTTCATATATTTTGTGGCTCTATTGTTAGATATATTTATAATTGTTATGTCCTCTTGTTGAATTTATCAGTGTATAATGACAATCTCTGTCCCTTGCAAATGTTTTTTACTTCAAGTTTATTTTATCTCATATTAGTATAACTATCCTACGTCTCTTTTGGTTACTATTTGTATGGTATATTGTTTTCCATCCTTCACTTCCAATCTACTTGCGTATTTGAATTTAAGATAAGTCTCTTGCAGGCAGCATATAGTTAGGTCATGCTTTATTTATCCATTCTTCCAGTCTCTACCTTTGACTGGAAAATTTAATCCATTTACATTTAAAGTCACTACTTATAATACTGGACTTTCTTCTGCCATTTTGGTTTTTAGACTTTCAAAATCATTTATCTTTTTCTGCCTTTCAATTCTTCTGTTTAATGCCTACATTTTATTATTTATTTAAATTTTGTGCTGTACCATATTGAGTGCTCTTCTTTTCTATCATGATATATTTTTCACCTATTTTCCTTGTGCTTACCATGGAGTTAAAATTTAACATCCTAAATACATAAAAATCATATTGCATTCATTATCAACATAAATTCAATAGCATACACATATCTATTCTATTCCCCTCTGTTCCCCCTATATTTGTACTTTTTACCACTTATATCTTTGTACATTGTATTTTCAAAGCCATAGATTTATTATTACTTTTTATGCATTTGAATTTTAGCAACTGTAAGAAGTAAGAAATAGAGTTACATAGAATCAATACAATACAATAATACTGGCATTTATAATTACCCAAATTGTTGGCTGTATCAGAGGTTTTTATTTCTTTAGGTACTTTGAACCATTGTCTGGTGTTTCTTCCTTTCAGTATGAACACTCCCTTTAGCATAGCCTGTAGGGCAGGTCTAATGGTGATGAACTCCCTTGCTTTTGTTTATCTTGAAATGTCTTAATTGCTCCCTCATTTTTGAAAGAAGGTCTAACCACATATAAAATTTTGGTTGGCAGTCATTTTCTTTCAACACTTTGAGTATTTCAACTCACTGCCATCTTGCCTCCATGGTTTCTTTGAAAAATTAGTACTTAATCTAACTGTAACTCTCTTGTATGTAACATATTTTTCTTGCAGTTTTCAAACTCTCTCCTTGTTCTTTGCATTTGCTGGTGTGATCAGTATATGATGGGTGTATTTTTTTTCACATTTATCTTATTTGGTGTTTTCTGGGCTTCTTGGATGTGCATATTCATGTTTTTGCAAGTTCAGTAAGTTCTCTTTCATTTTTCTTTAAATATTCCTTCTTACCCTTCCTCTCTTTCTTTTCCTTCTGTGATCCCATGATGCATAAATTGGTTTACTTGATGGTGTCCCAGAGATGTCTTAGGCTATTGTCTCTGAGTTCACTGATTCTTTCTTCCACCAGTTCCAATCTGCTCTTGAAATGCTCCTGGGCAGTTTTCATTTTGGGTGTCGTAGTCTTCAATTCCAGGAATTCCCTTTGGTTCCTTCTTCAAGTTTCTGTCTCTTTACTAAAATTCTCATATTGCTCCTTCATTGTTTTCCTGATGTCCTTTAGTTCTTTCTCTGTATTTTCTTTCATTCCCTTGATCATTTTTAAGACTGTTTTTTAAAGACTTTGCTTGGTATGTCCACATTCTGGTACTCTTCATTGGTGTTTTCTGGATTTTTACCCTTTTCCTTTGGATAGGCCATCATTTCCTGTTTCTTTGTCTTGTATCTTTCATTGCATTCTGTATATTTTAATATTTTAAAGTATTAACTCTGGGTTGTATTTCCTGAGATGTCTATTTCTTGATTTTATAACCAGCTGGTGAAAACACTGAATTTTCTCCAGGTTTAGCCCTCCTATCAGGAAAGTTTTCCCAAGACAATTGTAGTGTACAATATCCTCCCTTTCTTTATGTGCTTCTGACTTTTCCTGGGCTTGTAGTTCGTCTATGTACAGGGGTTTGGATGTCTTCTCCATTTCTTAGGAAGCATACTCCCTCTTCTAGGTGTTTAATAGAGGTGAATTTTTACCCCATATTTTCTGCTTATATAGTTTCCTATACTCCTTTCATTGTTTCAAGTTGCTTTTGCCTGGAGGAAAAATTCTGGGAGGACAAGGATGCCAAAGAGGAGTTTCCTAGGTCTGTATTTTCCAGCCAAACAAATCCAGGGACCCAGAAATGGGGTACAGACTGGTTCCAATGCGCCCTGAGTAGGGAATCAAAAAGGGCACCCAGCGCTTCTTCCAAAGCTCCCTAAAGCTGGGCTATCTTGGCCTGCTCAGCAAATTGTCCCCCACATTCCTGAGGAAGCATTACATTCCAAGTCTCCTCCATCACTGCCTTTGTCCAGGGCAGTTTGAAACAATGGCCATTACCACCTTTGTCTAGTACAGGCTGAAATAATGTTCACGCTCAGAGTTAGGTCTTCAGTGTCTGAAGTTGCTACTCAAAAATGGTAATCAGTGATTGGCCATGCTCACCTCTGGTCTTCAGGAAGAAGATTTTTAAGTCTCTTTCTTTTCACCAGTGAGGTAGCCAGGAAATGGACCCCCTAGAGGACTGCTCTGAGAGTGGGGATTGATGCTGAGAGCAATTTTCTGGTCATTACTATCACAATCTCTTCCTCCCAATCTTTCCTGGATACTGTGCAGTGTTCTACTACCTGTGGAGTTTCAAAATAGTTATTTTGGACAGTGTCTCCCTGTTCAATAGTTGTTCTGGTGTAAGGACTCTGTCCTGGATCTCCCTACAGCCACCATCTTCCCACAGTCTTAGAGACACACTTTTAAAGTTCATCTTCATAAACATGACTGCCTCTGCTTACTATGATAATAAGAAGTGCCATTGGATTAAGACTGCTTTACTTAATCCTAGGCCATTAGAAATGCTTCTCAGTATGTACTTAAATTGTAGAAAGCCTGAAAGGGAAACATCTGTCCTTGAAAAATGGGTGGTTATGTTCTTGTTTCAAACACAGATGACCTAAAGGATGTAGGAGAATCACAGGATGACCTGCAACTCATATTGACTGGTGGACATCAAAAGGTCTGAGTTTTAAATGTTGGAACCAATGCTTCACTTCTCTGTTAGCACTCTGATATGGGGAAAAGTAAGACAAGGGTAGGAGACATAAGTCCTGATATAAGACAAAAATTCCATGGATAAAAGTTTAAATGGCCAAAAGGGATCTTCCTACTTTTTGATATATTACATTTTCTTGTTTAGTCCACTTTTCTGTTACTGGCAGTTTACCTGATATATTTTCTGGTCTCAATGTTTCAATGGGCTCCCTACTTCCAAATGATCTGGAACACTTCAGACTGAACTTCTTTTAAAAAGATAAGATTTTTTAATGCCATTTTCCTGTTCAAAATCCTTTTACTGATCCCATAAAATATAAATCACATTCAATGCAATCTTCAAGGACTTCCATTATCTGGTCTCACCCTACCTTACCCCACTACAGTCACATTCATCTACAGAAGTATAAAAAAAATCCAAATGAAGATAAATAGAGACTTTATTCACTCAAAAGTATTATTGCAAAAGAGGAGGACACTCTGACCATGTGATCTGTAAGCCTTTCAAAGGTTAGGCAGAAAAGGGTTTTACATCTGTAGAGAGGAGTAAACAAGGCTAGAAAGAACGGGATGGGGGAAGTCGGTGATCATAGATGTTTTACACTGAGGTCAGTCTATTCTGTGAGGGGCTGTCAAGTAGGAACTGTGTACTAGTTCAGGTTAAGGGTGGGTCAAAGTTCAGGAGCCTTGGGGAAGAGGAGGGACAAGACCAAAGTTCTGCTAACAAGCATTTTTTATTGACTGATTAGTGGGACAAGCAGTTCACCTAATCTTTTATAAGGCAAAAAATAAAAATTTGGAGTGTCTATATCTGCCCTTTGTGTATCATAGAAACACAAAGGGTCAACTTTGAGTCTTTTATCAGTCATGTGGGAAAGGATGGTTTTTGGCAGCAAGCAGTTTCCAGGAACACAAAGAGTGAAGGGATCTCTTTAATTGTAGCTGTTTTCCAGGATCATAGGGACAGGGCTCAGTTAAAGTTCAACATTGTTGGTGGTGATGTCACTCCGAGTTCAAGTCTTTCTTCTTCCTCTTGACCTAAAAATGAAAGAGTCTCCCTTTTCCTTTCCTGCTACAAGGATCCTGGAAAAGGCAATTCACATTGCTGAAGTGTTCTGACAAGGGTTGGAAGGAAATAGGAAAGAGACACCCCGAGACCAAAGTATCCAAGCTGAGAATGGCCTCAGAAAATGCACAGTATCTCTAACAAGATAAAAATCACCTAGGAGGGAAATATCAGGTCATAATGTCCCCTCAGCTGAGGGGAGAGTCACTTCTGAAGTCTGTGGTTTGTTTCTAAGCATTTAAGACATCCTTTGCTAGCAGCATACATGGAGCTGAGTATTATGGTTGAAGACTTCCTGGTCAGTGTTGATGACTGGGTCTGAACAAGAACAAAAAGGTCACATCAGCTTCAGATCTCATCAGGGTAAGAAAGTATGCACCAGTGATTTCATTATTTCCCAGAGGCTCAGAGTCAGGTTCACAAAACTAGGTGGTGGTGATTTTTCTTTCCCACCTGGAAAATGTTGCATAAACTTGAACTGCAAAAAGCTCATAAACCTTTGAACTCTCTCTGTCTGATTTTCTTAATCAAGAACACTACTTCCCACCTTGGGAAGTATATTTATCCTTTGAATGCATAGACCAATAAGGACTTGAGGAAAAGAGGTCCTCAAAATAAAACACCATAGATTATCAATGTTATATACACCACTACCATTCAAAGCAGTGCAATAGCATAAATTATATAATTAATTTCATAAGGGTGAAAAGAAATTAGTTCTGCTCATAAGTAACAAACTGATAACACTCATTCAATTTCACCGTTTAGGAACAGTTAGACCTTTTATCACTATTGTGATAAATTAGAAGTAGGAATGAAGTCTGTGTTTTCTGTAATTTTGCAGGAATAATGCTATTTCTGACATACTCAGTCTCTGTCATCAAGGTAATATGATTTGCTTCTTAATTACATTTCTGGGTGACAGTAAAATAACTAGAAGCCACACAAGTGAATTCATCTCCTTATAATACATGTTACAGTAAGCCTTGGTTAATGCTAAAGAGGTGGAAAAGAGGAAGCTCAGCAAACCAGTTTAGATTTTTTTTCCTTTTCCTACTGTCCTAGTTTACAAGATGTTATTATTCTGTGTTTCATAAATTAAATGTAATTATATTTTAGTGTCATCTCTATTTCTCATAAGGCTGAAGTATTCATTGTAGCTAACCAAGGAGCCTTAAATGCTGGTGCATGGGAAGATGGAGTGAACAAAATGATGCTAATCCTGCTTTCTATTTGCTATTATCAAATCTCTGTTTAACCACTCGCCTAGAGGAGGGCACAGCCGCACCTAAATTACACCACCAACTAATGGAGACCGCCTGTAGAGACTCCAAAAGTTTTATGGACAGTAATTTTTAGAGGCTTTTCATTATCCTTCATTCAGCAATATTCACAATACCCATCTTAGCATTTGGTGAGGATTCTGAATTCAAGACATAATTTTCTGCTTCTTATGTCAGCATCACCCTTCAAGGTCGAAGTAAGTTCTGTCACCTCCATGTGTCTTCTCTAAGCTACCACATCTTTGTACTCTTTATAGGCCCAGAATCAAGCAATGAGTAGATTATTAGTAAAAGCCAACTTCATTTTCTTCTTCATGCCCAAACTGGCAGAACCAGCTGATGGCAATATAGTGGAACAAGCTGTCCTCCAAAAGCATTTATTAGCATTGCACTAGATGGGCATGGAAATAAAGATAAATAAAATCAGACCCAAACCATCTAAGAGCTGATAATGTATTAATCCATTTGGGAAGATTCTGATACATTTGTTCACACTAAACTGTGATTAGCTGACAAGTGTTAGTTCCACCAGGTGCATTTGCCTTGCAACAGGTTCCTTAGCAACCCATTTTTAAATTCAGTGGTTGGTGAGTGGCAGAGGGAGAGGCCAATTACGCCGGTACCTCTATGTGATAACAGCTCCAGAGTACATCTGTCACAGAATTATAAAGTTACCCAATAAAGGCTCCAGAGAACTGCCTGCCATCCTGTTCCATTCCAGACCTTTTAAGGAATGGGCTTCCTGAAACGTCCCTTAACAGATTTTCTGCCAACTAAGAGGGCAAGTGTACAGAGCTGACCTTGGAGCCAGGAGCCTCAGGAGACACATTTTCTCATTAAGGATTTTATTCCCTTTAAAAGCACCATAATGTACCTTGAAAAACTGCTTTCCTTTAAGAGCTTGTTTCACAGCCTGATGTACTTTGCAGAATAATGGCTGTGGAATTTAGGTTCAACTGGCAGTAATCTTAAAGGACACCATATCAATGTTCAGAACATTAGGAATTTTAGGCTGAAAATCTAGTGGTCTCCTGAGTGAATTTCACTTTTCAGTGTGTGGGTAGAGGAGATGTATCCTGAAGAAAAGTTCTTGGGGGAAAAAACGTCTAGATGGCTTTTTTTTTTTTTTTTTTTTTGCATGGGCAGGCACTGGAAATCGAACCTGGGTATCCAGCATGCACGTGAGAATGCTGAGTCACCCTGGCCTACCCCAGATGGCTTTTTTTATGGGGAATTTAATATGTGTTTGAGTATGTGCATATGTATATGTGGTGTGTTTATGTATATTTATCATATTTAGTCTGTGGTTGTCTAAGAATAAAAAATCAAAAGCAGGGGCCAGCTTGCATATGCAAATTTTTATAGGATATATTTTATTCGGTCTGTGATTATATAACAGTAAAAATGAAAACTAGGGGCTAGCCAGCTTACATAAATCTTTCTGCATTAAATTATTAGGGGGGATATTGAACAACTTTGAGTTTAAAATAAATGAGGTCTGTTTTGTGTTTCAAGGCCTTGGATGGTTTGGAACAATGTTTTTTTCACCTGTGAACATGTAGAGTCAGTAAAGTGTCACTAGCAGTATCCTGGTTTAATCTGCTATAGTTGCAAAGGATAATTTATATAAGTTAAGTAGGGAAGGAAACAAGACTATGAAGTGTTCTATAGTTTGTATAGCTTTTAACTTGTCATGAAAGGTTTTACATACTTGTTGATCTAGTTTGCTAAAGCTGACAAAATGCAATATAAGAGAAATGGATTGGCTTTTACAAAGGGGATTTATTAAGTCACAAGCTATAATTCTAAGACCATGGAAATGTCCACATTAAGGCATCAACAAGAGTATACTTTCACTGAAGAAAGGTTGATTGTGCCTGGGTTCTCTGCACATGGGAAGGCAGATGGTGACGTTTGTTGACCCTTCTCTCTGGGTTGATTTCAAAATGGCTCTCTCAGCTCTTGTAGGTCCTTCTGGCTACTGCTGGGATATTATCTTTCTCTAAGCATCTGTGCTTTTCTCTAAAAAGTCTCTCTTAAAGGACTCCAGAAAGTGGATTAAGACCCATCTTGGATGGGCTTGGTCATAACTCCATGGAAAAAGCCTAATCAAAAAGTTTCACCCAATGATAGGTCTGCCTCACAAGATTAGTTTAAAATAACATGGCTTTTCTGGGGTACATAATCGTTTCAAACCAGCCCAGTTGTCTAGTAGAGGATATCGGATGCTCACTTCTCAGTGATTCAAACAGGAAACAAAATGTAATTGGATGTTAACACTTCCCAAAATCTCAAGACAAGTGAGGGAGTTGATTCACCTCAAGAAACAGAAACCAGGTGTGGTATAGGAGGAACTTGACAAAGTATGAACAACCCTCTGCCTCCAGGAGTGCTGGGGTAGGGGACAGTTTGCACTGAGAGTGGCAGCCATTTCTAGTAATGTTTAAAGACCACCCACTGAGGAATTTGAAACCATTGTTACCCATATGTGAATATTGCTTAAAATTTTATGAAAAAGCAAAAATACTTCCTCTTAAACTTTCTGACAACTAGTCTGATGTGATGACTAATTGCAGCAGACACAAAAAAGTAATGCCAGATAGAAGAGGAATAGGGCAAGACCATCTTGTCAGTGCAGTGACTGGGAAACCTTGGATGTCCAAACAATCACCAGAGAAACATATTAGGAATCTGTGTCAGAAGCTCTTAAAACTCAACTTGTCGCCACTGGGGTAGGGACCACAGAAAGCAAGAGACTGATCGTCTCTATGGGCCAAAGTGGTAGTTGAGAATCTCTGCAACCGTAAAGCTGGACAGCTCAAGCCTGGCCAATGCATCACCTGGGCAACCCATTAGGATTGTAAGGGCCACAGCTTGTTTGCTACCAGAATCCTTTCCTCATATTTTCCTTTGAGAGTTGAAACAGACTTTGGGTTAAGGAGCACTGTCAGTGTGGAATACTTTTTGTTTTATATACCTATCACAATCTGTGAAGGCCAGTGCAGAGGTTACTCGGAGAAAGAGACAGCTTGCATGATGTCAACTATTCATTTCAATAGCATCTCATTGAAAAAAATTCCTTCCAGTTATTTTCAATATTTAGAAACATAGTTAAGATAATAAAAATAAAAGAAGAGGTTGAAAGATGGAAATGGATGTTTTCAACAACAAAGGAAACAGAAGCGAAGGGCCTTTTTCTATACAATTGCTTACCATGCAATGACCAAAAGAGCTGCAAGTAGATGCTAAGGCCATGTAAGAGAGAAGTCACAAAAATTGATGCTAACGGACATGAGAGCAATGATGGCTCCAGAGAGTTCTGCTGTATCACAGGTGTTTTCTGGAGTCAGAAGGAACTAAGGTGAAATAACTCGATAAGGAAGGAAAGGATAATTGAGTTTGCTAGTCTCTGAGCTAAATGCTGGCCAAGTAGAAGGGATTGCTTAATGCACCATCTGGAGTGGTATCCAATTTATTCTGTGACTCCCAGGCCTTTCCTATGAAATTAGGAAGGAATAGTTACTGAAGTGCATGATGTTTCATTTGCCAGCAGGTTCTCATTCAGCAACAGTATGAGAAGATAATCCTGAGGATAGTGGTTCATTGGGTAGCCACATTGGTTGACGGAAGTGAAAAATCATTTTGTCCGAAGATAAAGAGGTGATGTTAAAACAAGCTTACTTAACCTTGAAGTAATGTTGGAGTTAATTCATATGTGAACATTGGGTGATTTGCATTAGCAACTAAAATATGACTTCAAAAAGATTTAAACTCTCTTCACTCTCTCTATCTGTACAAAATGTCCCTTCTCCAAATAACTCTGATGAGTTTTTCACAAGTTCTTATCAGACTTACAAATCAGCTAAATAGACTTTTTGAAACACCATAAAAAAGAAGCTATTTGCAGAGATTGGAATGCCAATTATTTTATCTAAAATTTCTTTCAGGAAATTACATTATAAGCTATCAAAACCCTGCCTAGAACTGATTGTAGTGGGATGATACATTCATGCCACTATCATTGGTGGTGAGGAAATGTTATTGAAAATGCAAAAAATATACATTGTATGATATTCTACAACATGTGTCAGAAGTTTTGACAAGACAAACGTGATGTGACTTCAGTGTTTTCAGATAAACTCTGAGGATTCATTTTAAATCAGAGACCCCTTGAATTTTGTTGCAAAAAGAAAGCCAATTTCTTTTTGCTTTGAGACAGAAAGGCAAAGATTAGAGGGGACAAATTATATAATAAGACATATTAAAATAACCATTTCAGTATATTATCCAATTTAACTGTTTGCTGTCCTCAAACTGTAGTAATGATCTGTACTTTTATCTGCTCAGCGTGCATTTTCCCTTTTTCTGATAATAGCAACTCTATTTTTCTTTGCCAAGAAGTTCAGATAAATGTGGCCCCAATTCATCTTGCTCCGAGGGATGAAAAGTAGTATACAAAGTCACTCAGATTTTAAATGAATGGATCAAGGACAGATGTGTGACCCTAACTGAGCCATAAATTAAGCCAAAGTCTTTTTTGGGAATCAGTAGAAAGAAAAGTTAAGCTGGTGAACCCAGAGGTGCCAAGGGTCTCTGCATAGTGATGGCCTGCCTAAGAATGAAGCGAACATGGAGAATAAAAGGACTAAGAGATGGGCACAAGGAGGGAACTTTGGAGGAAAGGTTTCCCAAGTATCAAGGATATTCTTTAGATATAGCTCTTCCTAAAGGTGGCTCTCATATTTCTGGATTTTTCCGTTGTATGAATTAATAATAATCACTTTTGTATTGGTAGTATTTTAAATAAGTTTGCATTGGGAATCTGTCACTTAAAATTTGAGTCAGATTTACTGGAATTGGTACTTGCAGGTAGGGTTAAATATAGTATAAATTTCTGAATTGACTGAGTCACAGTGGAATGTGGAAAGCTAGAATGTGTCCACTCCAGGGAGATAATTGACATTACTTTATGTATTAACTAAGTTACTGATTAAAACTGTTTCTTACTACATTTTAAGAACGTGCTGATATTCCCACTGTAGCTGGAATTTTGAGTTACTATATGCAAAAATGTCAGTAAAGCAGCTAATTATTTTATGCATTGTCCTTAAAGAAAGATAAAGAGTATGGCCAAATCTGACACATATCAAAGCAGCAATGGGGGAAAAAAGTACGGTTCTTTGTTTTCTTCTTCCCTCTCTCCCTTTCTCCCTTCATTCCTCCCTCCCGCCCTCTTTACTCTCCCTTCCTCCCTTCCTTTCTTCCCCTTCCTTCCTGCTTTCTTTCCTTCCTTCCTTCCTTTCTTGATATAGTCATTCATTCTTTTATTACTACAAAGCTACAGTAATCAAGATAGGGCAATATTGATAAAATGACAACTACAACAGAAAATAGAGTCTAGGAATAGAGTCTAATTTTCAACAAAGATACACCCAGGCTATACAACTGGAAATGGAAACTCTTTTCAAAAAATAGTGTGGGGTGGGCCACAGTGGTTCAGCAGGCAGAGTTCTCGCCTGCCTTACCGTATACCTGGGTTCGAATTCCTGTGATGCAAAATAAATAGATAAATAAATAAATGTGTGTAAAAATAGCATAAATTCATGGGAAAAAAGTTATTCTGATCCAAACCTCACACAATACTAAAAAAATTAATTTGAGATGTTTGAAGACATACATTAAATTATAACCATAAGATTTCTAGAAGAAAACATCTCTGCAAACTTGGAATGAGTAAAGACTTCCGAAGGAAAACAAGAAATAAGTGCTAGCCATAAAAGAAAAAAAAATACATTGGACTTCATCTAAGTTAAAACCTTCCGTTTGTTGAAAGATATCACAAGAAAATGAAAATGCTAGAAAAGTACTCTTAATACATATATCAGACAAAGGACTTGAATGCAAAATTTCTAAATTTCTAGAACTCATTAATTAAAAAAATAATGAAATTAAAAGTGGGCAAATCATTGGCAGACACTTCATAAAAGAAAAATTCAAAAGGCCAATAAGCACATGGAAAGACACAGTCATTAGTTATCAGGGAAATGCAAATACAATCACAATGAGATAACACATCATCCCCATTAGAATACACTTTAAAAACCTGAACTGATAATACCAAATGTTGGCAATGATGTGGAGCAACTGGAAAGCTCATACAATGCTGGTAAGATTGTAATAATAAGTGTAACCCCTTGAGGAAATTCCTTGGCATTTATAATAAAGCTAAGCATTTACTTACTCTATGTCCCAGCATGTCCTCCCTTAGATATTTACCAAAGCAAAATGAAAATTCATTTCACATACAAAAAAATGTACACAAAGGTTTATAGCAGCTTTATTCTTAATGGTCCCAAACTAGATACAGCCCAAGTGTCCCTCAGCTGGACTATAGAAAAATAATTTGTGAAATATTCATACATTTGAAGACTACTGTGCTGGTTGGAAAGGATTTATGTACCCTAGAAAAGCCATGCTTAATCTTAATCCAATCTCATGGGAGTGACCAATCTTCTTGATCCCATCTCTATAAAATAATGTAGGTTGGGAAGTTGATTAGGTTATCTTTAGGAGATGTGGCACACCCAATTTTGACTAGAGGGAGATGTGACCCCACCCATTCCAGTTAGGTCTTGATTTCTGGAGAAAAGTAATCAGATATCACCATGTTTGCCATGTGCCTTTCCAGTTGAGAGAAACCCTGAACTTCATTGGCTTTTCCTGAGTGAAGATAACCCCTAGCAGGTGCTGTAATTTGGACATGTTTATAAGCTTGCTTTAACTGGGACATTTTCATAGCCTTAGAACTATAAATTAACAACTTATTAAATTCCCCTTTTTAAAATTGTGCTATTTCTGATATATTGCATTCTGGCAGCTAGCAAACTAGAACAATTCCTCAAGAAAAATAGTAATGATTGTACCGATACATGCAATAAAAGGAATGAATTTCAAAAATATTAGAATATTGAGTGAAAAAAGCCAGACACAAAACAGTACATAATGAATGGCTCCATTTTTATGAAGTTCAGGAATAAGCTATTTCTAAGAAGTGTCCCTGTTTTAGTTTGCTAGCTAGAATGCAATATACCAGTAAAAGAACAGCTTTTAAAAAGAGAAATTTAATAAGTTGCTAGTTTATAGTTCTAATTCCATGAAAATGTCCCAGTTAAAGCAAGTCTATAGAAATGTCCAATCTAAGGCATCCAGGGAAAGACACCTTGATTCAAGGTCAATGAAGTTCAGCGTTTCTCTCTCAACTGGGAAGGCATGCAGCAAACACAGCATCTGCTATCTTCCTCTCCAGGCCTCTTGCTTTATGAAGCTCCCCTACGGCATTCTCCTTCATCTTCAAAGGACGCTGGCTGGTGGAATCTGCCTCTCTAAAAATCTCATGGCTTTCTGCAAGGTTGCTGGCTCATAGACTCTGCTTCATGGCTCTCTTGTCATTCTCCAAAAAGGAACACTCTCCAAAATGTCTACTCTTTTATACGATTTCAGTAAACTAATCAAGACCCAGGTAGAATGGTGGGAGACCCATCTCCATCTAATCAAGTTTAATACCCATAATTGATTAAGTCACATCTCCGTGGAGAAAACCTAATTAAGTTTCCAACCTACAGTACTGAATAGGGATCAGAAGAAATGGTTGCTCCCACAACATTGATTAGGATTAAAACATGGCTTTTTAGGGTACATAAATCCCTTCAAGCTGACACAGTGCCCTCAGAGCACTTAGCTTAACCACAATCCTATCATAATGATGTCCCTTTTATTTTAGGCTCAACCCCACCCAATGACTTACATTATCCTGTCCAAATTGAAATCTCTTTCCTGCACCAATTTTATCCACTACTCTATTTGTTTTACCACAGGGTAGATTAAAGGAGAAAAGGAAACAGAAACCTTGGGTTGATATACCCTATGTGACTAAGAGTTTATGAAAGGCAATGGAGAGACTGCATCTGCATTTTGTTGAAGACTTTTTCTGGGGCAGCAGAAAACCCTTATACTTAATTTATCATTTCTGAGCTCGATTAATTGGCACAAGAAGACTAAAAGTACTGACCTGTAATAATAGAAATCAGAACAATAGTTGCTTATGCCAGATAAGGATTGCCTTGAAGAGAGTCCTAGGTAAATTACTGGAGTAATGGCAATATTCTAGACTTTAACTGGGGCGTACAATTTTCAAAACTCATTGAATTATACACCTAAGATACTTGTATTTAAGTCATGTTCAGTGAAAAATGAAAATTTATATGTTTAACAATATTGTGGAAAATAAAGGCCTTAAGGCTATGGAATGCTGTTTGTGGCCAGTAATCCATGATGCCTGAAAGCCAGGTAATTTTGCATTGTGTAGGATTTAAAAGAATGGATTCTCCATGAAAAATACAGTTAGTGCTGGAAGGAAGCAGGATATAAGATTGAAAACAAGGGGAACCAGAGCTTAAATCCCAAACCTATTCCTCTGTGTATTTCCTGTTAGAGAAGATGGTGAAACACTACATTCAAAATTCTGATGGAAAAGGATTTTCAACTTAAAATTTGCAGCAAAGCTATTCATAAAGTGATAGAGTAGATGAGAAACATGTTCAGATATGCAAGGACACACAAATTTAACTCTCAAGAATGCTTTCTTAAGAAGCTATTTGAGGTTGTCCTTCACACAAACAAGGAAGTAGATAAAGAACCAAGGCATGGATCCTAGAAACAGAATCTTATGCAGGAAAATCGTGCAAGGAAAATCTTGGGGTGGTCATGGCATACCAGGAATAGTGGGCAAACAGTTCTGACTGAACAGGATTAGGGAGTTAGGCAAGGAAGGTGAGGGTATTATGTATTTTCCATATCTGTTAAAACTTTACTAATAAAAATTAGTGATAAACAAAACGATAGATACTATATGACTTCACTAATATGAACCCCTTAGAAAATGTAAACTCAGACTCGTAAAAGGTAGAACATGGGAGACTTAGAAATAGAAGCTAGAGAAGGGGGAGCAGACACCTGACATATACAGGCTTGATAACAAGAGTGACCTTAAATGTATGGGAATGGATAGAGGTGTTGGTACTACGTTAGTGAGATTATAAGTAATAGTGCCATACTGAAGGTGAATAAAATTGAATGGGGTTGTTTAAAGTCATGTATCTCACCAATTAGCACCACAAATAAAAATAAATTCTTGTATGTCAAAGGTATGAAACTTGTACAAAAAGTTAATAATAGAGTGGTAATGGAAAAGACATCTATTGCATGCTACAGACTATATTTAAAAGGAATATATCACTAGTACCACAATAATAATTATAGGTAAATAATTGGATGAAGGCAGAGTGTTATGGGGTGTTTTGGGTTTTCTCTTTGGTGTGGGGATGCCTACCTGTTACTTTTCTCTTTCAGGCAATGAAAATTATCTAAAATTGAGAGTGATGATGATGGTATAGCTAAGTGAGGATGCTTTGAGACATTGATGATTTATTTGAGATAGAATATATGCTATGTGAATACAGCTCAACAAAATCTGCAGATTCAAGATAAATAAATAAACAGAAAGATTCAAGTGCTAGAGAATATGTAGAGAGAGAGTTATACCTATTCATTGTTGGTAGCATAGCAAAATGGTATAGCCTCTTTGGAGGATAATATAGTAGATCCACGGAAAGTTAAATATAGGGTCACCATATAATTAGGCAACCCATTACTAGGAATATATTTGGAAGAATGAAAGCAGTGACTCAACTAAACATTTGCACACTGATGTGTTTGGTGACATTATCTATGATGCCCAATGGATAGAGGTAGCTGAAGGATACCTTGACTGAGAAACAGAAGGGCCAACTATGGTGCATGCATACAATGGAATATTGTGTGGTTCCAGAAAAGAACAAAGTCATGAGGCACTGTTCCAGTTTGTTAAAGTAGCTAGAAAGCAATATACCAGAAATGGATTGGCTTCTACAAAAGGGATTTATGAAGTTACAAATTTATAGTTCTAAGGCCACAAACATGTCCAAATTAAGCCACCAACAAGATGATACTTGTACTCTGAAGAAAGGCCGCCAGTATCTAGAACAGCTCTGGCATCTGGGAAGGCACATGGATGGCATCTGCTGGTCCTTGCTCCCAGTTCATTGCTTTCAACTTCTGATTCCAAGTCTTCTCTTAGCTTTTCCAGGGCAAAACTCTGGATTTCAACTCTTAGCTTAGCGTCTCCCAGGGCATTTTCTTTTCCAAACATCAACTCTCTGTGCTTTCTCTAGAATGTTTCTCTTTTAAAGGACTACAGTAAGTGGGTGAAGGCCCACCTTGAACGAGCAGGGTCACATCATCATGGAAACAAACTAACCAAGAGGTCCCACCCAACACTAGGTCTTCCCCCACAAGATTTGTTTAAAAGAACATGGCTGTTCTTAGGTACATAACAGCTTCAAACAAGCACAGGCATGTAATTAGATGAATGAAATTTTAGGACACAATGTGAGCAAAATAAGCCAGAAAACAAGGACAAAGATTGTGTGTTCTCTTTTAGAAAACATGTATAAGAAAATTGAGGCTGAGATTGTAAGCTCTTATAGCAGTCACATTTATTCCTGAGCTGTAAGTCTTATTTCTAAATTCTATGCATATAGCATGGTATTTCCCTGGAATTGTTGGTACCTATGTGGAACCTAAGACTCAGATTTGGAGTTCTGCAGTTCTGAAAGTCAGCAGAACTGACTTTAGGTAATTGCTAATTGCCCCTTACAGTAACTGTTAAAGAAGGCTAAAAAGACACTAGACATCAATTAAAAATAAGAACGAAGCTGATCCAGTTGGGACTAAAGGATAAAGGGTAGATGATTATATTGTTTGTATATTAGAACTTCACTTAATGTATGAGACAAAATGAAAAGATGTTTATTTGTCTAAAACTTAAATTATTTGTGGCACACAGTCTAATTTAACCTCTCTTGGCCAGTTCATTTAACCAACCTAAATACATGGAGCCTAGAATTGGGAATAAGATCTTATAATTCTGTATAGCCTAATGTAATACCTGACACAGTCCAGAGTATGTTGGGCAGATAATTAAAAAGTATTAGCAATGTGGGACTGTATATAAAATATGGGACCATTGAACTTTACCACCTGAAAAATCCTTGACACTCTCTCTAACATTAGGGACTTCCAGGTTTATAGGCCAAGCCTTTGATCTTGAGGTTTGTTCTTATGAAACCTATTTCTGTAATGGGGAAGCTAAGCTTACCTATAATTATGCCTAAGAGTCACTTCCAGAGAACCTCATTTCTTGCTGAGATGTGGCCTCCCTCTCTAAACCGAACTGTGCACGTACAGTCATTATGCTCCCCACCCCCACCCCCATGTGGGACATGACTTCCAGGGGTGTAAATCTCTCTGGCGACATGGGACATGACTCCCAGGGATGAGCCTGGCCCTGGCATCATGGAATCGACAATACCTACCTGACCAAAAGGGAGAAATGAAATATAACAAAATAAGGTATCAGCAGCTAAGCAATTTCAAATAGTCAAGAGACTATTCTGGAGGTTACTCTTATGCAAGCTTCAGCTAGATAATTGCTAATTGCCATGATATGCCACACCCCATCCAGCAGTACTCCTGCAAACCCTAAAGAACTCCTAGGGCTCTATTTAAGGCTCTATAAATGTTTCACTCACTAAATTTATTTTTCAGAAACTTAAAACATTCATATTATTCCTTTACCAGATAAGCCCTGAAATCCAGAGTCACCAGTCTCTCCAAAATATCAATTAGTTGCATCCCCTATCCCCATAATTTTGAAATCTCTTTTAAACATGAAGAAGTTTTAACAGTCATTGCTGAAATATCCTTGAAGAGTGGGAGAAAAATCAAATACGATAGAGAAATTGTAACATAGAAGTTAAGATTTAACAAATGATTATGACAACTGAATCACGATATTTATATTTCTTGTTGGTTTCTAGGGTATTAGAGCAACTAGAAGGAGACACCTGAAATCGTGCAGTTGTAACCTATACCATACTTTTGAAATTTTGTCTATAACTACTTGTTAAACTGTACTTTGAAATTATCACTTTTCTGCCTATATTTCACAATGAAAATATTTTAAAAATTAGTGATAGATATGTAGAAAACTAAGTTAATGAAAAAATAAGATGCAAGATTTAACTCAGGGAAAATTAAAAGAAATGCAATCAAGAATGGTCAATACGAAAACAATATTTATATAGTCACAATGATGTAAACAGTAAATGTTTATTGAATCAAAAACTGGTAAGTCTACTGGATGGCAGGGAATGGAAAATGGTTGGTGGAAATAGGACAATAAAAAACTAAATTTTCAATCTCCATAACAGGCATTTAGTAGGTACAGTAATTCCATTATTAAACAGTGTGAGCTCAGTGAGATAAAACATGGGGGAAAAGTCACGTTTTGTTTGCGATCACTTTCAGATATTGTATCCAGATCACTCAAATTCAAAACTTCAGTGTCAGCTCTAATTCACAGGTTCCCTCCTCTCCCACGCTTAGTCTTTAGCAGGCTAGACTTGCAATGACATGTAGGAGAGTGGGGATGGTTGCAAGGGAAAAAGGGTTTGTTTGTGTTACTTGTGCTCTTGTAAATTCAGCCACTGTCATCTTCCGTGTGGCAGGTACTCACAGGCTGGTACTCTTGGGGTTCACATTTAAAAGTTTTTTGGAGAGCTTGTGGTGGTCAACCTGCACAATTGCCTGAAATAAGTAATATCCTCTCTGGTGACCTCTTGTGACAAGCTCAATTCTTGTCGCCTTTCTATATGCCAGATTTTGCTCACGTTTCCTGTTTTGGGCAGGCTACCTGTTGGGAGAGCATCCTGATGGCTAGAAGCTGGTTCCCTTCCAGTGACAGACATTTTATCCACAATAAACTCAGGTATCCTCATAACTCCGTGATACTCTTCTTTATCCTATGCTGCAGCCCATTCGAGGTGGCTTCTTGACTTTAGAATTTTCAGCAGGGAACACATATCAGCCCCTCCCCTCACACATATATCCCACCCCCAGAGAACCAATGTCACATTCTTCTAAGGACTCTTGCACTCCACTCTAGTCCCCACAATGAGATGAGACTACAATTTCTGCAGCTCAACAAGCATCAGTTCAATCTCATTCAATAGCTCACTTTAAGGCCCTTGAACTTACCTGGCACTCAGAGGGGACAGGTTGGGAAGCAACCATTTAAAAATCCCCAATACTGTCAGGCATGCCCTTTTCAAGTGACTTCTTTCTTCCCTTCTAGCCCTGCTTACATTTCAGTCTTCTTTTTATATCAGCTGGTTATAAGAGTCACTTACTGTCATTTAGTAGCCCTTAGGGAACTGAAATTCCAAGAAAAGAGAAAATGTCTCACTCAACACATACCACAGTTCTGTCTAAAACTGATATGGAAATGTGGAAGCTGATTCCAAAAGAAGCAGATGAAGCTGTTAAGCATAGTTGCCTCTAGGAAAGCAGACAGGGCTCCAAAAAGGAGAGAGGCAGAAGTTTGATGACTTTTGATACATCTTTTAGTTCTATTTGATTTTTTAAGCAATATACCATAATAAAGTAAAATTTTTTTTTCTTTTAAAGTGAAAAAACAAACAAACACAAGATTCATTTGGATGCAGCCTGTAAATAAACAGAGGGTAGGCTATACCGCCCTACACTAGACTGTTACTTCTGGGAAGGTCATGAGTGGTGCGTTAGAACCTGCTTCTACTTGCTTGCAAAAGCTATTTGTACATATCTCTTCCCAAAGTAATATTCAGTGTCATTGTATTGATAGCTTGAAATCAGGAAAGATGGGAGTATTTGCACCATAGAAATAAAAAAATAAATAAACTATAGAGATCATGGCTTTCAAAATCATATCAAAATTTTTTTAAGAGTAGGTTTACCAATGTGCTATTAGAAGTTACTAAGATGTGGAAATGATATACAGACACAGAGGCCTATTGCTAAGAGACCAAAACAGAAGTCTACATTCAGGGATCATGACTGAGCGAGTATTCTGTTTTGGGCTACTCTTTGACTATAGAATGCAATCAGCCTAAGGCTTATTTAAGGTTTTAGGAGGATTTTATTGCAAGAGAAATGCATGTATTGTTGTAACCTGTAAGTGAATACTTCAGGCTCTTGAAGCCTTTTGACAGGAGAGGAGCTATAGAAGTAATGCACCCTTGGAAAGAAGAATTCCTTTTAGTGTAGGTGTTAGACTTGGCTTCCTCTGAAAGTAATATTGAGTCTTTCAGACTGGCCAACCAAGGAAGTCACCCATTGCCAGGGAAAGCCACTTTTCTCCCAGTGCAGCTGGATATAATATTTGTCAGGGACCAGTGAATTTGTGTCATTCAATACCATTTTCAAAATGGGAGGTTTCTAACAATGATGCTGCTACTCCTTCTCTTCATCTGCGTGGGTCTGAGACGACTTGACTTATCAGCTCCCCATATCAAGCCAGATCATGAGCAGGGACCTTCATGAACAGGGACCTTAGGACTTGGCTAGGAAGAATCAGCCAGAGATCTTAGACTTAGAGCTAGATACAATTAACTCAAAAAGACATTGTGCTTTCCCCGTTTAAAACTAAAAACTATTGATTTAACTAGAGGTATGTAAAGATACGGTGAAGCCAAGGGTGGACTTTAGTGGCCCTCTGTGCTTTTGCCTGCCCAGCATTGATTCTTCCTTCTTCTCATAATGGCACCCATTTTTTACATCTTTCCTTTTGAAATTTACTGGCCCTCCACTTATATTCCATACATTTCATATAATTCATTTAGAACTGAGTCCCACCTCCAAATACCTCATCACAGCCAAGGGTATGTGGCCAATGTGTGGCTTATTTGGACTCCCAAGAATGGCCACACAATCTACTTCAAGATGATGAGCCTCACACCCAGTATCTTTATTTGAGATACAGAATCAGAAACAAAAACATTTCTTTTTCCTGACTAAGCCAGTTTAACTAGATTTTCAGTCATTAAAACTGAAGGAGCAATGGTGCCATTTGCAATGCTTACTTGTTCTGCCCATTCAGGCTTCTGGACCTTGACTTTGAATGTCGTTGAATCCATCATAGCTTGCACCTCACCTTACTGGAACCTGATGGACTGCTGAATCAGACTGCTCTCTGCTTCCTAAAATATACTATCACATCTTCATAATGTTATGGTCCTTGTTTGGAATTATATTCCTGCCCTTCTCTCTCTTAAACCTTCAAATGTAAACCTCCCTGTGATACGTTCTTTTGTCCTGTCTTCCTCACAACCCCAAAGCAAAAATCATTGCTCCCCATCCTGTCCCCCTCTATGGATATTACAGACATTTATAATAGCATTTCCTCGTTTTGTTTCATTAAAAAATATGCCTTTGTCTTCAAAAAATAAGCTTCTCAATGTTGATATACAATATATATAATAAAAATGTTTTAATGTGAATTAAGATATGCTTTGAGAGAAGAAATGCAACCAAATCCAGCAACTAAGAAAGTAAATATTCATCTGTGGTAAATTGATTGCAAATATGGCTGCAGTAATTCCTTACATCTTTTTATCCACAAGCTTTGCAATATAACTTTGTTACTCCTCCCTCAAGAGGTGATGTCTACCCTACCACCCCTTTCCTTGAATGTGCTCTTAGTCATGTGTTATGGTTTGGTCATGGGGACACTGGCAAAATGTCAGCAGCAGAGGTTTGAAAAGTCCTTGCACAAAGGAACTTGTCATTTCTGCCTGTTGGAATTGCTTCCACCATCACTGAACAAGCCCAGGCTGGCCTACTGGAGGATGAGAAACCAGGTGTCAAGGAACTTCAGCTACCCCAATCCCAGGATTTCACCCCTCACTCCTCACCTGTGACATATGAATAAACCCTGTGACTTGGGCAGACCAAGTTAAGCAGTAGTTTAGAGTTGTTACACTCAACAAGTATTTATTTAAAATTTACTATGGGCAAAGCTGTTTATGAAGATAAGCACAAGAACAAATTATTTGTACCAGCTGAGCCTGGCACAAAATGCCACCACAGAGAATGGTAAGCAAATAAATGGTTTATACCACTAAGTTTTGAAGTTGGTTGTTATGAAGAAAAAGTATATGTTATATACAAAATGCTTGCCTTTATACAGAGAAAAATTGAAGGTCAATATTTAAAAACTACTTTCTCTATTCTGCTAAAAATTAATGCCAAAGCTCAACAGATCTATATAACTTATTATTATTAATATAATAATGAAATGTTTCATAAAATAGGTTTGGTTATAAAAGTCTTTCACTAACTTTAAGGTTAGTGAAAGAGCATAAAATATTCTTCAGTTTTCAGAATTTAAACAAAGCCTTTATTTGGCTCTGTTTAGGTAAGTATGAATGCTATGCAATAGTTTGGAGTTGTTACGTTTTACAGTCATTAATTGGACACTTACTATGGGCAAGTCTCTTTATGAAGTACTAGGCTCAGGGTTTGAACAGAAAGGGATTTCTGCCCAATTTTGGCTATCGTATCTAAAATAGAACTCCACTTATTAACAGTTTCTCTGTGAAGCTATAGCTATAGTACCTTACCTATATAGCTATACTAATTCCTTTGACTTCCTTTAGCACTTTCAGCTAAAACAGCTGAGGAATCTAAATGCCAAACTCTGAATTATATTTTCTCTCTCGTAATGTTTGAATGAAAGTCTATCTATCAATGGTTGTCATTGCAGCTGCTGTAAAATTCACTTTGGGACACTGATGGCTCCTGTTTCTGGGTTGATGTCTAACCAATGCCCTACCCTTGTGAATTCCCCCCCTTATTTTAGCTGTTGTCCTTTCCATTACAATAGAAAAAAAATGCACAGGTGCATTCAATCTCATCCATTGACTGCACCTGTGGAAAACTAGGTAGCCCAGTAGATGAGAGAACACTTGAAATAGGACTCTCTTTTCTCTCTGACATTCAGACATGCTATACCTCATTGCAGAATGCACACACTGTTTCATCCTTTCAAAGTTGAAAGATTTAATACAATGACATTCTGATCACAGAACCATAGGACTAACATTAAGACATCATGATGGATGTAAACTATTACCATTAAAACACTTCACGACTGAGAACACACACATACAGAATCTATACCTATGAAGAATCTGAAAAATTCAGAAGGAAACCACATTTGCCTGTTTTGGGGATTACAGTACAACTGCAATTAAGCTTCTGATTGGGACTCACTTCAGCTTCCCACTTTTAGGAAGATTTCATTAACATCACCAACTGTGTGTGGAAAATCATAAAATAACATATTTATTTCATATGGCAAAGAATTTCATCTGGTAAAAGCCCTGTTCTTATGAAGCTTCACAGTAAGTACAAAGCTAAATAAAAATGCAAATTATTTTGCAAGCTTTCCCACAACTTAAAAAAAAAATGAAAGAAAGCTACCTTGGGACTTATTTTTGAGATATAGGTTCTTGAAATTCTTTATTCTTTTACCAGCTCTATTGCCCAAGAGGAAATCTGTACAAGAGGCTTCATATGTCTTTAATAATGAAGCAAACTACTGTAGCTCAAATCTTTTGAGTGGCTAAGAAAGCAATTTTGTGTAGGAAATACCAAAAGAGTTTGTTTTACTAGAGCTATAAATTCAGCAACATTCAAGGGCTGGGCTTATTTCAATTGAAGGCGGTAAGGAAAACGGACAAAACATTTTAAAGAATAATCCATATGGACTGAGTAGGAAAATTTTCATGAAGCAAATACCTTCCTTATAAGCCAGAGAGTTCTAAAATTCTCTCCCTAACTTTTATTTAGAGGCTCAAACTCCATAGGACTTCTTAAAACAAAATTTCATCCTTCTTGAAAAAAGGAAAGTTATTTTTTAAAGCTTCTGATAAAATTTCTCCATAGAATATTTCCTCTATGAGCCAATTTACAAATCTGCATCTAAGAGTGAAAATGATAAAATTGGTGCTAGCAAATTACATATTGAAGATTTTACTTCTAATGGCTCTTTGTTACACCAGGCAGCACATTTTATTCCTTAGCTGGCAGAAGATCAATAACTAAAGGCTGCTATTAAACTAAGTAGATTCATTAAAAATAACTATAAAAATAATACTATTCAAAAGCCTCAAGTAAACATTTTAGGCATCATTTCCAATATGGCTTTCTTGGAGTTTCACGTCTCTGCCACATGACATATAATCTTTTGAGATTCAAGATAAATTTAATCCCAAAATGTCAATTGAAGGTACAGCAACTTTAAAGAGTACGTTTTCTTCCAAAAGCATCCATTCAGCTTAATATACGTGTAATTAGGGAAAGTAAAGAGCAAATTTAATTAATGTTTTTGTAAGGGAGATTGGGCATTATGGAAAACACTGTACTGAGTTTTGCTCTTAGCTCTGCCAACTGTGGTGCATCATCAAAAACCTTTATTTTGGAGTACCCACGGTAAAATGAAGACTTGGCCGATACTTGGCACTCTAACTCTAAAGTTCACAATAGAGCCGAAATACAAATGTCACTCAACAATAAGCCCACTTCAGAGCAAAGTCCACATTAACTTCAGAGACAGAGATTTAACAGAAGTTCTCCTTTCACACGCAAGTGATCTCTTTATTTTACAATTAGCAAAAATGGCAAAATAGTTTTTCTTCTGACTCTATCTGCCTTGAAGTATTTGGACAGCTCAAATGAATTAACTCAATGTCCTTGTACCAGAACCTAGCACATTACAAATTACCAAAAATCTATTGATGCCTTTTTTTTTAACTAGAGCTCTGCAAAGCCTCCTTATTTGACTTTCTAATCCAGAACAGGTCAGAAGCAGAAAATTAGAAAGGCACATGACCATATTGACAGGCCATAAAAGAGCTGCGAGAAAAGATAGCTCACCACCTAACAGAAAGGGACAAGTTAGGGTGACCATAAAATACACAAAATGATGGTAAAAAATAGATACAACAAACTGACCCAAGAATTATAAAAGACATGGCAGCGTGAGGCAGATGACTTTTAAAATGATTATTTCACTATACAGGGTACAATTGATATGCACAATAATGACCTAACTCATTAAAAAAAATATACACACACATTAAATTAGTCACTGTGCTCCAATAAGGCAGGCAGTATTTAACATGTCCTATAAATATTCTCATTGAAATGCTTATTATTCAAAAAGAGCATCAGGAAACTGGGTCATCTTCTCTTAGAGTTTTCATACCCAATGACCTCAGACCACTGAGGCCTAACTATTTCAAGACCAGAATTTAAGATACGTAGTGTGACTGCCAGATAAAAAGCAAAAAAAGACAATTTACTTGTAACCCTAAAAGCAGCAAACCCTGCTGCACAGTATTCATGATTATAATGTTTAATGTCTACAAAATATTTCACTGAGTGGATGTTTTAAAATTTATTTTCAATTCATCTTTCATTGATCAGGTTGTTTAGTTGTTTCTCCGGATATCATAAATAAAACTATATATTTTAGAATGTGTTGTAGTATGAGGAGCAGAAAAATAGACCACAAATGACTTAAATAAGAGACATGTATTTGTTTAGGTAGCTGTATGTTCAGAAGTAGTAGACAAGCTTCAGTCCCCTTGATTTGGTGCTGCTGGCTTCATTTCTCTTTGATTTCTCAGCTGTGCTCTTCTGGGGGAATTGGCTTCGTCCCAGGACTGGCTTCCTTCATCTTGCAAAATGCCTCTAGCATTTTCAGGTTTCACATGTCCACAAATCAAGTTGCGGGGCAGAGAAAATACGTTTCTCCTCTGTGGTTTCTCCCTCATAAAGACTCAGAAGACCTCTTTTATGTTAGCCCCAGGAAAACTCTCTCCAATTTCAGACTCATTAGTTATGTTAATGTGATACCTGAATGAATTCTTATAACCAGCAGAATGTTGTTTGTTGATTGGCTTAGGTCTGTGTCTCTGTGGTAACTGCGATGGGATTTCTGAGGCCATCAAACCCAGCCCCAGCACATGTTGCAGTGGGTTGCCTTGACTTTGGAGTGGTAAACACCTATATGAAAAATTGGGTTATTATGGGGACAAGGAGAAGAGGAATGCTAATTGGCAACAAATATTGACTAGTACCTATCAACAGATTTTTTTTGTTTGTTTGCATAGAGCTTTCTCTTTCCTTTGGATTCTTTCTTTAGTATATTTTGCTAGAAATAATATACATATTTTGATTTAATAATTTAAACTTTTTTGGATCACAATGACTGGAACCTATGTGAATTTGTTTAAGCAAATGAAAGCACTTATTGGGGCATATAGGATACATTTATTGTCTTGTTTTTTCCAGACGAGCATCCTTTCCCCTTGATGGAGAAGCTGATTTGAGTGGTAGCAGGCTTATTTATTTTTTACAGGTCCTTAACTTCCTGGTGAAACAGACAGGTAAAAGGATGAGCATTGATCCAAGCTCAACTAATCATAATTTCTTATATCCCCACCCAGAGACTGATTGGTCTGGGGAAGAGACATGTGGCCCATGCCAGACTAGGCTGCTTTCCAAGGAGTTCTAGAATGAGGGCTTATGGGAGTGTCAGTAGGGTGGGCAAAAGCAGATTTTCTTTACTCTCAAAAAATTCTGTATGCCAAAAGTGGCTGATGGTCATAACTCCAGCCTTGTGGAGAAAGCAGATTACAGAGAATAAAGCCAGAAAACAAAGAAGAGCAGAAAGAACTTTTGGGAAAAAAGAGTCCTGAAGGCCTCTAAACAACTGATTTTAGTTGTGCTTGCACCATTATGGTACCTCCTATTTATTTGGGTGGGTAGTTTCCAGAAGAAGATGTGTGCCCAGTCATTTCTATAGTATCTGCTACATCTTACCAATTTCTCTTCCCAAAATGGTGTATTGATTTATATCACCATTGGCCTATTTCATAAATCAATACCCTTTGTTATGTGTAAGATTACATAATTAAAACATTTTTAAATGCACAAAGTATCACAGGAAAGTCACAAGAGTAGAGGAAATTAGCTCTAGTGGAAGGAGTATTGTTCTTGGGATAAGTCAGTCCTAAATTCAAAACTCTGTTACTACTGCTTGTTAGTTATATAATTTTTAGACAATTATCCAAGTAACCGTCAGTACTTCAGCCACAAAAAGTGGGTATATTAATGCTTGGCCAGTGCCTGGTTCAAGCCCCAGCATTTAATAAATAAATTTTCCCCTTTTTTTCCCTGGAAGCTAAAGATTTGTTTTTTTCTTAGTTTAACCACAAATTACTTGACCTTGAGAACTCATTACATACCTCTCTGAACATCATTATCTTTTTTTTTTAACTATATTATTTAAAAGTCTATTTTAGATATAATTTTTGAAAACCTGATATCATCACATATTTAAACGTTGTTATATCCTAATCAAACTAGAAGCGAATAATTTAAATCTACAAAAATAAGTGGCCCTAGATTTCCAGGCAAGATGGCAGAGTAAGGAGCTCCAGGACTCAATCCTTTCACCAAAATGACTATGAAACAGGCAGGAGCTGTCTGAAACAACTGCTTTGAAAGTCCAGGTGACAGAATAACACTGAATAGCATTCAGGGAAGAGGAGGAAGAAGGGATTGATAAATTATTGTAAATGGTAAATTGTTCTCCCCTTGTCTGACAACCACTGGCACCCATCCCCCATTCTTAGGCAGTCCACCACGGAGTCTAGTGCCTGGCTCGCTTGCTGGTGACAGAAAGAGACATAAAAATTCTCTTCCACAAAGACAGTGATGAGTGCAGCCAATCACTGATTGTAGCTTTTAATTAGAAAATTCAGATCACTCGAGGCCTGGCTCTGAGGGTGGTGATTGTTTAAACCCACCCTAGACAAAGGCAATGGCAGGACACTGTTTCAACCCACTTTGGAAAAGGGCAATAGCAGCCATTGCTTCAACCCTTCCCAGACAGGGGTAGTGGTGATGGTATCTTAGTGATGCAGCACTTTCTCAGGGATATAAGGGACATTTGGTGAATGGAAGCATTTTCTGGGCAGGACAGGAAAGCTCAGCTTTGGTGAGCTGTCAGAGAATCTCTTGGTACCCTTCTTGATCCCCCCCTGGGGCAGTTTGGAGCCAGTCTGCACACCATGTGGTGAATCCCTGGCCCTGTTTTGTCTGAGAAAGATTTACTTAGGAAAGTTCTCTCCAGAGTGCCCTTCCTCCCAGAACTTGTCCTCAAGTCAAAAGCAGCATAAGACAATGAAAGGGGTGTAAGAAACTAAAGAGACAGATAGTCTGGGACAGAAGCCTACCTGTTTCAGTCACCTGTGAGAGGGAGGAGGTCTGTCTCCAGGAAAACAGAAGGAAACTAAACTTCTGTAAATAGGGGAACACCAAAACAACTAACAAGCAAAAGCCTAGGACAAATCAGAGGCTCAAAGAGACAGGGAAAACCCTATAAACTGCATTTGACTTGGTTAACCTTCCTGATAGGAGGACTGAACCTCAAGATAATCTCAGTCTTATCACCAGCTAGTTACAAAACCAAGTAATAGACATTTCAGTAATGTCCCAGAGTTATCATTTAAAAATATTAAAATGTACACCGTGCAACAAGAGTACAAGATAAAGAAACCAGAAATGATGGCCCATGCAAAGGAAGAGGACAAAAATACAGAAAACACCAATGAAGACAAAAATGTGGGCATACTGAACAAAGCCTTTAAAAAATGACCTTAAAAATGCTCAAGGAGATGAAGGAAAATACAAATAAATAATTAAGGTATATCAAGGAAACAATGAATGAGCAATATGAGAGCCTAAATAAAGAGATAGACATTTTCAAAAGGAACTGAACCGAGTTCCTGGAGTTGAGGACCACAATACCAAAATTAAAAATGCCCAGGAGGATATCAAGAGCAGATTGGAGCTGGCAGAAGAAAGAACTAGTGAACGTGAGGACAAAATGCTTGGAATGAATCAGGTTGAGAAGCAGGAAAAAAAAGAAAAATAAAAAGTGAAAATAGCCTGTGATACTTCTGGGACACCATCAAACATACCAATACATGCATCATTAGAGTCCTAGACGGAGAAGAAAGAAAGGAAGGAGCTGAAGAAATATTCAAAGAAATCATGAAGGAGAACTTACCAAACTTAGCAAAAGACATGAATATACAGAATATCAAACAGAATGAACATGGAGAAAAATACATCCCATCATGAAATGATCATACTGTCAAATGCAAAAGACAACAGAGTTCTGAAAGCTGTAAGAGTAAAGGAACATGTTACTTACAAAGAAGTCCCAATTTTATTGAGTGCAGATTTCAGAAATCTGAAATTCCTGAATTTCATAAACCATGGAAGCAAGAAGGCACTGGATTGAAATACTTAAAAGGCTGAAAGAAAACAACTCCCAGCCAAGAATTTTATATCCAGCAAGACCCTCTTTCAAAAATAGGGACAAGATTAAGACATTCTCAGATAAACAGAAGCTGAGGGATTTCATCACCACTAGATCTGCCCTACAAGTAATGCTAAAGGGAGTTCTTCAGAGTGAAAGGAAAAATATACTAGACAGTGGTTCAAAGTAGCATAAAGAAATAAAGACCTCTGGTAAAGATAAACATTTGGGGAATTACATATGCCAGCATCATTGTAGTGATTGTTGGTATGTAACTCTATGTCATACATCCTATATGTGCTAAAACACTAATGCATAAAAAGTAATGATATTTATGGTTTTGAAAATACAATGTACAAAGATATAAGTGGTAAAAAGTGCAAAAATTAGGTGGGAGGATGGAGGGGAATAGTAAAAGAATATGTGTATGCTATTGAAGTTAAGTTGGTAAAAATGAAATATTATTGTTATATATTTAGGATGTTAAGTTTTAAACTCACATGTTTCAGTTAGCTAATGCTGCTGGAATGCAATATACCAGAAATAGATTGGCTTTTACAAAAGGGATTTATTAAGTTACAAGTTTAAAGATTTAAGGCCATAAAAATGTCCAAATTAAGGCAACAACAAGAGAATTCCTTCACTTAAGAAAGGCCAATCACGTCGAGGTTTCTCTGTCAGCTGGGAGTTAAATATTGTTATATTTAACATCTCCTGGCCCTTTCCTTCAGGGTCACATCGCTTTCAGCTTCTGGTTCGAGTGACTTTCTATGTCTGCAATACAAGCATCTCCACATGTCTGTGTCCAGCATATGCTCTCTGTGTCATCTCTTTTAAGGACGCCAGTAAACTGATTTTTAAGACCCACCTTGAATGGGCAAGGCCACATTTCCATGGAAATAATCATATGATTCCACCCAAACAATAGGTTTACCCTCACAAAATTGGATTGGGATTAAAAGAACATGGCTTTTCTTGGGTATATCACAGTTTCGAACCATGGCACACCATGGTAACCACAAGGAAAACAGATAAATACATCCAGATAGAAAAGAGAAGGCACTTAATATGGTATAACACAGGAAATGAAATAATTAAAAAGTACATATTAATGGAAAATTGAAAGTTAAAAGATACTAAATATCATGAGCTATTAGATAAATGCCGATCAAAACTACAATGAGATACCATTTCAAACCCACTAGAATGGCTCCTATTAATAAAACAGAAAATTACAAGTGTTGGAGAGGATGTGGAAAATAAGAACATTTATTCATTGTTGGTGGGAACATAAAATGGTGCAGCCCCTGTAGAAGACAGTGTGGTGGTTCCTCAGAAAGTTAAGTATAGAATTATCATATACCTGGCAATCCCACTTCTAAGTATATACCCAAAAGATTTGAAAGCAAGGACTCAAACTGATACATAGTTGCACATTGATGTTCATAGCAGCATTATTTGCAATTGCCAAAAGGTGGAAGCAACCCAGTTGTCCATAAGTTGATGGATGGATGAATAAAAGGTGATATATATGTGTATATATATATATATATATATATATATATATAGTTATACAGTGGAACATTATTCTGCTGTAAAAAAGAAATGCAGTGGGAAATTTTCAGGAAAGCAATGTTCATTTTCTTTGCTTTCTTTGGTAAGATTTTGTCACTATATATATATAGTGACAAAAGATATATATATATATATATATCTTAGAAAATTTAAGGATACACTTAGAAAGATGGAAAACCCACCTGTGTGAAATCACTGGTTTTGAGAGGTTCCCAAGTGAATACTCAAAACATATACATCCATGTAAATTTCAGGTGTTACAAATTTTATAGCAAAATTAGGACTCTACTTTATTAGCATTCTGATACCAATAGCTATGCTCTTGTAGATTTTCCCCACTTAATTTGCAGGGACTCTAGGAAATCTTCTTAGTATATATTCTTGTAGTTTGAATTATTTTTAAGGGTTTAATGAGTTATTTCACAAGTTCATTTTAATCAAAGAGAATACTTTATTGCTTGGTTTTAAAATTTAAATTTATATGTGGGCTAACTTCAGGAAAGTACCTTAATTATTTAAAGCTTTCCCTAACATATGCAGATAGAAAACAATAGTTTGTTTGAAAGCTGAAATATTTTTACCTCAGAAGAGATTAAAAGAAATGGGTAAGAGTAGAAACACTGTTGTTTTCCATTTCATTATGTGCATTTATCAGTTAAAGTTTATATTTTAGGTCAAGAAAGCTTGTCCACTAATTCCTTCTGTTGAGAGAATCAAGGAACCATGTTGGGACTTTGTAAAAGAGTACTGGAATACTCAGAATGGTAGAGAAGTATGTAAAATTATATTACGTTCATTTGAAGCTTCTTCCCTATCTTTATATTTTGGTTGAGTATAAACATAAAACCAACAAATACATACATGCATAAAACACAATGCTTATGTTTAAAAATTTTTAAAATTATTTTATTGAAGAAGGTAACAGTGTTTTCAAGTTCCTAAATCTCTTTGTAGTGCTTTCATTGCATCACATATTCTGGAAAACCTCTAGGCACTTTTATTCTAAGGGAAAAAAGATCATATATTTCATAAAGTTACAAGTGCACTGGAAAAGGTATTAAAGGAAATTGGAGGCAGAAGGGTAGTGAGAGGGTTGATTCATAAGGTAAGTAATTTGACTTCTCTTTCACTTAACCATTATTCTGTGCAAAGTAACACACATACATTACATGCATGTATACATATAGACATGTACACACACAGATCTCACTTATTAAAGAAGCCTTAGCTATTGGGAGTTTGCTGTTCTCTCACTGGAGGAAATATTAAGATTGGAAAAGATTTATCTTATCTTTCTTCTAGATGTATTATTGGATATAGGAACATACTGAGACTGAAGATCATGGATACTTTCATACTGCATCTCAAAGAGGTAAAGAGAGGCAGTAGATGATGGCATAAATTCAGGACTGGAGTTTTGCTTTGCTGTTGTTATGGGAGGTTTGCAAGAGAATTGAGGATTAAATAGGTTATGACATGTTTCTGGTAATGACAAAAGTAGCTGATAGTCATGGTGAAATTTTTGGCATCAGGAAGAATGTAGGTACGAGAGAGATTGAAAGAATGAAAGATTGTGGTCACACATCAGCATACTGGATTTTTAGATTTCAGAGGGGCAACAGTGGCCTAGAGATAAATGTTACTGAAGATGTGTAGTTCCTAGAGATCATGAGGCTGGCTAATATTGGATGTATCATCCATACATCATCCACTGAAATAATCTCAAAAGACACCAGATGTCAGACATTGGAATATAGAGGAAACAATGCTTAAGATATCCAAGCAACAAATTTTTTCAGAGTAATAGAAGATTTGAGAATGACATTTATGAGGAGGGGTGAAGTATGGAATGAAATTCCAAGAAAGAAGAAGTTTTGCACAAACCTAGAGAATTAGGAGTTGGGAAACTGCACTGTTTATATCATAATGAAAATGATTTGATTCCCAGTTAGCAGTCATGAAGGGCATTCAATAAAACATAAAGAGTGCACCTTTTTTTGTCTGACCGCAGAATCAAGTGAGGCCACGTTCCTGTTATTTGCCAGGCTCCTGTATCCTGGCTTGACAATGATACATTACCTTTTAATGAATATATTTGTTGAACAGTCAAGGTGGCAGAGCTAAGTAAACACACTGAGCATTTTATTACTCATTAGAGATATTCAGTCATTTATAAGATTGGCATATTGCTGACTATGTTTTCCCTTCCATTTTCTTCAGCTAAGTCATAATGCTCAATTGTGTCTTCCTTCAAAATGCTTCTCAGTTTTATGCATTCTTCTCCATGTCCTTTTTCCCAACAGTGGTTCAGAGTGTGATTAGTCTCACTTCTCTCCTCTTTCGATCATTGCAGTGCATCAATCTGGTTAACTTTGGCAAGTGGAATGATGTCATTCTATAATTCCACTGCTCAAGAACATATACAGTATTGATTCTCAAGTGGATACTCTACTCAGTTCTATTAAGTTCTTCAGAAATCCAACCTCTTTGCCCTTGCTTCCCACCATTCCCCATAAAGCACAGTCTACTCTACTTCAGCTGATACCCCACCTGCCCTCTGACATACAATGCTTATGTTCACAGTTGTGTATTTGCAGATGCTGATCTGTCTGCCTCAATTGACCTTGCTTCCCATTGATGAATCCAAATGTCGCCCCACTTGTGGCCAAATTGTAACCTAGTTTCCACAAAAATATCCTGTTTTGAATATTGCAGCCTGTCATGATCTCCCTTCTCTGAATTTTCTTTTTTTTTCGCTTGGGCAGGCCCCAGGAATCAAACCCGGGTCTCCAGCATAACAGGCGAGAACTCTGCCAGTGAGCCACTGTTGCCCACCCCTCCCTTCTCTGAATTTTGTACATACAACCATTAGCTTGTTTTATCTCTCCAAATAGATTTTAATCTATGTGAGGGAAAGTGCCATATTATATACTTCGTGTCTACTGTCAAAGTGCTCAGGAACATGACATTGGTGACATGCCAGGAGTCATACATAGATGGTGCTGTCAGTATGCCATCAGAAACATAACATAGTTCTCGAATGATTGCCTTGACGTTTTTCCAAGAAGTTCATCAAATATTGAGTTCTTACTATGATTTGTGATCTGGCAAATTTTTTAAGTTGCTCAATTCTTTTCCATAGCAGAATTGGCAGAGTACTGCCTCTTCTGTAGTGCAAATACTTGCTAACATTGGCTCGTAATAAAGCCATCACTAAAATTATCAGGGCCAAAGCACAAACAGACTGTAATTACAGGTGGATGTTAATTTTCAAATAGCAAGCTCTGAATATTTAATTCTTAATTCTCCAAGAAAAGACACCCCAGTGACTAGAGTCTTAAGCTGTGGAACAGTGAATTCAATTTATACTTCATAACCTAGGAAGGCCAGACATTAGGCTATGCTGTTCCATAGCAGAAAGAAATATTCAGATGCATCTGAAGGTCAATCATGAGGAATAACTCCAGCTCAATAAAAGAAATTAAAAAAATAAATAATTTTTAAAGTGATGCATAACACACCATTTCGTTGCAGTTAATTCTGTTTTCCACCTCTTTACTGTAAGACAGTCCAAACATAAGAAATTCAATTTTTTTCATACCCCCGAAAACATTTTTATGAAGAATTAAGTGTGAAAGTGACTTAGGTTCAGAAGTAATGAAATTATTCCCATGCCTCAAACATATTTTAGAAAATCCAGACAAACTAAATTCCTACACTCAGGGAAAGGAAAATCTGACAACATATTTTAGGATAGATGGCAACCTTGCTTAAATGTTACATGGACTTTGCTTAGCTCTTGCTACCCTTTTCCTCCATTGTCTTCAATAAGCTAGTCATCTGGGTAGAATATTTTTGTTTCCCTACCTGCAAAATGAAATAGCTGAATCTGACCAAGCACTCCTAGTTTGAACCTTTACATAAAAATAATTAGATTTTCATCCCAATATGTTGAAGCTGGTGAAATGCATTGTACAGCCTTTGGTAGCAAGGGTAACCAAATATCAAGAGGATGAAGCATATATTTAAGTTATAATTCTCTCTTTCATGGGAAAAGGCATTTGTTCACACCGAAATTAACTGAGCATGTTCTACGTGTAACTGCACTACACTGCATTATGGGGTGAATAAGAAAAGTAGTCATGGAATAAACAGAGTTGAGCTTCAGTGTTTTCTAATAATATGGTTAGGGAGACAAAACACACATACACAAAATGTTCATAACAATGAAACACACCATTTAAACATATGTGACTAGGTGTGCTGGTTTAAAAACTGTTATGTACCCCAGGAAAAAACATGTTCTTTCAACCCATTCCTGTGGATGCAGACCTGTTGTGGGTGGGAAATTTTGGTTAGGTTATTTCAACTGAGACATGACACAGTCCATTCAAAATGGGACTTACTCCTTTTACTGGAGTCCTATATGAGAGAATAAAGGACATATGATGTATGTAAGTAAAGCTCTTTGATTAGTATCTAGTTTAGGATTATGATTCTATATCAAAGCTCCTTGGATTAGCTCAAAGCTTAATCCTAGTTAACTTTCATCTTTCAATCAAATGTTTTCTTCTCCAGGTGGTCCCAAAGCAAGAAATATGGATTATTCAGTATAATTGATGTATGTTCTCCACACCTAAGTCATAAATTAAACAGATAGGACTCATTCCCAGTTTGTGGTTTATCAAATGCCACACATCCAAAAAAACATATTTGTAACTTGTTTTTTCCACCTCACTTGCCAAAAGACATCAAACTATCGAGAGTTGCACTGTAAAACAAAGAGGGAGGGAGGGAGAAAGAGAGGGAAGCAAAATCTCTTTTTCAAGAAAGTTTCCTGTTTGAGCTCTGGGAAAATCTATGGTAGAAAAGAAACAAAAATGAGTTTTCACTGAATAATGTCAAAAATGAATTCCATAGAAAAAACCTTCCCAAGAAAAAGGCAGACGATCCAATAGGCTAACATAATTCCCTGAAAAAGAGATAAATACATGCAGGGCTGAAGAGGCATCCTAGAGTTGTTTGAATATAATTATGTATTTGAGCTTGAAGATAAAGTATTTGACATGGGTGAATATTCCCTGAACGCCTGTAAAAATTATTCTTTTTCTTTTTTCACTAAAAAATTGCCTGCCACTCCTAAATAAACTTGATCATTTTCATCAACCTGTCCTATTGTCCCTATATGTTCTCACTTTTTTTTTTTCAATCTAGTATTAGTCTTTTCACTCAGTCATCCTTTTGAGCAATGCTTTTATTCTCCCTGGAAGATCATGTTCTCTCTTAAGTTCCTCTATGTTATCATCCCTCTAGAAATACTATCATTCCTTTCCTCCATCTAAATCTCAGGTAGTTGAGAACTGGAATAGAAAAAAAAAATAGCTTATCTTTGGGTCAAATTCATGTGTTCAACCTACCAGACAAGGCTACATAACTCCTAGGCAATTC
Source organism: Tamandua tetradactyla (assembly GCF_023851605.1). NCBI lineage: Eukaryota > Metazoa > Chordata > Mammalia > Pilosa > Myrmecophagidae > Tamandua > Tamandua tetradactyla. The sequence continues at coordinate 65,524,818 of NC_135336.1, read as the reverse complement.
TTTTATACATATATATATTTTAACCAACTTCCATGGAGAACATGGTAAACGATTCTCAGCTCTACACAAGCTCTCAACTTGATACCACTTTCTTATCTTCAGTGGAGGGACCTCTCTATTTTACTTTAGGGTGAAGAGAAAGAGAGATGTTAATGAAAGCACTACCACTTTCCCTCTTTTTCACCTGATACCTCCTCCCTCTTTTTTGTATCTTGGGAAGAATTGCCTTTACTTGTGTTGAAGTCATACTTGATCTGTTCTCTCAACTTCATCCTTCTCCACATCTTCTGAACTTATATCTTCAATTTTTATCTCCCTACTTACTTGTTCTCTACAGTAAAATATATACTCCCATTTCCTATGAAAATACTCTCTGATTTATTTTCTCCAGGTGTATTTTCAAACTCCCCTTTCTTTCTCTAACAAATTTCTCATACATATCAGTTGTCCACTGCCCACTCAAATCTTTCCAATCTCCTTCTCTTAGCTCCCAGAATTTCATTGACATTTTATTTTCTCTTAGAATAATGCTGCTGAGCTAATCTCTTCAGTTTATCCTGTTTGAACACGTATATTTATATCTTCTGTTAAATTTGGATAGTTTTCTGCCATTATTTCTTTGAGTTCCTCTGCCCCTTTTTCTCTTTCTTCCCCTTCTGGGACTTCCAAAATGTGTATTGTTAAATTTGATGATGTCTTACAGGTCTCTTAGATCTGTTCACTTTTCTTCATTCTTTTTTATTTCTGCTCTCAACCTGAATCATTTTGGTTGTCTTCAAGTTCACTGATTTTTTCTTTTGCCAGTTTCAATCTACTGTTGAAACCTTCTAAGAATTTTAAATTTCATTTATTGTGGTTTTCAACTCCAATATTTCTGTCTGGTTCCTTTTTATAATTTCTATCTCCTAACATTCTCTATTTGTACATTTATCATTTCCCTGAATCTTTTAATTATTTCTCTTTGTTTTCCTTTAGCTCTTTGAGTATGTTGAAGATCATTTGTTTTAAGTCTTTGTCTGGTATGTCCTAAGTCTGTTATTCTATATTGAAGGTTTCTGAAATATTAACTGTGCCTTTGGATGGATCATCATTTTCTGTCTTTGTTCTGTGGTCATTTCTGGCATACTGTGTGTTTTAATGTGCTTACTCTGAAATTTATTCCATTGGGCATCTGTCCCTAAGGTGTGTATCCAGATAGTAATATGACACAGATTTTCTTGATTGCCAAGAACTAACAAAAATAAACAATACATTGCAGAAAAAAAAGGAAAAAAGAAAAAAAAAAACCCCGTCTTTCACAGTCGTTGCAAATTGACTCTCTGTTGACTGGTGCTCTTTCAGAATTTAGACCTCCTACTAAGAAGATCAGCCCTAGGCAACAGCAATGGATCCTCTGCTTTTCTGAGCAGTTCCATTCTTGGTATGAGCTCCTGGACTCAAGAATTTTCCTGTTAAGGAGGATCAGAACAGGTTTGGATCCAATCTAAATGGCTTTTTACTTACTACATGTCTTATTTGACTTAGTAACATTTCTTACCACCTTTATTACTGTTGTTACTTTTGTTCTAAAACTCATATCCCTTTGTGTGCCATATTGAAAGTATCATGCACCCCAGAAAAACCATGTTTTAATCCTGATTCCACCTCATGAAGACAACCATTTCTTTTAATCCCGAATTAATACTATAGGTTGGAAACTTTGATTTGATTATCTCCACAGAGGTGTGATGCCTCCAATTGTGGGTGTGACCTCTTTATTAGATGGAAATGTAACTCCATCCATTCCAGGTAGGTTTTTATTAGTTTACCAGAATCTTTAAAAGGGGAAACATTTTGGAGAAACTTCAGAAAATGACACAGCCAACAGAAATTTCAGAGCAGATCTGACACCGATGTCGAGACTTGGAGAAGAGAGACACAGATATGTGCAGAGGCTTGGAGCCCAACCAATGTTGCCATGAGATGTTAAGCAAGTCAGAACCCGGAGAGAACCAAGGGAAGCCAAGAGATGAAAGCCAGCCCCAGAAAAGCAAAGTGAGGAACCCCCACAGGAAGAGAGGCTGAAAAGTAACAGAGCCCAGGAGCAAGGGACCAGCAGATGCCAGCATGTGACCTCCGAGCTGACAGAGGTGTTCCTTCCTTGAATTAAGGTATCTTTCTCTGGGTGCCATAGTTTAAACATTTTACAGGCTTAGAACTATAAACCTGTAAATTATTATATTCCTCTTTTTAAAAACCATTCCCATTTTAATATATCACATTCTGGCAGCTTTTACAAACTAAAACACTTTGTTGTATAATTCTATATTCTCTAGATTCCTATGTCTCCCTGAATACTACAGTCTACCATTCCCTTGATTTGGCATGTTTCACATATTAAATATGTGTGAGTCTTGGAAAGGTCTGAGTTAGCAATTTTATCTTCTGATTTCATTTCCCACCTCTTTGTGGATGGCATTCAAATTTATATCTCTGATTCTTACAGATCCTGAGATATACATTGCAATTTTAACAGCTTGCTGGGCATTGCCATGTGGATTAGCCACATGCACCTAAAACGTAAAAGGTTTAAAAGTCAATCTCATTATTTTTCCTGCTTTTCTACGACTTGTTTCTACATCACTTAATGTATGATCATATTTTAACTTTTAAAATTTAAAGTTATCATTGTTTTTTTCCTCTCTCGACTCGTTCTCTACACCAGCAAGATCCCAGTATCCACACAGTTAGCATGTTTTAGTTAAATAATATTGTCCCCAGATAATATTGTTCAAGTGTAAGTTACCATGGTATTATATTAACTATGAGTAATTGCATGAAGTACAAACTTTGTTGCTAGCTCTTCTGTCCATAGTCCATTAAGTAAATAACAGGTGCACATCATAATCAGTGACTAATCACATTACTTCTTTCCAAATCTGTTGATGACTGGTTATTGCACATCTGTTATTCAGTTCATGCAAGGACAGCATGGGTATAGTTGGGATGACTCTGTCTTTCAGTGATAATCCCACTTGCTATTTTAAAAACATGGATGATCAAAAGAGGGAGCTGGCCAACAAAGATGAAAGTGCAGCAAACAAGTAATATTGGAAGTGACATTCAAATCAAAAGTAAGTGGTATTATAAAAGAAACAACTGACAATAGGGATGGTGACATGGCCACCATTAAGAAACTAGATATGTAGCCAGAGGAAGTTAGTAAAAGCAGCTTATTAACTGAGCAAAGTCTTAGTTGTGACTAAAAGGATATATTCCAGAAGAAATTATCCTGGCTCCAAACTTCATATTAAAGGAGTTCTCAGAGATATTTTATGGCATTGAAAATATAAAATATAAAATGTTGGAAGCTGATCTAAATTTAGAAAGGAACACGACAATTTGCCAAGGAATAGAGAGAATGCTTTCTCCATATAGTAAGTTATACAATGAGAAGAAGAAAGCAAGCACCACTCAAACTACTTTTGACATGTTCTTTACAAAACAATAAAACACATTGATTCTTAATGTTGTTAATGTTTTAAGTAACTGTGTACTATATACATATGTTTTTTTTTGTTTGTTTGTTTGTTTTTTTCATTAACGGAAAGAAAGGAAAAAAAAAGAAATTAACACAACATTTAGAAATCATACCGTTCTACATATGCACTCAGTAATTCTTAACATCATCACATAGATGCATGATCATCGTTTCTTAGTACATTTGCATCGGTTTAGAGGAACTAGCAACACAACAGAAAAAGATATAAAATGTTAATATAGAGAAAAGAAATAAAAGTAGTAATAATAGTAAAAAACAAACAAACAAACAAAAAACCCTATAGCTCAGATGCAGCTTCATTCAGTGTTTTAACATGATTACTTTACATGTTTTTTAATTGACAGCAAGAGAATTTGTAATATTCTGACAAATGTTTTTAAAGGTTGAGGAACAGTTGTAATTATCCCCTCTGATTATTATGCTTAAATGTGCATAGTTTCAGCTTTCATGGTCATCTTTTATTGTTTCCTCAGTACCATGTAAAACAAGAACTAGATGTACTATCAATTCAGTTTCAAGAGATTTTTGCATGTGCCCTGTGCTATATATTGGTGTTCATTGTCAGTAACTTCCTTGCTCTTCTTGGAGTAAGGGCATCAGCAGATGGCAGAAGAAAAGTTTTGTCTCCCAGACAAGCTCCTGAGAATTAGCCACTTCAGTGCTATAAGCAGCTGCAACAATCAACAGCAGCTTCAAGCTGTATCTGGGCATCCTGAGATTCACTGACTTTGTTGCTGCAGATATCTAAGTTTATTAGAAGTGGCTTTTCTGTGATTCTTGCATTTCTGAAATTTCTGAAAGGCAGTATCAGCCTTCCTAAACTTTGCATTACTAGCAAAGTAATGCATTACTTGCATTACATTTGTCTTTATATCCTAATAATAAAACACCTTGTAATTGAAATAGCTGTAGTGATATCCGTTTTCTTGAATGCCCTTGGCTGAAACAACATTTGGCACCAGAGGTAGTTCTTTGGTAAAAAGCCACAAATTTGTACTGGTTATCTGAAGGCAGTAATGATTTTATCATCAGTGGAAAATGGGATGATAGTCCATAGGATACAGTTACTTAAGATAAAAACTGCATGCAGTGCCTGGAATATAGAACCTAAAGAAAGCAAAATTGGGGCAGTCCAAGTGACTTTTGGGAAAGAATGACAGTGTAGATACCATAAAGATTGTGAGGGAAAATGGTTACTTTTGATCCCACTGAGATTAAAGAAAGAAAATGGTAAGATCAGGATTTTAAATTCTCAGCCCAAGGAATGATCAGAAAACCAGAACATGCATGACTGGCCTGAAATAATCTTTTATCTTTTATAGCCTCAGGACTGATGTATTTAAAAATCAGACTCAGAAAGTTTGGGCTTGCAGGTTTCAGAATCACAATGCATGTTAAATTTTCAACTTCACCAGGTTTCTTCAGTAAAAGGTAGGATATTGATATGTGTATATGTCAAGATGCAAACAAAAACAAACAAACGACAAAAAGAAACTGTTCTGGGTGGGACACGGTGGCTCAGTGGCAGAGTTCTCGCCTGCCATGCCAGGGACCCCGGTTCGATTCCAGGTGCCTGCCCATGGAAAAAAACAAAAAACAAACAAACAAAAGGAACTGTTCTGAGTACTTAAAACACAGGGAATTAAAGGCAGGGGGTCGGGTAACAGTTGATGAAAGGAGCGAAATAGTCATTTAGGGTAACTATTACATCTCTCCTTATGTGTGTAGGGACCTCAGACCATCACCACATCCCATTAGTCTTTTCCTTTGTATGGGCAGGCACTGGGAATCGAACCCGGGTCTCTGGCATAGCAAGTAAGAATGCTGCCACTGAGCCACCGTGGCCCCCCGCTAGTCTTTTATAATGTTCTACCTGCCTCCAATATTTATCCCCTATGAAGTACGTTTCACTGTTTCTTCTTGAAGCACAGCTCTGGTGTGCAATGTAACATGATAATGAGGGAATGGCCTAATGCTCAGTAGACTTGTGGTCATCTTAACTTACTGTGGGAGAAAGGGTTCTATAGTCAAAAATCTCCAATAAATACAATGCTGGGATAAATGTGAATCCATAGATTTCAAATTTTGCTAGCAGTGGTAAATTGAATTATATACCTCTGGGTGGGGGAGGGGAGGATGTCCTTCTTTGCTTGGAAATTAGTTACATGGTCAAAAAACTATGTCTTCTGGCACGTGAATACTGTCCTACTATTAACCATTGGAAGATAGAAGAATGGACATTAAATAGACAACTTGTAGACTATCCCACAACGAATCTATTTGTTCTTTTGTAACTATAGTGAGCTTACTAGACTGTGCTGTCCAATGCTTATGTATGCTTACATTCCTAAATGTAAATACACCTGGAAATATATCTCAATATATGAGTAAATAAGTAATGAATAATAACCCCATCTATTTTGAAAACTGACATATGGCTAGCCAGTTACAATGTCAGGAAAGGGCCCACATTGCTGTATTACAAGCATTATGAGGAATGCTAGTAATAACTGGTCAGAAGAGACAGTAATGATTTTGATTTGGGAATGTTCCCTGAAAAGAAAGAAACTAAAGCTGAATATTACTAACTTCATTTCCATAAATGCTTGTCAATAAATATAAATACACAAGGTTAATTTTTAGTTTTGTCCAATATTGAGAGTTTATCTTAAATTTTAATATTGGCTTCATATTTCTGACATATAATATTTTTAATGATATACATGTATATAGAAATGTCAGTCTGACAAAAGATATTTAAGCCCTTATTTATTGTTTCTGCCACACAAGAAAAATTCATCATTTTTTTTCATATATACTTTAAAATGTTTCTGACATTATGATGAGAGTTAACATTCTACCATTACAACACTGGGCAGAAAACTTCTAGGAAAACCAGGTTTTAGACTAATGAAATATCAAGGGAAGCTCCAGTACTTCTCATTATCTCTAAGTGGTCCCTCAGCTCCCAGCCACAAAATACAGAAATATACAGCTGCAGACTATGTCATCACAGCAACCAAATCCATTTATACAATATGTTAACCATCTATCTGTCTAATTCTGTATCCATCACCTATCTATGCCTTACTCCCCCCAGTTATATATATATATAATTATATATATATAATATATATATATATTATATATAAACTGTATATATATTATATATATATATATATATATATAAACCGTATAAAAATGAAAAACAGAAAAATTCATTAAGGGCAAGATGAATCAGAGCAAGAGTCACAATCATATTTAGGAATTAGTTAATTAAACAAAATGCATACCATGACATCCAACTCATTCTCTAGAGATCAGCCAGTAATCCATTCCTTCTGTTTCTTATCTTAGAAACAGGGAAACTCATTCCAGAGAATGAAACTCATTCAGAAGAATTCTGAACCTAGAGAAATAAGATTGCTGACTGGTTAAAACATGAGATCACCATTTTATTAGAAACATTGACTCCTGTCAAAGCTGAACTTGAAGCAAAGTTGAATGAATACACATAAAAATATAAAGAATTTGTATCTGTTTGATTGAGGAATTAAATGTTCACGAAAGCATACAAAACAGGAGCAATGTAACTTCAAGATATTGCATGCAAAATGTGTATAAGCAAATACCATGTCTTTTCCATGATACTTATTGATATTTCCTGTAGGTGGGGACTGAGTTAAACAAAGGTAAACTAGATTTATAACTTTAGGAATTCTCAGGGTCTTTGATAGTTCATTTGCACTGAGTCTCTGAGGGGGATAAACTTGATGACTACGGCTATATTTTCAGTGACTGTTTCCTCTTCCTGGACACAGAAAAATGCCGTGTCCCTCTAAGTGCAGTTAGGACTAGGCTAACAGACTGGGATAGAGGGGAGTATAAACCACTTCCAAACCTGGACTTAATTATGCAATCTTTCAGTCTTCTCTTCTTCTATCATGCATGACCTTGGAGGCCAAGTAATCCACATGGCATACCTACAAGAGAGAGAACAGTCCTTGCTCTGCACTGAAATGTGATGGGAATGAAAAAATACAGTTCTGTTGAGTATATCATCAAGAATTTAGGGTTCCCTTGTAATTTCTGTTTAGCCTTGCTTATCCTGAGAATTGTAACCATGGTTCCTCCTCTTTGGAGAACACCTATGATCATCTTGTTTATTAATAAGAAATGTTGCTACAGAGGAAATGATTGAAACATATGTACCCAAATATCTAAATGAACAGTCTTGCTGTAAAGGGTTACTAGTAAGTTAAATGTTGAATAAGTTTTACTAGAAACCCTAAGTTTTGATGTAGAATGTTTTATTTACTCATCCAGAGGCCATTACTTGAATAATAAACTAGAATCTAAGAGGAAGTAAACCTACATGGACTAACGAGAGACCAAATTTTAGATATTTATATCTAAATATCTATAGTTGTCCTTAATTTGTTTGTTGGTCAGAGAAGAAGTTGGGGAAAGGGTGATTGACCATCAGTTCCTCTGTCAACCAAGAAACAATTGTCAAACTGTCAGTCATCTAAGTTCATTCTCCTTTCAGATCTGGTTTGTCTCCGTAGGACACTAGATGTGACTGGTTCTAACATTTACATTTCCTCTGTAAAGGAGAAGAATTGTCTGTTTAGACCCCTTGATATCTTTTTCATTAATTTAAAAGCTACAGAATGCTAAAAACAACCAACCAACAAAAAAGCTTTAGCTAAATTCTACATCTTATTTGTGTTTCTTTAGTTTTTCCCAAATGTCCCAGGATTCCATCCAGGGTACCACAGGATATTTAGTTGTCATGTCTCTTTGGCCTGCTCTGGGCTGTGTCACTTTCTTAGATTTTCCTTCTCTGGTCAGGTATTGGGTAGACTATCCTTCAATCTGGATGTTTTCCTTACGGTTAGGTGTTGGGGAGAAAGACCATAGAGGCAAAGTGCCAATTCTATCACATCGTCTCAAGGGTCCATGCTTGCAAACCTGGTTTATCACTGATGATCTTAACCTTGATAATGTGGCTGAGCTAGTGTTTGCCCGGTTTCTGCAACATAAATTTATCTTCCCCCTTCCTGTACTCTGTTCCTTGAAGCTAGTCAGTAAGTACACACGCAAGTGGGGGGGGGGGGTGGAGAGGTTGGTAGTTAATTTCTACTTCCTTGAGGGGCGAGTTTCTATAAAAAAACACTTCTAATCCTTTTGTACAAGAGATTTGTCTCTATTCCCCTATTTATGCATTTATTTAATCATTTCTTCTTTTATTTCTTATTATTATTAGAGAAGTTGTGAGCTTACACAACAATCATGCACAATATACAGGATTCCCATACACCACCCCAATACCTTGCACTGGTGTGGAACATTTGTTATTAGTAATGATAGCACTTTTTTTGTAGTGATTGTATTTTTTTCTAGCAGTAGTTTCTTTGTTACAATTGATGAAAGTTTATCCATCATGCGTTGTTTACATTAGGTGTTATTTTTCCCCATGTACCACTCTCTCATTAACACCTTGTCCTATATTTGTTTTAATCCATGAAAGAACATTCTTATACTTGTACTATTAACTGTATTCCATTGTCTAAAACAGGGTACACTGTGCTATACAGTCCTATCTTTTATCTTTTATTTTTAAATTTTTATTTTAGTAATAATACATTCTAAAATTTCCATTTTTAAAATATTTTTATTTATTTATTTTTTGTTTTCTGTATGCTGTATGGCAAGGTCACATGTCATTCTTGTTTTCCATGTGAGTAACTGTTATTTTGTTTGTTTTTTTACTTATTTGTATGTTTTGTTTGGGTAAGTGCATAGACTGGGATTCAAACCTGGGTCTCCTCACAAAGTTTCCACTTTTAACCACATTTACCCATATAGTACAGTGTTGCTGATTAAATTCACAATACTGTATGACCATCACCACCATCCAGTTCCAACTTTTACCATCAGCCTAAAAGGAAATCCTATACAGCTTTCCATTCTCTAAGCCCAATCTGTTGCTTGACCACCTACATTTTACATTATAATTCTATGAGCTTTTTTTCATATATCAGTATGGACTCATGGATATTCATTTTATACTATACACAATAACACATTTTTGTGTTACTCAAATTGTTTCAGGTTTGGTCACTGGGAGCCTTTCAAGTTGGCTCCCAGTCCCTTTAACGTGCCCCATCCTTTTATTCTTGTACTTCCTTACTTTCCAGAACTGTAAGATGCACCAGGGTCCTCTCATATATTACCTGTGCCAGTCCTAGGACCAGGTATTTCTCCAAGAATCCCTAGTTCCTTTAATTAGAGAATGGTATTAGAAATCACTGGTTTCTATATCTTTCAAGCTCTGAAAATGAAGAGAAATAAATGTTTTCCCTAAAAATGAAGAATTTAAAGAAATAAACATAAGGTAAGAAGCAGAATACTGAAAAGTTTTTTTAAAAATAAAGGTAAAGTAGAAACATAAACAACAATCACCAGCTCCATCATGGAATAAAATGATGGTGATGTGCTGAGGAGTCATACAACAGAATATACTCATGATGAGGCAAGATACTCAATAGGAAAAAGAAGGGAGAGCAAGAGCAGAAATGGTAAAGAAATACAGATACAGCATGGCCATTGGTATAAGTTATGCTGCAGTTCCCTAAATTCACCCCTTACCATCTCACAGCAGTGCTGGGGAAGTCCACTCTCTAGTGTGGTTTTAGATGTCACCCCCACTTACAGCAAAGACATTCATATTCAATTAAAAACAAAGAACATAAGTGAGAGCCAATTTTTGACCCTGGAGCTAGAGATAGCTAATGATCCATTGTGGAAATAGCTTGCAATAAGGTAGAGGGCAGCAAGATGAGAGCACGGGCCTTGGACTCCTCATTCGAACAGCAGCCTCCTCACTTTCTGTGTGATTGGCATGTCAGTTATAGTTGCTGCACCCCATTGTTTTTTTCATTTATCAAAGAAGATAAAAATATTCATCTTGCAGAGTTTATGAGAGCTGGTGATAATGTATATAAAGTGCTCCAGCAGAGAAGATACTCAATACATGGTAGCTAATACAGTATGCCTTTAAAAAATGTATCTGCTTAGTAAAAAAATTAGGCATTCCACGTGGTTTCTATACAGAGAAGTCCTGCTGAGTGATGCCCACTTATCATGAGAAAAAAACAAAACAAAACAGTGTGCAGTGTATGGGGGTGGTCTTTCTATCATACGAACCGTTTTAATAAAAAAATTAGAACATGGCCAGGAACATTTGTGGAATGAAATTATGTGCAGTTTTTTTTTTCTCCTATCATTTATATTACTGGAATGAATGGGAAGTGATATTACAAACTCAATTAAAAGAATTCCTGGTTGATGTAGATAAATAAATAATAACGGCATTTCATTTCCCCCCTCCTCTCATTCTAGAGGAGATATATAAGACACAGAGCCAAATAGTTTAAGGGGAAAAATTCTATGAAGGTTTTGAAAACACATATACTGTATTATATTTAATAGATTTAGAAACTTAATTAAATCCAAATAAAATCAATGGTTTAGGCGCAGTTTGGCCACCTGGGGGCTGCGAGCAAGTGTTCTGCTTTGAAATGCAGCGGAATTTAGCGAGTTTCCGGCTGTCCACGGCTGTGCGCGTGAAACTAGTCACAGCGGGCTTCCAGACGCCCGGGGAATTCCTGGAGGTGAAACCCTCCAAGCTCAGCAAAGAGGTTGGGATGTCTACAGAGGAAGGCTCAGGAACTCTACAAATTATAACAAGAAAATGTCTCTTACATATACAAAGACATGTTGGTACACCTGTGTCATGCAAGAAATTATGCAATTGGCAGTAGACGTGCAGATACTAGAATGTTTTGGAGAAGTGGCAGCTGAAGCAGTTTTTAATGATACAGAGGGAGTTTTATGGTTGAAAGAGTGGTAGACCTTGCTTCTACCTGCAGTCAGCACCTTCATCTTATAGCAGGAACACACGTGGGAGAGGAGAACCAAAAAGCTTTGAAGGTGGTCAAAGAGAAGATATGAGGAGGAGGATTAGGAAAATGTAATAAATAGTCTAACTGAAGTCCTGTAGTAACAGAACATAAATGCCTTTAGAAAACTATATTTCATATATCAATTATCAATATAGGCTTTATCAGGCTCAATTTTAAATATTGTGGGATGATTAGTAGAATTAGATGTCAAATAAACATCAAATAAATACCTGATTAGAAAAATACAATATCAATAAAAATAAATAAACCAACCATATGTACCCTTAAGTGTTTCAGGGAAAATGTTTATAGGTGTACATAAATTTATATATTTGCATATATATAGATATAGACCCTGATTTCTGACTTTGAAAGGATTTTGTTGATCTGAACTCGCATCAGTTGCCTCTGTTCTTTAAATCTTCATTCAAGCAAACAAATGGTTCCTCAATGAGTTTTCAAAAAAGGAATAGTCCTCATGAAGTTATTGCCCTCTAGAGAAAAGAGTAAGTCCCTGTCCTAAGAATAGGTGGCAGGTGCCCTGTAGGGAGAAGGACCGATGAGGAGGGAATGAGCAAAGTCACCACTGCCCATGCTCTCAGAGTTGCCCGACACCATGCTCCCCATCCCCACAGCTGCTCCCCTCTCTTTCTTCTATTCCCAGTTGAAAAGTAAGTCTCTTGCAGTTTGGGGGAATTGGAGAGACTGAAATAGGGATGAGTCATTAAAATACCTTATTCTGGTTGTTTCCTCATCTCCTTTCCAATAGCTCCTCACAAATACTAACACAGCCACATTTTCTCAAGAGAAGCATTAATTTTGAGGTCCTCAGCCTATGTGGCTTGTAGAAGCCCTTAGTTTCTTACATGATTTTAATTATCGTTGAATGAAATGGAAAATGCAAGACATCGACAGCAGTCTTTAAAAATATACCAGTATGTATATATATATATATATTTCAAGCACATATACATATTTAATAAGAATGACTCATTGACAAGTCAATAGATGATGTTAACATTTTATGAAAAATGTGTTCAAATATTTATGAGCATTATTTTCATGCAAGAAAAATTTAAAAGGAATATTTTCCAAGAGCTTAAAACAGTTGAGAATGTCATGAACATTTCTACAGAAGTGCCAGAGTCATATTTTGTTTCCTTCTCATTGCCTGGAATTCTGGTGTTTTTACTGTCATAAATAAATTAAAAATGAATACCTATGACAAGAAACAGTAACCATTTGTGTTTGTTTTAAATCAAGAAGAAAGAAATGGTAGAATGGAATCCAAAGGAATAAAGTGCTTCTGACAAAAGCTGAACTAACACTGAAATCACTAACATCCAACATTTTTTGGACTTTCAAAGAATGGACATTTCATAGAGTTAGGAATGAAAATTTTGTCATTTATTTATAACCAAATAAATTATAAAATGTTCAAATGAATACCAAAATGTTTTTAAAAGTAAAATATTCAGGTACATTAAACAGTAAAATTTTGCCTTGAAAAAAAAAAGAGCTTTGAAGGACTGACTTCACTCTTGGAAATATCCTTTCCCATATTTATTGCTTTCGTTGTCATGATTATGCAGAACTTTTGGAACAAGTTTATCTCCTTCCCGACTTTCTTTCAGAACACTCAAAGTTTCTGTTAGTGATAGTGGAGGGTAGTACTTTTCCTTTTCGTCATGACCTAGATGACCTATTACTTTGTACTTGGTTATTAAATGGCTTAGTCCAGCAAATGATCAGTCCCGCAAATAACCACAGATTAGCTGTCATTTTAACCAATGAGAGGACAAGAAAGTTTGATAGAAATCAGGCCTCGCTGGTTCCTGCTTTAGGGGAGAGTTGGTGACATGCTGCTACAATTTGGTTCATCTTTTACTGGACCAAAAGCAGAGGTTGGCAACTTTGCATAACTCACCAAGCCAGAAGGAATGCACAGTACTGTTTCAAATCACAGCTCAGGGATTTAGAGATGCTGTTGCTACTACTGCATGTTCATTACCAGTAGAAGCTTCCTTGAGTCTCCCAAAACAGTCACAGAATCAAAAGAAGAAGAAGCAGAATCCAAAGACTAAATTCAAAGAATGCAAATGCATTGATGCCTTGGGATTCAATGTGTAAAACAGTAGACTTGTTACTTTAAAATATAAACATATACCATGGCATAAATGAATCAGAAATATACTGAAGTGAATGAGAAAAATAATTAAGGAATGTGATTCTCTGAAAGCTCTATAAGGAACTGTTCTACAATTATATTTTGTTCTGTTTTAATTTTCCATTTCTATTCAGTAGAGATGATATAGGTGTTATGTTTCACAAACATGGAAAGCTAATCTCATGTGGCCAATCTGAATTTATCATTCAGAGTGTCCCCTCCCTTTCTTTGACAATTGCCTAGAAAATATTTTGTTCTCTGTTTTAAATGTAACTTTGGTAATTCTCAAAAAATGGCAGATTTTATCACTTTAAAGAAGTAGCACCATGAGTCAGTATATCATTATATTTGGCTTTGTAGAGAAGGTATAAATCTTAACTGGCCAAACTGATTTTAATAAAACTTCATCCTAGAATCTAAACCATTTCTTTAATTTTCTATGTTGTTTTATAATATTAAAGGAAGGACTTTGGAGCTGTTATCTCATCTAGAAATAGTCTGAAACATATCTTCCAGAATAGGTTACCAAATTCATAATTATTTATTTCTACATTTTTGAAACCTGGTATGTTCCATCTAGAATTCTAGATGTATTGACATTTTCCTTGGAATAATCTTTCACCCTATTTGAAAGATTAAAGTTTTCATTCTTGAGTGTTTTCATAATAATCTAAAGATATTTTGGTACATGGTTATTCCTGGTGTACTCAGTTCCTCAACAAAATTTACTTCGATTCCCAGTGGAAGAAAAATTATTTAAATAATTGAATATTATGTACTGTGACAGCCATATTTTCCGGATTTTAGTGACAGGTGGTTTTCCTGCATCAGACTGTACATCAAATTGATAAAATTTGTTTGTCATAACTATTCTGTAATCGATTACATGAAATAACTGTAGTTAACCAAGGCTTTGAGAGTGAAAGGGTACACTGCTCACAATTAATGCTAGAATAATGGGAATAACCCAGAATTTCCAAGGCAGATAAGGAAAGTGGCCATGCTAATATATAAGACTAATTTCAAATGACTACATTTTAGACAACTGATTGCAACCATTTTATTTTTGAAGATTTTAAAGTATGTATTATTACAGTAATGTTGTCATTAAAAAATTACTTATCATTTTATGCTGCATCTACTCAAATCATAAAATCAAGAATTGTGAGGGGGTTGAAAGTATTAAGTGTCAGTGTTACCTGGCATCAGATAATATAGACTATCTGTTTAAGTCATCACGTTACTGTTCTTTAAAAGAATGACATGGCCTTGAATAGAACGAAAGCCAAGAGTGTTTCCTCTTGTTTGCAACTTTAAAAAAAATAAAATTTTATATCATAGACTTTTCAAATTATTGCTATTTCCAAAAATAATATACATTTATTACAGGAAATTTTAAAATATATTTATAATTGCACACCTATATTTGTTCTTGTTTTTAAATTTTATTTTTTATATCACGGTAAAACCAACTTTTTTGGCATGCCATTCCGTGAATTTTAACATCTGTAGAGATTCATCACCACCTTAATTGGTATAGAATACTCCCAACACCCCCCCGAATTCCCTCAGGCTATACTTTTATAGTCACACAAAATTCTTATTCACATTAGTTTAATACCTTTTTCCTCATGAAAGAGTATAAAATAAAACAACAAAACAATCCCTCCCAAGCATATGGGATTCACTGACCGAAGGATTTAAAAAGCACAACGATGTGATAAAGTTCTTGTTTTCTTTGCTCCTTTTTCAGTTCTAATGAGGCAGAGAACGCACATACAACACTGGCCCTGCTCTAATGACATCATTCTCTGATTAGGGATTTAGTTGTCCCTGTTCCACACCAGAGAGATGCTCTCAGTACTCTTTGTCCTTGTGTCCTCAATGCCAAGTCTAGGACCTGAACCCAGGAGGAGCTCAGTACACCTCTCCTCCCTCCAAGCCCAAGATGTAGTCTGATACGTCATCAGAACAGTCAGAGAAGAACCAAACAAGATGTCTAAAATAGGGGGCTGTCAGCAGAAAAGAGACTGCAATACATTTCAAAGGATGGAAAATGAGAAGCATGTTGTCAAGTGAAACAAAGTGAAAAGCTATGGGATATGTGACGATGCAGGAGAAAGGGAGATGTAGTAGAAAATGCAAGTGAGAAAGGGGCTAAAAACTGGAAGGGAAAGGCAGGTTCATCCAAAGATCAGTGTCATTTAGGCTAAACCCCTCCTCCCCAAAAGCACACACCATATCTCTCGTGAGGATAAATCACTCAAAGTAGGATTTCAGGGTCAAAGACTGCATCATATTTGTTTAAGTGTCAAAGACCGTATCATATTTGTTTAAGTCTTCGAAGCTATTTTTAAAAATTTATTTATTAATTAAAAAATAAACAAAATAAAACAACATACATAATCAGTAATTCACAATATAATCACTTAGTTGCATATTCATCATTTCTTAGAACATTTGCATCAATTTAGAAAAAGAAATAAAAAGATAACAGAAAAAGAAATAAAATGATAACAGAGAAAAAAAAGTTATACATACCATACCCCTTACCCCTCGCTGTCATTGATCACTAGCATTTAAACTAAATTTATTTTAGCATTTGTTCTCCCTATTATTTATTTTTATTCCATATGTTCTACTCCTTTGTTGACAAGGTAGATAAAAGGAGCATCAGACATAAGGTTTTCACAATCACACAGTCATATTGTGACAGCTGTATCATTATTCAATCATCCTCAAGAAACATGGCTACTGGGACACAGCTCTACATTTTCCGGCAGTTCCCTCCAGCCTCTCCATAACATCTTGAATAACAAGATGATATCTACTTGATGCATAAGAGTAACCTCCAGGATAACCTCTCTTCTGTTTGGAATCTCTCAGCCATTGACACTTTGTCTCATTTCCCTCTTCCCCCTTTTGGTCGAGAAGGTTTTCTCAATCCCTTGATGCTAAATCTCAGCTCATTCTAGGGTTTTTCTCAATCCCTTGATGCTGAGTCTCCGTTCATTCCAAGATCTCTGTCCCATGTTGCCAGGAAGGTCCACACCCCTGGGAATCATGTCCCACGTAGAGAGGGGTACTTCGAAGCTATTTTAAAAACAAAAACCTTAAAGACATCTTGATCCAATGCATTTTTGTTAAATTATACTATTAAAACTGTTTCTTATTCCATAGTTTCACAAGTTCTCTGTTGAAACAGGCTTTGGCCTTAGCAGCAATTCTATAGAAATTCATTCCTCTTAAAAAAATCATAATAAATGCATGAATAGACTGTTCCTTTGCTTTGGCCCCAATCCAATCCTACTCTTAACCTTCACAAAATCAGGACAAAATATTTATTATTCATGAGATGCTTTTGCTTTTTTTAAATGATGGGTGAAAATGAGACTAAATTATACAAAACTGGAAGAATAAGCACACTATTATAGGAAACTTAAAACATGTTTATATATGTGCACATATTGTTTTTTAAAACAAAATTATATCATTTTGTAACCTGCTTTTTTAAAAAAAAAACTAATATATCTTGTTTTCTACATTATTAAATTTTTCTATGATAGTTTTTAATGATTACATAATTTAAAGTTTTCTTTTTGGATTAAAAAATCAGTGGTTTTGATTTGATGCTTGTAATGTGAACAGAAATATACATAAATTTAAGTATCACACACAGATCAAGCAATTTATTAGTTTCCTATATTGGAATCTGTGCCCTCTGTAGATTGATTTTCAATTGACTTGAAAATGATATAGGTATGTGTGTGCGTATCTTCATATACATCCATACGTTGTGCATACATAAATGTTGTATATTTTATTCACATAGCATACAATCCATCCAAAGTGTACAACCAGTGGCTCTCAGTATAATCTCAGGGTTGTGCATTCATCAGCACCATAATCAATTTGAGAACATCATCACTGTTCCAAAAAGAAAAATCCCATACCCCTGCACCCCCTATTTTGACACTTAGCATTGGTATGGTATCTTTGTTATAACAGATGATAGAATATTACATTATGTTAATTATAGTCCATAGTTTGCATTATTTTTCCCCATATACCACCATATTATTAACATTTTGCAATAGTGATGAACATTTGTTCTTCTTTCATGAAAAATATCCTTATATTTGTATTATTACCCACAGTCATCATCCACAACAGTGTTCTCTATGGTAAATAGTGCATGTTTTATCCTCTAGCTTTCCACCTAGTGACATACATGTCCATAAACGTCACCTTTCAACCACAAAACAAACATGGCTTGGCACCATTGGTTACACTTAGCATAATGAGCTACGATCACCTCTATACATTTCCAAACCTCTATAAATCAATCTTACTGAAAATTCTGCACAAATTATGAATCAGTTTCCCATTCTGTGGCCCCATTCTTTTTCCTGGTAACCTATACTCTGGATTTTAACTCCATGAGTTTGCTAGTTATGATTTAGTTCATATTATTGAGACCATACAATATATGTCCTTTTTGTTCTGGCTTATTCACACAACATAATGTCCTTACTGTTCATCCATTTTGTTGCATGTATCAAGACTTCATTCCTTTTTACAGCTAAATAATATTCCATCATATGTATATACCACATTTTGTTTATCCATTCATTTGTTGATGGACACCTGGGTTGTTTCCATTTTTTGGCAATTGTGAATAATGACACTATAAAAATTGGAGTAAAATGCCTGTCTGTGTCCTGGCTTTCAGTTCTTCTGGGTATATGAATAGTAGTCTGATTGCCTGATCATATGCAATTCTGTAATTTGCATCCTAAGGAACCACCAAACTATGTTCCTTAGCCACTGCACCATTCTACATTCCCTCAAGCAGTGAATAAGAGTTCCTATTTCTCCACATCCTGTCCAAGACTTTTAGTCTTCTGTTTTCTTAATAGTGGTCATTCTAGTAGGTGTGAATGATATCTCAGTGTGGTTTTGATTTGCATTCCCCTAATAAGTAGTGATGCTGAAAATTTTTTCATGTACATTTTAGCCATTTGTTTCCTTTTAGAAAAGTGAATACATCTTTTGTCCATTTTAAAATTGGACTGTATGTCTTTTTATTGCTTATTCATAATTTTTTAAAAAAATTTCTCCCATTGAGTAGGCTGCCTTTTCACTTTCTTGACAAAGTCAAAAAAATTTTTAATTATGAAGAGGTCCTCATTTATCTATGTTTTCTTTCATTGCTTCTGATTTGGGTTAAATGTATAAGAAACCACCACCTTCTACAAGATCTTGAAGATGCTTCCCTACATTTTCTTCTAGGAGTTTTATCATTCTGGCTCATATAATTAAGTCACTGATCCATTTTAAGTTAGCTTTTATATAAGGTGTGAGATAGGGATCCATGTTCATGCTTTTGCATATGGATGTCCAGTTCTCCCAGTATCACTTGTTAAAGAGACCGTCATGTCTCAGATGAGTGGATTTGGCAACCTTGTAAAAAAGTAGTTGACTATAGATGTGAGGATCTATTTCTAAAATTTCAATTCAATTCCATTGATCAATATGTCTATGCCAGTACCATGCTGTTTTCCACTGTAGCTTTGTAACATGCTTTGAAGACAGGAAATGGGGGTTCTCCAAATTTGTTCTTCTTTTTCAAAATGTTTTTGCTATTTGGGGGCCCCTTAACCATCAAAACAAATTTAATCTTTGGCCTTTCCATTTTTGTAAATTGGGCTGTTGGAAGTTATAGGGATTGTGTTGAATCTGTAAATCAATTTGGGCAGAATTGATCTTAATGATATTTATTCTTCCAGTCCATGAACATGGAATGTCCTTCCATTTATTTTGGTCTTCTCTGACTTCTTTTAGCAATGTTTTGTGGTTTTCTGTGTATACATCCTTTATATTCTTGGTTAAATTTGTTTCTAGATATTTGATTCTTTCAGTTTCTATTGTAAATGTAATTTTTTTCTTGATTTTCTCCTCAGATTGCTCATTACTGGTATATAGAAGCACTACTGATTTTTGTGTGTTGATCTTGTACCCTGCCACTTTGCTGAACTCATTTATTAGCTCTAGTAGCTTGGTTGTATATATTTTTGGACTTTCTAAATATAGGATCATGCCATCTGCAAATAGTGTGAGTTTTACTTCTTTCTTTCTGATTTGGATGCCTTTTATTTCTTTTTCTTGCCTAATTGCTCTAGCTAGAACTTCTAGCCCAATGCTGAATAACATGGTGCCAGTAGGCATCCTTGTCTTGTTGCCGATTTTGTAGGAAAGCTTTGTCTTTCACCATGTAGTACAATGTTAGTTGTGGGTTTTTCAAATGTGCTCCTTATCATGTTGAGGATGATAGGGTATCCATTCCTATCTTTAAAAGTGTTTTTAGGGTGGGCCATGGTGGCTCAGCAGGCAAGAATGCTTGCCTGCCATGCCAGAGGACCCAGGTTCGATTTCTGGTGCTTGTCCATGTATAAAATAAAATAAAATAAAAAATTAAAAAGTGTTTTTATCAGGAATGGATGCTGGATTTTATCAAATGACTTTTCTGTATCAATTGAGGTAATAATGTGGCTTTTCCCCTTTGATTTATTAATATGGAGTGTTACATTAATTGATTTTCTTTGTTGAACAACCCTTGCATACCTGGGATAAAATCCACTTGATCAGAGTGTGTAATTATTTTAATTTGCTTTTTGATATGATTTAGTTATTTTGGTGAGGATTTTTGCAACTATATTCATTAGAGAAATTGTCTATAATTTTCTTATCTTGTAGTACCTTTGTTTGACTTTGGTATTAGGGTCATGTTGTCTTCATAGAACGAGTTAGGTAGTGTTCCTTCCTCTTCAATTTTTTCAAAGAGTTTGAGCAGGATTGGTATTAAATCTTCTTGGAATGCTTGGTAGGATTCACCTGTGAAGCCATCTGGCTCTGGGTTTTTTTTTTTTTTCTGGGTGGGTGGGGGGAGTTTTTGATGAACATTTCAATCACTTTACTTGTGGTTAGTTGGTGTGTTCTATTTTTTCTAGAGTCAGTGTATATTGTTTTGTATTATAGAAAATTGTTCTTTTCATCTAAGTTGTCTAATTTGTTGGCACAGTTGTTCATAGCCTCTTATAATCTTTTATATTTCTGTGTGGTCAGTAATAACATCCCCCTGCTCAATTCCAATTTTATTTATTTGCAGCTTATCTGTTTGTCTTTGTCAGTTTTGCTTAGGGTTAGTTAATTTTTTGAATTTCTCAAAGAACCAACTTCTGATTTTTTTAATTCTATTTTTTACTCTCAATTTCATTTATTTCTGCTCTAATCTTTGTTATTTATTTCCCTCTCCTTGCTTTGAGATTAGTCTGCTGCTCTTTTACTAGCTTCTCCAGGTATGTAGTTAGGTCTTCAATTTTAGCTCCTTCTTTTTTAATGTAGGCATTTAGGGCTATAAATTTTCCTCTCAGCACTGTTTTTAATGCAACTCACAAGTTTTGATATGTTGTGTTCTCTCTCTCTCTTTTTTTTTAATTTGTAGATTTAGTCACTATTATTATACACTCCAGGCATTCCCAGATTATACCATCTCAATCTTCAACATCCATCTTTCTTTCTGATTTCATTTATGCCCCCAGCCTTCCTCCCTCTATCATTCTCACATGCAGCTTCATTCAGTGTTTTAACATAATTGTATTACAGTTAGGTAGTGTTGTTCTGTCCATTTCTGAGTTTTATATTCAGTCCTGTTGCACAATCTGTACCCCTTCAGCTCCAATTACCCGATATCTTACCCTATTTCTATCTCCTGGTGGTCTCTGTTACCAACGAAATATTCCAAGTTTATTCACTAATCTCAGTTCATATCAGTGAGACCATACAGTATCTGTCCTTTCGTTTTTGGCTAATCTCACTCAGCATAATGTCCTCAAGGTCCATCCATGTTGTTACATACTTCATAACTTTATTCTGTCTTAAAGCCGCATAATGTTCCATCGTATGTATATACCACAGTTTGTTTAGCCACTCGCATGTTGATGGACATTTTGGCTGTTTCTATCTCCTTGCAATTGTAAATAATGCTGCTATAAACATTGGTGTGCAAGTGTCCATTTGTGTTTTTGCCCTTATGTCCTTTGAGTAGATACCTAGCAATGGTATTGCTGGGTTGTATGGCAATTCTATATTCAGCTTTTTGAGGAACCGCCAAACTGCCTTTCACAGCAGTTGCACTATTTGGCATTCCCACCAACAATGAATAAGTGTGCCTCTTTCTCAACATCCTCTCCAGCACTTGTCATTTTCTGTTTTGTTGATAATGGCCATTCTGGTGGGTGTGAGATGATATCTCATTGTGGTTTTGATTTGCATTTCTCTAATGGCCAGGGACATTGAGCATCTCTTCATGTGTCTTTTGGCCATTTGTATTTCCTCTTCTGAGAAGTGTCTGTTCAAGTCTTTTTCCCATTTTGTAATTGGATTGGCTGTCTTTTTGTTGTTGAGTTGAACAATCTCTTTATAAATTCTGGATACCAGACCTTTATCTGATATGTCATTTCCAAATATTGTCTCCCATTGTGTAGGCTGTCTTTTAACTTTCTTGATGAAGTTCTTTGATGCACAAAAGTGTTTAATTTTGAGGAGTTCCCGTTTCTTTCTTTCTTTCTTCAGTGCTCTTGCTTTGGGTGTAAGGTCTATAAAACCGCCTCCAAGTATAAGATTTATAAGATATTTCCCTACATTTTCTTCTAACTGTTTTATGGTTTTAGACCTAATGTTTAGGTCTTTGATCCATTTTTGAGTTACCTTTTGTATAGGGTGTGAGATATGGGTCCTCTTTCATTCTTTTGCATATGGATATCCATTTCTCTAGGCACCTTATCGAAGAGACTGTTCTGTCCCAGGTGAGTTGGCTTGACTGCCTTATCAAAGATCAATTGTCCATAGATGAGAGGGTCTATTTCTGAACACTCTATTCAATTCCATTGGTCAATATATCTATCTTTATGCCAGTACCAAGCTGTTTTGACCACTGTAGCTTCATAATATGCCTTAAAGTCAGGCAGCATGAGACCTCCAACTTCATTTTTTTTCCTCAGGATACTTTTTGCTATTCGGAGCACCCTGTCCTTCCAGATAAATTTGGTTATTGGTTTTTCTATTTCTGAAAAATAAGTTGTTGGGATTTTGATTGGTATTGCATTGAATCTATAAATCAATTTAGGTAGAATTGACAGCTTAACTATATTTAGTCTTCCAATCCATGAACACGGTATGCCCTTCCATCTATTTAGGTCTTCTGTGATTTCTTTTAACCATTTCTTGTAGTTTTCTTTGTATAGGTCTTTTGTCCCTTTAGTTAAACTTATTCCTAAATATTTTATTCTTTTGGTTCCAATTGTAAATGGAATTCGTTTCTTGATTTCCCCCTCAGATTGTTCATTACTAGTGTATAGAAACACTACAGATTTTTGAGTGTTGATCTTGTAACCTGCCACTTTGCTGTACTCGTTTATTAGCTCTAGTAGTTTTGCTGTGGATTTTTCAGGGTTTTCGACATATAGTATCATATCATCTGCAAACATTGAGAATTTTACTTCTTCCTTTCCAAATTTGATGCCTTGTATTTCTTTTTCTTGTTTAATTGCTCTGGCTAGAACTTCCAACACAATGTTGAATAGCAGTGGTGATAGTGGACATCCTTGTCTTCTTCCTGATCTTAGGGGGGAAGTTTTCAGTTTTTCCCCGTTGAGGATGATGTTAGCTGTGGGTTTGTTCCTTTGACTGGGTCATATCTTCAATTTTCCTGGTGTAGGCATTTAACTACCTTAACTAGTTTATTCTGGAGATTGCTTTTCTTTCTTTTACCTAGGGTTTTCATGCTGGATGAACTTGTTGTCTATCTGTTCTTTGGCATTCAGTTCAGCTTTTTCTGGACCTCTAGCTTAGGTTTTGTTTAACAGGGGAGAATTTTTTCAGTTCTTGTTTTACTGTTTCTTGCCCTGCTTGTATGGTGCCTCCTCCTGCCGCCTCCCCTTAGGAGGGTTTACATAGGTATTATAGACCCCAGCCAGGTTTTCCCAGGCCAAACTGGCCTCCTATCAGGAGGAAAGAGTCACCTGTGTTGGTTTTCCCTGAGGGTGGGACCCAGCAGGTTGAAAGACTTTCCTGTGAAGTCTCTGGACTCTGTTTTTCTTATCCTGCCCTATAATATGTGGCACTTGTCTGTCTGCAGGTCCCACCAGCATAAGATGATGCAGTACCTTTAACTTTGGCAGACTCTCCCTGCTGGGGCGTGGTGGAGACGGAGGAGAGGTTGTAGGCTGGTTTTAACAGCTTCAAATTACC
The DNA here is from genome assembly GCF_023851605.1 of Tamandua tetradactyla. Taxonomy (NCBI): domain Eukaryota; kingdom Metazoa; phylum Chordata; class Mammalia; order Pilosa; family Myrmecophagidae; genus Tamandua; species Tamandua tetradactyla. The sequence continues at coordinate 65,500,829 of NC_135336.1, read as the reverse complement.
TAGCCCTGTGTCTGAGTCCCTTAAGGGAGGGATTCCACCTGAGTTGAGTGGAAGGCACAGGTTCCAGACAAGTTCTCAAACGGGCTTGTTTCTGCCTATGCCTGGGGCATTTGCAGCCGAGAAGCCCTACCGCTTTATTCAAAGGCAGTCAAGCCTTTGTAGAAACACAGCCACAAAAACCTATTTCCTTTTTTTTTTTTTTTCCTTTTTCTGTCAGCTGTGCCCCCTTGGTGCTGGGGCAAAAATCAGCAACCTCTGCTTTGACCAGGTTCACCTGAGCTAGGGGCCTATTTTTAGTAGTCCGAGTTTGTTAATTAATTCCACAATTAGCATTTGGTTGGACTCAGCCCCTGCTGCTGTTAAAATCTCTTTCCTTTCCCCTCTGGGAAGCAGCCTGTGGGGGAGGGGCGCCGGCCCCCGCAGCTTGGGGAACTCACGGTTCTGGGGGGGCTTGCAGCCAGTCCAGCTGGTCAAGACTGGGGTACGCTATGTGTCCGGTCACTGACGTGGCCCCAGGAGCTGTTCAGTACTGTTTCTGGTTATTTAGCAGTTGTTCTGGAGGAAGAACTAAAATGCACACATTGCTAAGCCGCCATCTTGGCCCCAAAACCGACATTCATCCGACAGTTGTGTTCTTGCTTTCAATTTGTCTCAAGATATTTATTGACTTCTGCAATTTCTTCCTTGATCCACTCTTTCAGAATGTGCTGTTAACCTTCATATATTTGTGAATTTATCAGTTCTCTGCATTTTAATGATTTCCAGCTTCATTTCATTAAGATCAGAGAAAATGCTTTGGATAATTCCAACATTTTAAAATTTATTTAGACCTGTCTTATGAACCAACATGTGATCTATCCTGGAGAATTGCCCACGAGAATGTGACAAGAATGTATATCCTGCTTTCAGGGGTACAATGTTCTGTATATGTATGTTAGGTCTAGTTAATTTATCAAATTATTCATGCTCTCTGTTTCCTTATTGGTCCTCTGTGTAGGAGGTCTACAATATGATAGTTTTTTGTTGTTGGTATTTTGTGTAGTATTATTTTGGATAACAGAGAACTAGTATTCAATTTCAGATCTAAGGTTGATTTCTTCCTCCCTTTTCAAGAAATTATTAGTGCAAACATCTATTTAATGAAGATGTGTTTTTCATGACAATATGGACTTTCAATCTACAAAATGATGGACCAAACTCTCTCAAACTTATGAGCTTTATTTTGCAATTCTTAAAAGTACACTCTGTCATTTATTCCCTCCTGCTAATAGTACATACTGTACCATAGGCAGAAATGTTGGAAGGGAATAGAGAGCCTTATCACCCAGTTGCTGTGTGCCAATGGAGGTCACCTGGCAGTTATTTACAGCAGTTGTGGCTATTTCACTTAATACACAGCTTACATACCCAACTAGTTACTCATAAAGAGCTTGGTAACACTCATTCACAAGCCTGAGTTATAAATGTGCAAGTCTGAGTTAGGTGAAACACTAAGGGGGTAATCATTGATTGAAGGGGAATGGAATTTACCAGTGATCCTAGGGTTCTTAGAGCAAAAGCTATGCTATGCAAATAAAAGCAGCAGTGGAGGACTGACGTTTGGGGTCATCTGAAGTAGCTAAGCAAATGCACAAAACCCTTCTCTGTAAAGCAGTCCATACCTCCCTGCCTTCAGGGACATTTAAGTGGTGGGGATAGTGTGGTCCTGACAACAAACTTGGAACATGTTTCCAATCCCTGACTCACCATCCATGAAGCTATTGACCAAGCAAATGTATTTATGACCATTCTTATTCACTTTAATTGCCTTGTAACCCCGTAATAAGAACTAAAAGTTACTGAGTGCTTTCTAAAATGAGGCACTGAGTAAAGAGCTGTAACTTGAACTAGGTTTTCTGATCACTGTATCATACTGTTCTTTTAAAATATGGTGCAGGCTTCAGGGTGAAAAGGTGAAATATATACACAGCATATACGAGGGCCAAATACTTCTCCCTGGTCCAGTGGAAATGACACACTAGAAAAATTGTGAGTCATAAGTAAACTTCTGAATTGAATGCCCTTTAGCATAAGCGTATCTATCACAAAATACACTTTATTCATGTAAACAAATATTGATTTCACTGCACAAGTTTTGCCAAGAGTTAAAATCCTGATGTAACATTTTAAATTATAGAGACAGAAAAACATATAGGTATTATATCTTAATTCCTCTCACTGCCAATTAAGAAATTCTGCCCTACAGTATGAATGTTTCTCTGCATTTTGCTACAAATCACCATTAATAAGATAATAGGGCAGAGACATTAGAAAGGAGTTCATTTGACTTTTCCCCCTACAGGCTGGCTTTAGTGGGAAAATTTATCCACATTTCAATTCTAACACATGGTGAATGATAAATGAACTCTATAGCACAAAGGAGGTGACATTGCTTATGCCATATATTGCTGTTTTTTTTTTTTTTTTCCACAAAGTTCACAGCTTAATGCTTGTTCCCCTATAAGGAATATATAGTCAAATGAAACCCACCATTCTAAAGAACCCAATTTCAGGACTCAATTCAAAACAGGTAAAAAGAAATTGTCTGAGAGATGCAAGGCTGACCAGAAAGCTGCTTTCTTGTTTGGGTTTCTCTGAGGTACTGTCTGCTTCAGCTTATTCCAAAGAGGAAGAGCAATAGTAAGCCTATTTTACTTTGCTTTCATCACCACATTCAATGGCTGTAGGACCACAAAAAGAGAAAAAGATATTTGCTCTGAAGCTGAAGGCTGAATGCAAGAGAAAAACATACTGCTTCCTTCTATATCTGTCTGTACTCTCCTCTGTATTACTTGAACAATAGGCTTCTTATTGAGAGACCCTCCTGTATGATCCCACATAGCAATGGCTATCTCCCTGATGGGTGACAAATGTTGTATTGATATTGCAAAGGGGAGTGCTCCAGCCAGAGGAAAAAAACACCTGCATTCTTTTACAGTTGCTACAAGAAAAGTCAATTTATTGTCAGTGGTTACATTTTGGGCTTGAGAAACATGTTGACTAACTCCCCCAACTTATGTTAGAAGTGATCACATCTGCTAAAAATAAGACAAGGTAAGAAATATCAAACTCAAAGAAAAGAAAACACAGCAGGACGTGACCCTCAGAGTTAGAATATTATAAAATAGGAAACAGTCTCGGTAAAAATGTTTACAATTTAATTTTTGACTATTAAAAAGTATGGCATTGGGTGGTGGGAGGGTGGATTGGTGGCAGAGTTCTCGCCTGCCATGCTGAAGACCCAGGTTTGATTCCCAGTGCCTGCCCATGTTAAAAAAAAAAAAAGCAAACAAACTGGCATTTTCTGAGTAGCCCAATATTAAACTGAAATATTAAAAAAGCATCATTTAGCATTAGGGATAAATCCTATTTTGTATGACAGAAAATTACTAATAATGCTAATATCAGAAAGACATGGAAAGAAACCTGTAGCCATTTTTGTTTTCTAGAGCACAAAAAATTAAAACAGTAAAAAAATACTTATTCTGGGAAAAGACAAGAGAGGGAGCAACCTCATATCTGATGTTGGTAACAAATGCATTAGAAAAAAATTTTATAAGGCACAAAGATTAAAATTGTGTAACTCTCTTTTGTAATTATTGGAAATGTTTTGCAAATAAAGAATGGGAACTTCTCACCCGATGACATAATGATGATAATGTTATTGATATGAAAATGAAAGGTCCTAAAGTGAAATACGCTAGAATATTAGAACATTCTACAAAGGCCTTTTATGTTGTAATAGAAAAAAATGACAATAACAACTTACAGTCTTATTTTGGATTTTTATTTATTTATTTTATTTTGGCATGTATTTTATAATTCCTATCTAGCAACATACATTTTCTGTTCTTCTTGTGTAAAAAGAAGAAAACATTTGACAAGGGCCATTAACCTACAATACATTTTTAGAGTCTAACCTTAGACTGTGAAATCTAAAGCACACACTGCAAAATAAATCAATATAATGAAAATAAAGGATATAATTACTCTGGTCTTAAAGTTTACTTTGCCACAGAGGTCACAACAAAAAGAAAACAGGTTCTAGGCTTTAAGTAATTTCTTGTCATTTTTAACAAAAGCAATAATAGGGAAAATGGCATATCTCTTTATATATAACATACGCAAAGGTAAGGATTCATAAACTGGAACATGTAACACCATGGCTGAATGTTGTGTTATCAATCACAGATACAATATATAAGATTACAGCAGTGCTAAGGTATTAATAAAGTCCCTGTAATGGGCAAAGCATCACAGAAAGCTTTAATTAATATTTTCTAGGATATACCATTATCAGCTGGCGCCACTGATTCCTTCAGGAAATCAAACAAGTATTCTATTTTGAAGTTAAAGTAAATAAATACATTTCAGTCCTAAATATTCAATGCTTTACTGAAAAAGTTATAAGGAAGATGGGTAATATATAGATTTAGCTATAAAATGGAGCCTCTTTTTTATAGCTTCCATTATTAAAACAGTTTTTAATAGAAAGACTTCCCAGTACTACGTATTAATCATAAATAATGAGGTCACAAACAAAAAAGCAAACAGGCATTGTTAACGTAAAGGAAAAACTAGATAATTTAAAAAGATGAAAGATAATTTATGCCTTATAAATGCAACATAATTTCTTATGAATGAACTATATGAATGAAATTATATCAATGATTTTAGCCCTGTGGTCTGCTATTTAATAAACCAAGGGGCAATTTCATGATTATCTCACTGAGAAGACAGTTAATTCAGCTTCTAATAGTATGCAGGTTTTCAGCTGGAGAGTAGCCTAGATATTTGAATGGGTTGTTAGAATTTCAAGATACAAAATCCTGGTACCTAAAGAAAAAAACATCAATCCCCATGCACTCCAGTCTATTTTGTACATGTGGAAGGTATCAGAGTTGAGATAAAGCATTTTAATATTTATTCAAAATCAATCCCTAAAATACAGCAAAATAAACATTAGCTAAGGCAATTTTGCAAATTTTTTTACTAATTGAAAGTAAAACATATTTTCTGAAATGTTACAATTATGGCTTTAGGCCTTCAGAACAGATTTCAGCATCTACCAAGAAACTAGGTGAGCAGGAGATCACAAGAATAAATTTATGCAAAATCAGGTTGGATGAGCTCATAGATAATTACCTTAGTATTATATTTGATGCAATTTAAAATTTTATATTATTAGTATATATTTCTTATAATATTTCTAAGGACAATTTGATAAAACAGACAAAACAATCTTGATACTTCGTACTTAGTCCAAGAGCTATTAGAACAAATAAGGCCATCAAATATTCATCTTAAAAAAAAATTACGGTGTATGTTCAATAAAAACAATTATATATGACAACAGGATCAAATAATGGCCAGGGGTGTAAAATGTTTTAAAGACATTGTATGTACACTTCATTTGAGAATATGAGCTGCTCAGATAGTTTGAACATATAGTCCAGGACCAATGAAACTTCAAAAATGTTCCCCTCTCTAATTTTTGAAGAAAAATTTGATATTCATTTGCATATACTAACATGGAATTTAAGACATCAGATGTTTTGACGAGACAACTGTAGTCTGAAAAGCTTACACATTATAAGAGCTGTGACAATGAGGACAGGAGAACAAAGCACGCCTCTGCATTCATGGAGCTGAAATCAGGCCTCTTCAGTTTGGTAGGTCCACATTCTGCAGGACGAGGGCTGCTCGGCTTGGAATGTACACCTAAGTCAACACAATCATGTAAGTGCAACGGAAGGAAATACTGAACTGGATGCCATGTCAAAAGGGCATAGTCATGATGGAATCAGTCTGTCTACAGTTGCTGTTGTCTTTACCATGCTTTCACTACTGAGGCTCAACTCCACAACTTCAAACAGTCCTGACATCAGTGTAAGACTATTTTAAAACAATCACCACTAGAGGGCTCTATACGATTTACAAAGAATGTCTGTCAGACACTGGTGACAGAAAGGGCATTTTTATGGCCATATTCAGGCAACAGTAAGATGATGAAGAAAAACTGCACTGCAGTAATATTCTATAGAATGTCATTCTTTTCAGCTGAATAAAAGCAATGCAAAAGTACTGTTTTGAATCACACTTTTATATATAATCCTTTTTCCCTCTCTTCCTTTTCCTCTCTTTCTAAAATCTATTATCTAAATGTAATGAAACCGATTTTAAGCGTATTTAGGATCTTCCCCACTTTAAATCAATCAATACACTTCCCATTGCACTTAAAATAAACTACACAGTCCTGACAAGCCCTGAACAGGCCTGTCTCTCCTTGACTTTGTCTTACATTTCAGCTCATGTCTTCTTTTGCCTCCTCTTTCCTCTCCCCAGAGGCCTTTATGTTCCTTGAATATATCAAACTCCTTCCCTTCTCTGGGTCTTTGCCTATGATGTACCCTCTGACCAGAACACTGTTTGCCTTGCTGCTTACTTATCTCTTGGGTCTTGAAAAATATCAGCTCCATGGAGAGGTTTTTCTTCACAACTGAAGATACAATAGGTTGACCACTTTATTTTCTATTATAGCACTATTTCTCTCTGAACACTTAATACAATTTGTGTTTCTATGTTTTTTTTTCCTCCAAGTTTACTATCTCCTCCCCACTACACTGTAAGTTTTATGAGGGCAGAAGACAAATGTCTTTATATTCCTCACTCTTACAATAATGTCTGGACAAAGTAGATGACAATAATGAGTGAATAAATGAATGAATAATGAATAAAATAATAAACAAAAGTGTTATCAGTATGTGCATATTTCCCAAGAAATTCTCTAATATGCTTAAATCTAAATTATTTCTCATACAATTGATGTGATTTTTACTGTTTGATGCTTATGTGCTATTTTATACATACATGTTTAACTACTACCAACAAAGCAAACAGTAAAAATTTTATAGATTGCTGTCATCATTGTGACAATCTTTCTCCATTTTTGACTTTGCTAATATTTTATTATTTTAGGCCACTTAATTTCTAAGTGGGAATCTGATTGATGTTTAAAAAAATCATTTGTAACTTAGAACCAGAACGAAAGGTTCAAAGCCAACATGGCTTTAGAAAAATGCAAAAATAACAGAACAACCGATTTCCATTGAATGACACTATTGAATATCCAATGTATCTCAATTCTGTAAATGATTATTTTCCCTTAGTTTCTGTGTGAAAGAATAATTACAAACTCAAAAAAAAGGGCACACAAATAGTTTTTAACATTAAAGAATAAATAAGACTTAAAATGGTGGAATTTCAAGAAATTTATATTGTAAGTGAAATGGCTGGACAGCAGTGTTTATAATCCTCAATTAAAAGTAATAGTGATTTAGGATATGATCATCAGCTGAGAAAAATTTAAAATGCTAACAGCCCCTATGTAGCTCAATTTCTCACAGTCTGATTTACAGGACAGTACAGCCAAAAAGATAAATATTATATTGCTGAAGTCGCTAAGTGTAGGTAAACCATGTGTTTAAATGCCACACTCTGTTTTCCTATAATTCACACATTATTTTTAACAACTTATGGCTTTTAATCCATATCAGAATTTAATGCTATTGGAATCACTTCTATTCAATGTTTTTTTTTTTTTCTCTTTGACTCTGACAGGTAAGGTGTTATGAGACAGGTTCAAAAAAAGGAAGCTAGAGGTATTCAGGAACAAGGCAGAACTATTACTAACAATCCAATCAAGTGCAATCCAAAGGATGCCCTATTTTCATAATCAAGCCACAGACCAAAGTCACACAGACCAAGGCAAAACAGATCAAAGCAACAGGAGAAATAAAAGAAATAAAAAGTCAGATCCAACCAATTCCATAGCTAGGGACTTACCAAAATAGACATGAGCAAGAGACAGACTTGCCCTTCCAAAGAAGTTTGTTATCTACTTATTAAGGGGTACATTAAATGAGTTATTTCTGTGGATCTCAGTGACCAGGTTTAATCAATGGGACAGCAGGTTATAATCAGAATGGTTTTAAATTGTTTCTGCCATGAGCAATCTAAAACTGAAAACTAATCTAAGTTTCTCAGTGGCACCAGAAACTGGACAAAAGAATTAAAGTTCCCTCTATTTAAAAATGTTTCTCGGGCATGACACTGCTCTACATGAAGGTAAAAGGATTCTAGTAAGTGAAAAGCTCCAGAGAAAGTTGCATGAAACACACATGGCAGGTTCAGGACAAATTATGATAGGTCCCTCCTCAGTGTGTGGCACTGAAAGGTATATCAAAACAAGTCAAGTGTCTTTCATATTTTTTTTTACCAGAAATCTACTTTGATTTATAACCTTAATGATTTTGTTAATTAAATATAAATATTGTAATAACTAATCACTGATAATTTAGAAACTATTTTTTCCCTTTGATCTTTTGGTATTTTAGCTTGGCCCAAAGTGAAGAGTGAAAAAAGGGGTGATGTAAGACGTTTGAAGTTTGTAATACATGTATTGAGTCTTCTATTTTGTCATTTAATTAATAAAACAAAAATACTCCAATAAATTCATTAAATGACCATAGTCATTTTATGTAGGGTGCTTTTTGATGCCAATTCCAGTCACACTTAGATCCCTTAATATTATCTGTTCAAAACCTTTCAGTATAATATCATTAATAGAAATATTGTGTAATTATATTTTTTTCAGTGCAGCATTAATTACCAGAATTTATTTATGCTGTTTTAGAGCCGCTGCAATATAGGCAACATGAATGAATTTCTGCAAGCAAGCGATTTTTCATAACTAAGCTATTTATGGAATTTTGATTTTTCTTCTATTATAGTGTTCTGACTAGGTTTAAGTAGATTCAAACATAAATATTTAAGTACATTTAAATATAAACCATTGATATTTAAGCACATGTATTTAAAACGACTTAGCATGCGTTTCACAGATAATATATGCAGATAAATGTATCTACTATGGTCATTTATTAACCATTAATTCTTAAACATTTTATAGCTAACATTACATTAAGAACATATGAAACAATGTAACATGTGGCTATAAATTACATTTTTTCTAGCTTTATTTATACTCAATTCTTCAAAGGAACAGATGCCCATGGTATAATCCAAATCAGTCACTAAGAGACCAAAAAGGCATGCTAATCTACCTGGTTATTTTTACTATCTTGACTTAGAATACCAACCATTAGCTTGGCTAAAAAAATAACTGATCACATAATGATTATGCCACACAGACAAAACTTTTTGTTCCTTTAAGATCATAATAGAGTTGCCAAAATTAACTACACAATTTTTGAGAACAGTATGTCAAAAAATTTGAAAACAAGTAAATTTTACAATAAAAAGTGCTTTAACATTTAAAAAGTATTTTTTTTTACTTTTTCTCAGAAATTATTTAATTTAGCAATGGTGTAATCACATATCTTGGTATTATGAAAACATGATTCAATGAAAATGGCGTTAGATTTTTAACAATCTATATATACAAATTTTCCATAAGGAATTTTTGAAAAATAAGAATCATATCTAAAATTATTTCAGTCTTCAAATATATGCTTTAGTTTGTAAAATAACTTCCAAGAATAAAAAAATCTTATTCTAACTCTATTTTGTATTAGAGAAAAGGTATTGACAATAAGTACTTCTCTATAGAAATGTCTATTATTTAATTCAGAAACATTAAACAAATAAACTCTAAGAATTGTGACTATTTTTCATAGGTCTGAATAAACGACACATTTTCATAATTTTGTATAGAGCAAAAGACATTATATTAATTATTACATTTATCTTCAATTCAAACAACCTAAGGACAAAAAAGATACATCCATGATGAAACCCTAATTCAAACCAAGTCTGCTTTTGAGTCCCTACACTGAGAGTGGGAATAAACAGCCCTACTTCCTATTGGAAAGGGAACTAAGTGGCAAAATAATAAATGCTAAAACTATTATTTTATTCACATTATCTTTTTTGAGACTGCTTGAAAGGAATCTAATTCATTTAAGGCTCAATAATCTCTTTTTCCCATTTGTGCCAGGGAACTTCAATTTATAAACCAGAGAAGAGAAAGGAAATCCTCCTCTACCCCTCAGTACACTAATTAACATAAAGGTTAACATATAGGTTCCTATATCAGGAACCAAAATAGAAATGATTGTTCTAAAACGGAGCTTCCAATGCTGCCAGTAAAGCAGAATGGGGTTCTGCCCTATTGCTTTTTGGCATTTGAGAGATACTCCGACCTTAACAAATACATTGCAGTGGTAGCTCACGTGCCATTATCCCCTGGCTTCACAGTTTCAACTGATGGAGCACATAAAGACGATGCCAGAGTGGTACCTGCTGATGCTGCAGCATGTATGGCTATTTTAAGAATCCTTTGAGCTATGTTCGTCACTATCTTTGAAAACAGATTTGACACGTCTTCAGCAGATCCTTTGGATTATTGAACTTGCAAATTAAGCTTTAGCAAATGTTTGGCCTCTGCCCCAGACTTTATGCTATGAGTATGGGAGGCATGACTAATCTCACGGGTGGTGCTATGAAACCTATAGCACTTACGGTCACCTTCAAGGAACTTGATTGGATCCCAGCATATATGAATCAGCTTAATAAGAACTCCAGTATAATGAGCTATCCCTTCTTCTCTAATTATATTCAGACTAATCTGTTTTCTTGGATCTACCGTATTTTACTGATCCATTTAGATTCCCTTATTTCTACCTTAAAACCAGTGATCATTTCATTTGGAGCCTAAAGACTTATTTAAATAATACCTGAAACACCTGTAGTCATCAAAAACAAATTGCTGCCACTGGAAGATAGGGCTAACCCCCAGCTTACTGACCGACTTGGATTAGAATTCTATTACAGGCAGTGGCTCAGTTCTATTTCTCATGTGCTGGCAGTGCTGGAAGCCTCTACTTATTTTCGAGAATTATGAGATTCCTATTCCACCTGCTAATTTAGAACTGCACATTCTAAATTTGTGGGATAAATTCCATTAGTGCTTGAAAAGTAATCTCCTGTGTGCTGATGGTGCTACTGAGTAGACTTCTTTAACTATGACAATATCTTTTCTTTTAAAAAATAAGACATCAATGATATTTTCTGCTGAACCCCAAAGATTGTGAGCCCTTACCTACATGTGTAATTTCCCCCAAATTTGGGATAAATTCTTCATTTGTATGTCCCCAAAACATTTTATGTTTTAACATATTTAAAATACCTAAACTGATTATTGAATGGCTATGACAATAATAACTTTAAAATACATATCTAATAGCATCCTTTAGTTCCCAAAAAACTAGTATATGTTAATGAATTTATGCTGCAGAAAAATTTTGCCGCAGAGAGGATACTATTATTAATAAATTTCATATTTGAGAGAAAGTGAGGCTGAAAAAGTTTTAATCACCCACTCAAGTTCTCACAGCCAGTAAAAGGCAGATGGGGGGTGGGGGAGATTGATCCCAGAGTGTTCACCGTAACATTTTGTGATCTTTTCATCATACCACCAGGCATCCCTCCCAGAACATTTAGGAAAGTTGGCTATCTACTCATTTTGCTGTCTGAATATTCTGAATCTCTTCCAGGCTGGTTCAATTGGTTAAACTTCAGTAGGCTAGAAAGTAAATGTGTGGAATTGCTTAAGCGTTATTGCCATTGGAGGCTGCTTCTCCATGACTCCTCTTTGTGAGTGAAATAATTTTTCCTAACTCCTGGGGATCTCTAACTCCAGGTATTCTTTTTGGTTATTTCAGAGCTTTAAGATAATTTTTTCTTCACTTCTGAAGGCATTTTTTTTAGTCTTATTTTACATGTCAAAGTGGAATGTTCTGACAAACTAAATGCAACAAATGTCTTCGAAGAAAGACTTATAGCATCTTTGAGCTCTCTCTTTAAGAAAATAAAATATATATGTGTGTGCATAGATATATACACACACACACATATAAATACACATTGATAGCTATTTATATCATCATGGTGGTGGTCTGAAAATGTATGTCCCCAGAAAAACATTTTCTTAAATCTAACCCACTCCTGAAGACTTTAAGTATGGCCTTTTGATGAGGGTACTTCAGTTACGAGTGGCCTAGCCCAATCAGGATGAGCTTTAATCCTATCACTGGAGTCCTTTATAAACCGGATGCAATTCAGAAACAGATGAGAAAGCCACAGGAGCAGTAAGAAGCTGACATTCAACAGACCCCAGAAGAGAGAGGCCAGGAGAAGCTGCTATGCGCCACTGCTATGTACAGAAGGGCTCTAATCCAACAGTGCAATCTCGTTCATCCCTGTTCTTTTCATTTATTTTGTGCCACTCTCTTTGGCACATCAGCCCTGGATATAACAGCCCACAAAATGAGGTGTTGGCACCATTCTAAGAGGAGGGAAAATAATCAGGAAAGGGGGGAAATTTAAGATATACAAATTTCCATGCCATAAAAATTCCCATATTAGACTTATATGTAGATGTTTTGAAAAATGAGGAATTTAATCCAAATTATAGTTTTAAAAGCTATGATAAAGCCATATATTTGTTAGATATATCCTCATGAATGTGAAAACATCATTAATCCAGGAGCACTTGTTATTTAAAAAAAAAAAAAAATGCAAGTCTTGGTGAGAAAGAGACAGAGACATAGAGAGACAGATAGATGGACAGAAAGCCAAACAGGAAAAGAGACACATGGGCAATAAATTAAATGAGGAATGCTACCAAATCTAGACATTTTCTAAATTCTACATTCTGTTTTTAGATTTTTAACCAAGGAATTTAAAGCAAAATAGTATGATTTAGATCAAAACCTCAAAGTAAAAATTAGTTATATAAAAATAATACAATTTAGATCAAAACCTCAGTAAAAACTAGTTATCTATTTCCTGGTAATATGAGGAAACCAGAGAATTTTATACCTACAATGAATTCACTATTCAATTTACTACATGAAAGATGAAAAGATATATATTTTAATGATTCTTTCAAGATACTTTAAATTAAACTTTATATTGGTTAATAATATAAAAATCTGCTCAATGTAAAACATGACAGAGAAAGCAGAAGAGTGGAAGGGAAGTCAAGTCTTACATAAAGAACACGAATGCTCATGTTAGAAAGAAAAGATTTAAAAACTCCTTCCTCATTTTTGAGGAATGATTTTAATCCTATCAGTATTCGAATTTCCCTAGCTCTCCCCCAAATACACTGTACTGTCAGCTTTTCCAAATCACAGTTGTGTCCAGCACCTCACATTACATCCATTGTTTTATTTTTCTATTAAGTAATTTTTTTAGTTTGGTGCAATCGCCCTTTACTACCCCTGGTTTTTTAATGTCACTTGCTGAAGAGCTATTTCTTTGAACTTACACATCACTTTAAAAATCAAGGAATAAATTAAAATAGAATGAAAATATCTTAAAAACCTTACTTACCAAAAGAGAATAGGGGCGCCCATTATGCTTGAAAGCCTCAGAGAAGAAATCAGTGTTGTGGTCCAGTCTCTGGTGTCCTCCGTATTCGCCTGCATCTGAATCTAAGACAATTTTGAATGTACAGCTATTAAGGAATCAACAATTGTTTAGAAGTTAAACGAAACATTAAAAAATATGTTTTGAGACAGAAATTTAAAAGTGAATGTTCAGAACACGGTTAAATCGTGATTTGTGCTATGTACTCATTTCTTCTCTGATATTTCAGGTTCTCAAATTTGAAAGGGGCTTTCTAGGCTATGTGGTGCACACATCCATGGGGCATCTGTTCTCCTATCGCAGCTCATCAAGCTGCCATCTAGCCCAGACTCAATGTACTTATTAGCAAAGAATCTCTTAGAGCAACCTATTCCATTTATTAGATTTCTTCTCCATATTACACAGAAATTTGACTCCTTGGTACTATTTCTACCTAGAGAAGTTAAAAAGAATAAGTTCGATAACTATATGATAGCCTTTCAAATATTTAATAGTATCTATGCTATCCCCATGTGTCTTCTAAATATATTATCAAATACATACTATATACAATTCCAGAGCTTTCTAATCATTTCTCATTTGATGTGCTTTTTTTTATTATCCCATTCCCCATTTCTGAATTCATCTCAGTTTCCTAGATGCTGGTTAATATACGGAGGAACCCAGAAATGAAAAAAAAAATACTCATTTTCATTCCGAATGTAGAATGAAACAGTCTTATTCCCTTTCCCTGGTCATATACATCACACTGCTATTAAGGGAACAAGTGTAAAAATGACATGTAAACAGCCTGTCATTATGCTGTATGTACAATCACTTGATCTATAATTTATCATCTGATATTTTCAGATGAGTTATCAGGCCTGTTAGCATTATTGTATTTACAACAAAATAAATACTAGCTATAGTTATTATGCCCCAAATGTCTAGAAATGGAACTTTATTTTAAAAATCCACAAGTACATATACATGGGTACTTAGAAACCTTAAGTTTCTTCTAACTTAAGGAGAGAATTAGTTTTAAGTGTGTGGTGTCTTCTTTTCCTGGTATATAAATCTTTAATCTCAGGAATGTCTGTATATATATGTCACAGCAAAATATACAACATTAATAGTACCTGTGAGTAATAAGCAATGACCCATTATTTTCAGGCTTAGGGAACCTCTGGAAAAAAGGTGCAGATGGATTTGCCACAGGATCTTTTACTGGGAATGGTACTCCTTCCTGGTTAATCCTGGTTATCATGCTCCATTCCAAACTCATAATAAGAGAGGTTACGTGTTTAAAGAAAAGAGATAGAGAGACACAGAGAGAGAGAGAGAGGACAAGAGAGAGGGTGAGGGAGAGAGAGAGAGAGATTCAAAAGATGGCTATACTCAGGTATACTATGTTACTCAATGTAGGTGAAAATGATTTGAGCATACCAATTTAAAAGTGAAATATGGGCAGTGAAATCAAACAATTGGAGACAGAGTAAATACATAATAATGGTGAAATGAAAGGAGCCATTAAGAGTTTAACTTACTCTTCATTTTATTTTATTAAATGTTCATATAAATATTCAAAAAAGTAGAGTTTAAAAATAATGCCCTGTTCATTTCCTGGTGTGTGCCCATGCAAAAAAGAAAGAAAAACACTGTACTGGAAAACTTCTGAAAACTAAGGAATATGAGTATCAGTTACTAAAGTAATGGCTAAAAATACTGATTACTGGTAGTAGTAGATAAAGAAAGCAAATGTATCATCAAAAGCATTGTTTCCCAAACTGTGGGCTGCAAATCACCGAATGGATAAATGGATAGTCTTGTTATGAGGGTGTCACTGATTGGTAGTTAGGTTAACTAAGGGTCTAGGAATCTCTATGTGCGTTGAATATTGAAAACTAAATTATGCCATTATATACATTTACTACTATATTTCAAAGAGTATGCATGTTTTTGATTAATACAGATTCATTTAAAAAGTCACAAAATTAATAGCAACTTTTGCCTATATATTTTCTCAAAGGACACTGAAAGAATAAGTTTTATCATGTAAGGATCCAGTTATTTTTTTGAAATTGAAAGGGATCAGCATAAGCAAAGTGTTTAGAATCTA
This sequence comes from Tamandua tetradactyla, assembly GCF_023851605.1. NCBI lineage: Eukaryota > Metazoa > Chordata > Mammalia > Pilosa > Myrmecophagidae > Tamandua > Tamandua tetradactyla. The sequence goes on along the minus strand of NC_135336.1, from coordinate 65,485,237 downwards.
CTTGCTAAATATATATTTATACACACACACACACACACTTTGTAATCATAAAGGAAAAGCTTACAAAAGCCATACAAAATGTTTTAAAATATCAATTTAAACTTTATTTTAAGTTATAAGTTAAAGAAAAATCTCAGCTGTGGCCAGTTTTGGAATTACTCAGGCCTGTTTCTACATTACCCAGAGAAGAGAATTATTTTCTTTAGAAAATACAATGCTAAAACTCCCAGAATTCCAACAAATTAACAGTAATGTTTGTGAAAGAGCTTTGTAATTACAAATTGCTATCACAGCTTCCTTAAATATCAGGAAATCCCATATTTTGGCAACACTGCTTCAAATTAGAACTAAAAATTTAGAAGAAGTTATTTGAGCAACTGATTTGTGTGTGTGTGTGTGTGTGTGTGTGTGTGTGTGTGTTCTCTCACTGGGGCATTCTCTTACTTCTCTATCTCTCTCTCTGTCTCTTTCTCTCATACATACACACAAACTCAAACACGCATGACATGAGACACACACATAACACCAAACACCAATATTCATCCCTCTTTCATTAAAGGGCGTCACCCTGAAAATATAACTCAGTGCCAATTTACACTTATTTTAAAATTCCTTCTTTACCTTTAAATTACATACATTCATTTTCTTTTATATTAGAGGAAAGTAGAATAGATTATTTTTACTCCCTCATTCTTCTACTAAATATGTATAAAGTGCAAAGCACTGTGCAAGATATAAAAATGACTAAAATATAGTCTTGGCTTACATGCAACTTATGGCCATTAAGGGGAGATGAGACATGCATATGAATGTCTAAAAATTAGAGCAGAAAGCAGTATATAACTAGTAGAGTCATGGGAAAAGACAGGGTTATCAGTCTATATATAAAGAGTTTTGAAGGCTGGACTAGGCTGTTTTGATTTATTTTGGTATAAGTATGCTAGTGTGGAAGATTTTTGCGAAAGAGTATGAGAATCAAGGAAATTAACCTGGAGGTCACAGGCAGAATAGGTTGGACAGGGGAAGGACTAATTCAGTGAAACCAGTTAGGTGCCAAACCACAGTCCAATGACAGTAAGTATAGCTAAACTCTGATAGTGGGAATGAAGACTCAAAGACATGAATGCAATTTTGGATGTGCAAATGACAGCATGCAAAAGCGACTGAAGTCAACTGTGAAGAGAAGACAAAGGCAGGGTGGGAAGTGGAAGGGCTTAATATCTATTAGGCATCTTTTGCCTGATAAACTTTAGGTATTTACACATATTATTTCAATTTATTCCTCAGAGCATACAATTTCACATATAATGAAATTGATGCTCAATTTGTGAAAACAGAAGTGGAAGGCAAGAATACCAGGGGCCTAAAACAGACAGCCAATGCAGAGATGGGATGTGCACATAATTCAAATCTACATTTGTCTCTCCTATTGTCTACAAATGGCCACCTTATTTTTATGCCAATCATCAGGCAAAGTGTTTCCATATGAAGTTTCTTGTTTAATTCTAAAGACAAGATTACAAACATAAAGAGGCCAGAATGAAGAAAACATGAGGTAAAATGAAAACAGGGAAAGCAGATAAATTGTTATTAATTAATATAATTAAATTTTTAAAAACTAGTGTTAAAGGACTAAATTCTTTGGTTTCTTATGGCTTCTGAATAACTGAGGTTTATGGCATTTGTTCTAAGTTCATATCTTGTTCACTAGGTTCGGTTGATCATTTTATAGGTGAATACAAAATTGGACCAAAAGAAAAAAAATCTTGCTCAATTTGGGAAAATACAGGAAGGGGAGAAAGATAGAAAACTTTTATAGAGATTGATAAAAGAAGAAAGGAAAAGTAAATCAAATAGGTCTCTATCAATTTGGATGGCATTTAAAAATATTATGATCTCTTCTTATTTTAAATTGAAGAGCTTCCTAAGTATTTGATAGATCTATCAACAGGTTGAAGCGGACAAGAAGTTTTAACATTATCTTATAATCTACGTCCGTATATTTGAACCAAGGAAGAGCCACGTTCTGAAAGAGGCTTGTACTAATAAAATTAAGGAATAGTGATGGCATGAAGACTCTTAAATTCAATGGCTCTTTAAATACTTCAAAAGCTGCTGTGCTTGCTCAGCCACTTGATAAAATGTCTGTCCAAAGTATAAGGATTTTGATGTAAGAAGTATTATCATGTATATTATTCTACACTAAGCTACTTCACTCTTGATGAAGCTAAGGGGATTTATTGTAATGTATAACCCCTGAGGTTTCAAACTGATTGACTATAAAAGGGGTTCACTCATGACTAGATGACAACAAAGATTGCAAAGCTGGGAAGTTAGCATGTATCTTCAAACCTAATGTATCGTCAATTGTAGATGAATTATTTTATATATCACTAAGAAATGGAACAAATGCTACTACCACGCCAACCGTAGTGAAGACACATCCCAGAGATAAATTAAATATGAAAAATGTGCATCTTAGAATATATGAAATTTGGTATAAGTTATTTTCAGATCTAATTCTTTAATTAACATACCCATGTTACTACAATTGCAATCATTTATGAGAGCCATACGACCCAGGAAAGCCTATATTAACCACAGAAGGAAGAAAACATTAGGTACAGAATCCTAATGATTGCTTTAATTGAAGGAGGTGAACAAACATCCGGTAGGGTAAGAACAGTAGCTGGAAAACAAGAAGAATTTTATGTTTTGAATAGTCTAAAGATAACTATCCAGCACAGGGCTTGCCACAGTGTCCTTACCAACTGCTTCCCTTTTTATGTTTCATAAATTGAACTTTATTGCCAGCTTTAATCCACAAAACCACAGGTTATAGCTGAATAACATCTCAAATAGATCTGTCCTTTTATTTTAAAAATATCTATCTAGGTATCGATGTATCTATCTATCTATCTGGCTAAATTATTCCTAAGGTATTGGGTTGAACCACAGAGAGGACCATAAAATACAAGTCTGAGCTGTTCTCTCTGGTCTCCTTCCAAAATACAAAAGACTTGATGTATGATTTATGATTGTGAGTATGTGTGACAGCGTGGAGATGTGCATGTGTGTGTGATGTGTGCTGCTTGTCTATGTCATCATTTAGGCATTCCCATCTTTACTTCTGTGGTGCAGAATGTACACTAACCTTAAAAGTTCATTACAAGAATTAGAATTCTGATTTTTAATTATTTTGAAAGCTATTTACAGCAATGTGACATATAGGACTACATTACTTGTAGTGGAAATTATCCATGTAGGTTACTTCCCACACTGATTTTATTAAAAAAAAAATTACACATTTGCCAGCATTCCTAAAATAAAATTAAAGCAGAGAATAATGTGGAAATAAATAGGGAAATTACTATTGTATGAAGTAAAACTATATTTTAAATTATAATGCACATCAAATGTAAGTTATCTTTAAGGGGACTTTTTTATAAAACTCATTAGTTAACCTTAAAATTGTGGTATCCTGAAAAAAGCAACAACTTCATGTATGAGATACATATGCATTCCAGTTTGTGAACACTGTCTTCATTAAAGGTTTAAATGACCATCATACATTTTTTAAATTAAGTGCCAAAAAAGAAAAATATTTCTATTATAGTATATTTCTATTACATGCTCTCATGCCACCAACAATAGGTTTCTGATTGTAGATTGCAAAATAAGCTACAATTACTGAAAGTTTGCTTCACTGGTTGCAAATTTTCAGAAAAATTACAATGCAGAATAGCAATAAAACAAGCTTAAAAAATGAGGGGCTCAAATATCAACTACCACATTAATTAACAGATTGCTATGTTTTTGAGATGCATTTCATGCAAATTATTACTTTATTCTTAGGCATGCTTAATGACATACATCAGTAGGTAGCAAATCAATACAAATACAAAATATTGAAAATTACATATTTTTCTATGCAGATAGGAAAACTATTTTAAATACTTTAGTGAATACTCCTGACTTACCTAATTAGGAGCTTTTCTTTATTCTAGAAGATTTTAAACTTGAACTAGAAAAAATTGGCATTGTTTCTCAATAACTAAAGGATGGAAGTTAAAATTCCATTAAAAATGTTGCTCTTTCCTGTGCCATTAATAATTATCCAAAGAACTTGTAAATTCAGTTATTTAATGAAGCAACAGCAATTATTTAGATGTGAAAAAAATAACATTTTATTCACCTTTGAAGTGCATACTTTGACATCAAAATGAGTTTCAACTATCCAGAGTCAACATTTTTTTACAACCACATTGTGCTTTTGACCTCAATATAATTTTGACTTAAGCTGTAAAGAAACACCTTTACTCAAATGTTCTCTAAAATAGTCATTGATGGAGGCAAACAAAGTATTTAAATGGAAAATATACATGGAAAGTTCGGAGACAATGAGAAACAATGACAGTTATAAACAGCAAGTAAATACCACCAGAGTCAGGTCATGAAAACAGAGAGATTGGAGATAGCATCCTAAAACAATAAAATAAGATGGGTGCATCCCTGGGCCTTGGGGTCCAACAACCTGCATTCAAATCTCAGTTCTACCAGTTACTAACTGTGTGTCTCTAAGCAAGTTACTGAGCTTCCAGAGACTCAGTTTCTCCTGGATAATACATCAGAGGGTTGTGAAAATTAAATGAGACAATGTGCACAGAAGGCTTAAGTTTTTACGATTGGGAAAAATGCTCAAATTATTAGCTCTTAATATTATTACTATAGTCTTTGGGATATTTAAACTGCTGCTTCTAGCTATAAGAATTTACAAGTGGGTCTGTTTATTCTCTACCATATTTTTTTACATCCAAATTGGCCTCTTTTTCCTTTACGACTTTTGTTCCCAGTACCTTCTTCCCATATCTTTGTTCTTGCCTAGAATCTAAAAATTTCTCCATTTATCTTTGAAATTGCACATTAAAGTTTAATTGGACAGTATGTTGAACTCTAGAGAACTAGAGGCTTTTAAGAATTTTAATATTTTAAATATATCTCAAGCTTCTGAGAAAGAGGAATTTTTTTTGGTAAAGCCTACCCTGACCACCATAATTGAAAATTAAACTTTTCTGCACTCTTTTGTCTTTAGCTTGTTTATCCTTACCTTGATAGCACTGCCACCTTTTAGTATACTATAAATTTAATTATTACATTTTTCTATCTTTAGAATTTAATATTTTTTGTTTATTAAAATACAATCTCTATGATGGATTTTTGTCTTTTCTTTTTCCTGCTACCTCAGACCTAGATTAGTACCTGGCATACTGGTCAGTGGACCTTCCTTTCATTTCTTTCCTACTGCAATCTCAACCTGGGGCTTTACTTTTGAATCAATAGTTTAACAAATGCATGCCACTTTGAAACAAATAATTCTCAAGTTAATAACTCTGGCAGGTATGCGCCTTGGAGAGAGACATATAATTCTCAGTTGAAGTGAGTATGTGGTTACAGGTTTACCAAAATTGGCACATACTCCAAGATCTTCATTATACTTGACTGGTTTGCTTTCTCTGTACAGATGATGGAATTTAAGCACAAAACAACAGAGCAACATGTCAAAATCATACGGTTATTAATTTGGCAGGGCCAGGATATGAACCTAGATTTAATATTTTCTGTGTCTCTGTTACCATTTGCTACTTAAAGATTGTGAAGTATATGAAAATTAGCATATCTAAAATTCTGAAAGAGGATTAGTCTTTGGAATAGAAACACCGTATTTCTTTATCTGAAGTCGTAACTTATTAGAATCAACATAGTTAATGTATATCTCTCATTTTCTTTTAACTTTTAAGTCCAAATATAAAATCATAATTAAAAAGGATTCACTCAGTGCTTCAGAAAGCTCAATGAGCAGGAGCTGAGCTATTTTCTGTGACTGTAAAGCAACGTTTGCAGGTGTGTGTGTGTGTGCGTGTGCACGCATACACATATGGGCATCATCATTCCTATCACTCCTGGGCACTTCGGAAGATCATTATTAGAAAATATTTGAATCAAAGAGTTCTAAATGCTCATTAAATAAATGGCCGAGAGAGCTTTAAATACACACAAACACATACACATTCATGATTGCTAATAAAAATATTTTCCAGGGGTATAACAAATATAGCATATGTAATAAATATAATATAGTAGTTTGCAATTTTCCTTACAACAACTACCCTGGTTTAATTGTACCAGTTAGAAGTGGGGAAGACCAACACTGCTGGTTACTTCCGCAAAATGCCTGCTTGGCATTTGTTTCAAAACCAAATTAACAAATATTTTGGCTATGATAGTCAAACATGGAGATGATTTACATAATTCAAATGAGCAAAAATTCTGGCACATTTTGAATGAAATTATATGCAGATCTGCCTATTAATTTATCTTCATACTTATTTTACAAATGAGTTTTGTTATAAAATTCCAAAGTGATGGGACTATTATGGTCATCAGAGATTTCGTCAAATCAAGTAGTATGAGTCTAAGCATACTTGAGGCAAGTTGTGTGATACAGCCCGCACACAAAATTTCCTACACTGGAAACTAATTTCCTACATTCAAAATTATAAAGGTAGGAAAAGAAGACACATATACGTCAATGATTCTAATATAAATCTACAGGGGATGCATCTCAAGTCTGTCCAAAGCTGTACCTAATGTATGCAGCTAAGGCAAACTATAACTTCCATGCTGGAAATGTATGTGAGTATGCTGGAAAAGCATGATTTCCACTACTTGAAGAATACAAGCAACAGCTCATCCAGAAAGCTGTTGAAACCAAAACTGTTATTTTCCACCTTTTGCAATGTGCTTTCTCCTCCATTCTATGAGATATTCAGTCCCAAAACTCTTTCATCTCTATTATCACTTAAGCTTATCAAGACAGTATTATAATCAGTGCTTAAAGTTGAAATATACTTAGGTTTATATCTCAGTTTAATAAAAATTTTGAGTAGACATCTTTTTTCCTTAGACAGTTATGCTACCCTTTTAAAATGAGTGTTTATTTTAAAAAGATTCCACTAACACTGATCTCTAGTTTTGAGTGTTGGACACAAGGGTAGTGTAGCACTGTAGAAAAACAACATTTAGTCAGAAGCACCATTAACTTATACAAACAGGGGTAGAGAAACAAATAAAATTATAAGTAATTAGTGAGACATGCTTCACCTATTTTAATGGCATTTCTACAGAGCAACAAAAAAATGCGTTATCTGATGCCCAAATGAAAATCAGTGCTGAACTTAGAGGAATAGATTTGAATCATATTTATTCATTTACTAGGCATATGACCTTGTATGTTATAAATCTTTCTGATCCTCTCATATCTAGAGTGGGGATAAGCATATTTGCCCGACCTGCATCACAGAGGTGACGTGAGGATTAAACGAGTCAGTGTAAATAGAAGTATCATGCAGTGTAAACTGGTCTGCAAAGCTATTTTTGGAAATTATCTCCTAAAATAAACTTACACATACATCTCCTAACTCAACTAGTTCTATTTAAAAGAATCGGTTAAACCATGTGATGCTGGAGTTCTTCTAACTCTCAGAAATCTGTGATTCTATGTGGCCCATTCCTTCTTAACAGTCATTAAACATCACAAAACTGCTCTGCACTTTACTTGGGGAACAGGGCTCTGGTCAGGAAGGGGTGGGTAGTTAGGGGACATCTTCATAGAGTTAACAGCTGAAGTGAGGAGAAGGTGTGAGCTCTTCAAAGGAAGAATGCAGAGAAAGAAGATCACTGAATAAATGACAGGATGTGGTGTCTATGGGGGAAAAAAGATAACAAAGAATAGATTGAGAGGAGAGAAACCAAAATAGTTTACTGCACATAGAGAAATGGGGATAAGAAAGGGGGTAAATGGTACTGGAGTGAGAAAAGAAATTGGATGGGAATAGGTGACTTTTAATCTTAGTACTGTGAAAGGAGAGAACTAATTCTGTGGTGGTAAGCAGGGAACAGGAAATGAGGAAAAGAAAAGTCGAACAAAAGAATGTAGGCAATGGGGTGAATGAGCACCTACATCTTTCTTTTCCTTTATTTTCAAGTCACCATATGTATTTAGAATAACAATGACCATAGCAGTGAACACATGCTGAACTCATACTAAACTCACACTGCGTGTCAGACACTGTGCTAAGCCTATTGCATGCATTAACTCATTTAGTTCTGGCAGCAATTCTACAAGTAGGTGACTTAGAGAAGGAAGTAAGAACCAAAGAGGTTATTTTTGTAACATCAGTATGTGGTGGAGACACAACTTGAACCCTCAGAGGGTCAAGTTCCGGAGCCCATGTTCTTAATCACTATCCTAGTAACAAGAGCAAGTTTCAATACTTTTACAAATACAATATCAGGCAATACTGAGTACTATTAAAGTCTTTATATGTTACAAAAGCCTTAGAGAGATAAACATGTTAGCGTAAGACAACAAACTAAAGACCTGATGTTTCAGAATCAGAAAATAATGCTATCACCAAAGAAAATTATCTTTCTTTGTTTTTCTTTAGCAGGAAACATAGAAGAGCAGTGGAGGGGGAAGCAGGGAAATGAAATTGGGCATTTCCTTAAATAATAAAGACCTTATAAAAAAAAGTACAGCATTGCTTATAATCATTTTTTTGTTTTAATTAACGTTCTTGTCATAAAATATTTATTATCTGCCAATAAAAGGTAATATGGTTGTATTTGATTGAATTATATATTCACTTAAAAACAATTTTAGGTGATAACAGCTATCGAACACTTTCTGTATTTGAGTTAATACCGCACAACTACAAAAAGGTACCATAATTAATTCCACAAATTAATTCTTATTTATAGGCATTAATTAGGCTTTCTTTCATCTTCAGCCCAAGAGATATTACATTAACAGAATTAGAGGTGGTTCTTACACTTGGTTACAACTGAAGTCACTACTTCTGAGAAAACTGTTCATTTATCTTTCTTCCCTTTTTTTTTTGCTATTGCTAAACTGTTTTATTTGCTCTCAAAATGAAGGACTCGCAAAAATTTGGTACAACATTTGGATGACTGTATGGCACATGTATGTATAATATATCACTTCTTTCTTCACTTTTCTCTGGAGAAGTGGAAGCTCTTTTTTTTTTTTTTTAGCATCCATACATACTTGGAAGCCCTTAAATAATTATAGTGAACCTGTCATTACATCATGGCTTAATTCTAAGGAAAACTCTGGGGTTTTCATTTTCACATGTAAATGAAATACTCACTATTCAGTTTGACTCTAACAGATCCTGATGTAGAACAGCTGAATACAAAATAATGGAAATAAAAATAAATTTTCAGTTAAATACTTATAATTTCAATAACTGTGTAATACTTATAATAAATTCTCATATAAGTTCAAATCAGCTTTCTAGCAGGCAGGCACTACCCATTGGAAAAGGAAGGCTAATTTCTACTGAGATACAGAAGTAAAAGGTGATATAATGATCATTAATATAAATTTAGTTTAGATATAGAACACTCTTTAAAAACCTTGGCAACAGATAAAAAGGTGACAAACAGTTTATTTTTTAGAAATATTTCAGGTCAATATTTTCATGGTACAATGTCCTCTTCCCTGTTTGCAATGCTAGGAAAGGGAAGGATTTTCTAAAAGAGATAATGAGTGCAAAGTGTTTGGCAGAGTGTCTGAGTGTATTATCTATTACAAGTTTGTAATAGATAATAGCTCTTATTAACATCTGTTCAGCAAGCATTAAAACTGAAAATAGATCCTACTGTATTAATTTCAGAGTATATATGAAGATGATAAATTTGTATTGATAACGCAATTTTTTTCCTTCTACTACTTAAACAAATGTTTTAAGGGAAAAGCAACTCATTATAGTAATCATTGCGTTTTAATTATTTAATGTTAACCAACTTCAAGTGTTCTTTCACCAATAGGTAGCTGTATGCTCCATCCATCCAACCATCCTTCATCCATATGTCTTCTACATATCTACCATCTGTCTATCCACCCATCTGCTCATCATCCATCCACCTATTTTTCAGTCCATCCATCCGTCCCTCAAAATTTTAGCTTTATGTTGTAGGTACCCAATATATTCTAAGTAAAGATATAACAGCATGTAAGGCTCTCAGTTTTGCAGTTTGTATTGGAGTCATCTTCCACATAACAGTCTTTCTTTCTATCAATTAGTAGAAATAATTACCACGGCACAATTTTTTCTCTCTTATTATTGATATTATTACTGTGTGAGTATGTACTGTTTTTATAGGTCACAATTATATCTCCAATTTTTTTTTCCCGCCAGGTCAATTAAGCACAGAAACCTTGACTGAGTTATTGCTAGATGAATTTTTGGAATCAGAAAGAAAAATTATGGTACAACTGAGCTATTAACAATAATCCATTCTATAGTTTATTGATAAAAATTGAAATGCTGTTGAATACCTCACAGCACTATGATGACTATTCAAATAAAAAAAAGTTATAAACATTTGTGTGTGGTAAGGGCTTGCTCATTATTCACTACTGCCTATAGTCTTATGAATATATATTAAGCCAACCTAAAAGTGTTGCAGCAGTTGCAATAATTTTAATCATGCAAAATATTTTTCTTACTTTGTGATTCATCTCAAATTCCTAGGCAGATGAATGAAGCTAAATCATAGGCTCTTTATTACCAGTCGAGGTGGGGGCACTAGCCTGTCATTACCATTAAATCAAAGGGATCAGTGGAAAGTGTTTTAACAATGAAAAATGATCACAAGGATCTCTAAGTAATGTTTAAAAGTATTATTGTCATCTTGAAACTAAAGAGGGCTGAGGAAGACAATGACTATTCATCCATTTTGAAGCAATATAAACAAAAGGAGGACTTACATTAAATATAGGATTACTGGCACAATTATTTGTCTTTGTTCACATAAAGAGCATCATTATTTAATTTCAGTATAAACAGAAAGCACATATGCATACATTTACATACACACACGAGAAAAAGCACACATACATTTGTTCAAAAGTCACTGTGCATATTTTTATGAGAAAGCCTCGTATTTATTTTTCTACCAACACATTTATAACTTGAAAAACTAAAAAGTTGAGATGTTCTCTTTCTTTAGCCCAGAAATCAACATTTACATATATAATCTTGATAAAAGGTGGCATTTAGCTAATCCTAAATGAATTCTTTTGTTTTTATTTGTTGCATAAAGCATAGATTCTAATAAATACAGTATTAACCATACTTCAAAAGCTTCTGTAAACTAAACAACTCAAAGCAACATCTCTGCCTCCAGCAATCACACTCCAGTGAATCATCCAAGTGACCTTATTTGCTCATTAGGAAATCTGTGTACAGGTTGCAAATGTCAAAGTCTGAATTTGAATTTTAAAAAGTACATCTTTGCAGCAATTTAATGAAAATACTTCAAAGATGTTGGGTCAAAGCCAACTATTTACTCATCTGTTCCTTTAGCTTCAAATATTTTTGAACTATATTCACATATTTTTTACCAGACTTACTTTATGATCACTTCTCTTATCATCTCAGTATTTAACAGTTTGGAATGTCATTTGGAGAGGGGGCTATTTATACTACCATTCTCATCCTCACCCTAACAGCAGCTGACAAATAGTTACAAAATATTTACTTCCAGTGTTTTTACACTCTCAGAGTGATATAAATTTGTATATACTACAAACATACCTTACAAATTTTCTGTTAGATTTTAAAGTTCACGTGGAATATCACATAGTAAACCTAAATAGATGTGATACACATTAAATAAGCCACAGAGGAGATTAACTTTAAAAATAGAATGATATTTATACTCCGCTCTAGAATACAGAGAAATCACAGTAATTCACCTCAGTATGTTCATTTGTACTAAGTTTTTTACAATGTACTTTCTTCTTGCGGAGGACAGTGATGGAGGTTATGAGGAAGGGTTCCTGGGTATAAATGTGTGTGGAATGAAGGAGTGATGAGCGAGGTTAGTTGATTGAATCATATGTCCCACAAAGACACATTTTAGTTATAAGCCCAGATCCTGTGGGTAAGAACTCATTTGTAAATGGGTTCTTGGAGTCCCCAGAACCTCGCGGTGTAAAGTAATTTGCAAATGGGATCTTTAAAAATCCAATTAAGATGAAGCCAAATTGAATCAGGGTTGGCCTTAATCCAATACGACTGGATTCCTTATCAGAAGAGGAAATCAAGGCAGAGACACAGATGATGGAGCAAAAGAAGTCCCAAGAGGAGAGAGAAAAGACAGCTCATCATGTGCTGGAGGCAGAGAATGACTGCCAGCAGCCACCACTAGAATGTTACAGACTTTGCCTTCTCCAAGACTGGAGAAGCCTGTAGTATTTTGCTATAGCAGTCCTAGCAAATTAAGACAGTTGACTAGAGAGATGCTTACTTGTGTCATGAAATTTTGAACTTTTCTCAAGTGCCTATTTTCCTAAAACTACATCAAAAATCACTTGAACATCACAGAAATAAAGCACCACCAGTAACACTACCCTTGCTATCACCATCCACCCTACACACCCACGTTGACAGACAGAAAAAGGAGCCATATTATAATAGAAAGAGCTTGGGTGTTGTAATCCATTCGTTAACCTTTTTCCTTGTGTCCAAGGAAAGTTATGTAGCCACTTAAAGGCCTCGGTTCCCTGACTTGTTATATGAGGCTCCACAAACTGCTTCATGTGCAGCAGGGAATATTAAACTAAACACATAATAAAAGAGTCATGCAAGGCAGAAGTCCCTGAAAAGAGGCAATCTAATATCCACACACTCCGCCACACCACTAAGAATATGGCATCATCATTTGTGTTATTCAAAATGGATTATAACAAACAGTCTGTCTGTAGGGGCATAGCAGTTTTCCTTTTGATTCAAGGCTTATTTGATAATGTTGCAGGTGAAGAAATGAGACTAAGGAATTACAATCACGTTTCTGATTGTACAAAGTCCATCATTTATTTCTCTATAACTAAACAAAGTGAAATCATAAGCAAATATAACACTTCACGAAAATATGCTTTATCTTTCTAAGCATGAAACGTGTAAACCTCCCTGCTTCCCAAGCACATTTAGGCCTCAGAGCTGTGTTATCTAGACTGCTATCTACTGCTCTGAGGTGTGTTAGAGATTATAATACTGAAGATCAGTAGCTCAAAAGATAAACATGAGAGTATATAGGCACAAGGTCTTTTGCTATTGTTGTTTTTTCTTTCAGAATATGGCTGCACACTCCTGCAAAACTAATACTATGTCCTCTAGCAATCACCATTCTACCTTGCCTGGCATTACCCCCCAAAAAATTCCCCTTACAACAGTTGATTCAGAAGACAGTCATCATCTTCTTTCCACAGATCTAAGTGAAAGCTGATGTCTTGCATTTGGCATACAGGATATACAGATTCAACAAAGAGAACTGCTCAAGAATTCAGACATGCTGTCTATAGCAAGTTTATATCCCATTCAGAGGAAGTCCAAATGACTTTTTTTTTTTTAAGAAATTTTAAATGTGTTCTGACACCAAATTCTACTTTCCAGGGAATTACAAATTTGATGACTATCTTGACTTGAGTAATGCATCCAATCTCAACACTGTGAATTCTTCACAGTGAAAACCTGTATTCAGTGCACTTGCTCACTAGGTGGAAATACGAATGACATGGAATGCTTTCTCTAAATCTGAAATGGTTCTATAATGTTGAACTACAATGTAATTTTTAGTGGCATAAGAATAAAGTGAAAAAGATGGAAGGCCAGAGAGAACTGATACTTGTACATGTTGACGATGACAAAAAGGACTTGTAAAGCTAAGGTGTGAATGGCCAAGAAACTGAAAGAACAGATCCGTCTACTGCTTATGGAAGATGGTACAATCAAAAGAAATTTAAAACAGAGAACCGTCCTACTCTAGCATTCCTTTAAAGAAAAACTTAAGGTTTTCATTTGAATGTAAGCACAGTGTGAGCAGAGAAGGTGATGGCTGCTGGTAAAGCTAATGTAAATTCATATTAGTAACAGAGCAGCATCAAGATAAGGGAGTAATGGCGCACTCTATTAGTTCATGTAAGACCACATCTGGAATACGGTGCAATTAGTTCTGGAGGCAGAATATGACAGGAATGTGAGCTGTGCTGGATGCACTCTGATTAGGGAGCTGTAATGGTAAGGGATCTCAAGTGTCATGAGAATCTTGGTCTCGAAAAGGGAAGACTACACAATGGTGGTACTGTGAAGGCATGTTAAATGTATTTCTGATTGGATGGTTGGCATGTGGAAGAGGTAGTAGACCTATGCTGAGTAGCCCCAGAGTAGAGAACTAGGGAAAATGCATTGACATTCCACAGATTCAATTTTCACTTCATTAAGGCAACATTATTTTTAATAATTAAAAAATTTGAATTGTTTTTCTTTTGAGATAGATTCCTGGGACTGGAAAGAGTTCAAATAACAGCCTATTTGTGAAGGCATTTACAGGTGCTATTTCTGTCCTGAACTGGGAGGTTGGAGTACAAAACCTCTAGGAATCCATAAGATTTTATTATTTCAGTCTAGGAATTAGTGCTGGTCTTATCGAAATATAGGTTATTAGAAGGTGTGGGGTAAGGTATGTTGAAAATGCTTGGTTGCACCCCTCAAATAATAAAATTTAATCAAAGATTTTATTATTCAAAAAAATTCCTTCATTAGATAGCCAGCCTTTAGGTCTCGAATACTTTTTTGAATACTCAAAAAGACTGTTATTAAAATGCAAGCATTCTTAGAGGAGCAGTAACACATGGGGATTAGTTATAACCCCCTGACAGACAAGCATGAGAAAGCAGCAAGAATAAGGAAGATCCAAGGGGGCACCAATACATGGAGGTCAATCCTTGTAGGAAAAGGACCATTTCTTCAAGGTTCCCTGGTAGGCCCGACAGAAGATCAAGGCTTCAACTCTCACTTATATGTGGCTAATTCAACTTTTTTCCAGGTGCCTGTAAAATTACAACTTTTAATGAGTACAACTTCTGAAAGAGTTCAGTAATATACAGTACTTGGAGTGCATTAGGGAAATTCTGTACAAACGGTACCTACAGACATTTAAACAAAGAACTATTTTCAGAAGACCCTGAAACTATTTTGATGACAAGACCTAAACTAGTTTGATGACAAGGTTTATCAAAACCAAGTCAGACCCTCATGTTCAGTGTAACCCTATCACTAAATAAAAATTAGTGGCTTCTACTAAACAAATACACTATTCTATTGCACATTTTTTGGTGGAATATTTGGGAATCAAAATTATATAAATTTCAGATAGGACATGAATGTAGCTTGAGAGAGACATTTTTCTTTAATATGATCATTGAAACTCCATGTAGTGCCTCCATCAACAATCCTAAATTAAACTCATATTTTCTATCCCCCCAACTAACTCTCCTCTCTCTCTATCCTCAGTAATAATATCACTTCTGTTCTTCCCATTGTTCAAAATGACACCTTTTATTATGTTGTCTACATTCCACGTCTAAACAGTTGCTGAGCTCTTTCATTGCAAGAAAGAAGTTCACATACCTCCTTCTATTCCACTGTTATAACTTTAACTCACACCTTCATTATCTTTTAGTGGTACCGCAATTCCTTGCAATTAATCTCTGTACTTCTAACCTCACTCCTCATGAAAGTGCTCCTAAAATATATATTCTCATCAAGTAGCTCCCTTGCTACCTCAGTGGCTTCACTGGCTCACTATAACCATAGTGTAAACTCTAAACTAATAAATATGGCCTCAAAACCTTTCATTATGCATCTCAATCTATTTTTCAACTTAATCTCTTAGTTCTTTTTTTTACGCTCACTGTTCTCCAATGAATCTATTCTACTGTCCTTTATCTAAGAGCATTCTTATTTTGTAACAGCTGGAAAGGCTTGCCTCAATTTTTTCTAGACTGTTTCTCAATGCCCAGGCTTAAAGGCACATTCTTTAATCTCTCTCTCTTTTATTTAGTCTTTTTCTTTCCTTGCTTCTGTTTTTCCATGGAACATTCTCATTTTCTTTCCATTTATTGGATTATGCCTTACATCATAGTTTCTTTATGTCCCTTCTCCCAGACTTGGGTCAAGGACAGTGTGTGACAATTATATCACATTAACAGATATAGAAGGACTTAATTCAGCAGCATTACTTTAACAAGGAGGAACGCGCATGAGTTGCTAAATTATAGTATGAGTAGCTAGTGCTTTGCATTTATTCATGGAGATGGTAAGAACATTTGCTTCAGCAAACAGTACAGAACTTCTTTAGTGAAGGTAACCCTATCACATAGATTTCTTCCACCTGTCTCTTTGTGACCCTCAAACCAGGAACATTTGGCCATCAGTCACAGCCACAACCCCCACTCCTTGTGCTCTGATGCTATGTCAGTGATTTGCTGGGTGGGAAGAAGGTAGTGAATCATCTCTCAGCACACTCAGGGTGCATGGTAGTTCCATGGTTAGAATGCCTGCCTTCTATGTGGGAAGATCCAAGTTCGATTCCTGGACCATGCATCACCACCCCACCACCCCCCAAAAAAATTAAAAAAAAAACAAACTCAGTGTCACTGAGCAGAAAGGGTAGGGACAAATGCTACAAGCTACTTACTGGAAAGCATTGACCCTTTTCTCATTGGCAGAGGTTTGGGTGTTTGGGTGTCTACTACACCAAGGAGTCCAATTCCTCAGAGACTTGGGAGTAAATCCTGATTACTTTGAAATACTCATGGTGACCCCATTCTCTTTTCTGGAGCTCTCCTTGGGAATGTGTGGTCCAATTCCAGTCAGTGGAATATGAAAGGATGTTTCCTAGAGAAGTGACTTTATTCTTGAAAAGACACACAAAATATGAACTCTCTTTTGCCTTTTGTCATGTCTGAATGTGACACTTGGAACTCTGTTGTCTTGTGACTGTAATGGGTGCTAGCCGTTAGATATTGCTGACTCTCCAAGGTTTGGAAAGCAGAAAGACAGACTGAATCAGGGAATCTGATGATACTGTCACAGTGCTGGAGTTCTCTACCTCATGAATTTTGTTATAGTGGCAAAATACATTTTCCATATTGTTTGGGCCAGTTCACAGGGATGTCTCTTACTATAGCTGGAGACATCCTGACATACAGAACTTCATTTGGTGACCATGGCTTGGGCTTCAGGGGAAACCACACTATTTTTACAGCCTGCTTGAAATATGGGCTGTTTTTTGCTAGGTCCTGAATCTTGACAATTTTTTCATGGATGTGACAACAACCATAATCTCTTTAAAACATATGTACACTGCACTTTTTCTTTGTCACAATTATCAAACTTACTGTAACTTACTAATGTTTATCTTCTCCATTACTTTAAAAGTTCTATGAGGAGAGGGACTATGACCGCCAGGTAAACTTCTGTATTTTTAGTACCTAAAACAGGAATGGCACAGAGTTGTTTAATAAATAGATCCTCAGTAAATATCTATGAAAGGAATGAATGAGTAAACACATATACAGAGAGAAAGTCTCAACAACATACCAGCTGTTATTTCCATTGGCCACACCTCCCACACTCTGTCTCCTTACCAATTCGGGCCTAGAAAGGTGAGTCAGGTTCTGCATTTTAGGAGGGGGTGGGGGAAATGGGAAAGAAACTGTCTTTATAGCTACTGTCTCCCAACCACTGAATAAAGATGACAATTGTCAGAGGTAACTTACAAAATATTTCCATAAAGAAAAACTACAACCAATTGTTTCCCGTATTCCATGCTGGATAAAAACTGCATTTCAAAACTGTTCAGAATCACAGTTTTCAGAATTGGAATACATTTCAGGAATAATTTGGTATAGTTGAGCTGAGCCAAGATTTATGTGTCAACTATTTTCAGCCCCTTATTTTTCAGATGAGGAAACTGAGAGCTATTGTCATGAAAGTCAGCATTTATCTTCCCTATGTTCTAAGAGTAAATAAAAAATTGAATGAAGGCATTCATAAGCCCCAGCAGCAAAAAAGGATATTTCCCTGGCAATGCCGTTCCGACTCGGTAATCAGTATAGCTCTTGTTTGGATGGAAGTTGAAAATAAAAAGTAGATCTGCTCTTTCAAAAGCAATGATCTTATTGGCTTCATGCTTTTCACTCACATAGGCCTGCAAAATTAACACATATGTTACATTTAAATAATAATAGAAGCTGTCATAAAGTAAATTATTTATTTAAAAAAGTAGTTTTTGTCTTTCTTTATAGCCTTATAATTTATTAAGGCAAAAATGAAAAACTAATACTTTCTGAACATGTTGCAACTTTGCCATATCAATTGCTAAAGCCAAAAGCAGTCTCACAAATTGCTTAAATAGTATCTAAAAGTCTTACCAACCACTTGCCAATATCAAATAAAGCACACCAGAGGATTACTGCTGTGGGTTAGATTTTTAAGTAAAAACATGGTATCCACACTGTAAAGAAATATAACATTTGCATATGTAGACACATACATTAGAGCTTTTTATAAGTGAATGTTCTTCAAGACTTTAGTTTTAGTCCTTGGACTAATGAATTAAGGTATATCCAATCACTTACAATATGATGCAACATTGTTATCATATCCAAATTTCTAAAATATTTGTTATGTTAAAAACTCAACATTTTTGGACAACTTTGTCAGGTTTGACTAGAATGCTTAAGTGTGTGTGTGTGTGTATGTGTGTGTAAGAAAACAGAAGGTCTGAAAAGAAACGACATTTACAATTTCTTTCAGGCATCAGATTTTACAGTTAGCAACAAGAAGCCTTTGCATTTTCACCACTATCCTCCCTCAGCCCCAGCTTTGGGAGGACTTATTTCCATGCATATCAGTAGCACCACTCTTGGTAATTTAGAAATGTGAACTAAGGCTCTAGAGTAAACAAGGGTGCCATTTGGTATTCAGCATTGTTCCTATTGAAAAGGAGCATCATTCGCTCTTTCCTGGAAACAGTATTACTAATAAACATGATTAGGGGATTCTTGTCATGTACCCAATCTACCTGAATATTTAAGTACTTTTGTCCAACCATTAAAAAAAAAAATCATACAAACCAAAGTATAAACAGATCAACAGTAATTTTAAACACTGCCGGTATAAAGTAAATGGATTATGACTAACACATACTATATGCTAATTTTTGCAAGGAAAAAAAGGCCTGTATAAAATTTGCACCTGCTAATTACATTTTCTAAAACTTATTGAAAACCGAGACTTTAATTCCAGAGGAGAGTCAGGCTCATGAAAAATACAAAAGAGCATGCAGGTATAATGGCATTTATTGAAATGATAAGTTAGAGACCAAGAAAGGAAAGGAAAAACAGAAATAAAAAAAAAAATCTACATGTTGCCAAAGTAGTTTCTTTATGACAGCATAATTATTTATGCAAAGAAAAACAGTCACAACAATTAAGATGTTTCCACAGCGATTTCTAAAATGGATTCCATGATGAGCTTTTGTTATTCATTTTAACCAATTGAAATAAGAATTACTAAGTTTAAACAACAATAACAAACTGACCAAGAAGGTAAGCAGGGTATTATGTTTAAAATTTCATTATCTGTTAGGGAGACTTCAGTGACATGTTTTGACAACCTGAAGTATGTTGCAGGGCACTACACACTGAATAATAAAGTGCTGTTTAAAAGATCTGCATATAGATTTAAACCGATTGCCATTCTAAGCATGTACCACATCGGTGACTAAAACATAACATTTAGAGTAAAGAGCATACCTGCGGAGCTGAAAGCCAACCACATCTTTCCTCCAATTTATTCATATCCCTGTCAAAGTTATTTAGGAACTTATAGCGAAGAAGGTCATCATCAGTTAAATGAAACTGCCTTCTGGCATAATGGTAACTCTCATTATTTCCTTTTCTTGGAAAGTCTAGCCATTCTGGATGCCCAAATTCATTACCTGTATTAAAAAAAAAAATTAAAAGGTAAACATCACTAAGTACTATTCATATGTTTTACTAAGAAAACTCAATGATTACATGATTTTAATGTCATAACAGTTTTAAAATCAATTTGGCTTGTAAATTTACTGTTGCTGTGTCCTATGCATGATGTTCTTCTCTGTTTCAGAAACAGCATGGTCTAGCTGTGGACTCAGAAGCTCAGGGGCCAGTTTTGTCTCGACCATGCATTATCTTTTACACGTCTCAGTCTCCTCATGCACAAGCAGAGAGTAATTACATTTTGTCTTACCTAATTTTTACCCAAAATAATCTCTGAAATCTCTGAGTAATTTCCGAAATTTCTGTTTCTGTGATCTATGAAATATGTACAATGCTTTATAATTTATATAGGCTTTGTATGCATATTGTTTTTTGATCCTCAACACAATTCTCTATTATATCCACTTCACAGAGGAGAAATCCAAAGCTTTGGACAGTTAAGAGGTTTTCCCAATCCCACACAGAAAATAAGTGGGAAAGCAATAAGTAAAATTTAGTTCTTCTGTTTGAAACCAAAATTCATTCTACCCATCACATTAGGCAAGTGCTTTGTAAATTTCCTAGAGAAACCAAGTCAACACAAAAAGTGTCCCTGTTCCTTTCCCAGATCTATCTGTTATCATTAGATATGTATCTTTAATTTCAGCTGTATGTGTTTTTATGTATGCATGCACATATATGAGAATACAGCCGGAATACTCAAATGGAAGACTATTTAACTATGATTTATCCATATAATGATGACAACTAAAAACCCAATAAAATTAAAAAAATATATATATATATAAAATACACATTCTTCAACAAAGAGTATGCAAAGTGTCATAGCCAATAGAATTGTCTTCTACTTTGAGCCAAACTAGTACATTATTATAATAAATAAAAACTAATAAACTAGAATGAAATTCAAAATGATACCATAAATATACTTCAAATAGTAAATACTGCTAAGAAACACTGCAATTTTCATGTAGCTTTTCAGGGCCATGACCATCTCTAAACACTATCCAAACAAATATGTCTATAACAGTTTCATAAAGATAAAATGCCTGCAAACATTTTGGTAAGTTCTAACATTTTTGGACAAAATAATAATAATCCCTACTTCTAATGTTTCTGGACAAAGGAGGAAACTAGATTCCTGATACTGTGTTCCTGTGACATCTTGCTTCATCAACCATTCAACTGGCAAAAGCATGCTTTTCTGGAACTAGAATGTAGTCAGAGCACATTCTCTGCTGATAATGAACACACTACTAGTCTGGAGAAAAATATATTTCCAAGTATTAGTGGGGAACCTAGTAGAACAGAGTAGACATGAGTTATGAGGTAACTAAAGTACAGCAGCCTACAAACTGGATCTAATTTAGGTTTTCTATAGGCATGGTAGTTTTATTTTGGTATGGCTGTGGATCTTTGGGCTGAATGGAGACTTTACATGCAATTCCTTTAACTCTTTTCTGGGAGAAAGTACAGCATCATTATCAGATCATTGCAGATAGCAGCAAAATATTGAACATCTGCTGATTAGGTGGCAGGCACAACTCTAAGCATTTTACATGCATTAACTCTTTCAATCTTCAACCTATGAGGTAGGTACAAATAACCTCCCAATTTTGCAGAAAAGGAAACTGAGGCAGAGAGGTCACCCAGTTACAAGTAGGAGGGCCTAAACTGAGGCAGCCTGGTTTCAAAGCACAGACTCAATTACCCACACCATTTGGCTTGGAAGTACAGATGACAGCAATACAGCACAAAGAGACTAATGTCTCATGGATGGACAGAGATTCCAGGTTAAAGGAATGGAGTGCACAAGTGCATTTGTGTGAAGAGGTAAAATCTAGTAAAGAGTTTCGTTTAGTCACAGAATAGGGTTTCTCAGGTGGGACAAGCAGGATAATTTCGATTAGAAGGTGCCTCACATACTGTGTTAAGGCTTTGGACTATATCTTGCAGGCAATAAGAAACAAATGGTTATTTTTAAGAAGAAGACTGAGAAGTTAAAATGTGTTTATTACTAAAATATCTCTGGTAGAGTATGGAAAAAAGGCTGGATCTTGGGAAAACTTAATAACAGACAAACTAGTATGGAATCCACAGGAAGATAAGAGAAGATGAGGCATAATGGCAATGGAGAAGACAGTAATTGATTAAAAAGGCATTCCTGGACAGAACTGATGACTGACTGAATAGTTAATGAGGAAAGGGGAAATGTGAAAGCAATTTTGAAGTTTCAAGCTCAGTAGTCTCGGTAGTGACAGTGCTAACTGAATTATTAGGGAAATAGGGACAGAGGAAGTTTGGAGGGAGATGATGAGTTCATTTGTAGGCATGTTAAATTTAAGAATATACAAGTATCCATGGATTGACAGTAAGATCAACAGAATTAAGGTACTGAAATGCAGGAGATGGATTAGGATCGGGGAGTAAGAGTAATCTGAAAGGCCTCAATGATGTATGTGGTCACAGCCACAGGACTGCAAAGGGCCAGAGGTAACATCTCAAGCAATGGCCAACAGAAACAATTATTAGAGAAAATTGAGGAGCAATGTTAGCAAGGTAAGGGAACAACAGAAGAAAATATAGAATGCTAAGAAGAGTTTTGAGAAGAGTGGTTATTGGGGTCAAATGCTACAAAATAAAATGAGAATTTACTATATTATCACCACTTTGTTATAAGAATAACTTTGTTGTAAGAAAAACTTATAGGTTGAAAGTTGTGCTTTTCAACCTATGATGTGCCCAGAATCACCATGGGGGCTTTTTAAAATGTTCCTTCTGCAGTGATTCTGATTCATCAACTCTGGGTTGTAGGGTGGGCGGGTAGGGAGGCAGGAATGTGAATTTTTATCAACTATATTGTATTATTCTGAAAGTAGGTGTGCTAAAACCAGACCCCCTGCATCCCCCAAAATACTACTGTGGATTTGAAGTTTCTTTATGTCTAAGGGCAGTTTTTAGCATTATGCCAATGACACAGATTTCCAAGAGACCTAAGACCTGGTTCAGAATTATGCATAATGTAATTAAGGCAATTCAATCCCTCCAATGCTCAGTTTTCTCATCTATAAATTTCATAAAGCTCATCTATAAGTTTCATAAAGTTCTTAAAAAATCCAAATGAGGTATTTGGCAAGTGCTGTAGTTTGAAACTGTTTATACTTCAGAAAATCATGTTCTTAAGGCTAATGTATTTCTGTGGGTGTAAAACTATTGTAAGTAGGACTTTTTGATTAGGTTACTACAGTTAAAGCATGACCAGCATAGGTTGTAACCCTTTTACTGGAGTTCTTCTTAAGTGAATGAAATTCAGATAAAGAGAGACAAAGCTATGGAAACAAGAAGCTGCATGCTATGAAACCCAGAAGAGAGGGGAGAGATTAACAGACAGTGCTATGCGCCCTGCCCTATGATAGAGGAGTCCAGGATTACTGGCAGCCGGTCTGGAGGAAGAAAGGATTGCCTTGATGAAGGCTTGTTTTGGACATTTTTATGGCTTCAAAACTATAAAATTCCCATTGCATTTCACGATTATCTGCTTGAACAGCTTAGCAAACTAAAACAACAAGTGAGATGCTTGGTAAAATGTCTGGCGGCTATAAAATTTCAAGGTGTGGGAACTCTTAAGCTACACACTTCCATTTATTACTAATGCTATTCAGGAAAAATAATCTAGAGGACAATGGACAAAAGTTACAGTTAAAGCCAAAATTTCTGGCTCCCATCATTCTGAGGAGACGACTGGCTGCTCCTACTCTGCAGCAGAAAAATAAGTAACCAGGATGAATACAAAGGGCAGTTACTTGCTTCTCTTCACTTAGGTTGTCATGGTACGATCTTGTGTCTTTCTTTAAAGTGCTGAAATTCTATATTGATACATGTATTCATATTTTAAAATAATACGAACACATTTCCCAAGCTAATTATTAATGCACCTTGAATTCCCTACCATTTTAGATCTTAAAAGGCAGAAACAACAGGCAAATAATTTTGCTGTAAGACACATAGCTTAACACACTATGTTAGGAATCGTTTCTCACCATTTCCTTCATTTTTCCCCCATGTTCATCCTGCAAAGCTTCTAAACAAACTTGCCAGGGTATTTAGAGTATAACTGAGAGTTGATAATATTTTTAACTGAGAACTAATGATACACTTAAATTAACATTTTAGCCTTTTAAAACTGGAACTCAGGTTTGGCTACAACAGAATTGGCACTTCAGTACCTCCACATTTCCTAATTTCTTGCCAGCCTTCGTGAAAAAATTACCTCAGGTCACAGCTCCTATTGCTTCCCATTTTTTTTCACTACAGATGTTGGATTGTTCTAAGTATCTTTCTTTGGGAGTATGTTTTCATCAGTACAAAATCAAATGATGAATTTGATCAAAACTATTGGTGGGGGGTATATTAACCCATCTCTAAATCTGAGTAAAAGTTAAGTACCTGTTTCCCAGAAACATTCACACACACTACAGACATGCAATGGATATAACATCAAAACATTCATGGACTCCATTTAAAAAGCACACCATACTAAATTCCATTATTATCATTTATTTCTAATATTCTAGCATAAAAATTAACATCCTTATAATCTATAGTAAATATATAAGGACTGAATAGTAGTACAATTACAAATAAATGAAGTAAGGCATGAAAATTATTTAGAAGGGTACACAACAGATAGTATGTGCTCAATAGGATGAGCTTCTTTTATAACAGTGTCTTAGTTTTCTTTTATTATTTTTATTATAACAAGTGATACATTCAAACATACTAGAAAAAAGTCACATTAAAGACACACATACACACATAATCTGAACTCTGAAAAACAACAAAAAAACACTGTTTTCCCTCTAGTAAATATTTTACTTATTTTCATTTATAGCTATAGCTATATATCTATATCTATAAACACATATACTCATATTTACATCCATCCATCTATATACAACTTGCTTTTTTAACAAAGATAGAATCATATAAAGTACTATTTTAAATTTTAATGTAACCATTTTCTATGTCAATAAAAACACAGCTCCATGATTGAATTCCATTATGTGCATATAATGGAATTATTTTAATACATTTTCTCATGTTATTCATTTTGTCTTTTTTCAAAATTTCAGTATTATAAAAAAATGAACAATTTCATAAATGTATCTTTGTACATGTCTTTTATTTCCCTAACATAAACTGAGTAATCAGAGTCTTTGTTTAAAAGATAAATTAGAAGATATGATTCTAAGAGAAAATATTCCTTAAGTTTTGAACATGACTAATTATTTGAAGACACTTGCATAACTGAAAATACATATTCAGCACACACAAATTATGCTGCTTACATTAAAACTATTTCATCATTAAGATTTCATTTTAGTGCCCTATAAAACAAAATATATAAATTATAAATATTCATTTTTTTCATTAGCATATGTTAAAATTCATTAAATATTAAGAGGAAATTCATTACATGAGGTCAAATTAAGTACTATTAAGTATATGGAAAACATAAGAAAAATGCAAACAGGAAATATGTTTGGTATCATAATCCAATTTAGGATTTCATATTTATTTTAACATTTCTCCAATTTATTCTGTTCATGTATAAAGTCATTCCAAAAAAATTCAAAAAAGGAAGACTTTATAATATTGAATGTCAGATTAAATTTTAAATAAGGAAAAAAAAGGAACATTTAAAAAATTTTTAAGATACCATGAAAACTCTATTCTATTAGAAAATCATTTATTAATCTCTATTAGAGACTGATTTAGAGATCTGAAAATCTTCTCCTGCAGAACCCTCTTTTAAGCTGAAAGATATAGAAAGTTGCATGCAACAAAGAAATAGAAGAAATTACATTAGTAATTGCAAACCAAACATTCTACAAGGTCGCTTTTGAATATTATCTCTGTTGCAAATGAGCTGACAAGAGGAAAATAAAGTTTAATGCAGACCAATACAACATTAAATTTCATGTTTGGTTTAAATCCGTAAATCAAGCACAAAATAAATGGGAACAAATCACAGAAGACTTTCAAAATGACCTTGGAATAATATTGAACCAGTCACAGACTGAAAAGAGAAAACTAGAAAATACCTGTTAGTTTCTTGTACTAGCTCACAGCTCACAAACCTAACGAAGAAAAATACTATCATTAAAATAAGTTAAGAATATTCTTCTCAGCTATGGTCTACAAATTACCTACGAAATGTGGCAGCACTTGAGACAGTACAGTGAAATATAGGTACCCAAATGAGCTTATAACAAAGGGCTGCTATATATAAAGATGGATAAGAAATACAAATTGATTCAGGAGATGGCAAAGGAAATAATCGATCTGTTGCAGTAAAGATAAATTGATGGAATAGCAAAAACTATCTGAATATATTTGAGCTTCACTTATATACATATTTTTAAATTTTATATAAACATATATACATGTTATATATGCATGTATAAAATTTATATGTATATAGTCCTTAATGAATGGAATAGGCATTCATAACCTAGGGTTTATGCATTTCTGGTGATACCCTATATTTTATTCAAAATGTTCTCAGAATGTTCAGATGTATTTTTTACTGAGGAGAGAGCACATAGTTTCCTTTAGGTTCTCCAAACGTCTGAGGCTTAAAAGGAACTAGAAGAATGCATCACAATAAGGGTTTCTAAGCTATATAAAAAAAGAAAAAAAAAAAAAAAAATAGGATCCTAAATTTAGGGAACCAGTTTTAAAACCTTTGGCAGGATTATTAAAAAGATAAGAGGCTTAGAAAAGCCACATTTAAACTGACTCTAGTGCATAGAAGCAATGACTGTGACTCTGGAGAACAATATTCCTGAGTCCAAAATATGCATTGCAGGTAATTTGGCACTAATCATCAAAGCATGATCTTTCTGTTCACTGAATTATGATTGTGATCAGTAGTAATATAATACATATAATGTTACTCCTTTCAAAATGAAGGGACAGTAATAATTTTTTGAGGTGTCACTTGTGACATTTTGTAAAAAAAAAATAATCATAGTTCATGCCATGATTCACTGCATTCAAGACAGCAAAGTAACTGGGGACATCCAGACATGAGGACACTGAAAATGTTGGCTGAAAACAACTTTAAAACAAAAACGGGAAACTAGTGACCAACAGTGCTAAAAGTAATGAATGATTCTAGAGAATTCTACAAAGTTCCTTGCCTCCTTTTTCATTTCTTCTGTAAACAACCCCAATCATGTCTGGTTAATTGAGAGAAACCTCTAAGTATACAATTCCTATTGGGATTTCTTTTCTTGTAATTAATTTTTCGCTGTTTGATGTAAAGGTCCAAACTATAAATTGACAAGAAGCCAGCTGGTGCAGTGATGAAATTCAAGACAATACAACTAATGAAAAAGGGTTTGTGTGTTCTGTTATTCTAAACTGTACTGCATACTAATTTTGACCAAGAAATTAATTAAAGTCTATCACAGCCTCCATGCTGTGGGTGGTATGCAGCTCTTTATTGATACCAAGCTTATACATATATATATATGTATATATATATATATATATATATATATATATATATATATATATATATATATATAAACAAAAAGACAGAAGTCTCAATGAGAATATATTTGAAAAAACCTTTAAATCCCACTCCTCTTAACTTTTCTGAAGACTATTTTAAAATCAAATGTTTTGGTTTTGGGTTCTCCTATGTAATCTCCTTCTTGTATGCTCATTCTTTAAAAGATACAAGACTAAGATTATATGCTGAGGCCCATGATCTACTATATTGACTATATGCTCAATTATAACAAAAGATTATAATTTCAAAAATATTTTAGTGCATCCCATGTATCAGAAAACATGCTTCATGTACATAAGCATGATCCCTGTCATCATGGACCTTAAAATCAAGTAGAGGAAAGAGAGAGAATTAAACAGCTACTGGAAAAATATATTTCTTTAACTAGGGGATGTGGGAGAGCGGTTGGAAAGAAGGTTTACAAGATCAGTAGGAGAGAAAAGGTTAAAAAGCAGTAGGGGATGAAAGGATGGAAGGCCAAGCCAAGTCAAGCCCTCTCCAAAAAAGAAAAAAAAAAAGAAAGACGTGCAAAGGCCCTGAGTTGGCAACACAATAAAGTAAAGGAAGAAAGAGGTCTGAAACATGTCAATACAACAAAACACAGAGTGAGGAGGAAGTATTAGCCTTAGGAGACAAATCTTGGAATTCTAGAAAATAACTTTGATGTTAAGAAACCAAACATATCTTTAGTACTAGGCATGAATACACCTTTTAGAAACATACAAGGTATTTGACAGGATGGGCAAGGATGAACTTTTCCTGGAAGGGTGACAGAAAAGAAGGTATAATAGGACAAAGCCTCAGGGCCATTCACATTTCTAGGTGGGGGGGACGAAGATGAGCCTAGAAAGGAGCATAGGGGGCAAGGGCCAGGGAGGGAGGAGGAAACCATGAAGGTTGGGGGCAGAAGACTGAATCTAAGGAACAAGAGCTTAAGTTGAGTTAAAAACAGAAGTACAGATATAGTAAAAGGATACACTGAAGAATATGTCATAGGGATGATGTCTGAGGAATGAAAGCCAAAGAATTTAAAACTGCATCATGGATAATAAATGCTTTGTTTTTTCTGTTTGTTTATTCTTGCATCTGTGGACAGGTAGAAGTTAACTATCTACCTGGGAGAAAACGGTCATTCTTAACTGTAGGCTTGATATTAATAATGATTTTTAATTCAGAGTTATGTTATACACATGTACCCCTTTTAAGACTCTTAAAAAAGGGTTTGATGTAGTACTAGGTTTCCTTAAAACCACTATAGCAAATTTGTGAAGTAATATTTTGAGCAAAATCAATGATAAATTCCAGTCCTTCATCCCCTAGATAAAGGGGATGGTGGACTCTGTCAAACTGCATCAAATGCTACACCTGTTTTCTTTTTTCATCTAATAATGCTAGAGTGACCAATTTTCAAGCCCCTGATGCTGTGATAGCTAAAAGGGGCCAGGAGTGTGTTACTGGGTATTAACACTATAGTAGCAATGCTGGTTACTACCTTCCTTCTGCCTCTTCTCTATCAAGTCCTCCCCTGATAAATTATGCATTAAAAGGTATAGAGGCAATAGCCAAATGAACTATAGGCATCTAGAAAACAATTTTCAACCTGAACTTTGCTTGGATCATGGCCAAACATCAATTCCTTTACTCCTCAACGTGATTAGAATTGCTTTGGGTAGTAAGTTCCCATCAATAGGGCACAAAACAGTGGATGAAGTTAATGCATAGGCCAAGCGTTTTGATAAGAAGGTTGCCAAAATAAGAAATAAATAAACAAAAAAGTATTATTTCTACCAATGCCCATTATCACAAAAGCAGAGTAATTTTACACTACATTTAGATATCATGGAATAAATGTAGACATAGCTTATAAACTAGTCTTTCTTGAAATGTTAAACAATTACCATTGTTATATTTCAGGGTAATTATATATCTCATTACTTTTATTTAAATCAAGAAAAGGAAGAACACTTCAAATAAATGAAATTTAATAACAATAATGAACAATTTTAAAATAATAAAATAGTCAATCTTTGAGAACTTACTATACAAATAGATGCTGTGCTAGGATCTTAGCAGTTATTTCAAATAATCTTTATAACAAATCTTCAATGTGGGAGGGAACACTATGCCCATTTTCAGATAGCAACAGATCAGGAAGCTAATGTGACTTCTTAAGATCATATAATAATAAAGTAGCAAAGCGTGAATGCAAAGTTAGTTTTGTCTCTTTTCTTTCCATAATGTCTAGCTCTCAGTATTTCATTTGAATATTAACTGGAAACATATTAAGAATGTATAGAGTAATAGGAAAGTAATGAAAGACCTATAAAAAGATGTAAAAAGTATATCTCTAATTACACTATCAAACATACAATTGAAGTAAGTCTACTGCTGACCTGTGCTAACTCTGTACCTTGTACTCCGCTACTGCTGCTGCTCTTACTCCATGTCACAGCTTTCCGTCTCCCTGAGGCCCTTCCAACTCCTGAAGGAAAGAAGGCTTTGATGCTCCCATATACATCTGCTTGGAACTGAATATACTCTGTCTTCCTAATAAAAACAATTGTTTACTGAATTGTTTTTTTTTTTTTTGCCTTTGTTTATCTTTTTGTTTTCCTGTTTGTGTATTAGATTTGTGACTGAGATCTTAAATTTTCATCTGTTACCTCTATCAGGCACATAGTGCACACTCAAAGTTATATTTAATAAGTATTGAAAGAAAAATGAAGGAAAGCGGTCTCCTTCCCTTACCACACCACACATTCCTCATGGACAGTGTCTGTTTTACTATTTGAGTACCCAGTTTGAAGCACAGGAACTCAGACGAAGAACACATCCAAAAAAAGCTTCTTGACTTGATTGACTAATTGTTTTTTTTGTTTTTTTTTTTATACATGGGCAGGCACCAGGAATCGAACCTGGGTCCTCTGGCACGGCAGGCAAGCGTTCTTGCCTGCTGAGCCACCGTGGCCCACCCCTAATTGGTTTTTTTGAAAGCCATTAAAAAAAAAGCACATGGAAAGAACTAATGAGTGAAGAGGAAGTGATCAAAGAGGAGCATATCCAACCATTAGGGTGGGAAAGGGCTAAAGAGGGATAAATGAGAAGAGAGTAGATACAGTATGTTAGTTCTCTATTCCTCAGCACACAGGATGCCTCCTACAGTGCTTTACTTCTCTGAATGCCAAACCAACAAGATGTGGAATTCCAAACGGTTCATGTTGCTAAGCACACTTTATCCCACAAGCCATTTTTTTTGGCACAGTCTTGATTTTAAATTAATAATACAAGTCTAACAAAACCGTGGATAAAACAATGAATAAATGTAACTGAATTAAGAATGAGTGCTATTTTTATGCAAACAGAATCTTTTAAAAATTAGATACTCTTTTCATAATAAGATCCATAGCAACTGCAATGAATTTTTGCCATTCGTTATGAAACTACTTTGATGCTGCAAGGAAGAGAAGACTTCAGATACTCTTTAGGGGAGGAATAAAGCATAGAAAAAGGAAAAGATGGTAAAAAAGAGAGGTTGTTTTATAAAATCCTAGCTGAATGCAGTTTTTTTTGCAAGTGAATTAAAAATGTCTTAGAAAATGATTTGCTAGTGGATAGCCTTGTAAATAGTGCAACAGTTTTGTATGCGAATAGGCACCAATTGAAAGACTCCATTCCTTTTTGGGTGATAATAAATAAGCCAAAAAACAAAGGAACATGAATAAAAAGGAATATATTGATTGACTATAAAATTGATTTTCCACATACACTGTTTTATGACTACTAAACTTCAGGTTTAGACTCAATTTTACTAGTGGAGTCTGGTTGTGATATTTTTTCCCTGTAATCTGCCTATAATTAGGATATGTCACTACTAGGTAGGAATTGGTTCCTTGTGGTCACATCAAACATACATAGTACTAGAGATTGGTAAATTTTCCAAATCAGTTATTCTTTAAGAACTAAGCACAGAAATTTATAAGGGAAGTATTAAATATAGCAAATAAGATTGGAAGGAAAATGTTCACTTAAACACTCTACGCTCAAAAACTAAAATCAGTTTAATTGCATGCTAGTATCATTCTCAAGCTGGACTCCTGTTTCTGTAAGGATCTAAGGATCAAGGTAGATACTGCTGAAGCTTTTGTAGGTTTCAATCCCCCACAGTCTCTCTTTTGTAGTTAGAAAACTCTAACTCTTCCAGTAGAAAGACTTAACTATCTGCTCATAACTTAATCAAAGAACCAGTATCCGTTTGCCTTTGGATGATGCTCCTATCACTCCAAGTCCCTGCCATTAGCTAGTTAGCCTTGTCTGCTTCCCTGCTATCAGTTCTTGCTTCTTCTCAGGCCACTGATGCCAAAGAAATGAGAAAAAAGTTTCATGTCAGCATGATGGCTTATGGGAAACACTATGAACTACTTCTCCCATTAAGAAGAAAGGTTCTCAGCATTTGTACTCACTTGCTTTACCCTTCAGAACTGCCTAATACCGATTTTGGCTAAAAAAAAAAAATATATATATATATATATATATATATATATATATATATGACTACAAAGTTATGAATTGATCCATCAACTGGCTTTGAAGGCAATTACAAGGAAGGGTTCAAAATCACATAAGCAATTTTCACTTATTTAAAATAATATCATTTAAATATCATATAAAACTCTTCCAGAGAAGTTTTTCACAATGACAGCAAACACCCTCTATATGGGTATTCCATATTAACCTTCCAGATGACAAAAACACTTTCTGCACTTCCATAAAAGACGGAATTCTAAATGAGAGAAATAGCTTGGCAATAAAAATAATTCAGAAATGGAGTGATATAGTTAGGAATGTAATAAATATTTTGTTTAAATTTTGTCATTTCTTAACATCTCATTATTAAACTATTCTATTTAGAAATACTCACCTCCATTGTCTGTACATATGAGTAAACTTTCTTTGCCATTCTTTGAGTCTTATCATTCACTACACAGAACGTGCTTCAATCAAATAAAGTGACATATAATAAGCTGATTATAACCTATGCTTTCCTGCTTCTATATTTTGTCTCTAGTTATTTCCTTGACTTATAATACCTTTTATAATTCCAGAAATCATATGTATTCTTCAACAACCAGCTAATAGATTACCTCTTGTATCAGGAACATTCTTCCCACTCTATCACTTAGAAAACTTGATTTTTTAGCTGGATAAATTGCCTTCTAGAAAAAAAGACTGTGCTGGTTTGAAGTTAGTATGTACCCCAGAAAATCCATGTTCTTCAAATCCAATCTTGTGGGGGAAGACCTACTGTTGGGTGGGACCTCTTATTAGACTGTTTCTATGGAGATGTGACCCACCCAATTGTGGCTGGGACCTTTTGATTAGGTTGTTTACATGGAAATGTGACCCTACCCCTTCAAGATGGGTCTTAATCCTTTCCTGAAGCCCCTTATAGAGAGAACTCGGAGTTGACACCGAGCAGAAAGATGAAACTAGAACACAGACGTTTTTAAGATGCTAAGCTAAGAGATCAAATCAAGAATTTTCCCTGGAGAAACTAAGTAAGGATCCCTAGACACTTAGAGAGAAAGCCACTGGAAGCAGGAGCTGAGAGAGCCGTATGAAACCAGAAGCTGGGTGAGAAGGACCAGCAGATATTGCCATGTGCCTTCCCAATTGACAGAGAAGCTCTGGACACCACTGGCCTTTCTTCAGGGTCAAGGTGCCTTAATTCGGACTTTCCATGGCCTTAGCACTGAAAGCCAATCCATTTCTGGTATACTGCATGTGGTAGCTGTAGCAAACCAAAACAGAGACATTCCCTAATTTCCTTTTATACCTCTGTGACGTTGTTTTGTCCAGTGATAAATATAAGCAGAAATGTTATGTGGGACTTTGTGAAGATGCTTTTAAAGGAACCTGACTCAAATGGGAGATACTCACTTTTTGTCTGCCTGTCTTGTCCCTGCTTTTATGTAGAATTTGACTAGGGTTCAGCAGTCATTAAAAGTCATAAGGTGATTGAGGTTTAAGGAACATGCTAGGATGGTAAAACATGAGAAACAGTAAAAGCCTGGTTTCCTGAGGTGGATCTGCCCTACTGGTCCTGAACTGCCTACCTGAAGATTTCTTTTACATGGTGAAAAACTGCATTTAATTATTATCATTTTGATTTTTCTGTTCTATGCAGCCTAATTTTATTTTAACTGAAACACCACCCTTCCCACATAGTCTAGATCAAAGTGTCCCTACCCTCTCCCTGCACGATTTTTATTACACATACAATACATAGAATTTTGTTTCATATTAAAGCTGTTATACTTCCTATCTTTTCTAACTTTGATGGTCAGTTCCTTGTTTTATGACTTCAACTTTGTGTGGTGAAATGTTTTGTACATATAGGTACACAATTAATTGAATTGAATATAATTGTACCAAAAAGCCTATAAGTGTAATACTTAAGTAAAACTATTTTTCAGGTTAGAAGGCATCTGTATAGAGCAGGGATAAAGTTAAAATGAAATATGCTATTAACAGAACAAAAATCTTAAATATTTACTTAGGTACACAATTAATTGAATTGAATATAATTGTACCAAAAAGCCTATAAGTGTAATACTTAAGTAAAACTATTTTTCAGGTTAGAAGGCATCTGTATAGAGCAGGGATAAAGTTAAAATGAAATATGCTATTAACAGAACAAAAATCTTAAATATTTACTTATGTCTACTTAATCCGAGGTACACAAAATATATTGAATTATCAATAACGTAAACTAAGCTATTCAGAAATAAATACAATAGTTAGTAAAAAGAGTATAGGAATATCTAAGAGATTCTAATTACACTAAAAAGATTAAAATAAGCACCTGAAATTATTACACAGTAGTTACCTGGGACCCTCACAGACTAGTACATTAATGTCTAAGACAACTTTGACAAAGTTATTCCCAAACTTCTCTAAACTCTACAAAGAACCATTAAATCTGTCAGGTATTTGGGAGGGAAAGAAACTTTAAACCT
Source organism: Tamandua tetradactyla (assembly GCF_023851605.1). Classification (NCBI taxonomy): domain Eukaryota; kingdom Metazoa; phylum Chordata; class Mammalia; order Pilosa; family Myrmecophagidae; genus Tamandua; species Tamandua tetradactyla. The sequence goes on along the minus strand of NC_135336.1, from coordinate 65,450,658 downwards.
TCCAAGTGACAGATGTCAAGACTCATGAATATCTAAATATTCACAACTTAGCAGACATTCTAGACTATCATCCAGGCATATATACATACTTACTTTAATGTTATTCCTGAGATCCATTTTTAAAAAATCAACTTTATAGAAATAGTGGGAGCACAGGATAGAAATGTACCAAGAAGGCAAACCTTCTTTAACGGACTTATATAACTACAAATTCTATTGTACAGTTTTATCTTCTCAAATAATTTTCTGACTATAAATTAGTCCAGTCACCAGTAAAGAATAATTTATCTTATAGGAAATTAAAAACAGGAAAAAATACATGTTATACAGTGTGCAAGTATGAGTTATAGATATAAAAGGACATATTTTAGGGCTAAAGTTTGTCACTTACATTATGTACTGTCAATATGTGTAAGTTTTCTTTATTTGCAATATAATAAGAATGTACATTTATTGAACACATCATTTCAACTCTTAATATTATTAAATCGCTATTCTTTTCAGATGACAAAGGTGTGGCACAGAAAGATTAAGTGATGTGCCCAAGATGAAATGGCTAAAAGTAAAGCAGTCAGGATTGCAACCTAGCAGAATGGTTTCAAACTTCAATTCTTAACCACTGTATTACATTGCCTCTAAATGAAAAGGATAAAAATGACACTGGCAGGTTGATTGTACTAAGTGAAATTATACATGCAAAAAGCTTTGCAAACTGTAAAAGTTTAAACAAATGGAACCTATACAAAATTATGAGGGAGTTTACACAGGGAAAAGGGCATGAAGAAGGATCCTGTGACTTGGCTATGGGCTGAATGTTAAACACAAGGAAGGAAAAATACAACTAAAATGGCTCTCCAATTTCAATGGCTGGTTACTGAAATAGTGAGGACGACACCACTATAAAAAAAAAGGGGATATCAAGAGCTACATGTAGGATGATTATACATCAAGCTTATACAGATTAAAACTTATTTCAGGAAAGAAATCCTTTTAATACAAATGGAATTCGATTTATTAAATGGCAAAGTACATAATGATTACATTCTAATTTGCTTCTTTGCTGAGAAAATAATTTTCAAAATATATGTATAAGAGGCAAAATAGAGATAGTTTTGTTTCCAAATTAAGCATGTGACCTTAAAGTCAATTGATTATTTTGAACATAGTTCCTTGTCTTTCACTCAGAAAAAAGGACGGGTGTGTGTAGTAAGGAAAATTATCATTTTAAAGTGTCAGCTCTTCATCTTCAGATGCCTGGCCTTTGATGTTATATTTGCTCAGGCTACTCTTGACCTCATTTAGTCAGGGGCAGCATCATTAGCAAGGGAAGGGGAAAAAAGGGAAGAATAAAAGAATTAAGTTGGAATTAGGCTGGCAGTCATGGAAGAATTCTTTTTTCATTTTTTCCACTCTCAAAACAGAAAAACTTAAATCTTTTAATTTTTAGGTACTTGGGAAATATTTTCAGGGGAATAAGAACTCTCTTTCAATACCACTTATAAAGGAGAAAATGAGGACAAAGTCTTTGCTTTATTTTACAGATTAGAACTAAGCACAGTTAGTTCCAAGGGAATGGCAGAGCTATAACTAAAATTTTACCTCTCCTCCTTACAAGTAGAATCTACATATCAAACTAGAGAACTAAAATGACAAGCCATGAGTCACTAGTAGAAACTAGTAGGCAGAAACTAGTAGGCAACACTTAAGTAGAAAGCCAAGAAGCGAAAATAAATAATGCAGAGTTTCTCAATCTTTTCTTCATTATGGCCAACCCCCAGGAACTTCTTCAAACATTTTTTTCCTAATCATTCCCATCCCCACCAAATTAATACCAAAGATACCTTGCATATCTTTTTATCTCGTAGAATCCCTTGGAGAGCTGCAAACTATTATAATATCTAAGATTATTTTTGCCCTCCCTCAATAATCAATTTTTCCTCTACTGAAGGTGATATCATCCTGTTAGAACACATGAACAAGATATGCTCATGGAATGATGAAAACAGCCATATTGCTGGAAATGGGCACATGCGCTCTGCTTTATGTGTAGAGGGGGACTCTGAGGCCTGACGTGGCTAAGGAAATGTCTGAACACATTTCTTCAGAGAATATAGAGAGCGTACATGTTCCAGGTAATTGCTGCTCCTTGATTTTGGTCTTATTAAGCTCTTTTAAAAGACTCTCAGAAAAGTCTGGCTACAAAAATATTGGGATTGACTAATAAATATGACAACATTAGCACTCCAACTTCTCAAGGAAAAGAACATGTCCAACTATTTATTTGTTCTGCTAATAGTTATTTGGCCTCATTTATAGCACAGTCTAAACACACAGGATTTTTAAAAATTTCATAACTAAATTAAAAAGAGAGAGATTTTGTTAGTTCACATAGCTTTCAGAAGAATACTGCTTTAATAAGACAAATGCCTTTGAAAAAAGTCAATAAATGGATTTTTCAGAATGTAGCAGGGTTATGACTATTTATTTGATCAACATACATTAATTAAGTTCTTATGCCATACCACTATCTTAAAGTCTTCTAAGCAGGCATAAAATAAGCTGATTTTGAAAAAAATATTTTAAGTGCATGCAGTTATACATTCTAATAAAGAAAAAGTAAAGGAAAAAATACAGAATGTGGAGTGAATTGTAGTACTTTAAGATTATCTTATTAAACCACATAATACACTTAATATTTCTTATAAATGAGAGATAATATACTGGAATAATCTAAGTATCTGGATGTTTTCTTTTTTGTGGAAAAGTGTTATTAAGGCTGACAAGTATGGTGGGTAGGATACTATTAAATGAACTATAAAAATAATTCAGTACAACAATTTCATAGTAAATTTACTTGCCCACATTATCAATTTGTTATCAAGCATATCATGAAATTTTAACTTATGACCCATATAAAATGAAAATAATGTTTAGATGATTAAAGGATTGAAAGTATGGATTATTTAGATTTTCAAATGCTATTTTTGTCATTATGTTTCCATTAGCAATTTCAAATATTACCTCTGAATGATGGTAGTTATGTATGTGCTGGTAAAGCTCAAGTACTTATCACATTAAACCATAAGGGTATATTAGACAGTAGTGTTCAAACAAGGTTGAAAAATTATTTCTGAGTTGGTTCTTCTTAGTTATAAAATTCCTCTATAAAAACTGAAAGCTGATATATTTTTAGACTTAAAAGTCTAAGCTTTTTAGTTAATTGTGGATAGCTTCCTTAAATGTTATTTTAAAGGGCAGTATTGTATTGTAGGCATTTCTATAACACTGTTTATGCTTTTTAAAGTTGCCATATTTTTTTATTTGTAATTTGCGATACTATGTGTACAACTTACAATAAGCAACTTAATTACATGAACATGTTTTTACAAAAGATAAATAGGGCAGTAATTCTTTGCTATATTACAGATATTTTTAAAACATGTTTTTTTCAATTGCATCTAAAAGTATTATTATACAAACTACAGATTAAAGAAAACATTTCCAAATTACAGTTACTGTATAATGTGAGTTACTCCTTCACTTGCTTTTATTTTTTAAACTGCTTTTAGAAAAATCCTATTTAAAAATAAAATGAAGTCATGATTTTGTACTCACTTAGAGAATGGCATATCCAATGTACTGATTGATGTGAATAAGTATGGAAAGAATTTAGACCTGCAATTTTAAATCAATTTTAAAGACCTCTAGTCGCAAAGGATCTTCTTCCAGTGCTATATTTAGTTTGAGGTGACTGCTGCATCAAATCCATCTTTCACATTCACAATTGAGTAACATATTGAAACTGTGGATCTGACTGTGTCACCCTCCCATAAAATCCTTTAATAGCTCTCTTATGAACTGGCCTCTGCCTCTCTCTTCAGTGTTCTTTCTCATCTTTCACATTCTAAATTAATGCGTTCATTGTTCTGTTTCACCATCTTAGATTCGGGTAGTCACTATTTCAGTAATGGGTACACACAGAGAAGCAGGACAGAAGGGAAAAGGGATACTTTAAACTTAACCTCTTCTTTCACAGTTAGCATTTCCTGATAGCCCACCATTCCCTCCCCTAAATATAAATTCAGTGTTCTTCCTTGGAACACTCATTGTGGCTTATAAAAAAAAACTTGATTTTTAGGTGACACTTCATCTAATACAACTACATCTGTATTACTTCATTTCCTTTGTGGACAGTGGGCTGCTTGCAATTCTCAGTTCTAATCTGGTAGCAGACCCAGCAGTAGGTGCTGAATTAGTAGGTGCAGAAAGAAGAAATTAACTATGTCAAGTAAACAAAGGAGAACACTAAGTGATTTTTAACGTTGGCTCATAATTTAGAAGTCAGTTATTTTCTCCCTCGATTGCCTAATAGAACGCTACACATATGAGATTTGATCAGATGTTTTTCTGATTGATATCCTCCAGATGGATGTCTATAGTTGAGTTTTGCCAACAATAATAGCAAAATCTCACCACTCATTTCAGGTGAAATAATAATACTGGTTTATATTAGGCAGTGGTGAAAAGCCTGCCTGTGCTCTGACGCAAATAGAGCTGAGTGCAAATTCTGGTTCCAGTGAATATCTCAACAAGCCATTTAACCTTAAGTTTTTCACACATGTGAAATGAAGACACTCCTGAGGGTGATGGCAAGGGATGAAAAGGGATAATATATATATATAAATCACCACTTACCACACAATGACTTGCTCAGAGTGAACATTCCAGAAATTGTGGATATTTTAGACTATTATGCTAAAAAAGTTGTCAATTAGAGATGCCACCTAAACAATCTGCACTTTCCTACTTCCTCACAGAAAACATATACCCAAAGAGAAACCTATGTTTCTCTCAGAGAAGAAAGAAAAAAAATGGGTTTATCTAAGGAATTTAGAAAATATCTCTCTGATATTAACTGAGTTTAGTGCGTGTATTCTCCTTCACCTCTAATAACTTTGGGGTGAGGGATGCAGATGAGGACTCAGATAATGATTTTAGAACATTTCAGAAGCTTCCCTAACTACAATATGATGATTAGAGCAGCTTTTGCACACTATAATTTTATGCTCAGGGTGATGATGAAAGTAACCTTTGGAAGCCACCTAATACAAAGAGAACACTCCCTTTAAAAATGAACATTCTTTTCCTAGGAAAATAATAACATTGAGTTAGTTGATATCCTCTGGTAACTATGTTCCCAGAGCCCACCATCTTGCATTGAAATAAATGTTTTAACTTTTATACAAATCACATTAATTTGGGGAAAAGCAACTCCCAAATTCATTGCAAGGTTACCACCAGATCACACTGATTTGCAGATTTGCAGAGCCGTTAAAAAAATAGGGAAATAACAAACTTCAGTGCTACAATTGCTGCTAAATTCAGTTGCTTCAGAACATTTTACCTTTTATTCAGAAAATGACAGAGTATGGAGTTATTTAAGAGATGTACTGAAAATCAATATTACCATGAAATCAAGCTAGAGCTTACTTTTCCAGAAAAAGACACCCTAGTTATTATTAATTGCTATGGGAATTATTAGCCACCAACATTAAATTTCAGTGATGAATAAAAACTTGGAAAGGCATTTTTTTCTGTTCTTATACCTACATACAAAGAATAGAAAACAAACAGAAGTAAGTGCCTCAGAATGCTAGCAGTACATGAAAAAAAGCTCAGTATCATTAATTATTAGGGAAATGGAAATTAAGAATAAGCATATGAAAGAATATCCCTATACAAATTCTTGCACATGAATATTTATTGCAGTTTTATTTGTAATAGCCAGAAGCTGGAGATAAACTTTTGGGGGTGATGGATAGTGGCAAAGACTTCACAGGTGAATACACGCGTCAACATTTATTAAATTGTCCAAATGTCCCTCAACGAGTGAACGAATTAACAAAACGTGGTATATACGCAACAACTGAATGTTATTCACCCATGAAAGGGAATGAAGTTCTGATACATAACACAACATGAACACAGGCATTATGCTAAATGAAATAAACCACACAGAAAATGAGGATTATTATGTGATTCCATTTACATAGAACAGCTAGAACAAGCAAATTCAGACAAATACAGAAAGAAAGTAGAATAGAAATTCCCAGGGACTGGGTTAAGGATGAAGGGGGAGTTAATGATTAATTGTACAGAGTTTCTGTTTCTGAGTGATGAAAGTTTGTTCATGCATTGTGGCGATGGTAGCACAAAACTGTGAATGTAATCAATGCCACTTAAAATGGTTAAAATGGCAAATTTTGTGTTACATATATGTCACCACAATATAAAATAAGTTTTAAAAAGTTTTAGAAGCAACAAAATTTATTTTCTAAACTCCTAGGTCTTGCTGGCAACTTGCTTAGGAGAGTGGTTATGAGAGCAGAACATTTTTGAGAGCACTCTTCACCACATTCCGAGAGAGGACAGACTCACAGCTCACCAGCTCTGGCAATACATGATCAAGTACATTTTGTAGCATGTAGTTATAAAGATCTTTACATCCCGTTTCAATAATACTGATAGAGACATGCATTCAACATTTGAGCTGAAATGGAGACTCTGATCAGCTCTTTTCAGAGAGGATTTCTTAGACATGGTAACTTCTAGAAATCTGTGGAATATGCTAAGAGGGTGTGGGCCAGCCAAATAACAAGACTTAACACAGAAGAACTTAAGAGAGAATTAGTAAAAGTGAGAGGATTCAAGAGCCTAATACCACAACAGAGGTACTGTGAAGAAAAATCATTCCGTGGGATGGGGAAGAAGCAGGAGTGTGTGTGTGTATGTGTGTATGTGTGTGTGTGTGTGTGTGTGTGTGTGAGAGAGAGAGAGAGAGAGAGAAAGAGAGAGAGATTTATTGGCAACTGAGTTAAGTACTCTGGTACTGAAGTTAAGTACTCTGGTACTTAACTCTGGTACTTAACTTCAGGCTTCAAATGGGGGGCTTATTTGAACATATAACATTATTGGTGGGTTTAGGCTTGGGACAAGGCCTGTCATATGTTAATTTTTCTTTACTCACATCTCTTAGGAACACATCCTATATATATATATATATATTTTTTTTTCCCCCTTAGGAGATGAGCAATTTGATAGAGGATCTTAGGCCTAGCTAAGTCCTTGTAGATACAGGGATTTTCTGTGGGATAACAAGACTCATAATCAGAAAATAAAGTGTTCTTCCAAAATAGGGCTTGATGACATTTCTATGCAAATAAACTAAATAGAACTTCCATTCTGCAAATTCAACCATCTTTAACTCAACAGTGGAGTTGGAGAGGCTTATACACTATAGGTCACTTAATCCAGGGCTGTGTGGAATTATAAACTTACTCAGGGGTATATATAATATTTTACACACAAGTAGTCTAATGGGAAAAGAATGCAGATGTTAATTTTAGAAACAATTCTGATCCTTACTCTTGGACGAATAAGATCCAGGCCTATTTTATTGTTTCGTGAGATTAAGAAGTCTGTTATGTAACTTTTAAACTGAAGTTTCTATTTCGATTATCTCAACTTTAGGAAAGGGAGATGAAAATAAAGGCAAGTGCCTTTCTGTGCATGGGAACCTTCCTTCTGAATGGGGAGATGATGATTTATCCCTTCCCTAGAAGAGAGGTAAATGTCATATGATTTTGATTTTCTCAACAAGTCTCCCTCATGAAAATAAACCATTGAGCCAATAATAATAATGATATCTCCACTCTTACAACTGGAATTTTATCATAATTAACCAGATTCAGAAGTTCCTGTTTCTGATGTAAAAGGCAAGGGACCAGAGGGAATTAGGCCTTGTTAGGAGAGCGGGAAGATGGAGAGATCTCCTAAATATCGGAGTCTGATCAGAGCGGAACATTCAATCCTAGTAGTAAGTAAGCTCATCTGAATAGTAGTTCAGGAAAGAGTCCTAACACCACATCCACTGAAAACCATATATAATTCAAAGGAAGAAATGCAGGAACCAAAAGAATAACCTACTTTAGGTCTAAGGCTGAAAGAATTAGGAACAGATAATTAGGTTCAGTTGCTTCTCTTTGCCTCCCAACATCCAAATTTTAGTATATATTTTTTCTTTTTGTAAAGGGTTGGTTATATTCAATTTGGTCAATGTGGGTGGACTAGATAAAGGCAGAAGCACTCTCCAATAGCAGTTTAACATGAAGTTTCTCTAAAGTGACTCTTCTTCCAGACTACGACCATCAACAAGGATTTTAACATTCTCCTGTGAAGCCTAACCTGGCAAAAGGACCATTTGCAATACTACAGGCATTTAAATCACATGGTGAAGGGGAGAGAAGAGATTTCATCTGACTAAGGTGATTCTGGCAAGCCTGCATCTATCTGTGTCTAGTTCAGTCTTCAGCTTTGCGTTTCCTTCCATCATTGAATCTCTAAGCTGGAGCTCCACATACTAAAACCATTTGATGAGATTTTAGAAACTACTTCTGCTATATTCTCACCCTCAGAAATTCTGGTTCAAATGGCTCAAGGAGGACTATGGCTTCAGTGTTTCAAAGCTCCCCATGTTATTATAGCATCACTTTTCTAGCTCCTAGCACAATGCCACATATGTGGTAGGTTCTCATTAAATGCCAGTGAAAACTAGTTATCGTTGTGCCATGAATCAAATCAGGAACATTATTTTTAAGTCTATGCCATCTAAAATATATGCTACTTGTGTCTCTGAACATTTTAACAGAGCTTTAAGGCGTTTACAACTGCTCATATTGAGAATTTTGCAGTTTTTCACTATTTAGTTTTGTAGACTTCAGCCAGTCATTTTATATTCATCAGAAAACTAGCCTTCAACAAGCTAAGAGAAAATGCCAAAAATCAGCACTCCTACTGTTCAGGAGAGTATATATTGTCTTCCTATAACTGTTTCAATTCTAGCTCTTAGCAGGAAGACATTTAAATTTTTATTGTATTCCTAGCTACCAGGAAAAAAAAAAGAATTTACAAGTTTGACACTAAACAATCACAGATGGAAGATTCGAAGTAAGATCACATATTTTTACACCAAAATACAATGTAGCTATCAATAAATGCAGACTGACACTTAGGACAAAATCCATTCAACTTTCCCTGTGGCTTTAGGGAGATTGTAAAGTATTCATTAAAGAATGTCCCATGGAATTTTCAAATGTCAAAATACAATATAATCATATTGAGAAAATCCTTCAAATTTAGTAATGGAAATTTCATGATACTGCTGAGAGAGAAAATTGCCAGTTTATAATTATGCTTCTTTCTCCACAGGTATCACTCATTATAGAAGCTAGAATAACACCATGATAATGAAATCCGTAAATAAGGAAGCAGTAAAAAAATATATGTACACATATCAGAGGGGCCACATAAAAACAGAAAAGGAGTTCATTTTCTATTATGATTTTAGTTTGCATATAAAAGGATGAAATATGATAAAAACAGAAGCATTTTCTGATATAAAATTCTCATCTATTTATATTATATTTTAGAAATCTTCTCAGTGATGCTCAAGAAAACTTCAGGAGCAGACCTCCTATTACTGTTTCTCTTGCTTGCTATTGGAAGTGTTAAGTCCAGTCATTCAATAACAACTGGATTTACCACATTCTCTCATCTGTCCCAATCTCTATTTCCTCCCCATCCTCTCCTCTAAAATCCTTATGTCCACTATAAGTTTTGTTCTATGACCAAATCATTTCTCTGTATCTTCATATACTCCTAGAATGCTCTCTTTATTTATGAGCCTTAGAAGTATCTAGGCATCTTTTTTTTTTAATTAAAAAACTGAGTTTACAGAACCATCATGCATAAAATACAAGATTCCCATAAACTACCCTATTATCAACACCTTGTACTGGTGTGGAACATTTATTAACTGATGAAAGCACATTTTTATAATTGTACTATTAACTATAGTCTATGGTTAACTTAGGGTTTAATATGTGTGCAGTATAGTTCCACAGATTTTAGAACATTTTTATTATTACCATATATACAATCTAGCATTTCCTTTTTTAATCACATTCAGATATATATTTCAGTGCTTTAATTACATTCAAAATGTAGTGCCACCATCTAGTACTAAAGTATTTCCATCATTCCAAATAGAAACCTTGTACATTTTAAGCCTTCATTTCCCATCTCTATCCCTAGCATGTCCCCAGGTAACCTATATTCTAGATCCCGATGCTATGAGTTTGCTTAGTGTAATTACTTCGAATCAGTGAGATCATACAATATTTGTCATTTTGTGTTTGGCTTATTTCATTCAACATAATGCCTTCAAGAATCATCCATGTTGCTGCATGTATCAAGACTTCATTCCTTTTTATTGCTGAATAATATTCCATTGTATGTCTATACAACATTTTATTTATAAATTCATCAGTTGATGGACACTTGTGTTGCTTCTACCTTTTGGCAATTGTGAATAATGCTGCTATGAACATCAGTGTGCAGATATCTCTCCAAGTTGCTGCTTTCAATTCTTTGGGTATTTATGAGCAGTGGGATTGCTGGGTCATATGGTAATTCTATACATAGTTTTCTGAGGAACTGCCAAACTGTCTTCCACAGTGGTTGTACCATTTTACATCACAACCAGCAATGAATAGTGCTCCTATTTCTCTGCATTCTCTCCAACACTTGTTATTTTCTATTTTTTTTTTAATAGCACCCATTCTATTAGATGTGAAATAGTATCTCATTGTGGTTTTGATTTGCACTTCTCTGATGGCTAATAATGTTGAGCATTTTCCCATGTGTTTTCTGGACATCTGTGTATCTTCTTTGGAGAGATGCCTATGCAAATCTTTTGCCCAATTTTTAAATTGCATTGCTTGTTTTTTCTCATTAAGTTGAAGGTTTCTTTATATATTCTGGATTTTAAATCTTTAGATGTGGTTTTCAAACATTTTCTCCTATTGTTTTACTTCCATGAAAAAGTCCTTTGAGGCACGAACGTTTTTAATTTTGATGAGGCCCCATTTATCTATTTATTTCTTTTGTTACTTGTGTTTTCTCACATTTTCATTCTTGGAGATATCGCTGTTGCTTCTTTCTCTTCTCACTTTCAAATGAAGACCTCATTTCATACTTACTGAGACCATAAAAGCTAATGAGCATGAATTTCCTCTGGTTCACATAATTTCACTCATAACCAGCATACATTGGATCCAGTTTCTTCTTGATTCTGTGGAGAAAGCATGCTTTTTCTCTATCAATAGTAATCTCTAACCTGCTCTGGATTCTATAGTTGCTCCTTCAGCATTTCCTTTCAATTCTACATCAACCTTTCTCTTATTATGGAATCAACCTTTTGAATAAGCCTCAGCTGAAGGCTTTATTTATTTCTTATATTTCATAATAAAATAAACCTCCTCTGACCCTAAATCCCATTTCAGTTACCACATTATTTATTTATTCTTTTTCTTAGACAAGCTTAACAAAATAGCTATTTACAAAACTGTTCTGGTTTCGTAAGGCTACTGTGTTAGTTAGATTCAGTTGTCAACTTGGCCAGGTGAGCATACCTAGTCTTGTTGACATAAGCCAACGGTATGTGAACCTCATCTGTTGCCAATTACATCTGCAGTCAGCTAGGAGGCGTGTCTGCTGCAATGAGTGATGTTTGACTTAATTGGCTGGTGCTTAAATGAGAGATTGCAACGTAGCACAGCCTAAGCAGCTTGGCATTCCTCATCTCAGCACTAGCAGCTCAACCCAGGCCTTTGGAGATGCAGAAAGAAGTCACCCCGGGGAAAGTTGTTGGAACCCAGGGGCCTGGAGAGAAGACCAGCAGAGACCATCTTGTGCCTTCCACGTAAGAAAGAACCTCAGTGGAAAGTTAGCTGCCTTTCCTCTGAAGAACCAACAAAATAAATCCCCTTTTATTAAAAGCCAATCCGTCTCTGGTGTGTTGCATTCTGGCAGCTAGCAAACTAGAACAGCTACTGAATACAATACACCAGAAATGGATTGGCTTTTATAAAGGGATTCAATTAGTTATAAATTTACAGTTCTTCAGAGGAAAAGCAGCTGGCTTTCTTCTGGCTTTACCACCTGGGAAGGCATATGTTGATGTCTGCTGACCTTCGCTCCTGGACTCTGGGTTCAAATGGCTTTCCCCAGGGTGTATTCTTTCTGTATCCTCAAATGTCCGTGTCTGTACTGGCTCTGCATGCTGAGCTGAGGCATGCTGGGCTCTCTTCTGACACCTTCTTTTAAGCCTCCAGTTAAATTAAAGGTCACTACTTGCAGAAGGCACTCCCCTTAGCCGACTGCAGATATAAATAGCCATAGATGAAATTCACATCCTGATTTTTTAAGTCCACAGCAACAGAACTGGGCACCATCATCTGGCCAAGGTGACATGTGAACTTACTACTACAAAAAGTTGCCTCTATACTTACCCCACTTTCACTATTAAACCCACTCCAATATACCTTCCCTCACCATTCCTCCAAAATCAGTCCTATCTAGTTCACCACTGGATACTTATTTGTCCTAATTTTACTCAACATCTTAGCATCATTCAACAAGGGTGATATTTTTCCTCCTTTTTGGTCTTGGTTTTCATGATGCTACACTTTCCTGATTTTTCTTCTCGCTTCCTCATCATTTCTGCCCAGTCTCCACTGCTGACTCATCTTTTCTAGCCCTCCACATACTGTGTTCCCTGGACCCTGCCGTTGGGCCTCTTCTTCCCTTGGGCCACTGATCTCAATTCTGGGGTCACAAATTCCTGTCCAACTGATGTTCTCAGTAACATGGCGCTAGCGATATTCATATGTTGAGGTCTTCCAATTTTATTTCTCTGGCCTTGATATCTTTAAGTTCTAACAGTTTATTTGCTGTTTCACTTGAGCATTTCAAAGAAATTTGAAGAAGATATGTCTAAAACCAAACTTCTTACTTTTCATTTTGAACCTGATATCCTAACCCTATTTTTCATATGTAATTCAGTGGTACTAACGGCTATTGATTGCTTAAGCCAAAAACCTTGAAATCATTATTTGATTCCACTCTTTCTCTCAAAGTCTACATCCAAACGATCATTAAAGACTTGCCAATTAATTCTACCTCCCCGATTTATATTGATTCCTTTTGTCTTTTTCCATTTCCACTCCACCACCATCATTCTTCTTCAGAATTTCAAGCCTATCCTGACTCGTCTCCCTGCTTTCGCTTAGACCCTACTCAATCTTCCAAAGAGCAATAAAAATTATCTACTAAAACATAAATTGGATCTCATATGATTCTTCCTAAAACCCATCTGAACTTAGACTGCAATGTCTACCCCCTTTACCAAGGCCCATAACATTCTTTAGGATCAAACCATTGCCTGCATTTCCATCCTAATATCTTTGTCCCTCAGGTCTCATGAGCACTAAGTTCCAACTATAGCAATATCCTTTCATATCCTTGAATGGTTCAAGCATTTTTACAAATCAGGGCCTTTAAACACTTTGTTATCCCTCTTTAGAGAGCTCTTCTCAGCACAGTATACAGGGCATACTTCAAATCTTTAAAGATTTAGCTTCAAATCAAGTTAGCAGCCACTATCTTAATAATGTTTTTGGTTTCTTCATGTCACTCATCACAATCTGCAGTTATTTTTTATTTATTTGCCATTTTTACTTTGCTGCCCCTAATAAAACTAAGCTCTAAGAGGGAAGAGATTGCTCTATTATGTCCAGTGTTGCATCTCCAGCATTCAGCAGGGTATCAAGTATCTGAAATAATTTTGGCACAGAGGGGTAGTTAATTTCTAGATAAATTAATGAATGTGTGAATGAAAGCAATGATATCTAAAAGTCATTAGTGCTATCAGTACAGCCTTTAAAAGGCTTATTTGAAAAAAAATAAACCTTTGAAGACCACACATATATTTATTTACTTATTATATTTATGTAACTATAACACACACATATATAAGTATATGGTTATTATAGTTATACATATATGTGTGTATAGACATAGTTATATGCACAGAAGCATTTGCATATACATGTGTACATATTTGCATGTGCGTGCGTGCATGCATGTGTATGTGTGGGACAGAATATTCATACAGATTGCAAGGTATCTAGAAGGAGCTACAAAAATACTTAAACGCTATAAACATTCCAGCTATTTTCCCAAAGAAAATATGTATGTGCATTTACAATAATTTAATAAAGATCTTAAAAGGAATAGTAAATTAATTGCCTATGTTATCAGAAAAAGTAAAACTTGCCATAAAATGTTACCTCAATTCATTAATCATAAATCAATTTCACAGATATTTATAATAATACTTGAAAAGCAATTTTGATGTTTTAAGAACAGATATTAGTATTAGGGAGGGTAAACTATGAGGGAACATTTTTTAAAAACTATTTTAAATATAAAACATTGCAAAAAAATTTTACTTTGGATTCAAACTAACATAAACATGGTTTCAGGGCATGAAGCTGTAAAATAAGGACATTAAAATATTAAAATAGTGATAGTAATTGACAGTATTATTTAAAAGCTAATTAATATCTTTTGACCTTGTTATTCCATCACTCCCCATGATGTTGTATTCCAGCCTTGGGGATGGGATGTGAATGCTTCTGCTTAAAATCTAAGAGCATACCACGGGAGCTGCATCCACATCACTGGCCCTCACATCCCTTGGGTAGAACTTAACCCCTTGGCCCCACCAGGTTTCAGGGGAACCTGGAGAACATCCTCTTTATACTGGCCATTCATGTCCCCAGTTGAGATTTAGATGGGAAGTGTTAGTGGAGAAAAGTAGTGGTCATGACCACAGCTATGTGGCAGAAGTGAAATCTTCGCCTTTCTAATATACTCCATAAATAAACACTTAGCTGAAAACCTATTTTAGAAACCTAGTCTTAATATACAAATAATTGTTTCCTTTGCTTATTTCTTACAAAGTAAAAAACAATATTAATTTTCAGACTAAAATATGTCAGTCATTGGATGGTGAATTATAGTTACAAATTCTAATTAACCTGGGCAACAAGGTTTTAAATTATCAATAAATCTTAAAAAATGTAATTGACTGTTATTTTACAGAAGCCTAAGGTAACGGAGAAGTTGTACAGTTTGTTCAAAGTGCCCTGATTGTCAGTGCAGAGTCTAGAACTGAAACTTGGTTTATTGATACCCAGGTGTGACTGTTCTATTAAAATCACAGTTGTGTTTTTTTTTTTTTTAATGTCATAAGCAAGATGTTATGAAATCTTCAAGTGTGGGAGATACTCCCAAGTCTGAAAAGGGAGAGGATTAAAACAAATATGATGGAGTTCATACAAAGAAAAGTAGCATAAATACTGTTAGATGCAAATGTCTTTAAAAAGCACTTAAATCATTCCTATAAAGTATGTCTTTAAAAGTGCAACGTTTCAATGGTAACAACACAATTCTTAATTCTCTGAATTCAGTTAGAATAAAAGAAGGAATGGGAATGGGTTTCTACAGAGCCTATAAAAATGATAAAGGTAATTCTGCCTAGAAACATACACATACACACAAACACGGCAAGAGAAATAGAAAAAAAAATCCATTTCCATCTTTTACAATACCTTGTTTAAAAGATAAAAATAAAGATAATATAATTGTCTTTAATGGTAAGCATCATACTTTTAAAGTTAAGATGGGATATTTTCAGGATCATAAGTCTTCTGTCACAGTAAAAGCAACATATCATTCTGAAACAGATATAAATGGCATAAAGAGGTGAATTCAAGGTGGAAGATGAGGGAAGAGAAGCAAATTATTATGAGAGTCTGACCTCTTATATTTACTACTCTTATAGATATCTGCACAGATAGCTTCACATTCAGCTTTTTATTCATTTCTCTTATTTACCTTTCTCTCTTGGAGAGGAAAGAGACTGGGTCTAGAAACAGTGAGTTTACCAGGAATAAATGAATGATCAAACAAATGAGTCCAGTTGATTCCAGATTACTTATGATACTTCAGCACATTCATTAACCACTGATGTCATACAGAAGATGTGTTTTATGAATACTACATGACTTTCCTGTTTTTTTTTATTATTGTGCTATTTCAGAATAGTGAATGCTGCTAATTTTGTTGATTTAACTCTGCTAACTCAGTATTTTATTAAATGAGAAATTTGAATCATTTATGCTTTGAGACATGCCTAGAGAGTTATGAATTGACGGAAGGTACACTCATTTAGAAAGTGTTTTTTTTTCATAATGCTATAAATCCCAAGAGGAAGAAGTAAATGACAACCAAGGAAGCAAACTTCTGTTGCAAGAATAATTCTCATTTTGATTTTAAGACTTTCTGAAAAGTGGAATATGAATCTAAGAGTACTGAAAGTGACTTAAGTTATTTCACATTGGAATCTCTACCTATGAATCATGAAACTAAAAAAGATAAAGTCAAACCAAGGGGAAACAAAATAACTTCCTTTGAAACAAAACTGATAGTAAGTTTTCAATAAAAAGATTGCAATCTCTACGGAAAAAAAATATATGAAGCTTTTCTTGAAGTTATTAAATAAGATTAATTACTTGAAAATGAATAAATATGTGGAGTTAGCAATCTAGCGTAACTTTCTCTTTAGCACTGCTCAATGTAGTAGACAATTACAAAGAATTTTCTGAGAAAACAGAAAAATGACATTTTTACATCTTGAATTTTTGCAATTCACATTACAAAAACAAGTAAATAATATTATTCATTTTCAAATTTTAAATATTCTTCATTTTGATTAGAAATCGATTTTTAAAATTTGAGTCTATTTTTCTGCTAATATTTAAATCAGCAATGTGTTTATATTTTAATTTATTTTTTACTTGACATTTGAAAGTGTTAGTGCACATTAACATTTAAAATGAATTAAGTATCAATTTTCTTCTCTCTCTTTTTTTTTTAGAATTTTAAGCAGTCTTTAATAACAAATAGTATCAATGCCACTATTTTGTAGTAATTCCTGAGAAATCACATAATGAAGTCATGTGATCTGCTCTCTTGACCTCAGCTGACTGAATTCAGAAAAAATACCATTTCTATGATAACTAGATAACCGTCAGAAAGCTGGGGAAAATATATCCCCATTCCCTTTTTCTTCTTTGAATTTTTTTCAGCAGTTTATCAAACCGTCATTTAAAATTTTTATATCTATTTTTATTTTAATCATCGATTAAACACGCAAAAATAAATGATCATGAAAATAGCAAAGATATATTATTACAGATTGTTAACAATCACTTTTTTGTTTTTCTAAACCATGTTCTTTTAGTAATAACTTCCTCTGAAAGATATTCACTAACCATACTTTTGTTGCCAATCCACTTATTGATTTAAACATATTTTTTTCCTAATTTCCTTAAACTGGAAATGAGAAAACTACCGTGATTAGCCGCTGCTATCTTTTAGCTACACAATATGAGGCATGTCCCCTTAACTCTCTGAATTTCAATTTTAGCAACCTGAGACTTGGGACATTCACTTAGCATACATCAGTATTCTTTTAATTTTTAGACTCAGGTAGCATTCGAAATAAGACACAATGTTAAAGAAAAAAACAACAAAACATTGTGAGCATTAAGTTGTGTGATGTATATGGAAATGTTTTAGAAATTACAGAATGTATGCCATTGTATATTATATTTATTATATATTTAATAGTATAGCTCCCTTAGGATCAATTATATGAAAATATAAAAATAATTTCCTCGTTTCCCCTTCTATGTTTGATTCTTGCATGTGGTCTTACCATAGTAGAATTGGAAATAAGAAGCTATTTATTCACAAATTCAACTGAATTAGCCCTGTTAGTCACATATATTCAGGAGTTTTAACTGTTATCTCTAAATTCTGAGATATTGAGCTGTTTGTTTATAACCTGGTCATTCCTAGAAAAGTCAGGTATTTACGCGACACCTGAGACTCAACAGTTAGAGCTCTGTAGCTAGGAAAGCCAGCACTCCCCCACACAGGTACTATGTAAAAGCTGAAAAAGGGATCAGACTATGACTAGAGATAGGAATGAAGCTGAGCTGGATAGGACTGGGGTAGATCAGAATACAGGGTAAAGGATGATATTGTTCATATTTTAAAACTTCAACTTCTGTGTGAGATCAAAGGGAAAGATATTTATTTGGTGCAAAATTTTAATTTTGGGTACTGCATTGCCTAATTTAACTTCTATGGTCAGTTTCTCTGAACATCATAAGTAAATGGAATTTTAAATACGACATGAGATATTGTCCAGGTTACTGTGATGCCCCAATATATCCCAGAGAATTTGCAGTGAATAAAGAAGTACTTGCAAAGTCCCCTTGGGTCCTGGGGAGAAAGGAGGAAATATTCAATTTCCCTATTTGGAGAATTTCTGATACTCTTGCCAGCAGTGGGGACAACCAAATCAATAAGCTGCACCCTCAATCTTGAAATTCGCCCCTATGAAACTTATTCCTACAAAGGATAGGCTAAGCCTACTTATAATTATGCCTAAGAGTCACCCCCAGAGAACCTCTTTTGTTGCTTAGATGTGGCCTCACTCTCTAAGCAACTGAGCAGGTGAACTCACTGTCCTTCCTCCTACATGGGACATGACTCCCAGGGATGCAAACCTCCCTGGCAATGTGGGACAGAAATCCTGGGATGAGCTGGAACCCAGTATCAAGGGATCAAGAAGGCCTTCTTGACCAAAAGGGGAAGAAAGAAATGAGACAAAATAGAGTTTCGGTGGGTGAGAGATTTCAGAGTCGAGAGGTTATCCTGGAGGTTATTCCTATGCATTTGATAGAGAGCCATTTTTAGTTTATGGTGTATTGGAGTGGATAGAGGGAAGTATTTGAAATTGTTGAGCTGTGTTCTAGTAGGCTTGACTCTTGAAGATGACTGTATAACATATGGCTTTTATAATGTGACTGTGTGATTGTGAAAACCTTGTGTCTGATGCTCCTTTTATCCAGTATACAGATAGATGAGTTAACCAAGGACCTAGAAGCTGCAGTCCGGCAACATACTTTGGTGAGCTAGTCAGGAGGCACTTCTCTCACCATCTGGTCTAGCGATACCAGGAGGCTTGGCTCCGTACTGTCACTTTTTCTTCTCACTTGGCTCATTGCTACCCTCCCCTATGTTCTCATTTTCACTGCTTTCTCTCGGAATTTTGAGGCTCTAATCCAGCACCTCAGAACATAGCCTCAGCTCACCCTGAGCCATAGGCTCTCTCCTTGGAGGCGGAAGAAGCCCTGTCTCCATGCCGTGTAGACCCAAGGAGGCCCAGGGCAGCAGCGGATTCCACCCTTTGGAGCCTGACTGAAGGCTTCAGCTGTGTCAAGCAAGAGTCCAATGTTAGCCAAATCAAGTCGCTTTCTCTCTCTCTCTCTCCTGGCCCCTTACCCCCTCAGCTCTCTGAGACTTCCCCACACTCTCATTTCTTCCCTTCTGAGGACCCAGACTGTTGTTCCTCTTGGTGAATCTGTTCCTTTTTCCACCTCCTCCACAGAGGTCCTCGCCCCTGCCTGCATGAGAATCTCCTTTCTCCTCTGTCTCACTTTCTATGCCTTCTGAGACATTCCATCTTTCGTAATACAGGATTCTGGACTAAGGATTCTTGTATGAAACAAGGTATTTAATATTCTATGGGGTCATCTCTGGTTTATGCCCATGGGAACTGGGTAGTTTCCAACAGGAATATCTCTTCCTAAAAGCCAGAAGTGAGGTTCACAGAATAAATAAAAGCCCAGTTCTCATTCCCTCTGGGTCTTTCCATCTCTTCATCTGCTACAACATCTTAAGTCCAAGAATGTTCTGCTATTATCTCTCCTGAAGGTGTCATCCAGTGCAGAAGAAACCATCCAGTCCCTGCCACTGGCTGAGAAGAATAGGCTGTTGGGAGTGCATTCACTTTCACTTTTTAAGACCCATCTTGAAGGGACAGAGGAACCCTCCCTCCTGGCCCTGTCCTACAATATGTCCATACCTAGACTCCTCTAATTGCCTAAAAAGCATGCTAAGTCACGCTCTT
Organism: Tamandua tetradactyla; assembly: GCF_023851605.1. NCBI lineage: Eukaryota > Metazoa > Chordata > Mammalia > Pilosa > Myrmecophagidae > Tamandua > Tamandua tetradactyla. Next base: position 65,430,647 of record NC_135336.1, on the reverse strand, counting down.
AGAAGGCCAATTTCCTTGTTGCATGTTCTTTCCCTCTAGGTTGATCACAGCAACACCCAGGGCTGGCATCCAGGAAATTCCTGACCTAATATTTCTTTGTTTGTGGCAACGATTCTCTTAAACACCACTCTAGACAGCAAGTTAAGAGCACAGACACTGAGGAAGACACAGTGCACTGGATCAGCAATTTCAGGACATTACCGGGCCATCCGTCTCCTGAGTCTTTGAAGACCTGAGAGACACTCGGGGATAGGGAGCCTAATCCCATGGGCCCAGGGGAACAGTGCTCAGAACAGCAAGCCAGTGACCTGGAATGCCAGGCACCAGTATGGAAATCTGTTTTTTTACCTCTCTTCTTTAAATAGGTGGTGCCTCCAGTATTTTCTACAGCATACTGCTTAGTCATAATATCACCTGGAAAATGGCCAATGTTAGCCCACAAATAGGACAGTCAGCCATAACCTTATATCACAACTAAACCTCTTTTATAATTAGTAAGGAAAGTGGCAAGACATTCCTTATGTACAGCTTTTATAGCCTTATATCAGGACAAACCCATAAAGGTCCCATGCAAATTATGTTATGCCCAGAAAAAACTGTCAAAAACTTCTTCCTCATGACTCTTCTTCATGAAATGAGGCAAATATTTTAAATAATCCTCTTTTAAATAGCACTCAACCCAGAATCCTCATATAGTCTCTACTGAAACCCACTGCAGCCAAATACAAAACTTCTCTTCTAAATTATGCTCTCTTTTTACCCCTTAGGAAATAGGAAACCTAGAGGGAAAAAGGTCTCCTCTTTTCCTTTCCTAGAGAAAATGGAAAATTCCAACTGTCAATATAAACTAAAAAGGATGAGCATAGCCATTCAATGGGACTGTCAATTACAATACCAACCTCCAGACTGTAAAAGACTAGAAAAGTAGTTAGAAACTCCCTGCCCAAATACTTTTAGCTCTCTATCAAGAAAAAGACCTAAAAAAGACTTGTCACTTCTGTTATGCCCAAACCTCAATTTCCATTAAAGGAAAAAACAGTTGTTTATTAAAAAGCATGAAAAAATGTGCCACCAAGCCAATTAATTGTAATAAGCTAAGGGAAATCACTCAGGAGAAAGAAGAAAGCCCTGCCCTGGAGGGAAGTTCTACAAATGTTATTAAGGCAAGCCTGGATTCCCAGGTAAGTCAGATTTTGGTAGGCACCCTTTTCATCAGTCTGCCCTGACATCTGAAGATAGCGGCAAAAGCTCTCCAGGGGCTCACCAACTCCCACTAATGATTTATTAGAAATGGCCTTTTATGTCTTTAACAATCTAAACAAGGCCAAGGAGGAGGTGAAATCAAAGAGACGTAAGCAAAAGACCAGAGAACAGGCTCAGCTATTGCAGTCACTGTTAATAGCACCCTGCCCTCTCAAGGTCACCCAAATCATGGCTCCAAGCCTCAACAGCTTTGCTTCAAGAACTGTGAGTCAGAAGGTCACTAGCAAAGAGGATGACAGGAACCGCAAGACAACACAGCCTCGGGACCCACTGAAGCCTTGCTCCAGCTGCCACCAACAAGGCTTCTGGCCCAAGAGCGGCACTGTCTCCCAAAGTGGGAGGAGAACAGCCCCTCAAGGCAAGTGGAGAAGACTGAGGGTGCCCAAGGCTGCATATGGCTCTGCCGACTTCACATCTGACCAACTAAGGAGCCCCAGGTGACACTCAATGGGACAGGTAAGATTATTAATTTCTTCATTATCACTGGAGCCATTCAGTCCTAAACTGCCACTCTGGGCCTACCTCCACTCAGACTTGTCTTAATTAGTTGACAGTAAAGCTGACAGTAAAGCCAAAACTAAAATCTTCACTATCCAATGTCCTTTATGGGCTCAAGGACATTCTAGTATCCTATGAGTTTCTCATTGTCCTTGAATGCCCCATACCCTTCTAGGGAAACCTTTTTCACTCTGTGGGGGCCACTTTAAGACTAGCAAACCCAGCTAGTGTTTACTCTCTTGTTTACCGGAGGCCACTAGACCAAGGCCTCTTAGCATCCCGAGAATATCCTTAAGCCAATAAACCTGTCTGTATGGGATGAAAGCATCCCAGGGTAAACCCGCACATAACTTTTGACTGTATGCAAGTTTTCAGTTCTAAATCTTAAAAACACATTTTTGCATTCCTCTTTACCCTAACTGTCAATACCTATTTGCAATTGAATGGCAGGGACTTAAAAATAATATTCCCACACTACTCACCTAGACAGTGCTGCCCCAAGAGCTTCAAAATAATCCCTATATCTTTAAAAATACCTCAGCAGCAGACCTTACTGGCCTCTAACTATTTCAAAGTACAGTCTTGCAATTTGTTAACTTTATAAGCTAACCTATTTCTAATACAAATGAATTTTGTTTGTTGTAATTATCGCTAACTACATGTATATTCATTAACAAAAAGGTTTAAGAAAGTGAATTCTGTGGTCATTACTGACTACAAGTCCTGAATGGATGTGGAAAATTATGGAGAATTTAAGAAAGTAAATTTCGTTTGTAATCACTGCTGATTACAAGAAATTATAGTTTATAAAAATGAATTCTGTGCAGTGCGACGGTGGCACAGTGGAAGAAATCTCACCTGCCATGCCAGAGACACGGGTTCAATTCCCAGTGCCTGCCCATGTAAAAAAAAAAAAAAAGGTGAATTCCATACTGCTTTCTATTAAACCACTCTAAATGAAAAGTTATAGCAAGTTTTCCTTAATCATATGAGTACTCATCTAAAAGATAAAAATGTTATATCAGAATAATATCCTTGTTAATATTTATGTTAACTTTAACATCCTTTATTTCAGAAGACAATCTTCTCACTCTTAAAGGAAAACTATTACAAAAATTTATTCTTTCACTTTGCAAAAGTAAAGTGCTAAAATAGTTTTAACATATTACCTTAAAAAAGTGTTTAAGAAACAATACAATAATGAAGAGATTTTCTATCCTTTGGCTAACTAAACTTGCATGGGTGAAATGATATTCATATATTCAGAGATTGTTTCTATCAATACTGATCTTTATAAGATTAAAAGTTACAAATTATGGTAACAACCACAAGTGCTTGTCAATTAATTATACTGCTTTACTAAAAGTTCAGGTGGTCAGCTGTAAGTCAGAACTGTATCTTCAACAAAAGGACTTTAAAAGAGAAACAAGGTAAATATGAAATCATGTTCTACCTGTTAACTAACGTAACCCTGGTAAATGTGTAAAGTAAAACAGGACACAACTTCTGCTATAGTTTGTAGTCAATGACCTCAATATAAAACAACTGTCATATGTTTTTATTTCTGAAAGGAAATTCACTTAAAAATGCTTATAAAAAAATTAAAGCTTAAAGTGTAAGCTCTTACAGCAATCACATTTACTACTAAGCCTTAACTGTTTCTGAATTCTGAAATGCTTTACTCTTTATATAACCTAGTAGTTCCCTAGAAGTTTAATTATTTGTGTAACACCCAAAACTCAGAGTTAAAGTTCTTCAGCTCTGAAAGTCAGCATTATTCCATATAGCAACATGGAAATGATGCTGAACTAGTTAGGACTAAAATAAATATATTCTAAAACTTTAACTTCTGTGTGAGACCAAAAAAAAAAAAAAAAAACAAGCCAGAGTATTTTAAGTAAAAAATATATGTAAAACATATATATATATAGTTGCAAAGTCCCTTAAACTAAAAACAAAACACAACAAACAACCAAAAAAACTACAAAACCATTAAACTTCCCCATCTGGGGAATTCTTTCTATTCTCTTAAGCAATGAGGGTTTTTAATTTAATAAGCCAAAGCCCTGTCCCAGAAACTTTAGCTCAGAAAGAAAAACTAATTGCCCTCACCAGAGCTCTAGAACTAGGAAAAGGAAAAAGATTGTGCCTCCCTAGTCCTGCATGCTCATGCAGCAGTGTAAAAAGAATGAAGCTTTCTCCCAATTAAGCACCATCAAGAGATACCCAATTTCTTAAATGCTGTGCTTTTACCAACAAAAAATAGGAGTAATTCATTGCCCTGACCATCAAAAAAAAAACTAACATCTCGCAAGGAAATAACCAAGCCACTGCAGCAACTAAGGCCACAGCTCGATCAATTAAATCCCTTCTAAGACTCAATCCTGTGCCCTTTAAATTAGCACATGTGCCCTCTTATTCCCCAGTCAAGCAGGAACAAGCAGCTAAGATTCACTCTTGGACCTGAAAGATGGTCATTTCCTTCCCTCTCCCCAAATCTCACTTGGCTAATGCATCTCCTAAGCCTGCTTACTTCTATCCTACTCTTGCTATTAATAGACCCTTGCATTTTTAAGCTTCTCACCAAGTTTATTTCTTCCAGACTAGAAGCCTTTCATGCAAACCAATGCTGATGTGAGGATTTATTTTCAGCAGTTCCAACTACCCCTCTGGAGTCTTCCCCTCTCAACTTAAATGAGATAACCAGAATGTTCTACACCCCATCAGGCAGTGCCTCCAGCCCCAGACAAGCCAGAAATAGCTACAAGGGTTGTTCCTCAACAACCCTGAAGATTAAGGAGTGAGAACTCTCTGCAGGGGAATCTGAGCAGAATAGAACAGGGAGAGGGTAGAGAAAAAAAGAAAAGTGAAGGAGCCCTCATCCAAGAATGGCTAATCAAGGTCAGGGAGGCTGTGTCCTGGGCAGACAACCCACCCAGGGGGCTACCCACCCAGGGGTCTATCCACTTAGGGAAAACACCCAGCAGCAGCTGACCCATCTGAAGCCAAAAAACTCCCAACCAAGTGAGTCATCTATAGAGAAGGGTGGAACCAACCGACCCACCCAAATGCACTATTGACTACCAGGCCCTCCTCGAGAGAAGGGAAGAGATAGGAAAAAAGCCCTGAAAAAGGAAGGGGAAGGGGGAAGAAGTAAAGCTAATCTATAAAAGCAAATGGCCCCACATTAACTATGGCCTCTCACCTCCTTCACCTCTGTCTTTGTGAGAGTGCTCACAGACCCTCTTACATATGTATCTAACATATATTTTTTTAGCTGCTTACTCTAAAAAAAAAGACAAAAGTAAACAAAACAAAATAAAACTATCATCTGGCATTGATCTAAGAAATCCATAAGGGTCTTACTGATTTTTGAAAAACAGAATACATATCTGAATATCTGACAAAATGTTAATATCTGTAAAAATGATTTAGTGAAAGACTACAAAATTGTGCTATTTTTTATTTCTTATTTTTTTAACTCATGTGTGCCCCACTAAAAGGAAAAAAACATTACAGAAAGTGTAAAATCTCTAAAACGTGGAAACAATGAGGCTGCTTTTTAATCTGCCAAACTTTCTTAACTGCTCTTTTAGAATATTAATTTATTATATGCCATTTGATGAAATTACTTTGCTTAAAATAGCTGGTTATAAACTAATGCTAAAAATTATAAGGTAATTCTCCCGCTCCCCCCCACAAAGACATGCATTTAATGAAAAGCTTTAAGAAAAATGTAGAAGCCTTGTGATATGCTAGATTCTATGCTAGCTGCTTACTTGAAATATAATAGGGAAGAAAATACATACCACCCCTACTTATTTTCACTAATTTTTAAAGTTATCATGGGAGTCGTTTATTTAATAGTTTTCCAAATGTAATTGTATTATGTGCCATGAAAGGTAAGTTCAGGAGGCTATAAAAATGTATAATAGGGACAATTAGCCTAGTTTGAAGATTTAGAAAAGGCTTTCCTAAGGAAATAAGACTTAAAGATGTTAGGATTTCGTCAGGTATGGGAGGAATATTTGAGAGTGATGATTCCAGGCAGGGGCATCCAAAGGGGCGTGAAGTTCATCTGAACTGAACATTCAATGAACTGAAAGGAGCTTCCTTGGCGGCAGTAGAATGCTCAGGGGTGAGACCCATGGGAGCACATTCATGCCAGGCTTACAGGTCAGCTGGAGGACACAGTAATAATTGAAGGCTTTTAAGGAGAGCATTGGTATCATCAGAAAAATGGTCAAAGAAATTAAGTCATTACAGCTCACGGAGAAATACTGAATTACATAAAACAGCATTCATAATCAGAAATCATAGTGCTATTTGGAGATTGCTGATTTCAAAGCTGAGGGCCAGCATTATCTAAACACTGGGTTTGAATAAAATCCTGAGATAAAAGGAATAAAAAAAGTGCTATATTGGTGTTCAACTTTAAAAGATACGGTTTATTTCAAGGAGAAAAGAATAAAACTTCAAAAGACCTCTGTCCTAAACCAAAGGATACCCCCAAATATGGTCAGTTTATAGAGAGAGGCTATCTAGACGCTTACCTAGAGAATGCTAAAAATAATTAAGTTTTTTAATGAGTTATTTTGAAAGTTTCATGGGAAGAGTTTCCAAAGCAGAATTCATATTTAGCTTGCCCTAGACTTACTATATACAGTTAAAATGATATTAATATAAATATTTCAAAAAGTATATGCCTTGTGTGAAGTTCCTAGAGGTACGCTGCAACCATAATTGTCTGGGATTTATTTTTACACTCAAAGAAAATACCAAGAATCAGAAAATAGTTCTGTGGATTTCCTTTATTTATTAGAGTACTGATGGTCTTTGTTGATGATTATTATAGCCATATGGTGTTATAGTCATAATTTCAGGAATTATTCAAAATGTTACTTTCCCAAAAGCTTACTTTTAATCTAACATTTTCTATGCAGTGGTTCCATCAGATAAAGCAATAGTTTTTTAATACTGCAGATGTCTTTACAGACTTAGTGACTCCATTTCTAAATATTATTAGCATAAAAACTGTATATTAAGATTAAAATATATTTTATCTAAAGTCTTTTTCTTGTTTAAAATGTTGTGCATCTATTTTTATAAGTCACTGACTTTATGAAAAAATACTTAATCATACATATGCTTAGAAACATATTGTCTAAATTATTTTTTGAATGCTTTATTCCCTTTGCGTTGCATGGTACTGAAACAACCAAATTTCCTTGTCAGTTGCATTATTCTCATTAAGAACTTCTATCAGATCTTTCTTATGGGGAAGTTATTGATATTAAATTAACTATTACCATTAAGTCTCCATAATCTACAGATAATCTTGTTTTACTATTATGATTCCCTGGAGGCTATGCTATAAGCTATAGGACAGAGTTGATACCTTCACCAAAGGACAGTCTCAGTAAAATGACGCAATTAGGTATTTTAAAGTACTGACACTTCAAAAGATAGATTCTTAGATACAGGTTTCTGAGCTGACACTGCTTTCCAATTTTCAGACTAAACTAGTAGACTGAGCCAGGTATTCTAGGACTTTCAGAAGCAGTGGGCTTTTTGAAAGTGCAATGCTAACCCTAGATCTAGTAGTACAACGATTAATTACATAGGACTACATGAACTCAAAAGGTAATTTTTATTTTAGTTTTTGGGAAATTCTTTTATTTTTCAGATATATAAAGAAGACTTTTTTTTTCTTCTTGAGGTATCTGTAGATTACCACAATTTTAAAAATCTGATTTTATAAGTCAAATAAAATATTTACAAATTTCTCACTGACTTATAATTCAGATCCTCTTACCAATTCCCCTCACTTTATAGGGCAACATAATTATTTGCATAGGTTCATGCCCTCCACCTTTTTAATTGGGGTACAACCAAGGCTTTGCTGGGAGTGCCATATCTGAGAGTGATGCTCATTGAGTCAGGTAGGACCAGCTGCTTTTCAGGAATAAATAAGTCTCACTTTACTTATGGACCCAATACCAGAAAGACCCACTCAGGAAATGTGGCCTGATGCCATGCTGTCATGGTGAAGCCACACATACGGTCAGGAAGGTGACTTCCTGGCAAAAAAACACTTTAACTTTGGTGACCCTAAGAGAGGCCTACACTCAAATGTATAGGTAGTGCAGGTGAAATCTGGTATATGGTGTCTTAGGCTTGACTTCTTTAACTCAGAATACCAAACAACAGAAGCTTGTAAAAGTACGACCTGAGGTTCCTTATGAAAATTTCTAGATAGAAATTATTTAATCTAAAACTCTAAGGCTATTATTGTAGAACGATAAGTCAGCCTCTTTGATGTATTCCCCAGTCTTTTCTGTCTCTCCTTAGTATAAAAGATGGTGAAATCTTTTAAAGCATAAATGTTCAAATGATCATTGTTGACCAAATAGAATAGAAAAACATATTAGTTGGTTATTACATTTTATTATTCAGACCCTATGGAAAACAATGATATTCAAACATGCATATTTTTCCCCATTTTTTAAAAATAAAATAATTTTTGACTGTCACAATATACCTGGGCCTTAGTCTAACTATCATAAACCAAGCATACTGGTGTACGATTACCTTCAAGATCTTTTCAACTCTAAATAATATTAGCTTAATAGGTTATTATGGCAATTATATCATTCTCATATTGAATATACAAATACTACAATAATAAGAGAAACACAGAATAATCAAATTCATAGTAACAGTAAATCTGAGTTTTAAAAATTGTTCGGTCCACTTGCTGAAAGCAATATTCAATAAATACCAGCTGTCAGACTTGCATTTTTTTCTCATATATTAGTATAACATAAATCTTACAGTAATTTTCTTCTTGCAGTTTACAGAAAGAAACAGTTGTAACTTTGTATTTTAAACCTGAAAAGCCACATTATATTAGTTAACATTTAAAATGTAGATTAGATATATGTTCAATTCATATTTACCCATGAAATTGAGATAGGCTTCTCCTCCAAGTCCATGAGTAATGAGTCGGATCAGTTTATGAAGTTGTATTCCACGATCAATAACTGGAGTAAAAGGGGTCAGTACACTCATATTTGTGTACATTTCTGCATCCATCAACCAAAAGGCTAGTGTCTTATCACCAACAAGTGCCTACAGAAATAAACATCACTGAGATAAATGCAAACAAGGCATACTAGGCAGCTGCGATTTACTCTCAAAAAACATATGGTGATGGTGATAAAGGATGAGAAACAATGTAGGAAGAGTGTATGAGTTAGTATTAATTTCACATATTTACCAATAATGACTTTCTTTGCTGATGCTGAGCTGGTAAAATATATTAGAGATCAACAAATTTTTTTTTTTAGATTCAAATTTTACTTTTAAGTGTGTTTCTGAAATATTCATGATATGCTACCTGGATATGCTACCTGAACTGATGATTCAATTTCCTGAAATTGGAATGTTCATTTACTATAATGTTGGAGCTACTAAATAGATTTTTAAAACAATTTGAAGGCCATGATATAATTTGCTTTGAAGGAATGGAAGAGTTTCTAAAAAATAATTTATATGTGTGTGCTTGCAGGTGTGTGTGTGTGTTACACTTTACATAATATATTTGTACAAATAAATTATAATGATTTTCCCTTCTTCTCCAGGTAAAGAAAACAGATTGAGAACTTTTTGATATATGTGAACTTGCTTTTTCATTGTATTTGCCACTTATGCTAGAATTAGTTTGTTTTTTCTGAAAAGATAATAATTGAAATTGGGGTAGGTATCTTAGAAATGCCTTGACTGGCAGAAGAGAAGCCTCCTAATACTCTGAATTATTCATGGTTAAAAATAGCTAACTAATGCAGAGCACTCTTCATTGACAAAACAGTAACATATAGTAAAACCTGTAATAGACAGGATCCCTTAATCTCATTAATCTATTACAATCATTTCTATTTTTAGAAAATATATTTTACTTTCAAACCCATTATACTCATACCTACTGTTGATTCTTTAAAACACTGTTACAAGAAGATCTAATCATTCTGTGGGTCTCGTTCTTACTTTCAGGACCATGGAAGCAGATGGTTATTGTCAAAGAGTGCCCAGAGTTCAATCTTAAATGGCAGTTGTCAGCAAGCTGAGTTGATTTCAAATTTTTTTGATTTATCAAAACAGACTAACTTATGAATAAATGTTTTATATCTAAACATATAAAATGAATATATGCAAATAAAATGTACTTTTCATCTGTATATGATGTATGACAGTTTTATACAGCTTAGCTTGGAAGTTGCACTGCTAAAAAGTTTGAAAACAAAGTATATAAACTACAAACACATTTGTTAAATTGTTATTTTATAGCACCAATTCTTAAACAATTTTATCTTTCCACTCGTTTTGAGTTCTTTATGTTCTTGCACGGACTTGCATTTATTTCTAGAAACTCAATGCATATGAAATTATTTTGATAATCTCTGTTTAGGTTCACAGATGATATTTATTCTCATAATATAACAGTTGCCTGTTCCTCTGAAAAATCTTATTGAGGTAATAGATAAAATTAATTTAATTTTACCAATTCTATTACTAAATTTTATAAATTTAACTGCTAAGAAAGATTACTAATTTATCTAAAAATTTAAAATAACTTCCCAAAGGACTTTTAAATATGATGTATATATTTCGCTATTATTATTTAAATAAATTACATCTGTATGTATATTTACATTTTTATGAGGTTTAAAGATCAGAGTACATTTACTTTTAGAAAGAACTAGGTAATTGGCATTATTTAATATGTAACAATTTGTAATACAAGAGAGAATTACCTGGTTTTTTAAAAGAGTGAAAGAACTACTAGTTATTCTATGTTTTAGTAAAGTTTTAGAAGAAAATTCTGAAAGAAATCTTTTCATTTTACCTTCAATTCATGCATTCCATTCATTTATTCTCTCATTCATCACACACACACACACAGAAAAAAATCCAGAATACACAATGTGCTACAACTGGTGGGAATTTGCAATAGAAAGACATAATTTAGGCATGCATTTCTATTTCCACCTTATGTATCTGGTGACAATTTCTGTCCCCTTTATACCATATTAATTGTCTTACTTTGCCAGGGCTGGTGGAACACAGTACCACAGAGTAGTTCGCTTAAACAATAGGAGTTTCTTCTCTCACAGTTTTGGAGTTTAGAACTTCAAAATCAAGGCATAAGCAGGGCCATGCTTTTTCTGAAGTCTGTAGCATTCAGTGGTGGCTTGTAAACCATCCATAACTCAAACTCTGCCTTTATCATATGGCTGTCTTTCTCTCGCTCTGTTTCTTACTACTGTATCCAAATTTCCTCTGCTTATAAGGGTCCCAGTCATAATGAATTATGGCCCACCTTTAAGTTTGGTCTTACCCTAACTAGTACTACTCAAAAGATCCTATTGACGATTGGGCTCACATCCACAGGACTGGAGTTAAGACTTGAACATGTTCTCTGTGGGGTTAATGCACACTCCATAATATTTGTCATTCACAGTTTTGTTGTATTTTGGTTCTGGTTTGTTCAAAGGTAATTTCTTTGATCTGCTGTATGGTTTAGGATACTATTCATTGTAGTGGAAGATGCAAATTGGAAGATGCAAAAGTTAGCATATGTCTCCCTCTGAACTAGCAAATTTTCTGTAAAGGGCCAGCTAGTAAATATTTTAGGTGTTGTGGTCTACTTTCTCTGTTTCAACTACTCACATTTTTCATTATAGCATAAAAGCAGACAGAGACAATACATAAATAAATTAGTATGTGTGTTCTAATTAACTTTATTAACCAAAACAGGAAGCAGGTAGGATTTGGTCCATGGACTTGAGTTTGTTGATCCCTGATCTACTTATATTTTCTTCATGATTAGAGGAGACAGCTAAAAAACCATCTGTTTATCTTAGAAGGCTAACTTCTCTTGAAATGACAGTAAAGCTTAGCTTCAGTTTTCTTAATATCTAGAAATAATTAAAAAAAATCAGTCTCCTTTTTAATCTATAAAAAGCACACTTTTTATGTTGATGTTTATGATAATTAATATGCCTTTAAATAACAAATTGTGTTTTCTATTTATTCCTCTATATTAATTGAGGGATTACAAGGAGGAATCACAGTGCTTAACACTGGAAGTATGAAAGTAACTGAAACAAATTTTCTGCGTAAAACCTGATGGGAACCCCTGAAGGATGGGGTAACTATTTATCCCTATATGACTTGCAGAGACGGCAGAGAGAATGTGATACATGAACCTTGTTATTAGGTTCAAGTAGGAGGGTCCCAGGTGAAGTAGACAGACACAGGTGCAAAGGAAAAAGTATAAGACTGGGACAATCTTGACCTGTTCACGAATGGGTGTGAATTTTTAAGTATGGAAGAATAGAATATTTGGGGTTACGGTGATCAACTAGTATGATATTTTAGTTATTGCGGGAAAGGGTGATGATAGCTTGTCAAAGGCATTAAAGAAAGCTTACAGAAGGAAAGACCAAAATGGAAACCAAAATTATCCTGGATCAGTACCAATATTACTTTATAGGACAAAGGAAAACACAACAGGCAACACCGCAATTGCAATTAACAATCTATTAATTACAGTATGACAGCGTAAAATTGCTATTATATTTTGAAGCTGGAATTCCAGGTCTCAAAAATTATTTTAAAATGTTTTTCTCAAGTTTAAATAATTTTCATGTAAAGAATATGTATTAAATAAGTTATATTAACAGTACTAAGCAATAGAATATTTACATTTATTAATAAATACACACAGACAGGCAATTAGTTTACACAGATATTTACTTCATGAATATATCACTTACCTGATCATGGCTCTCTGCATAAGCAATGCACTTTTCAAGGTAGCGTCTGTTTGTGAGGGTGTACACTATATCGCCCATATTCCAGTCTTCATCTTTAAACTCTTTGAGGATCTAGATGTAACAGAGAAAAATAAACCATTGACTGAAGCCATTGTTTATCTTATTCTAAACAACAATCTGAGTGTATAGATCATATCAACCCAAGTTATGTGACACACAGATATAAGCAAAGATCTCGTGGTTTAAAATTTACTGAAATCACAACTTTTGTGGTCTATCCGAACAGCAATGGCGTAGATTATGCATGTGTGGTGTGTAATGTGTGTGCGTGTGTATTTGTGCATATGATTTAATTAGTACATTTTAGGATCTTTACAGCCTTTTTTCCCTGTAATAACTTTTACTTCTTATTAACGAGGCACAGTAAATTACTGTGCAATATGTCTTTCTGTGAGTTTCACAAGGTAGCAATAAACTTGTTACATTGTTAGGTTTGAATGTAAAGGAATTTTAGCATGAAGTGTCTTCGTTATATTCTTGGAAAACAATGATAATGTTTACAAAACATATATTTCAAAGTCCAATTAGAAAATAATTACCATCTTAAGAGATGACATTTTTTGTCTCTACTTTCTCATTTGCCACTCAATCCTCAATCGGGCTTCTGTTTCTCTAAAATCTCCTTCATGCAGCTAATCTAGACAACATCTCAGATGACTGTCTCTAAGGTAAATAATTTGAATAAGTGTGGGTTTTTAGGTATGTACTTGCTGTACAAGTTGACACTGCTGACCCTGTCCCTTCCCATGAAATGCTCTCTTTATTAGATCACTGTGAAATTCTTATTTCCCATAACAAGGTCTCCTTTTCTGTCTATCAGATAAAAGCTCACAATCATTAGAGTCATGTCTTAAAAACAGCTTTTTCTCTTTTACATAACTCATTCAAATTTTAGAAGAATTTTAAGGTTGCATTCATGCTTCCTGATCCCTGGTATCCACACCTGCATATAATCCCACCACTGAGTGTGGGTGAGACCTTTGAATATGATGGGCGTCATCTTTGGAAACTGTTAGGTAACTAGGTGATGATTTAAGCTACCAAGTTTGGGGTTATGTATTACACAGCAATAGAAAATGAATGCAGATTTTGGTGTCTGAAGTGAAGCACAAGCCAGCTTATACCATCCCATGCTGCCTGCTTATGGAATTCAGACAACCTTAGCTATCACCCATAATTGCATAAACCAACTTCTTGTAGTAAGTCCATATTTAAATGCAAACATCACTCCACACACATACACACATATCTCTCGATGCTTCTGTTTCTCTGGTTGAACCCCTATCGACACACACTCTGTGCATGGAACACACATAACACACTCCAAACTATCACTTGAACTCCATTCCTGCCTCTAAGACATCTCTACTTGTAACTGCATGCCCAATATATAATCATCATCATTCTCCCTTATTCACCTTCTTCTTCCTCTCCTTCTCCATTCTTTGTTATTCCCTTCTTAAGCTGTCTATTTCAATGTATTGTTCTACCTTCTTCTAAATCAATAGGTTGGAAACCTGGTTACACTCTACCTCACTCCGTCCCCCCTTTTTTATCTAACCTTCCATTAAATGCCATGGGTTATAATTCTTGGTAACCGATATCAACCATCTACTTCTTCCTATTCTCACTGCTATACCTACCTAGTAGAGACGATGATCTTTCCTTGCCTTGGCTGTAAAAGTCTCCTAATTGGTCTCTCGTCTTAGATTTTGTCCTGCTCCATGTATTTATCACATAAAGGTAAAGTAGCATTTTCACTGGGGAGCTTACCAGGGGACTTCCCTGCTTAAAACAGAGCAATGACTTCTCATTGTCTTCAACATAGAGACTTAATTTCTTAATTCATTTTAACAAGTCAATGCATTAACACTCCTTAATCTTTATCTAAAACTATGTCATTGGCATCTAGATTTTAGTTCAACAAGACCTATCTTGGTATTCTGACCTCATTAATTATTAGTTGAAAAACTGTGTTATTTCAAGCCAATGAATTTGTGGTAAATTTGGTTTCAAAAGCAAGAGGAAACAAATACACTTTTGGTATCTGGAAGAGGGATGATGCCATAACAAATACCTAAAAATGTGGAAGTGGTTGTGAAAATGGGCAATAAATAGAAGCTGGAAGAATTTTTTTTTTTTTTTATTAATTAAAAAAAGAATTAACAAAACAATTAGAAATCATTCCAATCTACATGTACAATCAGTAATTCTTAATAACATCACATAGTTGCATATTCATCATTTCTTAGTACATTTGCATCAATTTAGAAAAAGAAATAAAAAGACAACAGAATAAGAATTAAAACAATAATAGAAAGAAAAAAAAACAAAAAAAACAAAAACAAAAAACCTATACCTCACATGCAGCTTCATTCAGTGTTTTAACATAATTGCATTACAATTGGGTAGTATTGTGCTGTCCATTTCTGAGTTTTTATATCCAGTCCCGTTGTGCAGTCTGTATCCCTTCATCTCCAATTATCCCTTCTCTCTTTTTTTTTTTTTTTTTAATTAATGGAAAAAAAGAAATTAACCCAACATTTAGAGATCATACCATTCTACACATGCAATCATTAATTCTTAACATCATCACATAGATGCATGATCATCATTTCTTAGTACATTTGCATTGGTTTAGAAGAACTAGCAACATAACTGGAAAAGATATAGAATGTTAATATAGAGAAAAAAATAAAAGTAATAATAGTAAAATCAAAACAAAACAAAACAAAACAAAACAAAAACCTATAGCTCAGATGCAGCTTCATTCAGTGTTTTAACATGATTACTTTACAATTAGGTATTATTGTGCTGTCCATTTTTGAGTTTTTGTATCTAGTCCTGTTGCACAGTCTGTATCCCTTCAGCTTCAATTACCCATTGTCTTACCCTGTTTCTAAATCCTGCTGAACTCTGTTACCAATGACATATTTCAAGTTTATTCTCGAATGTCCGTTCACATCAGTGGGACCATACAGTATTTGTCCTTTAGTTTTTGGCTGGATTCACTCAGCATAATATTCTCTAGGTCCATCCATGTTATTACATGGTTCATAAGTTTATCTTGTCTTAAAGCTGCATAATATTCCATCGTATGTATATACCACAGTTTGTTTAGCCACTCTTCTGTTGATGGAGATTTTGGCTGTTTCCATCTCTTTGCAATTGTAAATAATGCTGCTATAAACATTGGTGTGCAAATCTCTGTTTGTGTCTTTGCCCTTAAGTCCTTTGAGTAGATACCTAGCAATGGTATTGCTGGGTCGTATGGCAGTTCTATATTCAGCTTTTTGAGGAACCGCCAAACTGCCTTCCACAGTGGTTGCACCCTTTGACATTCCCACCAACAGTGGATAAGTGTGCCTCTTTCTCCACATCCTCTCCAGCACTTGTCATTTTCTGTTTTGTTGATAATGGCCATTCTGGTGGGTGTGAGATGATATCTCATTGTGGTTTTGATTTGCATTTCTCTAATGGCCAGGGACATTGAGCATCTCTTCATGTGCCTCTTGGCCATCCGTATTTCCTCTTCTGAGAGGTGTCTGTTCAAGTCTTTTTCCCATTTTGTAATTGGGTTGGCTGTCTTTTTGTTGTTGAGTTGGACAATCTCTTTATAAATTCTGGATACTAGACCTTTATCTGATATATCATTTCCAAATATTGTCTCCCATTGTGAAGGCTGTCTTTCTACTTTCTTGATGAAGTTCTTTGATGCACAAAAGTGTTTAATTTTGAGGAGTTCCCATTTATTTATTTCCTTCTTCAGTGCTCTTGCTTTAGGTTTAAGGTCCATAAAACCGCCTCCAGTTGTAAGATCCATAAGATATCTCCCAACATTTTCCTCTAACTGTTTTATGGTCTTAGACCTAATGTTTAGATCTTTGATCCATCTTGAGTTAACTTTTGTATAGGGTGTGAGAGATGGGTCTTCTTTCATTCTTTTGCATATGGATATCCAGTTCTCTAGGCACCATTTATTGAAGAGACTGCTCTGTCCCAGGTGAGTTGGCTTGACTGCCTTATCAAAGATCAAATGTCCATAGATGAGAGGGTCTATATCTGAGCACTCTATTCAATTCCATTGGTCGATATATCTATCTTTATGCCAATACCATGCTGTTTTGACCACTGTGGCTTCATAATATGCCTTAAAGTCAGGCAGCGCGAGACCTCCAGCTTCGTTTTTTTTCCTCAAGATGTTTTTAGCAATTCGGGGCACCCTGCCCTTCCAGATAAATTTGCTTATTGGTTTTTCTATTTCTGAAAAATACGTTGTTGGGATTTTGATTGGTATTGCATTGAATCTGTAAATCAATTTAGGTAGGATTGACATCTTAACTATATTTAGTCTTCCAATCCATGAACACGGTATGCCCTTCCATCTATTTAGGTCTTCTGTGATTTCTTTTAGCAGTTTTTTGTAGTTTTCTTTATATAGGTTTTTTGTCTCTTTAGTTAAATTTATTCCTAGGTATTTTATTCTTTTAGTTGCAATTGTAAATGGGATTCGTTTCTTGATTTCCCCCTCAGCTTGTTCATTACTAGTGTATAGAAATGCTACAGATTTTTGAATGTTGATCTTGTAACCTGCTACTTTGCTGTACTCATTTATTAGCTCTAGTAGTTTTGTTGTGGATTTTTCCGGGTTTTCGACGTATAGTATCATATCGTCTGCAAACAGTGATAGTTTTACTTCTTCCTTTCCAATTTTGATGCCTTGTATTTCTTTTTCTTGTCTAATTGCTCTGGCTAGAACCTCCAACACAATGTTGAATAATAGTGGTGATAGTGGACATCCTTGTCTTGTTCCTGATCTTAGGGGGAAAGTTTTCAATTTTTCCCCATTGAGGATGATATTAGCTGTGGGTTTTTCATATATTCCCTCTATCATTTTAAGGAAGTTCCCTTGTATTCCTATCTTTTGAAGTGTTTTCAACAGGAAAGGATGTTGAATCTTGTCGAATGCCTTCTCTGCATCAATTGAGATGATCATGTGATTTTTCTGCTTTGATTTGTTGATATGGTGTATTACATTAATTGATTTTCTTATGTTGAACCATCCTTGCATACCTGGGATGAATCCTACTTGGTCATGATGTATAATTCTTTTAATGTGTTGTTGGATACGATTTGCTAGAATTTTATTGAGGATTTTTGCATCTGTATTCATTAGAGAGATTGGTCTGTAGTTTTCTTTTTTTGTAATATCTTTGCCTGGTTTTGGTATGAGGGTGATGTTGGCTTCATAGAATGAATTAGGTAGTTTTCCCTCCACTTCGATTTTTTTGAAGAGTTTGAAGAGAATTGGTACTAATTCTTTCTGGAACGTTTGGTAGAATTCACATGTGAAGCCATCTGGTCCTGGACTTTTCTTTTTAGGAAGCTTTTGAATGACTAATTCAATTTCTTTACTTGTGATTGGTTTGTTGAGGTCATCTATGTCTTCTTGAGTCAAAGTTGGTTGTTCATGTCTTTCCAGGAACCCGTCCATTTCCTCTAAATTGTTGTATTTATTAGCGTAAAGTTGTTCATAGTATCCTGTTATTACCTCCTTTATTTCTGTGAGGTCAGTAGTTATGTCTCCTCTTCCATTTCTGATCTTATTTATTTGCATCCTCTCTCTTCTTCTTTTTGTCAATCTTGCTAAGGGCCCATCAATCTTATTGATTTTCTCATAGAACCAACTTCTGGCCTTATTGATTTTCTCTATTGTTTTCATGTTTTCAATTTCATTTATTTGTGCTCTAATCTGTGTTATTTCTTTCCTTTTGCTTGCTTTGGGGTTAGCTTGCTGTTCTTTCTCCAGTTCTTCCAAATGGATAGTTAATTCCTGAATTTTTGCCTTTTCTTCTTTTCTGATATAGGCATTTAGAGCAATAAATTTCCCTCTTAGCACTGCCTTTGCTGCGTCCCATAAGTTTTGATATGTTGTGTTTTCATTTTCATTCGCCTCGAGGTATTTGCTAATTTCTCTTGCAATTTCTTCTTTGACCCAGTCGTTGTTTAGGAGTGTGTTGTTGAGCCTCCACGTATTTGTGAATTTTCTGGCACTCTGCCTATTATTGATTTCCAACATCATTCCTTTATGGTCCGAGAAAGTGTTGTGTAAGATTTCAATCTTTTTAAATTTGTTAAGACTTGCTTTGTGACCCAGCATATGGTCTATCTTTGAGAATGATCCATGAGCACTTGAGAAAAAGGTGTATCCTGCTGTTGTGGGGTGCAATGTCCTATAAATGTCTATTAAGTCTAGTTCATTTATAGTAATATTCAGATTCTCTATTTCTTTGTTGATCCTCTGTCTAGATGTTCTGTCCCTTGATGAGAGTGGTGAGTTGAAGTCTCCAACTATTATGGTATATGAGTCTATTTCCCTTTTCAGTGTTTGCAGTATATTCCTCACGTATTTTGGGGCATTCTGATTCGGTGCGTAAATATTTATGATTGTTATGTCTTCTTGTTTAATTGTTCCTTTTATTAGTATATAGTGTCCTTCTTTGTCTCTTTTAACTGTTTTACATTTGAAGTCTAATTTGTTGGATATTAGTATAGCCACTCCTGCTCTTTTCTGGTTGTTGTTTGCATGAAATATCTTTTCCCAACCTTTCACTTTCAACCTATGTTTATCTTTGGGTCTAAGATGTGTTTCCTGTAGACAGCATATCGAAGGATCCTGTTTTTTAATCCATTCTGCCAATCTATGTCTTTTGATTGGGGAATTCAGTCCATTGACATTTAGTGTTATTACTGTTTGGATAATATTTTCCTCTAACATTTTGCCTTTTGTATTATATATAGCATATCTGATTTTCCTTCTTTCTACACTCTTTTCCATATCTCTCTCTTCTGTCTTTTTGTATCTGACTCTAGTGCTCCCTTTAGTATTTCTTGCAGAGCTGGTCTCTTGGTCACAAATTCTTTCAGTGACTTTTTGTCTGAGAATGTTTTAATTTCTCCCTCATTTTTGAAGGATAATTTTGCTGGATATAGGAGTCTTGGTTGGCAGTTTTTCTCTTTTAGTATTTTAAATATATCATCCCACTGTCTTCTAGCTTCCATGGTTTCTGCTGAGAAATCTACACAAAGTCTTATTGGGTTTCCCTTGTATGTAATGGATTGTTTTTCTCTTGCTGCTTTCAAGATCTTCTCTTTCTCTTTGACCTCTGACATTCTAACTAGTAAGTGTCTTGGAGAACGCCTATTTGGGTCTAATCTCTTTGGGGTGCGCTGCACTTCTTGGATCTGTAATTTTAGGTCTTTCATAAGAGTTGGGAAATTTTCAGTGAAAATTTCTTCCATTAGTTTTCCTCCTCCTTTTCCCTTCTCTTCTCCTTCTGGGACACCCACAACACGTATATTTGTGCGGTTCATATTGTCCTTGAGTTCCCTGATACCCTGTTCAAATTTTTCCATTCTTTTCCCGATAGTTTCTGTTTCTTTTTGGAATTCAGATGTTCCATCCTCCAAATCACTAATTCTATCTTCTGTCTCTTTAAATCTATCATTGTAGCTATCCATTATTTTTTCTATGTTTGCTACTTTATCCTTCACTTCCATAAGTTCTGCAATTTGTTTTTTCAGTTTTTCTATTTCTTCTTTAGGTCCAGCCCATGTCCTCTTCATGTCCTCCCTCAATTTATCGATTTCATTTTTGAAGAGGTTTTCCATTTCTGTTCGTATATTCAGCATTAGTTGTCTCAGCTCTTGTGTCTCATTTGAGCTATTGGTTTGTTCCTTTGACTGGGCCATATTCTCAATCTTTTGAGCGTGGACAGTTATCTTCTGCTGCTGGCGTCTGGGCATTTATTCAGATTTCTCTTGGTGTTGGACCCAGCAAGGTTGTAATATTTTTCTGTGAAATCTCTGGGTTCTGTTTTTCTTATCCTGCCCAGTAGGTGGCGCTCGTGGCACACGTTTGTCTGCGGGTCCCACCAGTAAAAGGTGCTGTGGGACCTTAAACTTTGGAAAACTCTCGCCGTCCTGGGGGTTCACTAGCCGAAGCGGCTTGAGCCGGCCCGGGGTCCGAACGCAGGGAGGGTTGCTGGTCGCTGCAGCCAGGGAAAGAGCCCGTCCGAATTTCCTAGTCGGCCCTGGGCAACAAGCGTGGCGGGAGGGCGCCAGCGGCAGCGGCCCGCCCAAGAGAGTGCACGTTCCCCGGGAGTCACGGGGTCACCGTTCTCCGCGGCCTGGGGGTTTCCGATCCAATTCTCTCAGTTGGTCCGGGGGCTGCGCGTGGTGTGGGCGCCAGTCGCCTTGGTTTCATGGGACCACCTCTCCAATTCTCCCAGCCGGCCCGGGAAGGGGGAAGGGAGTAACTCCGGCCGCTTGCCACCCCGCCCGGTAAGGCCCGCGCGCCTCGGCGATCTCACCCGAGCTGCTTCTCTCAGCCAGCCAGCCGTTCCAGGATTGGGTACGCTGTCTTTTTTATCTCTGTTGTGGCTTTGGGCGCTTTCTGTATCGTTTCTACTCCCCTAGTAGGTGTCCTGGAGAAGAAACTAAGATCCGCGCGTCTTACTAAGCCGCCATCTTCCAGGAAGTGGCAGAAGCTGGAAGAATTTTGAGGGGTATGACAGAAAAAAGCCTAGATTGCCTCAAACAGACTGACAGTAGAAATGTAGATGCTAGAGGCTCTGCTAGTGAGAATACTGATGGAAGTGAAGAATTCCGTAGAGAAAACTATATTGTCTTAGAAAACATGCACATCATCACAAACAGTTTATTAGAATAATAATAAACATCCATTATTCCTAGCGATATGGATGTGGAAGCTGCTGCTGGTGAGGGCTGAGAGGGACTGAGGAACATATAACTGGAAACTGGAGGAAAGAGGATCCTTGTTTTATAGTGGCAGAAATTTTACAGACTTTCATCCTACAGTTATGTAGAAAGAGAAATTATTAGTGATGAATTTGGTCATTTAGCTGAGGAGGTTTCCAAGCAAAGTTCTGAAGGTGTCATCTGGTTTCTTCTTGATGTTTATAGTAAAACATGAGAGGAAAGAGATAAAGTGAGGGAAGAACTAATAAGCAAAAAGGAACCAGCACATGATAATTTGGGAAACCCTCAGCCTTTACAGATTGCAAAAGACACTAAAATTAGGAGATTTATGGTCAGGAAGGAGTGCTAGGGAGATAAAATCAAGTATGTGGCTGGCCAACACTTTGCTAGTACCAGGGAAGAATCAAAATGTCAGATTATTCAGTTACACAGAGCACTCTTTAAAGAAATCAGGCCTGTGACACATGGATGCCCTGAGCCATCTCAGCAGAAGACAAGAATAGAGATGGGACTTCCAGAAAAGATCTGTGGCAGAGCCTCTTACATAATGGAGTCAATCTCCATGATATACATGAGAGACCAAACAGATTCTAAGAATTTTATACCGGTAGAAACACTGCCAGCTAGACTGAAATAGAGAGCTGGAAGAACTGAATGAAGGCTGTTCAACCTCCAAAATTCTACAGGTGTGAAATGGATTAATATAGCTACTCAGCTGCAAACTGGGGCTACCCTTCATGAAAAAAAAGGAAGGATGATTCCAGGGTACAATAATGAGCCCAGACAGTAGAGCCCTGAACCACAGAGGATTATTCCCAGGCACTGAAACCTAGTTTGACTTATTGGATATCAACATTGTTTGGTGACTACATTCTTATTTAGATTGCTTCCTTTTCTGAACAAGATTGTCCTTAGCTAGTACCTATGCCTATGTATTTTTGGAACAGGTATGACATAGACAGAAAGAAGTTTTGATGCAGAATGAGTCATACAAGTTTTCACCATAACCTGATTTAGATGAAATTTGGAACTTCTGAACTGATGAGATTAAGATGCTTTTTTGGACTTTGAGTTGATGTTGTAATGGATTGAGAATTTAGAGGATATTGGGATGGGTGAATATGATTTGCTTGCAGGATGGATGTGCATAATCGGGAGACAGCATGCATACCACGATACACAGAATAATGGCTGATGAAACATGTCCACATTTTAATCTCTAGAACCTGTGAATATGTTACTTTATACAGCAAAAGGACTTTACAGATATGATGAAGTTAAGAATCATGACATGAAAAGAGTATTCTAAATTATCTGGACGGGGTCAATATAATTAAAAGGGTCCTCCTAAGAGGGAAGCAGGGATGCCAGAGTAAGAGAGAGATTGAAGATGATACTCTACTGGCTTTGAAGATGGAGAAAGGGACCAAAACCAAGAAATACAGCTGGTCTGCAGAAGCTGAGAAAAGCAAGGAAACAGATTCTTCCCTAGAGCTCTGAGAAGGAACCTAGCCCTGCTGACACCTTGATTTTAGCCCGGTAGGAACAATTCCAGATTCCTGAACTCCAGAACTGTACAACAATATATTTGTACTGTATTAAGTCACTAAGTTTGTGGTAATTAAATACAGAAGAAACAGAAAACTGTTTATACAGATCGACACAAATACACCAAATTAGTTCTTGAAAATGGTACACAAGCAATTCAATGGAAGAATGATAGACTTCTGAACAAATGATGCTAGAATAGTTGGATATCTATAGGCAAAAAATAATAATAAAGAAAGAAAAGAGAAAAGAACCTTGGCCTATTGGCCTACGTCCTACACTGTACATGAAAATGAACTCAAAATGGATCATGGATTGTGGTAAATTGAGTAATACCCCCCACCCCATATACACATACACAAAAATACATTCAAACCTTAACTCCTTGCCCTATTAGTGCAAACTAATTTGGAAACAAGAAATTCAAAGTTCCTAATTGGATCAAACCAAATTGAATTAAGGTGAAACAATCGACATGGCATAAATATCTATAAGCAGAGGAAATCTAGATTTTTTTTTTTTAAGTAGGAATTAGAGAAAGAGAACACATTCAGATTGTCATGTGATGGAGAATTGCTGGAAAGCCATTATTATAGATTCCAGGAGAAAGTATGGCTTTGTGATACCTTAGTATTGGATTAATTATCCAAAACTGTGAGACAATAAATTCCTATTGTTTAAGCCAACAAGTGTGTTATTTGTCATAGTGGCTTAACAATCTAAGACATGGACTTAAATGTAAAAATTTAAATTAGAAGACTTTCAATAAAAAAATGTAGGAGAAAATCTTCATTATATAGAGATAGTCAGAATTCTTAGACTTGGCATCAAAAGCACAATCTGTAAAAGGAAAATTGATAAGCTGGACTTCAGTAAAATTAAATATGTTTTTTTTTTTTCTGTGAAAACCCATATGAGAAAGATGAAAATACAAGCTTCAGACTGGAAGAAAATATTTTCCAACCATATATCTGACAAAAGACTCAAATGTAGTGTATATAAAGAACTCTCAAAAAGTCCACAGTAAAAGGAAGAAAAAAAAATTGAATGAGAAAATAGTTGTTCTAGTTTGCTAGCTGCTGGAATGCAATATACCAGAAACACATGGCTTTTAAAAACGGGAATTTAATAAGTTGCTAGTGTACAGTTCTAAGGCTGAGAAAATGTCCCAATTAAAACAAGTCTATAGAAATGTCCAATCACAGGCATCCAGAGAAAGATACCTTGACCCAAGAAGGCAGATGAAGTTCAGGACTTTTCTCTCAAGTGGAAGGGCACATGGCGAACACAGTCAGAGTTCCTCTCTTATCTGGACGGGCATATGGTGAATATGGTGTCATGTGCTTGCTTCTTCTCCTGGCTACCTGTTTCATGAAGCTCCCTGGGAGGGATTTTCCTCCTTCATCTCCAAAGGTCACTGGCTGGCAGATTGTGCTTCTCATGGCTATGTCATTCTCTGCTCTCTCAGAAATCTCTCTTTCTCTAAAATGTTTCCTCCTTTTTAGGACTTCAGAAACTAATCAAGACCTACCCAAATGGGTAGAGACATGCCTCCAGCTAATCCAGTTTAATAACCACTCTTGATTAAATCACATCTTCAGGGAGATGATCTGATTACAGTTTCAAGCATTCAATACTGAATAGGGATTAGAAGAAATGGCTGCTTTTACAAAATGGGATTTGGATTAAAACATGTTTTCTAGGGTACATATATCATTTCAAACCAGCACAATGGTCAAAACACATGAACAAACATTTCAGAGAAGAAGACACAGGTGGCAAATAAGTACATGAAAGACATTCAACATCATTAGCCATCAGGGAAATGAAAATTGAAAACCACAATGAGATGTCACTACATATGTATTAAAATGGCTAAACTGAAAAATAATGATAACACCAAAAGCTGGAGTGGATGTACAGAAACTAGATCTTTCATACATTGCTGGTAGCAATGTAAAATGCTACAAGCTTTTTGGAAAAAGTTTGGCAGTTTCTTAAAAAACTAAACATGCAAATACTTATTTAGTTTAGTGCAAAATTAAACAATTGCACTCTGAGCATTTATCTCAGAGAAATGCAAACTTATGTTCACACAAAAACTTGTAAATAAATCTTTACAGTAGCTTTAGTCAGAATATCAAAAATTGGAAACAAATCATATGTCCTTGAATGGGTGTACAGTTTAACAAATTCTGGTATATCCATACTATGGGATACCACTCATCCATAAAAGAGAATGCACTATTGATATATACAATAACCTAGATGAAGCTCTGGAGAATTTTGCTGAGTGTATTAGTTTGCTAAAGCTGCTAGAAAGCAATATAATAGAAATGGAATGACTTTTAAAAAGGGATTAAATAAGTTAAAAGTTTACAGTTCCAGTGGTGAGAAAGTGTCCAAACTAAGGCACCAATAGGAGGTTACCTTCACTCAAAAAAAGCTGATGGGTGGGCCACGGTGGCTCACTGGCAGAGTTCTTGCCTGCCATGTCAGAGACCTGGGTTTGAGTCCTAGTGCTTGCCCATATAAAAAAATAAAAAAATAAATAAATAAAAATGGTTGATGCCATCCAGAACAACTCTGTCAGCTAGGAAGGCATATGATTGGTATCTACTGGTCCCTTGTTCCTGGGCTCCATTGTTTTCAGCCTCTGTTTCCGGTGGGGGTTCCTCACTAGCATCTGTGGGCCTTCACTTTAGCTCCTCTGGGACACAACTCTGGGTTCTGGCTTGCTTAGCATCTCTTGGACAGGGTCACGGGAACATCTGCTGGGCCCTGTGTTTCCAAACATATGGGTCTCGTGTTGGCTCTGTCAGTTCTGAAGCAATTGTTCTCCAAGCATCTGCATCTGCTCTGTGCTTTCTTCAAAATGTTCCCACTTTTAAAGGGCTCCAGTAAACTAATCAAGACCCACACTGAATGGGTGGAATCACATCTCCATCTCACCAAAAGGCCAACCCCACAATCAGGCATGCCACATCTCTGTAAGATAATCATATCAAAAAGTCACACCCACAACTGGGAGCACTGCCTCTCTCTGTAGGATAATCATATCAAAAAGTCACACCCACAACTGGGAGCACTGCCTCATCATTTTTTAACTAATAGATCAGATTTTTTAATCTAATAAGAAAGGATTTCCACCCTACAATATTTAATCAGGGTTAAAGTGCATGGATTTTCTGGGGTATACAACACTTTCAAATTAGCACATTCCACCCTCTGGAGTCCCAAAAGACATTTTCTTTCCATATACAAAATACATTCATTCCATCAAAAATATCACATAAGCCTTAAATCATTTCAGGAACAATACTAATACAATTCAAAGTAAAAAAAAGAGTACAAAATCTCAAATCTCATCAATATGAATTACAGGTATGTCTGTTTTAAGGCAAACCATTCTTCTCTGGCTCTTGATCTGTGAAACCCACAAGTTATCTGCTGCCAATATACAAATGAGAGACATTCATAGGATACATGTTTCCATTGCCATAGGGAGAAATCTAAAGGTAAAAGGGTCACTGGACCCAAAAGTTCCAAAAACCTGCAGGGCAAACTCCATTGAATTTCAAAGTTTGAGAGCCATTTGTTATCAGGGCTTTAGAAAGCAACAGCCCCACCCTTTCCAAGGGCCTATGCAGTGGCCTCAATCTCACCAAATGCTGGGGCAAAGGTTGCAAGACTGGAGCATACTGGGGAGACCACCTTCTTCTTGGCTCCACCCTCTCCAAACATCAAGGCAGTACTCAGGATCTTTGCCATCTCTAGAGCACACACTCAACCCCTCCAGAACAATGAGTGCAGGCAGGCTCCCACCAAACCCAGGTTTATGTGTTTCACCCTCCCTGAGGCGTGAGGTGGCACAACTCTTCCTGAGCAACAAAGCAGAAGGTCCACCCTCTGCTTCCAGGGAAAAGTGACCCTCTCCACATGTATGGGAGGGTCCAATCTCCTGGCCCAAGATTTCCTGGATTCAGACCTTAGCTTCTATGGTTCTGCCTTAGTCATTTTTCCCTCAATTTTTCCCTTTTCTGTCCATTTTTGTCCAAACTGGCAGTGGTTCTGTTTATACAGATCCTGCAATACTCTTGTTAGTCTTCTTTGCAGGGGTCATAATCATCAGAAAACAAGACTTTCTACAAATCCTTTCTGGATAACTCCATTTCCAATTCTGGCTTGTCTTGTAATGACTAAATGATTACATGTTTGGTTATATCCTTATGTGAGGCTCTATTCACTGGGGTTTCACTTTCTGGAAGCCCAGAATTGTCCAGACCAACAATTTCTTTACTTTGTACACAAGAGTTCATTTCTCAACTTATCTTTCATCTCGCTTTTTAGTATAAGCTCCAAGGAGCAGCAAAACTGCATTTTCCACATTTAGTTTAGAAATTTCTTCTGCTTAAATACCCAAGTTCATCACTCCCAAATTTTGCCCTCCATCTACAAAGAATGACCTCCTTCTTCTTTGCAATGACACATTCATCATTTCTGTCTAAAGCCTTATCAGAAGTATTCTTAGAAAACACATTTCTACGACCAGTCTCTTTAAAGCATTCTAGGCCTTCTCTTACAAGCGCCTCACAACACTTCCAGAATCTTCCTCTTACTCACTGAAAAAGCTATTCCAAAATGTTTCATATTTGCAAACAATAGCAACACCCCACCCTTTGTATGAAAATCTGTATTAGTTTACTAATGCTGCCAGAAAGCACTATACCTGTAATGGAATGGTTTTTAAAATGGGAAATTAAGTTAAAAGTTTACAGTTGTAGTGCCAAGGAAATGTCCAAACTAAGGCACCAAGAGGAGGTTACCTTCACTCAAAAGAGGCACATGCCATCCAGAATAACTCTGTTAGCTGGAAGGCACTGTCAGTGGTTGGCATCTACTGGTCCCTTGATCCTGGTTTCAGCCTCTGTTTCCTGTGGGGGTTCCTCACTTGGCACCTGTCGATCTTCACTTTAGCTCCTCTGGGAGACAACTCTGGATTCTGGCTTGCTTAACATCTCATGTGCAGGTACGTTGCAATGTCTGTTGGGCCCTGCATTTCCAAATGTCTGGGTCTTGTGTTGGCTCTGTCAGTTCTGAAGCAACTGTTCTCCAAGCATCTGTATCTGTTCTGTGCTTTTTCCAAAATGTTTCCTCTTTTGAAGGACCCCAGTAAACTAATCAAGACATGCCTTGAAAGGGCAGAGTCACATTTCCATCTAACCAAAAGGCCACACTCACAATTGGGCACACCACATCACAGTGCAGATAATCTCATCAAAAGTTTACACCCGGGGAGTGCAAGGGTAATTCAGTGGTAGAATTCTCGCCTGCCATGTGGGAAACCTGGGCTAACTTCTTGGCCCATGAACTTCTCAAAGAAGCAAACAAAAAAACCAACAAAAACAAACAAACAAACTTCAACAATAACAGGATACTCACATGGAAAAAGAATGAAATGTGACCACACCATACAACATACAAAAAAAAAGTCTCACACCCACAACTGGGAGCACTGCACCTCCTTGGATATAATCTGATCAAAAGGGTTTCCACCAGACAATACTGAATCAGGATTAAAGGACATGGCTTTTCTGGGGCACACAACACTTTCAAACTGACACATTGAGTGAAAAATGCCAATATCTAAATTTTGTATTTGTATGATTCATTTACATAACATTCTTGAAATGATAAAATTATAGAAATGGAGAGTAGATTAGTGGTTGGGGCAAGAGAAAAGTTGGTGTGGCTATAATAGGGCAACATAAGGGATCCTTGTAGTGATGGAAATGTTCTGTACCTTGACTGTAGCTATGTCAGCATCCTTGCTATGCTATTGTACTACAGCAATGAAAGATGCTATCATTGGTTAAACTTCGTAAAGGTTACAGGAGATCACCCTAAATTATTTCTTACAACTGCGTATGAATCTGCAGTTATCGCAAAATAAAAGGTTTAACTAAAAAAAAATGTATACTAAAAACATGCTCATTAAATATTTGGCAGAATTAATAGGTAAATGAATGGATTCAATTAATGATGTAAGTCATCTTCACATGAAAATTTCAGTCATTAACTTACACAATACATCAAATATAACTTAAAAATTAATGAAGAAATGACAAATTTGGCATATTTTAGATAGCTAAACATTTGTTGAATAAACGGTTAAATCAATATGATATTCCAAACTATCTATTTTGAAATAATATCAGTAGAAAATAGAAAATAATAGTTTGCTTTTGAACAGCAAAAATGTAAATGAAACCCAGCAGTCTAACTCATACTTAATAGATAGATGACAATGCATACCACACATGCTGAGTACGTTATCAACTGGTTTAACATTATTGCATGTTTTTTTAACATTTGGGGGGGAAATGACAGTCATTTGTAGAATTATTTTTAAAGATACACAACTTGTAAAAGTAGAGAATAATCACTGATTTAAAAAAAATAGTTTTAACTCTTTTGTCTTATTAACTATAAGTTCCACATTATTGACGTAAAAAATCTTTAAATAATTACATAAAATAGAAAATAATTTCTGCCTTCAGATAATTTACAATAAAAAGAGTGGATGGTGACATCCTATTCATAGGACAGTGAAATTTTGCATGTGTACAATGCACTGCTTAGTGTAGTACCTTGAACATGCAAGTACTAAAATGTTTACTGGGTTAAATAAAAATATTTTTTAAAAAACTACCATCATTATTTAGAGACAGACATATTCCTCTGTGAGCTATGATGGATTAGAAGATCATTCTAGGTTGATATGCACCTTGAAATATTCTTGACTATGTATAGACAATAGTGAAGGTTTTTCAGCAGGAGGTTAAAATGTACTTGTGAGGGAAAGTAGTCAGGAAAGATTAGAGTCAGTAAAAGATGGGAGCTTCACAAAGAACTTTATTCTAAGGTGAGAAACTTGAAGTACACATTTTTAAAAATACAAATGTAATGTAACCTCCCCAGGTGTTATAGATCGAATTGTATCCCCCAAAAAGACATGTTCAAGTCCTAAGCCCTGGTCCCATCAATGTGACCCCATTAGGAAATAACATCTTTGAAGATGTTATTAGTGAAGATGAAGCCAAACTGGATTAGGGTGAGTTTTTAATCCAATATGACTGTTGTCCTTATAAGAAGAGGAAATTTCGACAGTCAGTGAGCGAGTCAGAGAGCCAGCATGTAAGTGAGGTGTACATTGAGTTATATCAAAAGCCAGCCACTGCCAGAACCCCATAGTCTTTAGAGGAAGCATGGTCCTGATAATGCCTTAACTTGGACTCCTAGCATTCAAAAGTGAGATAATAAATTTCTTTGTTTAAGCTTTGGTACAGGTAGCCCTGGAAAACTAAGATGTCAGGTATTAAAGACAGCCTTTTTATTTGCTTGCTTGGTTAATCTCTGGGTCTAACCATCTTTGTAAAACATTTGACCTGATAACATTTAAAGAATCATTATAAATGGAGGAGCAGATTTTTTCTTTGTAGAGTCATTTAATGTCACAGCTGTGTATTGTACAAATTACCTGGAAGTATAAGAAAGACAGTTAAGAGATGGTTACAATAACTGCTTGCTTCAGAGAAGGCTCTTTGGTTTTCCAGGTAAAATTAAGAGGTTCTACCCTGTGGTCTCAGGATACCAGTTCATCTCTGTACTAAAGGACTCATCAAAAAGCTATGATTAGTTATATTCAGTTCTGACTTCTCTTGCATATATTTATCCTATGATAAACACTCAAAAATGTTCTACATCAAACCTAAGTCTGTATGAGGAATTTAGTCCTTAGGCAGACATTAAATGAAACAAAATATACAAACTCCTTGAATTTTCATTAAGTGTAATAAAAGTGTATTGAAAAATAATGTATAAGATATTACGTATAATTATACATTCCTAGTACCTGAAATATGATAGGAAATTTTAAATGCTGAAAGAGGAAATGAGTGAATGGACAAATCCAAAATCTGTTGAGAAAACAGCATCTACAAGGAACGTACTGGGACTTAAGGGGTAACTTCCATGTTAACTGATGATTTACAGGCAAAAAAATGGATGCTTTGATGAAGTCTAACATGCTTTAAAATTAGAGAACCAGTATTTCATTTAATTGAAAAATTCCATTTATAAAGCTAACAATTTATTAATGATATTTTCACCCTGCCTGAACAATACAAAAATATAAATACATTAAATTGAAACTAGTAGAAGTTTGAGAAGCACCTTATTAAGAGGTACAAGAATCAATGAACTAATGGGAAAATTTAATACATCAATTGTTATTTTGGTAAACTATGATCACAAATAAGAAATATGTTGAAGAAATAATAAATAGAAGAACACAAGACTTAATATTCACATTAAAAAATATTTGCATAAACTCTTACCTGGATCCATTTATCTGGAATTGCCATGGCCAATCGATAATCAAAACCACCTCCTCCCTGGGAAACTGGAGAACACAGAGCTGGCATTCCTGAAACATCCTAAAACAAAGTACATCAGTATTGTCAGTTCATACTGTTCAAACTTGTCACAATAAAGTTTGGGCCAATGAATTTATTGGAAACAATAAACAGGGGCATATATTTTGAGGGCTGTTTTGGCAAAATAATTTTAAAAGCAGATAAAATCATGATTTCATATTCCATCTTTCAATGAGATTTTTGTTTAATGCTTTCCACTCCCAGTCAGCTTCAGTTTCCTGAGGGTATTTTTTTTCTTTTACTTAGCATCACATACAGAACACAAAACAGCATAAACTTTCATTGATAAAACCAATCTCCTCACACTTATTTCTGAGCTACTGTATAAAATATATTTTATTAGCTATTATATCCATCAAACATAAAAAATATATGTGGCATATATCCGTTATACCTGTCCTCTCTGTATATAACAATTAGCATGGAACATATTTATGTGAGTGAGTGTTTAGCATTTGATGAAATAAAAATTAGTTAAATTGAATGAAGCAATAAGATGGTTTTCCTTATCATAGGTTACAACTGGAAGGGGTCTTTGAGATTATCTAATGCATCCTCTTCATTTAGCAGATGAACTGAGGCTTACTGTAGTGAAGTTATATTTAAAGACATATATTTCCTAATGGTACAGCCAGGGATCTGACCCCAAATCTTTTACACCTCAAGAAGTAGTGTCTTCTCACTGTGTTATGCTATGCTACTGCTACCTTTAGACTATTCATAATAAAAAAGAATAATAATATACACATATTTTATGTAAAATTAAATATATACGTATTTGACATAAGGGACCAGATATAACAAAATACTTTATTATAACAAACTAAGGCAAAATGTAAGCCAAGTACTACCCATTTTAACTCCAGAATATTTTTCAAATAAATTCTGTTCCTTGGCTCCACTTCCACAGTCACTATACAATTAAGTCTTCATTACTGCTTACCTAGACCACTGTTTCCAAACGGAATCCTCCATTTTCTCTTCACACCAACTGATGCTAAATTAAATTGTGATGGTCATTCTGATCATTTTACTACCATTTAGTAGCTTTCTACATCCCGAACTCAAATTCTCCTATATCAAAACTTCAAAATCCTTAATTTAAGACTCAACTCAACGATTATACATTTAACATTTACTCTGCAATTTAGTTTTTGATTAGCTGAATCCCCACCCCTTGTTAAAATGAAAGCTTTACGGAGGTATGTTATTTCGTTTTGCTTTTTCCTTTTTGTTCAGTGATTCATTCCAAGAACCTACCACAATAGGTTCAAAGCTGGCACAAAGCTGGTACTCAATAAATATTTGTTGAATGAATAAATAAAGATGCTGTGGGTGATTAAGACACAGTACTTGATCTATAGGGATTCATGAACTAGGGCCTAAATCTAAGTACATACATCTATTATCATGAAATAACAATGGATGTAGTTGTGATAATTGATAACAGAGGTACACAGAAAGTAAAATAGAGAGACCTCATAATCTTTCCACTACTATTTCATTTCAAGTACTAAACACTTGAGTCATTTTAAACTATTTAAACTCTTCTACAGGTGTTACTGCCCAAACCCTTCCCCAGATTATCCTTACTTTCTACAGAACTATCATAAACTATGTATGACCTTTGAGACTCAGTTCAAATGCTTCTTTCACAACACCTTCCATAAACACTTTCCATACAAAAGCTGGGAAGAGTAAATCTATGACTTCTCTGAACTCCCAAAATAATTTATTAACTGTTTTCTATGTAAAAAAAAATTGGGTAAATATAGCACACTGTAGAAAACATCAGTTTTCTACTTTATCAACTACAGTATTTGGTAGTATATTTTATATACTACAGTATTTTGTAGTTGATAAAGTAGAAAAAAGATGAATGTATAACAGAAAATAAACTATTTTTAAACCATTGCATTTATCAAAATATGTTACATTTTCACAGATAGGATAGGTATTCAGCTTAATTCAGTGCTGAAAAATTTGCAGTGTATTTACTAAATATCGAGTGCCATGCCAGGTACTGGAATTACAGAACCAATAACTTCCCCAAATGCTTTCATAGGACCAAAGTCAGGAAAGACTGGTAATACGGCTGTATTAAAGATCAAATTAATTTTTCTCTAGAAAATATTAAGGTATTTTCTATACTCGGCCTAACGGTTGTTTTAGAAATGGAATTTGCCAAGACTAATATTTGGACACAAATTGGTCTTATCTCCAAAAACTAAATTAAAATTCTAGACAGTTGCTGTTAATGCAGTTGGGATGTTTGAGCCCTCTTTTTAACGTGGAAAGTTAATGACTGACTGTCCTTTTATAATTTTTTTTTTTTTCTTTACATGGGAAGGCTCTGGAAATTGAACCCCAGGTCTCCAGCATGGCAGGTGAGAATTCTGCCACTGAGCTACCATTGCCCACCCTGACTATCCTTTTAAAATCTTAAAGGAAAGAAAAATAACCATAGAGATGACCAAAACAAATATGCCTCAAATATTGAAATATGATACATACTGACATCGCCTATTCAATCATTTCAAATGAAGTTAAAATAATTCTAATTCTTTAATATCAAAGAGCATTTATGACTCCTCCAGAGGAAACATCTCAATAAAAAAAATTCCTAGTTAATATTGCAAATTATAACCACGTACAATGCTAGATACATTCTAGGACAAAATCTTTTCAATTTTGCAATTGTTATTATAAATTAATTCAAACTTATACTCTAGAATTTTATATAAGATCACATTGCTTATTCTTTACACCACCTTCCTTAAAAAAAAAAGTTCATGAGGATCAATTCCACATTTTAAAAAGACTCCCACTAGGCAGAATAGTGAGGTATTGAAATTGAAGTAGTTTTCAATTTAAGTAGAATAAATTGAAGACACATCTTTAGAAAAATCTAAAACCAAGTAATATGAATAGGCTAAAGTTTCAAAGTTTCATCGGTAGAAACACTGATGATCAGACTAGAGCTCCCTAGATGATGAAACTATTTTACTTGAAATGAACAGAAAGATCAATGTAACAATTTTAAGTTTCATGTATTAAATAATTGCTTCTTTTCCTTCAGCACCCACTTTTGATTTGTGCTGTCATTAATTGTTTGTAGTAATCTGTCATGACATTGCTACTTTGAATAGCTATAAACATAATTGACAAAATAATTAACTTTTTGATGTTTGATAGATAAAATTAAAATATTTAAAAGCCAAAATAAAACTTTAAAATATGCTTTGATTGACACTAAAAGATATTCTGCACTTAAAGCCTGGTATTAGCAAGACGTATGTGCTATGATTAAATGTGAGTAGGACAATATATGAAATAAAATTGGATATAAAAATAGCGCTACTAAAGTTTTATTTTTTTAAAAAAATTCTACATAAGAACTCATTTCTGGAATTTAGGGCCCATTGCTCTATATCTAGAAGATATTTAGAAAGCAGAAGGCCTGAAGAAGAAAGCAAAAAAACTCTCTATCCAGAGATAAACAAGGAAATCATACCATCTAGTTGGGAATTTCTAGTTTTGAGATATAACAGATAGAAAAAAAGGGCATAAAAATAATAAATGCTGCAGAAAGGAGATTGTCAGTCCTGTACTTCATTCCAGACAACAATACAAAAATACACCTTAACTCTGATTCCTTTAATAATAATCTCGCTAATTTTATATGCCAACCACTACACTTTATATAGAACAGTTTTAATTTGTTAAATTCAATTTTAATAATAATTCCTAGTTAGAGGACTCAGAAATCCAAGGGGATTTTAGAACTAATCTAAATTAGCATAAGCATTTAACAAACTTCTTAATTCATCACATTTATCACCAAGAGGGGAACTGTCAATTATGCATATACCGAATTATATCATTACAGTGCAGCTTTGGGACAGTTAATCATAAACCTTCAGCAATCATGAAAAACTAGTGAACATTCGGCAATCTGAGAGCAATAACGTAAACAAGAAAGGCAATCGCATCAGAACAAGAAAGGCTTCACAGAAGCTGCAGGCAGCAATCCATGCCATCTCGAGTAATTAGACACGCAAAGAAAAAATTAATAAATAAACAGGCCACATTAATATTCAATTCTTTTCATTGCTGAAAATCTCATGGTGGAAGGACCTGTCCACTGATTAGGATATTTTACTTTTTGACCACTGACATTTTCCTTTTAACAATGGAATGCTGACATGTAATTAGTGTACATTATCTCCTGATAGGAAAACAGTGAATTCTAAATAATTTGCCAACCATACTCAGTAGTTGCACTACAGTAAGGGTACAATTTCATCTATGCAATGACTGACATGAGGTTAATTATTCCAATACTTTGTGCTCACAAAATGCTCTATACAAAAGGGGGTTATAGGGTAAGAGATCATTACAAAGCTTTACCTCAGCTATTGTTATAGAATCTGGGTACAACGTGTGAACCAAATGATTGGCCAACATGAGATAAACCAGGGAATCTTCATCTACTTGTAGTCCAAAGTATTCATGGTAATCCCCTGAAAAGCCTTGACCTAGAGAAGAGAAAATCAATATAAAGGTATTATGTTATGCAAGTCTTGACTCTGCACAAACACACCACTAATTAGTCTGTTGGCATCAATTTTGTTAATTGTAGCAAAGTATAATAAACCCAGATATATACATTATCAGCATCATCAAATATATGTTCTAACTTAAAACAGCACTCTATGTGAACCTTCAAAATTCAGAACACTTGGAATTCAACAATTCATTATTGTTTTACAAAGTTAAACAAACAAATTCTGATCATCAATGTAGAAAAAGTCATACAAAACTCGCAATTTTCTGGAATGTGTGACATTAATAATAAGAGCTTCCCACGATCTCACCTTCCAGACATAATCACAATTAAGGCTTAGGTGCATTTTTTTGCTATAACTTTTCTCCTTATGATATTCACTTAAATAAACATTCTTGATTTTCTTAAACATTCCAAAAACATTTGCCTCTAGGGCCTTTGTACTGGCTCCCCCACCTCACTCTCATACCCCCAAATCAGATGTTCCCTTACTTCAAATACTATCTCCACAATCAGATCTCATCAGAGAAGGCTTTCCTGACCACCTTAGCCATTCCTTTTTAAAATTTGCCTTCATAATATTTACTAGTGACTGGACATACTGCACATGAAGTTATATTCTCTCTCCTCCATTTTAAAATAAGCTCTGAATAGGCATGGAGTATATCTGTTTTGCTCCTCTCTGTATCTCTAATACCCAGAACATAATAACATATAGACATACTAGGTGCTAAAGATACAATTTGGACTAGCTTAATGATTAAAATAATGGTATTCAATTAATAGCATACAGACTATGTTAAAATTTTCATTTGTCTGTTCTTTGCTTGGAAAGTTATTTTGGAAATTATATTAGAATATTTCAGTGCCAGTGTACACAAATGTACCATTCTTGATCTACTTCATTGTTCAAGAATTAGTTTTCTCATGGTTCATTTGGTTATTTCTTCCCATTGACAAGTACTAGTTAGTCTTAATTTTTTTGCTTACAAATAAATGCTGCACTAAAATTCCATCACCATATCACTTTCTCTCATGTGGGAGGAATCTCTCACGACAAATTGCTGCATATGGTAAAGCTGATTCAAACAAAGAAACAATAAACACTTTGGATTTTGCCAAATTACTTTATAAAATATTACTTCTTTCCCCACACAAAGGCCACCACTAGAGATTATTAAAACTTTTCAAGAATATTTATTTTACTGTTTTCATGAAAATTAACACACTCATTAAAAAAAGGAAAACATTAGAAAAGTTCACAGAGTAAGGCAATAAATCACTACAAATCCCAATATCCGGAAATAAGGTTACCGTTTGTCAACATCATTTCAGGCACTAGTATATATACACAAGTAGAAAAATAAAGGGCTACTTAGAACGACATTAAGAATTAAGAGATATTAGTATTAGTTCTCATTAGATCCCTCTGAGGTTAAGAAAACAAAATATATGATGTTAATTTCATTTTAAACACTTGCTTCAATTTTTGTAGTACGGTTTTCCTATGCTGACAAAGAGGATACAATATACTCAAACTTCTGTGATTTTTCTCCACCTCCTAATTTTTGTTACTAAAAATATTTTTTACTTTAAGCAGTTTTTTCTTAGCGTTGTTTACTGTTATTTTGAAGTAAATCAAACCAGTGTTCAATACCAGTCTTTTTAATCTGTTTCCCCACATCTAAGTTCTTTATGTTGACCTACATTTTGGGGTGGCTAGATTTCATCACTGTAGGATATTTTCTAAGAATAATCATGACACTTTATTTCCCAATTTCCCAAGTATAATCATGAACACTTTATTTTCCAAGTTCTTTCACGTGTATACCTCAATGATAATTCAACCATCAAATTCTTGAGTCTCACTTGTTTCTTGAGAATTATGTAAACATTGTGGTTGACAAAAAAGCAGCCTGTGGACAGCCAAATCTTCCATCCGTGCAGATAAATTGCTTTTTCTTCCTTGATTCCTCCTAATGAATTCTCCTTGACACTAAATTTTTTAAATCAAGCACCGAGTCTTAATGTTAGTTGCTTATCTCAAGATATACTTGGTATACAGTTGATCTTTCTGATGTGCAGTTTTGGGTTACTTTGTTTTATTTTAATTTCAAGGCAAATATATCTTCTTATACAACTCAGAATATTTTTAACATTTCTTTGTCTCTCAAGCCATAAAAAACATAACCCATTTGAAACTGTATTTCCTCAATGAATATAGTTCCCTGGGAAAAAAAAGCTTCAGCCAAAAGATTTCCTGCAGGGGCATGTAGGAATATTAGTCCAGCAAAAGATTTTCTTTAACCGTAACCATGCTTTTTTTTTTTTAATCCCCTGGGTCACCTTCTCTCAAATGGGTAGCTATTAGTGAGACATGCAATGATTTCGCTTTTTTCCTAGGAATTTCTCACATAGATGGCACCACAGGTAAGCTTGCTGCAGTACATTCTTTAATTTATTTTTTTTTATTACAGAGATTGAATATTTACAGAAAAATCATGCATGAAATACAGAGTTCCCAAATATCACCCTATTACACCTTGTATTAGTACGGTAGATTTTTTTTTAACAATTCATTAAAGAGCACTATTATAATTTACTATCAACTATAGTCTATCATTTACAATAGAGTTCACAGTTTGTGATGAACAGGCCCATGGTTTTCTTAAATTATTTCCTAGTAACATATATACAATCTAAAATTTCCCCTTTTAACCACATTCAAACACATAACTTAGTGCTATCAATTATGTTTACAATGTTGTGCTACCAACACTACCATCCATTACCAAACATCTCTGTGATTCCAAATAGAAACTGTACAATTTAAAAATTAACTACCCATTCCCTGCCCCAACCCATGCCCGAGTAACCTGTATTCTAGATTCTGACGCTATGCTTTGCTTATTCTCATTCTTTCATGCCAGTGAGGTTATACAATATTTATCCTTTTGTGTCTGGCTTATTTCACACAATCAGATTCAATCAAATTTCATCCATGTTTTCACACATATCAGAACTTCTCTTCTTTTTATGTCTGAATGATATTCCATTGTATGTTTATACCACATTCTGTTTGCCCATTTATTGGTTGATGAACACGAGAGGTGCCTCCATCTTTTGACAATTGTGAATAATGCTGCTATGAATATCAGTTTCCAAATATCTGTCAAATCCTTCCTTTCATATCTTTTGGGTATATACTTAGAAGTGGGATTTCTGGATCATGTAATAATTCTATATTTATCTTTCTAAGGAATTGCCAAACTGTCTTCCACAGCAACTGCACATTTTACATTCCCACCAACAATGGATAAAGGAGTCTTCCTATTTCTCCAAGTCATTGCCAATATTGTGATCATATGTGTATTTTAAAAAAAATAGTAGTCATACTAAGGGGTATAAAATGGTATCTCATTGTGCTTTTGATTTGCATTTCTCATGACATTAAGCATCTTTTTAAGTGCTTTTTGACCATTTCTATAGCTTCTTTGGACAAATATCTATTCAAGTCTTTTGCTCATTGCTTGATTGGTTGTTTATCTTTTTATTGTGGAGTTGCAGGATTTCCTCATATATTTTAGATATTAAATATTTATCAAAAATATGTTTCCAAATATTTTCTCCCATTGAGTAGGCTGCTTTTTACTTTCATGATAAAGTCCTTTGATGCCCCAAAGTTTTTAATTTTGATGAGGTCCCCTTCATTTATTGTTTTTTATTCCTTACGCTTTGAGTGTAAAATCTAAGAAACAATTGCCTAACACAATGTCCTGAGATGCTTACCTTTTTTTTTTTCTTCTAGGAATTTTATAGTTCTGGTTCATATATTTAGCTCTATGATCCGTTTTGAGTGGATTTTTGTATATGGTATGAGATAGGGGACCACATACATTCTTTTATATATGGCCATTCAGTTTATCCAATATCATTTGTTGAAAAAAACCTATTCTTTTCCCATTGAGTAGACTTGGCACTCTTGCTAAAAGTCACTTGGCCATAAATGTGGCAGTTGATCTCCAAACTCTCAATATGATTCATTGGTCTATGCCTATCTTTGTACTAGTACCAAGCGGATTTGATTACTATGGCTCTGTGCATCCTATAACTTTGTTCTTCTTTTCCAAGATGGCTTTGGCTATCCTGGGCCCCTTACCTTTCTACATAAATTTGATGACTGTCTTTGTTCAAAGAAGGATGCGGGAATTTTGATTGGGATTGTTTTGAATACGTAAATTGCTTCAGATAGAACTGACATACTAACCACATTCAATCTCCCAATCCATGAACATGGAAGGTCGTTCCATTTATTTAGGTTTTCTTTGATTTCCTTAAGCAATGTCTTGTAGTTTTCTGTGTACAAGTTTTTTACATTCTTGGTTATATTTATTCTTAAATATTTCACTCTTTTAACTGCTATTATAAATGGATTTTTTTCTTAATTTCCTCATCAGTTTGTTCATTACAAATATAAAAATCACTACTGATTTTTGCATGTTATCTTCACCCCATCATTTCGCTGAATTCATTTATTTGTTCCAGGAGCTTTGTTGTGGATTTTTCAGAATTTTATGAACAAAGGATCTTGCCATTTGTAAACAGAGAAAGTCTTACTTCTTCCTTTCTAATTCAGGTGCCTTTAATTTCTTTCTCCTGCCTTATCGGTATAGCTAGAACTTCCAACATAATGTTAATGTTGAATAGCAGTGGTGACAGTGGTCTTCTGTTTTGTTCATGATCTTCCTTATCTTAGAGTGAAAGCTTTCAGTATCTCACAATTGACTATGATGTTAGCTGCAGGTTTTTCATAGATGCCCTTTATTGTATTTCTAGTTTCTAAGTGCATTTCTCAAGAAGGGGTGTTGAAACTTGCCAAATGCCTTTTCTGCATCTATTGAGATGATTATGTGTTTTTTTTCTCCTTTGCTCTGTTAATGTGGTATATTACTTTTTTTTTTAATTTTCTTATAGTGAATCATCATTGCATACCTGAGATGAATCTCTCTTGATGAAGATGGGCAATTCCTTTGATATGTTGCTGGATTCAGTTTGCTAGTAGTGTTCTAGTTTGAAAGCTGCTAGAGTGTGATATACCAGAAACAGAACGGCATTTAAAAAGGGAAATTTATTAAGTTGCAAGTTTAGAGTTCTAAGGCTATGAAACTGCCCAAATTAAGGCAAGCCTATAAGAATGTTCATTCTAAGGTATCCAAGGAAAGATACCTTCGTTCAAGAAGGTTGATGATGTACAGGGTTTCTCTCTCAGTTGGAAAGGAACATGGCAAGATCTGCTAGCTTTCTCTTCAACAGCTTCCCTGGGCCTCTGTCCTTCTGTGGCTCTGCTGGTTCTGGTGGTTTTTGTAGCTTTAAAGCTTTTTCCAAAAGGGTTCCTCTTGAAGGGCTCCAGTCACATTGAATGGGTAGAGACACATTTCCATGGAAACTGTCTAATCAAAAGTTACCACCCACCATTGGGTAAGTCACATCTCCATAGAAACAATAAAAAATCTCCCACCCAGCAATATTGAATGAGGATTAAATAAATTGGCTTTTTCTGGGCTACACTACAGATTCAAACCAGCACAGCTAGTACTTTGTTGAGGATTTCTGCATCTATAGTCGTAAGGGATATTGGTTTGTATTTTTCTTTTCTTATATTATCTTTATCTGGCTTCAGTATGAGAAATTGGGAAAGGGTAAAGAGTATTCCCTCCCACTGAATCTTCTGGAAGACTTTGAACAGAATGTTGACTCTTTTTGGAATATTTGGTAAAATTCACCTGGTCCTGAGTTTGTCTTCGTTGGGAGATTTTTGCTTACTGATTTAATCTCTTTACTAGCTATCGGTTTGTTGAGATATTCTATTTCTTCTTGATCATCATAGGTAATTTGTGTGTTTGCAGGATGTTGTCCATTCTATCTACTATATCCAATTTGTCAGTATACTGTTGTTCCTAGTAACCTCTTATAGTCTTTTTTATTTTTGTGGCATTAGTAATAATGGGCCCATTTTCATTTCTGATTTTAGTTGTCATCTCTCTTTTAATTCTTTTTATTATTTTATTGATGTTTATGATTGTCTTTTATTTTTATTTTGTGTCCTCTCCCTTTTTTTGTATAGCTAAATATTTGTCAATTTTATTGATCTCTTCAAAGAAGTAACTTTAATCTTGTGGATTTTTTTTTTTTTGCATTGTCATTATTATTTTTCTCTATCTCATGTATCTTCACACTCATCCTTGATATTTCCTTCCTTCTCTTTGCTTTGGATTTAGTTTGTTCTTCTTTTTCTTGACCCTTTAATTTTGAGGTAGGGTCTCTGATTTAAGACCTTTCTTCTTTTTTAATGTAAGCATTTAGATCCATATATTTCCTTCTCAGCCTTCAGTAATTGTTCAGCTCCTTTACTTGGCAGCCACTTTTAAAGATTTACAGTATAAATCTTTTCTCCCATTTCCTGATTATATGCTGCTGATGAATATCTGACCATAGAGAATAATAATAATTCTTCACTGTATTATCAATGCAAGGATTAAGATTCTGTGATCTTTGTACAGCTTTAAATTGAAAGTGTGATCAATATTTTTAATTCCAAATGAATTTCCAAATTAATTTTTAATTCAGTAAATCTGTATTTTAAAATATGTAATTTTCTTAATGTTCTATATGCAAAGGAACCCACTCATTCAAAAATGTCCTTATTTATTATTATTTTCCATTGCAAATGCTGTCATGTTTACATCCTGAGATTGTTTCAATAATCAGTTTCCTTACAAGACACTTTTAAAAAGAAAACTACAATTTAAGGATAGGATATTATAATGCAGATATATTTCCAAGGAAATCATTACTTTTTATTCCTTTATAAATTATAAATTTTATACCCTACCTCT
Source organism: Tamandua tetradactyla (assembly GCF_023851605.1). Classification (NCBI taxonomy): domain Eukaryota; kingdom Metazoa; phylum Chordata; class Mammalia; order Pilosa; family Myrmecophagidae; genus Tamandua; species Tamandua tetradactyla. Next base: position 65,387,698 of record NC_135336.1, on the reverse strand, counting down.
GATCCCAAAGGGTCAGAACTGACTACAGAAAAGACATCCAGAAGACTAATAAAAGTCAAGCCATCAAAAACAGCCTTTGAAGCCTCTGTAAGTGAACTCCACACTTGGTTATAAACTTTCAGAAAAAATAAATATATGTATATCATGATACATCTTTTTATATCAAGTTACCTACCCATTCCATGATGATGATAGAGCATGGAAGTAACACCATCAAAACGATATCCATCAAAGCCATATTCTTCCAACCACCATCTTATGTTGGAAAGAAGGAATCTCAAAACTTCCCAGCTAAAATATTAAAGAAATACATATTTTAGAACAATGTAAATTATATTAATTGTTATATATCCTGTTTGATAACAGATAATCAAAATTATAAAGTGCTCCATCTTCAAGAAAAAGGATGGTCAAAAAATACAACATTTAAAAACCAGAAATCAACAATGTCATTTGTTTCATGAAATTCATTTTAAAAGGAAAAATTATTAATTTTCCTTTAGCCACAAAATCACTAAGTGTCTGAAACAAAAAAAGGAAAAAATATATAAGTCTGGTAATAAAGGTAGGGACAACCTTGTTCAATTCAACAACAGTGATTATTAGATTGTAGTGCTCAAATTCCTGCATTTTCATCAAGATTTCTCACACAATACAAATGGCTATTATTTCTTTCCTTTTTAGAAAATACATTTTCATTATCAGTAGAAAGACTGTCTTCAATGTTTGTTTGCTTAAAATAGTCCCTCCTGTTTCAGCTTCGAACAGATACAATCAAAAATGAAAAGTAAAAGAAAAAAAATACATAAAAGAAATCCCATAATAAATAATATTGCATTAGTTGTTTTGTGGGGGCAAAAACCAAAATCTAACTACTAAAAAAAACACGTTTAATAAAGTAGAAAGTTTTACAAGTTAAAGATCTCTACATAAATAAAAACAGAAGGAAAACAAAGATCAATATAACTCAATCAAAAACACCACAAAAAACAAGCCTATTTTGGACAATTGAAAAGAGGGAATCATCAATTAGCATTTTCTTCAGTCAGATAATTATGGTTGAGTTCTCTAACTTATTATAACTGTGGTTTCAAAACTTTGATACTTCATTTAGTTTAATGACAAAGCTGTAATAGTATACATAAATCTTTAATCCAGTTGAAATTTTTGCATTTTTTAAACCCTCTATATATTAAAAAGCAATCTGATATAAGTGGAAATCAAGTCATCACAATCAACTCCAGAATTGTAAATCCAAACTTTGGTGACAGAGAAGTACTGTTGCCAATTAACTGCTTTAAATATATTACTTTAGATTTTGAAAACTTCTTGAAAGATTTTTTCTTTAAAGGAAAGAAATGGAAACAATCCAGTAGATATGAATGGAAGTCAGGGGGCTCTAGATTGCTAAGCCCAAGCAATGATGAAGGTGGAATTTCCTCTGTTATTATTAATGCATATTTACTTAGGGTTTAAGGGAAAATAATCATGTTTAAAAATAGAAATGAATAAAAGTAAAAAGGTATTTTAATACTGAACAAGATCAAAATTACTCTATTTTGTAAAAGAATTTATGATATCTATATATTTTTAATATGGACGCAATATGGGCATTTCAGAAAGAACAGTTTTACATGCTATTATATCAATAATCCATTCAAAGCAATGTTTTAAATAGGGCATATATGGTTTCTAATTTGGCCCTTTGATTGGTAATGATATTTCACTTTTGTAAATTAAACCAAATTACACCAGAAAGGGAATAAAACCTATTTAAATACTCAAAATCTTTGGTAGATATATGAAGATATGAATCTATAAACCAGAACTTATAAGCTGTCGCTCCCTGGACCTTATCTGACACATACTACTTTTTTTTTGGCTTGCAGAGTACTTTAAAATTTTCAACTTGAATTCTTGGAGATAAAATATGAACAAATACCTTTTGGTGTTTAAGAAAACATGAAATATTTTGGAAGAAAATAGGGGGATGCGGACTCATAAAATATATTCCCAATTTTTCTGTGGTCCCAATTTTGCATCTCCTATCATCTTAACATGATAACTATAGATAGACTAATCCACTCTTTGTAAACCCAATGTTTTGAATAAACCAATTTAAAAACAGAGGTTGCTTTGTACTCAGGTCAGTAAATTGGGACTTCAGAAATCTAAAAAGACAGAGAACCTCGGACACTGAGTCTGTACAATAACCGTACCTTATGTTAGTTTACAGTGTGATTATAATGAAGATGTACCTTTTTCCCGTTGTTGGGGAATACGTAAAAATCAAAATTAATGTAGATAATTTGTTTAACTGTTATATAATCATATTTTTCTCAGAACACTAAATTAAATTACAAAAAAGCTGTGTCAGGGTCCTTAATACCACCCCCAAGTTCAGTGAGTTACTAAATATTGCTGCACTTCTGGAATATTGCTGCACTCCTGGCTATGAGTTATTACTGCAAAAGGACATCAAGCAAAATCAGCAAGGGGAAAGGAGCATAGGTCGAAGTTTGGAGGAAACCAGACCCAAGCTCCTAAGAGTTCTCCCCCAGTGGAGAGACACAGGACATGCCTAATTCCTCCAGTACTGAGTTATCACCACTCTACCAGAGAAGATCATTACAGACAAAGTTCCCAGCGTTTTTACTGGAGCTGGATGCATGGCACCCTCTGCATTGGCACATATCAAAATCCAGGCTTCCAGAAGGAAAGCAGGTATTTGACATCAACTACATTGTCTGAACAAAGAGCTCAGACACAGGAGGTCATTCTCAACAGTTCTGGAAACGGTCAGAATCATCCTGAAATCCAAGTTCCCAAGGGCAAACCTTGTAGGCAGGCCTTTCTAAGGATAACAAATGCCTTTCTAAACCAACTTTTATTATATGAATAGAAAATACGTAGTACCAATAACTCAAGATAAAACTTCTTCCCAAGCTATTTTATTTCAGATGTACCCTGACCTCAAAACTCAGTGAAAGAATCCTAACAATAAGTTGAAAATCTAAATATGTAAGGATATATGGCTGAGTTACTCTGCCTGTACTCCACCCTTCAACAGTCACATGGACAAGGAAAACGTGAATCTCATACAGGAATGAACTAGTTCACTGAAACTTAGGATTTTCCTTTTAAATAGGACAGGACAAACTTAAGGAAAATGTCACCAGTGAAAATAAAGACATCTGAAAGATGTCTATTACTATTTCTACTATCATAATTTTCAAATCCCATATCCATAAGTTTCAATTTTTCCACCTTTGGGGGTTGAGAGGAAGAGGAGTTACGATGTATTCTAAATCACTGCTGCATTAGAAATATTGCTCAATGTTCTCTGTAGTAATAAATCATCTGAATCATCTCAACTGAATGGTTTGCCTTGAGTCAAGTATGAAAATATCTGGCAAAGGGTACAATAAAAAAGGCAATTTACTTTTCCTACCTCAAAATGTCATCAGATAGCCCGTAACACAGTTGATATATACAGTTGATTAGAGTCCCATAAAAATATAAAGCAGAATTTAAAAGCATAGTTTTACATTGGAGCATTCAACAGACAAGGTGGGACTTAGATTTTAAGGTTACGCCATTGGCATAAGGATTTTAAAAGGTGTGCTTACAAACCAGGAGAGAAAGCCTAGCTTCCATACAACTGGAAGAGCTAGAGATTAACTTTTAGAAAGTAATGCAAAAAAAAAAAAAATACAAATCTTTATGGTCAGCAGTAATATGTAGGCGAAGCAATGTATTTTGGTTATTAGCATTATAACAAAATAACACAGTTAGAAACTAACATATTAGTTAGGAACTAATACTGTCATCCATATGACCTACAGTCAATTAATTAGCTTACTTCCACATTTTCCTCAACTTTATACAAATTCCCGAAAACTCAGAAAAAGATAATGAAATGCAACTGCCTCTCCAGTAGATCATAAATCACTAAAACTTTTAAATCACAGGTGTCAGGTATAGAAACTGAATACATTGATGGATCATGTATACATTTGAAAATTCCTGGCAATCAAAGTAATCAAGAGTCTAATTGGTTTAGAAGTCTGGAATATTTAACCTGGAATCAAGTAATGAGGATTTAATAAGAAAAATTTGTCAAAAGTTAATTCCAAAATTAAAGTTTTAGGAAACATCTATCCCCCAAATTAAAAAAAAAAAAAAAAAAAAAACAGTTTTCTCACAGCTTAGAAGAAAATAAGAACCCTTTTATATAATAAAACAGCCAATTTTCTTGACAAGCATGTATAATCAGATATGATATTTATTTAATGTAGTTACAATTTTTTAATCAAGATATTTGCCTAATATCCTGTTTATTTGCAGTATAACATATCTCTTGGGATTTTCAAAATAAGCAACTTAGTTCACTGGATGTTACTAAAACCCTACCACCACTATCCACAAGTAAATATGAGACATGTTAAACAGTGGCTAAATAAAAAAAACATGAAGAAAAATACGTTCTTGGTAACCATTCTACAGTTTTTAAGCTGAATGGATTTAAGATAGTATATCATAAAACTATGAAGCAAAACTCTCATCTTTTCATTTGGGTTTTTAAATTGAAGCAGTAAACTGACCTTGAGGAGAAAAGCTGGTCTGGAACTTCTTCCTTTGTGGAAAAGGTATGATATATCAAATAAAAGGATAGAATGTTAAATTAAATAATAGTAAAATCAATCCTCTTGGGAAGATACTCTAAATGTCACATAAACAGGGACTGTCTAGCTACCTACTTTATTTTAAAAAATGAACTCACCTATCAATTTATTTACCTGAAGGGGGAAAAACTGTTTGTTTTGTTTATATTTTGTACTATGAACTCAGCTATTAGGGATTATAATAAAATGTATCTGGGTTTCTAGATAGTGATAATTATGTTGGGCTATTGTATATCATAATTTCAAAGAAAATTAGGTAGAAATAAACACAACACTCTAGGGAGACAAAATGTTCATTCAAATACTAGTAATCTAAAATTATATAAATTTCAGAACAGAGGTAGCTATAAATTATTATTTTTGGAGTTTTCTTTTTAATGTCATATTATTTTCTGGATTTCATCCTGTGCAACTTTATTTTATATAATTTACTGTATTGTTTGAACAGATCATATCCAATGAGCTCTGGTTATCTGTACTAATTATTAGAATATGTCTTCTTTTCCTTAAGGCTTAAATTGCATTAAGTTATTAACTCTTACAAAAAGTTTTGCTTCATAGTTTTATGATATACTATCTAAAATCCATTCAGCTTTAAAGACAGTGGAATGGTTAACAATAACATATCATTTTTCTTCATGTTTTTCATTTAGCCACTGTTTAATGTCTCTTATTAAAATTATCTTATTAAAATTATCTCTATTCATATTATCTATAAACATGATATTCTCTAGGAAGTAAGTAGGAAAAGTAGCATATTGTGCATGTATATACTAAATGTTTCATATTGTACTTTTACTAAAAAAAATCTTTACTTGAGAAATTTTCAAGTCTTTATTTCTCTACACATTTTTAACAAGCTTGGTTATCTGCTAAAGGAATATTAGAAAGGCAAACTTGAAGGAGAATGTGTGTGTATGTTCAATCATATGTATGTATGCATGAGTGTGCATAGGGAATGCAAACAGATGAGCAGTGAGAGAAAAGTGAAAATTGACACTGACCTTTAGGAAAAAGACAAATCTAAAACAATAACCTACATTGATTTGTTACCCTTAGTGGTTCAGAATAAATTTTTATATCATTTGTTTAAAAATTGGTTTGTATTTCTCTACTTTCTCACAAAGATCATTACCAAAGTTGATATGTCAAGACATTAATGCTTATAAAATATACCATTAAAGTTTGGAGAGAACTTAGAACCATCTCTTTCAAAGTGGAAGGTCCAAAATTCTGATACGCCTTAGCTCTAGAAAGCAGACAGCTATGCTAAGTCATCCCCCCATAATGAAACATAAATGAGGCATTATATGAAATTCATTACATATCTCATCTAAACAAGGCGTTGTTGTTCTCCAGAACAAGTTGCTGTAGATTAGTTGATTATATACACATATACCTATACCACTTATACTTACACACACACACACACATATATATGTATATACACAAAAAAAATACATACACACAGATATGTTTCCAATAAGACTAAAAATTCTACTTCACCTACAAAATGAAGCTAATTAATGGTTTGGGATAAATCAACTGACAGTAACTTGAACATGTACAGAAATATATCATTCATTCACAAATATTATACCATAATCAGTAACGTGATTTAAAAGCTCTTTCAAAGTAAAAGTTTGGAAACATTACTTAACTATTCATATAAATCTCTTTTTCATTTTGTTCTCTTCTGATTGATTTTTCTAGTAGTTGAAGTATGATATTGAAATAAGATATTATATTTCTATTATAGGAAAGTACATTCCTGTAATGATAATTTTCCATCATTGTATTAAAATTGTGTATTTTACATATATAGTTTACTTACTTATATTTAGTAAGTATAATTCCAAAAGATGACTTGAGGCAAGTTACAGAGATAAATACATTTAAAAAGAATTAAAAAAAATTCAGAAATACAGTTGAAGGAGAATAAATCTCTTGCTTATATACAAATGCAGTGCATAAAACTTCTGGGAATAAATTTTTCATTTCCTGCCTAAAATAATTATGATTTAATAGGCTATACTGACCTTATATAGGGAACAGTAGGACTTCCTTGGCTACTGTGCTGGCTTGAAAGGATGTATGTCCCCAAGAAAAGCCATGTTTTATTCAAAATCCCATTTCATAAAGGTAGAATAATCCCTATTAAATACTGTATGTTTGAAACAGTAATCAGATCATCTCCCTAGATGGTGTGATTTAATCAAGAGTGGTTGTTAAACTGGATTAGATGACATGTCTCCACCCATTTGGGGTGGGTCTTGAGAAGTTTCTGGAGTCCTATAAAAGAGAAAACATTTTGGAGAATGAAGAAGATTTAGGAGAGAGCAGAGAATGCTGCAGCACCAGGAAGCAGAGAGTCCACGGGCCAGCGACCTTTGGAGATGAAAAAGGAAAACGCCTCCCGGGGAGCTTCGTGAAACCGGAAGCCAGGAGAGAAAGCTAGCAGATGACGCCATGGTTGCCATGTGCCCTTCCAGCTGAGAGAGAAACTCTGTGTTCGCCAGATGCCCTTCCAGATGAGAAAGAAACCGTGAACTTCATTGGCCTTCTTGAACAAAGGGATGCTTTTGATTGGATATTTCTATGGACTTGTAATTGGGACATTTTCTTGGCTTTAGAACCTTAAACTAGCACCTTATTAAATTCCCCTTTTTAAAAGCCATTCTGTTTCTGGTATATTGCATTCCAGCAGCTAGCAAACTAGAACAGCTACCATCCCCAAATAATCAATATTTTATCACAGTATCCAAGGAAAATCATATTGTAGTTCATATAAAGATGTCTATATATATATAGACATATATATGAAAACATTATAGAAGTTGTTTTAAGATGCAATCATGTATAATTCTAATACCAAAAATGGATAAATGTTCCAGATAAAATGAGGAAGAACTGTTGCATAGGAATAGAGGTAGTGTAAAAAAAAAAGAGAAGCAGTTAGCTCTTCAGAAAATGCTTGTGTGTTTGGGTGTGTGCATTCTGGGGATGTGGGAAATTCAGGAAACTTCTTTAGAGGGCTGCTATTAATCACATTTAAATTTCATCCATCACTCATTCAGCAATTTTCAAAGTTGAACTAAACTTGCTAAATAATATGTACTTCTCTTAAGTATACTAGTATGCCTAGATGTCAATGAGCTGGGAGTATAGTAAAATAGGAAGGACATATTTTCTTAGGAAAGAAAAAGGAATTCAAATTCACTGAGTGACTACTAGTTACCAGACACTACTCCTTATATAATTACATTTAACCAGACTATGAAATCAAGTATGTTCTATGGTTGGGGAAACTGAGATTTAGAAAAGTTAAAGTGTCCAAGGTCACTCATGAAATAGGAAATGTGGGGCTCAACTTTTTGAGTCCAAAACCCCATCTCTTCAGCACAGTTTCATAATGCCATATTCCACATGACTATATGCAAATTAGTTCCTGTCTGTGGTAATTTCCCTGGTAAACCACTTTTTAAAATCTACACAGACCTCACCTATCCACTGTTCTAATTAGTAGTCCTATTAGTTGTATAAATTTGGGCAATTTATTTAACTTCTCTAAGGTTCACTTTTCCCAAATGCATAATAAAAGATAATTTCAGCACCCTCCTGGAAGGGGATAAATGAGATCATATGTATAACGTAATTAGCACATTGTTTGATATAAAGTAAGGGATTAATCAATTGGTGCTCCTATTAAACAATAAACCGATTTTTAAACACATTTGCTTAAATATACACTTTATTTATGGTTAGAAATATACCAATGAGTTCTAAAATATACATAGGCAATTTTTTTCATATTGAAATAAGTCTTCATAAAGATAAGGACTCTTTTGCAAAGCAAAATAAGCCTTTAAAGGTCAACTTGGCATTAGTTTTCTGAAATAATGTCACTATTTACTTATTGGTTCACTCAACAAACGTTTCTTGAGTAACTGCTTTGGGCCAGATACAAGCTAGGTGCAAGTGACATAGTCATACATAGAAATGCTCACCTAGTCCTTCCTATTTTTAATCACATTTCCCCAGAATTTTTCCCTGTAAAATAATAAATTTGGGGAAAATTTCTTTCTATCAATATACATCGCAGGAAATTCCCACCGTATGTCACAGCCTCCTTCCCTATCAAATTTTATTCTTCTTGGCAATTTTTGTTCCATTTCTTGCTTCCTTAAACCCAGTTATGATATCGCCACCAATTTTGAGACTCTATGCTCTCTTTCCCTTACTCTCTGCAGCTACTTCATCCCCATACTAGCTCTCCTTATGCCTCTTATTCTTTTACTTTTCTTTGTTTCTTTTTCTAGCTACTTCTTCCCTCCCCCTTTACTCTCTTGCTAGCCTTTCTTCCTTTTTTTTTTTATCTTGGTTAAAGACACAAAAGTGAAAGCCTATCAGACTAACCAGGTGATGGCTGAAATTCACTAAATGCATATTTTAAAAATGATTTTATAAAAACAAAGACATCAGGTTCTCTGGTTTGATGTATTTTATGATAAAGTTATGTTATAATGTCTGAAAATTATTTAAACATTTGAAATACATAAAGAAATAGGAGTCAAGAAAGCTGTATTCTGTTAAACTTTGTAAAAATCAGTATGAACAAAAAAAATCTCTTTGGATTTTAGTGTGATCATTTTTTATAAAGAGGGCGATGAATTATTTGTTCCACATTTAATTCTGTATTTTTTCATAAACTTAAATTTAATCTGAAAGATTAGTTCAAGATCAAAATGTTTCTGAGTTTCAGGGGTCAGACTAAATAATGTGAATAATTTCACTTATTTGCTAACAGAATCCTGGCCTGTGTTAGCTTTCCAGGCTGCTTTGACAAATACCCCAGGATGAGTTGGCTTAAATAACAAGCATTTATTGATTCATACTTTCAGAGGCTAGAAGTCCAAACCAAAGGCATTAAACTAAATTTCCATTTAAATTTATGTCGGCTGGCACACCACAATCCTTAGGGTTCCTGGCTGGCATCTCTGCTTCCCCTCACATTGCAGTTTCTCTCTTTCCCTGTGTCTGCTCTTCGGGTTTGCTGACTTCTAGCTTCAGGTTTCTCTGTGATTTTCTCTTATTCTTCTTTTTAAAGCTTCTAGTACAATGGTTCAAGTCCCACCCTGATTCAGCTGGACCACACCTTAACTAAAACTGACATCACCAAATGTTTTATTTACAGTGGGTTCACACCCACAGTAACACAGATTAACCATACAATCCCAAAGTCTATCACATCAAAGATTGTACTTAAAGCAGTAACAGAATTATAAATGACCTGCGGGAAAAAAAAAAGGATACCCACACTCAAAATAAAAAAAAAAAAAACAACCATCACCTCCCCCATAAAAATCAAATATAATAATCATCTCCTATTCCTTTCCTATTCAAAGTTTTTTCAAAGCCCAGAAAAAAATCACAGAATCTTCCGGACTACTCCTTACTTTAATGCTATTTGAAAGACAATGGTAGACAAATTGTTTCATGCAAATAAGTCCTGTTTTCCAAGGTTAACTTTACAAAAACCTCTCTGATATCATATACTTAAGAGAAATTTAAATACATTGACCTGAACTGAATTAAAACTGTACTAGATAGCCAAGAAATTAATAAAATAGAAAAATAAAATTTACTTTGTAAATCCAGTTTTAACTTTGAATAGGTAAAAATAAACACAATGACACATAGTATTAGTTAAGAAATACAGTTTTCAGTCATTGAAATAGGAAATGGGAAACAAGAACAATAAAACTCTTTTCTTAATCAGAATATATGCAACATAAGTAGCATTTATAATACCTTACATACCTATAAAATTGGCTCTATAATTATATCATGAAGATTTTAGAGAGGTATTTTCATGAAGATACTAAATAGCAAACTTTTAGTTGGAATGCTCAAATAAAAGATTATTCTCTTCCTTTTCCCCCCCAGGACTGAATTCCTGTTTAGGGACCTTTTAAGCATGTTTACCACTATGAAAAGTAAAATCATTTTACACTACACTAATCATATTTCCTTATTAATTCATGAATTTATTCAAAATTTTAACACACAAGGGCATTCATGCAAACATATACCCCAATTAAAAATAAATAAATAAATAAATAAAATGCCCAGCCTCCAGTTAAATAAGTTCAGATTGGCCTGAATATATAGCCTACATTGAAATAAGAATGTTCATGATTAAATATTGAAAACTTCCCCAAATGTTATATAAGTCTCTGGTGATGACAACAAAAGGGAGAAACCACAAAAATTTCAGTATCCTTAAGGAATCATCAGCTCTTTTTTGTTTGCACCAGTTATAAATTTTGCATTTTCACATTGCTGTGTAGATTTTCAAAGGGTTCTGCAATGATTAATTTAGCATCTACCTATATTGCTGTAATATAGCCAAGAACTTTTACATGCATATAATTTATAATATTCATATCAAGAAAGATTAGTGGGCAAAATAGAACTTCTAACATCCAGGAGTGTTATTAATGCAGAAATGGGTAAATATCACCAAAATACATTTAGTTAAAAAAAACATACATTTTAAGCTTGGAAGTGCGTAATGATGAGGACATGCAGAAATGAACAAATGTAATAGATTATATTCATGAGCATCAATTTCACCTGATGATATGGAAGAAAAAAAATGAATTAAAAAAAACTATAATAATTGCACAAACATATTGAGTGTTTACTAAATGCCAGACTTTGTAATAAGTGTTTTGCATGAATTATTCCATTTAATTCCCACAATAATTTTCAAGAGATAAGCAGTAAAACAGGGTTTGTACAACTTTTTCTCAAACAAAGCAAAATACCAATAATCATAGCTCACACATGTGTCCCTTGTTTTCTAATTTTCGGTTATAGGAATTTTTGGTTTGTTTTTGCTTTTTCAGGAAAAAAAATTGGCTTGTTATTGATATATTAGTGAAGCCAATAAAGGTGCGGGTGGATCACACGTAGCTAAAAAACTTTGGCCATTTGTCATTTCACTACCTAAATGTGCTTTCTCTAGAGTCCTTTTGCTTCTTTATGTTTTCTTTTATCAGTTATCATCACAATATATTTCCTTGTTGTTTGCTAAAAATCAAACCTTCTTTGGAAAGAATTATAGTTTTAGAATATGTTGATGTAGATGTTAGAGATTATAATCATATAAACTGCTAACGACAGAGGCTCAAATAACTCAAATTTGGTTTTCCAATTTGTCACTAGCACAAAAACAGGTATAAGATCCATCTACAGCAAGTTACACCAGGAACAAGGAAAGAATAACTTGTGTGAAAAAAAAAAAAAAAGATGTAAATACAAGCAGAGAACAAAATAGGCAGCATAAGCAAGGGGAAGAAAAAATCAAAAGAATAATGAATACACACAGAAATTAATATTACTGTTAAGTATAAACTCTTCTCATAATTTTTGCTTTTTCTATTATGATATCACATGTCATACAGCAGTACTAAGCCAGCAAAATCTGTGTTTGATGTTCCTATATCTCCATCACCATCCAAGAATACAATTTTTTAACCTTTGATATAGCAGGTTAATCAAGGAACAATTTCAAAGGTCCTTTGTTTTATAGATATTTGATGGTCTTTGGCAAAAGTTTACTTTTATGAAAAAAATGTGTCCCTTTTAAAGATGAAAGAAATATCTAGTTGAAGACAAATGCATGTTTATGAGTAAAATGTGTCATGTTTGTAGATAAAAGTCCTGCATTTTACATGTTTCTCTTAGTTCACAAGTGCTTCATAAGGAAAGCCCTCTTTGAAAATCTGTAATCTTATTAAAACAAGAAAGAAAAGCATTTTGACATATTGTGAGTGGCATAAATATTTCTAATGTCTCTTTTCTTAAAAGTGGCCCAGGAACCTCAAAAGTACTGTCATCACAATGGCTGGCTAATAAAATAGTTCTCTGAAGCTTGAGGCTTGTTGATAACACCTGTGATTGCAGGCAGCCACATTTGAGAACAAATTCTCTGCTTTCCTCCTCAGTGGTGACCAGTGTGATCCACAATGGGCCAGAAGTGACCAGGGTGCTTTCAAGTTCATTTTTATAATTTTAAAGAAATGGATTTTGAGCACTGGCACATTTCCAATTTAGCCTTTAAAAAACATAAAAGCAGCCTGCGTCCCCTCCTTTAAAATATACTTTCACTAAGTACAGCAGGAGATTTAATCAAGTGACCTTCTTTGGGAACACAATTTAAATTAAATGATTAATTTTAAGACTCTCACCAGATATTTATTGAGGCTTTAAAAAAAGAATGATCTTTACAGTACACTCTATATAGAATATCAGGTTTTTTAAAAAAAAGTCACTAAAAAGACATTTTTTCCATTACTTGTGCATACATTATTTAGGAGTCCAGAAGACAAAAGGATACCAATTCTTAATACACTAGCAGTATTTTGACCCAATTGCACTTTCCAACTGTGAAATAACAAGGATGTGAGGTGTTTCCTGTATATGAAAAATTTCTTTAGTCTAAGAAATTTATGACTATAAAATAACATGATAGAGTCAGAAATCAATCTGGCATATTTCATTTCAGTTCAGAATTTCAAATTTAAGAGGTATATAGACAAATACAAACTGGTTGATAAGGAAGAATTCAAAATCACATAATGTAATAGGAAAAACAATAGGGGAAAATGAATCAGGGATGGTGAGGAAAGGATAATATTTAAACTTTGATTTTGAGGTTATTTCAATGTCTTGAGTCTATATGAATTTTCTGTATGAGAATTGTCTACAATGAGACTGCTCCCGGAAATTATAGATGCCATCCCAGAATAAATCAAATAAATAACTGCACATAGTGAATAATATTAGCTAGCAGCAGGAATAAATATAACTAAGACATAGTTTACAAATACTTTTTTGCGATGGGGAGATAGAGAATACCCAATTGTGACCAAAGTGACAAGTTTGGAATCTGATAATATACTTCAGGAAAATGTATTAGGAAAGGAGTAATGGTCCGCATTATGCCTAGAAAAAGAAAATACTACTAATCATAATAACATGCTTTTGTTGTTAATAATCCAGTATTGGAAAGACTAGTTGATGAACCCAAAGTTTCTAGTAATTTTATGGGTAGCAGTACTTGTTAGGCAGGTATGGTTCATAAGAGGATCCTACTTTACCAAGATATCTTCTAAGAACATGTAACTCACACAGTTTAATTTAATTCTATGCTTGTTTAACATTCTTAAAATTACTTTGGAGCAAAACAAAGGTAACAGTACACACAGAGACTCCAATTAATTTTAGGGCATACACTCCATCTTGCATTATTAGATCAACAATTCTGTTTCTACCTTTCTCTTTAGATTTGTTTAATGTGACTGTATTCCCTATACTCAATTTAATCTAGAAAAACAAATAGAAATTCTGAACACTAGATTCACAGTCGGCTCTGAAACACATATCTTCATATGACTTAAAGTGAAATGGTTCATGTTCTCTCTTTTTCTACTTTCTGGAAGAGAGCAGGTATGCTTGATGTTAATTCTTCTTAAAAGGTTTCCTAATATTATTCACTGAAATATTCTGGTTCTAGATATTTCTTATTTAGGGTGCTTTTAAGTTACATATTAAATGTTACTAATATTCACAGGGCTATTCAAATTACTCATTTCATACTGGGTGAACTGTTGTAGTGGTTATCTAGCAATAGATCCATTTCATTTACGATGTCAAATTTATATGGGTAGAGATCTCCTAATATTTCCTTATTATCACTTTCACATCTGCAGGAATTACCATAGCTTAAAAACTAAGCAGAAAAGTTTTTTTTGTACTTGCCTATATTTTTATTATTTCCCTTGTTTTCTCTTTTTCTTGATGTTCCAAGATTTCTTCTTTATTATCTCCTTTCTATTTTATGAACTTCCTTTTTTATTTTTTGGCTAGAACTGCTGTTGACAAATTCTCCTAGTTTTCCTTCATCTGAGAATGTCTTGACTTTCCCTTTATTCCTTGGAAGTAATTTTCACTTATTATAGGACTTGGGGTTGACAGCAGCTAGTTTTAAGTTCTTGAAAAACACAGTGCCCACTTATTCTGTCCTCCGAAGTTTCTAATGAGATTCTCTGCCATTCAAATTGCTTTTCCCCTTTAGGTAAGATGTTTCTTTTTCATGGTTTCAAGATATTTTCTTTTTATTTAGTTTTCAAAGTTTGACTACGATGTGTCCTTGTGTTGGCTGCTTTGTGTTTAGCTGATTGGAGTTAAATCAGCTTGTTGAATCTCTAATTTTATGTATTTTGTCATATTTGGGAACTCTGAAACCATTATTTCTTCAAGTACTTTCTCTGTCCTCCCTCCTGTCCTTCTGGAACTTCAATGGCATGAATATTATTAGATCTTTTGTTATAGCCACATAGTTCCAGAGTCACTGTTTCCCTTTTCCCCTTCCCTTCTTCTGTCTAGTTTCTCTGTGTTTTTAGTTTGGACAATTTTTAATGTTCTATTTCAGGTTCACTCATTCTTTCTACTGTTTTCTCCATTCTGCTGTTGATTCTATCCACTGAATTTTACTTAAATGTTTGTATTTTTCAGTTCAAACATTTCTATTTGGTTTTTCCTTAGCTTCTCTTTCTTTGCTGAGACCTTGCTGTGACTACCTTTTCATTTGCTACAAGACTGTTCAGAATTGTTCACTGAAGTTTCTTAAGATAGATGCTTTAAAATCTTTGTCATATAATTCTAGCATCTCTGACATCTTGATGTTGGCATCTGTTGTCTTTTTTTATTCAAGTTTTTATCCTTTGTAGGATGACAAGAAGTTTTTCATTGAACTTTGGAAAATTTCAAATTTTCAACATTAGCTAGCTTTCTATGACAATGTTTCACAAGGGAAGTGGGGATCCTGCCTACCTTGTAACTGCTAGTTACAGAAAGAAGTCCAAGTTCCCCACTCTGGGTACACAGACACACAAGGGTGAAAGAGGGGCTCTTGACACTGCTGGGAAGGGATAAGATTTCTGGACACTCATTAGGCCTTCTATGATACCACCCTAACTGCGAAAAGAAGTGCCACATTATTGTAACACACTTGGCCTCCACTGACACTATGTAGCAGGGGTCTCATTACCACTGGATAGTGTTGAATGTCTTGACTCTCCAATAGGCCTGTGCTATACCACTCTAGAGGTAGGGAGGTGGTTTGCCTCATTACTAGGAATGGAAGTTCAAGTTTCCAAGGTGATTTAGAAATTCAAGTTATCAAGGTGATTTCCACTTACTCTTTGAGACAGTGGAGGGGACTGTCTTACCCTGAGAAAATGAACATGTAGGCTCTCTACTCTGTCTTCTTTGATACCACCCTAGTGGGGAATGAGGTACCTCCTAGTAAGGGTGAAAGTCTTGTCTTCCCCAAGGTCTGCATTTGTTTGGATTGAGGTGAAACAATGTTTTCTGTGGTAGTAGGCTGGAGGAGATTGGCTACTGTCTAAAAGTTTTCTGTTTTCTATCTTGATACACTACCCTCTTCCTTTCCTTTGGCTAGAGAGAGTAGGCTATTAGGGTTTTTATTCTCTGGTACATGGGCATTTTCAGGTTGTCAGGTTCCAGCTCCACTATTGGAATATAAGGCAAAAACTACCATCTTGGTCTCTGGGTCTCAAGGTCATTAGGCAATATGCTTTCTTCTCTCCACCATTCACAGATTTCTTATGCTTGCTTTATAAATGATGTCCAGTATTTTTAGTTTTATTTAGTGGAAAAAAATAGAGAAAAGTACGTTTACTCCAACTGCCCAGAAGCAGGAGTCTGCAAAGACTTTTAAAAGCATAAGAGATATCTTACAGTGTATGTGCAATTTCTTATCATGCTTTTAAAAAAGAAAAGTATAATACCATAAGCATTGCCTAGAATATGCAATAATATTTATAATTATACTTATTACTAGTTATGTGGTAGTCTATCTAATATATGATTACAACACCATATTATAGTGTATCTATATGGTTTCTAATTACTAACCTTTTAACAATTATCTTTAAATACAAAGTTTTTCTCTTTGATATATAATAGGATTATAAACTTAGAATAAATTCCCTTAAATGGAATAATTTTGTGACAATGCCATAGCCACTTCTTAATGCAATCATTGACAATTTAATTGTTTTCCAAAAGGTGACAGAAAGTTACACATCATGAAAAATGCTGCACAAAAGTGACGAGAGGATGAACTAGTGGATTTCCGAGGACCCTTCCAAATCTACCGTCTGTGAGTCTAATGATACCATTGAGGAGAATCACATATCATGTTAATTATTACACATGACAAGGAAGAATGAACTTTTAAATAGTAGTAAAATTTTTTACTGTGGCATTCCAAATCAGTGCCTGTTTACTCCCACTTCATTTCACCTTGGCATTATTGCCTTACTTCTTTTCTCCCCCATGCATAAATTTCATGGATTAGTTATATCTTACACTGAATTTTCCTTTGTGTAAAGAGCTTAGGAATGAGTTTAGGGCATGTTTCACTTGACACATGTAATAACAGTACTTGAAAAAGTAGAATTATTTATTTGCATACTTAGTTGGTAAATTAGAACTAGAGCCAGGTGTGTTGGTGTTCCACTAATAATCTTTCCTCATAGTAAATTTACTCATCAGGCACTTTCTGAATCTGCAAAACTGCTTCACACACAGAAAGAAATTTCTACCAAGTAGGTAGAAACATCTGTTAATATCCTCTTGGAAACCTCTAAAGTTGTATATGAGATATCTTTCAAAAGATGAACTTTTAAATTACATCAACAATACTGAAAACATGTAGAAAACTATTATATTTATAATTGTTTCATCTGTTATAAGGAAACGGTGTTTTTATCCATTTATAAAGAGGTCTCTAAAATGGTAAAATAATTTCCAATGTTGGTATTTTAGTCATTGGTATCTACCCTATAACAAGAAGTATAACAAATATCCAAATTT
Source organism: Tamandua tetradactyla (assembly GCF_023851605.1). Taxonomy (NCBI): domain Eukaryota; kingdom Metazoa; phylum Chordata; class Mammalia; order Pilosa; family Myrmecophagidae; genus Tamandua; species Tamandua tetradactyla. Next base: position 65,370,041 of record NC_135336.1, on the reverse strand, counting down.
TGTTCAACACCATGCCTAAGGGATAGCTATGAAATTAACTCAATGCCAAACACATCCTTTGCATTACCAAAGTCTATACGACCTTAACTCAAAACCATCTAGTCAATATATCTACACATACATCCAGGCTAAGGGAGGTAATTTATAACATTCCAATTTAAATCTAGAATGAACTGTTTTGTGGCCCTCTGTTACACTTTTCCATATTGAGATCAAAATAAAGAGAAACCTATATCTAACATATATTCAGTATATAATTACAGGCTATAATGCTAATTAATTAAAATTGATGATTAGGTAGCATATTTCTACATTTAAATACATAATTCTATATTTGTTTACATAATTTTTTTATAAATCAAAATAACCATGGCAGCTAATTTTAATAAATGATAGATTATGGGGTAGCCAGTTGTAACATAAATTATATAGCAGTTAACTCAACATTTTATAGAAGATGCATAAGATAAGCACTTGTTAAAAATGACTTTATGTAAGGCAGGGAAAATTATAAAGAAATAATTATATACATAATTGTTTCAACATTTTCCTTTGGGTTGAATACATTCACATTTTAAAAATCTTTAGGGAATTAATTAAAATATGAAGTTATCTTCTGAAAATATGATCAAGAGATCTAATTTTGGCTTTGCATGTTTATTTTGACATTTTTAAGGTGAGGAAAGAAAACAACACTTATTTTTAATATAAAGTTTTTCTCTTTACTTCCTTTTACTAAGTCTCTTAGAGTAAAACCTTTCCATCACAAGTTGAACAGCATCAAATTAAAATGTCATAGTTAGAAAATATACAAACTTATAAACTAAATATCTCCATATCAGGAAGAACTAGATTTCATAAATCATTTGTTACATTAGAACACAGATCATGATATACTGTTTTTAAAAACTGCTTTCATAAACTCAGGCAATATATAAAATTAAAACTGAATTATATAAAATATACTGATATAAACAACTTTAACATGTGGCAGAATGGGGAAATGAAATTATTTAAAAAAAAAGGGGGGGTTATAACATCAAAAGTTGAGGGAAATGAATTCTGCAAGTAAAATCATTACTTTGCCCCTTGTGTGGGACATGACGTCCAGGGGTATGTCTCCCTGGCAACATGGGACATGACTCCCAGGGATGAACCTGGCCCTGGCACCTTGGGATTGGCAATGACTTCCTGACCAAAAGGGTGAAAGAAATGTAACAAAATAAGGATTAATGGCTAAGAGAATTCAAATAGAGTCGAGAAGCTATTCTAGAGGCTGCTCTCCTGAAGCTTCAGCTGGATTTTTAAAATTACCATGGTGTGCCAAATCTCCACCACCATCATTCCTGTTAACTCTAAAGAACATCCCGGGCTCTTTTGAGATCCTACAAGTTTCATGCATTAAGTTTACTTTTCAGAAACCTAAGACCTCCAGATGATTCCTAGGCCAATCCTAAAACCCAGAGGTGCCAGTCTCCAAGAATATGTCAGTTCCATCCCCCATCCCATATTGCTGATACTACTTTTCAATATAAAAATAGTTAGAATAGGCATATTACAAATATTCCTAAAGATTGAGAGAAGGATCAAAGGAGAAGGAGGAGTCATAACAGAGAAGTTAGTATTTAAGAGACAAGAATGACTGCTGAAACATTATACTGATTTTTTTTTTTTTTTGAGTCATCAGGGTCCTAGAGCAGCTAGAAGGAAAAACCTGAAATTGTGGAACTGTAACCCCTACCAAACTTTGAAATCTGTCCTATAACTACTTGTTAGAATGTACTTTGAAATTTATTGCTTTTTTTGTATATATATTTCACAATAAAAAATGTTTAAAAAATATCAAAGGAAATGGAAGAGCATTTTGCAGTAACATATCTCATGACCATGTTTAACATGAACTCTCTCAAGATATATACTTTTATTTTAGATACAATTTTAAGAGTTAACCAGCATTTTTTTAGAGAATGAGCACATACTATAGAAATAAAATCAAAAGGAAGGTCACTGAAGTGACATGTGTTCTAGTGAAAAAGACTAAGATGGGGATTTTTTAAATGTGATACATATAATATTAGATCTATAAATGCTGTATTTATATAAGAAGAGAAAATTCAGATTAGGGCTTCTGGAGTGAGGTGGGAAGGCAGAACTACAAGGAAGTAAGTAGGGGGATGGGAGGCTTCTATGAAGGTTTTCTAAAAGGGGAGATAGATATCTGGTCTTGAAATACGATAGTCCATAAAGTAAAATACAGCAGGAAGGGCATCCCAAAGCAGAGGCAATGGCTTGTGCAAAGACACAGATGGTCGGCATATAAGAGACTTCTCCCAGAATGTCTGAGGATCTCAACTTAAATTGCAGACTTTAGAGAGGTAAATACAAACCAGATATTGAAGTACCCAGTTTGCCAGGAATTTGGAATTCATCCTCTAGGGCAATTATTGAAAAATTGTGACCCCTGCACCACTAGGGCTTCAGAAGAGACCCGTCAGTGCTGAGTGAATAGGACTTAGGAAGTTGCTAGCAGAGACAGTTAGGGAAACATCCTACCTTGATACTTCAATAAATAGACAGGATTAATCCATTGTGATCATTGTCTATTATTATTAAGGTTTGTGTGCCTCTTCTGAGAGATTGGCTATGGATATACAATGAGAGAAGAAGTGCAGCCTCATGCCTATTACAAGCACCTTTTAGAAATAATGCCAACTCTTTCCATATGCATATTTTAAAAAAAAATTGGAAGTGGATCCTTTTGTATATCAAATCAGGCCAAAAGAAAGCCAAGATTGAATGTACGCATGGATCAAAGTCTGTGCCTTGGGGAAAACAATGGAGAGAATTAGGACAATATGGCCACCACTACCCTCCAAATGCTGACAAATGTACATACATATACATGGCAACCAGGTTTTTCCTGAAATAGCTGCTAACTACTGCTAATTCCAGTGCCAGCCACCTAGTTTATAAAATCAAGTGCTCAGGACCATTCAGGAAATTATAAAATCCCACCTTAGTCTGAGGACAAAAACAGTAAAGGTAATATCTGGGAATTACTTAAAACCATATTTGATACGGAATAACTGGCAATCCTGTTTCTATGTATTTGGGTCTTATACGTCTATCTCACGTGATCATAAAAGTATAAAGTTATGACACAGTCCATAGGAAAGGCAGCTTCAAGTGTGACAGATTCTACAGTGAACATTAGATCTCCTTTATGATAGAGCCATTACCTTTTATCTGTTAAAAAACAACTGTCGGAAGCTACAGTTTATGGCTGAATGATTTACACTTGTGTTACACATCAAATGTGCATTTTTGATAGCTTACTCTGGCAACACTATGGAGAATATATTTGTGATGAGTTGAATATAATTGTTCCAATTGTTCTTTCAAGCCTAATTATCTTATAATTAATTGTACCTCCTGCTGTGGCTTTTTACTTAATGGATTTATACCTGAAAAATTATGGTTATTATTATTATTATTTTTGTGGTAGCTAACTTTCTGGAAAAAAATAACTAAATCAATATTTAAAGGAAATGGAGAAAGCACAATTTTCATTCAAACATTTATTGAGGAACTCCTAGGAGACTGCCTTTCTCCTGGCTCTAAAAGCCCTCAGCATGATATAAAAGAAGTCACAGCATCCCTCTTTCTCCTGGTAAAAAGGCTGCACCATAAGCCAAAACAGTGCTCTCACCCCAACAATTCTCACTCCTATTGTTTCGGTTTGCTAAAGCTGCCAAAATGCAATATATCAAAAAAAGGACTGGCTTTTATAATGGGGATTTATTAATTCACAATTAATACTCCTTAGGCTGTGAATATGTCTAACTCAAGGCACCAACAGAATGATACCTGGACTCTGAAGACAAACTGCCAGCATCCAGGACACCTCTGTCACCTGGGAAGACACATGGCCAGCATGTGCTGGCCCTTCTCTCCTGGGTTTTGTTGCTTTCAGCTTCTGCTGCTTCATCTCTCAGATTCTCTGGGTGCTTCTCTGAATTTCATCTCTTAACTTCTGTGTGTGTTTTATCCTCTTAAAAAGTATTCAAGCAAAATGATCAAGACCCATCCTGAATGAAGTGGGTAACAACATCTCAATCGAAATAACCTAATCAAAAGGTCCCACCTATATAATAGGTCTGCACATACGGGAATGGATTAAAAGAACATGGCCTTTTTGGGGGTACATAACAGCTTCAATTCCCACACATATCAAACCTCCAGTCCATTAATCCTACTGCATGCTTCATATCTATTACCCCTCACTCCTTTTACCCTCCTTTTCTTGCCAAACCAACTTAGGATACCACAGACCATCACTGGAATTATTCCCACACATCACTCTCCTAGTTCTAGAAAAACCCCAGACATAGTCAAATCTAAGTTTTTTGCTTAGTCTACACTCAAAATTGTGCAAGAATCACCTTACAATCCTTTAGTGAAAAATTCCCCTAATTTCTTAGATGACTCACTACTCTATACCATCTCCTACCATCTAAAATTTCCAACACCTCTCCCTCAACTTTTCACTTTCAGCTGACTGATTTGCCTTATATTTAATTGAGAAAATACAGGCAATTGGAGAACTTCATCTATGCCCAATCACATCTACGTCCCTTTGTGGACTAAAAACCCAGAAGAAATGCATCCTTCTTATTAGATCAGATAAATTGTCTCTAAACTTATCTAAGAACGATTCTGATGAACCAATTCCATCTTCTCTTGTCTTCTTCAGGGATTCACACCTATACTTATCCTCATTCTCTACTGAACCACATTGGTGTAATTTGAAACTGTATGCAGTCCAGAAAAACATGTCCTCAAATTTAATTCATTTCTGTGGGTGTGGACCCATTATAAGTAGGAAATTTTGATGAGGCTACTTCAGTTAAGGTGTGACCCATCTCATTCAGGATGGGTCTTAATCCTTTTTACTGGAGTCTTTTACAAGAAAATGAAATTCAAACAGAGAGAAACCAGTGGTAGCAAGATATGGACATTAATGAAACCCGAAAGGGAAGGGAGAGACTACTATATGACAGAGGAAGGATTGCTGTATTAGTTAGGGTTCTCTAGAGAAACAGAATCAACAGGAAATATTCGTAAATACAAAATTTATAGAAGTATCTCACTGAGGGAACCTAGAGTCCAAAATCTGTAGGGCAGACTGTGAAGCTGACAAATCTGATGGAGGGTCTGGAAGAACTCCACAGGAGAGGCTCGCCGGCCGAAGCAGGAAGAGAATCTGTCTCTTCTGAATGCTCCTTAAAAGGCTTCCAGTGATTAGATTAAGTATCACTCATTAAAGAAGACACTCCTCTTGGCTGATTACAAATGGAGTCAGCTGTAGATGTAGCTAACATGATCATGATTTAATTCTATGAAATGTACTCATTGCAACAGACAGGCCAGCACTTGCCCAACCAGACATACAGGTGCCAGCACCTAGCCAAGTTGATAGATGAACCTGACCGTGACAATTGCCGAGAAAAAAGCACCACCTTGATGATGGATGATGCCTTGACTTGGAACTTTTCTCAGTTCAAACTGTAAGCTAATAAATTTCCACTGTTTAAGCCAACCCATTTCATGATCTTTGCTTTTAGTAGCCTGGAAACGAAAATACTCATCAATTTTCCTTCTATATGAGTGCAAGTCTATTAGTTGAAAAATCTACCTTTAAAGAATACTTTTGAACACTCCCTTGCAGCTACCAACTTACTTTTTCACAAACCTTTAGGGAATATCCTCTCATAAAAGTTATCTTCATTTGCTACTTTCACTTTGTCACTACCCATTATATTAACCATTTGAATCAGAGTTTTAGCCTGCCCATTCCACTGTATGAAACACTTGGAGCTCAAATCAATGGCCAGCAGGCCAAATTATGGCCAATCCCCAAATCTCATACAGCTATTCCTCCTGAAACCACTGGCATTGCTGAATACTGCTACATCTTTAAAATGCTTTTATTGCAGGTGGGCCACGGTGGCTCATTGGCAGAATTCTCGCCTGCCTTGCCAGAGATGCAAGTTCAATTCCCAGTCCCTGCCCATGTAAAAATAAATACATAAATAAAATGCTTTTATTTCATGCTCCTAATTGTCCTGCTATTTCACCTGTCTCTTTTTCTCTATTGTCTTAACTGAATTCTATTCTTCTACTTGATCTCTTCATGGTAGGGAAACAGGATCAGCAGGAGGACCACTTCTCTGTTATCCTCACTTTTCAGGAGACCTAATACAATAAATATCTTTCATAAACAGATGATATCCAATTTTAAAATGTCAGCCTTGACCTCTACACTGATTTCAGCCTCATGTATTTAACTGCCTACTCAACACCTCCAGTTATATGTCAAATAAGCATTTCAAGCTTAATATATTCAACACTGAACTCTTGATTTTATTCCAAATCCTTCTACTTCCAGTTTCCCAGAGCTGAATTCTTGATTTTATTCCAAATCCTTCTACTTCCAGTTTCCCAGAGCTTCTAAATGGTTACACTATAGATAGCTCATACTCAAAAGGTATACAGGCACTATTTTTCAGAAGCCCATTTGACCCCTCAGCAAAATATTTAGGATTGATTTCTTTCTTACCTTCACATATAACCAATCACTCTCTGAATTTTATCAGCTCTATCTTTGAAATGCATTCCCTTTTTAATCTAACCGATTCTTATAGCTCCAACACTACCACTTCAATCCAAGGCACTACAATTTCTCACTGAACTTCTAGTACAATTGCCTCTCTACTATGATTACTGATTCCACACCTGCCTCATATCCCTCATCCCTCCAGCTTATCACACAGCAAGTAGAATGATCTTTCATTAAAATTATACCACTCCCCTAATCCAAATAATTTAACAGCTTCTCATAAAACATAGAGAAGCTAAATAAAATGGAAGAAAATTCAAACTCCTTACAAGAACCTGTGAGGTTTTATATGATCTGGCAGCTGCCAGAATCTCTGCTATTTCCTCAAATTGTCCCACTTGCTTTGCAACCCTCTGATCTCTCCTTGAACATATCAAGTCCATTCCCTCCACAGGGCCCATGCAAATGCTTTTGGTCTCACTGTTTGTTCATGCCCCAGAATTTTATATTATACCTCACTTATTCAAAACTCTACTCAAATATCACCACTTCAGAGACGCTTATGTTAGCCACTCTAAAAGATAGCTATGGTACAGATGATGCTGAACACTTTTCAGCAGGCTTTATTTTTCTTCATGATACTTGCCACTATCAGTAATTTTTATTTTTCTGTCTTCTCTATAAAACGTTCGGGCTCTGAAAACTGGTGTCCTACCTAGAATTCTCACTACTTTAATCTCAGATTTCAGAGAAATTTTAAGCTCACAGTAAGCACTCAACAAACTTTTTTAAAAATAATTAGCTAATTCAGCAAATGATTCTAAAGAGTAGATTATAGGCGCTTCACAATATGTCCATAAAGCCTTCTGCTCCTAACATTCATTTTAAAAGGTAGAGACTCGTGCATTCATTAGGTATATATATAAAAGTCTTCTAGTGGGTGCGAGGGTCATTCAGAGTTAGAATTCTTACCTGTCATGTGGAGACCCAGGTTCGATTCCCAGCCCATGAACTTCCCAAACAAACAACAAAAAAGAAACCAACAACAACAAGCAAACAAAAAATTCTACAAATGGTGCTGCAATAATGGGAATTCACATGAAAAAAGAATGAAATGTGACCCACTATACAGCACAGAAAAAAACAGTGTTCTAAACACATTTTGCAGACACTATTTCTAATGTCTGTAAAATTTAAAAGCAAATACTTCCTGTGCTTTAAAACAATCTATCTGCACAATCTAAAAATCTATATTTTGTCCTATTTTGCATAATTTTAAGTATGTTGAGGTTATGAACTGTTAACAGCCAAAAAATACATCATATAATCTATTATTGACATTTATAAACTTTTGGATTTTAGATGTGCCTACACATGCATGCGCACACACACACACACACACACACACACACACACATATATAAACATACATATAGAGGGTGGGAAGACACACACAAAAAAACTTGTGCATATTAATATGAACTACTTCATATCACTGCAGTAACATTGTTGGGTAGCTGATGGCTGGTTAACTGATGGCTGGGGGTAAGTGGCCGTACTGAGTCAGTCACACAGACACAGAGCACACAGCACATGACTCAGGAGACAACCCTCAGGGATGAGTGGACGGTGTCCACTTTATTGAGGAAGTGCACAGGCTTATATAGGCTGGGAGCATGCAGGGACATGTGTCGGGCTAGGATTGGTGGCCATTGTTGCTAGGGTGGAGGGTAGATTTCTGGGATTGGTCACCGTTGTTGCTAGGGCGGAGGGCAGATTTCTGGGATTGGTCACCATTGTGGCGGAGGGTAGATTTCTGGGATTGGTCACTGTTGTTGCTAGGGTGGAGGGAAGATTTCTGGGATTGGTCACCATTGTTGCTAGGGCAGAGGGCAGATTTAAGGTTTGTGCGGGCTAGGCCATTTTGTGTTGCCTTGCATCAGCCATGGCAGCCATGTTGGTGATATTTTATGGCTTTTCCAACATAACATTATTTAAAAACACACAATGCAAGAAGCACATTTCCACTTTCTGCAGGATTTCAAATCATCCTGCATAAAGAATGGATAAAGGGACCACATTTCCCTCTGGTTCATATCCAGCTTCTCTGAATTGCCTAGCCTTATGCTAAAATAGCCTCACAGGTTCACAATTCTTAAGGTAAACCTCTAGCTTCAGCCAGTTTTTTCTATATGCTTAAGTAATCAGCTCAGCAGGAGGAATAAGCCAACTACAGAGAAGACAAAGAGGACCTGAAGAGAAAACCACAGCTACACTTTTCCTGACACACACCCAAATATTTCCCTGCCTCAAAATCTTTCCCTCCCTTGTGTTATTTAAGACAGAGACAGAGACAGAGACAGAGACAGAGAGAGAGAGAGAGAGAGAGAGAGAGAGAGAGAGAGAGAGAGAGAGAGATTAGAGAGAGGAAGGGAGAAAGATAGTGATAGAGAAGTGTGTGTGTTGGGAGAGGGAGAGGGAGAGAGGACAGTGGAGGAAGAGATGGAGGGAAGAAAGAGAGAGAGGCCTGTGGAGAGAGGGAGGGAGGGTGGAAGGAAGGAAGAAAGGAAGGAAAGGGAAAGAGACAGAGAGACATAGAGGGAAGAGAGAGGAAGGAAAAGAAAGGAAAGAGAAGGAAGGTAGAAAATCAGAGAACAAAGACCTTGCATCACTCCTGCCTTATGGGAGACATACTCAGGTCTTTCCAATTCAGATGCCACCATCTCATCTAGATACTAAGCATGCCCCTCTGAGCCTTTGGTTCTGATGAGGTTCTTATTTTTGCAGTGGCTATGATATTTTACTACTTTATGCCTCAATTGCTTGTTGCAATTTTAGCCTATACATCGAGATTGTTAAAAAGAACAAAAATATAACTTTTCCCTTATCTCTTTCCTGAAATTGACAAGCATAAATGAAAACCAAAACTGAAGTTTTGATCCTGGTTTCTTTCAAATATCACAAAAAGTACATGTCCAACTGTCCAACTGGGAACTATTACATTCAGTGAAATACAGAGATAGATATACATAGAGGTAGAGATAATGAGGAAGAGGGCAGGGGAGGGAGAAAGGGAAAGAGGGAGGGAGGGAGGGAGAGAGAGTGAGTAGAGAGAAGAGAGCAAAGAGAAGAAGGGAAAAGTTAGCTAAATCACGTTTTGACAGGTTGATGGGGAAAGGTTAGTATAGCATTTTGTTTAAATACAGCTAAATCTTGGGGAAAGAAGAGTAAGGAACACTCACTTCTTTAAAACATACACTATAAATAAATAGTAGTATATGTTGGTGAGGAGTTGGGAACAATCAAGAAGAGAAGAAAATGAAAGATTTCAAGGAAGAAATGACTTGAAGATAATGAAAAGCATCACTCAGTAAGCAGCACAACAGAGCTCAGAAATAACAGGGCTTTAATCCAAAGCAAATCTCCCTGACTTTGAATTCCATCCCTTAAATATTCCACATTCCTGTCTATACCTAAATTGATTAAGGTATTTGGGAAATTTTTAATTTGCTCTCAAGGACATAAAGTTCAAACATTGTTAATGAAAGAATATTCTTTCATTAACAATTATTCTTTCATTAACAATGTTTAAATATGGAATTTACACAAACACACTCACACAATGGAACAGCTCCTAAAGACAATATTAAATGAAAAGTAGGTAAGTTATGAGTATTTTAAAATATAATGTGCAAATACAACCACACAGTTTAAGAAAATATTGTGGTAAATGAATGAAGGATAAAAAGAGGGCACCATGAGCAAGACTTTCAGGGGGATAATTTTAGACTGGTGAAGTTACAGAGAAGAAAAATAGGATATAACTATACCAGGGAAATGTTTCAGTAAGTGGGAGCAGCATGTTGAAAGGGTCCAAGCAAGAAAAAGCTCCACAGCAGTGAGAGTTTAATGAGTGAGATAAAGAGCGTGTTGACAATATGAGAGCCAGATCCTTCAAAACCTCATAAACCATGTTAAGATATTTTTAAATCTCTTAAAAAGCACTGAAGTGTTTCAAGGTTAAAGAAATTTTAAAAATTCAGTGTTATTATATAGCAGTCACTTGGAGATTAACAATGCTTACTAGCTGATTAAAGATACCCAGAATTTCAGTTATAAAGAAACATGTTGAACTTGGTTTAATTCAGGGTTTTCAAATATATATTTGAGCCTTAAACAGTCTTCATGTGGCACACTTATTGATATCCTGCTGAACTTTCCTCTTTGGTGGATCATTTGCCAAAGTAGTTATATGGAAAAAGGAGCTTTGATAAACCTGGATGCCACTGATACTTCATGAGTGAACTCAAATATACTTGCTATATCTGGGAACAGAAGGAAACAAAACAAAATGTAGTCTTTGCCTTCTTACAAACTGATATCCTTGTTTGGTGTAGAAGGAACAAGAAAATTAAATAATAATAGTCTGATACTGGTATAATTAAACTCATTAACATATAAGAGAGCATGGAGTGGAGGTGGGGTAATGGGAGCATTTAACACAGAGTAGAGAATGGGAAATAGAATCTGAGTTTGAAAAATAATTTGAAAATAAAATAAATAGGAATTGTAATGGCTAACTGGCTATTTGTTTAGAGTTCATAAGATTCACAGACTTAAAGCTTAAAAATGAAAACTGAATGTAGGATAATTAGCAGTAATAACTAATATTGTGTGTCAGGAACTGTTCCATGCTTGCATATTTTTAAACCTCACAAAAGGTCCAAGAGGTAGGGGCATTCAGGGCTATATAGAGAAACAGAACCAAGAAGTGATATCTGTAAATATAAGGTTTTATAAAAATGTCTCACATGACTGTGGGTATATACATGAGTCCAAATTCCATAGGGCAGGCTGCAAATTCACAACTCCAAGGAAGGTCTTCAATAAATCCCCCAGGAGAGGCTGGTTGGCTGAAGTGGAGAAAGAGATTCTCTCTTCTGGCTTTTCCTTTAAAGCCTTCAACTGTTTAGATTAAATATCACTAATTGCGGAAGAAACTCCCCTTAGTTGAATGCAGATGTAATCAGCCATAGATGCAATCAATGTGCAGATCACTTAATAAACAAAGCCTTCTGGTTTATTAACAAGCCACAAAATGTCCTTCCTTGACCAGACAACGGGGCACCATCACCTGCCTAAGTTGATACATGAACCTAACCATAACAGTCCAGACCCTGTCAACCTGGCAGCTATACACCTCACCTTAAACAAGGCGATCTCTAAAAAGATCACAATAACAGATGCATTTTTTACCTAACAATCTCAACTGTCCTGCATACAACCAGAAACACATTAAATCTCCCCAGAGTAGGGTGCAAGCAACATTGGGTAACTTGGACTGTAACTTGGTAACAGCCACTCTTAAATTTGATATCCTATAACTTAAATACCATGACAGGAACAATATAAGTTATATCCTATGATAAGGGGATAAGATAAAGAAAACAAAGATATCTGTTTTATGTACAAATACAAATATATTCACAGCAAAGCAAGGAAGAAATATCCATACCATCACAGTCCTTGTTTCTGTAGCCTTCTTCCACTACCATTCCATGTTGCTTTACCCTCAACAAGCACTTCAGCTACTCATAGTTCTTTGTTTGGTGGGGTGACCCAAACCTTTTTTCCTGAAGTCTCTACCCATTGGGAGTTCTGCCTGGATTGGGCCACATCTTGCTCTTCTTCAAAGTGACTGGATCTAACACAGGCTCTAGAACAGTCCTTAGAGTGTACTTAATTGCTGAAAGACTGAATAACCGGGCTATGGAAGAGACAGCTCAGAAAAACACATACAGATTGGTACATAAAGAGGACCTGGATGAACATTGTGAAATACCAACAGTAAACCCATGAGTTCTGGAAGACTGGAAAACTTTAGCTTATTCAGAGAATCACTAAGGAAGAATGGCAAATGATAAAACAAGAACTATACACAAAGTTAGACAAAATGCCAAGGAGCCAAGAATAAGCTTCTACGTTACTGCTAACAAACATTTTTTTTCTGTACATAAATGATCAATGATCATATCAATTTCATAAGGGTCTCTACTTTCCACACTTATTTCCTAAAACTTTCTACTTTCCCCACCGACCCCACTGACAGTTTCACTGGTTGATGTACCAAGTGGCCAGCAGGAGCAGCATTGCTGAGTGGTTCTCCCACCACTCCCTCAGAAATTTGAAAGTGTTAGCTGATCCATCCACTGGTTTCTTTAAAGGCACTTCATTTTATCACTAAGTTTCCTGATTCGATTCTCTTCCTGAACAGATGATGTGAAATACCTAGCTTCTGGAAAGATATTTAGCAAAAGACAGATTATACGGGCTATTTCTGGTAGTCTTTAGACACAATCATACATACTAACACCTGAGCCCATGGGAGAAGCTGGAAGGACAAACTGTAGGTCTATCAAACTCGTGCAATCCTTTATAAGGCAACTATTAATACTGACATTCTGTCAAAAAGAAAAACATCAGGGTCAAATGCTGTAGTACCCCAAGTACTAAGTTCAACAAGTGTGAAGTATGATCTCCTATTCATAAGCCTTTCCCAAATATCAATGGATGTACAAAGCAGAAAGTAGGCCCTTGCTTCTATTAATACAAATAGCACTATAGAAAATAGCTTTGCCATTACACTTGAAAATTTGTCAACAAAGCTCCATTTATTGAGAAAGACTGAGCTATTTGATTTGGAGTAAATGTCACATGAAATTCGAGGATAAAAATCTGCTTTCTCCTCAGAACAGAGCACTATAAAACAGTCTCCTAAGAACCGTATCAGATGTTCCCTGATGTAAAATGCAAAATAAGCAGGGTAGTTATTCCAATAACTGATTAGTAAAATGCCTTTGGTACCTGAAAATGTAAAACAAACAAAAAAAATACATAAGGATGCTTCACTTATCCCACGTTAGAGGGAAACAAGGTGGTCCGCATGAGTAAAATCTTCACAGTAATCCCTCATTACAAGTTATTTAAGTTAATCCTTAAAGTACCACCGAAAATTAACATTTTTAGTGGAAATACTTTGAAGTTATATTTTACATTTTCTTGGCATTTTAAAAAGAAATTTTTTGAATGCAATTTAGCTTTTTCACTGACTCAGGTTCATTATGATCAATTATTATACTGCACTGTAGTCTAATGATGCCCAGAGGGACAATTACAGTGTGTGGAACTGTCTGCTGCTGTACCTAAGTGGCCTAACTCTGCTGTGCTTTCAGTTCTAGTTTCTGACCTTGATGGGTTTTCTCTGACTACCAGTGCTCTCAGCTATTATTTCTCAATACTGCTGGATATTGATCAGTCTCAGTCGTTTCCACAACCATTCTTATCATGTGTTTCTATCAATAAAACAGTTTAACATGCTTTTAAAAAATAGTGTGAGCCCACAATAAACAAAACAAAGATTCAAAGCTATTATGGCATTTATATTTTTGTTATCATTTACTTTGATGTCTCTAATTATATTTCAGGGGAACAGGCCGGCTGGTGAGTCTGCCCACAAGACTTTAATGATGATGAAATTGTGATGAGATGGTGACAATGGCAATTATCATGATTACAAGTCAGACACTGAGATAAATTTGTTGCATACACTATCTCATTGATAATGAGGTATGGTGCAAGTATAATCTCATTTTATAGAGGGGAAAATTAAACTCAGAAAGTTTACATACTCTGTCTGTAGTTACAATCTGATCAGTGTGGGAATCAGAATTTGAGACCCGGCTGATATCTAGAGCCCAAGCCCTGATACATTCTCAACATAGCCTGTAAGGTCAGGATCTATATGTACATTTTTGTCAAGAAATTACTTAGAACTTAGATGCAAAAAATAAAAAAAAACAGGGGTTTCTGAATTTTAACTATGTAGATTTCTTCAGAAAATTTTCATTTTGTTTTATTGAGCCCAATGTTAAAATATACTTATTTTGTTTGTTCATCTATTTCTTAAAATCAAGGAGATATTACATAATTGTGCAGCTCAATGCTATCATACTACTAAATTAGGCTTTTAAAATTTCTATCACTAATCTAAACAAAAGTTAATTATAATGGTGAATTTAAGTTACAGAAGCATCATTGTCCTTATCACATGATTCACTAATGAATTTATTTTCAAATTCAGTAAAACCTGAACTCTTATAATCAAGGTCCACCTTGGAGTCCAGTGATGGATCTACTGGCCCAGGGATTACATTCAGTCCACATTTATGATTCTTTGGCCTGCACAGTAATTTTAAAATATTAACATGAAAATATAAATATATTTCATCTATCAACAATATATATACACTGAAATAGATAGATATTTCTATTTTAATATTTTAACATAAATTTTATAAATATTTTAATACTTTAACAACAAATACATTATTAAAATATAACAGTATAAAGTAATCCCTGGTAATGTTTTGAGGCTTTCACTCTATTCCCACATTTTTTCTGGGAAAGAAATGTTATTTTCCAAGAAGAGAACATTTACATTTTATAGTGATAACATTTTTGTCATAAAATAATAGTATTTACATTCAGATTTTATCAGTCTATGATTCAGTATGGTAAATCCCTATATTTTCTCTGAATCACCAAATTCAAAAGATGAATTACGAGTGAAAAATGTGACCAAAATTTTATAATGATTAAAAAACATTGCAAAGATCCATTCAACTCATCTTTTCATTTTATTTTAACCATAAAACAACTCATTATATTCTAAATTCAAGTATCAAATTATACAAAAAAGATCAACCTATACAACTGTGAACTTTTACTTTCATCCATGATGGAATAACTATGACTGGGTGTTCCCTCCTGCCATAACCAACTAAGAAATTGAACAAAATATATAAAATAACTGTTTTTAGACACTGGACAACAGCCAGCACACGAGTATAATCTCTAAGAGAAGTGAAATGAACAAGGTAAGCTACACAACAATGGCCTTGACTACATATCTGGAAACACTTTCTTGAAGCACTTTCTAGATCAATGTAAAGGAAAGGAATGCAAGCGGAGACATGGCAGTCTTGCCGAACTGAAGAGGAGGAGATCAGAGTGGAGACACTAAGGCAGTTACAATTTGCAGGGCAGTACTTAAGTGGAAGAATCTATGCAGAAAAAAGGCTCCACAAATATGCAGGAGAGTTTCCTTGATTCTGTTTCTGGATATCAAACTCTATAGGCATAGGGCAAGATTCCATGAGGCTGGGCACAGAACAGCCATGAAACTATAACATGAACAATCTCCAGATTTCCACCAACATAGGATGCATTCCAGCCCCTACCAGTCAAAGTCAAGAGATTTCTGTGAATATGTGAGACATTTACAGGAGACCTCAGAAGGGAAGCACCTTAGCAGTAGGGCTAAAGGCTACTCTAGCCCTGTCTCCACAAAGATGAAAAACAAACTTCTAAACAATCAAGTTGTTGTTCAAGAACCTGATACACAAATTTCCACATATCTTAAATAAAATTAGGAAAGCCCAGCAATCAACAACATAATCATCACAATGTCAGGTAGCTAATAAAAAAGACAAATAGTAAAAAAGCAGGAAAATATGACCTATAAGTAGAAGAAAGTCAGCAAATAAAAACAGACCAAGAAATGAGGGCGATCATGAAATAAGCAAAGATATTAAAACGGCTTTTTAAATATGCTTAAATGTTTAAAGGAAACCATGAACTGTAAGAAGAGAAAATGAAGATATAAGATATACAATTCTCAAAATGAGTATGAATGCATTAAGGAAGAACTTAGTTTACTGAACCACTAATATGTGTATTAGTATGATCTGCATTTATACTTTACTAATAACAGAAAATATTTTAATTAAGTAAGGTGTGATAGATTGCTAACTATTATTATTTAGTAAAAATTATTCACTGATAAAAATTTTTAAATAAACAATTCAAACAAAAAAAATTAAAGCTGTTAAATATCAAAAGTAAAAAGAATGTCCACATATTTAAATCAGTTGATGTTGCTCTTTTCTATAAAATAAATATACAAATACAAAAATCAATGTATGCACATCAATATAATAAGTATAACATCAATTAGTGAATTGTCTAAAAGTTGTAAATATTAGACAATGTACAATATAAACATAATGACCTTTTGGAACATAAAAATGATGCTAAATAAGAAAACACAGAAGTATACATAACAGATTTAAGATTCTGATTCTTAACATCTTGAAAATCAAAGATCCTTAATTTAGTCATTTCAAAGATTACAATGTTGGGTAACCTATTAGTTCAAAAAGAAAGAAAAATATCACTTTAAAGAATATATACTAGGAATTTCCAGGAAGATGGCCAAATAGAGCAGCTCGAGATTAGCCCTGCTCAATGGAAACCTTAGGGAAGGAACAGGAGGGCGGCTGACAAAGCGATTTGGGAGTGCGGCTGACTGGGAGAGCCTTCTGCACCACGTGGGGCAGTCCTGGTTGAAGAGGACAAAGAACTGAGAGGCAGAAAGCTGGAGGCTGGCATGGAGGTGCGGAGCCATGGAGCCTGCAGGAGTGCATGGGGGGAGCCAAGGACTAGGAAGTGAGTCAGGACATGTTCCTTGGGTGCATTACCCTCATCAGCACAGCCCCATGACCAGTGACTCACCCCAAACCCCACACACCCCAATCTAATTGCCCATTCCTATCCTCCGCGTTCCAGGCACCCCACCCCATGAGCCCTAGCGCATGTATCTGCCCCACACCCCCATATAAAGTGCAGCCCAACCCACCTCTCCTGCACCCCTCCCAAGAATTACCTCTCCCTCCCTGAGAAATAACAAATATTAAAGCAGAGATAAATGAATGGGAGAACAAAAGAATAGAAAGAATCAATAAAACCAAAAGTTGGTTCTATGAGAAAATCAATAAAATGGATGGGCCACTAGCAAGAATGACAAAGAAAAAAGAGAGAGGCTGCAAATAAACAAAATCAGAAATGAGAAGGGGTGTGTTACCACAGACCCTGAAGAAATAAAAAAAATCATAAGAGGATACTATGAACAGCTATATGCCAACAACCTTGACAACTTAGATGAAATGGATAAATTTCTGAAGATGCACAAACAAGCTACACCAACTGAGGAAGAAACAGAAGATCTCAACAAACTAATCACAAGTAAAGACATTCAATCAGTCATCAAAAATCTTCCTACAAAGAAAAGCCCAGGGCCATATGGCTTCACAGGGGAATTTTATCAAACATTCCATAAAGAACTAACCAATCCTACTCAAACTTTTCCAAACAATTGAGAAAAAGGAACTCTACCTAACTCATTTATGAAGCTAATATCATTTTAATACCCAAACCAGGTAAAGATGCCATAAGAAAGAAAAACTACAGGCCAATCTCCCTAATGAACATAGATGCAAAATTCTCAATAAAATATTAGCAAATTGAATCTGACAGTGCATTAAAAGAATTATACACCATGAACAAGTGGGGTTTTTACCATGAATGCAAGGATGGTTCAACACAAGAAAATCAATTAATGTAATACAGCACTTTAACAAATCAAAAGAGAAAAATAACTTATCATCTCAATTGATGCTGAAAAAGCATTTGACAAAATTCAATATCCTTTTCTGATAAAAACACTCCAAAAGATAGGAATCAATGCTAACTATATTAATATGATAAAGGGAATATATGAAAAAATGGATACCCAGCATCATACTCAATGGAGAGAGAATGAAAGCTTTCCCCCAAAGATCAGGTACAAGACTAGGATGCTCACTGTCACCGCTATTATTCAACATTGTGCTTGATGTTCTAGCTAGAACAATCAGGCAGGACAAAGACATAAAAAGCATCTGTTCTAGTTTGCTAGTTGCCAGAATGTAATATACCAGAAATGAAATGGCTTTTTAAAAAGGGAATTTAATAAGTGCTAGTTTACAGATCTAAGGCCAAGAAAATGTCCCAATTAAAACAAGTCTATAGAAATGTCCAATCAAAGGCATCCAGGGAAAGATACTTGGTTCAAGAAGGCTGATGAAGTTCAGGGTTTCTCTCTCGGCTGAGGAGGCACAAGGCGAACATAGTAAGAGTTTCTCTCTCATCTGGAAGGGCACATGGCAAACACAGCATCATCTGCTAGCTTGTTCTTCTGGTTTCCTGTTTCATGAAGCTCCCAGGGAGGCATTTTCCTTCTTCATCTCCAAAGGTTGCTGGCTGGTGGACTCTCTACTTCGTGGTGCTGCAGCATTCTCTGCTCTCTCCGAATCTCTTTCATTCTCCAAAATGTTTCCTCTTTTACAGGACTCCAAAAACTTCTCAAAACCCACCCAAATGTGTGGAGACAAACCATCACCTAATCCATCTTAACAAACACTGTTGATTAAATCACACCTCCAGGGAGATGATCTGATTACAGTTTCAAACATACAGTATTGGATAGGGATTATTCTGCCTTTATGAAATGGGATTTAGATTAAAGCATGGCTTTCCTAGGGGACATGCATCCTTTCAAACCAGCACAGCATCCAAATTGGAAAGGAAGAAGTAAAACTCTCATTATTTACAGATGATATGATACTATACTTGGAAGATCTTGAGAAATCTACAGCAAGGTTACTTGAGCTAATAAATTCAGCAAGGTAGTGGGATATAAAATTAATGTGCAAAAATCAATAACATTTCTATACATAAGCAATGACCTAGCTGGGGAGTGAGTTAAGGAAAAAATTATATTGAAAATAGCAACTAAAAGAATCAAATATTTAGGAATGAACCTAAGTAGAGATGTAAAGGACTTACACATATAAAACTATGCAACACTGTGAGAACAAATCAAAGGAGATCAAAATCGGTAGAAAGACATACCCTGCTCATGGATAGGAAAGCTAAGCATGGTTAAGATATCAGTTCTCTCCAAATTGATCTACAGATTCAACACAGTATCAAACGAACTTCCAACAACTTACTTTGAAGATCTGGAAAAGCTAACAACTAAATTCATCTAGAATTGAAAGAAACCCTGAGTACCTAAAAGTATCCTAAAACAGAAAAGCAAAATAGGAGGATTAACACTCTCTGACTTTAAAACCTATTATAAAGCCACAGTGGTTAAAACAGCATGGTGACTGGCACAAAGATAGAAGCATTGACCAATGGAATGGAATCAAGAATACAGAAGTAAACCACAAATTCTATGGTGAACTGATTTTTGACAAGGCCCCTAAATCCTCTGAACTGGGACAAAATAGTATTTTCAATAATGGGTCATGGAAGAACAAGATATTAATAGCCAGGAGAATGAAAGAGGACCCCTATCTCTCACCCTACACAAAAATTAACTCAAAGTGGATCAAACACCTAAATATAAGAACTAACACCATAAAGCTTCTAGAAGAAAATTTAGGGAAACATCTTTAAGAAGCTAGGAGGTAGCTTCCTAAACTTTACAACCAAAGCACAAGCAACAAAAGAAAAAAAACAGATAAATGGGAACTCCTCAAAATCAAATGCTCTGCACCTCAAAAGACTTTGTGAAAAAGTTGAAGAGGCAGCCAACTCAATGGGAGAAAATATTTGTAAATCACATATCAGAGAAAGGCTTGATTTCCTGTATATACAAAGAAATAATACAATTCAACAATAAAAGAACAAACAACCCCATTATAAAATGGGCTAAATATATGAATAGGTATTTTTCTGAAGAGCAAATACAGATGGCTCAAAAACAGATGAAGAGATGCTATTTTCATTGGCTATAAGGGAAATGCAGATCAAGACTACAATGAGATACCATCTCACACCTATAAGAATGGCTGCTATTAAACAACCAGGAAACTATAAATGTTGGAGAGGATGTGGAGAAGAAATTGGGATACTTAGGCACTGATGGTAGGAATGTGTAATGGTGGAGCCACTATGGAAGACTGTTTGGCGGTTCCTTAGGAAATATCGAGTTGCCTTATGACCCAGCAATGGCACTATTTGGTATATACACAGAAGAGTTGAAAGCAAAGAAACAAACAGGCATTTGCACACCAATGTTTATAGCAGCATTATTCACAATTGCCAAAAGACAGAAACAAACCAAGTGTCTATCAGCAGACGAGTGGATCAACAAAATGTGGTATATACATACAATGGAATATTATGCAGCAGTAAGACAAAATGATGTACTGAAGCACATGACAAGATGTATGATCCTTGAGGACATAATGCTGATTGAAATTAGCCAGAAACAAAATGATAGATACTTTATGATTCCACTGTTATGAAGGCATAAAGGTATAATCAGAGACTTATAATACAGAATACAGGGGATTTAGAGATACATAGAAGCTAGAGATTGGTGAAGCTAGAGGTTGAGCTGAAATGTAAGGGAATAGATAGTAGTGAAAGTGATTATCTAGTGGGTCTATAAGTAATATTCTCATATTGAGGATGAGCAAGATTGAAAGGTGTTGTATAGACCTACGTGTCCCACTGATTCACAAAAGAAATATGAATTAGCTCTCGCAAAAATTACTTCAAAGATATGATTCTTGTATAAAGAGTGTTTAAGTTCAGGGTACAGGGGGAAACTTGCTATTGCATGCTCTGAGCTATGTTCAAAAGGAAACTATCAGCGCTACCATAGCAACAACAGAGGTAAATAATGGGGGGAGGGGCAAGAGGTAAAAGGAGGTTTAGATTTCCTTTTTGGTGAGGGTGTGTTTATTGATTTTCTTTCGCTTGGGAACAATGAAATTATCTAAAATTGAGAATGTTGATGGACTATGAACTTTGGGCCTTCTACACGACGCCCAATGAATGCATGCAGCTGAAGGATGTACTGATAGAGAAGCAGATTGTCAATCGATGGTATATTATATATAAATATATTTATCTTTTTATTATTTTTTATTGTGCTGCTACAAAAAGGAACAAAGTCATGAGACATGCAATGATATGAATGAACATGTGGGGCATTTGGTGAGACAAAATAAGCTAGAAACAAAAGTACAACAATGGAATGGTCACCTTTAGAAAATGCTTATAAGAAAACAGGAGTCTAGATTGTAAGCTTTTAGATCAGACACATTACGTCTGGAGTGGTGATTATTTCTGAGATTATTTCTGAGATGATTATTTTGAGAGGCTGTTTTATATTTATCTAACCTGATATTTAGAGATAAGAATGAAGCTGAACAGGTTGGGGTTAAAGTAATTCAGAACATAGGAGTTAGGAAGAAAGTGTCTATATTTTAGAAACACACATACTCTTTGAGACCAATGGAAGAAAGGTTTATTTGATCTGGAACTGAAATTTTCTGTGTGCATAATGCAATGCAACCTAACTGTATAGCTCATTTGAACAATTGAAACACAGGGAGCGCAGAATAAAAATGTGGTTCTTTAATCCTGTATAGATTATTGTAATGCCTGGAAACATCTTAGAGTACATTAAGCAGATAATTAAAAAGTATTGGCAAAGTCCCCTAAGCGAAGGCAGAAAGAATATGGAACTATTAAACCTTACCCTCAGACAATCTCCTGGTACTGTATCAAACTTTAGGGACACCCAAATCAATAAACCATGCCCTTAATCATGAGGCTTACTCTTGTGAAGCTTATGTAGGTAGGAGAGAAGCTTAGACGACCTATAGACATGCCTAAGAGTTACTTCTGGAGGACCTCTATTGTTGCTCAGATATGGCCTCAGTCTCTCTAAGCCCAACTCTGCAAGTGAACTCATTGCCCTCTACTCTACATGGGACAAGACATCCAGGGGTGAAAATCTCCCTGGCAATGTGGGGATGACCCCAGGGATGAATCCAGACCTGGCACCATGGGATCATCAATTACATCCTGACCAAAAGGGGAAAAAAGAAGTATAATTAATAAAGTATGCATGGCAGAGAGAGTTCAAATAGAGTCGAGAGGCTATTCTGGGGGTTGGTCTTATACAAGCTTCAGTTAGACCCTGTTACATATTATAACCTGCCAAATCCCAACCAGAACCATTCCAGCCAATCCTAAAGAACACTTAGGGCAATATATAAGATTCCACAAGGTTTCCATGCACTCAAGTAACTTTCCAGAAACCTACAACCTCCAGATGGGTCCCTGGTCCAGATAAATCCTGAAACCTAGCGCAGCCTCTCCAGAACATCAGATAGTTCCATCTCCCTACCCCATATTAGTGACAGACCCTTCCGATACAAAACATTTAGAATTGCCATAACCCAAACACCTCTAAAGAGAGGTATGGAAAGATCAAAGGTGATGGTGGAGTTATAAACAGAAAATAGGGTTTAACAAATGTATATGAATAATAAATCATTAAATTGATATCTCTTTTAGTCTCCAGGATTTTAGAGCAGCTGGAAGTAAAAAACTAAAATTGTGAAATTGAAACACATGTCAAAGTCTGAAATATGTTCTACAACTAATTGTGGTGCTATGCTTTGAAATGTATAGCTTTTTTGTATATGAGTTATTTTTCACACACACAAAAAATTGATGTTAAAAAAATATCTAAGCCCTGTAGCCTTCTAGAGCTAGAAGGAAAGCTATTAGAGGATCATATGGTAGGCCATGACAACTCTGGGATCTGTCTGGTAACCACTTGTTGAAGAGTGCTTAGAAAACTATTACTTTTTTATTTCTTCACTTTATTTATATGTTATACTATACAATAAAAAAAGGTTTTTAAAAAAAGAATATATACTATGAATTATATTTGTACTTATATACACAGTGTGCAGAACTTTGGCCCACATGACCTTTGCCTGCAGTGTCACACCTGTGAATATGTTGCATGACAAAAGGAATTTTATAAATGTAATACAGTTTACTAACCAGTTGATCTTTAAAAAAGGAGAGTAATGTAGATTATGCCAATGAGTCTAATGCAATCATATGAATCCTGAAAAGAACTTTCTCCTGGCAGAGGGGAGAATACCAAGTCAGAGAGATGGAGCAGAAATGGAAATAATGAATATTTGAAGTATGGAGAGGATTCAATGCACCATTGCTGACTTGAAAATGAAGAGGAACATGTGTTAAGGAAACAGGCACATAGGTCCCACAACCACAAGAAACTGAATACTTCCAACAACTGAGCTTTGAAGAGGACTTCAAGCAAGAGATGAGAACTGCAACCCCAGACAATAAATAATTTGATTTTACTCCAGTGAGACTCTAAGCAGAGAATTCAACCATGTCATACCAGACTTTCGATCTGCAGAATTCATGAGATAATGAAATTATGTTGTTTAAAGCCTCTACATTTGTGGTAATGTTATGTAAGCAATAGAAACTAATACATATAGTGTCCAAGACTACAAATCTTTTTGCTTAACATGAACCACTATATACCTTTCTTTTGATCGCTCATGCTTACAGGCTTAAAGGAAATAGGCAATAATAATACTCGCAGTCTGTATTTACTGGCTAAATGCATCTTGGATGTATAAACTGATTAATTCAAGTTAATTCAATCTATGTTGAAGATTCCTATATATCAGCATTCTCTGGTTTGCTTTTTGGAAGAATTAAATGAGATAATGGACATAAAAAGTCCAGAATGTCCTAGACCTTAGAAGCTACAAAAATTCCAGTCATTCTTTACTGTTATTTTAAACTATTGGGGGCTAAGATAACATAAATTTATTCTTTCCTTGGGCAACTGGAGTTCTTCAAGACTCTGGCATGATCATTCATTTCTAACTACGCAACTATTAAATATTATAAATAATCCCTTTGCCTACCACCTCTCAATTCCAAGCATCCTATGAAACTATAAAGCACAATTCATATCAGTCTTCAGTTGTTACTTCCTGCCTATGAAATTCAAGTTTAACCTCTCATCTCAATTCTTTTCTACTTATGGCACCACATATGTACCCAGTCCAAGAAAACAGAGATATAACATAGTTATTAAATAAAAGAAATAATTGAGTATGTGTGTGCCACCTCAAGGTACCTTACACTTTCCTGTCTATAGCTTTTACTAGTCTGTTTCATCTGTTATACCCTGCCTTTCTCTGACTTCAGATTCATGGCCATTCATGCATCCTTTAAACGCAAATTCAACTTAATCCATCTGATGAAGCCTTTCCTGATTTTCACAACTTGGATGCATTCTCTTTCTTCTGCACTTACCATAAATATATATTTCCTCTTTTTAGAAAAATAGATGGTCAGAAATTTAAAAAATATATATATTCAACAGGAATAAAGGATAAGAAACTTCAAATTACTTACTAAAGATTTGGTAGATGTTATATTGGAGACTGAACAAATTTTTTGATTCATAAATGAATGTTCTAGCTAAGAAATGAGACTATCTTTCATTACATACTTCTTTAAACCACAGGAGTTAACTATGTCCTGATCACAGATGAACTGAGGAAGAAAGGTTTACTATTCATTATGTAAAACTAATGCATACAGTTAAGTCAGTTTGAGTTTAACCAGGAATGTTATAACAATCTTGTAGGGAAACATGTTCTGGCTTTGGAGGCAGAAACACAGGGTCAAATTCCAGTTATGGCACACACTAGCAGTGACTATATTATGCCAGTGTAATTTTCTATGATCTGTTCCCTCAGTTGTAAAATGGAGGCTGTAGCAAAACATTACCCTTAGGTTGCTGGGAGGATTCATTCATTAGATTCAATCAACAATTACTTGTTAAGTGATTTTGACCTTCTGGAGCTGTGATCATCATGATTATCATAAATTCACAAAGACCAAATGAAATCACCTGGACAGCTTAGTTGACCTCTTTTGTTATCCTTAACACAGTACTAAGAACAGAGCTGAGTCTTGGAAAAGGTGGCTATTACACTGTTTTGTTTTCTAAAGCATAGAGAAAACATGTTAAATATAATCATCCCCAAGTTTTACTGATACTTTCTTTAGACAAAATTTTGAAATGCTACACAGGCAAAATTCCAATCTTGATGGAATATTTTAATCTGGAAGGAGACCAATAAATCCCGAGGCCACTGGCTTCTCTAACACACAATGAAGGAAACAGAAGAAAGACTTAATACCCGAGATAGAATGGAACCTGGTTTATTCACCATCACCAAAATATGGGAGGGGGGAATTCAGAAAAAATGCCTGATTACTAGTCTATATTAAAATGTGTGAGCGAGAAGCCTTCAAAAATGAATAATTTTATGTTACTTATGTTATGGCTAAATACAGTATTATCAAAAAATGCCCATATTTTCTGAAAATAATTTGTTCAAGATAAAATGGATTATTTATCTATGGCATAATACCAGGGCAAGCATTCATCTAGGAAATCATGAATAACCTCAAAACTGCTAGTCCATATCCTGGAAAATAGACATGCTAAAACTAGTTGTTTTGTTAGACACAGATAAAATCAGAACAATTGATTTATTTTTATTTATTTATTGTTTTTATTTTGTACCTGCTTCTTTAAGAAAGGTCAAATATTCTCAATATTGATGCTAAGTAATTCCAGGACTTAAATGGATCATCACTTGAATAGGAATTTTAAGACCATTTCACCATTATGCACCATTGTTTTAAGCTAAATAAATTGCTTTGAGAGCAATGCACAGCCTTTTTAGATTTAAGGTTATAGCCAAATAGAACTGACCTACTTTACAGTGAATTTGGATTCAGGAAGGTTAAAGTTATAGGTGAGTAAGACCAAAATACTCAAGATGCTTTTAAGATATCCTTGTGCACCTAAATTTTAGGCTTGTAGGGAATAACTGAGGCAGATAATACCAGGAACAAAGTTTCTATAAAGACGGTAAATCCTTACCCATGTGCTGTGCTCTGCATCAATAGAAACCTTTCTGCTAGGCTGAAAATCTCATAAACCCTATGAGAGAAGTTATATTTCTACTCTTCAAACTCAAATCAAGACAGATTAGATTGATACAGCAACTTTCTTAATCTCTTTTACAAAAGGGAATTATTCTATCAGAATTTTGAAGCTAACTCTCTACTTTCTTTGAAATGGTAGATTTAACTGTTTTCCTTAATCGTGCTAAAATAAGATCCTGGTTTAAACAAGAAAGAAATATTAAAAAGATATATAATTGAAGAAAAATGTAAGACCTTTTATGGCCACCTGGCTTTCTTGGAAGCTACTGAATAATCTGTGAGATATGAATTTCCTTAATGAAGGACAGTTACTGTTTAATTTTTAACTGTCTGCTCACTTTGGAACAGTTAGTTGTTTGTAAAATCTATGTCTAAAGTTCTCTTTTAATTACCGAAAATAGGTGAAAAAATGTAAAGCAACAGGACAAATATTTATATATCCAAGTGATGCTGTATGCAATTAAACATTTTGATTAAAACTATTAAACATTCTAAAACATATCTAAAAATATAAAAACATAAATGTTATTTAAGGTTTTATGATATAACTAAACATACTGAAACTACACTTCCCCAAAGGCACAATGCATGGTAGATACTTAATATGTTTGTTGAACTAAAAAAAAATCAATAAACTTATGAATGAATTGATCACTAGAAAATACTGTTGTATCAGTTGGAAGCTGTTATGTACCCCAGAAAAGCCATGTCCTTTCCCTGATCCAATCTTGTGGGGGCAGCCATGTTTCTTTTCATCTTGATTCAGTATTGTGGGAAGGAAACTTTGACTGGATTGTTTTCATGGAGGTGTAATAGAGTCAGCTGTCAGTGTGACATTATGATTAGATTACTTCTATGGAGTAGTGTCATACCCAACCGTGGGTGTGACCTTTTGATTAGATGGAAAAGTAAATTCAGCCATTCAAGGTGGGCCTTGATTAGTTTACCAGAATCCTTTAAAAGAGGACACATTTTGGAGAAAGAACAAAGCCGACAAGGCTGACACAGATAGAGATGCGGATGCTCAGAGAACAGTTGCTTCAGAGCCCAGCAGATGTTGCTATGTGCCTTCCCATGAGATATTAGCAGGCCAGAACCCAGAGTTGTGTCCCAGAGGAGCTAAGTGAAGGCACACAGACACTAAGAAGGAAACCCACTGGCATCAGAAGCTGAAAGCAACAGAACTGAGAACAAGGACCAGCAGATGTCAGCCACATGCTTTCCCATATGACAGACATCAGCCTTTCTTGAATTAAGGTTTTATTTTTCTGGATGCCTTGCTTAGATATTTTTTATGGCTTTAGAACCACAAACTTACAACTTAATGAATTCCCTTTATAAAAGCCAACCCATTTCTGGCACATTGCATTCTGGCCATATTAACAAACCACTACAACTATTCCTTGTTTTAACCTTATATTTACCGAAGTAAATTTAGTGATTTGTAAACTTTTTCCATTTAGTAACCTATCAACAAAAACTTTTCAGCAATTCCTCTATAAATATATTTATTGATCGCTTATACTTATCACTTCAGCAATATATTATGCACATTATAAATTCAAACACTCAAAAATGATTAGTCATTTAAAAATAGAACAGATAAAATAATTAATGTCTGGCTGATGTTCAGATCACTTTGAAAATTGATTTGTTAGGATGTGTGTTCTAATCACATCATTGTAAAATTGTACTGGAAGGTCTAGCCAGTGCAAGTAGGCAAAAAAGGCAACAAAGCTCTTACATATTGGAAAGGAATGGAATAAACTTGCCTTTACTTGCAGACAAAGATCATCTACGTAGAAAATCAAAAAAAGTTACTAGAAAAATATTTGGGGTTAACAGGATATGAGAACAACATGACAAAATAAATTTTATTCCTATATATGTAACACAATCAGACATTTAAATTTTAAAAACACTATTTACAATACCATCAAAAATGTGTATACCAATTTCTTTGTTCATGTGTTTTGAGTTTTGGCTCAGATGAGACTAACGTGTAAATTTGTTGGAGAAGCCATAAAATATCGTCAACATGGCTGCCGTGGCTGATGCAAGGCAACACAAAATGGCTGACCTTAAATCTGCCCTCTGCCCTAGCAACAACGGTGACCAATCCCAGAAATCTGCCCTCCACTCTAGCAACAACGGTGACCAATCCCAGAAATCTGCCCTCCGCCCTAGCAACAATGGTGACCAATCCCAGAAATCTGTCCTCCACTCTAGCAACAACGGTGACCAATCCCAGAAATCTGCCCTCCGCCCTAGCAACAACGGTGACCAATCCCAGAAATCTGCCCTCCGCCCTAGCAACAATGGTGACCAATCCCAGAAATCTGCCCTCTGCCCTAGCAACAATGGTGACCAATCCCAGAAATCTGCCCTCCACCCTAGCAACAACGGTGACCAATCCCAGCCTAACACGTGTCCCTGCATGCTCCCAGCCTATATAAGCCTGTGCACTTCCTCAATAAAGTAGACGCCTTCCACTCACCCCTGAGGGTTGTCTCCTGAGTTGTGTGCTGTGTGCTCTGTGTCTGTGTGACTGACTCAGTATGGCCACTTACCCCCAGCCATCAGCTAACCAGCCATCAGCTACCCAACAAGTGGCGCCCAGCGTGGGGCCCTTCAGTGGTTGTCCGTGATAGCCGCCCCCTTTAGTGGTTCTCAGTGACAGCCACCCCCTTCTTGGCAAGTGGCCCCCTCGGCAATTTCTCTGTAAACCGCCCCCTCTAAATTCTCTCTATCATGGGCAACACTCCGTCCTCTGATTTCACACCTCAGGCTCAGGCTATCCACGCCTTATTGGCTGCAAGGTGGGTTAAAATCCCTGAGAAAACCTTGCATGAGTACTGGGAAGTCCTTAAGTGATCCAACCCCTGGCTCGAAACTGCCTCAATATGGGACTCAAATACTTGGTCCAAACTCCTTCAGCATGTTCGCGCCGCTGAGGAACACGAGGGAAAAACCTTTCCTCTAGGTCTCATTTCCACCTTCCTAGCGATATATGCATGCCTCATGGGAGCCCCTTCTGAAGTGCTTTCGCTTTCGCCTGCCACACCGCTTCATTCTCTCCCCTCCCCACCACTGCACTCGAACCTCCACCTGCTTCTGAACCTGAGCCTCCCCTTTCCAAACCCAAGTGTTCCCCGCCTCCATACAAACTGTTCTCCTCCTCCACGGTAGCTTCACTATATCCTTCCTTGCCTTCACCCCCTGCGGCCGCCACCACCATAGCTGCCCCTCTCCCCGCTCCTCCTAAGCCCTCTAGGCTGCTGTGACCTGCTCCCTCTCTTTCGATCTCACTTCTCCCCCCTCCACCCCTCCCCCTCTACCTCCTCTTCCCCCTACTAACACTCCATACCCAGATGCTGCCTCCATCAACAACCCCTGTCCCCTTCCCCCTTCTGCTCTCCACACCCCTGAGCCGATCAGCCCCGCCCCACAGCCTGCCGGCCCTGCCTCCACCCCCTCCCTTCCTGTTGTGCTCCCTCCTCCTTCCCTTCCCTTGCCGCCAGGAACCTGCTCCCCCTCCCTGTTTCCACCTGTGCTTCCGGTTCCTGTGGCCCCTCCCCCTTCCCATTGTGCATGCCCTTCCCTCCCCCACCCCTCGGCAGCAGCGCCGCGCCCTCACCTGTTCCCCCTTAATCTTCGTCCCACGTCTTCCCTTCCTTTCTCTTGGTACCCGTATGATCACAAGACCATCTCTAACCTTCACGAAGCTGTCCAGGAGGACGGCCTCCATAGCCCTTACGCTCAATGCTTCTTGAGAATCTCTCCTATGAATACAACTGCCCAGTAGACTGGAAAAACCTTGCCCACGCTGTTCTCGAGATAGGAGACTTTGTTACCTGGAACGCATTGTATAATGATGAAGCTGATTGAACTGGTGTCCGTAATCTCACCAATGGTCACACTGAAGTTCCACCTGATGCCCTTAAGGGCACGGGACAGTGGTCTCTTCCTTCGGTGCAAGCATCCTGCCCCCATCTCCTCTTTGAGTAGGTCTGTAATATTGCAAAATCCACCTTCCAGAGGCTCAACCCACAAGGTAAACCCATTCCATTAGCTGGACTCCTACAAGGTCCAGACGAAACCTTTTCCATCTTTTTCAGCTGTGTTAAAGACGCTGTACATCATAAGGTGTCAGCGGGTCCCGCCGAAGTTGCCTTTCTCAAGGAACTCCTTTGGGAAGGGGTGACTGCTCCCTGCAGACAAGCTATCACCCCCATTCGCAATCAAGAGCTGGATGGTTGGGTCCTGGTCTGTAGAGATATCTCCTCCTTCTCCCCCACAGCAATTGTTGCTGCTGCCGCCTCCGCTCCTGTGGCCGCTGCCCAAGACGGCGCCTCCATTCTTGCCGCCACCCTTGTAGAACACCTTCATTCTCCCAGAAGGCCTAGAACCTGTTATCAATGCCACCAGCCCGGCCACTATGCTTGCGATTGTACCTTTAATGCTTCCCCCCAACTCCTCCTACAAACCCCTCTGGTCCCGCCACCTACACTCTGTGTATCCCCGATGTAAACGTGGATTACATTGGAAAAAGGATTGCAGGGCTATCTCTGATGCTCAAGGTCGCCCCTTGCCACCTTTAAACCAATCTCGGGGTGCCTCTCAGCCCCACCCCCAAGAGAGGAGCACTCCCCCGCAGTTCTCTGGTCTATTCCCTTCATGCAAAGCAAAGCCTTTCTGACACTAGCAGTTTAGGGCAAGGCCATTACTGGTCAACTTGACACTGGGGCCGAAGTTTCCATCCTTTGGCCCCAAAATCTCGACCCCTCATGGAAACTTAAGCTGGGACCCTTAGTGCAGGGTGTTGGAGGCCTCAAACCTGCCCAACAGCTTGTGAGCCCCCTAACCTGGGTGGACCCCTATGGAACCACAGGCACGTTTTGCCTGCTGGTTCTTCCCAGCCTAACTTACCCACTCTGGGGCCAGGATGTCCTCCCAAAGCTTAGCGCTGTTCTTACATCCCACCCTGTGGTCCACCCCCAAGCATAGATGCCACTGCTCGTCTGACCCAATTTTGGGTCACCAAGCCAGTGCCCATCAAGTTACGGTGGCTAACAACTGCCCCTATTTGGACAGAGCAGTGGGCACTGCCTCGAGAAAAACTTACCAGCCTGCACTCCCTTGTCCAGGAACAGCTTTCCCTTGGACACACTGAGCCTTCCATCAGTCCTCACAATTCACCAGTTTTTGTAATTAAAAAGAAAACTGGCAAATGGTGTTTCATTCATGACCTCTGTAATATTAACGCCCAGATGGAGAAAATCAGATCCCTGCAGCCAGGACTCCCCCATCCTTCAGCCATTACAAATGGCTACCATATTGTTGCCATTGACATCAAAGGCTGTTTCTTTTCTATTCCTCTCCATGAAGAGGACCTCCCTTATTTTGCTTTTTCAGTCCCTACAATTAACAACGCCACTCCTCATCAGACGTTCCAATGTAAGGTCCTTCCTCAGGGAATGAAAAACATCCCGGCGATGTGTCAGATTCATGTCTTTGTTGCTACTAACCTGCTTCTGTCATACTGTCAGGTGGTGCATTACATGGATGATATCCTTTTGGTACACCCAGACCCAAGTCATTTATTGGACTGTCTTACAGCTTTATTAGATAATTTTAAACAGCTACAGCTTGCCGTTGCGCCTGATAAAATTCAACATTGCCCCCCCCTTCACATTCCTGGGCTACACCAACACTGTTGAGATCACACCCACCTTCCCTAGGCTGGACCTCCCAGGCTGATGTACACTTAATGAGCTCCAACGTGTCTGCGGGGACATTAATTGGCTGTGCCCCCACCTAAATATCACTACTGACGAACTTAAGACCCTGTTTGAACTTCTACAGGGAGATTCCAACCCCTCCAGCTACCGTACTCTTAGTGACCCCGCGCAAATGTGCAAATCCCTTATAAATGACAAAATCAAGGCCATGGGCCTTGCCTGATTCCATTGAGAGTGCCCTCTCTTGGCCCTAGTTATCAATATCCCGGGGACACCTACAGGCCTCCTTTACCAAGATGGGCTGCTTTTGTGGGTGCATTTGGCACTCACTTCTCTGGGAAAGATCACTCCTTACCAGGACACAGTCTGTATTCTTGGGAGAAAACTTCGGACAACAGCCGTCCGCATGTTCAGCTTAGAGCCCGATACATTAGTTCTCCCCTTTACTATGGAACAAATTAATCACCTTTGCCAATCCAACCTCAATGTGCAAATTCTTCTTCCCAGCTACACTGGGAAAATAGAAAAGAAAACTGGCAAATGGCATTTCATTCATGACCTCTGTAATATTAACGCCCAGATGGAGAAAATCGGATCCCCGCAGCCAGGACTCCCCCATCCTTCAGCCATTACACACGGCTACCATATTGTTGGTAGCCCAAACACAAACTCATCACATCCATGACCCTTCTTCCCTTTGTCCTCAGCTCACATGCATTTCCCACCTCCAAGCCCATCCCCAATGCCCCACTTGTTTTTTGTTTGTTTGTTTGTTTTGTTTTTTAAACTTTTTTATTAATTAAAAATTAACAAACAAAACATTTAGATATCATTCCATTCTACATATATAATCAGTAATTCTTAATATCATCACATAGTTGCATATTCATCATTTCTTAGTACATTTGCATCGATTTAGAAACAGAAATAAAAAGAAAACAGAAAAAGAAATAAAATGATAATAGAGAAAAAAAAGACTATACATACCATATCCCTTACCCCTCGCTTTCATTTACCACTATTTCAAACTGAATTTATTTTAACATTTGTTTCCCCTATTATTTATTTTTATTCCATATGTTCTACTCTTCTGTTTATATAGTAGCTAAAAGGAGCATCAGACATAAGGTTTTCACATTCACAGAGTCTCATTGTGAGTGCTATATCATTGTTCAATCATCATCAAGAAACATGGGTACTGGAACACAGCACTACATTTTCAGGCAATTCCCTCCAGCCTCTCCACTACATCCTGAACAACAAGGTGATATCTACTTAATGTGCAAGAATAACCTCCAGGAAAACCTCTCGACTCTGTTTGGAATCTCTCAGCCATTGACACTTTGCCTCATTTTACTCTTCCCCCTTTTTGGTCGAGAAGTTTCTCTCAATCCCTTGATGTTAATTCTCAGCTCATTCTAGGGTTTTTCTCAGTCCTTTGATGCTGAGTCTCAGCTCATTCCAGGATCTCTGTCCCACATTGCCAGGAAGGTCCACACCCCTGGGAGTCATGTCCCACACAGACAGGGAGGCCCCCCTTGTTTTTACAGATGCAAATGACTCACAGCTCTATCGTCTTTAAGCAAGCTGGTACTCCAAATACTGTTGAGGTACACCCACACTCCGGCTCATACAGCAGGGGGAGCTTTATGCCCTCCTCTTGGTTTTCCTTCACCACCAAAACTCCTCGTTAAACATCTTCACAAATAGTGCATATGCAGCCCAAACCATCAGGGCACTGCCACATGCAGTTCTTAAAACAAGATGTCTCTCCAAGATGACATGCTTATTGCCACGAGAGACATCCTGGAAAACCGTGCATTTCCCTGGTTCATTCAGCACATTCAGTCACACACTGAGCTCCCCGGAACCCTAGCTGAGGGTAATGCTACTGCGAACTCCGCGCTCACGGTCCATGTCTTGAGCTATGACATCGACCAGGCCCGTGTACTCCATGCTAAATTTCACGTCAGCACAATCCCTTCAACAGCTTTTCCCCTCACTTTCTGCGCAACAGTGCAAACACTTCACACATATTTGCACTCAGTGTGGACCCCTTCTTCTGATAGGCCTGCTACAACCACAGGGAGTAAATCCACATGGCCTACAACCTAATGCCATCTGGCAAATGGACGTTACACACTCCCCTGGCTTTGGTAGTTTCAAGTATCTTCATGTCATTGTGGATGCATACTCCAAATTTGTCCATGCTTCCGCCCTCTCTGGAGAAAAGGCAAAACATGCCATCTCCACCTGCCTCCAAGTATTCAATACTATGGGGGTACCATCGGCTATAAAAACAGACAATGGGCCTTGTTACTCATCAAAGGCTTTCCAGCAGTTTTGTGCTGATTGACACATAACTCACAAAACTGGCTTTCCCTACAACCCCCAAGGACCAGCCATAGTTGAGTGCACAAATCATATACTCAAACAGCAAATAAAAAACTGGAGAAGCAATTCCCAGTTGGGTGCCCCCGGGATTGTCTCAACAAGGCCCTCGTCACCTTAAACTTTCTGACCTTTGATGCTCACCAGTGCTCACCCGCGGTAAAGCACTGGGCCAGCCTTCGGGAGGTGCCTACACCCGTCCCTCTGGTTACGTGGAGGGACCCACTAACAAACGCGTGGAAGGGTCCACACCCACTCTTAACCCAAGGGTGAGGTTTTGCTTGTCTTTCCAGAAAACGCAGACCAGCCCCTGTGGATCCCTAGTCGGCTGATCAAGCCCACCGTGTCTAATGGACGAGCTCCCGCAAACCCTGCGTCAACATGAACCGCAAGTATCTTTTTCAACCTTTTCACCATTCTCTCTCCTCTCGTTCTTGCTTCTGCTTCTCCCCGATGCCTCCCTCCAATATACACCCTTCTCTTCCAACCCCCACCAGCCTTGGAAATGGACCCTAGCACGATGGGAAGATTCCAAAATCGTGCAGACCCAGGTTACAACAGGCCGCCGCTCCTTCCTTGTTTATGCCTGTGATCTAGTTCTGCTTCCAGAGGGCACACCATGCCTTAACAAGCCCAATACTACATGTGCCTGTCCTCAAACCCTGGAAAACGATATTGCAATGCTCCCAACCAATACTACTGCGCATACTGGGGATGTGAAACACTAGCCACTACTTGGAAACCTCCCTCCACTGATCGTTACCTAACTCTAACATGGACCCCTTTTGGATGCAAACCCAGCGACCACTCCATCAATCATCTATACGATAAATCAAACTGTGAAAAACTGAACCTTACCATACAGCTCCCTACTGATCCCTCTTGCCTGATCGGCTGAACATGGGGCTTCAGATATTACTTGTATGGGGTAGACCCAGGGGGTCTTATCGTAATAAAAAAGGAAGCAATGCAGCAGACATCTGCCACTGGGCCCAATAGAGTACTCGTACCCCTGCTTCAGGCTGTTCCTTCTCCCAATCCCCCTCCCATCTCAACACTATCGCCCTTAAACAAAACAAGCTCTTCCTCTGCCCCCACCCCTCTACCCCACTCTGGCCAGTGCTCCAAGCAGCCTTCCTTTCATTGAACTCCTCCTTTCCTAACCTTACTCACAGTTGTTGGCTGTGTGTCACCGCCTAGCCTCCTTATTATGATGCCATAGCTATTAATGCCTCGTTTACTACTTCCCATGAAGACGATCCCTCCCAATGTCCTTGGACTAACAAAAAAATCGGTCTCACCATGCAATCCGTTCTTCACTTTGGGTATTGCATTGGCAACGTCTCTGCCTCCCTGAATACGGTCTGTGCTCAATTGTCCTCTCCATCACACAGTAAATACTATATTCCCCCAGTAGGGATGACATGGCTGTGCTCTTCCACAGGGCTTACCCCTTGTATAGCGATAAAAGCCCTCACGGAGACAGGAGAACTGTGTGTCTTAGTGACTGTGTTGCCCCATGTCCTCTTCCATAAAGAAGAGGACCTTTATCAATACTGGGACGCACGGCTTCCAGCCATGCTAAGAGAAAAAAGAGAACTCGTCACGGCCATTACTCTTGCCTCTCTTTTCGGCATAGCTGGCCTAGGCGCCAGCATAGCCTCTATCACCCTCCAACAACAAGGCCTCTCCAGCTTAAGAGCTGCGGTAGACGAAGACCTAACCCACATTGAAAGCTCCATCACCCACCTCGAAAAATCCCTTACGTTCCTATCAGAAGTCGTTCTCCAAAACAGGAGAGGCTTAGACCTGCTTTTCCTCAAGCAAGGAGGACTCTGTGCCACCTTAGGCAAGGAATGTTGTTTTTACACCAATCATTCAGGTGTAATTAAGGAGTCCATGACCAAACTCAGGGAAGGACTTGTGATCCGTAAGCATGAGCGGGACGCCCAAGAGACCTGGAACCAACAATTATTCTATAAATCTCCATGGCTAACCACCCTAATCTCTTCTATTCTGGGACCCTTTTCATCCTCCTTCTCCTGATATCTATAGGATCATGTGTAATTAAGCACCTCCTAGCTTTCGTTAAAGCACGAGTTAATGATCTCCACCTTACGGTGCTTATGCAGCAATATCAACCTATTCCTTCCCCTAGCTCTATGTACAATGATGCTGTAACCAAAGTATGACAAACCCCCTAGCTTGAAGGCCTGTTGCATCAATGCCTACTAAATCGTTTGTTTAAGATTCATTGCAGATGCGGCTGAGAGGGAATTAAGCGCTGGAGAAGTTGAAGATTTTATCGTGAGCTGCCGTCAACAACCCCCTGTGCACCCTTCCCCCCTGCTCTCCCACCAGCTGCTGTGTAACCCTGAGTCCCAAGGGAGTCCTCGGGCTCCTTCAGGCCCCCATCGCCCTCCCGAATACCGGTGGTTTTTGGCCTACCCCCTCCCACATGCACTCCCATTGTCTGGGCTTTGGCTTTGTCATAAAGTAGCATTGCCTGCATATCCATGGTCTCCATAATAGCCAACCTAAGCTGTGCATCTCAGTCCTCCTGTGTGATGATCAGCAGGCAGCCAGTGACGGGTAAGACCTCCTGGGGAGGCAACGTAAGACAGGCGCTGCTGCCCCTCACTTCCGGTGGCTTAGCTGGTAGCCAAAGATGGGTAAGACCTCCAGAGGAGGCAACCTAAGACAGGCACAGTTACCCTGAAAGCTAAAAAACAAAAAAGGAGGAATTGTTGGAGAAGCCATAAAATATCACTCACATGGCTGCCGTGGCTGATGCAAGGCAACACAAAATGGCTGACCTTAAATCTGCCCTCCACCCTAGCAACAACAGTGACCAATCCCAGCCTGCCACGTGTCCCTGCATGCTCCCAACCTATATAAGCCTGTGCACCTCCTCAAAAAAGCAGACATCTTCCACTCACCCCTGAGGGTTGTCTCCTGAGTTGTGTGCTGTGTGCTGTGTGCTGTGTGCTCTGTGTCTGTGTGACTGACTCAGTATGGCCACTTACCCACAGCCATCAGCTAACCAGCCATCAGCTACCCAATATAAATTTCTTGAGTTGTCCTGCATGCAGGTTTACCTGACACCAGCTGTCTCCACCATGTCACCCACGTTCACTCCCAACAAGATCAAAAATCACATACATGAGATGAACCAGTAGGGAAGTTGGTGCCTCCTCAACTTTGGCCCCAAATATTAAGCCCCTGGGTCAGTCTCCAAAAATGGTTTCGTGTTGACATTGCCAAGACAACTGTCTTGGTTTGGAAGGGTCTAAGATTAGGGTAAAACTGAGCATTCAGAACAGACAGGCCCTGACTGTTCTACTTCTGCCTGAACATCAAAGCCCTTACGACCACCCAGAGACATGAAGAAGCAGAAAAACATTAAACACAGTAGAAATATCACTTTTGAAGAGCTATACAACATTGCCTGACAGGTGCAACATCATTATTTAGGTAAAGAACATTCTGGAAACATTAAAGAGATTCTGGGGACTAACCAGTCTGTGAAAAGCAATGCTGATGGCCTCTATCATCATAACATTATAGATGATATCAGGAGTGGTGAAATTCCCACATAGTTAAGAACTATAATGGAAAATACATCAATAAAAGCACAATTAGCAACCAAGAAAAAAAGAAAAATGTGACTACTTATGCGTATATATGACAAAATAGGTGTGAAACTTGTACAATGAAAACTAGAAAACATTCAAAGATGAATTAAAGAAAATCTAAATAAATAGAGAAATATACCACGTTTATGGGTAAGACAGCTTAACATTGTTAAGATGCCATTTCTTCCCAATTGATCTTTAAACTGGTTCTTTTTTTTTTTTTTTTGTAGAAATTGACAAGCCTATTCTGAAATTCATACGGAAATGCAAGGACCTGGATTAGCAAAAACAATGAAAAATAAGAACAAAATTAGAGGACTAAGTATAAATGAATCAAAACTTATTACAAGGCAGAGTAAGTCACACAGAGTAATGCTCACGCAAATATAGCAAACAGATCAACAGAATGAAATAGAGTCGAAATACAAATGGATCTCTCATTGTTGACAAAGGTAAAAGGCAATTCAATGGAGAAAGGATCTTGTTTTCAACAAATTTGTCGAAACAACTAGGTATACACATTCAAAAAAAAAACAAAAACCTTTATGCTCTGTATCATTTGCAAAGCAAATGCAAAATGGATCACACCCCAAATGTCAATCCTAAAACTGTTAGGCTTCTAGAAGAAAACATATGATAAGACCCGTGTCACCTTCAGTTAGACAAAGATTTATTGGATAAAACAGCAAAAGTACAATCCATAAAATAATAACCTGATAAAATGGACTTAACCAAATTTAAAATTACCTGTTCATCATAACTAAAGAACAGAATGAATAAACAAGTCCCAGGCTGGGAAAAAAAAAAAAAAATTGGATAGCTGTTAAAGCATTGGCATCCAGAATATATAAACTCTCAAAATTTAACAACAAGAAAACAAACAACCTAATTAAAAAATGTACAAAACATTAAAACAGATACTTCATAACAGAAGTTTTATTAATGGCAAATTGGCACATGAAAATACACTCAATATCATTATTCATTAGGGCCAATGTAAGTTTAAAAACAAGATACTATCATACATGTATTAAAATAGCTAAAAAATTTAGAAGACAGATTACATAGAGCGTTGCTGAGGATGTGAAGGAAATGAAACACTCAACTACTGGTAAGAATATAAAATGGAACAATTTTTTTCAGTGTAGCAATATTTCAAAACATTAAGCATACACCTGCTCATTAAACAATCCACTCCTTGGTATCTTAACTCCAGATAAATGAAAGCATTTGTCCAATCAAAGACTTATATAGGAATGTACATAGCAGCAGCTTTATTTGTAATGGCCAAACACTGCAAACAACCTAAAAGCCTTTCAACAAATGAATAGCTAGGAAATTGTGGTTTATCCATACAATGGAACACAATACTTAGCAATAAAATAAATGAGAAATTAACACTCACCTCACTCCAACAGGGATGAATCTTAAAATAATCATTTTGAGTAAGAGAAGCCACATTAAAAAACACATTCTAAAAGAAAGGGAGGGGTAAGGGGTATGGTATGTATGAATTTTTTCCTGTTGTCTTTTTAGTTCTTTTCCTGAATTGATGCAAATGTTCTAAGAAATGATCATGATGATGAATATGCAACTATGTGATGATATTGTGAATTACTGATTATATATGTAGAACAGAATGATCATATGTTAAGAATGTTTGTGTTTCCTTGTTGTCATATATTTTTTTAAATTTTCAAATTAATAAACATTTTTAAAGTACATTCTACTGATTCCATTTATACAAAATTCAAGAAAACACAAATGAATCTATAGTGACAGAAAACAGATCATGATTACTAGCCTGAAGTTGTGTGTACCCCAGAAAAACATGTTCTTAAATCTAATCTATTT
The DNA here is from genome assembly GCF_023851605.1 of Tamandua tetradactyla. NCBI lineage: Eukaryota > Metazoa > Chordata > Mammalia > Pilosa > Myrmecophagidae > Tamandua > Tamandua tetradactyla. The sequence continues at coordinate 65,329,962 of NC_135336.1, read as the reverse complement.
CTCTAGATTGAACCCATTTTAAGTAGGACCTTTCGACGAGGTTACTTAAGTTTAGTTGTGCCCCACTTCAATCAGGATGAGCCTTAATCCTATTACCGGAATCTTTTATAAATGGAATGAAATTCAAACAAAAAGAGAAAGACATGAAGTAAGAAGCTGGAAGCAATGAAACCCAAAAGAGAAGTGAGAAACTAGGAGATGCCACCATCTGCCTTGCCATGTGGTAGAAGAGCCAAGGGTAGCTACCAGCCAGTCTTTGGGAAGAAAGTGTTGCCTTGTTGATGCCTTGATTTGGACATTTTCATGGCCTTAAAACCGTAATCAAAGGGTGTATGGGTGGTTTAGTGGTAGAATGACTGCCTTTCATGTGGGAGACCCCATTTGATTCATTTTGATTCCCCCCCCCCAAAAAAAAATTAAAACAACAATAACAGCAAACAAAACTTTAAGCTAATAAATTCTCATTACTAAAGCCAACTCATTTCATGGTATTTGCCTTGAGCAGGCTAGGAAACTAAAACAACTATGCAGGGAAGATGGAGGGGGGCAGGTGGGAAAAATTACCAAGGGGTATAGAAAACCTTTGGTATGACAGATAGATCCATCACCTCGATTGTGGTGAAAGTTTCAGAGATTTATACATATGCCAACACTTAAATAAACTTGCACTTCAAATATGTGTAATTTATGGTATTCTATTACACCTCAATAAAGCTAGTAAAAAGCAAAAAAGTACAATAATATCCAGATTGAATAAACTGCAAAGGTGAAAAATGATGGGCTTTGCATTGAGATTTGCTGAAACTGTCATACTGAATTTCATTTAATAGTCTCTCTAGTTTCATATATGTTTAAAATTTACCTTTTATGGGTAGAAAGAAAACCACACATCATAGTTTCTAGCAATTTTTGAAAGTTGGCCTATGATAAAGTTCATATCAAAATTTCTCTGTTTTAAAAGAATAGGAAGTTTTAATTTTATTTGTGTAAGTAGGTAGAGAAAAACAATATCAATACAATTATTTTATTAGAGTTAATTATAATTATGTTCAAATAATTATTATTTTATTATAAAAATTATAATAAAAGTAATGTAAGGCATCTCCTGGAAGTTTTCCCTTTGAATCAACCAGTAAAAGAACATTCTGGAGTAGAAAGAGATTGAAGGAGGACTCCACAAATGCTGAGTCAAAGAAAAAGAAAAACAATTTCCAAGATTAGGTAGGAAATTTTCTTCCAGGATTCTCCAGTCTGAAGCCTTCCCCCTCATTCAGTCCCACACAACCTGAGAGTCATACAGAAACAGCACAGCATGGGTCCCTCCTGCCTCTGATACAGACTACAGTACCACTTACAGCAGCAAGTTAGAAACTCTCACATAGCCAGGTACAGGACCACAAGCACACAGAGACCCAGGGTACATACCAGCACAAGCAGCTGAGGTATGCCACATACAAAATGGTCCCCAAGGGGGGACGAAGAGAGAGAGAGAGAGAGAGAGAGAGAGAGAGAAAGAACTAGAAACAGAAAGAGAGAGAGAGAGACCACAGAAGAACTGTTGCCCAGAGGTGTGCACACTCAATCCGTTCTCTGACGGTGGGACCACCTGAGGGTGGGGGCAGCGCAGGGAACTGAGCTGCTGTAGACAGACCAGGTCCTAGAACTGAAGAGTATAAGGGAACGGGCATACTACATTAGGGAGAGAATTTAAAGAAATCACAGGAGCTGAGGGAAAAATTCTTCAAAAAACCTGTTTCATATAGATCAAGATTCCCGGAGAAGGAAAGGAAGCTATCTGCTGGAGATGAAACAATCGAAAAAAAAAGTGTAATCTTAAAAACTGTACTGAATATCCAGCTAGAAATTGACTAAGAAGAGGTGAGAAAAGCTGAACAAATACAGACTATTCTAAAGGTCTAGAGTAAGTTGTTTTTTTTGCTTGTTTGTCTTTTTTAAATGGCTCCTCTGTATGCTCAAAGAGATAAAAGAAACCATAGAGAAAGAGCAAAAAGATATCACAAAAATGATGAATGAAAAATGTGAAAATATCAATAAAGAGAGAGACATTTTTAAAAGGCACAGAACTGAAATGTTTGAGTTGAAGACCGAAATAACTGAAATGAAAAATTCTCTTTTGGTTTTCAACAGTAGATTGGAGCTGGCATAAGAAAGAATCAGTGACGTCTAAAACAAGAAAGCGGCAATGATTCAGACGAGGGACAGAAAAAAATAAAGAACGAAAAGAATACACAGAACCTAAAAGGTATGTGGGGCACCATCAGGTATACCAAAATTCACATGACAGGAATCCCAGGGGAGAAGAAAGACAGAAAAGGACAGAAGGAATATTCAAAGAAATAATTGCAGGAAACCCAAAATTTAACAAAAGATGTGAATATACACATTCCAGAAACCCAACGAGCCTCAAACAGGATAAACTCAAAGAAAACCATGCTCAGACACATGGTAGATAAATTATAAATGCCAAAGACAGACAGAGACTTCTGAAAGCTGCATGAGAAAAGCAACTTATTATGTACATGTGAGTTCTAATAAAAGTAACTACTAATTTCTTGTCAGAAACCAGGGAGGAAAGAAGATGGAGGGATAAAATATTTAAGGGGCTGAAAGAATTATGGATCTGGGAGCAAACAGTCTTTCAAGAATAAGGGGGAGATTTAGATGTTAAGTTAAAAGTTAAACAAAAGCTTAAGGAGCTGGTCACCATTATAACTGCTTACAAACAAAGGTAAAGGGAGTTTTTCCAACTGAAAGGAAAGGATACCAGATAGTGGATTAAACTGGTATAAAGAAATAGAGAACACCAGTAAAGGTAATAACGATTTTGATAATTATAATATTTTTCAGTCTATAGCTCCATTTTCTCTTCTTCCAGGTTCTAAAGTGAAAATATATAAATGGTTATGGCAAATCTGGGAGGGCAATGGTGGCTCAGTGGCAGAGTTCTCGCCTGCCATACCGGAGACCCAGGTTTGGTTCCTGATACCTGGCCATGTAAAAAAATAAAATAAAATAAAATAAAAAAGTGTTTTGACAAATCTATGGTTTGTGACATACAAGGTATAAAGATATAATTTTCCAGTTCACATGGTTTTTCAATACTTAGTTTCTGAGGAACCACCAAACTGTCTTCCAAAGCAGCTGAACCATTTTACATTGCCACCAGCTTGGTAATGTACGATGGTGGTGGAAGCAAATCATTTTGAACATAATTAACAGCACTGAAATATGTATATCTTAGCTGATTAAAAGGGTAAATGTCAGATTGTATATATGGTAAAAAAAAAAAAAATCCATGGAACTATACTATATAAACAATGAACCCTAAGTTAAGCCATGGACTATAGTTAATAGTACAAATACAAAAATGTGTTATCATCAATCATAACAAGTGTTCTACACCAATGCATGGTGTTAATAATAGGGTGGTGTCATGGTTAGGGACAGGTGTCAACTTGGCCAAGTTGTGGTACCTGGTCATCTGATTGGGCAAGCGCTGGCCTGTCTGTTGCAATGAGGACATTTCATAGGATTAGGTCATGATCACGTCAGCTACATCCACAGCTGATTCCATTTGTAATCAGCCAAAGGGGAGTGTCTTCTGCAATTAGTGATGCTAAATGCAATCATGGGAAGCCTTTTAAGGAGGACTCAGAGGAGACAGGTTCCATTCCTGCTTTGGCTGGTGAGCCTCTCCTGTGGAGTGCGTCCAGGCTATCCATTGGAGTCATCGGCTTCGCAGCCTGCCCTGTGGATTTTGGACTCTGCGTTCCTACGGTCACGTGAGACACTTTCATAAATTTTATATTTGCAAGTGTTCCCTGTTGATTCTGTTTCTCTAGAGGACCCTAACTAATACAGGTGGTGTATGGGAATCCTGTATTTTATGCATAATTGTTCTGTAAACTCACAACTTCTCTAATAAACAACAACAAAGCCCACATATATATATATATATATATATATATATATATATAATTTGTAAGAAGTACAACAAGAAGGTGAGGGGGTGGGAGTATAGGAAAATTATATGTGCATGCTACTGAAGATAAGTTGGTATCAAATTAAAAGCAATTGTTATAGATTTAGGATGTTAAGTTTAAGTCCCATGTTAACCAAAAAAAAAAAAAAAATCTGAAAAATATATACAGAAAGATATGAGGAGAACCTCAAAATAGCACATTACAAAGAAATAAACATTAAAGTACACAATATTGGTATCCCTAGCTTGAACTCTCACAAATACACAGACATGCACGTACACAGACAGAATTTTAGCAGTGTTATAGGACAAAAGACATCTGAGAGTTCACTTCCCAGACCATGTACCCAAAAAAAAAAAAAAAAAGACAACGAATACCTTAGATAAGAATCCTAACATAAGCAGAGAGAGGAGAGACAATATTGAGTGAAATTCCACACCTTTTAAACAAAAACATTAAGATTAAAATCATAGACTATTAAAATCCAAAAGCTTGCCTCAAGACAGTAAAGCTGTCATGAGTTTCATTCTACATTCTAACTGGGAGACAAGGACCAATGTGGTTAATAAATGCTAAATGTTATTTATAATAACTACACAGTATTTTATTCCATGTAGCTAGGACCCTAAAAGAGAAAACTGGATTCACTTATGTTTCTTAAAGGAACCTTATTAACTCAGGATAAGAGTAAAATATTTCCTAGCTTAATTGTCCTCACATTATGAACCTGTGCTGATGGAAAAGATTACACTAATTTTGTACCCAAAAGTAAGGTTTAGGTTAAAAATGAATATTGGCTCTACTAAATTATTTCCCTTGATATTCAATAGCTTAGCTTTGAAAGAAATGAATTTTTTTCCCTCAAAAAAGAAAAATTAAACTCATTTGAAAGATTTAGTTACGGCTAAGGCATAATTGTTCTAGCTCAACAAATATGCAGTTGTCTTGTTGCTTTATCAAGTGCATTGATATAGTGCCAAAGGCATATGCAAAATAGAATTTAAAATTGAACCATTAAATTATATCTGTTATTTCTCACCCTGGAAACTCCAGAAACTTATGGGTGACAGGTTTGTCAGAAAGTACTCTTTACCAATTAAAGAAAGGACAAGCCAATCTCTGTTATGAACTGTCATCAGTAATTTAGCAGAGCTAGAAGGCAGTTCAGCTGAGTAGACAGAAAATTAAAACATGGGCAGCTCCTGATTGGAAATTTATTCATAGCTGGTAATGAAATAGCACAGTGAGAATCTCTGGCATTACTCAGTATGAGAGCTTAAATTCCAATAATTTTGATGATGGCACTTGAATCAGATATTATAGATGGTGACGGGTTTTGACATAAAGATGGGATGAAAATGAGCATCAGCAACCTATCTCTATAGGTGCTGCTTCTAAATAAGGTCAATTTTTTTTATCAACAGTAAATATAATAATTTGAAAGTTACGACAAAAAGTTTTCAAACAAGAGCCTTGGGCCTTAAGCAAACCATGTATTATTTTTTATGTTCACTTGAATGGATTTTAATATTAATCAACAGATCAACGTAAGGGATGAAAAAGGCCATACACTTTAAATATAAATTGTAGTTTCTGATTTCCTCTGGATAAGGAACAAACCCAAAATTGCAGGCTGTGTAGCTCTCATTTGCAGAGGATAAAAATGAAGGCTTGGGTTTACATGTGCATCTATATATACATGTAAGTGATGCTTAATATGTACACACACAACTAAATGAAATGTGTTATGCACATTTACAAAGAATAATAATTTATATTTTGGACTTTGTGTGCCTTTTCCACAATTTCTAATTCTTTATAATGACATTATTATTTTATATATTTTTAAATAATTGCTTATTTCAGCCATAACTCTATAAGATACAAATATGGCTAAGGAAAGTAATACTATCTCAAAATAGATGGGTATTTCAGTACATCTCTTTTGAATTAGGGGAACAGCATCTTCATTTTATGTGGGCAAAAGTTGTTCGATGCTACAATTTTAAAACATAACCCTAAAATTTATCTCACTAAAAGATGAGGTCCATGACCCACTCCTTTAAATATATGACTGACTAACCAATAGCTTACAGCAGAAATAGCACTATACCAGTTTCCAGACCTATTCCTTAAGAAACCGGAAGCCTGCCCTTACTGTCTTTTGGAACTCTCATTCTTGGAGCTATGCTCTTAGTCCATAGGTATTGAGAAAATAATCCAGGGAATTCTGGAATCCTTACCATTTCATTTATTCAAAAACCTACTTATTAAAGAAGCATTTGCTTACACGAGGTTATATAAACTGGCTTGCTAAGATTTTATCTATACTATTTAATGATGGCATAAGCAATGGAATAAACTCACATAGAAAATTCCAATTCTATAAAAATTAGAAAATGTAGATGTTGGTCATACACTTGGAATAGGTGCGTAGTCCAGGAATCGAACCCAGGTCTCCTGCATAGAATGCAAGCATTCTATCACTGAACCACCCATGCATCCCTAAAAGAAATCCATTTCAAATCCATATTTACAGAGGACTAACCCTATATGGAACAGTGCAGATAAAAACAAAAATTAGTCATAAGATATTAATAAGCTAAAACCATTCCATATATTATTTACCAAAAGTGATCACCGGAGAAAGATTAATAGTTAAATAAAAAAAGAAACCAACTATCAAATGAAAATGTTAAGTATGTCTCAGTTTCTATTAAAAAATATTCTTGAGAAAAATTATATATGCTCCCTGTCTTTAGAAAATTGGATAACTTTAAATATACTTTGAAAGGTCATGGTACAGAAAAAAATACATGATACGAAATATTTTAACAAAATAAAGAATTTTCTATAAAATGAAAACTGAAACATTGGAAAGTATTTCTTTTGTAGGGCAGAGTTCTATAGAATAGTCAACTGTCATTCATGTGGATCTGAAGCAGAAAGCTCAATTACCTGTATTCCTAGTCCACATTCTACTATAAGAGATTTACTCAGTAATGTAATGGTAGGGTCTACATCACGATATTAGCACAGGCTCAGTCCATTTTATTTGTTATAAATCCATAGTATAATAAAATAAAAATTCAGAAATGTGAAACAAATACAAAAATACCTTTACAGATGGAAATGAATTAGCCCCAAAACTCTAACTCCTCGTGAAAAATTAGGGAACCAATATGATTAATCAATTTGTATCAGTCAGACTAATGCTAGGCCTGGAACCCTGCCACCTGCTTCCTCATCTTGTAACCTTTCTCATATATTATGCTGCCTCATCTGGCATGAGTGATTTCTATATGGCTATGAAATTAAAATAATGTATAATATTAAAGAAGGAGTGAAGCAAAACAATTTTTCATGAAAAAGTCATCTAATTTACATTGAAAAATTAGAATTCTTCATTTTATGAGATATTTGCTGAAGCATTCTTCAACACTGTGAGTTTCCAGGAATGAGGATGTTTTTACATGTAGGATGTGACCGCTAAAAGAAAATTCATTAACAGTTGCACATGTATGTATTGTAAAAAATTCGCTATCCATTATTTGATACTGTGCTACAATTTATATGTCTGACAATGTATTTTCATTGTATCTATACATAGGATAAATAATACATATAGTATTTTCAATTTTTAAATTATATGCCATGTAAATCCATTTGCATTTAATTATCGAAAAACACCCTTGTCGGAGATGTGGTTAATCTTAACAAATCAACTTAATGCTAAGTCTTAGTTTACTTATCTGCAAGAAGGCCAGAACAATAGTACTTATCGTGTGCAAGCAGAGTTGCTGTCCAGATTAAGTAAGAGAAAATATGTATCTAACACACCTAATATACTTGATACTATGTCCAACACATATTACACTAAGTAAATGTGAACTATCATTATATGCATAAATTAATAACTTAGCTGCAATTAAAACATGGTAATATGTCAAAATAACAAAAAGTGAAGTATGATCTAAAATATAACTTAAAACACTATATTTCTCTACTAAAAGGAGATCTTGCTATGGTTAAATTAATATGATCACAATTAAAGTGGTCTTTAGATATTAAAAATGATACACGTTAATACTTTTAAATGGAAAGATGACCAATATATTTTAACAGGCATAAAATTTACAATACTTAAATTTAGTATAACATCGCCAATACACGCGCTATAAAAATGCTAAATTATATAATTATATCAAATATTCCTCATAAGATTAAAAACATCAAATTAATAATACATAGTGACAGTGAAAAAGTATGCCTACAACGAAATTAGTGAAATACCTTAAAGTTAAATTTAAATAAGAAAACATTTCCATAATATATGTACCTACCTGGAGTAGTCAAACAATCTGCTATCCCAGAGATCATGATGCCCTCTAGGTCCAGAATGAAAATAACAGGAATCTGTCCCATCAAACATATTCAATCCATCTTCTGAATTTTTTGAAGCATGACTGTGTACCACATCTAAGAGGACTGTAATGCCCATTGCATGAGCTGTGTCCACCAGTTCTTTCAGCTCTTCCGGTGTTCCATAACGGCTAAAGGTAAAGAACAGGAAAAACAAGATTGCATCATATTCAAAACAAACATTCAGTCATTTACTGTGCATTAGCTGTTTTACCAGCACAGTACTAGATACTTTAAATATACACATGCAGTGTGATATGATCCTTATAAAGAAGTCAAGTTATATAACATTTGTTATTAAGCAAATTTAAAAGCATTCATTCAAAAAAGCATAATTTAAATCAGGACATTAAGTGTAGATTTAATATCCCAACCAAAAACCACATTTGAATACGTAAATAGAAAAACTCAGCTTTCTATCCTCTAGAGCTTTCTATTTACTTCTCCAACCACAGCTAGAATAGGGAGCATGGTGGTTTCTGTTCACATACTGCCCATCTCTTTGAGTTTACACGGTTGGGAGAGTGGTGCGGGACTCTCAGAATATGTGTTTGAGTGTCCTTCATGCCTTGATTGAGGTAACTGCTCCTTTATCTATTCCCAAGCCAGAAAGTCTTCAGGTACCAGTGGGCCAAGAGAATGCGCCCAAACAGAAAAGTGGGTAGCTCACATGCATGTGTGTATCTGTTGAAAGCAGTCTTCTAGTCAGCATGAGATAGAAAACAAAAATTACTCTCCGGAGGAAGGCCTCTCCAAACCTATGTGAAAATCTCTATCTATACTAAAGTCTTCCATAACATCAACTTCCTGTCCTTTAAATAAGCACTTCTGATTATTTACAGTCGCCTTTCCTTGTTAGACAGTATTCTCCATGAGGGTCGGATCTGCGACATCTGGTTCTTCACGACGTAGTACAGTTTGGGGTTTACAGCAGGTGTCCTGATAGACAACTCCACGGCACCAAGAGCTATCTTTTAAAAATGCAAATATAATTACACTATTCTCTACTTATGATCATACTTGATTTACCATTGCCCTAGGGTGAAGACCACAGTCCTTATTATGGCTACTGTACTGCCTAATGCGGCTCCTTCCAATAACCTTAGCCTTATCTGATGACACTGTACCATACCCCTTCCTCTCCTTATCCCAGCCATCGAGGCTCGTGTTCTCTCATGAGGCAGATACAATGTTGGCACTTTCTCATCATGGTATCTTTAAGTATCTCTAAGCAGAATGTTCAAAGAGGCTGTTTCATTCACTTTTTCATTCAAAAATACTTACTGAGCTACCTACCTACCAGGTGCCATGACATTTTTATAGTCTGGGTGTACAGAAGGGAATAAAGTAGATATCACTCCCCCTATGAAGAGACAACAAATAAATAAGCAAAATATGTAGAATCATAAATGATGGTATGTGAGTTAAACAAAAATGAAGGATAACCTGGTAGGAGGAGTGGTTTGTTATTTTAAATAGAATCATCAGTAAAAGTTTCTTGGAGAAGGGAATATTTGAGAAAAGACATGAAGGAACAAGACGTGAATATCTAAGGATAAACGTGTTCAGAAAGAAAGCAAGTGTGTACAAGGGTGTTGAGGCAGGAATGAACTTGGAATATTTGAAGAACAGCAAATAAGCCTATGTAGCTGGAAAAGAATGGTCAAGAAAGAAAAAGATGAACCCCGAGATTCAGCTAAGGTCCAGATCACATGGGGCTTTATAAACCAATGTGAGGTCCTTGGCTTTTACTCTGAAAGAGATAGGAGATCATTAGATAGTTATAAGCAACAGAGACATATGATCTGACTTTCATTTTATAATGATAACTCTGGCCAAGGTGTTGAAAACTGTTTGTGTGTTAGTGGAAGGAGGATCGGGGAAGGGGAAGGAAAACAAGAAGAAAAAAAGAGAGAACACTTAAAAAGCTATTGAAATAAGCCAGGTAAGAAGAGATAAAGGCAACTTAGGCCAGGTTGGCAGCAATAGGGGCAGATGAAAGGGGCACATTTGGAATATATATTGAAATTATAGGTGCCTGGATTTTATGACAACTAGAGTATAAGGATAAAGAGCAAAGGGAGAATCAAGGATAATGGTAAGATATTTGATTTGAACAAGTAGAAGATGGAGATGCTATTTATTGAATTAGGGAAGATGGTTGAAGGAAGAAGTTGGAAGAGAAGCTCAAGAATTTAACATTGAGCATGTGAAGTTTGAGCTGTGTTTTAGATATTCCAATATCAAATAGAACTGTCTGAAGTCCAAAAGAGAGGGTAGTACAAAAGACTTAAATTTGGGAGTTCGCATATAGAGCACACTTAAGCCATAAGAAAGAATGATACCAAATAAGACAGCTAAGGAAATAACGAACTGAGTATAGTTACACAGGTGAATGAAACCAAGGACAGAAGACTGGGAGCTCTACAATTTAGTGGTCAGAAAGGTGAAGAGGAGCAAGAACAGGAAATAGAGAAGAAGCAATAGGTGAAGTGCAAAAAAGAGCAAGAACAGGGGAGTATGAAGTTCTTTTCTTTCCAAAGGAAAAAAAAAAGTTCCAAGAAGGTGGGAGTAACCAATTATGCTAAATGCTATTGACAGTTCATTTAACTGAACTGTCAGTTCAGTTAAGGGCTAAGAATTCACTATTAGACTTAACAATGTGAAGTTCATCAGTCCTTTCATGGGCAATTTCAGTGAAGGCATGGAAGGCCTTCTTGGAATGGTTTCAGGAAAGAACAAGAGTGGGGAAATTAGAGGCAGTAAACACAGACAACTTACTCAAGGAGAACTACTGTAAAGAGAAACAGGTAACTAGGTTAGTATCTTTTCCAGATGTTTAACATACTTTCAACCTACTGCTCACTTTACCCCTTCCCCTAGTAAACTCGTAATCATGTTACAGATTTCAGTACACATATCAGTTCACATCTGACTTAAACTGATTGGGATATCTGACAATATGCTCTCAGAATACTGTAATTTTCATCTAAGTTTTTATTATATGTAAAAATTGTGTTATGTATAATTGTTTGATTTCTGTGTATCACCACTCTCTAAGCTCCATGAGATAGAGACAATGTTGGAACTTGCTCATCACGGTATCTCTAGGTATCTAGCATATAGTTAAAACTCAATAAATATTTAAGTGAGTGGCTTGAATGCATATGAATGCATATTGTTAATGAGTTGATGTCATGGGGTGGGGGGCTGAATAGGGTTAGTATGCCCTTGTGTGTATGTGTGTTTCAACACGTTCATGCTTGAATTTGTTAGGATGATTTTGTTGAAACCTATAGCAAATGCCTTTTGCTAATGTAGCTCAACTGATTATTTCGAAGGTATTTGTTCCTTGTGGTCATAGAGGTCAGCAGCACCCTCAATTGCCTAGGAGCCCTTGGTATCTTTCTCCCTAGAGAAGCACATTCTTTGGATTTCAACCTGAGAGGAAGCTCAGCCACTCTGTGGATTGTGTATGTCCTATCTCTTGAAAGCCTCCTCATTCACCGTTCTACAAGGGTAAGTTCCTTTCCGGAAAAGGATGAGAGCTCTGAGAATAATGACTTCCAGAGGACATGGCTTTCTGAGCAAAGCTTGGACTTCCAAGCATGTGACAACTTCTGGATATCCTTTATCAGAAATCATTTCATGGAAAGCAACATTAAATCAGGGCTATTGAATGGATTGGCAAGGGCCTGGAGACAACTTGTACATACACATCTAAAGCTAATGCCAACTTATCTATATATGATTAAAGTAAAAGGTAACTTGCCTATACATCTCGAAACCACCCAAACATGCCTAAATTATGTTAGACAAGTTAGCTGAGACTCTCCAAGCTTGTACAACTGCTAAGACATTCTGACATTTTTTGAAACTGAATCTTGATCTCCATAAAACCAGGGCTTTTATTGAAGATCAATATGTTTTGTTACTTAGCATTGCATCATCCCCTTATAAGGCTTGCTTTGCTTATTGTTTTTGCTTAACTGATCATATTTTTCTTTGTGTAACCTCATTATATTTGCTAAATAAACTGCCTCTTTCTCAGGCACTTTTGTCTCAGCATACAGCATTACCCAAGTTACAAATTGTTTTCTTTTAATAATTAATGTCTCTCTTTTCTAAGTTCTTAAAATGTATCTTTGATTTGACAGGAGCAACCTCCAAGGCCAGATGGAAATGGAGAATATGACTTTACTAAAAGAAAGTGCTCAGCTTCAAGTCTGTTAACCTTTAAATCGGTTACAAACCAATGTTCAATAAAAAATAAACATTTGAAATAAAAAGCAAACATTTGCTGTTATTGTTTATTTCTGCTCAAAATAAAAATGACTATAATGAGTCTTTCACTTTACCTTGAAGCTGCAAAGAAGCTTGTGATCTGGTAACCAAAACTGGCATAGTAAGCATGCTCCATGATTGCCATCATCTGTATACAGTTGTATCCTATTTAAACAAAGGTCAAATAAAGATTAAAAATAAGTAAAGACATATAAACAGAACATCCTCGTTCTGAAGACAGGTTAAATTTTCTATATAACTGAAGTCTGATCTTTTAAAAGTCCTAGTTTAATACCTTTCACTTGTCTGACCTTCTAATACAAAATTGGATGGTTAGTTTCTTGAGATTATACTCTGACTAGCTATTTGAAATATCTTCATTTAAACAAGCAATAAATGATATGCAAACATACTCTTAATTTGGCTTTAGAATATTAATGATGACAATCTGCATATGCTAAGCCTCAGCTGCACTTTTAATATGCACAATGAAGATTATTTCAGTCATTTCCCATTATTTTTCCACCTATAAAATCACTCCGAAGTTGCATGTGCATACACACACTCTCACACATGCACACATCACCTCCTTTCTCTATCTGAAAATGTTTTGCTTTAATGCTAAGTGAAGTAATTCAGAAAGATAAAAGTTTTGTATTAATAAATCTATAACTTAAATGCATTTATTAATGTATTTTGAAGTTTAACAAATAATAATCAGAGATTAAGAAACTCTTGGTCTTTAAGAAAATCAGATTTTTTTTCTTTAAAGTATAAATTGATAAAATTTTCAAATATGATTTTATTGCTTTCAATGCAGCATTCCTAAAACATACGTAGGAAATATTTCTGACTCTGTTCTCAAAGTTAAGTCCATGTTAATGCAAGCTTTACGATTTTCTTAAGGCTTATACAAGGTTCATATTTAGTACCATTTCATTAAATATATAACTATAGTTGTACACAGTTTTGTAAAAGGTGTCAAATTAATTTCATTTTTCTTAGATGATATCTTGTCCATATGTCAGCATGTCATTAATACTATGTCAGCATGTCATACATATGTCAGCATGTCATAATACAACTACACATTTACATTCAGATTTAGGGATTATAAATATAAAAGAATATTTTTATTTTAAGTATTAAATATTCAATTTATTTTATATTAAATATTAAATTAATTTATATTAAATAAAATATTAAATTCAAATTTATTTTATATAATATAAAATATATAAAATATATTTAAATTTTATAGAAATATAAAACAAGGTGTAAACTTCACCACTAGTTCAAAATCTACTGAAAAGTTCTTATTATTGTTTTTCTAGTGTGAAAAAATTCAAATTAATTTTAACAGGTCAGATGGAGATATATACATAAACTGCTTATATAACATAATCAATTTTTGTATTCCTTATAACAATTAAATGTGTTTTAGAGTCTGTAGTTATTTTTCTATTTTGTAATAAATATTACTCTTATCTTGAAGCGTCAAGTTACAGTTTTTATTACTAATTTTTATGGCATTTATACTTCATGGATTCATTTATGATCTGAGTACTGGGTTAGGCTATTCAGTACAATAGATCTGTAGGTGAAGACAGCCCTGTTTTGCCCAACCTTCTGCAAGACCAGGTCATAAACAATTTTTTACTACATAATAAGGTAGACCACCTCAAATATAACAATTTAACATAATATCTATTATATAATTAATAATAAGTTATCCAAATATTTAATTTATTTTTATTATGGAACCTAACCTCACAATCATAAATAATTAAAATGTATACATAACTGAAGACATTAACTTTGAGTAACAAACTTTTACTCTAGCCAAAATTTGGACTGTCTACGAGAGGCAGCATAATTAAATGTGCTTTTATCCTCCTGCCCAACCTCTGGAGTAGGTGCTAATATACTGTAAATTTATTAAAAAAAAAAAAGCTTATACTGTATGGTCCCACTGATGTGAACAGACATTCGAGAATAAACTTGAAATATGTCATTGGTAACAGAGTCCAGCAGGAGTTAGAAACAGGGTAAGACAATGGGTAATTGAAGCTGAAGGGATACAGACTGTGCAACAGGACTAGATACAAAAACTCAAAAATGGACAGCACAATAATACCTAATTGTAAAGTAATCATGTTAAAACACTGAATGAAGCTGCATCTGAGCTATAGGGTTTTTTTTTTTTTTTTTTTACTATTATTACTACTTTTATTTCTTTTCTCTATATTAACATTTTATATCTTTTTCTGTTGTGTTGCTAGTTCCTCTAAACCAATGCA
The DNA here is from genome assembly GCF_023851605.1 of Tamandua tetradactyla. Lineage (NCBI taxonomy): Eukaryota > Metazoa > Chordata > Mammalia > Pilosa > Myrmecophagidae > Tamandua > Tamandua tetradactyla. Next base: position 65,314,952 of record NC_135336.1, on the reverse strand, counting down.
AATGTACTAAGAAATGATGATCATGCATCTATGTGATGATGTTAAGAATTACTGAGTGCATATGTAGAATGGTATGATTTCTAAATGTTGGGTTAATTTCTTTTTTTTTTTTTCTTTCCGTTAATAAAAAAAAAATAAAAAATAAAAATAAATTAAAAAAAAGCTTTAAAAAGAAAGATAGTTTTAAAGCATACTACATCAATAATTAGCAGAATATTATTCAATCTCCTGGTTATTGACATGAAAACAAGGTCTGTGTCATAATAGTTCAATATAGAAACATCTCACACAATGTGTCTCACATAGAGGGTGTGTCATAAATGTTTGTTAAATAAATTATCCAGACAGGGGTTAACACACACACACACATAGATATATCATGCATACATACACATATACATATACATATATACATGCATGCATCTATATACATATATACAATGGCTCTGAAGCAAAATGAGTTTGACAGGGTACAAATGTAACGTTTTCCCCTAAAAGACTAAAATGAACAAAGTATAATCAATGACCCCTTAAATTGCTAGAAGTTCACTACCATAGAAGAGAAATTAAGCTGACATATTTATCTACAATTTTGGAAGCCATAAGTTCACATTACTTAAAATTGAAATTGGAATAATATCTTGAATTTCTCCACTCTTATTCCACTTCTCTTTTCTATGCTACCACTATTACAAGACAATTTAAGAAACTAAAATAAAATGTATTTCTATTACATATTTAATCTCAACACAAAAAAATGAGACACTTGCAATTAACTTTTCCAATAGGAGAACAGACTCATTAAAATTTTATCTGAATAAAAATCAGTGTCATTACTTACCAAGGTCTTTAATTCTTGGTAGTACATTGCATGAAAAATGTTTATAAGAAGCTACTTTTCCTTCATGGGAAGATATTCCCACATGAGATTCATAAATTCTTAGGCTTTTTGGCTTCTTTGGTCTGGAATGCTTAAGCTACAGAACATAAAATTGTATATAGAATTAGACAAGGAAGGTCTGACACTAATTGATCAAGCATGCTAAATGAAATGGTAAGTCAACTCAAACACTTGGAATTGTGTTTGGATATAAAAAGGAATAGCTGCATTAATTAAATTTTCTTTTGGAAAAAAAATCCTTTTTAAGATCTTGTTAATAAACTCATTATAAAAGAGGAATTATGCATTGGCTTAATACTATATGCCTTGAAGAAACTTGTGAGTTGAAATCTTAGAAAAAATTTCAGAGCTATTAAGTGCATAAATAGTTACAAAATGCAAAGTATTTCTCAATAAGCCCTAACAACTCGAAGGACAGAAAACATAGCTCAAAGATACAAACAACTCTTGTCAATAATACAAACTTTACCTTAATAATACATTTATTCAGTGGTCTTCCCCATACCCTTTTCCTCAGATCACTGATTCTTTCAACTTCAAGTACATTACAGTGAAAAATAGTGATGAGTCTTAGATGAATCAAATATAGTGGTTAAAAAAAATCAGTTGTCTTTCTAGTCAGTATGTAGAAATCTAGTTAGTTGTTTTTCTGTAAACTTAGAAACTTAGAACAAAATAAAAATGCACATCTACATTTTATTGGCTGCAGATGATGGATTTGCATATATATACAGCATAAAAGGAACACTGTGATTTAAAATACTAAATTAGCAGTGAAGAGAGAAGTTGTACATTACTATAAAAGTTATAAAAGTAAAAATTAATTTTCCTAGAAATAGTGGAACAGGCATTGATTTAAAGATTTGTTGTTCTCACTTTATATGGGGGTTCTGGATCCCAGTGTATCCAATCATAATTCACATTATCACCTTCACGAGTCACATACTTTGCCCACGGTGAAATGCGATACAAGGTCTCTCCACTTTTACTCGTAATAACTATCTGAAAAGAGAATAGTGTTATTGCTTTAAAATGCTTTCAAAACTTTAAGAAATACATAACAGTTATCAGCACTGCTACTACTAGGAATTGGAGGAATTATCTTCATCTAAACTATCATCCAAAGGTGTGACTTTAAAAAAGGTATTTAAACTCTATGACCTTCCTGTCCTCATTTGCTATAATATATGATCCTTAAGGTTACATTCAGTTTGAATATTGTATGATTCTCTGACAATTTCCATCATTGCAAACCAATTGTTACCATGGTTAATTAAAATAAACATACAGTGGACTTTGAAAAGTCAGAAATGACATTTGGAAGCTACTCTCAATAAATCAATAAACAAGTGGAAATAATCCTATGCTATTTTTTTTTAAAGGATGAGTTATCTCACCACCTCTTTTTTTCTTTTCTTTTTATAGCAATTAGTGCTAACATTTTCAGGAAACAAAAAGAGAAAAATAGGCTTTGTGTAACACTTGTATTGTGCGCACAGAAACATCCCCCCCAACTACCCACACACATATTCTACATTACACATATTTTCCAGCCCTTCTCAACATCTTCTACATCCTATTTCCATTATGCTTTGCCATATAAGGACAATCATTTTCCATTTAAATATCCATTCCAATATTTGCCAATAGTATCCAGTACTGGTATCAATAACACAACATAATAAAAGATGCAAATAAAATTTTCTGAATCCTCCATCTTAGGCTTAATATTAAAGAAAGGAATTTGAATTTATCCAGTATGTTTAGACAACAAAGTGCTACATAAACAGAACTCCTGAGTGACTAAAATCATAGCATTTTTTTAAATCCCGTTTTTTTTTATTAAACTTTCTAAAACAGGGTAATATAATAAAACATGTCCAGATTAAGAACATATTAGGACCTTAGCATTGAGAAAGAACATGTTCTTTAGTTTCCTTTAATAGAAAAAAGCTCAAGTACTCATAATTCTCAGTAATTAAATATTTGTACAACACTTTATAGTTCAAAAAGGACTTTCATGTGCAATATTTCATTTGATTTCAGAGAATCTCTATAACCCAAATATTAAGTGGGATTGAGTTGCCAAAAGTCCCAAAGTCACTGAATGCCAAAGCCAAAAGCCGAACATAAAGCTTCCAACATTCACTTCTTTGCTCTTAACAGGCTTTCACAGCACTTCCTCCAGATAGCAAAAAAAAAAAAAAAATAGAATGAAGATGGTATATGGTGGAAGGGGCAGGTGGGTGTTGAAAAAGAATGTCTAAGTTATATGAACTCAATTTTCCCTTTCTCCTGCATTATGCCTCCTACTCACTGAAACTGATCATAGCCAGGTGATGCTATTATTCAAATGATTTTCAAAAAAATATGACTCAATAGGACCAACCCACTTCAGGAAGGTTTTATCCCAAAATATATGTTCCTTAAGCCACATGAATTCCTAGCATAATGTACAACAGTGACATATTTGAGAAAAGGCCCTTTGCTCATTCATCAATCCAGAATAGAGAAAGTGTTAATAAAATAATAGAAATAAGTTTTTAGTGAATAGCACCCAGTTTAATTCATTCATTTGTCTATCTCTTTTGCAAGTGGCTCTACAACCTCTACCAAGTCTGAAGACAAACAACAATCAATTTCAAAGGTATTTGTTGGCAGAGGGAATATTTGAATCCTTAAATAAAGAATATGAAGGATAATCATGCTAAATATAACTTCTCAATCCTTTGGAACATTAATTTATCTTCTCTTAACTGGCTAATGAGCAGCAATGGATGTTAGAAAAAACAGTCCACAATAGGTCTCTTGTACCCCTACATGTTTTACTGGACAAGATAAGAATGCAAGGCCCTGACCATTTTCCAGGTTTATCTTTGTAGTGAACAACACTAAATGAAAAAGTACTATCTCCTTAGAAGACACAGAGCAGGCTTTATAACTGCTTGCTCTAAAATATTGATTCCCCAAACTTAATACTCCTCAGCTGCCATGCAAACCCACTGTGTGGGCAGCATCTATCTGGGCCTTATATTTTCACCCCCATGGGACTTAAAGGACAAGTGAAATGAATGTGAATATGCTTAGTGTGCCAAAAGTAAGAAAGTCATTTGTCTCTGACCAGACACACCTTGTCTTCTTCCAGAATCCATGAAACAGCAATAGATTAGTTTACTAGCTCATAGGTAAGGTAAAATCAAACCCCAGATCTAAAAATGGTTATGTCCTCTTTCACTGAATGGTTTCAATCAAATAGGCTTTTTGAGGTCTCAAATCTTCTGTAACCAAAAGTTCTGATTCTTCCCTTCTTTAGCTGTCACTTGTCACTTTTATCTGGTATTAGGGTTGTTTATTCACTTGGAGACTTCTAATTACATTTCCAAGACCTCCTAGCAGTTAGATTTGTCCAGGTAACTAAGTTCTCTCCTACGGAATGAACAGGAAACTGATGGCATTTCTAGGTGATAGGCTTTAACAGAGTGAGTGAACCTTTTCCACATTCTTTCCCTACTCTTCCCACCAGCTAGATGGGGACTAAACCGCAACCTCCCAAGACATATTAAAGATATATCCTGTGAAGAAAGATGTGTAGAACTAAAGCTTCCAATCAAATCTGGAACACTTACCTGTAACCATTACATAAAAGGAAAATACAATTTTCTACAGTGAAGGTTCTTTAAGTTCCTGTATTTTATAGTCATCTTTATTAAAATCGTTTAGGCTTTCTTTCCCAATACACTTGTCTATAGAAGCTACGTCACCACAATTTTCATTCGCTATTCCTAAAATACTGTAATCTTGGAAACCAGCAAATAGTTCTATATTGGGGGGGAGGGGACTAACTCTGAGAGACATTTCAATGAGTGAAGAATAGGAACTTTCTGGATTAGACTGTTCACAAAACACTTCAAGGCCAGGTTTCAGGGAATGGGTACTTCTTAGATTTTTGCTATGTTCTCTTGAATTCAGGTTCCAGTTCAGATTCTGAAATATCTCTCAGATGATGATGAGATAAGGATTTAACTATCAGTATAATATGGCAAATTATTTTAAAAGCTAGCTTAATCGATCATGTAATGGTAATAAGTCTATACAGGTAGCTGATACGTAGAAGATACTATCAAATGCATAAGACAACAAATGCAGTTCTAGTATGAGAATAAAATAATATAAAATTTCTGAATAGAAATTTGGTAGTATGCATCAAATGTTGAAAAAAAAGTCCTTTAATGACTCAATAATTCTACAAATAGAAATTTGCCCAATAGAAATAGATGTGCTCAAAGCACTATATCATTGTCTAATATCTTTGTTACATTTATTCATAATAAGTGAATGACAGAATAATGTATAACCATTAAAGAATATACTATTGAATCATATTGAAAGATGCAAGAATATCCTTATAAATTGTAAACAAGAATGCAGAATACCTTCCCAATTTAGATGCACATAAACTCACAGGCTAGAGTAATTAAAAAGATAGAAAATATATTGACACAGCTATCTCCAGGCAGAAGGATTAAAAGTTTTCATTTTCTAGCTATATAATTCTATATTGGCATGAATTTATTTTATGCATATAGCTTTTATACTCAGAAAAAGAAGATGATTTAATAAGGATCACATATAAAAGGATGATGTAATTATAAATACATACTTGTTGAGCTGTGCTACAAAAGTTGTATTCCTCGTCTTTCTTAACTATATGAGACTTTTTAATGTTAAAAAATAAAACTTTCAAAAAATGTAAAATTACTTTAAAAACTATATTAGAGAACAGATAACATGTTGAAATTTTTATAAAACAAATAGATACTTCTTACTATGACTTTATAGAAATGTTACTAGGCTCCTTTTTTAATGAACCAAATTATCTCCTTGACTTCTAGTAAGTTACTATCAAAAGACATTATTACATTAAATAAGGAAGTGAATAAATTAAACCTCTACCTGAGTAAAAATTAAATTGACGTAGCAAAATGTACGAAGTTAAATTTTATTTATATGTCATTTAGAACTAAAATTCATAATGCAAGAAACAATTTTATAAAATAGTGAAGACTAAAAAATTATGTGTGTTCATGCTAGGAACTGAAATGCCTAGTGCAAAAAACTATCTTCTGGGTGGGCCAAGGTGGCAGAGACACAGGTTTGCTTCTAGGTAGACTGCCCATGTAAAAAAAAAAAAAAAAAAAAAGACTATCTTCTCCATGGACTGGAAAATTACTGACAATAGATGCTACTCAGGTAGGCAACAATTTTGTATAAAAACAGTAGATGTGTTCAGTTGTTTAGAAAAGGCACAGATACTGAATAATTTAATTCAATTTATCTATATTTTACTACCAAAGGCACAAATACTCACTAAATAGAGAAGCTACTGTTTGTAAATAATAATGATAATAGAAATAGTGCATTACTCAAAGGAGGTAGAAAAAGAATATTTACCAAGTTAACTATTTGATGGGGTACAGGTTACCTACCATAAATGACCATTCTTTCCTGAGCTATGAAGCAATGTCACTTCTTCTTCTTCTGTAAATCATCTCTAAATGCTTTCAGATTATATATAAATACACATATATTTAGGAACAAGTATAGTACATGCAGTCACCAAGCAGATGGCATGAATGGCCACAAAGTGGAGGTCCCGTAATGTGTTGCTATTACCCTTTTAATTTCTGGGTTATTCTGAGGTCTGAAAGGTCTGCAGGGGGTGGGGTAAGGTGGTAAGGGGACAAAGGGAGTAGTATTATAAAGAACCAAGCAGCAGCTATTTAGAACAAACATAATTATTTTGATATTTTAACAATGAATACTTATAAAGGTATAAAAATAAAGAATTTCTAATGGCTAAGTTCCCATGCCAACTTAGCTAAGTTACAGTACACAGTTCTTTGGTTAAGTAAGCACTGGTCTAATTATTTCTGTGAGTATATTTCAAGGATTTAAATCATCAGTAAGTTGTTTGCATCTATGGATGATTACATCTACGACCAACTAAGCAAACTGCCATCAGTATTGAGAGAAGTTAAAGGAAGAGCTGATGATTTCAGCAGACAGAGAGAAGAATTTCCTTATCTGCTTCATGAAGCCAGCCAGATTGTTCTGGGGTATCCATCAAAACCTGTCATCAGAATTCCCAGTTTGTGGAGTGCTCTATGGGATGGAGAATTACCCATCTCCACAGTCAGAAATTCCCCAAACCTTGTAATTAATCTATTATATACACTATTATATATGTGCCCAGAAATTCATTTCATAGAGCCACAAACATAAGATTTCTAAAAACCAGACCCACAGTCTCATTGTTTGAGTGGCTAAACTACAATGTAAATTGAATTTCCAAGTTGAAGGGTCTACTGCTAAAGAAGAATGGGAAGGATTGGGATCTAGAAAATTGGATGGGATATATTGGTTGATAGGGGTGACGGTAGAGACATTGAAACCCTAGATTCTGCTGAGTCTTCTTTGCCATATTAACCTGTAATGGTCTGCCCTGAGGAATCAGCCACCTGGCTTCTAGGCAGGCCAGAGGAATCAGCCATCCAACTTCTATCTGAAGAGATCAACCTTGCTATGCCTGACAAAACTATAACCACCTTCCTTGAGAAAAGAACCCTCAGACTTCCATCGGAAGAGATGAATCCTTTTTCACCAGATGAAACTGCAATGGAATGCCCTGGTGGTAAGTCTGTAAGATGTTGTTAATTCCTCTCATAACCCACTCCCCATTGCCACTCCTCTTTTCTTCCAGACACATAACATGCCCCAAAAGGCAAGGTGCAAATCATGACCCATGAGGAGGTACACAATGCTACAAAATAATGGCACTGTCTTTCCAATTTAAATAGACAGAGAGTGGTAGAATATGTGTAGGAATGGATATTAAGGTTGTGGGATAATAGCAGAAAGAATATAAAACTGGATCAAGCTGAATTTATTGATATGGGCCCTATAAACAGAGATTCTAGATTTAGTATTGTAGTTCAAGGGGTTAAAAAGGACTCTACCAGTATCTTCAGGTACCTGGCTGAAGAATGGACATAAAGGTGGTCTACACAGACTGAAATTGTAATGCCAGAACTGTCCTTGTATAATATAGATGAGGGGATCCAAAGGCTTAGAGAAATTTGAATATTAGGGTGGATTTATTATGTAAGACCTATTCACCCTCCCTAGGAATACCCAGAGGACAAAAATTTCACCAAGACTGTGAGGGACAAATTTTTGGTAGCAATCAATCATCCCTGAAGAGCTCTGTGGCTTGTTCTTCTCTCAAAGTCAAATATTACTACGGGGAATTCTGTCACTGAACTAGGATCCTGGAAGAAAATGGGTATGATCAGATCCTGAATTGGCAGAAGTCACTGGCAGCATTAAATCACCAAAGACAATGTGGGTGTGGCTATCATAATGGACAGCAGAATCAAAGCAGTAATCGGAAGTGTCTGATTTGCAGAGACCTCAGACATTGGCTAGTTGATCATGGAATAGGTAGTTGTCCCAGCTTGAAAATATTATGTATTTTTAATTCTGATTCAATTTTGTGGAGTCATATTTTAATCCAGAATCTTGTGGAGGCAGCCATTGCGTTTAATCTTAAATCAATACTGTAGTTTGGAAACTTTTGATTAGATCATCTCCACAGAGATCTGACATACCCAGTTGTGGGTGTGACCTTTTGATTAGATGGAGATGTGACTGCACCCATTCCAAGTGGGTCTTGATTCGTTTTCTTGATTCTTTAAAAGGGAAACGTTTTGGAGAAACCTCAGAAAAGACAGAGCAGACAAATTTCAGAGCAAAGCTGACACAGATGCCAACACTTAGAGAACAGACACGGATGTTTAGAGATGCTTGCAGCCCAGCAGAGGACGCCATGAGACACTAAGCAAGCCAGAATCTAGAGAGAGCCAAGGGAAGCCAAGAGATGAAGGCCAGTCCCAGAGAAGCAAAGTGAGGAACCTCTCCACAGGAACAGAGGCTGAAAGCAATGCATCCCAGCAGATGCTAGTCACGTGACTTCCCAGATAACAGGGCTGTTCCAGACCCACTGGCCTTCCTTGAATTAAGGTATCTTTCCCTGAAGGCCTTAATTTGGACATTTTCATAGGTTTAGAACTGTAAACTTGTAACTTAGTAAATTCCCTTTTTTAAAAGCCATTCCAGTTCTGGTATAACACATTTCACAGCTTGCAAACTAAAACAGTCATCTAATAATTTTTTTTTTTTTATAATTTTTTTATGTTATCTGTATAAGCAGAAGACTTCTATGTCAAGTGAAAAAAAGTCTACCTGAATCATAATGACAGACAGTCACAGCCCCTCAATCCATTCCCAGACTTGAGACAATTTACAAAATTCCTTGAATGAAGGAAAAGCTGGGTCTCCTTGAAGAAGGACCCTACTACACTGCCAAAAATTAATCCTGTTAACCTTTCTCCCAGCTTTCCCTCAAAGGGACCTATGACCTCTCACCAGGGTGATGGTTCATTAGGGACAAGGAAATGATCACACACTTTGAAGATTATTAACAATTGTCTCAGAAATGACATTAATTCCAGGAGACCCAAAATGTTACTGTGGCCCACCTATCAGAGTAGGGCTTATGGGTGGCAGGTGATCAATGGAATTCTAGCTAGATCCATGTCAGTGGGTCCAGTGGGTTCCTAGATCAGTTCTCTGTTTTTTTAAGTAGTTCCAAAATGAATAGTTGGAACTGACACATTCACCAACGAGCAGGATCCTCACATTAGTGTCTGACTTGGGAAGTGAGGGTTATTATGGTAGGAAAGGCCAAGTGGAAGGTACCAGAATTGCCCCTACCTAGTAAAATAATAAATCAAAGGGAAGTCCATGTTCCTGAAAGTATCGAAGAGAACAGTGCCACAATCAAGGACTTGAAGGAGGTAGGGATAGTGATTTCCATCATATCCTCATTTATTTCTCCTTTTCAGCCTGAGGAAAACAGATGGATCTTGAAGGTTGAGTGGATTATTGTAAACCAAACAGGTGGTGACTACAACTGTAGCTACTATTCTAGATGTGCTATCATTGTTTGAGTAAATCAGTACATTCACTGATACCTGGTAAGCAGCTACTGATCTGGAAAATGTTTTTTTCTTGATAGTTGTTAATAAAGATCACAATAGTCTGCTTTCAGCTGGTAGGCCAGCAATACACCACTGTCCTACAGGGATATATTGACTCTTGAACCCTATGTCACAACAGTCCACATGGACCCTTCCATACGGCATCACACTGGCCTATTACATTGATGACATCATGTTGATTGGACCTAGTGAACAAGAAATAGTAACTACCATGGACTTATTGCTAAGGCATTTGCATATGAGAAGGTGGGAGATAACCTCCCCACCACCACCACCAAAAAATTCAGGTGTCTTCTGCCACAGTGAAATTTCTCAGCATTCAGTGTTGTGGCACACATCAAGATATACTTTCTACGGTGAAGGGTAAGCTATTGCATCTGACCCATCCTATAGACAAAAAAGAGACAAAACATCTAGTTGCCCTCTTTGGATTTTGGAAATAAAATATTCCTCCTTTGGGTGTGCTATGCCATCACATTTACTGAATGACCTGAAAAGCTGCTAATTTTGAGTGAGGACTGGAACAACAGGAAGCTCTGCAACAGGTCCAGGCAGCTGTACAAGCTTCCCTCCCACTTGGACCATCTCATCTAGTGGATCCAATGCTGCTGGAAGTTTCAGTAGCAAATAAAGATGCTCTCTGAAGTCTTTATCAGGTCTCCAGAGGAGAATTACAGTGCAGAACCTCAAGATTTTGGAGTAAAGCCCTGACATCTCTACAAACAATCCTTATCCTTCTAAGAAACAGCTGTTGGCCTGATTCTGAGCCTTGGTAGAGACCAAATGATTAATCTTGCATAACCACGTTACCATGAGACCTGGGTTGCCCATCATGAGCTAGGAGTTATCTGAACATCAAGCCATAAAGTTGGGCATGCACAGCAGCATTCTATCATCAAATGAAAGTGGTATATATGAGAGTGGGCCAGAGCTGACCCTGAAGGCACAAGTTACACAAAGAAACATCCCAAATGTCAATGGACCCACTCCTACCATATTACCTTCTCATTCCCAGCATACAGTTATGGTTTCTTGGGGAGTTCCCTATAATCAGTTGATTGAGGAAAAGATAATTCAGGACTGATTTATAGATGGTTCTCCACAAAGTACAGGTGCCACCCAGAAGTGGACAGCTGCAGCACTGCAACCCTTTTCTGAGGAACTCCTGAAGTCAGTCCTGAAGGGAAATCCTCCCAGTGTGCAGAACTTTGAGCAAGACACCCAGCTGTTCATTTTTCTTGGAAGGAGACGTGGCCAAAGGCATGTTGGTATACTATTTCACAGGCTGTGGACAATGGGTGGATGGTCAAGGACTTACAAGGAACATGATTGGCTAATTGGTGACAGAGAGGTCTGGCAAAAGATGCGTAGATAGACCATTCTAAGAGGACAAAGGGCATGGGGATATTTATGTCCCCTATAAACACTCACTAGAAGGTGACTTCAGTAGAGGAGGATTTTAAAAATCAAATAGATAAGATGACCCATTCTGTGGATATCAGTCAGCCTTTTTCCACAGTCACTCCTGTTACTGCCAAATGGGCTTATGAAATAAGTGGCTACAGTGGTAGAAACTGAGGTTATGTATAGACTCAGCAACACAGAGTTCAACTCAGCAAGGCTGACCTGGCTATAGCCGCTGCTGAGTGCCCAATCTTCCTGCAGCAGAGACCAATACTCATTCCCCAATATGGCACCATTTTCCGAGGTGATCAGCCTGCTGCCTAGATGCAAGTTGATTACATTGGGCCACTTCTATCATCAAAGGGGCTGTATTCATTTCTAATTGGAATAGGCACATATTGCAGATATGGGTTTGTGTTCCCTGCATGCAATGGTTTTGTCAAAACAAGAATCTCCAGACTTACCACCATCATGGTATTCTGTACAGCATTGCTTCTGATCAAGGAACCCACTTTATAGCAGATAAAGGGCGGAAATGGGAACCTGCTCATAGAATTCACTGTCTTACTATGTTCCCCATCATCCTGAAGCAGCTGGATTGATAATGGAATAGTCTTTTGAAGTCTCAATTACAGCACTCATTATGGTGACAAACTTCAAGTGCTGAGGCAAAATTCTCCAGGAAGTTGTGTATGTTTTAAATCAGCATTCACTCTGTTTTTATTTCTCCCACAGGCAGGATTTGTGGGTCCAGGAAACAAGGTGGAAATGGGAGTGGAACCACATATCATTACCCTTAGAAATACACTATAAAAATGTTTGCTTTGTTGGTCTACAGATTTTAGTTCCAAAAGGAGGAGTGCTTCCATCAACACATACAATAATGATTCCACTAAACTGCCAGTTAAAACTGGGACCTGGCCATTTATGGCTCCACATGCTACTAAATCAAGAGGCAAAGAAGGGAATGACTGTTGTCATTCAAATTGGGTGGCTGATCTTGATTATCTAGGGAAAATTCAACTATATAATGAAGATAAATAAGAGTTTGCCTGAAATAGAGGAGATCCCTTAGGGTATCACTTACTACTATCATGCTCTGTGATTAAAGTCAATGGGAAACTACAACAACCCAATATAGACAGGGCTACTAATGGCTCAGAAAATTCAGGAATGAAAGTTTGGGTCATCCCACTAGGCAAAGAACCATGACTAGCTGAATTTACTGAGGGTAAAGGGAATGTGCAATGGGTAATGCAAAAAGGTAGTTATACATACAACTATGGCCACATGACCAGTGACAGAAACAAAGACTCTAATGTTTCTGAATATTTCTTCCTTATTTTGTTATGAACATGTTTGTATATAATCATAAAGCAAATAGTCTTATTCTCTTCCCTATCTTATCCCCTCGTTATATAACATAAGTTATATGTCGTAGTATTTAAGTTACAGGATAGCAAGTGTAAGAGTGAATATTACCAAGGACTTGTAACCCTTTCTGGGGAAAAAGTCTTTCCAGTTGTACAGAGGACAGTTGAATTATGTTAGCCAAAAATTTGGATATTATTGTTTTTATTTAGAGATTACATATGGTTTAAGGAGATGTGTATGGCTGCCAAGTTGCTAAATGTTGGGTTGTGATAGTTAAACACACATGTCAACTGGCTGGATTATGGTGTCCAGTTGTTTGGTTAAGCAAGCACTGGCTTGTTTTTGTGAGGATAGTTCAAGGATTTAATTAATCAGTTACCTGATTAACTCTATGGCTGATTGCAACTACAAATCAACTAAAGAGAATGCTATCAGCAATGAGAGAAGTCTCATCCAATCAGCTGAAGTCCTTAAAGGAAGAACTGATGATTTCAGCAGACAGAAGGAAGAATTTCCATTTCTGCTTCGGCCAGCCAGCAAGCTTCTCCTGGGGAATTCATCAAAAAACTTCATCAGAGATCCCAGCTTGCAGCCTGGTCTATGGAATTCGGACTTGGCTATCTCCAGAGTTAAGTGAGCCAATTTTTATTTAAAAAAAAAAAAAAAAACCTCATAGTATTTGCATAATATACCTACATACATATATGTCCTATTGGTTCTATTTCCCTGGAGAATCATGACTAAAACAGATGTGAAATTGCTACGGAAAATAAAAAGTAAACAAAACTTTGTAATTAAGTAGGAAAACAAGTGATATTCCACAGGAGAAGGTAATGATTTTGCTAATAACCTGAACCCTGAAGTAAAAAGAAATATACACTCTTAGTATTTCCAAGTAATGTAGTATAAGCATTATTTTTATAAGCATAGGTAGAATTTATAACTATTACAACTATAGAATAGTTTAATATAATTAAAAAGTAAAGGTCTTATATCTCATTTTAATTCAACTAAAATTTTAATCATCTTCTTTCTAAAAAGATAAAACTACTAAGGGCTTATTGGTATAGAATTCATTCACAGTTTTCTTTGTTAACTGTTTTTTTTTATTTTGGGGCAGTTTTAAGGTTCAGTAAGATCATGTAAAATGTAGATATCTCTTTGCTATTGTAGGTATCTCTTTGTTATTGTATCTTCAGTAGGTTGAAAAATGCCCCACCTACTCACCCAAAGATATATACATCCTAATCCCTGGAACTTGTGAATATTAACTTAAATGGCAAAAAAAAAAAAGGGGGGGGGGCTAGACAGATAGAATCATGTTAAGGATTTGGAGATGGGGAGAGTAATCTAGATTATCTAGGTGAGCTCTAAATGCAATTGCATTTAATCCCATTTATAAGAGGGAAGCAGAGAAGGATTTTAAAATCTGAACAGAAGAAAAGAAGGCAATAAGACAGAGACAGAGACTTAAATAATAGGGCCACTAGCCAAGAAATGCTGGCAGAAAGCAGAAGGTGGAAGAGGCAAGGAAATGATTATCTCTAGAACGTCCAAAGGGAGGGTAGCCTTGTTGACACCCTGAATTCGACCCAGTTATATTGTTTTCAAACTTGTGTCCTACATACCATAAGAGAAAAAATTGCCATTGCTGTAAGCCACCAAGTTTGTGGCAATTAGTTAACAGCAGCAATAAGAACAATCCCAGCCATGAAGAAACAATCACTTTCCTAAATATGAAATGCATTTAATTTAGCCAAACATTGTGCCAAAAAAAGAGTTAAAGGGTACAATTTTCTTAGTGAGTAGTCTAAAAATACATTTTACCACTTATTAACTTCTCACCCCACCCCCATGATTATTAATTTCAAGTGTCAACTTGGCTAGGTGACAGGGTCCAATGGTTTGGTCAAAGAAGCACTAACCCGAAGGTTACTATGAAGGTATTTTACAGATGGATTTAAATTATTAATCAGTTCATTGCATCTATGACTGATTACATCTACAATCAATAAAGGAGACTGCCTTCAACAATAAGATGAGTCACCTTATCCAAACAATTGGGGGTCTTAAAGGGAGACCTTCTTTCTTTAGAAAGAAGAATTTATATCTTGACATTAGCCAGCCCACTTCTTCTCGAGAATTCAACATAACCTTCATGGAGTTTCCAACTTACCGACTTTATGAAATCTGAGAGCCAATCCCCACAGTCACGTGAGCCAACACACACACACACACACACACACACACACACACATCACATCACATCACATATATATCCTGTTGGTTAAGTTTCTCTGGAGAGCCCTAACACACTCCTCCCCAGAAGTAAACAAACATGTACTAAAACATTTTAATGACCTTCACTGAACAAGATAAACCCCAATGACAGCCCCTAGTAGAAGCAAATTCTTTTAGAGTAAATGTTGCTAAGTTGAAGAATCAATAGTGGAATATTCAAAAGGGAAATTTGTAATAAACAGTTTAATTGCTACCTTCTCCCAACTTATTATTAGAAATTAAACAAAATAACCACTACTTATGTCATTCATATAAAGTCTCTAAATTTACCATAAGAAACGCTCCAACCCAATACCTGACATATTTGCTTAAGCAGAGGTGAGACTATGTAAACAGATGATCAGTTGGCACACACACACACAAAAGCTTATCAAAGACACCGCATTTTGAATTTTCAAATTAAAAACATTTTTTGATATTTAAAGGTATTTTTTCATCAAATATGTATTTAGTGGTTATTGTGTGCCAGGTACAGTGCTAGCTTCCTAACAAATACAGATGAATAGCGCTGCCCTCATGGAGCTTGCTGTCTTTTGCAGGGAGACTGCAAAAGCATCTAGTTGCAACTAAGAAGGACCTCAAAAGAGTGCTGTGATGGAGAATAAAGAAAGGAGTGTCTGAATGGAGGATGGTGGGCACGGTCTGATACTTTGGAAACAAACTTTGACTTGCAGTATGAAAAAGTATGTCATTGTGAATTTTGAGCTTACATTTCAATTAATAAGAAAAAAAAAAGATACCAATAAAATTATCAATGCAGTTTTCTAATAAGACCTTGAAGTACAAATGACCACCCTGTCGATAAACCTTTATAAATTTATATATAATTGACTGGTAAAATTAATCTAAAATTGGCACAAACTTTGCTTATGTAGTGAGCCAGCTATGAGTACCAAGTAATAATATGTTATTCTGATATTTTTTTTTATATTTTATGTTAATTTTATCTGGATTCTAAACTTCCTACATTTTAGAGCTCTCCATCTTTGCTTCATAATTTGGTTTATAATTTTCAATTAACCAAATGACCTTCCACATGCTATATGTATATAAAACCATAAGAAAATTAGTTATATCCTTGTGATGCCCTTTACATTTATAATTTGCAGGGAAATGAGAGAGGTGGAAAAGAAATTAAATGATTAGATTAAGATTTTTGGAGTTCTTACATTATGTAATACTAGACACTATACAGAAGAAAAGAAGATATTCTTGCTAGTAGCTTAACTAAAGAGAAGGCAGGAATGAGTTGATTTTGAAAACAACCTACTGACGAATTTTCATTGGCTCATATTATCTTAGCTTTGCACAGGATTTCTTGTTTTAAATCATGCCATCATTATCTGAGTATTTTTTTTAAATAGGAAAGTATTAACCTGTCCAAGGTTGAATTCAATTAGAATTTGAGTCTGAAAATTAAAGGATTTCTCTAACAAAAATAAAGCTATTACCAAAAATCTTTCCATAAAAGGAAAAATTAATCATTTTAACCAGTAAAAAATTAATCTGTAATGTGGTACAAACAAATATCAGAACAAATTATTACACCGATGTCCTTTATTTATTATACAGAAGAAAAGAAGATATGCCATTATTATTTGAGTAAATATTAAACAGTAAAAGACTGTTTTTGAGGGATAATAATTATAGCTACTTTGCCCCTAATTTGACACCAATTACATAATTACAGAGATATAAACATTTATTTCTGTAATACTTATACATAGGAAAGAAGAAACTGTGAAATATTTCCAAAAGAATATAAATGAAGATCAGTCACAGCTTCTTCTAAAAACAGGTCCTTATCTACAATGATTTAGAGAGAGATGCTTCTGTCCCTATGAAAAGGAAGATCACCCCAAGGCTTATATCTCAGTTCCCCCGTCTTCCAGACTAGTTAAAAAGTATTACAACTGCAATATTTTTCCAGTCTCTGCCCTTCCACTGAGGAAAATCTTTAAAGAAATAAAGAAGCACCTAAGAAGAACTGAAAAAGTGTTTGCTTCACTTCAAGTACATTACCTGAACAAAAACCTTATAAAGTGAGGTCACTATAAAAAGACAAAATCCAAAGGGATTATGCAAGATTTAGGAAGCAGGCATTGAAAACGATATCCCTGAGCAAGTGAGAATAACTACTCCTAAGTGAAAAGAATAGGAACAGTGCTAAGATGTTGTAATCGTGTAAAGATTGATTAGGTGTCTTAGGCTAGAAAACAAATGAATTAAACATGATACAAAAATTTATAGGATTTAAACTTCTAAGATATTGAAAGATCAATATAGTAATAAAGGAAAAAAGCTATAAAAGGGGAAATCAGTGAATTTTCATTACTGAAAAAGTGTGTTTCAAAGAGACTCATCCATGTGCAACCAAGGCTAGAATTCTATTAAGTAAACAGAGTTATAATCTGGTATAATGCCAATAAAAAAATCTAACAAGTATTTTTAGAAGTGCTTGGATAAGGAAGGCACTATCATAAGATAAATTAAAGTACTCTTTAAAACATTTTATTAAGCATAATTTCAAAAGTCTATGTGGTGATAAATTGAATCAAATGAAGAAAAGTATATGATTCTTAAGCAATTATTCTAAGTGCTATTGCAATAAAGTAAAATATAGAGTTTGACAAAAAGGGAATGATTGAGCCCCAAGAAAAAAACCTGAGAAATTCCACACATTAGATAAAAAGTACACCATTGTTAAAATTGAGACCTTTGGAAAAAATTGATAGAGCTATATATTTAATACATATGAAGATTAATATCTCCAATAATGCAATTAATGACTATAGAAGAATACTGATAATGACAAAAAGAATTCTTCCTGAATATTTAAATAGACTTTGCAAATAAAAGTCTCTTATATTATAAATTACAACACTATCACTCTTTTTCTCTCTTTTCTTCCACCAAAGACCTATGTTGAGTGCCACGTACATGTCGTTTTAGGGGAAGAGGAACTACTATAGCTATCTGTCAACGCTGGTACGGAAATAACTTTACCTGTTAAATTTTAGAAAGTGATGAAATAGACTGAAGCATTGTAAAATATAATGTCTACATGTGACGATTAACTGTGAAAATATAGCAGAGGTATGAATTTGAATAATTTTTGTCAACTAATTTTGTCACAACATTCAAGGGTGGGGTTATAAAGGATGGTCAATGTAACCCTTTTTTATAGTAGACTCAAGGCACTGGCAGTGGAGATAGGATGGGAAGGAGCCCTAGGAAATAATAGGAGCCTTCACAATAGAACCATCTACTTTAAATTATTAAACACAGATGCCCTCACATCATAACATAGAAACCACTGGTAAAGGAAACCAAACTTAAGCTCTAGATTCAAAGTGTGAAGAGCGCTCTGGAAAAGTAGGGGGAACTTTTGAACAATGAAGTCAATAAAGCACAGGCCTGGGAATTACCCACCTGGCTTCTGTGCAACAGCTGTGCTAGATATGGTGACCGATGGCTGTTTTCTCAAGGGGCAAAAAAATCATTTGTCCATGAGCCATTATTTTTTTCCCAAATCATGGTCATACTGAGGCGTTTAGCTAAAGTTAACACTATTGGCATAGTAGGACGGTAAAGATGAGCAGACTGAAGAGTAGGAAAAAAAATACCTTAAATTGAGGAGGGTTAAACAATGTTGGCATTTAACTACATTTAACTGTGGATCTCAGTAAAAGAACTCAGCTTAAATGTAAATATTCAAATCACAAAAAGATTATATATTATGTACTTTATCATGAGAAAAGGTTAGTTCCTGTAGGTATATTTTCACTCATTATTATTTATAGGAAAACGTGCCCAAAATGCGAACACTTCTATTAAATATAACTGAAAATAATCCACCTAAACAGTTACGAAATGTAAATTTCCTACTTTATCTAGCACAACATTATAAAATCAAATATCAAATAAAAGTTCTTGGTACATATATATGTTATATATGTAATATATATGCATAATGTAAAAGACAAAAGCATAAGAGTCTTTTATTATTAAAAAATTTTCTAAATAAAAATGGGAAAGTTTTAATTCTTCAGGCTTTATAATAATCCTATTTATAATCTACTATTGTCACATTAATGGATGAAAGAATAAAATAAGTGTAAGATATTTCACAGTATGTGAATATCAGAAAAAGAAAGTCTGCTAATATATTTAATGTATTTCTAGATTCAATGTAGTATAAGGGGAATAAATGGGAAACAGAATTTTACGGACAGTCTGCTTTTCTATATATCTGTGACTCATTACTATAAGCACTAAAATAGAAGGAAGAAAATAATGCGTTTTATAGTTATCTTTCCAAAATGTATTATACAGTTCTGTGGTGGTTTGGAACTCTATACATGCCAGAAAATCATGATCTTAAAGCTAATTCATTCCTTTGGTGTAAACCCATGGCATATAGAATGTTTTGGTGATGCTACTTAAATGAAGGTGTGATCCAACTCATTCAGAGTGGGTCTTAATCCTCATATTGGACTGCTTTATACGAGAATGAAGTGCAGACAGAGAGAAAGCCCACTGAAACAAGAAGGTGTGTAAGCAAGGGAACCAAGAAGAAAAGGGAAAGGCCAGCTGACGCCGCCAGGTGTCCTGCCATCTGGCAGAGGAGTCAGAAGAAGACTGCCTGCAGCTGGTCTTCAGGAAGAAAGAATCATCTTGATGATGCCAAGATTTACACATTTTCAAGGCTTCAAAACTGTAAGCTTATAAGCTAATAAATTCCCATTTTATGTTATCTGCTTGGGGCATGCTTAGCAAACTAAAATAATTCCCTTGTGCCCTTAACAAAAGGAATTAAGCACTAATCAAGATTGATTTGTATAGGCTGATTGGTCTGTGGATGATATGTTTGGGATTATTAACATTTTCTCCCCAAAATCAATGAAGAGAATAATGAACTTTTCTATCCACCTTTGATAACAGTTTTCAATACTAAATGTGTAATGAGAAAGATCCTGGGTACAATTTTTTAAAAAGATGCCTGAGCCCTATTTCTAACCATGGCCTCCTATATGCTTCCCTTGCTTCTGATTCTAGTAGTCTGCAGTCTAGTGATTTGGGAGATAAAGGCTAGAACTGATGAAGCAAAAGAAAAACTAGTTAAAAGAACCAATGTTCCAATAATAGCAGGATAGTTTTGTTGTTGTTGTTGTTAAAACAACTTCAAAACATCACTCTCTTCTGAAGATAGAATTCTAAACAGAGGATCATTAAGGAAAAAGAGAACCTAAATAAAATGATAAATAAAATAGATCTAATAGACATATATAAAACATTGCACTCCAAAACAACAGAATACACATTCGTCTCAAGTGCTCACTGATCATTTTTCAGAGTAGACCATATGCTGGGGCACAAAACAAGTCTTTTCAAATTTTAAAAAAGACTGAAATTATACAAAGCATTTTCTCTGATCATAATGGAATGAAGCTGGAAATCAATAACAGGAGAAGAATTGGAAAATTCACAAATATATGGAGGCTAAACAACATGCTCTTAAACAATCAGTGGGTCAAAGAAGAAAATGCAAGAGAAATCCGTAAATACCTTGAATCGAAAGAAAACAAGAACAGAACATACCAAAACTTATGGGATGCAGTAAAGGCAGTGCTGAGGTGGAAAGTTTTAGACCTAAACACTTACATCAAAAAGAAGAAAAGAGCTAAAAATCAAAGGCCTAACGTGAACACCTGCAGAAATGAGATATAAAAAAAAAAAAAAAAAAAAAAAACAGCAAACTAATCCCAAAGAAAGCAGAAAGAAAGAAATAAAAAAGATGACAGCAGAAATAAATGAAACAGAGAACCAAAAAACAACAGAGAGAATCAATAAAACCAAAAGTTGTTTCTTTGAGAAGATCAATAAAAATGGCAAACCCTTAGCTAGACTGGCAAAGGAAAAAGAGAGAAGAAGATGCATATTAATAAATCAGAAATAAGAGTTGCAGGAGGTAAGCCAGAACTGCCATGAGGCAAGATAGATCCCAGAACTGAAAAGTGGAGTGAAAAGGGGACACTGAGCGAGGAAGAGAAGTTAAACAAATCATAGGAGCTAGGGAGAAAATTCTGCACAAACACATATAGACCAGGATTCCCAGAGAAGGAACAGAGGAATGGAAGCTTTTTCCTGGAGATGAAATATTGCATATAACAGGGTAATCTTAGAAGATGTACTACATGTTCAGAGAAAGAATCAGGTTCAGAAGACATGAGAAAATCTGAACAGTTAAACATGAGCTACTTTAAAGATCTAGTATAAGTTAGACCAAGCATCAAAGAAGAGCCTTAACACATAGCCAACTTACAACAAAACAACTAGGCAAGAGAGAGAAACTGTTCATCAGATTAGGACATCAAAATAATCAATGTCCCAGATATCAGCCAAAATTACAAGCCACACTAAGAAATAAAATATATGGCTCAATAAAGAATAAAATTAAAAAAAAAAAAGATGAGTCAGTAAAGGGAACAAATTAAAACTTCAGAGGAGACATAGACATTGGATTTTCAAATAAATCTTCTAAATAAGTTCAAGGAACTAAAGAATATGAATAGGAAAACACTAATGTTGGACATAAAGCTAGAGGACATTATGAAAATAATGTGTGAGCAAAAAGAAGAATTAGGAAGTTTAAAAGAAACATAGAAATTATGGGAATAAAATGCATAATAATGTAAATTAAATATACACTAGAGGCATACAACAGCAGATTTGAATAGGCAGAAGAAAGAATAAGCAAACTAAAAAGAAAGGACAGTCAAGATAATACAGTTAGAAAAACAGAAAGAAAGAATAGAAAAACATGAGCAGTGTGGAAGGGACTTGAGTGATAGCATGATGCATACCAATATATTCATCATGGAAGTCCCAGAGGGAGAAGAGAAGAGAAAAAGAGCAGAGAGGATATTTGAGGATATAATGGCCATAAACTTCCCAGCTCTTATGAAAGATACAAATATACCCATCAGAGAAGAGTTACACAGTCACACAGGGACAAAACTAATAGAACTCCTAATTACATACTAATGAGAATGTCAAATGCTAAAGATAATAGAAAATTCTGAAAGCAGCAAGAGAAAAGTGAATTGTCACATACAGGGTTCTCAATAAGACTAAGTTCTTATCTTATATCTTATCAGAAATGATAGAGGTGAGAAGGTTATGGTATGATTAGGTATTGAAAGAGAAAAATGGCCAAAATACTTTAAGCCAGTAAAACTGTCCTTCAAAAATAAGGGAGATGCTTTTTTGTATATATGCTATGTTTCACGAAAAAGAAGAAAAAAAAAAAAAAAAAGGATAATAAAAAATAGCCTCCAATGTTCTGAAGCAGCTAGAAGGAAAAACCTGAGAAGATGGTATAGTAGCCCATGACAAACTCTGGGATTTGTCATGTAACTATTTGTTGAAGACTGCTTTGAAAATCAGTGTTTTTTTCTTTATTTGCTTTGTATATATCTTATATCATACAGTTAAAAAAAAGTTTAAAAATAAATAAATAAATAAGGGAGAGTTTAAAAAGTTCACATATAAACAGAAACAGAGAAAGTTCATAACCAAAAACCCTGCCCTACAAAAACTGCTAAAGGGAGTTTTTCAATATTGAAAGGAAAACACAGGAGACAGTGGCTTGTGACATTGTGAAGAACTTAAAGAGCACCATAAAGGTAGTTAAATGGTTAAATGCACAACCCAGTAGTACTGTATCCTCAACATATAATTCTACACCTCAATTTTAATAAGAATTAGAAGCAACTGACTAAGAAACAGTCATATTTTCTGATAAACACATAAACTACAAAGAAGTAATGTGGGACAAAAACAATATACAGAGGGGAAACGAAGAGATATGGGAACAGAACAAGTTCTGAACAGAATAAGAATAAGTAGGTCATAAGAGGTAGAGTTGGGTTGTGCAATACAAACATGAGGGTAACCCAAAGATAATTTTAAAATATACAGAAATGGAAATAAGAAAGGAGTCAGATACATCACAAAAGATCAACTATACAGAAAATGAGGTTGCAATAAAATTAAAGAGAGGCAAAATGAGACATCAGACATATAAAACCAAAGGACAAAATGGCTGAAGTAAGAAATTATTTTACTGTAATAACACTGGATGTTAATGAATTAAACTTTCAAATAAAAAGCACAGACTGGCAGAAGGGATATAAAAGCATGATCCAACTATATGTTGTTTATAAGTGATTCACCTTAGACATAAAGACAGATAGGTTGAAAGTGAAAGGATGGAAAAAGATAATGCATACAAATAGTACTCAAATGAGAGCTTGGGTAGCTATACTAATAGTACACAAAATAGACATTAAGTCAAAACTACAAGACACAAAGAATGATGCCATATATTAATAAAAGGGTCAATGAACCAAAAAGAAATAACAATCTTAAATATTTCAGAAACTAACTATAGTGCCACAAAATACATGAGGCAAACGCTGACAAAACTGAAGGAATAAATAAAAAAACTACCATAATAGTTGGAGATTTCAATACACCACTTTCATCAATAGACAGACCATCTAGACAGAAGAGCGAAAAGAAAATAGAGAACCTGAATGATAAAATAAGTGAACCAGACCCAAAAGAAATATACAGAATACTATACCTCTAATCAACAGGATACACATTCTTTTCAAGTGTACATGTAATGTTCTCTAGGATAGATCACATGTTGGGTTAAAATACAAGTCTCAATAAACATAAAACTATTGAAATTATGCAAAGCATTTTCTCTGACTACAAAGGAATGAAGCTGGAAATCAATAAAAGAAAGAGAACAGGAAAATTCACAAATGTAGGAAGTTAATTTAACAATGGATCAAAGAACAAATCACAAAGGTACTCAGTAAATATTATAATAAAATTAAAATAACACAACATATCAATACATGGGAAGTAATGAAGGCAGTGCTGAGAAGGAAATTTATAGTACTACATGAATACAGTGAAGAAGAAGAAAGAGCTAAATTCAAACACCTAACAGCACATGTGGAGACAGAAAAAAAGAAAAGCAAGAAGAAGAAAAGAAATTTAAAGAGATTAGAGATGAAATAGAGAATCGCAAAACAAGACAGCACTAACAAAACCAAAAGCTGGTTCTTGGTAAACATCAATAAAGTTGACAATCTTTACCTAGACTGACTAAGAACAAAAAAGGAGGATGAAAATAAAATTTTAAAAAAGGGGGGGGGGGGGTGGGAGGAAATTACTACCGACCCAAGAAATAAAAAAGGATCATAAGAACATATTTTGAACAAATATATGCCAACAACTTAAACAACTTAGATGAAATGAACAAATTCCAAGAAACACACAAATATCTTACACTGATTCTAGAAGAAACAGAAGATAAATGTATTACAAATAGAGACGGAAACAGTCATCAAAAATCTCCCAGCAAAGGAAAGTACAGGACCGGACAGCTTCACAGGGGAATTCTACCAATCATTCTATAAAGAATTAACACCAATCTTGCTCAAAACCTTCCAAAAAATTAAAGAGAACGAAACAATATCAAACTCATTTTACGAGGTCAACATCACCTGAATACCAAAGCCAGATGAAGATAGTACAGGAAAAGAAAATTAAGGGCAGACCAATATCCTTTATGAATAGACACACAAAAATACTCAACTAAATACTAGCAGATCAAATCCACAAGCAATTAACACAATTATACACCATGAGCAAATGGGATTTAACCCAGGTGTGCAAAGGCAGTTCAACACAAGAAAATCAATTAATGTAATAAACCACATAAACAGAACAAAAGAGAAAAAACAAAACAAAACATGTTTGTCTCTATTGATGCAGAAAGGATTCTGACAAAATCCCCTATCACTTCTTGTTAAAAACACTTAAAAAAATTGGAAAAGAATGAAACTCCCCCAACATGGTAAAGGGTGCATATGAAAACTTCACTACTAACATCAAACTCAATGGTGAGAGGCAGAAAGTTTTCCTTCTAAGATAGAGAACAAAACAAAGATGCTTACTGTCCTGTACTGGAAGTTCTAGCCACAGCAATTAGACAAAAAAAAAAGAAAGAAAGAGAGAGAGAGAGTAAAGGCATCCAAATGAGAAAGAAAGAAATAAAACTTCACTATTTGCAAATAGCATGATCCTCTATATAGAGAGAATCTTGAAAAATCTACAACAAAGATACTAAACCTACTCATTTCAGTAAATTAGTGAGGCATAAGATCAATACACAAAAATCAGTAGTGTTTCTCCTGAAACGCAGAGGTAGAGCACTGAAGCTATGAAAGTCAGCATTATCCCATTCAGGAACCGTTAGAAAAGCTGAAAAAGTGATCAGACTTCATATAGAGATATGAATGAAGCTGATCTGGATAGGACTAAGATAAATTAGAATATTGGGTAAATGATAATATGGCCCATATTTTCAAACTTCAGCTTCTGTGTGAGACCAAAGGGAGAGATGTTTATTTCGTGTACAATTTATACTTTGGGTAGCACATTATCTAATTTAACTTGTGCGGACAATCTACTTGAACCCTATAATTACATAGAATCTTTAATACAGTGTGAGATCTTGTTGGTGTGTACAGGTAAGTGTGATGCCCCGTAATATCCCAGAGTAATTTGGGACATTTCCTCCTTTTTCCCCAGTCCCCCAAGGTAGGGGGCAGGGGAGATTCGAGGGAAAAGAGGAAATATTCAAATTCTCCGTCTGGGGAATTCCTGATAGTCTCACAAGCAGTGGGGACAATTTACAATAGACTAAGACCTCAATCTTGGGGCTCACAGCTCGGTAGCTTATTCCTGCAAAGGAGCAGCTAAGCCTATGATAATTATACATAAGAGTCAACCCCAGAGAACCTCTTTTCTTGCTCAGATGTGGCCTCTCTCTCTAAGCCAATTTGGTGGGTGAACTCACTGTCCCTCCCACTACATGAGACATGACTCTGAAGGGTGTAAATCTCCCTGATAACATGGGATCTGATTCCCAGGGATGAGCCAGGATCTGGCATCATGGAATGAGAAAACCTTCTTGACCAAAAGGGGAAAGAGAAAAATGAGCCAAAATAAAGTCTCAGTGGCTGAGAGATTTCAAACAGAGTTGAGAAGTTATCCTGGAAAGTATTCTTATGCATTATATAGACATCCCTTCTTAGTTTATGGCATATTGAAGTGGTTAGAGTGAAGTAACTGAAACTGCTGAACTGTGTTCTTGATTCTTAAAGAAGACTGTATAACTATATAGTTTTTAGAATGTGACTGTGTGATTGTGAAAACCTTGTGTCTGATGCTCCTTTTATCCAGAGTCTGGACAGATGAGTAAATAAATAAATAAATAAATAAATAAATAAATAAAAAACAAATGATAGGGGGAGATAAAGAGTAAAAATTGAAATAATGTAGGTCAATGAGAGGGAGGCATAAGGGATGTATGAGTTCTTCTTTTCTTTCTTTTTATTTCTTTTTCTGGAGTGATGCAAATCTTCTAGTGAGGAATACACAACTATGTGATGATATTATGAGCCACTAATTATATAATATGGTTGGACTATATATGTGTGGATGTTTTGCAACAAAAATATATTTTTTAAACCATTAGTGTTTCTATACAGTAGTGGTGAAAAATGTGAAGATGAAAGAAAGGAAAAATTCCATTTACAATATCAATGAAAACAACAAAATATTTACGAACAAATTTAACCAAGCGTGTAAAGGACATATAAATGGAAAACTATGAAATTTTCCTGAAAGAAATTAAAGAAGGTTCAAATAAATGGAAGGACATCCCTTGTTCATGGATTAGAAGGATATTAAGATATCAATTCTACCCCCCAAAATTTACAGATTCCATGATATTCCAATAAAAATTCCAAAAGCCTTCTTTGCAGAAATGGGAAAGCCAATCATCAAATTTATTCAGAAAGCCAAAACCATTTTGAAAAAGAAGAAAGTTGGAGAACTTACACTTTCTTACTGTAAAACTTTCTTACTGTAAAACAAAGCTACAGTAGTCAAAATAGCAGAACACTGGCACAAGAAAGGTGTACAGACCAATGGAACAGAATTAAGTTAAAAAATATCTCCTCACATCTATTTTTGGCAAGCCAGTCAAGCCCACGCCATTGGAAAAGGAATGACTCTTCAACAAATGCTGCTGGAAAGACCTAATAACCATATTCAAAAGAATGAAAGAGGACTCCTATCTCATACTACATATAAAAATTAATTCAAAATGGATCAAAGACATAAATAAAAGAATCAAGACTATAATGTAGGGAAGCATCTTGCGGACCCTGTGTTAGGCAATTTCTTAGACTTTATACTCAACCACAAGCAACAAAAGGAAAAACAGATAAAACTGACTTCATCAAAATTAAAAACTTTGGTGCATCAAAGGACTTTATCATAAAAGTGAAAAGATAATCTATTCAATGAAAAAAGTATTTGTAAACAACATATTCAATAAGGATTTAATAATGAGAACATATAAACAAATTCGACAACTCAAGAAGAGACCAACAATCCATTTATAATATGGGTAAAAGACTTAAATAGACATTTCTCCAAAAAGGATACACAAATGGCCAAAAAGCCATGAAAAGATGTTCAACAGCATGCCTGTTCTAGTTTGCTAGCTGCCAGAATGCAACACACCAGAGACGAACTGGCTCTCAATAAAAAGGGATTTATTTAGTTAATGTACAGTTCTTCAGAGGAAAAGCAGCTAACTTTCAGCTGAGGTTCTTTCTTACATGCGAAGGCACAGAGCAATCTCTGCTGGCCTTCTCTTCAGGCCTCTAGGTCCCAACAACTTTCCCCGGGGTGATTCCTTTCTGCATCTCCAAAGGCCTGGGCGAGCTGCGAGTGCCGAGATGAGGTATGCTGAGCTGCTTGGGCTGTAGACACGTTGAGCTCCCTCATTTAAGCTTCCAGCTAATTAAATGAAACATCATTCATTGCAGCAGGCATGGCTCCTAGCTGACTGCAGATGTAAGCAGGAACAGATGAGGCTCACATGCCATTGGCTCATGTCCACAGCAATAGGACAAGGCACCTTCAAGTGGCCAAGTTGAAAGCTGAATCTAACTACCACAATGCCTATTACAGAAATGCAAATCAAAACCACAAGATACCATTTCAAACCCACTAGAATGGCTATTATAAACAAAACAAAATTACAAGTGTTGGAGAGGATATGGAAAAACAGAAACACTCATTCATTGTTGGTAGGAATGTTAAATGCTGCAGCCTCTGCAGAAGATAGTGTGGTAGTTTCTCAGAAAGTTAGGTATAGAATTATCATATTACCTCACAATCCCACTTATAAGTATATACCCAAAAGATCTGTAAGCAGGGGCTTAAACATATATTTGCACACCAATATTCATAGCAGCATTGCTCACAATTGTCAAATAGATATGCCCAAACCTAGGAATAGGCCTGCCTGAAATGAACAAAAAGCTGTTCAAAACAGTCACAGAATTTATTTCGTTGATTGTTATGTTACTTTGATATAATTTAAAAATGAGGGCAGGCAACAGTGGCTCAGTGACAGGGTTCTCACCTGCTATGCTGGAGACCTGCATTTAATTTCCAGTTCCTGCCCATGTAACCACGTTAAAAAAAAAAAAAAAATGAGTTTACTCTTAGGAACAAATGGTCGCTGCTTACCCGAGAACTCACTGTCGCTTAAGTGATAGCTTATAGTTGTTGCTGCAAGAAAAAACTATGCTTATCGTATAGCATACAATTACTTCAATCCTCAACCAAATATTTATTAAAAGTGCCCACAGTAGATTACCTTTTACAGAACTAATGTTTCAAGATTTACAGGAGCTGGGTGTTAGGTCGTGTTATCACTTACAAATCCATTTGAAAGAATGGTCAAAGTACAGACATTAACAAAGATTTACAAATAACTCCCACTAGAGATAAAATTACCAGTGTAAGATATTATGGATTATTTTTCATTATTATTATTTCATTGTTATTATTCTTGCTTCAAATCTCTCAAAATGACTGTAAATGTGGTGTTGTAAGTCAGTTACTTGCAATAATTGGGCTTTATGGACTAATAATAAATTAGCATAATGATAGAATGAATACAGTTGAATATAAATACACACATATCAATGACACTGATATTTACAAAGGCAACAAAAGCCATTAACTCTATAGTCTTCAATTTATAGTATTTCACTAACTTCTGATTTGTATATAAAACAAGGCATATTCTAAAAGACTTCTTTTTTATTTAAAGGACAATTCACAACCATGTTTCATAATAATAATACCTGTAATACAGATACATTCATAAATTTCATTGTTGGACCATATTCATTGAGTTTATTGTGGGCTGAAGTAGTATCTTCAACCTCTTAGGAGCACAAATGAAATAATTTATGAAAAAAAATAAAAACTACCAAATTGATGTTAGGAGACCTTCCTAAAGTAAAATAACTTACTGATGACTTTAGCAAACATTTTCTTTTTAAATCACATTTAAATGGTCTTCTTCGGATATATTAATCGCTAACTGAAAACCTTTAAATCATATTACTTTGCATTTGGGGTGCAAAGTTACAAAGGGGTATAGAACAAAAACAAAGACCATATACAGCAAGACACTCAACATTGTTGAGCTATTTTTATGGCAAATTCAGAGCACTTTTAGGGTCCAGATACAGGCAGCAGGTAAGGCAGAAATAGATGTATTCTTCCAAGTAATAGTAGTAAAGATAAAATCCCAATTTTAATATCTCAAAAAATATAAAATTGTTATAAAATTATTTTAGCTATTAAAATAAACAGACTTTTATAACATAAATGAAATGTACCAATAAACTTTTATTTCTTTCTACGTCAAGGTAGAATGTGTAGACATAGTAAATATCAGTTTCTAGCTTGTAGGCATCATTCCATTAATGTGAGTCTGCAGTATGTTCAAGTAACATAAAGTAATAATACACCTTTTGAGATTTTCATGATATGTTTAGTGAAAAAAAAAGCAAAATGGAGAACATTAGCAACAGTATAGTCACATTTTTATGATAATAAAAATCACAAATACAGAGAGATGGATAAACAAGAAGAGACACAGCAATTTATAAATGCATTTATAAAATGGATCAAAAACTATCAACAATAGATGGTAGGGACAAGGGTCAGGCTGTTGATTATGAGAAGGGGTACTTGGTTTTCTTTCCATATTTCTTAATTGAAAGTTGCAGTTATGATTTTAAAGAAAGGAATCATGTTTAATAATTTAAGAAAATAAAACTTACTCCTTTTAGATAAAAATGAAAGCATTTCAAATATCAAAATAAAGTTTTCCTCAGTTGAAACTTGCTAAATGGCCTTAACAAACATATATGGGACATGGTTTTAGAAGCATACACCAAATTCTTTTAGAATACACCAAGAGAAAGAGATTCTTTCAGAATTCTTTTAGAAGACTACACCAAGAGAAAGAGCGAGAAGATTAACTTTGCATTAATGTTATAAAATTCCAAAGGACATCTACTCCAGAGAAAAATATTATTTTTCATGTGTAAATTCAGAAAAGTATACAAACTGAAAACGGGGAAGGATAATTTAGTATCAATCAAAATGTCATGCCTTGGCTTTCCCAAAGAGGGAGATGGAATTCCACTACCACAAAGATACCAATTTGATAAATGATATAGTTGAACACAAAACTTATTGAGTCACTGAAATAAAATAACTGTAAGGGAAAACTTTAAATTATGATGTTTATTTTAGCCTTATGATTTTAACTGCCTAAAGAGCACAGTTTAAATCTATGAAAAATATCATGATCCACAATAATAAAATGAAAGCCACTGCAACTCTTTCTATGGAGATCTCAATTGCAGAATAAAAATATGATAAAGACTTACAGTGTTTAGGTTTTGAAAAGTTACAGATTCAGAGACAGTAGAATTATAATTTTCTAAAAATGATGGTTCTGATTATTGTATGAAAACTAAGATTATTTTTCAAAAAAGTTAGCGATAAAATGTACCATTTCTTACAGTGATTATTAAAAACAAGACTATATATAACTATTAAATGTTATATATAGGTATTCTCTACCAAAAACAAATATTCACAAACATTCCTTTTAAATTAAGCCTTCAAAACTGTACTGCATCCTCTGAAAAATATATAAGTATCTGATCTAGTTTTTAAATTAAGAAAAAGAAAATTAACCTATGGATTACAAAACTGAAAACAAAGGAAATATTTGAGCTAGGGGATTATGACCAAAAGAAAGCACACTAATGATGAAAGAAGGGACATCAGCATCAAACTCCAGTTATTAATTCAACTTGATAAAATCAGCGGTACTGCTGTCTGGAAAAACATATTCTAAAAAGAAAGGTGAAATTGTTATGGTTAAACACACACACACAGACACACACACATATGCATTTAAATATAAAATGCAAGTAAACAAAAACAGTTGAAAATAGGGCACCTATATTTTCAGGATGTTACTTACCAACTATTTTATCGACTTTCTAATGTAATTACAGTTAAAAATAAATGGTTTATTTCTCTTAATCAGCCTATAGGAAAAGCACCAAATTTCCCCACATTTAAAACAGAGTTTGAACTAGTTGGTTAATACAATTCTCCTAGCTTCAACATGAAGTCAATACCTTGCAGAGGATATAATAGAAAGTAAACATTTCAGTTTGATTATTGTTTCTGCCATTTAAGACACTGGACAAGATACTTAATCTACCCAAGATCTACTTTCTTCAGCTAGCAAGAGAAATAATTATAGTATTTTTACCTCATAAAGCTGTTAAGCAAAGGTTAAACTAGGTCAAGATGCTAAGCAAGTAAAATGTTTAAAATAGTATCTTTAATATTCTGAGAAGTCGAAATAATAGTTTTTAAAAATCAGCCTGAAATTCTCTAACAATTTAAGCCCATTTAAAGGAGAACAGTATCCAACCGAGACTATTCACAGTCTTGAGACATACAGCAAATAAAAACCTCTCTAGTGATAATCTTCCTATTTATAATATTAAGGAATTACTGAAAACATACTTTCTGCTGAGCATGAGCTGGTTATTTCATGGGCTCAGACTTTTACTATCATGAAGAGATGGATAATCTTGGGCAAATTATAACTTTCCTGAAATTCAGTTTACCTAATTTTAAAATAAGAGTATTGGCCAAAAATGAATTCTAAGATTTCTACTTGTTTGACTTGTACAAGTCTTATGAGGCTCATTACTCTTACGAGGCTCATTACAAAGTGTGTGGGTGTGTGTCAGGATAGAGAGAGAATAATAAAAACAACATATGTAAGTTCTGAGGCTATGTGAAACACATATTTAATCATAACACAGTTCACTATTACAACAAGAAAGGGGATAGGCCAGTTTGAAGAAGAAAATAGATTTGGAGGATCAGAAAAGCAAAAACAGACCTTTTATGAGTTGGATAGAATAAAGTAGTTATACATAAATGGAGAATATGAAAATAACAAGACCTGATTCTAACATATTTCAGAGAAGAGAACCTCCAGATAGAAAAACGGCAATTGAATAGAATTAAAAAAAAAAAAAAGTAACAGGAAAGTACCAACCACTTTCCTCTTGTCCTTGAGTAAGAGGACAAGATAAAAATAGTAATGACAAATCATTAGATCATTTTCATATTTTGAAAATATCTTAGTGAAGTTATTAGGTAGGGCATGTAATATATGCATACCATGACATATATAAATATATCCCAAGATGTAAGAAAATCAAATACCTAGTTTAGCTTGTTACTAATGGTCAAACAAAAATCCAAAGCACCTGATCCCTTTCTGAATGCTATTTCTATAAAGCCAATGGCTCTTAACCTAACAGTGTCTTAAAATCATCAAGCTGTTTGAAAGTTCAGAGATTTTTTTATGTAATGATAATACAAAGCTATCTTTGAAAACTTATGTTTTATTAGAACAAGACAGTCTTCTCACAAGGAGCAAAATGTTGGGAACAGGTATCTATCACAGAGTTGTTCTGCAGTGGAAAGGGGAAGCCATTGGAGTAATTGAGACAAGAGATAACAAAGGCCCTAGCTACAGTGATGACTATGAAATGAAAAGAACAATAGTAAAGAAATACTACAGAGGGAGAATCTGCTAAATTTCTTGACTGATTGAAAATGATAGCAATGAAAGACAAAAGGCAAAATATCTACAAGTTTACAGTTTTGGGACACTGAAAGGATGGCAGACCCTTTTTGGTAAGTTGGAAGGTTTGCAGGTTTACAAAAAAATAGGAAGATAACGAGCTTCTCTTCTCATACTAAATGCCAACAGTAAACTCAAATCTCAGGAGATTTATCTCAATTTTGCTTCATGCATGTAACCCAAAGATAGCACATATTTTTGCATTATGTTCCAAGACAATTTTTTCTGTTAAAAGCAAGCAACTTAAAAACTATGAAGCATATATACACATATACACGTGAAGATATTTGTGCTTATGTATACATTTATGTGCCCCATTCTCTGAGCTCACATGAACATGCACTGCTGAAATCCATGGCTAGCAAGTTAAACTACATTGATTTCATCATTTACTCTTCTAGGAAAAAAAAAAAAAAAGATGCATTTTAACCAATTAGGCCAGCATTTTCCATAAGTCCAAACTATAAAAATGCCTATTTTTAAACATTTGTGTTACATTTAAAGATTAGTCTAATTTAAATTATCTCTCAAATAAGTCTAATAGAAAAAAAAGTAAAAATTTGTAAAAAAAAAAAAAAAGGAAGGATGATTTGTAAATAAAGTAAAGCAGACAAAGCAAAGATGATTTGTCTAGGTAAAGTAAGTCTTTGCCAGATAGTCTACAATTTGACCTTTGCGTGTGAATATACCCTTATCCAGGCTGAAATATATTAAAATGTGGATCCTTTTTGGAAGGCATCTTCCTTTTAGTAAACATTACCATTACTCATCAGCCTAGAAACCTGTTCTTCTGCACATTATCTATCATAAATTATGATAAATTTGAAATAACAAATTAATGTAGTTTTAATGTTTTATATCTTTAAGCAAAGTTCAGTAAAATTCATTCATGTAGTTATATAAAATGCAAAATAATGGTATTAAGTAGTAAGTTACTCTATAACTTGTCAGGTTCTAAGAATTATAAGCAAAGACTGGCAAATTTGTTCTTGTGACTTATTAAAGGTCATTGTGAAGACAAATGGAATTGTCTTCCCTGAAGTATGAACGGTGCATTTGTCTATTGGATGAATGAAAGACTGTGTGTAGCTTGAGAACAGTATTCAAGTTCATTCCATTGTCCATTGTTGCAATGCATTGCCTTTGTTATGCTTTTACACATTGATTGCATCTTATTGATTATTCACATCTACTACTAGTATTTGATTAATCTCAAGACAACTAGTTTTTCTTGTTTCTGTTAGGTCCTTTCTTCATTATGCATGAAGTAAACTCAAAGCAGATCATCTTCACTACAGTAGTTTCATTTTAGTCTCACAGTCGCCATAATTTCTCCCGTAATATTTCATTAAGATTTCTTTTAAAGGTACACAGAAAATTTATGCATAATTCTGAGATTCTTAAAATGTAAACTTTAGATTAAAACATGATTATGCACAACCATATAAAATCCTTTACATGAATAAGTGCTGGGTCAAGAAGACAGTTTCTATAAATACTCCTATGTATTGTTTGTCTCTGGTAGGAGTGGTCCTTGAAGGCCAGGCCTGCAGAATCTTAAGAAAACTCAGCATTGTGGGATGAGTTAATACTGCTTCACGGACAATCATGGGATTCTGTCTCATTATACAAATTTATAAAATATATGGTCTCTTCTCACAGAGTGCATAAAAAAACATGGGGTTTGCCGTATACATAGAAAAAAATGGCTAAAACTTATGGTGAATTAACTAAGTACTAGGCATTGTATTAAATACTCTAACCCTCTCATCAACTTTATGGGGTAAGTACTATTATTATTCCCATTTTACAGATGAAGAAACTGAGATAAGAGAGTGACTTGTGAAAGGTTACACCATTATCAAGTGCTGGAAATGACAAATGAATACAAGGCAGTCTAGCTGTGTCTGAATACTCAGAAATATACATAGTATAGCATTGGCATAAAATTAAGGCCCTCTCTCAGGTAGAGTACACAGGAGTAAAATTATGTCACATGGTGTCAAGTTACAATAGGTATTCAGGTGAGACATGATTCAGTAATGTTATTGAACAGTAAACTCAAAGTAGGTGATTTGGTCTATCAGATATATTAACAGCAAATAACATTTTAAACAATGAAAAATATAACTGGAGAAAATAAAGTCAGTATAATTGTTATTTGTTATGAGTATAAATATCAGAAAATTGAAAGCTACTACAGTATTTCTTTGGAAAGTATTTAAAACCTATTAGTTAATATTTGTTTTTGTTTGCTCATTTTTTAAGGGAATTATCATGCAATGAGTTGGCTTGAAAAATAAGAATTTAATGGCTCACAGTTTGAAGGATAGAAGTCCAAATCAAGCCATCATCAAGATGATGCTTTCTTCCCAAAGACTGGCATTCTGGGGTTGGCTGCCAGTAACCCTTGATCCTTAACTACCCTGTTACATAACAATCCATATGGTGCCCCTCCTGGTTTTTCCCTTATCTTCTGGGTTCTGTTATACTTCAGCTGCATGCTTCCCATCACATTCTCTCTTATTTGAACTTTATCCTGCTTATAAAGGATTCCAGTAATAGGATTAATAGCCATCCAGATTGAGTTGGACCACATCTTAACTGAAGTAACTTCATCAAAAGGTCATACTTATAATGGGTTTACACCCACCGGAATCTATCAAGTGTAAGAGCATGTTTTTCCAGGATACATACCTCCAAACTACCATACAATTATATGTATTTAAATGCCAACTGGGGAAATACCAAAAGGTTCAGATACATAACTAGTTAAAAGCCATGAGACTAATAAAAGACAAATAATGAACTGATATATTCCAAATCCTTTTTTATTCAAAGCACTAGACAAAATAAGTTATCACGATGCCCAACTAACAAGACAGGAGATGGATTTCAAAATTAGTAAACATGGATTTAGTATATTCCAACTTCTTCTTTGATGCTTTGCTTTTTTAACAATACTGCTGTAGCAGGACGTGTCCTACTGGTTTAATATAAAGTAACTACATGAATTCAAATAACCTAACCCTGAATTAAGAAAGACTGAGAGGAGGGTCTCCATGACTTTACAGGGTTCTGCAACTTTAACAGTGTAGGTTTCACTGATTTGGGTTGCCTGATGTAGGGAAGTAAAATAGCATACTTTGAGTAGTGGAAAAAGAAAAAAAGTGGCATCCAACAAAAATTATCGTGGCCTGAATTTATCACTCTGTTCAAAAAAAATAACACAGAAAATCTTGTTCAAGTGCTATTCTATTGCATCTGGCCCAGATTCCTTCTTATGATATTTAAAAGAGTTGTGAACACAACTAGTCGAAATAAAACCATCATATTTTCCAAAGGGAAACTTGAGTTCTACAGACTCGGGAAAAAGAAAAAAAAAAGCAAAGAAATAAAAAAAGAAATCAATGTTTGAGGAAATGACTCTGTTTTCTAAAGTATCATCATCTAACGGTATGTGCTAAAGTTTAATGGTCCTTTAGAGCAGTGATCTTCAAGTGCAGTCCCAGTACCAGCAGCACCTGGGAACTTGTTGAAATGCAACTTTTCAGGGCAGGTGATTCAGAAGCATACTAAACTTTGAGAACCACTGTTTTAGGATACTGTTGCACAGATATCTGTGGACATCTATGTTAGAACAATAGAAAGAATCAATAAAACCAAAAGTTGGTTCTTTGAGAAAAGCAATAAAATTGAAGGGCCACTAGCAAGACTGACAAAGAAAAAAAGAGAGAGGACACAAATAAACAAAATCAGAAATGAGAAGGGGCGCATTACCACAGACCCCAAAGAAATAGAAGAAATAATAAGGGGGTACTATAAACAACTATACACCAAAAAATTAGACAATTTGATGAAATGGACAAATTCCTGGAGACACACAAAAAGCTACATTGACTGAGAAAGAAATAGAAGATCGTAACAAAGCAATCATAAGTGAACAGATTCAATCAGTCATAAAAAATCTTCCTACAAAGGAAAGCCCAGGGCCAGATCACTTTACAGGTGAATTTTATCAAACGTTCCATAAAGAACTAACACCAATCCTGCTAAAACTTTTCCAAAAAATTGAGGAAAAAGGATCTCAACCCTAACTCATTTTATGAAGCTATTCTCATTTTAAAACTAAACTGGGTAAACATGCTATAAGAAAGGAAATAGAAGCCAATCTCCCTAATGAACACAGATGAAAAGATTCTCAATAAAATATTAGCAAATCGAATCCAACAACAGATTAAAAGAATTATACACCATGACCAAGTGGGGCTTATACCAGGAATGCAAGGATGGTTCAACACAAGAAAATCAATTAATGTAATACAGCACATTAATAAACTGAAAGGGTAAAATCACATGAACATTTTGATTAATGCTGACAAAGAATTAAACAAAATTCAGCATCCTTTTCTGATAAAAACACACCAAAAGATAGGACTCAAAGGTAACTACCTCAATATGATAAGGGGAATATAAGAAAAGCTGATAGCCAGCATCATACTCAATGGAGAGAGACTGAAAGCTCTCCCCCTAAGATCAGGTACAAGACAAGGATGCCCACTGTCACCACTATCATTCAACATTGTGCTAGAAGTTCTAGCTAAAGCAATCAGGCAGGACAAAGAAATAAAAGGAATTCAAATTGGAAGGGAAGAAGTAAAGCTCTCATTATTTACAGATGATATGCTACTATACTTGGAAGATCCTGAGAAATCTATGGCAAAGTTACACAAGCTAATCAACAAATTCAGCAAGTTGGTGGATATAAAATTAATGTGCAAAAATCAGTAACATTTCTATACATAAGCAATTACCTAGTTGAGGAGTCAGTTAAGGAAAAAATTCCATTCAAAATAGCACCTAAAAGAATCAAATACTTAGGAATGAACTTAACTAGGGACGTCAAGGATTTATACACAGAAAACTACATAACATTGTTAAAAGAAATTAAAGGAGATCAAAATAGATGAAAAGACATTCCCTGCTCATGGATAGGAAGGCGAAATATAGTTAAGTTATCAATTCTCCCCAATTTGATCTACAGATTCAACACAGTACCAATTAAACTTACAACAACCTTCTTTGAAGATTTGGAAAAGCTAACTACCAAATTCATCTGGAAAGTAAAGAGACCCCGAATAGCTAAAAACATCCTAAAAAAGAAGAACAAAGTGGGAGGATTAACACTCCTTAACTTTAAAATTATAAAGCCACAGTGGTCAAAATAGCATGGTACAGGCACAAAGACAGAACCACTGACCAATGGAAATGAATCAAGAGTGCATAAAATAGACCACAAAATCTATCATCAACTGATTTTTGACAAGGCCCCCAAATCCTCTGAACTGGGACAAAATAGTCTTTTCAATAATTGGGCATGTAAGCACTGCACATCAATAGCCAAGAGAATGAAAGAGGACACCTATCTTACATCCTACACAAAAATTAACTCAAAGTGGATCAAACACCTAAATATAAAAACTAGCACCTTAAAGCTTCTAGAAGAAAATGTAAGGAAACATCTTCCATTACTAGTAACTGGAGATAACTTCCTAAACTTTACAACCAAAGCACAAGCAACAAAATAAAAAATAGATAAATGGAAACTCCTCAAAATCAAATGCTTTTGTAACTCAAAAGACTCTGTCAAAAAAGTGAAGAGGCAGCCAACTCAATGGCATAAAATATTTGGAAATCACATATCAGACAAAGGTTTGAATTCCTGTATATACAAAGAAATCATACAACTCAACAACAAAAGAACAAAGAACATAATTATAATATGGGCAAAAGATATGAAAAGGCATTTTTCTGAAGAGCAAATACAGATGGCTCAAAAGCACATGAAGAGATACTCATTTTCTTTGGCTATAAAGGAAATGCAGATCAAGACTACAATGAGATACCATCTCACACCATAAGAATGGCTGCTATTAAACAAACAGGAAACTACAAATGTTGGAGAGGATGTGGAGAAACTAGGATACTTATGCACTACTGGTAGGAATGTATAATGGGACAGCCACTATGGAAGACTGTTTGGCAGTTCCTTAGGAAACTAAATATCGAGTTGCCCTATGACCCAGGAGTAGCATGATTTGGTATATACCCAGAAGAGCTGAAAGCAACGAAACAGACATGTGCACACCGATGATCATAGCAGCATTAATCACAATCGCCAAAAGATAGAAACACACCAAATGCCCATCAACAGACGAATGGATCAACAAAATGTGGTATATACATATGATGGAATGTTATTTAGCAGTAAGACAAAATGACGTCTGAAGTATATGACAAGATGGATGAGCCTTGAGGACATAATGCTGAGCAAAATTAGCCAAACACAAAAGGATAGATCCTGTACGATTCCACTTTTATGACCAGCATAAGGGTATAATCAGAGGCTTATGATACAAAATATAGGGGACTTGGAGATACATAGACACTAGAGATGGGTGAACCCTTAGGTAATGAGGTTGAACTGCAATGTAAGGGAATAGATAGCAGCAAAGGTGATTCTCTAGTGGGTCCAGAAGTAGTATTACCATAATGAAGATGAACAAGATTGAAAGGAATTGTACAGACCTATGTGTCCCACTGAGTCCCACTAGAAATATGATTTAGTTCTCATAAGATTTACTTCAAAGATATGAATATTGTGTCAAGAATGTTTAAGTCCAGGGTACATGGGGAAAACTGCTATTGCATGCTCTGAGCTATGTTCAAAAGGAAACCACCAGCACTACCATAGCAACAGCAAAGGTAAATAATGGGGTGAGGGACAAGAGTTAAGAGGAGGTTTAGATTTCCTACTTGGCGAAGGTATGCTTGTTGGTTTTCTTTCTCTTGGGAACAATGAAATTATCTAAAATTGAGAATGTTGATGGACTGTAGACTTTGAGCCTTTGACATGATGCCTGATGAATGCAAGTTGCTGAAGGATGCACTGACGAAGAAATAGATTGACAAACGATGGTCTTTATTTATGAACGAGGGTTGTGCTGCTACAAAAAGGAACAAAGTATGAGGCATGCAACAATTTGAATAAATATGTGGAACATCTGGTGAGACAAAATAAGCCAGAAACAAAAGAACCACAATGGTATGGTCACCTTTAGAAAAGGTTTTATTTGATCTGGAACTGAAATTTTCTGTAGTGCATAAATTTTCTGTAGTGCATGCTTATAAGAAAACGGGCCTAAACTGTAAGTGTTTAGAGCAGCACACTAAGTCCGGAGTGGTGATTAATATTTCTGAATTTTGAGAGGTTGCTTTATATATATAACCTGATATTTAGAGAAAGAATGAAGCTGAACAGGTTGGGGTTAAAGTAATTCAGAACATAGGGGTAAGTAAGACAGTGTCATATTTTAGAACCACACACACTCTTTCAGACCAATGGAAGAAAGGTTGATTTGATCTGGAACTGAAATTTTCTGTAGCGCATAATCTGATGCAATCTATCTGTATAGCTCATTTGAACAACTGAAACACAGGGAGCACAGAGTAAGGAAAAGGTCCTTAAATCCTGTATGGATTATTGTAATGCCTGGAAACATCTAGAGTATATTAAGCAGATTATCAAAAAGTATTGGCAAAGTCCCCTGAGGGATGGGAGCAGGAATATAGAACTATTAAACCTTATCATCACGGAATCCCTGATACTGTGTCAAACTTCAGGGACACTGAAATCAGTAGGCCACGCCTCAATCATGAGGCTTACTCTTGTGAAGCTTATGTAGAGAAGCTTACACTACCTACAGGCATGCCTAAAGGTTACTTCTGGAGGACCTCTGTTGTTGCTCAGATGTGGCCTCAGTCTCTCTAAACCCAACTCTGCAAATGAAATCATTGCCCTCCCCCCTATGTAGGAC
The DNA here is from genome assembly GCF_023851605.1 of Tamandua tetradactyla. Taxonomy (NCBI): domain Eukaryota; kingdom Metazoa; phylum Chordata; class Mammalia; order Pilosa; family Myrmecophagidae; genus Tamandua; species Tamandua tetradactyla. The sequence continues at coordinate 65,273,750 of NC_135336.1, read as the reverse complement.
AAGACACCCAGGTTGAAAGTCTCCTTGGTGATGTGGGAGATGACTCCCAGGGATGAATCCAGACCTGACACCATAGGATCAACAATTCCATCCCAACCAAAAGGGGGAAAAGAAGTGTAATTAATAAAGTTTCAGTGGCAGAGAGTGCAAATAGAGTCAAGAGGCTACTCTGGAGGTTGCTCTTATGCAAGCTTCAGGAAGCCCTTGCATAACCTGCTTACCCCCAGCCAGGACCATTTCAGCCAATCCTAAAGAACACCTAGGGCAATATATAAGATTCCACAAGGGTTCCATGCACTCAAGAAACCTAAAACCTCCAGATGAGTCTCTGGTCCATATAAGTCCTGAAACCTAGCCCAGCCTCTCCAGAATATCAGATAGTTCCATCTTCCTACCCCGTATTAGTGACAGACCCTTCCAATATCAAAAATTTAGAATGGCCATAGCCCAAACACCCCTAAAGAGAGGTATGGAAAGATCAGAGGTAATGGTGGAGTTATACAGAGAAGATAGGATTTAACAAATGAACACAAATGCTAAATCATTAAATTGATATCTCTTTTAGTCTCCAGTATTTTAAGCAGCTAGAAGTAAAATCCTAAAATTGTGAAATTGTAACCCATGTCAGAGTCTGAAATATGTTCTACAACCAATAGTGGTACCGTGCTATGAAATTTAAAGCTCTTTTGTATTTTTCACAAAAAAAAAGAAGGAAAAAAGCTGATTGTGACGATAAAAAAAATTTATGTCCTCTAGCCTCCTGTATTCTAAAGCAGCTAGAAGGAAAAATATGAGAGGATCGTATCGTAGCCCATGACAAACTCTGGGATCTGTCCTGTGACCACTTGTTGAAGAGTCAGTGCTTTGAAAACTTTTGCTTTATTGCTTTTTTATTTCTTTGCTTTGTAAAGAAAAAAAAAAAAAAACAGTAAAAGAAGAGAAACAAATTCATTCTTTCTGAGCCCTAATTTAAATTTTAGGTACCTCAAATATATACATCCAGCTCTCCTCTGAGTTCTTTATTTTGGAGGTGGCTGATTCATAGCAAAGGTTAGAATGAGTTTGCTGTCAGTTGCAGATCTCTCTTCCATTCTATATTTATTTACATGCATGTTTTCATTAAAATTCAACTCATTTTACATAGAAATTATTGTTAAAACTAAAATTGGCATTTCATAATAATTTGGATATCCTTCAGAAAGTGGCAAAATTTTAAGCTGAATATACAATATCTATTGTATTCCAGATCGCTTTAGATTTTTCTTTCAGTGTATTTGTTTAATGTTGGAGTTTTGATGATCTAAAGTATGCTATTATGAATACAGATTATTAATAATACCAGCTATATTCTTGAGTACATATGATTAAGATCAGCTATATCTTACAATGTTTCTTTTATTATTAAAGCAACACCACACTATTTAAAGTTATAATGAATTAACTTATAAGAGCTTGAAAAAATGTATTTCTGTGCAAAATAAGGACACATCATAGTTGATCTGAAAAGTATTTTAAAAATGAATATATCTAGCACAAGATTAATTTTTCTATTTCCCGAAAAAGTTCTTAGTAAATGGCTAGAGCAGTAATTTGCTAGCTGGGTCTCAAAATCAATCCTCCATTTTTACTTTAAATAAGACTGAAGCCACTGAATTTTACTGAGACGAATATTCCCTGCAATAAAACCACATTTCCCAACATTCCTTGTCAGGATGGCCAATGTGACTAAGATCTGGACACAAGGATGTTTATAAAAATTATGTGCTCACATCCTTAAAAGGGAACTCCCACCTTGACCTCCTTCTACTGTTTTCTTCTTTCTACAGGGAAAACATAGCATTGGTCATCATGTGGATAACACCCGTAGGAACAGAAGATCTATAAGATATAAGAAGCCTGATTTGAACATATATATGGCACAACCAGCTTAACCACAGAGCACCTACTGACCTGAATTTTAACTTCAGAGAGAAACAACCATCTATCTTGTTTAAGGCAATATTTATTGTTTTGGGCCTTGACAAAGCAACATAACCAATAATGTATTAATACAATAATTGAGAAAGGTGCTTATCACCCACTGGAAATTCCTTCATAAGGATTTTAACAAATATGTAAAGGCAACAAAATGTGTTCCTGAGCCAGCAACATACATTCTGCTCCAAATATAAGGAATACCATAATGGAGCTCCAGCATCCACGTTGATATCATGAATCCCTTCACCTGGTTCATCTCACAACTCACTTTGATTTTTCAACCACAATCATTACTGGCTTCCCAACCCACTCTACCCCCACAAGCTTTATAAGCAACTTTGCTTCTTTCAGCCTCTATCCTCAGCTTTGGTTTGTGGGTACTAATTTAGTCTCTTACTTCTCTGACTCCGTATTGGCCTGACATCCTTCCAGGTACAATATCTGGGCTCACCTCAGCCCTAGGCCCTCCCCTTCTTCTCCTTTCAGCAACTCCAAGCTCAAAAATCCAGCAGCAGCAGAAGGGCATGGATGCATTTTCACACTAGGATTAGGAAGAAGTCTAAACTTAAAAGGGAAAATACCCTTTGTCTTGTAATGTTTTGACTGAGATTGACACAAAATTAAAATAGATAAATAAACAAAATAAACAAACAAATTCATAGTAACTAGGAAATCATTAATTCAAGCCATATTCCATTTGTGTGTGTAGCCTCCTCTGAGGAGCCTCATTACAAGCCACTCTCACACTGATGTCATGTACATTACTAGTAGCAGTTGAGATTCCATCAAATACCTAACTTGTAATACAAATGCAAACACATATATGCATACATTTACTTGTAGCATTTGTTCAACTGAACAGTTATAACAATAAACGATATCAGATTGTTTTCCTTGTGTTCTCCCAAGTTTACTATTGTCATTATCACTAACCCATAGGAAAACATGCAACTAAAAATATGATCCAATTTACAAAGGTTTATAATTTTAGCCAAGGAGTATGTTTGATATTGTTTTTAAATACAGTTATCAGGAAATCACAGGACTTGTACTTAAGCTAATAAATTATTGCAAGATAGAATAGTGATCAAGAACACAACCCTTATGGACAGATTTCTTAGGTTTGAACCCCAGCTCTACCAATTATCAGCTACCTATATGATGTCCCTTAGTTTCCTCATTTATAAAATTGGGGTGATAATAATAGGCCCTAACTGATAGAACTGTTATTATTAAGATTTAATGAGTTAATATTCACAAAGTATTTTAAATAGTGCCTGATATATGGTAAATGATAAATGACATATAAAAGGAAAGATATTGCTCAACAAAGAACAAATTTGATTATTTTCAAAGCACAGTTTAGGCTGTAAACTGTGGATATTTAATCATTGCAAATTTAAAATAATGAAATAATTATTTTACAAACTATATTTTTAGAAGAAGGAAAAGCTGGAGAAATAACATAGGCGAAAAGGAAAGAATCAATAAGTCTGTGATTTTTTTTTCCCCCTGGGCCTGTCTCTGAAGGTGACCTTTACAGAAAAACGTATGTTATTTGTTCCCTGAGCTGTGTATGATTAGTTTCTTCATCATACACAGACAAATTAGGAAGGCTGCTGTGGTGCCCAGAAATCATCCATTAAACAAAGTCAAAATTAATGATAAAATTGAGTTCCCTTTGTGTTTGAGTTTCATCTATCTGCACTCAATTATAAATGAGCTATCAAAGAAAGCTACCCATTAGTTGTTAAATTCATAATGACTTCAGAAAGCAATCCCTATACTACCATTGATATCTCACTGACAACTTCCTACTCTCTGCATGGCTTTGGTTTAAAATGAAAAGGGAAAATAAAACTACATAACACAAGTCACTTGTCATCCTGCATTTTGCCTTCAAAATGCTAATACCCCAAAATCAGGTTTAATATAAACAAGTTGTGGGGTGCAAGGGTAGTTCAGTGGTAGAATTCTCGCCTGCCATATAGGAGATCTGGGTTTGATTCCCAGTGCATGCACTTCCTAAAAAACAAACCAAAAAAAAATCAACAAATGGTGCCGCAATAACAGGATCCTCAAATGGAAAAATAATGAAATGTGACGTCACTGTATACCATACAAAAAAAGTCCAAAAAAAACATACACAAGTAGTAATATGATTTGATCTATTTATCTTTAAAAGATACAACTGGACTGTTTTTTCTTTCAGCATAATTTATTATGTCAAGAGACAGACACAGATATCATAACAATGCACTCCAGAATTCTGCTTCATTGTGGCAAAAGTGAATATACTTCAAAGTCTGAGAAGGTTTACAATGAGGAGAATGTCTAAAACAGAGATGTTGGCATCATCCAGACAAAAACAACATCTAATTATTAATCTGGGATAAAAGTAACATAATCCTGGAATTGGACCTTTCTCTCTTCATAATAACCATGCAAATGATTAAACATCTGACTTTCAGCATATTTCATATTAAACTCATTTTTAATCCTCCTAACCAATTCTGAGCTCTAAAGAAAAGAAAAAGGCACTGTCCACTTATATACAGGCAATTTTTAAAAAATGTTAAACGTGCATCCGGATTTGAAGTACAAGCCCTTAATCACAGATTTATATACATTTAATTGATATTCTTTTTACGTAGAAAAGAGATGATTTACAATAGAAAAACATGTAATATGGCATTCAAAAAGAATGTGAAAATGAAAAATCAGCAATTAGAGTGAAATTGGTCAGGAGAAGAAGGTGGGAAGATAGGGAGATGAGATAATGGCACTGGATTCTGAAGTATGATAGGTATTCTAATTGTACAATACACTTAATTTTAACTTTTGTTGCAATAAGGGAAATTCTCTTTTTGGAAATTAAAATAAAAACAAAATATAAGCTTTTTTCTTATATAAGCATGAAAACAGCAACTCACAAGGATCTTTGTATTCTAAAGACTCATTAAACCAAGCTGTAGTTTCAAAACCAATTTTTAGGATTTTTCCTATCCTGACATCAACAAGACTCCTCCTATAAACAGCAATTCTATAGGTCTAAGACTCAAAAACTCAAAGAATGCAATTTAAAATCACCACATATGACTTTATGAGGTTCTTTCACTTTCTGTATATATGTGTATATGCAAAAATATTTTCAACAGTAACGAGAACTTACCTGAAGGTCCCTACCTATTTCATTCATGCAGTTGTAGAGTAGCTTCTATGAACCAGACATTACTAGGCCACAAGGACACAAAGATGACCAAGACATCGTCCCTGTCCTTGAAGAGTCCAGTCTAATAAGTGTGACTAACTAACCAATTATAAGCATAGAATTACAGATTGTTCTATAATTGAAACACATATGGATTGCAGTGAGTGAGGAGGAAGCAGGCTCTTGAGGAGGCTGGTGGTGGGATGGGTGAGTGTTAAGGGGGAAGAATTGTAAGGGAAAAATAAATGACACAGGAACTCCATATTAAGACTGGGAGTTTGTCAGACTAAAACAGGCGAGAGTCATTCCATGTAAAAAGGATGTAGCTTTTGCATTTGCTGACATATGAGCAGCACGGCATTTGAGAAATTGCAAGCATCAGTGTGGATGGTATATAGAATGCAGACAAAGCTGCCGAGGGATTCAGGAGCGAGGATATGGAGAGTTTTCTATGACAAGCAAGGCAGTATGGAATTTATCCCATAGGCTACTGTTATTCAAGTTTCTTTTAAAACAGACAAATCTTTATTAAGGCATAATATTATGGAGCCCAATAATAAAACAGAGAAAAAGAAACTCTACTTTAGTTTACATGTGGGCTAAGGAATCTGAAAACTGACCGGGGCAATTTCTTGTCAGATGACAGAGAGATGAGGAGTCGTACATCACAAAGGGATTTATGCAGCAGAATATTATGAGCAAATTTTAAATAGTAGGAGGATGACTCTAGCTAGAGCATGAAATTGGACTGGAGGTAAAATGAGAACCAGGAAGAAGATAAGTTATGATGACAGCCATTTCAGGTTAAAAAATAAGAAATGAAACCCTGAGTCAGGGCAGAGATGGCAGTAAAATTTTAGAAACATCAAGGAAATCTAAGTGACCACTAGGAAGGAAAAAAAAAAGACTGACCACATGCAAAAGAATAAGAACCAAATCAACATAAGGAATTTATCTACAACACTGGATATAAGACAAAATTGCAGCAATAACTTCGACACGTTGAGAACAATTTTGACTCTAGATTTCTATAACACATAAACTAAATGTGAACTTACATTTTTAAATAAACAAGATCTCAAACCATCTCTAAAATAATTTTTATAGGATGTGACATAGGAAAAAAGTGTTAACAGTAAGCAGAGAAAAACAATGATTCATTGCAAGTTTGAATTGGTGGGTTGTGGCAAGGGGAAAATTATTTGGCAAAATTAGATGTGATCATTCAGGAACTGCAGAAAATGGAGCATCTCCCTCAGTAGGCCATGACACAGGATAGCTAATTTATTAATTTGTGCAAAATACTGATGTGAATATGTGGTTTCAAATAAATCATAACTTTAAAATGTGATTTATTTTAGCCTTGTAGATTCCTGGGCTTAGAATTAAAAGTATTTGTATGTAGCTATTTGTACTATTTCATTTTATTTCATTTTATTTTGTTTTAAACAGAGTAAAGGAGGATAGAAACCAGACAATGGAGAGTGCAGATATGGAGAGCAAACATATATAATAGGCTCTTTCTAAGAATCTGTATATAAGAGAAAGAGGGACAGCATTAAGGGTCCATTGACAGTCACTAATTTTTGTTAATTGAAAAGATCATTTCAACACTTTGATGTGTTCAAAAAGAAAGAGTATGAATATTTGTGAGATAGGTGAGATAATTAAGGGTCAAGGTTCTGATGAAAACTAGAAAGAAGAGGTTAAAGAATAAATTGGTCGATATTAAAAATTATTGGAGGGAGAACTTCCAGGGAAGATGGCAGTATAGGGGGAGCTGTAGGGCTCACTTCTCCAAGGGGAGCTAGTGGACAGGCAGAAATTGTCTAAAACATCTGCCCTGGGCACCAGGGGAGCACTATGTAGCATCCAGGGAAGGGTGAGACAAAGAAACTGAGAAATTGCCATGAAAACTGAGTATCTCATTCTGTCACAGCTGATGGCACCCATCCCCCATGCTTGAGGCAAGCAGCCTTGGGGTGGTGGCTGATTGGCTTCTGTGGACTAGAAGAAATGTGAAGTCCTCCTCCCCAAGAATGAAGGGAGCATGGCCATAAGCAGATCCTGGCTTTTGGCCTGTGAATTAGGATCACTGTGTCCCACTGCTTTACCCCACTCCAGATAAGGGCTGCCCCACCCTTGCTTCAGTGCCACCCCTGACAGGGGCGCAGACAACAGACACTTAAAAAACGTACTGCAGGGCAGTGTGAAGGTGGCTCAGTGGTAGAATTCTCACCTGCCATGCCAGAAACCTGGGTTCGATTCCCGGTGTCTGTCCATGCAAAAACAGGAACAAAAAACACTGCCTTCTAAGGCTATAGGGAAAAGCTTGTCAAAGAGCGCCATCTATTGATCAGGTCGGAAAGCACTGCCTCAGGGAGCAAACAAAAAGACTATTTGAGATGTTTCCTGACCCTCTCCCCAAGGTCCTTTGGAACTGGTCTCTGCCACCTTCATGGGTCCCTGACCCTGTTGTGGCTGGGAAATACCAACAAATCAAGCATTAAAGAAAACAAAAACAAAGACCTTAATACAAAGCCAATCAATAACAAAAACCCAAATGAGAGAAAGACAGACCTTCAGAGTAAACTCATCAGGATAATCAAACGCCTAGACATCAACAAAGGTTACAGACCATACTAAGAAACAAGAAGACATGGCCCAGTCAAAGGAATAAATTTAAAAGTCACAGAAAATACAGAATTTGAAATAATAAGATGTTCAAACAAATCTGTAACTCAAATCAAGGAGATGAAAGAAAATACCACTAAAGAGATAAAGGATTTAATAAGACACTGGGTGAGCATAAAAAATATTTAAAAGCATAAAAAGAAGCATAACAGAACTAATGGGAATGAAAGGTATAATGGAAGTGAGTAAAACACTCTAGATGGATACAAGAGCAGATTTGAACAGGAATAAGAAGTAATCAGTGAACTGGAAGGCAAATGTTCAAAATATCATAGGCAGAAGATCAGATAGAGAAAAGGATAGAAGAAAAATTAAATAGGGTCTCAGAGATCTTACTGACAGCATGAAGCACACAAACATATACATCACAGGCATCCCAGAGGAGATGCAAAGGGAAAAGTAACAGAAAGAATATTTGAGGAAATAATGGCAAAAATCTTCCTAATTCTTATAGAAGACAAAAATAGATATGTCCAAAAAAGTGCTATGTACTCCAAACACAATAAAGCCTAGTGGACCTACTCTGAAACAAATACTAATCAGAAAGTCAAATGCAAAAAATTAAGAAAAAATACTGAAAGCAACAAGTGAAAAATGATTTGTCACATAAGAGTGAACAGCAATGACTGTCAATTCTCAGCAGAAACCAGGGAGGTAAGAAGATAGTGGGGTATGATATACTTAAGATACTGAGAGAAAAATTGCCATCCAAGAATTGTTTATTCAGCAATTCGAACCATCCTTCAAAAATGGAGAGTTTAAAATATCCACAGATAAACAGAAACAGAGAGTCCATCAACAAGATGAACTAAAGAAGACCTAAATAAATGGAAGGACATTCCTGTTCATGAATTGGAGGAATAAATATCATTAGGATATCAATTCTACCCAAACTGATTTTATAGATTCAATGTAATCCCAATAAAAATTCTAACAGCCTACTTTGCAGAACTGGAAAAGCCAATTACTAAATTTATTTAGAAGACTAAGGGGTCCTAAATAGCCAAAACATCTTGAAAATAAAGAACAATGCTGGAGGAATTGCATTTCCTCACTTAAAAGCATATTACAAAGCCATAGTAGTCAAAACATCATGGCACTGGTATAAAGACTGATACATTTACCAAGGGAATTGAATTAAGAGTTAAGAAATAGATGCTCACATTTATGGCGAATTGATTTTGGATAAGACTGCTGAGTCCACTCATCTAGGACAGAACAGTCTCCTCAGCAAATAGTGTGGAGAACATTGAGCTTCTACATCCAAAAGAATGGAAAAGGACCTATATACTTCATACAAAAATTAACTTGAAATGGATTAAAGATTTAAATGTAAAAGCCAGGACCATAAAATTCCTGGAATGTAAGGAAATATTTGGTAGGTGGTGGTATCTTAGACTTTACAACCAAAGCACAAGCAAAGAAAGAAAACATAGATAAGCAGGACCTCCTCAAAGTTGAAAACTTTTATGCTTCAAAGGACTTTGTCAAGAAAGTGAAAACACTGTCTATCTTAATGGAGAAAATTTTTGGAAACCATATGTCTGATAAGGATTTAATAACAAAAATATATAAATAAATCCTACAATTAAGCAATGAAAAGGCAACCAACCCAAATATAAAGTGGCCAAAACATGTGAGCAGACATTTTTCCAAAGAAATGAAGGTATATGGCTAAAAGGTATATGAAAAGACGCCCAACATTATTAGCTATTAGGGAAATGTAAAACAAAATCACAATGAGATATCAGGTCAAAACTACTAGAACGAAAAAAAAAAGAAAACTCCATGACTTGGAACACTCATTTACTGCTGGTAAAATAGTGCAGCTGCTGTGGAAGGCAGCTTCACAGTTCCTCAGGAAGCTATGTACAGAATCACAATGTGAGCTGGCAATGCCACTACTAGACAAATACCCAGAAGAACTGAAAGCAGGGAATTGAATAGACATCTAAACACCAGTGTTCATAATGTCATTGTTCATAATTGCCAAAACTGAAGTATCCATTAACAGATGAATAGATAAACAAAATGGTGTGTGTGTATATATATATATATATATATATATATATATATATATATATATATATATATATATATGTATACATATATATAGTTATATAAACTATATATATATAGTTTTGGATAGTTATATAAACTATATATATATAGTTTTGGTTTGCTAAAGCTGCCAGAATGCAATATACCAGAAGTAGAATGGCTTTTATAAAGGGAATTTATTAAGTTGCAAGTTTACAGTTCTAAGGCTTGAAAATGTCCAAATTAAGGCACCTAAAAGAGGTTACCTTCACCCAACAAAGGCTTCACTCAACAGTTGGGAAGGCACATGGCTGGTATCTGCTGGTCCCCTGCTTCCACTTTGAATGGGTGGAGTCACATTTCCATCTAATCAAAAGCTCACACCCACAACTGGGTGTGTTACATCTCTCTGGAGAAACAACCCATTCAAAGTTTCCCACCCTAAACAATAGGTCTAGCTCCACCTGATTGGATCAGGCTTAAAGCATGGCTTTCCTGTGGTACATAATAGTTCCAAACCAGCACATATATGATAGAATATTATTCAGCTTTAAGAAGGAATGACATCCTGATGCATGAAACATGTATGAAACTTGAGGACATTATATTGAGTGAAATAAGCCAGATATAAAAGGATAAGCATTGTATTATCTCACTAATATGAGTTAATTATAATAAGCAAAGTCATAGATTTAGAACCTAGAGTATAGTTTACCAAGAGATAGAATGAGGGTACAAAATGAGAAGCTGCTGCTTAATTTGCATAGAATTTCTAACTGAGTTGATCATAAATGTTTAGAAATAAAGAAAGGTGATGATAACACATTATTGTGAGTATAATTAACAGCACTGAATTGCGTATGAATGGTTGAAAGGGGTACTGTAGGGTTGTGTATGTCACTAGAAGGAAAGCCAGAGGATAAAACCTGGGAGTGTATAAAGTGAACCCATTGTGAATGATCACTATGGTTAATAATACAAATCTGAGAATGTTCTTTCAGAAACTGTAACTATAATATACCACTATTACGAAGTGCCAGTAAAAGTCTGGTTTATAGGAAAAAATACACATAATGCAAACTATGGACTATGGTTAGCAGCAATATTTTAATATTCTTTTCTCAATTGATACAAGGTTGCTACAATAATGCTAACTGTCAATATTAGGGAAATACAAAAGGTATGGGATTTCTTTTTGAAGTAATGAAAATGTTCAAAAATTGATTGTAGTGATGAACGCACAACTCTGTTTATACTATTATGTTTCAAGTGCAGGAAACATAAAATTAAACACAACTAAGACACTAAAGAAGAAAAGGAACACAATTTGATCAAGATATGAATGTGAAGTCAGTTCAAAACAGAAGGAAATGTTACTACTTTCTATCTTACCAACCCTCTAAGCAAAGTTGCTCTATAGACAGGCCAATAGACTGCTTTGAAAGCTTACACATTTATTTTGTGTTTCCTACCTACATTCTAGGGATCTTCAGAAAATATAAATTATAAAAAAATCAATTAACAAGGCTTTATTTTCATCTACAAAGGAAGACCATTTCCTAGTATGGTATTTAGGTTAATTAACATACATAATATATTTTGCAAGCACAAAGAATTATAATTCCTGTGGTAAGAGGAAGGGCATGTAATTTCTAACCTTGCATTATCCCACAAATTAGATGTTTCAGGGTCTTACAGGTTGATTAAGTTGAGCTAGGTAACAAATTAAATGAGTAAAGGATCTTTTGAGGGTCACAGAAAAGAAAACCTTTATCATATATAATAATACTTAAAGACATCACAAGCAAGAAATAATCAGTTTGAGCAAAATCTTAAAATTATAATTATAACTGCTTATGATGAGAATGTAATGGCCCAACTCAGAGTTCTAAGGATTCTAAAATAGTCTTCTATCCAATATATGTACTTTTTCTTCTTCCATTAAAGTAGGATATTTGAATTAAAAATGACAAACTTCCCAAGGGCTTTTCTTCTCACCCTCCCAAATCTCCATTGAGATGTATGACAGCAAAGGAATACAGAAAATATTAACAGAGAAGGACAGGAGAGGAGGCAAAAAGAGACTAAATATTTAAGCAAATTTGTGGAAAATGAAAAAGCAACTGGAGGAGTAAGGAACAGGTAGAAGGCAAAAAATGTAATTTAGTATTGCAGAGGAAAACTCAAAAGAAAATCTAGCCAATTTGCCCCATATAACCTCTAAAAGACACATCACCTAAGTAGACCTAGAAACATGAAAGAAGGTGAGGGTCAGTCACCTTTGAAGTCAGGCCTAAATTCAAGTCCTGGTTCTACCATTTCCTTAACCTTTCTAAGCTTCAGTGTAGCATAAAGATAACAATATCTGTTCTTATAGTGTTACCATGAAGGTGAAATTAGATACAAATGTAATCTCCATTTTTTTTCATGTGTCTTATTTAACAAAATTGCAAACGTGGATTATAGACTTCATGCCCCTTTTCTACCACCCAGTTGTGTTCCATTTAAATATAATTAGGAAAGTAATACAACCCTTTGGAAATGCTAAAACTCTAGCATTAAGTAACCTCCGTTCTAATCCAATTTAGTCACTGATTGGCACAGAAAAGTTAAAGAGCACAAACATCCCAAGCACTAAAAATAAGACAATTTTGTCATTGTTACACATTTGGGTATTAACTGGAATATTAAGAGGTAAAAATGGAAATTGGAAGAGAATCAAAAAAATTCTTCAGTTTGCTCCAACCCACCTTTTCAATTTACTTTCCTGACCTCTTATAAGCCTGCTATATTTTGCAAATTGTGACAGATCCACTCCTTACCCAGCTCTTTGCCCCAGGAGACTGAATGTTATATGGATAATATTCCCTAAAACTCTAGCTCTTTATTGGGTTTGGCCAATATGGAACCCCACCAAGAGATTAGGGAGAGGGAAGAGTGAGATCAGGGCATTTCCTTTTTTGTCTGTCTCCTTCCTGCAAAATTGCCATAAACTGAGTCGCTCCAGGAAATTTCCTCTTAAGATGGTCAGAATTCACAACATTCTCCCTCTGTATTCTAGCAACTGATCCCTCGTTCCTTGTGGCCTAGGCATGAGAGTTGGGTGCTATTAATCTCTCTACCTCTCATACTTCTTTGAACTTCTTTGTGATTCCCCTTCATGTTCAACTTTGAAAACAGCCTTTTTGTAAATAGAACCTATTCAAACTATCCTATTTTGAGTTTGCCATTTGCCCCAACTGGGACTTCTGTCAATATACACAGACTTATACATGCATTAACCTCAGATTAAAATACCCTTCTGTGCAGGTTTGAAAGGAAATATGCCCCCTAGAAAAGCCATGTTTTAATCAAAATCCCATTTCATAAAGGTAGAATAATCTCTATTCAATACTGTATGTTTGAAACTGTAATCAGATCATCTCCCTGGATGATGTGACCTTCCAGCTAAGAGAGAAGCCCTGACTGTGTTCGCCATGTGCCTTCTCACTTGAGAGAGAAACCCTGAACTTCATCAGCCTTCTTGAATCAAGGTATCTTTTCCTGTATGCCTTTGATTGGGCATGCAATACAATAGCTTACATTCAATGCTAGACTATATGTTCTTTTCTAGGGTATAAGTCATATTTTACCCAAAGCATCATAGGTTAAAGACAGCACCTGATAAAAAGCACACACTCAATACTTGTGGTAGATCGTTATTAAAAAAACTTGGAAAAAGTTTTTTTTTTAATACAATAATATTATGAACTGTGCATATGTTTATATAGTTAACAAAAAAGACAGCTTTAAATGAATCAGTTTGGCTATATACCCAAAAGAAAAGAGTGTGAAAACAAAAAATGTATGGTTCTCTATCCTTCAGGAAAGTAGTCTTCTGTCTTTCCTTTTATCTTGGTAGCCTTGATTCCATATTATATTATTTTATTTTAAAAGTATTTTCTGCTTGACAAATTAACTTAAAACCATAGAAAGGGGACATTTACCTGACCGTATAAGCAGCTAGGATATGCCATCTTTTACAAAATGTGTTGAACTGAAAAGACAAGGTCTTTTACAGAGAAAAGAAAGCTATTATTTTGGTGCTTGATAACAGTTCCTTTTTGTTAATGGTTACCAGATAACTCATAAGAGAGACAACCTCAAGTGAGTTATAAAGGTCAATCCCTTGTGCACTGAAATAAATTTTCAAGTTCAATTTAAAACAAGATTTTTAATTACCAAGGTAGACTACCTAGGGACAATTTCAAACTGAAAGGCCAAAAATTTCAAGTTACTTGACTTTTTATAAAGAATTTAATCCCTCTCCGAAAGAAAACACGGCACAACACTTCCCATAAATGAACACCTAATTATATTACCATATTAACATTGTAATAGCATCTAATATTTTCTCACCCTTTGAAACATCAAAAATTTATAAATTATTTGGGCCTAAATTTCCAGTTAATTACCCTCATTGAAATTTTTGGAAAATAATACTGAAGAAAGATCACATATCAGTTTACCTGACACTTGATGAAAATTTATTTGTTTTTAAACCTAGATTTCAAAGCCAAGTAGTAACGTAAAAGTGATCTTTTAAATAATCAAATTATTTCATTGTCAAGATAAAATAAATTTTTCAAGGAAACCATGGTATACTACATAGCACAGTATAGAAAGTAGATGAGATTTGGCTTCAGACCAAACAGCAAATACCTACTTTATATATCAGATCCTCATTAATCAATCATCCCTAGCATTTAATTTCTCCATGTATAGAAATTTATATGGAAAATCATTCCTTCATCATTCAATTAAAAAAAGTAGATTAAGTGTCAGAGCTCACAAAAACTCTCCATTTTAAGAAATTGGTCATAGCACCTAAAATGACAATGAAATAATGAAACTAGTACTTGAATAACAGTTGCTTTGCCTCACAGTTCACAATAAAATCAAGCCTTATAAGCCATGGAACAATCAAGCTATTTGGCTTCTTCCTACAGAGACTGGACCTAAAAATGCCTTTAACATCCAATAAATATTTCTTGAGCACTTACTCTGTGCCACACACAATTCTAAGAACAAGGAATATATAGCAGTATTAAACAATACAGCAAAAGTCCCTGCTCTCATGAGCTGATATGGGCATGGCACACCATACCTTTTCTCTTATTCACCACAGTTTAAAAACAATATTAGCTGACATGCCATGTTAAAAAAGTTATTTATTACAGACAATATGCTCTTCTGGTAACTATATTATATGTGGCAACATTTCTGTAATTTTCATATACACTTATAATTTTGGTATTTGTGAAAAAAACAAACATACCATGTGTTTTGATTTTAAATATACTTTAAACTCTGAGTTAATACCATTAAGTAACAAATGCCAATAAAAATGTCAATTCAGTCACCTGATTTTTATAGTAAATGCTATGAATGCTATTCACATGTCTAAAGAAAGAAAAGGTCCATGGAAATGTTCATCTAATTATATAAGCATGAGCTAAAATCAAGTAAATGTTAAAGAATTTAGATAGTGTCTTGTACAATTAAATTTGCAATCCAGAATCTGGGACCCATCCTACCAGCAACCCTTGAGCAGACAGGAGAGGCAGGCACCGACTGCTCCTCCAGCACAAGGTCAATCAATGCAAAGAGAGTATGGAGAATGCTCCGCCTGCCTATAACAAGCAAGCCCACTGGCTAAAACCAAAGGCACAAGAGCTCCCATGTCAGAGATCAGAAAGGGGAAGAAAAAGGCAAAGTTTGTGCCCCCAAATGCACAGACTTCCAACACAGTATCTGTCCCACATTCATGTGACTCATCACAACACCAATTTTATCAAAACTGTCTCCATAGGTAAAACTCTCTCTACAGTTGGCAATTTAAAGACAGATTTCATTTTCCCACTAAGCTTTCTGCTTTTCCAACCCAAACTTTTGCAATTACTCTATCACTCCTTATGTAGTTTCCAAACTTGTGATAATGATACAACTGATAGGTTTGTTACTTACTACCTGAACAGTTCTGATCTAAATCAAATGCTGAGGCCCCTATTAAATTTTCCTGTATGTAAACATTTAGACTGTCTTTCCCACAATTATCATTCACCAGTTGTACATTATAATACTTTAAATCAAACTTTGCAAATAGAATTAAAAAATAACAGTAAATTCAAATAAAAAGAGGTGGGAGGAAAGTACCTTTAATTTGGATCCATGAGGTACCAGAGAAGATTTATTTTCCTTTGGGGGGATATACAGTTCCCATTTTCCAAAATCCAGTTTTTTATATGGGTACAAAAATGGATTCCAGCCACCTAAAAAAATCCAGAAGATCAGTGAACAACATGATAGAATTAATATTTTATGGATTTCAAGCAAGGCATATGCTACGTACTTTTACAAAATCAAATTATCTAAAAAATATATTGTTTTCAAAACTGTGAATCAAAATACTATCCTAGCCACTTAGATAAAACAGGTTATTCTTTTGTTTGTTTTATTAGAGAAATTATAGGTTTACAGAAAAACATGCAGGAAATATAGACTACAAACATCTTGTATTAGTGTGGTACTTTTATTACAACCGATGAAAGAATATAATTGTACCATTAACTATGGTCCAAAATTTACATCAGGATGAATTATTTTTCCCTTAGCAGATTATTCTTAATTTATTTAGAATTATTTAGTAATGTATATGAAAATTTAACTTTTTGCATATTAAAATTAAAGATGTCATTTTCAATTCTACTTTCAACTGTAATATTTCTATCACAAAAGAATGTAAAATAAAATGATAGGTTCTCTTCAAAAAACAACATCCACAAAGAGAACAATACAAAAAGAGGAATTTATTTTGGGCAATTAGTTAAGAAAAAATGTACTAGTAGACAAAAAATGATCAAAAATAATTAAATTAAATTTATGTCAAATTTGCCTAAATTCATGAAGAGTGAATGAGTAAAGTTAAACTGAGACACACCTCAGAAGGAAAGGTAAAAATTTTAATGAAAAGGCAAGCTACCAACTGAGAGAATACATTTTAATAAATACCTATTATTTATTAAATATTATAAAGGAAAATTGAAATGTGTTAGCCCAGTGGGCCAGCAATTCTACTCTATTTCTCACAAATATGCACAAAAAAAAGGATTTTAAAATGTTTACTGAATAATTATTTACAAAAACAAAAAACTGGAAACTATCACATTTAAATCAACACAAAATGGGTAAAAAATTGCAGTATAATTACACAATGAGCTGCTGTATAATAGCAAGGAATGAGAGTGAACATTTCCATGTCAAATATATTATGCCAAATATAAAAGCTGATTTTAAAACAGTAGCAAAGAATATGATTTCTATGAAGTTTAAGAAAAATGCAAAAGAGTATTATTTAATATTCATGGATACATACGTACATAGCAAAAATGTTAAAACAGAAATGGGAATACTAATAACATTATGTAGTGATTACTACTGGGTAGAGGAAATGAACACACAAGAAACTTCAATAATACCTGTAATATTCTATTTGTTAAGGTGGGTGGTATGCACAGATGCTTACTACATTACTGATTTGTTTATGCTTAAAATATTTCCTGGTATTGAAAAAAAATAGCCCTGTGATACACACTGTGGTGCTATGACGCTAGATTCTCAACCAAGAAGAAAAGTGCATCAGGAAGCCATTCTTTGCCATGTTCTCCTCCTTATATATACCAATGATTTCACCTCATTAGCTCTTAAGGATATTAACTCTCGGCCAATCTGAATATTGGGGGTGGTAAGGAACAATTTTAAATAAGGTTCCTTCTAAATTTTTTCCATCATGAAAGCAACCTGATAATGCCTAAACGCAGTTTAACTTCAGGAGCAAACCCAACAGGCTTTGGGTTATTATACTCCCCTTCCCCTAAATCCTCAATTACATCTCATGTCTAAATTGGTGTGACATTCCCTTTTTCAAAGAAAAGAGTTTAGTCCAAAATTACAGAGGAACAAAAGCTTTGATATATGAACATCTGAATGCTGTAGCACTGTACATGTTTACTGAATTCATTTTAAGATAATTAGTTAAGACAATTAATAAACTTAAATGAAAAGAAGTAGATCTTTTCCTGGTTAGATCAGAAAATAAAGAATACAGTTCATTAGTTCATTCATTCATTCATTCATTATGTATTGCATACTTAAGGTGGGGCCTGTTCAGTATCAAACTTGAAATTGGGGCACAAAATTACAGTCCTATCACATCAAAGTTAAACTGCATAATAGTACATGAAAATGAATCGTAAAAGTTTATAATGTACTCTGTATCAAAAATATTTAAATATAATAATACACTGTTATTTCAAAAGCTAAACTTCAATAAGAAATTTAGATATGCAGATTTATTTAAAAGAATTGTTTTCAGCAATAGAAAAATAAATTTTTTGTTGTTTTTGAACATCAGTTGAACTAGTTCTTTAGTTTGCAGCTGCTTAACTTGACCATTACAATCTACTTAGGCAAGTAAAGTATATATGTGGCTGTAAATTAAAGAAAATACTTTTGCTATCTTAACACTTATCTTATATAATGTTTTAAAGATCTAAAACTCTCTAAGTACATGCTCATTATTTGTAATTCTATTTTGAAGAATAGGTGCTTGCTTTTTTTTCTGTCACTATTAAGAGTTTTGTTTTACCACCACTCCTCCCCACGGAAATCCAGGTACTGACTTTGACTACAAGCAGTTTCTTCTCGGCAAACTCCAGTTTTCATATCAAAAGTCAGAACATCTTCATCTTTCATGCCCCAAACTATCCACTCTACCAAGCATCATAAGCAATGTAGAATGTGCTAAAGATTTCAAAGGGGGAGAGAGGAAGGTTTGCAAGGCATACAAGTATGAGAACTGAAGATTTTTTGCACTAAACAATTCATTTTACCCCTCTTACTCTATAGTCACATCACCACCAGGGTTCCTTCTCTCCTTGACACTTTTTCAATCAATTCAGCTTCAAATTCTCCCTCTTCTTCCTTTATTAAACAATGTTGTTCCATCTTTCCACTGGGAACACAAGTACCAAATTTATCCACTTCTAGCATACTATGGGCATGTGAAAGCTTCTTTCTCATAAAACCAGCTCCTCCTTAAAATGGGGGTCTCAAAATGGCTAATAAAAGGATGAGCTTTTCTCCATAGGATACACACAGCTCAAGATTCAGAAACAAATTTATCAGAAAAATCATTGGATTGGATGTATTATAAACTGAACGTTAAATGCTTAATTAAGAAATTATCATTGAGGCATATCCACATATAAATGCAGAAATCATTTGTTTATATATTATTAAAAATAAATACGAATTAAACATTGCTATAAAACTATTAAATAAAATTGAACTGTTCTGTTTTTAAATAAAATTTTTGATTTAATGAAACAAAAGGCAAAGGAAGAAAAATTTCAAGACATATTTTGGGGGAAAATTTTGCCTTGGGAAGTAAGTGATGTGGCTTTATAACTGAAAATAAAGTAATAACAATCATAATAGCAAGAAACAGTTCTGAGTCAGATCAGAGAATATCTAAAGAGAGTATTTTTTAAATCAAATTATTTAAACTCTTTCACTTTAATCCTATGACTTCTTCCCTGAGCTCTCCAGTACATGAGATAGAATTAATTTTAATTCAGCACTTAGTGCAAATGGTTTCCATAAATAAGTAGGCCTCAAGAATAGGACCAAACGTACCCCACCAAATGTGACAATTATTTGCTTCTCTATCAGGCACAGAACTACATGGTGGGAGTTCTCTAGTTCAGTGGTTTCCAAAATTCAGCTCCTATCAGAATCACTTGGGTTTCTTAAAACACAGATTGCTGGCCCCACTCCCAGAGTTTCTCACCCAGTAGCTATTTTGTGGGCCTAATTTGCATGTCTAGCAAGTTCCCAGGTAAGGCTGATGCTGCTGGTCCAGGGACCATGCTTTCGAAACAACTGGCTTAGTTAATTAGATCAGTATGTTCAGGTGTTCTTTTCTACTTATAGGTCTTGAGTGATTTTCTAGATCAAAACAGATTTACAGACTATCACACAACATTCTAGAGCAACAGGTCAAGGACATTGTGAAATAGAAAATACCAATAATTCTTCAAGGCATATAATACTCACATGAAATTTAGGATTTAGGATTTGGGATTGACACAAGGGTTATAAAGCCTAGGTGGGTAACTAGTGAGACAGATTTAGAAAAGAACTAAGGTATCAAGAATTTTAATGTATCAATGATAAAGTAGCAACAAATGACAATTTAAATATGAAGAAAAAACAGATACAAAACATATATTAACATCATTATGCAAGAAGCTTTTATCAATATCTACAGGTAGCATTTTTTGTAATACACCCATACTTTTTGGTTCAAAAGTATGAGACACTGCACACAAAAAAGCATAAAAATGTGAAGCTTTTAAGTGTTAACATATTAACTCATCTTCCATACTCTAACCTACACAGTGGTAGCTAGAGTCAAGGATCATGTACCCCAGAATAATGTGTTTATTATTGCAGTTTTGGTAAGATTTTAAGAATATTTCTTGCTTGCATACATTATCATATTTTGACATTTTCTAAGACATTGATGGTTATCAAATATATGTTATCTCAAAACATTTCCAAAGCAAACATTTTAATAGGTATTTGATTATCAACAGGCTCAAATTCACTATAACATTTGGTAATGTAAAAATATTCCACTTGTCCATGGACTCAAAACCAAAAGAAAAAATTTAAATTGGGACGTGGAAAAGAAAACGTCTGATGCAGAGTTTAATATGAACTGCAAACACACAATTGGCATAGGCGATCAAATATTACCTAAGGTCACTGCAAAAGGCGCACAAACTCTATATTTATCTCATACCAAGCCACCTTTCTTTTTGTAATTTAATAATCCTCACATTAAATTCTTAAATGTCAGACTCCTTCAGACTCTTTAATTCAGAGGAGACAGTAATCCTCTTCAATACCTCTTAGCTACCAAATTTCTGTAGAGTTTTTGAGTTTAATATAAGCTTTCCTTATTCATGGTTCAAATGGTTCCACCTTAAGACAAAGGGTCTTTCACCTTTTACACTGATGCCCCTGCCATGCCCAGACCTCACCAGGCAGTAAGGTAACACCCCTGAATTGTGGAAAGCAGGGCTAATAAAAGGTCAGTACCAGATCAAATAGCAGACGTCAATTCGATAGCTGTTGTTAAATATTTAGAACATGCCCTCTTGAGGCAAGTAAATACCCACCTCATCATACAATATTATTTGTTTCATTTCAAGCTCTGCATCAGGCAGAATTTATGGATAATATTAATACTTGTTAGGATGAAAGTTTGGTGACTGCTCACATTCATGAAAGCATCCACTCCGCTCCCAAAAAGTCATAAAGGCAAGGAGTAGAATTTCTTATGGCACTGACTTTATGGGGATTATGGGAGAACAATATCACTTTTGAGGACGGGGGACAGCAGTCCTTGCTGTCATATACACCTGTGCATTTTTTATCTTTTTTCCTACCCTTCAGATATTCCTTCCCTTCATCTAGACACCCAGGAGTTATTTTTCTTCAACTTCCACTGGCAGCAGGCACCCTTTGAATGAGTTTAAGTTTCCAGGACTATTTTTTTAGAGGAAACTACTGTTTCCTCTAAATTTAGGTTACACGGGCTTTCAAGAACATGTTAATTTAGGTCAGATGGGCTTTTCAAGAACACATCTCCAGAGTATGGCAGAGTCTCACTAACTTCAGAATGAACAGAATCCTAATACCTCATTATTTTAAAGAACAATAGTGCTCATTCCCTTTCTAGAAACTGAGAAATAAATAAAATAGAAGAAAATGGCTCCACGATCAACAATATCCTGGCAAATGTAATTTTATGGAATTAAACATGCCTCTTTACTGCAAAATAGTGTTTTTGTTTATACATTTTGTGTACGAAAAGCAATGATAAATGAATATATGTAGTAGCTTGTGATTTTAAAAAGCATGAAATTATAAAACAAAAACGAACTGAAAACATTACTTATATGGGGAGGTAAAACACATAACTGTAGCTTTCTACAATTGTACCCAGTAATATTTTGACTTTAGAGCCAGGTAAACCATTTATAAAATTACAATATTTTATAAGCTAAAAAAGGAGAGAAAAGGGGGGGAAATTTCTCTAAAAATTGAAACAAACTGAAATAAATGAACCTAACTGCATATTGATACTGGCATATCTGGGAAATTTGCATCCAGACTGAATATAAAGAAATTTGTTCATTTTCTTAAGTGTGATAATAGCATTGTGCTTATGTTAGGGGAAAAAAAAGTCTATCATTAGGAAAAGCATAATAATGATTAATTGTCATGTTGTCTGAAATTTGCTTTAAGATACTCTAAGAAAAAAATTAAAGGTACACGGGGCAGGGGAATATAGAAAACAATATTGCCAGAATATTGATAATTGCTGAACTGGGTAGTAAAAACATATATGTTCATATCTGTTTTTCTATACATTTGGTAATTCCCATAATAAAAGCTTAAAAACTAATATTATGAGGTTGAGATACACAAATACTTTTCCAAGTTTCATTCCTTGTTATCAATTATAAAAAGTGACATCAGGCAAAGGGTGTTAACATTTTAATTTGTTTAAGGATTTAAAAACAGTTCAACAAACTACTTTCTGGGTTGAGACTTTCAATTCATCCTCCCACCAGAGGCACCTGAGAGTGTTCAACTACCCACAGCCTCATCAACACCAGGGATTATCATTTTAATAACAAGCCATGCCTGCCTTGCTCAACCAGAGTTCACTAA
Organism: Tamandua tetradactyla; assembly: GCF_023851605.1. Lineage (NCBI taxonomy): Eukaryota > Metazoa > Chordata > Mammalia > Pilosa > Myrmecophagidae > Tamandua > Tamandua tetradactyla. The sequence continues at coordinate 65,250,982 of NC_135336.1, read as the reverse complement.
GAGAATTAAGCTTTAATGCCCTAAGGCATCCAGTGCATGTAATAAACTAACTTTTTTTCAGTGCATCTAGGATAGTACTTTTATGAACCATCCTTGAGAGAATTAAGAAGTCACTCAAATAATTTTCTGTGTTCTGTAAATGATCAGACTCACAACCAGCATAACAAAAGCTGCCTCTCATTGTTGTCCTAATCAATAGCTTTTGATGCACAGTGTTTTCATTTATTTTCAAAACAGGCTATAATTGTAACTCTGATTATTCACTCGAATCCTATCGTTCTTTGGAGGAAATGAGTGTGTGGGTATTATATTTCCTTTTTTAAACTTTTTCATTAATTTCTAGTTGTAGTGATATGGAGTTCGTACTGTGGCCTACTTTGTAGCATAATACAGTGACAGTCAAAGCATTTTTGACTTACCCATATATTTAATTTTAACAGCAAAAAACATTCCATTATCTTAAAATAAATTTTAAGAAGAACTATGACAGAAACTATATATAGTTTTATATAGTTCCTTATGAAGAAACTATATAAAACATATGAAAGCAAAGCTGGTCTGTTTGAAGTGCCCCTCCCTGGCAGGGCTTCCTCCTCACATCTCACCTTTCCTCTCAGTACCACCACTCAGAACTCAGTTCTTTATTCCACGTTCTCTAGATTCTTAAAAATGTATAATTTCATTTTATTCTAATTCTGCATTTATTTTCAGTTTACAGGATCCACCACAAGCCAAAGGAGTGCATTAAATTCTATCATGACAACGGGGCCTGACAATTGATTCACTTCCTAAAAATTCTTGCCATCTTTAACTTGACCAAAAGTATATGTTATTTGAGAACTAAGTAAAATGGCATTTATCTGTACTATAGCTTATATCATTTATCTCTCTGCCTTTTTACCAAGTTTGGTCTTGGTCTCTGGACTGTATTGTATTTTATAATCCTTCAATGACAGATTTTCTATGGCACTTGAAGCAGAGGGAAACAAAAGATTAAAGTTGAGATGAGGAACACTATATATGAATGATATATTATATGAATATATAAAGAACATAGAAAATGGCAAAATAGGCAAGGAGTAGGTAAGAGCTGATAAGACAATACGGTTGATAATCAGAAGCAGCAACCGGTTTTCCCATGGGCCAAGAATGGCTTTTGATTATGTTTTAACTGACCAATATGGTATTGGGCACCCAAATGTATACGTATTTTAGAAACAGTTTCTAAATAATTTCACAAAAATATTTAGAAAAAGGGATTATCCTGCCAACAAATATTTGGACACAAGTAGGAGAATTCTCTTTATAAAAAGAGTTCACTGTTGTCTTCTGTCTTACTATCTTTTATAACAACCCATTTGTGACTTGCCTGGCTTCAACTGGATTTGAAATTAGGAGCCTTCCTCTAAACAATAAAACACAATCTTTTATCTTAAATTGTTCCAGCATAACCTGTCACAGGTTTAGGGGAGGAGGAGGGACCTACGATAACAAGGAAAGCAATTATATAGGCCCCCTCCTTTAACATATGATTCCATATGAAACTATACCAATGAAGGTAAAATAATAGCTAGCAACATAACAGATTTTGAATTAAGAAGGGAGAGTGAAGAAGTGGGCCCTTTTTTCCTCAATTCCTAATAAAATGAATAAAAACACAATTATGCTTGAATATCACAAATTCACAAGCACTGACAAAACAAGGAAAGGAAATATTAAAACATTAAGTTTGAAAACTACTAGCCTAGGAGAAAAAATTCCTTACGTTGATTTAACAACCCACATACTTTACCCTGCCTATACTCTCAAAATCTGTATGGAAAAAAAGATCATTCTCACCAATACCTTCCAATACCTCCCTATCTGGAAAGAAGTGGACTGATGGGATCAGTAGACAAGTTTTGGGGGAAAAAGTTCAGAAAAATCTCTTTGTAATAGAAGTACACAAACCACCTTGAGAAGAGGCAAAAGAGCTCCTGAGATAAGTCATCTCCCAGACATCCTGCTGAGCTAGAGTAAAAATTTAGGATTGGAAGAACAGAATCTGAAAGAATTGAAGAGATCACAGTAGCAGAGCAGAATCCAAGACACCCAAAGCTATACCCAATCCCGACTCTCCATTCTCTTTGCGTGCACTTACTTGACTTTAAAAAAAAAAGAAAAAAGAAAAAGAAAGAAAGCAACATTCAACAAACAGCAACAATAACCTTTCAAACCCAGATTAGCAGTTTTGTGGAAAAATAACCAACACAGGCATATCGATTGATGATGATGATGATGTGAGAACATACCTTACACACTAGGAGAGTCCTAAAAGGAAAACAAATCTAAAATTTATCAAACAATCCACACCCTCAAGAAAAAATTATTTGAGCAGGGACTACCTCAGAACTCATGACACAGAAATGGAGAGTTTTATTGTGGAAGTAAAGTTATAATAACCACTACAATAGCAAAAACCAGAATGAGCTGGCTGCAGTGGTGGCCAGAGCAGTTGTTCTTAGTGCTTTACATTCAATATCTAATCCAATTATCACAAAAGCTCTATAAAGTATTACAATTTTCATTGTACAGATAAGGAAATATGTTCAAAAAGAGAAAGTAAAAAAGCCATTTTCCCGTAGTCATTAAGTGACAGAACCAAGATTCAACTCTCTGTTTGTCTGAATTCTGTGCAGCTTTTAGTGTGCCTGTCTGTGTGGCTTTTATTTTCTATGAGATGTGAATGACATATACTGAGCTCCTAAGTGGATTTTACGTTTGAATTATCAATTACAGTTATTCTTCCAAAATCTTACACCTTAGAGAAGTTCAAGAGAATGTTTGCAAGTCTTGAAAATGGTAGGCAGGTCTATGGCAAGTACACCAGAGAAAGAGCTAAGTTTGTCTATAAAAATGCAAGGGTCCCTGGACCTCTGTGCTGGAACAAGTCAAGCAAGTGATAGAGCAGGCTGTCCCTGAAGAATTCAACCTTAAATATCAACAAGAATTTCATCAGTTTTCACATTCTGCCAACCTTGAAGTCATGGCCTTGTAGAGGACAAACAGAAAAGAGAAAGAGGGTAGCAGCAAGACAAGAGAGAAAGAGAAGGAGAGAGAAAGAAAAAAAGATGATTCCATTCCTCATGTAGCTTTCTGTATCTCCACAAAGATGCAAACTTATATATTGCCTACCCTGTAGCAGAAAACCGTGTTTTCTGTATCACAGAGAAAACTGGAGTAATTGGGCAAGGACTCCCACAGCTTTCTGCCTTCAAACCTATAAACTGATAGCTACAGCCATCTTTACTTCCTTCCCTTTGGTTGTATGGAAGAGGGGTTATTCTCTTGCCCAAGACTAAGTCATTGATCTCATCTTTTCTTTAGCTATTTTTTTTTTCAATTATTTTCAAAATTTCTCTCTTTAGGCTTTTTATCTCAGCATTCAAATATGAAGAATTGATGTGTTTGCTAATTCTGAATAACATAATGACAACAAAGGAAATTTCACTTTTGATCCAAGTGTGATGGTTAATTTCATGTGTCAACATGGCTACCTTGAACTATCCAATTGTTTGATCAAACACTGGCCTGCTTGTTACTATAACAGAATTCTGCATATGGTATTTGCATCCTTATTTAATTGATCACATCTACAATCAATTAATGACATCCACAATCACAAAGCAAATGCCCTCAGCAATACTGATAGTCTTCTCATCCAATCAACTGGAGGCCTTAAAAACCAGAACTGAGGATTCCAAAGGTCATTAAGAAGAATTTTTGCCTCAACTTCAGCATTGGCTCTTACTAGAATTTCCAATCAACCTGATTTTCCTTGGGAATTATATACTTCAATATCACCTCTATCAGAATCTCCAGTTTGTGCCCTGGCCTACCGAGGTCAGACTCGCCAGCCCCCACAATAGCATGAGGCAACTCCTTATAATATATATCCTGTTGGTCCTATTTCTTTGTGGAACCCTGACTAATACACCAAGTTTACCCTCTGGTTTGCCCGCCAAGAATGGTCCAATTTCATGACTACCATTTCCACTTCCTCATATCTCTTTAGCCCTTAAAATTTTTCTGAAATATTCTGACAAAAGTCACCAGGTACATCAAACCTTCCAATCCCAAATGTTCTTGTCAGACTTCAATTTACATGAGAGTTCAAGGCATTTGAAAATTCTTGGTGACTTCTCTTTTGACCTCAGCGATAACCCATCTCAGTTGATTCTCCTGAACCACAACAGTGAAAATGGAGATGAGAAAAAGGGAATATATTTGAAAGCTATTTCAAAGTTCAAGTTGATAAGAAAGTGTCTAGTTATTAGGGATGACTGAAAGAGATAATTCCTCGCTTGGATAGTTCCTTAAACCTGTAAGGAATATGAAAGAAAGGATAGAATTTAAAGAAATGAGTGAGGTCAACAGCATCTAATACTGAAAATAGGTTAAGTAAAGAAAAGAGCCATTGAATTGAGGGAAGCAGAAATAAAATGGGAAACACATATGCATGGGGGCATTCTGATTTCTCTTCCACTATTTTTCATTCTTACTACAAAAAATACATATATATTCTGGGTAGAATAAAAAAGAAAAAATATAGAAAAAATTAAGGAAGACTCTACAATACTCATAAAGCCCTCTATTTATTAAGGTCTTAGGAAAAAATCTCTTTTTTCAATATACTGTTATTTCTATGCATATACATATGCATGTGCACATAAAATGAATTATCTATAAAGATATGTGTACCGACAAATTTTGTAACTTACAATTTTGTAACTATTTGTTAACATACTATATAATCAGCATAGCCCCTATCAATATAAACCCATTTATAAAGAGTATAAATAGATATGTACTTATATATGGTATAAATGGGTATGTATTTATAAAGGGTATAACCCAACCTGGCTGCTTGGTAAAGTTACAAATCAATAGCCTCCAACCCAGATCTTAGAATCAAATCCAGGCCTGGGACCTAGGAATCCATATTTTATGAAGCTCCCTAATTTTTCGTTATGCACACAGGTTTAGTAACAAATGAGCCACAATATAATTCTAGAAATCTGACAAGAAAATTGGGGGAAGGATTTTATTTATTTTCCTAATGCATTTAAGGAAGGAGAGCTTTGAGCAACTTCAGGCTAAGAGAAAAGTGGCAGAAGAGAGAGATTTACAGGAAAAAGAGGAGGTAGACAGATTTATCATATTAGACTCAAAAATGAAAAGAATTCAATGTATAGTTTAGTGATGTCAATTTCTTCTACTGACTTTTGAAAGCATAAGTGTACAAGTTTGAAACTATGATGTACCCCAGAAAAACTGTGTTTTAATCCTGATACAATCTTGTGGGGCAGTTGTTTCTTTTAACCTTGATTCAATACTGTACAGTGAAAACCTTTGATTTGATTATCTCCATGAAGATGTGGCATGCCCAATTGTGGGTGTGGTCTTTTGATTAGATGGAGATGTGACCACCCATTCAAGGTAGAACTTTAGTCTGCTATAGTCCTTTAAAAGCGGAAACATTTTAAATATAAATTCTCAGAGAACAGTTGCTTCAGTGCTGACAGAGACAAGGATGTTTGGAGATGCTTGGAGTGTTGACAGAGAGAGCAGATGCCTAGATATGAGCAGGACCCAGCAGACATCGCTATGTGCCTTGCTATGAGACGCTAAGCAAGCCGGAACCCAGAGTTGTGTCTCAGAGGAGCTACGTGAAGGCCCACAGATGCTTATAGAGGAGACCACAGGAAACAGAGGCTCAAAGTAGTGAAGCCCAGGAGCAAGGGACAAGCAGATGCCAGCCACGTGCCCTCCCAGCTGACAGAAGTGTTCTGGATGGCATCAACCTTTCTTGAGTGAAGGTAAACTCTTTTTGGCACCTTAATTTGAACACTTTCATGGCCTTAGAATTGTAATTTGCAACTCATTAAATTCCCTTTCTAAAGGCTGCTCCATTTCTGGTATACTGCATTACGGTAGCTTTAACAAGCCAAAACAATAAGGAATGGATGAATATAGATACAGAGATCCCTTTGGAGAAATGAAGTAGAAGTTGATTTTTTTTTCCTTTTCTGCTGGCTGCTATTTTCTCTGAAAAGGAGGACCAAGTACTATGCTAATAAGGAGAAAACATTGAAATAAGAGATGAAAGTAATGGTGAAACTGAAATAGCCATTGTAAAGAATGGAAGAGACCTTATACTCAAAGCACAAGCAATGAAAGGAAAGAAAAAACAGATAAATGGAATCTCCTCAAAATAATACTTTTGTTTGTCAAAGGAATGTCAAAAAAGTAATAAGGCAGCCTACTCAATGGAAGACAATATTTGGAAATCATGTTTCCAAAAAGGCTTAACACCCAGAATATATAAAATTTCCAAAAAGGTTTAACACCCAGAATATATAAAGAGATTCTACAACTCAACAACAAAAAGACAACTCAATTAAAAAATGGGCAAAAGACATGGACAGACTCTTTTCCAAAGAAGAAAGACAAATGGCTCAAAAGCATATGAAAAGATATGCAATTTCATTAGCAAATCAAAAACCACAATGAGCTACCGTCTTACTCCTACTAGAATGGCCACTATCAAAAAACAAAACAAAACAAAACAAAAAAAACAGAAAACAACAAGTACTGGAAAGGATGTGAAGAAATAGGTATCTTATTCACTGTTGGTAGAAATATAGAATGGTGCAGCCACTCTGGAAAGCAGTGTGATGGTTCCTCAGGAATCCAAGTATAGAATTGCCATATGATTCAGCAATCCCCTTGTTAGGTATATACTTGGAAGAACTGAAAGCAGAGACACAAACAGAAATTTGCACACTGATAAGAGTATTTTAGAGGCTTATTCACAATTGCCAAGTGATGGAAACAGCCCAAATGTCCATCTAATAACAAGTAGACAAACTGTGGTATATACTTATGATAAAAAACTATGCAGCTGTAAGACAGAATAAAGTCATGATGCATGCAACAATGTGGATGAACCTTGAGGACATTATGTTGAGCAAAATAAGCCAAGAACAGAAGGACAAATACTATATTATCTCACTAATATTAACTAACCATAATGAACAAATTCTGAGATTTAATTTGAGAAGACAGGTTATCAGGAGATAGAAAGAGGGTAGAGATTGGGCATTTGATGCATACGAGTACAAAATGTTAAACAAGATAAATTATAAAGGTTCATATGGACAGCATAATACTGTACCACAATATTGTAAGCATCATGAACAAAGCTGAGCGTGAATATGTTTCAAAGAGGAAGGCTAGGGCATGTATGGCACCAGAATGAAAGCTGGAGGATAAAAACTAGGACTGTATAATTTAACGAAACCTAGACTGGACAATGATTGTGGTTAATTGTACAAATATAAGAAAGTTTTTACATGAAAGAGAATAAATGTATGTCACTGTTACAAGGGTTAAAAATTATATGGTGCATCGAAAAACTACAATTAACATAAACTAGGGTCTATAGTAACATTGCAATATTTTTTCAATAATTGTAACAAAGACAATATACCAATTTTATTTTGCTAAAGCTGCCAGGATGCAATATACGGAAATGGATTGCCTTTTATAAAGAGGATTTACTAAGTTACAAGCTACAATTCTCAGGCCATGAAAATGTCCAAATTAAGGCACCAACAAGAGGATATCTTCACTCAAGTAAAGCCGGCAGAGTCCAGGGCTTCTCTGTCACATGTCAAGGCACATGGTAACATCTGCTATCCTCCTCTCCAGGCTTCAGGTTTCAAACAGCTCTCTCAGTATCTCCAAGTGTCTGTGTCTGAGCTTTCTCTAAAATGTTCTCCTCTTAAAGGACTCCACAGTAAGGAATTCAGATCCATCTTGAATGGGTGGGACACATCTCCACGGACACAACCTAATCAAAAGATACCACCCACAATAAGACTGTACCTACCATATTGGATTAAAGGTGCATGGCTTTTCTGGGGTACATAACAGTTTCAAACCAGCACAATATCAATGCTAAATGTCAATAAGAGGGGCATACAAGGGAGGGGTATGGGTTCTTTCTTCTTTCTTTTCAGAAAAAAAAGAAATGTTTTCAAAAATGTGATGGTGAATGCATAACTCTGTGATTATACCAGAAGCCACTGATCATACACTTAGGATGGATTATAAAGTGTGTAAATAAAACTGTTTAAAAAAATAAAAAGAAAACTACACATGCTGGAGAAGATGTAGAGAAAGAGGTATACCTATTCATTGTTGGTAGGCAGGAAAGTAGAATCATACAGACTCTTTGGACAGTAGTGTGGTGGTTCCACAAACAGCTAAGTATAGGGTTGCCAAATGATCCACAACCCTGTTCCTAGGTATGTACTCGGAAGAACTAAAGCAAGAACACAAATAGACATTTGGACACCAATGTTTATGGTAGTATTATTCATGATTGCCTATGGATGAAGGCTACCCAAGGGTCCATTGACTGATGATCAGAAGGGCAAACTGTAGTATATACATATAGTGGAATATTGTGTGGCTGCAGAAAAGAATGAAGTTGTGAATGTATGCAATGAGGTGAATGAACTTTGAGGACACTATGTTGAGCAAAATTATGTAGAAACAAAAGGATAAATATTGTATGGTTTCAGTAAAATGAACTAACTATAATGAGTGGACTCTGATCATTTAAAAGCATAGGTTATCAGAAGAAAGAAAGTGGGCAGAGATTGGGCAACCAATGTTTAAGGAATATAGAATGCTCAATAAGGTTCATTGTAAAGGTATGGAAATGAATACTCTGTAAGGGTAGAACAATACTATAAGTGTAGTTACCAAAAAAAAAGTGTGAGTATGGTTGAAAAAGGAAGGCTAGAGTTGTGTATGTCACCAGAAGGAAAGCTAGAGTGTTAACTTAACTAGAGCTTTGACAACACCAGAGCAGAGATTCTTTCCAGGTTTGGAGTCTCGCTGCAAGAAAGAATTCCAGGATGAAAAGCAAGTAGCAGAAAACAGTAAAGTTTCTTGAAAGGTTAGCACATGCTAGAGAAATTAGAGCAGATAGGCTCAAGAGAGAGACACACCCCAACTGGAGAGGATTTAGCTTCTTTTATAGGGAGGTTTTGCCAGCAGTGATGTTCCATCTGGACCTTTGAATGCCAGGTGTCCTTGCTTCAAGAAGAGATAACTATCGGTGCTTGTGGAACTCTGTAATATACTAAAAGTTTGTTTTGGGCACAGAGTTTAACAATCTTAATGATCTCAGGCTTTCTGTTATTAACTAAGAGTCTGTCTCAGACCCATGATTTTACAAGCTTTATGGTTTTGGGGTGTTTCAGGGCTTTAGGGGAAATTATTGTTTTAGGAAGTTTGCAGTTGTGCATTAACTCTTTCAGAGCTGGACAGGAAGCCAGGGACCACAGCCTCAATAATCTATTCCATCCTACCTCAAGAGGATAAAAACTAGAGAAACCCAGAGTGGGCAATTATGGTGAGTAATTTTATAAATAAAAAAGTGTTCTTACGTGAACTAGAACAAATATAATCCACCATTACAAGGTATTAATAATAGGGTAAACTAAGGTCTTTAATTAACAAAACATTGCAATATTCTTTCATTAATTGTAAGAAAGACATGATACCAAAGTTAAATGTCAATAATGGGGGATATAAGAAGTACAGGATTATTTTTTATTCAGAAGAAATGAGAATGTTCTTATATTAACTGTATTGGTAAATGCATAACTTTGTGATTATACCAACAGACACTGATTGTACACTGAGGATGGACTGTATGGTATGTGACTAAAAAAAAAAAAATAGAAGAAAGGACTAGGGAGAGGTTAATTGTAAACTAGTGTTATGCAAAAGTCTTCCATGCACTATTCAGCGGTCAGGAATCTGCAAAAGCAGCAGTTTCCTCGGCTCTGTGATTTTTCTCAAGGTGTCTAGAAGCTTCATAGTAGATGGACCAAATTGCAGATTTACAGGGTGTGGTGGTTTGGAGGTATGTACCAGAAAAGAAACATGTTCTTAGTCTTGTTCTATTCTGGTAGGTGTGAAGTCTTTGTAAATGTGATCTTTTTTTAAAATTTTCTCTTTATTTCCTCTTTTTTTTTTGTAAATGTGATCCTTTGATTAGGATATTTCTGTTAAAATGTGGACCAACTGGGTGGGTCTTAATATGATTACCAAAGGCCTATGTGGAAGGTCACAGAGAGAGAGAATGGTTGAGAGAGGGCAAGAGTAGATGTCAAACAAAAGGGGTCGTGCCAGAAAGCATCGCTGACCTAGAGGTCTCATTCTGCAATAACTGGCATTGACGATCTTGGAACAGAAAAGTACTGCCATAACAATCTTCAGATTTTTACATAATAAATTGTGATAATGCCTTCCAACAACTCACTCTGTACCCCATCAGCAGTCTCACCTCATTCCCAACTAACTGACTGATTGCTACCCCATCACGTTCCCTAAGAATATCAAGACTTCTAGGAAGGCGAGTCAGGTTAACAGATCCATAGGTATATATGTGAGAAATAAATACAGTTGTATCACACTGAATTTGGGGGTAGTGGGTTATACGGCATTACTATGGCTATCGCTGACTTGTACATGAAGTGGGACTGATCACTATCTGAACTCCCACAAGTGGCCTAAACCTATAATCTGCTACAACACTAATGACATTTGACTATATTCATTTGTTTATTTTTCCCTCCTTGCACATCTGAGCAGAAGGATCAAATTTTATTCTTCTTTGTACCCCAAGATCTAGTTCAGGACCTTCCACATAATAAGCATTGTAAAAGCATTTGCTGAAAGAACAGATTTTCAATTTTTTATGCCAAATCTAGATCATATTAAAATAAGTTCACCACTGAATTTTTTTAAAACGAACAGAACACCTATTTTTTAAATTTGCAGGTGAAAATAAATAGTTACATTTTAATAAGACTCCATTGTACACTAAGATTGCATTTAGCAAGTAAAATAAATGCTAAAAAACATAAAAATCTAGGTGGTTCCTTTCTAGTACTATTTCCAGTTAACAAGGATTATAACCAGATTATGTATACATAGCTTAAAATCAAAGCCCATAGCCATTAAAAGAAACCTGAAAGGATTTATTTGTTGCATTTTAAGACAACTCAATTTTCTCTGTTATTGTTCTAAATGCTATAAATATATATGCCTTATTATATATATACTTATATGTATATTATATAATCAAATACCACTCAAAAAGGGGGTCTTCTAAAATGCTTAATAGGCTATTAATACAAAGATAAGATTTACAAAAATGCTTAACTATTTATATCCAAATGCTAATAGTATCTAAAATAGAGCGCTATATATGATTTCTACTTTAATAACACATATAGGACGCAATTCATTAGGCTAAGCTCCTTCTCTGAAATCCCAAATCCAAGAAAAATTGAATCGCTTTTAAACAAACTGATGTGTTTATTAGATCTGTGGGGTGTAAGAAAACTTCAATTGCTACTCTATGTCATGCTGACATAGGCATAAACTCTCAGGTTAAACTTCTTTCTTTGTAGTACAAGTTTCAATTTGGATTTTAAAAAGCTTGAGGCCATCAATTTTCACATCTTTCCCCACTCCATTTCAGAAATCAGAGACCCAATTTCAGGAAAATATTGGTAAGTTATATGGAGGCTTAACACATTCAATCATAAAACTGACTTGCCATTAAGGCAGTTTCATTAACATTAAGAACATATAAACCACTTACTACTACCAGGTTCCCTAGTTTCTCATTTAATAGCTATTTATTTAAAGCCAAACAATGTGAATAGTCATTTCTTTTTAACTATTCTACTGAATAGATTCAAAACCTCTTAAATTTGAAATAAAATCATTAAAATGTCAATTTAACCAACTGCTAGCACAGCATGCAAGGCTCTGTTCTCTCATCTTACACTCTCACCTATTACTGGAGCATTAGGCAACTTCATCATTTTTTAACAGACTAAGCTGTTGGTCATCTAACATATTAGGCCTATAAATCTGCTACCTTGGAGACAGAGCAATGTCTGCTTTCTCTGTGCCTTCCCCCGTCTCCACAATTAGGTCCTACCTGAGACCATGTGAACTTAAGATCTCTAACATCAAATACATATGCAATAACCAACCAAGGTCATATGCACATTCCCTTAGCCCTAACCCCATATGTGCATTCTCACTCTCTAATTCTTCTCATTAAAGTTTCCAAAGAAATGAATGAATCAGATCTCAGGTTTATCATTATCAATCAAGGAAGACAATAAGTGCTAGATACGCAAATGTCAACCACAAAGTAATAAAGCAGAAACTTCTCCAGCTCCAGTATTTTATCAGGCACATAGCAGAAAATCAATACTTGTGCATTACATAGTTGTCAGAATTACTCATTATTTATAGTTACACATAATATGCCTGTTTAAACCCATATAGTGATTTTATCCACATAAAGTGTTTACTAAATGTTTGCAAATCATTTCATCTTCTTTGCACTCATGATTACTTACAACAAGCTATCTCCAAACCATTTCATAATAGTAATAAACTATGAAACATATTTCCAAAAATGGCTACCTGTTTTAAAACAATAGGTTAAACCACATATGTATCTCTTTATTGGCCCTACACTAGTGTTCTAGTTTGCTAGCTGCCAGAATGCAACACACCAGAGACAGATTGGCTTTTAATAAAAGGGGATCTATTTTGTTAGTTCTTCAGAGGAAAGGCAGCTAACTTTCAACTGAGGTTCTTTCTTACATGAGAAGGCACAGGATGGTCTCTACTGGCCTTCTCTCCAGGCCTCTGGGTTCCAACAATGTTTCCCAGGGTGACTTCTTTCTGCATCTGCAAAGGCCTGGGCTGAGCTGACAGTGATGAGATGAGGTATACTGAGTTGCTTGGGCTGTGCTACATTGAGCTCTCTCATTTAAGCACCAGCCAGTTAGTCAAACATCATTCATTGCAGTAGGCACACCTCCTAGCCGACTGCAGATGTAATGAGCAAAAGATGAGGTTTTGCTCAAAACCACGTACCATTGGCTCATGTCCACAACAACAGAACTAGGCACGTTCACCTGGTCAAGTTGACAACTGAATCTAACTACCACAACTAGACATTACAGTTGTTTGTAAGTGTGATTAGATCCTACTAAAATAACTCAACCACCCACCAAAAACCCACTGTCCTTCCCCTATGATAATGCATTCAACAGTTAGATTTCCATCACAGTATGTATGTATGCACGTGAGTTTACATGTCTGTATATTTATTTTCACACATAGATACACCACTTTTGTGTTTTGTGTATGTATGAGTTTTAAAATAAATGAGACCATATTCAGCATTATGTTTTGCAATGTGATTCTTATCTTTCTGTACACCACCATATTCAATTAATCATCAGGTCTGTCATCCAACAAATAAATAATTTTTCTTGAAGCTTTCTTCAAGGTTAGTTTCACAGCACCTTAAAAGGTGACGTTAATGCAATAGGAACAATCCAGTAAACTATTTGGGATAGATATAACCAAATAAATTTGGATTCAAAAAGTGGTAGGCAAAGATAAAAATGATAAGATGATAAAAATAATATTGATATGAGTTGGGTATCGTCGCATAGTATGAAATCAAGAGAGAAGAGAATTTAAATACAGAATTTAAATGAATTTGCTTTCAAGTAAGTCACTTTTTTTTAATTTTCCTGTTCCACAACTCAAAAGTAAGAATGTAAAACAGTTTATTATTTATATACACATCTAACCCTACATATTATATACATTTTAATATACATATACAAACACAAACACACACACATATAGATGTCTATAGTGTAGGCTATAAAATTAGCCAGAAAGTATAAGTTATCTGCTAGAGACATAAACCTGGGCTTCAGATGTAATTACATGTAATTGAAGGTTAAGAAATTGGGATGTTTTCTTCCACAGAGCTTCCACAGAATGAATATGTATAGAATAATTGTAGTTAAAACCTCCAATTATGGTTTACCAGCTATGGTGACTTGTTGGCAGGTTATATAACTTTTGAACTTGAATCCCCATATATGTAAAATATATATAATAAGTCTCCATTAAGGAACACTTCCCCCATAAAGGGAAGATTAAACACTGCAAAGAAAATTTGCAAATGAAATCACTTTCTCAGTGCTGTGGTACTAAACCCTTTTTAGTACCCACTGTTCCTATTGCACAGTGATTACAGCAGAGCCAAAATTATTTGAATAAAATCCTACCTCTGTACATATTAGCAAGTACAACTTCCAAAGTTTAAGTCTCAACTTGCTCATCTGGAAAATGAGAACAATAATAGTATATAAATCACTGGGCTATTGTGAAGATTAAATGAAACTATGTATATCAAATCCTTATCGAATAGCAAGCGCTCAGTATATGTTAGTTACTAGTTGTATAATATGTTTATATATATATATATATAAAATATATATATCCTCCTTGAAAAGATCTCTCTCCTATATGTACTATGATAGGACACTCTCCGCACTTTCCTAATGCTAACTTTCTTCTCTCAAGCTCCTCACCTTACTCCTTATCTCACACCTCCAATCATGGTTTTTTTAACGGTTTTATCTTCAACTCTCTACCACTGTTCTCCCTGAGGCTTATAAACAAAAATACTGAAACATGGTGAGGGGATAAACCCAAATTCTATAGCAAAGAATATAAAAAGAAACATTTTAGCCTAGAAAATTTTTAAAGTAGGCTTTACCAGATACAGTCAACATGTTTCATAGAAAGACTTTGTTATGCTTTCAGTTTTGGAAAATACCACCACTTCTACAATAAGTCGAGCAAGAGAGTCAACACCTTTAAAATATGAGACAGCAAAAGAATGTTTTAACAGACTAAATGGTGATGTAATTATTACCCACTTGAATGTTGGAAAATACCTGACAAAGGTAAAAATGAATTAGTGAGAAAACAATTATTGTGAATCTACTAGATGGCAAGTACTGTTCCAAGAGCTTCTGCATACACAATTTCACCTGAACTTAAATGCTGCATACCACTGTACATAGCAGGCTCTTAATATGAGGCTGATGATGAAGGTGTTATGCCACATTGAAAGGATGTATGTACCCTAGAAAAGCCATGTTTTAATCCTAATCCCATTTTGTAAAGAGCAGCCGTTTCTTTTAATCCCTATTCAGTACTGAATGTTGGAAATTTTAATTAGATTATTTCCCTAGAGTTGTGACTCAACCAAGAGTGGTTGTTAAACTGGATTAGGTGGAGATTGTCTCCATTCATTCTAGGTGGGTTTGGAAAAGTAGAAACACTTTGGAAAAAACTGGAAAATCTGAGAAAGCAGAGAATGACATAGCCATGAGAAGCAGACAGTCCATCTGCCAGTGACTTTTTGAGGTGAAAAAGGACTTTGTCTCCTGGGAAGCTTCATCAAACAGGAAGCCAGGAGAGAAAGGTAGCAGATGATGCTGTGCTCGCCATGTGCCCTTCCAGCTGAGAGAGAAACCCTAACCATGTTTGCCATGTGCCTTTCAACTTAAGAGAGAAACCCTGAACTTCATCGGCCTTCTTGAATCAAGCAGCTAGCAAACAAGAACAGATTTTGGTACTGGGAGTGGGGTGCTGCTGTGGTTTGCAAATGCCAAACATGCTGGAATAGCTTTTCAAATGGATAAGGGGAAGATTTTGGAGGAGTTGTGAGGGGCTTGATAGAGAAGACCTGAAATGCTTTGAAGAGACTGCTGGTAGAAATGTGGATTCTAAAGATACCTGTGACAAAGCTCTAGACAAAAATGAGGCCTGTGTTATTACATACTGGAAGGAAGATGATCCTTGTTTTAAAATGGCAGATAATCTGGCAAAATTCACTAATGGCTTTTGGCTAGAAAGCAAATTTTAAAAGCCATGAACTTGGATATTTAGCAGAAATTTCCAAACTAAATGTGGAGAGTGCAGCCTGGTTTCTCCTCATAGCTTATAGTGAAATGAGACCAGAAAGAGATATGCTGAGAACTGGACTCTTGAGTACAAAGAAACCAGAAATTGATGTTCTGGAAAATTCTGGCCTTCCAGGAAGGGAGACCCCAGAGAGTGGTGCTCCAATGAGAATTCAGCCAAATGCGAAACCAGTCAGCCATTTCAGATAAAGCCAGGATCAGACATGGAGTTATCCAGGAAGGATTTGTGGAAGCTCCTTATGTCTGATGGGCATGATCCAAGGCTACTGCATAGAAAGCCAGTGAGAGTGCTGTGGGACATATATAAACAGAGCCACTGCAAGTTTGGACTGTGGGGCTCAAAGAAGGGACACATTGAAGGAAAAATAACTTTGGAGGCTGGGGTCTGAAGTCAAGAAGCCTCGGGCCAGGAGAGCAGACCCACCCAAGCATGTGGAGAGGGTGAGTCTGCCCCAAAGGCAGAGGATGGGCCTTCCACCTCATTGCAGTGGAACAGTCATGCCCCCTCAGGCCTTGGAGAGGGTAAAGCACATTCTGTGGGATTTGGAAAGAGCCTGGCTGCCACCACATGGGAGGAGGGGGGTGGAATTTGCGCATGCCTGCCCGGAGATGGCAGAGAGCTCAGGTGCAGCCCCAATCCTTGGAGAGGGTGGAGCCGAGAAAAAAGGTGGTCTCCCCAATGTCCCCCAAGGTTAAAATGAGAGAGGTGGGCCTCTGTGTAGGCCCTTGGAAAGGGTGGGGCTGCTGCTTTCTAAATGCCCAAAGATAAATGACTCTCAGACTTTGAAATCTAATGGAGTTTGCCCTGCAGGTTTTTGAAACCGTATGGGTCTGGTGACTCCTGTGTTCCTTCCTCCCTATGGAAACAGGTATATGTATCCTATGACTGTTCCTCCTTTGTATGTTGGCAACAAATAACTTGTTCTGAGTTTCACAGGTCCAGAGCCAGAGGATAATTTTTCCTTAAAACAGACTATGCCTATAACTAACTTTGATAGGAGTTTATACTGTTTCTAACTTTGTATTTCATTTGAACTGTTAATGAAATGGTTTAAGGATTTCTGTTATTGTGATACAATTAATGTATTTTGTATATGGGAAAAACATGTCTTTTTTTAGGGTCCAGTGGGTGAAATGCACCAGTTTGAAAGGATGTATGTACCCTAGAAAAACCATGTTTTAATCCTAATCCCATTTTGTAGAGACAGCCGTTTCTTCTAACCCCTATTCAGCATTGCATGTTGGAAATTTTAATTAGATTATCTCCCTGGAGATGTGACTCAATCAGGAGTGGCTGTTAAACTGGATTAGGTGGAGATGTGTCTCCACCCATTGTAGGTAGGTCTGGAAAAGAGGAAACACTTTGGAGAAAGTTGGAGAATTTGAGAGAGCAGAGAACGACACAGCTACGAGAAGGAGAGTTCACCAGCTGGCAAACTTTGGAGATGAAGAAGGACAATGCCTTCCAAGGAGCTTCATGAGACAGGAAGCCAGAGGAGAAAGATAACAGATTGGCCGTGTGCCCTTCTAGCTGAGAGAGAAACCCTAACTGTGTTTACCATGGGCCTTTCCACTTAAGAGTGAAATCCTGAACTTCATCGGCCTTCTTGAATCAAGAAGCTAGCCAATTAGAACAGATGTAAAACAAACTAAAGACTAGTTGTGGATAACCTGTCTATTTGCAACAACAATGAAGTCCAATTTTCTGTATGCCTAACAAGACCATGATTTCTGACTAAGCCTCTGAGAGTGAATGAATCATGGTCTTCATTGAGAAAAGATCAACATTTCTATAATTTTGCAATTACTTTCTGGATAATGATGGAGTATTTATAGGAGATTTCAGTTTGTGATTACCTTGCTCTGTGGAGAAGAAGAAAAGGGAGAACAAATATGGACCATTTTCTACAGAAGCTTTTCCTTTAAAAATGAAAGTTATAGTGAATAGACTTGGCTTTCAACAGTTTATTTTTATTTAATGTATAATATGAGATAACTTTGTGTTAGCATGACCTAGCCACACACAAAAAAAGTTTGAATTCTCAAGTAGATTAAAGCACTTAAGGTAATACTGTTACTCATCTGAGAAGGTGCTTCAGTTTTCTAAAGCTGCTGGAAAGCAATTTACCAGAAATGGATTGTCTTTTGCAATGGGCTTTATTAGCTTACAAATTTATAGTTCTAAGGCTATGAAAATGTCCAAATGAAGGCATCAACAGGACGATACCATCTCTGAAGAAAGGCTGCTGGGACACTTCTGTCACATGGGAAGGCACAAGGCCGGCATTTGTTAGTTCTCTCTGAGTTTCATTGCTTTCAGCTTCTGGCTTTAGTGGCTTCTTTCAGCATCTGTGGGTGTGTCCTTGTCTCTGAGCTTCTCTGGAGCTTCCCTAAGCTCTCTGGGCTTTTTCTGTGTGTCCTTTATCCTCTAATAAAGGACTCCATGGGGATTAAGACCCCCCTTGAATGGGGTAGGTCACACCTCAATTGAAATAACCTAACCAACAAGTCTGTACCCACAGAAATGGGTTAAAAGAGCAAAGCCTTTTCTGGAGTACACAACAGCTTCAAACCACCACAGTAAGTCTTAAGAGAAGGTAAGCCAGAGCTGATGAAAGCTAAACCTCTCTTCTGACTTGGTAACCCTGATGGGAAAGGACCAATGATTTTAAGTTGATAGACAGGAACCAAAATCTTGAGCCTATACTGAAGCAGCAGCATTTAATATCAATCCTGTCATACATTTCTACTCCTCTGGCTTTTCTTAGGTGGAGAACTGGCAGTGGCCCACACAGCCTACATCACAGCATCTGCTCAGAACAAGGGAGCCATCAGGCCTGAAATTAGAGAAAACAGAACCAGAATGGAGGGTGGGGAAAAGCAGTAAAAAAAAAAATGGTAATTGGCTACACATCCTTCAGTATTCATCACAGTGGTTTTGTTTGTGTATTTGTTTTTAATGCCTGGGTTAAGATGGCACAATTAGATAGGGTCACAGAATGAGTTTGCAGCACTCTACTTTCCTCTAACTAAAGCTGATTCTGAAACAGAAGAGTTTGCAAACTGGTCAACGCATGCACACAATATATATATATTTTTTCTTTGATGTTTGCTTTTCTACTTTTTAAATTAGATTTTTCATGTGGTTTAACTTGGAGAAGAACAATACACATTGGACAGTATTATAAATGATGAATCAACCCAAAGGTAATACATTAAAACACCAGGGAAAATAATTTATAACTATAAAGTAGTTGCATTGGTGAGGTGTTAGGGGACTTAAGGAGGTAGGCCCCTTCTTTTTGTTTTGTTCCTAGTTTGGTTTGAAAGATTGGTTACTTTCTCCATTAGGAGAACCATACTCTAATACAATTTGCTAGCTTATGAAATTCTTACAGAAACTTTCTTTATATGTTCACTATAATAGTTCAATTAAAATTGACTTTATAAAGAATCCCTATTAAAGGCAAGTCCTGAATACAGGTTAAATGCAAACTAACCATAAATTTAATTTAAGAGTTTAAACCTATTTCTAACTTAAGGAAAGGTTAAAGCAATCTACTTTTAATTAAATATATCTATGGCAACTTAATTCCAAATCTTAAGGTTTTCAACCCAATTTCTCATGATAAGAATATTACTAAAATTCATCTGTATTGAAAGACAATTTTCCATTCCTCTCAGCTCTCTGAATCCATTATCTCTCTCAAGGGAATGAATGCTTTGCTATGACTGATGATGAATAAGATATATAGGACAAATGATGCACTTTTTCATTTAAAAGACTAAAAAAGAAATTCACTTTAGTATCCTTTCTGCCTAGTTTCATTAAAATCTAAATAGAGCTATTCTAAGAGATTTTTTCCTAGCTCAGTTCAGTTTGACTAAAAATGTCTCATGTATCATTTAAATCAATTACAGATTCTCTGGAAATATATCACAAAAGTTTAGGTTTAATACATTTGGTTGAAAAATAAACATATAAAACATCACCAAAATAGCTGATTAATCAAAAAGAAATGCATAAAACAATATCTTGAAAAAGTACATAATACTTTATAAGTATCACTAAATTATATTTTAAGGGTTATACCTAAAATACAATGTGAAAGTTGCCCTCTAGATTTGGGTAGCTAAGCAGCCCTCAAGGAAGGGGTGCACAATTCCAGGGAAGAAAGGCCAAAATGGAAATCTCTCTACCAATTTCAAATAGAGGGACTTTAATATAGGGAATTGGTTACACAGATAATGGAAACTTGAAAAGTCATGGCAGTGAAGTAACCCAGGGATTAACAAAAATAGGAATCGGATAACACCACTAAGGGAGAGCCAGGTCATCCAGCAGAAGTCAGCAGTTAGAACAAACAGTTAGAACAAAGGCAGGCTTTTCTGGCAGGAACAAAGCTCACAGAGAGGAAAAAAAAAAAAAAAACAGAGAGAGACAGAGACACACACAGCTGCTGTGAGGAGACACTGCCTCACTCTAGATAGTGGGAGAATGGAGGAGAATTCCCTGGCTTCTCCCCTCTCCCCATTCTCCCATCTTCACAAGTGCTTCACAAGTCTGCTAACGCTAATCAACAACAGAGGCCAGGTGGGCTTGGAAAAGGTGATGAAGAACACAACAGGGATGGTGGGGTGGAGGATTGTAGAGAAAATAAGCAAATAACCAGCGAAGCATAATAGGTAAAACTGGTGCAAACAATAGTCGAGAATGTAACCCAGAAGGAAAGCATCCATGGAAAAACCTGTACACAGGTGCTCATAGCAGCACTATTTACAATAGCTAAAAAATGAAAACAACCCAAATGTCTATCAAACAAAGAATGGGTGAACAAAATGCGGTATATCCATAATTATTCAGCCATAAAAAGAGGTGAAGTACTGTTATATTCTACAACATGGATAAACTTGGAAAACATAATGCTAAATGAAAGAAGCCAGATATACACACACAAAAAATGTATTATTCCATTTATAGGAAATGTCCAGAATAGGCAAATACATACAGACAGACATTAGATTCATGGTTTCCAGGGGGTAAGGGTGGGCGAGGGGGCAGTTATTAGGACTAACTGCTTATAGGTATAATTTCCTTTTGGGGATGATAGAAATGTTCCAGAATTAGTGATGATGGTTGCAAAATTCACTGAATAAACTAAAATAAATTGGTGAACTTTATGTTAGGTGAATTATCAAATTTTTAAAATGCTGAAATTAAAAAGTAGAAAAAAAACCTTCAAGGTTTGTGTCAAAAATCATTTATGTCTCTATGGTTATTGGTTGACTTCCTGCACAACATTAGAAGGTTGTTCATGTTACCTGAGAAAACATGATATTATTTTTAGGTTCCTAATCTTTAAACAACATATTTCATGCATTTCTTCCACTGATTTATTTAAGATGGTTAAGTCATTTCTTTCAGGACTCCATCATACAAGATGAGTCCCTGGCAGTCAAAGTTAAAATTAATACCATCATAGTTTCGCATGAGAAACTGACAAGCTACAAAGAACCTAAATTTTTATTTTTCTCAAGATTCACTCTAGCTTAAAAGGATCTCCAAATTTTCCTAATAAAAAACAGTTGGGCAGAGATTGAAATGTAAAGAATACAAGTCAGTAAAAGTAGAAAGAGAGAAAGGATTGGAGATGAGGAGTTACAGATTCAAATCATGAAAATCCAAACAAAGCCTCAAGACTAATCAGCGGATTCCAAAATTGACCTGCTTTGGACAACTGTCCAGATAGGAGAAACAAGCAATGTTGTACAGCCTTGACAGATTTACTACATTACTATAATTCAAAATGATATTAGATATGTTATCTGTGGCAAAAAAAATACAATAAAATAATTAAATTTGCAGTTGCCTTAAAAATTGATCCTAAGTGACAGCTTCTTAGCATAATGTAATTTGAACTTAAAATGAGTATCAGTGATCAAGATACAAAGATTGTTGATATATATGATAATCAGTCACAATTGGAGCTTCATGTAACTGTTAAAAAAGAGAAGAGCACTTCTCTAAGAGAATATGTAATTCGATGATAATAACATAAATAATTTAACTTTTTGAGTAAATAGTGAACTTCATAAAATTTCTTTAATGAATAAAGTTATCAAAATTTCAAGAGACAACTGCTGAAAAACAACCATGAAAAAATTTTGCACACATTAACTACCAGTGAAATTGCAAAACTGAAATCTAACAAAAAGTAATGTATTTTCCAAACAGCATACATTTTTAATAGGATGCTTATAAAAAAGAAAATATAACACTAGAAAATTATTATTTATGTCACACAGTTCAAATCTACTTTCTAGTATTAAAGTCTCCAGCAGCAATCTCCTACATTTCCAGGAGGTAAGGGTGCTTACCAATAACCATAATCCTATTAGGCATTATAACAAAATTCTCTGATCCAGCACAAGTAGGGCCAGAAGTTAGTACATGAATCGAAAACACTGGATGAAGCCGGGAATGATAAATATATGCATATAAACAGTAAACATTTAAAACACAAATATAAACACATAAATATATACTTATTCATCTTCTGATGTAAGGTTAAACCCATTTCTTTGAGTTTGAGTTCTCTGATTAGAATTCTACATCTTATATAAACCACGTCCATAATGAAACATTTATAATTTCTAATTCCCTTTGAATTAAAATGGAATGAAAGCTTAAAGGAGCATGCAAAATAATGCTATATTTATATCATTTTTCTTTCGCAATTCTCTCAAGCATACTTGACTCAAAATAATTTTTCCAACTTGCTCTTATTGTAATGATAAGAATTGGTACTAAACGGACTGGGGAGGGCGGAAAAACTGGATCACTATAAGCACATAATGTAACTGGAGAAGCAAAATTGCATAGGTAGAGAGTAGTTTACTACCAATACTCAGTATCCTGTGGGAATCAATCGGTATTATTTACAGTGAGACTGTCGAGTAGAAGTAAATCTAGTAACTCCATTAAGTAGAGGTTAGTTAAGTATACCTCCACTGTACGTCTACTCCATTGAAAATGAACAATCTGTCATGTAAAATAGATAAAGTGGCTGAAATCATCAACGTCAGATTGGAAAGCCAGAGTAGGAACTAACACCATCTTACAAAACACTTATCTACTGACTGTTTCTTTTAGGTTCACATATATAAAAGAAGCAATTTATCATCACCAGTACTGGATTGGTAACAGTTCTAAAATCTGTCTTGTAGTCTGCTGTACATCTGCAAGTATAAACAATATCAAAGAGTCCCAGCCCACTCCAGAAATTTGTTTTTTGGAAACATCACAACATTCAATAAACCAAATGGAAGGAAACCACATAATAAAAATGCATTTACACAAGACCTACAGGGAGTTGAAAATTACTTATACCTTGAAGCTTACCCAAAAAAGACCTCTTGAAGTTCCTGTCTAGTCCAGAGAATAATAGCTATTCCAAAGAAACCTCAACATTCTAAGTCTAGAACACTACCCCACCCTACCTAACCAAACTCCCTTCTCCCTGACAAAAAAAAAAAAGACTACAAAATAACTAAGATAGTTAAAATTGTGGATAGTTTATTCTTTATAATATAAAGCTGTGTATTTGCTACTAGAGTAGCTTGTGTTATTGTTTCCAATGGGTCACTATCCTCAATATAAGAATATTCTGTATCCATGCTTGACATAAGGCTTGTCCATATTAATTAATGAAATGTAAGCACAAATCACATCTGTTATTTCTAAACTGAAGCTTTTAAAGCCATCACTGGTTTCCTCTACTGCTTTCTCTCTTTCATAAGATTACCATATCCCACATAGGGGTTGCTCCATCACCCCAGAATCCAGAAAGCATTCACTACTTGGGAGAGAAGTACAGCTGACAACTGGAGTCACAATGAGCAAGAAATAAACCTTTGGTGTAAGCTACTAAGATGCTGAGACTGTAAAACACCACTCTACATGCAAGCTGACTAAAAGAGCCACCAGAGATTAGCTGAAGAAGGAGAGTAAAAGGGGCTTACACCAGAACTACACCTTCTAGCCACACACGGCTTCTAACAGAAACAATAATGATCACATTTTCAGATCAGTGCTTCTCAAACCATCTATGGTGATGGACCTGTTAACTTTCTGTTCAAGTCTCAATTTATTACAGAAGAATATTTATGTAAATTATAATAAAAATGAATTATTAGAAAACTGAAAGAAAAAGACTTACAAAATTTAAGCCTCAATTTTCATATTAACACTATTCGTTTCAACAGAAATAAAATCACTCTGTCAAATTATTAAAATTCCTAAATGTTATTCCCAATTTTTGACACTCTATCACTGTGACCAGCTAGCATTCACAGAACCACACTGGTCTACTGAATGCAACTTGAGCAGGACCGTTTCAGAGCATGTGGAATTACGAAATATAAAGTCTATTGTGATGGTGAAGACTTCTCACAAACTGTTCAACTGAAAAAAAAAAAAAAAAAAGATAGGCAAATTTAGGCCAGGAAGTAGGTAAAAACTGTCTTAATATCTTTACCACTCTAAAAATATCTGTGGTTCCTTTTTTCTATGAGCATAAAAATCACATTTTTCTTCCTTTTATTTTAGTCTATCAATGATAGACATTTAGGTTATTTGAAAAGTGCCTAGCTCCCAGACTTAGTCATTTTAAATGAAATGTTTTCAGTTACAGCAAATAGGAAACCAATTATTTTATATTGACATATGTAGTTTACTGCCTTTCTTGCTAGTTATTACCATCCAGATACTGGAAAGCAGATAGTTCTCTTCAATTATTTAGCAACCTGCAATAAACATGATTTAGTTTCTAAACTCCAAGTGTATTTTATATTGCATTTAATTTTCTAAAGAATGAGTCTTTGCCACACTGAAGATGATGCAAAGTTTTAGAAATTCATTTCAAATCTTTAAAGTAGTTTCTAGTTTGCACAGAAATATTTTTTTGGGTGGTAACATTCCAACCCTGACAAATGCATTGTAAATCCACTGCCCTTTTGGGTTACTGTAACAGCTTCTGGCTGCTTGAAAAACTAGTTTTAAAAAAGATGACTAAAAGGAAAAAATGATTTTCTTCATTTCTTAAATGAAGAAAAATATATGAACTATGTTTATGGTGAAGTTGCTTTCCAAGTGGGTTTTAAAATATGGATGGCAAAAGATATACCCACCTTGGTTACGGCAAAACAGAGACTACATTATTATACTTTTGCAAGACTTAACTGCCTTTTGAGTCTAGTAGTAAGTTTTTATGAGAAAAACTAGACCTTTGCAGTAAAGAGGATTTTTGTTAATCTTACCAGTTAAGGTTTCTATAGCATTGAAAAATGTATATGTTTTCACATTCACAACCTACACTTTGTTAGGCAGGTAAGACAACTACCATAACCTTTATTCCCACTGAACCAGATGAAGAGTCATGGTTAGACAGCTCAACCACAGTTTAGAATGCAAAGTTCCAACCTTTTTATTTCACATCCTGTGTTAGTCTGAAGCTATTATGTACCCAAAAAAAGGCCATATTCTTTTAATCCATTCCTGTAGGTGCAGACTTATTGTGGATAGGTCCTTTTCATTAGGTTATTTCAACTGAGATAAGACCCACCCCATTCAAGATGGCTCTTAATCCTTTATAAGAGGATAAAGGACACAAAGAAAAAGCCAAGAAATGTAGTCAAGAGAACTCAGAAAAGCCCCAAAGAAGCTGAGAGAAGAGGACTCACAGAGGAAGCCACTGAAGCCAGAAGTTGAAAGCAACAAAACCAGGAGCAAAGGACCAACAGACACTGATCATGTGCCTTCCCATGGACAGAGATATCCCAGATGCTAGCAGCTTGTCTTCAGAGTCCAGATATCATCATGTTGATGCCTTGAGTTGGACATTTCCACAGCCTAAGAACTGTAAATTGTCAGTTAATACTCTCTATTGCTAAAAATCAACTCATGTCTGGCATACTGCATTCCAGCAGCTTTCGTAAACTGAAACACATCCCAATTCATGGCAATTTTTTATTTATTTATTTTTAATTGGAGAAGCTTCAGGTATACAAAATAATCATGCATAAAATACAGGATTCCCATATACCACTCTCCCACCAACACTTTGCTTTGGTGTGGAACATCTGTTACAATTGATGATGGCTTTTCTTTTTAATGGTACTAAATAATAGTATTTACCTGTGTTATAATTGATGAAAGCTTATTAAAATCATACTATTATCTATCATCCATTATTTACATTAGGTGTATTTTCCCATATACTACCCTATTATTAACACTGTGTGTTAGTATAACGCATCTGTTATAACTCATGAAAAAACATTCTTATATGTTTATTAACTATGGTCCATTGTCTATAACAGGGTTCACTGCGTGATACAGTCCTATAGTTTATCTTTTAAGTTGTATGCTGGTAAAATATACATCCTAAAGTTTCTCCTTTACTTCATTAATTTCTATAGTTAAGGGTTGTTGATCACACTCATAATAATGCACTACCATCCATTTCCACAACTTTATCAGCAGCCTAAAGAGAAATTCTGTACAAGTAAAGCACCAAATCCCCATTATTGGGTAGATGAATAATAAGACATAAACATAAATGAAAAAAATAAATAAATAATAGGTTGGGAACATGGGAAAAAATTACCCCAACATAAACTATGGGCAATAATTAATAGTACTATTTTATTTGTCTTTCATTAATGGTAACAAATGTAACTACTGTTAAAAAAAAACAGAATTATAAAAAAAGTGCTATCATCAGTGTCACCAAATTTTCCTCCCCAATGCTAGTGTTGTTGGTGGGGGGCTGTGCTAGTTTGAAACTGTTACGTACCCCAGAAAAGCCATGTTCTCTCCATCTGATCCAATCTTGTGGGGCTAACACATTACTTAGGGTGGTATCTTTCATTAGAATGCCACCATGGAGACTGACTCACTCAATTGTGGGCATGACCTTTTGATTAGATTGCTTCCATGTAGATATGGTATGACCTTTTCATGAGATGAAGCTGCGACTCAGTACATTCAAGGTGAGTCTTGTTTAGTATTGGAGTCCTTAAAAGAGTTGACATGGGGAAACATTTTAGAGAAAAGCTTTGACATAGATGATTAGAAATGCAGAAGCCCCAGGAGATACCAGGAGCTAAGAGCAACAGGAATCAGAGCCCAGCAGATGTCTTTATGGACCTTTCCATGAGATACTAAGCTAAGAGATGAAACCCAGAGTCTTGACCCAGAGAAGCTACATGAAGGCCCACAGATGACTAGAGAGGAAGCGATGGAATCAGATGCTGGAAGCAAAGGAACTGGGAACAAGGACCAGCAGATGTCAGCCATGCGCCTTCCCGTGTGACAGAGGAAACACAGATGACATCTGGCTCTTTCTTTGGAATTATGGTATATCTCTCAAGATGCTTTAGTCTGGACATGTTTAAGGCCCTAGAACTGTAAACTTGTAACTTAATAAATCCCCTTTATAAAAGCCAAGCCATTTCTGGTATATTGCATTTCAGCAGCATTATCAAACTAAAACAGACTTTGGTGGCAGAGAAATGGGATGCTAGGGTTTGCAAATATCAAACATGTTGGAACAGCTTTTTAAGTGGAGAAGAGGAAGATTCTGAAAGAATTATGAGAAGGCGAATAGGAAAGGCCTGGATTATTTTGAAGACTGTTGGTAGAGATGTTGTACAGAAAGGTACTTCTGATAAGGCCTTAGACAGAAATGATGCATGTATTATTGCAAACTGGAAGGAAAGTGATCCTTATTTTAAAGTGGCAGAAAATTTGGCAAAATTGACTACTGGTATTGAATGGCAGGCAGAATTTAAAAGTCACAGACTGGAACATTTAGCTGAAGAGATTTCCAAAATAAATGTGGAAAGTATGGCCTGGTTCCTCCTTGAAGTTTATAGTGAAATGCAACAGGAAAGGGATAAGCTGAGACCTGAACTCTTGGGGAAAAGGAACCAGAAAATGATAGTCTGGAAAATTCTGGACTTCCAGAAAAGGACACCCCAAAAAACAGTATTTAACCAAACAAGGAACCAGTCAGCTATTCCAGAGAAGGCCTGAATTGGAAATGCAGTTATCCAGGAAGGATTTATGGATGGTTCTAATATTTGATAGGTGTGATCTACATAAACGGAACCACTGTCAGTCTGGACTAAAAGGAAAACAAAAGGGACAAATTGAAGGAAAGATGAATTCAGAGGCAGAACCATGGAAGCTAAGGTCTAAAGCCAGGGAATCGTGCGCCCAGAGAGCAGACCCACCCATACATGTGCAGAGGGGGCATTTACTCTGAAGGCAAGAAGGGCCTTCTACGTCATCGCTCTGGAAGAGTTTTGTCCTCTCAGGCCCTTTCAGGTCTTGGAGAGGGTGGAGTACATAACCTGGGGATTGGGGAACATCTGGCAATTACCCCACTGTTCTGAGGGGAGTGAGTGTATGTCCTGGAGACGTTAGAGTTTAGGTGTTGCCTGCTGCTTGGAAAGGTGGAACTGAGAAAAAGTAGGTCCTCTGATATTGTAACCCTTCTCCCAGTGTTTGACGAGAACAGGGCCACTGAATAAGCTCTTAAAGAGGATGGCTTTATGCAATGATAAATGACTCTCAGATGTAGAAATATGATGGAGCTTGGCCTGCAGGTTTCCAGAATCTTGGTCAATATATCAATCCTTATGCCAGTTCCATGAATTTCTGACCACTGTAGCTTTGTGATATGCCTTAAATTTAGGAAATATGAGTCTTCCATCTTTGTTCTTCATTTTCTAGATGTTTGGGCTCTTCAGGGTCCCTTACACTTCTAAATAAATTTGATCATTGGCTTTTCTATTTCTGCAAAGTAGACTGCTGGAATTTTTATTGTGATTGCAATGAATCTGCAAATCACTTTGGGTAGAATTGATATTTTAACAATATTCTGTCTTCCAAACCATGAAAACACCAAGTCCTTCCATTTATTCATGTCTTCTTTGAATTATTTTAGCAACGTTTTGTTGCTCTCTGTATAAAAAGACTTCTAGATTCCCTAATTAGATTTATTCCTAGGTATTTGATTCTTTTAGTTGCTATTGTAAACAGATTTTTTTTCCCAATTTCTTCCTCAGTTGCTCAATACTAGAATATAGAAACATTACAGTTTTAGCTTATTGCTCTTGAATTCTGTCACTTCACTAAAATTATTTATTAGCTCTAGTGCCTTTGCTGTGGACTTTTGGGGACTTTCCAAATATAGGATATTATCATTTGCAAGTAGAGAAAGTTTAACTTTTTCCTATCCAATATTGATGACCTTTTTCTTCTCTTTTTTTTATTTTTTTATTTTTTTTGCCTAACTGCTCTGGCCAGAAATTAGAGCACAATATTGAACAACAATGGGTGACCGTGGTCATCCTTATCTTGTTCCAGATCTTAAAGGAAAATTTTCAGTTTTTCACCATTGAATATGTTGTTAGATATGGGTTCTTCAAATATGCTCATTATCATGTTAAGGAACTTTCCTTTTATTTCTATTTTTAAAGTGTTTTTATCCACAAAGGATGCTGGATTTGGTTAAATGACTTCTCTGCATCAATCAAGATGATCATGCACTTTTTCTCCTTCTTTTTGGTCAACCGGTGTTTTACATTAATTGATTTTCTTATGTCAAATCACCTTTGCATACCTGGGATAAAAACCACTTGATCATGTTTAATTCTTTTAATGTGGCATTGCATTCAATTTGCAATTATTTTGTTGAGGATTTTTGCATCTACATTCATTAGAGGAATTGGCCTCTAATTTTCTTTTCTTGTATCTTTATCTTTCTTTCATACTAGGGTGATGGAGGCTTCAAAGAATGAGTTAAATAGCATTCCTCCTGGTCAATTTTTTGGAGGAACTGGAGTAGGATTTGTATTAATTCTTCTTGGAATGATTGGTAGAATTCATCTGTGAAGCCATCTGGTACTGGGCTTTGCTTTGTTGGGAGGCTTTTGAAAACTGATTCAATATCTTTCCTTGTAATTGGTTTGTTGAGGTCTTTTTATTTTTTTTAATTTCTTTTAGAGTGAGTGAAAGTTATTTGTCTATTTCTAGGAATTTGTCCATTTCTTCTAGGTTGTCTAATTTCTACACAGATAATTGTCTGTAGTATCCTCTTACAACTCTTTTTATATCTGAGGGAGTCAAATGTCCTCCCTCACATTTCTGATTTTATTTGTTTGCATCTCCTCTTTTTTTATTTGTCATATAGCTAAGGGTTTGGCAATTTAATTCATGTTCCCAAAGAACAAACTTTGATTTTGTTAATCTCTCTACTGCTTTTTTATTATAATTTCATTTATTTATACTTTAGTCCTGGTCATTTTTTTTCCTTTTGCCTGATTTGGGATTAGTTGACTATTTTTGTTTTTGTTTTTGTTTCCTAGTGCGTTCAGATGTGTGGTTAGGTCTTTGATTTTAGCAGTTTTTTTTTTTTCTTTTTAAATGTAGGCATTTAGGACTAAAAATTTCCTTCTAAGCACTTCTTACTGCATCCCATAAGTTTTGATACACTGTGTACTTGAACTCATTCATCTCTAAATATATACTGATTTCCCTTGAAATTTCTTTTTTGACCCACTGATTAAGTATGTGTTGTTTAACTTTCATATATTTGTGAATCTTCCAGTTCTCTGTCTGTTGTTCATTTCTAACTTCAATCTTATGGTCAAATAAAGTACTCAGTATGATTTCAAACTTTTTAAATTTGCTGAGACTTGTTCTGTGACCCAAAATGTGGTCTATCCCAGAAAATGATCCATCCACACTTGAGAAGAATGTACATCCTGCTATTTGGGGCTACAACAATCTGCATAAGTCTGTTAGGTCTAGTTCATTTATCATATTATTCATAATCTCTGTTTTCTTATCTATCCTCCATGGAAATGTACTAACTTTTGATAAAAGTGCTGTATTGAAATCTCTGTATTACTGTAGTGGTAACTTTTTTTTTTTTTTTCTGTTAGTTTTACCAGTGTTTGACTCACATTTGGGGGCACCATGTTTAGCTATATAAATTTTTATGATTATTCTTATTTCTTGGTGGATTGCCCCATTTATTAATATACAGTGTCCTTCTTTATCTCTTATAACAATTTTATATTTGAAGTCTATTTTGTTCAAAATTAATATAGATACCTCAGCTCGTTTTTTGGTTGCTATTTACATGGAATATCTGTTTCAAACCTTTCACATTCAACCTATGTAGGTCTTTCATCACTTGCAAACAGCAGATAGTTGGATCATGCGTGTTTACATACTATGTGTCTATTGTTTGGGGAGTTTAATACATTAATAGTGAATGTTATTATTGTAAAGGCATAGGTAATTCAGTCATTTTATTCTTTGGTTTTTATATGACATACCTTCTTTTTATCTAATCTTTTTAGCCCATGTAGTTACCCTTACTGATAATCTTCATTTCTTCACACTACTCCAAGAAACTCTCTCTTGGTTTTCCTTTCAGCCAGCAATACTCCCTTTAGTATATCTTGTAGGGTAGGTCTCAGTTTCTGTTTATCTCTGAATACTTTAAGCCTTCCCTCATTTTTCAATGGGAGTTTTTCCAGATAAAAAATTATTGGCTAACAGTTTTTCTCCTTAACTGACATAAATACAGCAAAACACTGCCTTCTCAACTCCATGAATTCTGATGAGAAATGGAGACTCAGCTTTTCCTGGATCCCTTATACATAACCAATCACTTTGTTCTTGATGCTTTCAGAATTCTGTCTTTATCTTTGCCTTCTGACATTCTGATTAATATATGTCTCAGAGTAATTCTGTTAGGATTTATCCTGTTTGGAGTACATTGGGCTTCTTGTATATGTATATTTATGTCTTTCACAAGAGTTGGGAAATTTGTGGTCATTACTTCCTCAAATATTCTTTCTGCCCCTTCTCCCTGTTCCTCTCCTTCCAAGACACTCACGACACATCTGCCTGTGGTCTTCACGCTGTCATTCATATTCCTAAGACACTGCTCATTTGCTCCCATCTCTCCTCTATCGGTTCTTCTGTCTGTAAGATTTATATTGCCCTGTCTCCTACTTTGCCGACTCTTTCTTCCAACTGTTTATATATAGTTATATGCCTCTAGAGTATTTTTAGTCTCTTCTATTATCACTTTCATTTCCAAAATTTCTGTTATTTTTTTATAATTTCAAATTCTTCTTTATGTGCATACATTGTCTTCTGAATATCCTTTATCTCTTTAGCCTTATTTTTCTTCATTTCCTTGAATTGATTTAGGACATTTGTATGATCATCTTTGATTAGTTATTATAAATTCTGTGTTTCCTCTGAAATTTAGGTTTTTCCCTTGACTGGGTCATATCTTCCCATTTCTCACTATGGCTTGGAATGTGTTACTGATGTTTAGACATCTAGTTACCTTGATGAGTCTACTCTGAAGATCAGTTTCTCTCTCTCGTCTAGGGTTTTATTTTTTATTGCTTTGTATTAAGGTTCTTCCTTGACACTTAGTCTGTGTTATCCTATAACTTAGAATAGTCCATGTTTCCCTGATCAGATTCCCCTAGTTCTTCTCCATCTGATTCTTGCCCTGAATATACAGAACCATTTGTAACACTGTACTTTTTTGCAATTGTTTCACCTCCAGGAGATAGGTTTCTCTCTTCTGCTCCTTCTCTGGGAATCTTGCTCTGTTCTGTTTGTTGTTGTTAGCCTCTTTAGTTTTTTACACTCCATTACTTAATTCTAGCTGCTTTTGCCTACAGTGAAAATTTTGGAAGGAGGGTCAGCCAGTCAGTATTTCACAGCCAAAACAGGGTAATGGACCCACAAAGTAAGTGCAGACTGGCTTCAAATTGCCAGGGGAAGGGATTAGGGAGAGCACCAAAAGCCTATTTGATGTTTCTCCCATTCTAGGCTGTCCTAGCCTACCCAGAAAATGTGACCCTCCAACTAATCATTCCCTGAAGCCCTGAAGAAGCACTGCAACTTTAAATCTCCACCATTTTCTACCCTGGATTAGGTGGGGTTGAAACAGTGGCTGAAGACACCTTTGTGCCAGAGCGATTGAAACACCAGCTCAGAGGCAGGACCCAGCAATCTGAACTCAATAACCAAAAGCCATCATCAGTGATCTGTGGTGCCCACCAATGTACTTGGGAAAGAGGATTTTAAAGCCCCTGAATTTCCCTAGCAAGCTAGCCAGGGACTGGTGCCCAAGGCAGCCTGCCATGAGAGTGAGGAATGGGGGCCAGCAGGTGCCATGCAGAGAGAAAAAGTCTCTATTCTTTACCATAGCTTATTAGTCTTTTTCACCCTTTCTGTTCTAGATCTTTTCTAGATGCTGTACAATGTTCTTCTGGCCTCTGGAGCCCCAGAACAGTTATTTCAGACAGTTCATGCTGGTTTAATAGCAGTTTTGGTAAAACAATTGAATCCTGGAGGTACCTACTCTGCCATCTTCCTTGGATGTGCCTTGCTCTCAACAATTTTTTGCATAAAGAACATTTATATTTCACTACTCTGTCACTTTACCTAAAATATTATTGGGTCGTTTGGCAAAAATATATATTAGAACAACAAATATTTACCAACATTATTACTAAGTAATCCCTCAGAAAATGAAATGTATAGTGTTATTGGTTTCTAAATGATTAGAAAAGGAAGAAGACATCAAAACAGCATGCTCAAATATTTTGATTACTGATATACTTTGCCATAATGCAGAATTAAAATACAGACATCCTTTAACTTTAATTTCTTCTAAAAATTATCATGAATAAATGGCTAATCATTTAGACAAACACAGGATTATGAAAATTTTCTTTTGATGAATAATATAGGTAACAGTCAATTTATCCAATAACAGAAATAATATTTTTGTTGCTGAGTATTGAAGGGTTTTTTAATATTATCACTAGGGGGTGAAGGAAAAGGCTGGTACAGAATCAGTTTAAACTATAAAAACATTTCACAACAAAAATATAAGCAAAATTGTTCTTTTTAAATCCTGGCCAATAGGTAATTAAACAACAGCTTCTTCATGTGATATTGCACATATAATGAATGTTAAGCTCTCTTTTTCATTACCAGAAAACCAAATTAAGGAGCATAATTCCAAAAAAAAAAAAGATTAGTGTTACGTTTAGAGATTAAGTCTGTAGACTCCTTTAAATTTACTGTTTCAATTTATATCCTGATAAATGAGTGCATCAACACAGTTAATTACTTTAAAAATATTTTTATATCATTAGCAATATCACCTAGATACATTTTAACTAGTATGCATTCGAATTTTCAAAGAAGAAAGGACTGTTAAACTTCTGGGAACATGGTAGAATAGGATAGGCTGAGTTCACCCATGTTCCAAGGAATAAGTTAAAGAAAAACATCTGGAACAGCAATTCCAGGGTGCAAATGACCAAAGAGGATATTCTACTCTACAGAGGGGGTAACTGAATGAAAAACTAAGGAATTAAGATGCAAAAGCTTTCAACAAAATACTAGCAACTTGAATCCAATGACACATTAAAAGAATTATATACCACGACCAAGTGAGGTTTATACCAGGAATGCAAGGGTGGTCCAACACAAGAAAATCAGTCACTATAATACAGCAAATTACTGAATTGAAAGGAAAAAAATCACATGATCATCTCAATTAATACTGAAAAAGCATTCAACAAAATTGAAAATGCTTTTCCTACAAAAATCACTTCAAAAAGTAGGAATCAAAAGTAACTTCCTCAATATGATAAAGGGCATTTATAAAAAACCCATAGTCAGCTTCGTACTCAATGGAGAGAGACTGATAGCCTGCCCACTAAGATTGGAAATGAGACAAAGATGCCCTCTGTCATCAATATTATTCAACATTGTACTAGAAGTTCTAGCTAGAGCATTCAGGCAGGAAAAAATACAGTAAAAAGGCATCCAAATCAAAAAAGAAGTAAAACATTCATTATTTGTGCATGACATGATACCATATTTGGAAAATCCTGAGAAATCTATGACAAAGATTCTTGAGCTAATAAACAAATTCAGCAAAGTGGCAAGATATAACCTGGATGTGCAAAAATCAGTAATGTTTCTAGACACAAGCAATGACCTAACTGAGAAGGCAATTAAGGAAAAATTTTCATTCAAAATAGCAACTAAAAAAATCAAGTATCCAGGAATAAACTTAACTAAGGGATGTAAAGGAGGTATACACAGAAAACTATACAACATAGCTAAAGAAATCAAAGAAGCTCCAGATAGGTGGAAAGACATCCCCTGCTCATGGATAGGAAGGTTTAATGTAGGTAACATATCAAGTCTACCTAAATTGATCTACAGATTCAACGCAACTGCCAATCAAAATTCCAACAATCTAACTTGAGGACTTGGAGAATCACTTAACAAATTTATTTGGAAGGGAAAGAGACCATGAATAGCTAAAAATAACCTAAAGAAAGAAGAAAGAAGTGGAAGAATTAACACTTCTGATTTTTAAAGCTTATTATAAAGCCACAATGGTCAAAAGAGCATGGTACTGGCACAAAGACAGAAGTATTGACCAATGGGATCAAGAATGCAGAAATAAGCCACCAAATCTATGGTCAACTGATCTTCCACAAGTCCCCCAAATCTACTGAACTGGGACAAAATAGACGTTTCAATAAATGGGCATGGAAGAACTAGATATCAATAGCCAAAAAAATTAAAGAGGATCCTTACCTTACACCCTATACAAAAATTAACTCAAAGTGGATCAAACACCTAAATATAAGAACTAGTACCATAAAGCTTCTAGAACAAAATATAGGGAAACATCTTCAAGATCTGGTAATAGGAGGTAGCTTCCTAAACTTTATACCCAAAGCATAAGTAACAAAAGGAAAAAATAGATAAATCAGAACTCCTCAAAATCAAATGCTTTTAGGGCGGGCCATGGTGGCTCAGTGGCAGAGTTCTCGCCTGCCATGCCAGAAACTCAGGTTTGATTCCAGGTGCCTGCCGATGCAAAAAGAAAAACAAAAAAATCAAATGCTTTTGTGCTTCTAAAGACTTTGTCAAAAACATGAAGAGGCAGACAACTCAATGGAGAAAATATTTCAAAATTACCTATCAGATAAAGGTTTGATATCCTGTATGCATGAAGAAATCATACAACTCAACAACAAAAGAACAATCCAGTTATAAAATGAGCTAAAAACATTATTCCAAAGAGCAATTAGAGGTGGCCTAAAAGCACATGAAGGGATGCTCATTTTTATCAGCTATAAGGAAATGCAGAAGAAGACAACTATGAGATTCTACCTCACACCTATAAGAATGGCTGCTACACAAACAGGAAACTACAAATGTTGGTGAGAATGTGGAAAATTAAGACACTTATGCACTGTTGGTGGGGAGTATAATGGTACAGCTGCTATGGAAGAGAGTTTGGCAATTCCTTAGAAAACTAAATCCCGAGTTGCCCTATGACTCTGCAATACCTCTACCCAGTATATACCCGGAAGAGCTGAAAGCACTGACACAGACATTTGCACACTGATGTTCATAGCAGCATTATTCATAATTGCCAAAAGACGTAAACAATTCAAATGTCCATCAACAGATGAGTGGCTAAACAATATGTGGTATATATATGTATATATATATATACATATATACATATGATGGAATATTATACAGCAGTAAGATGAAATGATGTCCTGAGGCATATGACAACATGGATGCACACTGAGGACATCAGGCTCAGTAAAACAAGCCAGACACAAAAGCATAGATACTGTATGTATTGGTTAGGGTTCTCTAGAGAAACAAAATCAACAGGAAACACTCACAAATATAAAATTTATAAAAGTGTCTCACGTAACCATGGGAACATAGGGTCCAAAATCTGCAGGGCAGGCTGTGAAGCCGACAATTCTGATACAGGGTCTAGATGAACTCCACAGGAGAGGCTTGCCGGTCAAAGCAGGAAGAGAGCCTGTCTCTTCTGAATCCTCCTTAAAAGGCTTCCAGTGATTAGATTAAACATCACTCCTTGCAGAAGACACTCCCCTTAGCTGATTACAAATGGAATCAGCTGTAGATGCAGCTGATGTGACCATGATTTAATTCTATGAAATGTCCTCATTGCAACAGACAGGCCAGCACTTGCCCAACCAGACAAACAGGTACCACTACTTGGCCAAGTTGACACATGAGCCTGACTATGACACTGGATGATTTTGCTTTTCTGACTTCGGTAAAGGTAAACTCAGAGGCTTATAATACAGAATATAGGGGAGATAGAGATACATGACGGCTAGAGATGTGTGAATGGTTAGCTAATTAGGTTGAACTTAAATGTAAGGGAATGGATAGCAGTGAACACAGTTCATTAGGGGATCAATAAGTAAAACTGCCATATTGAAGGTGAACATGACTACAAGGGGTTGTGTAGAGCCATGTATCCCACCAATTTAATCAAGTTCTTGCATGAACTACTTAAAAGGTAGGAATCTTGTACAAAGAGATTATAACATCAGGGTTTAGGGAGAAAACCACTATTGCATGCTATGGTCTGTGCTTAACAGGAAGACATCAACAGTATCACAGCAATACCAGGGGTAAATAATTGGGGGGTGAAAGACAAGAGGTAAGGGAAGGTTTGGATTTTCTATTTGGTGAAGGTGTTTTTATCAGTTACTTTCTTCTCAGGAACAATAAAAATTGTCTAAAATTGAGAATGTTGATAATTACACCACTAAATGAAAGATAATGCAAGACATAGATTGTTGACTTTGAACATTATACATGATGTCCAGTAGATGGAGGGGGCTTAAGAATAACTGACTGAGAAGTACAACAGCAAACTGTGGTGTATACATATGATTAAGTATTGTGCAGCTACAGAAAGGAACAAAGTTATAAGCCATGCAATGATGTGAATGAACCTGTGGGATATTATGTGATGCAATATAAGCCAGAAACAAAAAAGCAAATACTGTATGGTCCTCTATAGAAAATATTCATAAGACAATTGGGGCCTAGATTATAAGCTCTTCTGGCAGTCACATTTAGTCCACAGCAGTCATTGTTATTTCTAGATGTATAATCTGATATTTCCCTGGATCTTTGGGTTCCTGTGTAACACCTAAGACTCAGAGTAGGAGTTCTGTAGGCATGAAAGTCATCATGTCCTCATGCAACAACTGTTAAAGAAATTGAAAAGGAGATGAGGCTTCAGTTAGAGAAAAAAATGAAGCTGATCGTGTTGGGACTAAGGTAAATCAGAATACAGGGTGTGATGGTTAGTTTATGGTGTCAACCTGGCCAAGTGATGATGCCCAGGCATCTAGTCAGACAAGCACCGGCCTGCCCATTGCTGCAAGGATATTTCAGGCTGGCTGATAAACTGGAAGAGTATATTAAACCATCTGTCAGTCGACTGCATCTGTGGCTGATTACATCTCTGGATACAAACCATCCTCTTTCCTTAGCCACTCCTGCCATTGTCCAATGGGCTCATGAACAAAGTAGGCATGGTGGTAGGGATGGAGGTTACGTATGGGCTCAGCCTCACAGAGTTACAGTCACTTAGGCTGACCTGACTATCGCCACTGCTAAGTGTCCAATCTGCCAGCAGCAGAGACCCACACTCAGTCCCCGATATGGCAACAGTTCCCCCAGGTGAACAGCTTCCATCATGGAAGGGGCAGTAATTTGCTCAAACTGGAATAGAAACATACTCTGGATATGGGTTTGCCTTCCCTGCATGTAATGCTTCAGCAAAAACTACCATTTGTGGACTTACAGAATGACTTATACACCATCATGGTATTCCACAAAGCATTGCTTCTGATCAAAGAACCCACTTCACAACGAATGAATTGCAGGAATGGGCACATGTTTATGGAATTCTCTGGTCTCACCATGGTCCCTATCATCCAGAGGCAGCTGGGTTGACAGAACAGTAGAATAGCCTTTTGAAGACCCAATTATGGTGGCACCTAGGTGGCAATACCTTTCAGGGCTGAGGCAATGTTTCCAGGAGACTGTGCATGCTTTGAATCAGCATCCACTCTAAGGTACTATTTCTCCCATAGCCAGGATTCACAGGTCCAGGAATCAAGAGGAGGAAATGGGAATGCCACACTCATTACCACCCCTAGTTATCCACTAGGAAAATTTTTGCTTAATATCCCTGAAACCTTGAGTTCTGCCAGTCTACATATTTTAATTCCAAAAGGAAGAATGCTTCTACCAGAACACACAACAATGATTCCACTGAACTGGAGGTTAAGACTTCCACCTGGCCACTTTGGGCTTCTCACGCCACTGAATCAACAAGCAGGCACAAAGGAGATTACTGTTCTGTCTGGGGTGGTTGATCCTGACTATCAAGGGGAAACAGGACTGCATCTACACAGTGGAGGCAAAGAAGAGTTCTCCTGGAATACAAGAGATGTCTTAGGGTGTCTCTTAGTACTACTAACCCTGTGGTTAAAGTCAATGGAAAATTGCAACAAGCCAATCCAGGTAGGACTACGAATGGCCAGAAACTTCAGGAATGAAGGTTGGGTTACCCCATCTGGCAAAGAACCACAGCCAGGTGAAATGCTTGCTGAGTGGAAAAGGAATATGGAATGGGTAGTAGAAGAAGGTAGTGATAAATATGAACTACTACCAACCATGTGCCCAGTTACAGAAACGAGGACTGTGACTGTATGAATATTTCCTCCCTGTTTTATGAGTATGTTTACACTTGTACATAAGCAAATATCTTTGTTTTCCTTTTATCATATGACATAAATTGTATTGTTCATGTTACACTATTTAAGTTATGAAGCTTAAAAGTGTATGTTACCTAAGGACTTGTACACTGTTCTGGAGAGATGTAATGCATTACCGATTGTACGCAGCGCAGCTGAGTATTATTAGGTGGAACATAGGTCTGTTATTATGTCCTATTTAGAAATTAAGCATGTTTCAACATGATGTTTATAGCTTCAGCTGACAAGCGGTGGATGTGATGGTTAGGTTCTAGTGTCAACCTGGCCAAGTGATGATGCCCAGCTGTCTGGTCAGGTAAGCCCTGGCCTGATTATTCCTGCAAGGATATTTTGTGGCTGGATGATAAACCGGAAGGCTGGTGTATTAAATTATCAGTCAGTTGATTGCATCTGTGGCTAATTACATCTACAATCAACTAAGGCCTGTCTGCCACAAGATAACTCAATCACTTGAAGACTTTTAAGGGAAAGATGTTTTCACTACTTCTTCAACAAGGGAGCCTCTCCTGTGGAGTTCATCTAGACTCTTCTCGGAGTTGGCAGCTTCACAGCATGCCCAACGGATTTTGGACTACTCCATTTCCACAGTAGCATGAAACACCTTTATAAATATCATATTTACATATATGTCCTATTGGTTCTGTTTCTCTAGAGAACCCTAACTAATATACAGGGGTAAGGAGGACACTGTCTGTATTTTAGAACTTTACCTACTCTGTGAGACCAAAGGAAGAGAGGTGCATTTTGTCCAAAACCTAAATTTTCTGTGGCATATAATCTAACTCAACGTGTCTTGATAGACCATCTCAACAACCCAAACACATAAAGCCCAGAATGAGAATGAGGGTTTGTAATTCTATATAGTTTAATGGAATTCTCAGATACATCCCAGTGTACATTGAGCAGATAAAAATTATTGGAAAAGTCCTCTGAGGGATGGGAGAAAAAATACGGAACTATTAAACCTTATCACTAGGAAACCCTTGATACTGTTCAAACCTTAAGGACTCCCAAGTAAACAAGCCAAGCTCTTGATCTTGAGGTTTGCTCTTATGATGCTTATTTATGTAGCAGGGAAGCTAAGCCTATCTACAGTGATAACTAAGAGTTAATTCCAAAAGACCTCTTTTGTTGCTCAGATGAGGCTTCCCTCTCTCTAAGCCCAACCCTGCAAGTAAAATCATTATCCTCCCCCTATATGGGACACAACATCCAAGGGTGAAAGTCTCCCCGGCAACCTGGGATATGGCTCCCAGAGATGAGCCTGTCTCTTGCACCATGGGAGTGACAATGCCTTCCAGACCAAAACAGGGGAAAGAATTGTAACAAATAAGGTATCAGTGGCTGAGAGAGTTCAAATAGACTGAGAGGCTACTCTGGAGTCAACTTTTATTCAGCCTGCAGCTAAATGTTACTATTTATCATGGTTTGCCAAACTCCAAGCAAAACCATTCCTGCCAATCCTGAAGAACACCTAGGACTTTATCTGAGATTCTACAAAATTTCCATGTACTATGATTACTTTCCAGAAACCTACAACCTCCAGATGACTTCCTAGGATAAATCCTGAAACCCAAAGGGCCAGCCTCTCCAGAACATCAACTAGTACCAGCCCCCCATCCCATATTGTCGACAGTCCTTTACAGCATGAAAAAATTAGACTCAGCATAATCCGAGTACCTCTAAAGATTAGGAGAAAGATCAAAGTAGAAGGTGGAGTTATAACAGAGAAGATAGGATTTAACAAATGAGTATAACTTCTGAATCATAATATTGATAGTTCTTTTAGTCTCCAGAGTCTTGGAGCAGCTAGAAGAGAAAACCAAAATCTCATTGATGAACAATATTCCATCATACATATATACCACATTTCTGCTTATTCATTCATCTATCGATGGACACTTGGGTTGTTTCCATCTTTTGGCAACTGTGAATAATGTCACTACGGATCAGTGTATGCATGAATTTTTTTAGTAACTCTCAAGAAACATAGGGAGCTGACTTCATCTAATTTGGGGACATTCCACAGAGAATGATTTTAACTGTTTAGATCTTCTCTTTCCAACAAAGGTATTATTAACCACATATAGCTACTGAGCACTTGAAATAAGGTTAGTAAAATTGAAAAACTGAATTTCAAATTTTATTTAACTTTAATTACTTTATTAAATTTAAATTTTAAAACTGCTACACAAATTACTTACTAGAAATCTTCTAATCATATCTGGAACAAGTTGGGTATGTGAATCTTGCTTTGTAAGCTGAATATTTTATTAAATATAAGTAGAAATCAAGGTATTCAATGAAAATTTAACATATTAATTGAGGTTTGTTGTAAGTGTAATGTCAAATTTTGAAGACCATTAAAAAAATGAAAATATTTCAGTAATAAATTTTCTACTGAATATATGTTAAAATGAAAGACTTTGATATATTGGGTTAAATAAAATTTCTTAGTATTTGTCTTACTTTGCCAAGCTGCCATAACAAATACCACATAGCTGGCTGGCCCAACAATAGAAATTTATTGGCTCATGGTATGGAGGCTGGAATTCCAAAAATCAAGGGTCCAGCAGGTCATGCTTTCTACCCCAGATCTATAGTGCTCTGGCGTTGGCTTGGCTCACTCCTTTTCTAGCACCTCTGTCTTCCATCACCAGCAATCTCTCTCCCTATGTCTTCTTTCCTGGTTTCTGCTGACTTCCTGTTTCATTCTGGGGCTTCTCCAACTGACTACTGCCAAATTTCTTCTGCTTATAAAAGACTCCAGCAATACAGATCAAGGTCCACCCTCATTCAGCTAGAAC
This sequence comes from Tamandua tetradactyla, assembly GCF_023851605.1. NCBI lineage: Eukaryota > Metazoa > Chordata > Mammalia > Pilosa > Myrmecophagidae > Tamandua > Tamandua tetradactyla. Next base: position 65,208,423 of record NC_135336.1, on the reverse strand, counting down.
ATAACTAAAAATAACATCTTCAAAAGGTCCTATTTACAATGGGTTCTCAACCACAAGGATGCAGGTTAAGATTAAGAACATGCCTTTTGCTGGGGTACATAATTTAACATACCAGAGTATTAAAATTTGTTCAACTGCTTTATTTGTACTTTTTAAAATATAGCTATTAAAAATGTGACTTTCATAAGTAATTTGTGGGATATTTCTGTTGGATAGTATGGCCTTAGAAAATATATTAAAAAATCAAAACCTTCTTTGAAGTCCAGTTTCTTAAAGGCATAACTCAGGAAAATGCACTATTTTTACATGTACACTTCCGTTTATTTTAACAAATGCATATAGTCATGTAACCACCACCACCAAAATCAGGATTGAAAACATTTTCATGTTTTATCCTAATAAGTTCCCTCAGGCCCCTCTGTAATCAACCCATACCATCTATCCCCAAATCCTTGGCAACAATAGTTGGTTATTTGTCCACATAATTTTGCCTTTTCCAGAATGTCACATAAATGGCATAATACATGTTGTTTTTTGAGTTGGGTAAAGTCAAATTTTAAATACTATACCATTCCACAATAATAAAATAGTATTATCACCCTGATAATTTCTTTAATTCATTGGGACCATTTGCCAAGGTCTTATTTTCCCACTTCTAAAACTGAGCTTTCTTCTTTGTGTCTATTATAGTAATTTTTTCAGATATCTAAAAATAAAATTTAGCAGATTATATTTTATTTATGTACAAATGCCTCCTCCAACCTTCTCCACTACTGGACTGTAAGCTAGAAGCTATGCCTTCTTGAACCACTATGTTTTCCACAGTGTTAGCTGGCTAGTAAAGCTAGTAGCTCAGATGGCAAAGCTGCAAAGAGATTTCCCATTGTGTTTAGAAGAAAAAAAAAGAAAGGAAATGAAAAGAAAAAAATATAGAATGCTGAAAAAGATTGCCCTCTGGATTAGATTTCCAATTTTAGTAAGAATTCAAAAAAAAGTTTTAAGGCTATAGAGGAACTAAATACTATGATGCTATTTAACCAGGTGTAAATGCTAGTAGATAGTTAACTATGCCTATACGTTTACTAAAATTGATATTGTTTCTGTCAGAACTTGTTAACAGAATTGGGTAACGTTGGAGCAGTATACCCTAACAATATTTTTGTCATAAACTCTGTTATTTTCTGTACAAGAGTTTGCAGATATAAAGTTTTTCAGTAACATATACATCACATTATAGAAGAAACACTAGTATAATAGGAAGGTAAGGACTTGGCCCATTTTCTGGCTCTATTTGAGGAGTACAACATTTATATGTAAACCTTAATCTTCATATAGTTAAAAATATGAACTATAACAGGTCTATGTTTTAAATAGATAAATAAAATATTACTACTGATTTCATTGCTTTCAACATACTTACTGAAGTCTCCGGTAAGAAAAACTCCTTCTGCTCCGGGGGCCCATTCTTTGCAGTATAAACCACCATCAGCACATCTGTGGATGCCAAATGATTCATAGCCTTTGGAAAACTTATCAATTCCACCTTCATTTTCTCCAATACAATCCAAAGTCTGGCAAAATCGCTTATATCTTTGAAAAAGCAAGAAAGAAAGGAATTTAGTAAATTAAATAGTCTTCAAAAAACTAGGGTAATTAAGGTGCTGCCTCACTCTTATTCAGGAAAAAAAAAAGACATCATTAAAGAGAATAATGTGAATAATTTCAATATCGGTAGAGAGTACCTGGAAGTTAGCCCACTGGTAGGATAAAAACATTCTCATCTCATATTAACCAAACTAAACTAACATTTTTTTTTATTTCATCAAAAATTCCGTTGTTGGAGGAGAGAAAATATGATGCTTATATTATATCATGATTTTTTTTTTAAATAAGCGTGATAGAAACTTCCATGTTAAGACAGTTCAATGATGTAGAATCCCTGCATACCGCTCCTCCAACTCCTGAGAAAATTAAAGTAAAATAGTAAAAAACGAGCAAGAAAAATGAAATTACACTACAGCAGATTCTGGCAAACTTTCCCATATAAGGGCAAACAGTAAACATTTTAGGCTTGGCAGGCCATATGGTCTCTCTCACAACTACTGGACTGTGCCGCAGCAGCAAGAAAGCAGCCACAGGTAGCATGTAAATGAATGGGTGTGGCTCTGTTCCCATAATGCTTTCTTTATAAAAACAGGTGGTAGGCCACATGTGGGCCTTGTTATATAATTTCCTTCCCTTGCGCTATACCAAATAAACCTAAAAGGGACATAACCTAATGTCAAACTCCCAGCTGAGTGAGAAGAAACAGAAGATTCCTTAAGCAGGACCAGAATATTGTGTGGCTGCTTTTGAACTCCAAGATCTTCCCAAATCTATCCTGGTACACCAACAAAACACTCCTTATTTTCATTAACACTCCTAAATCCAGGGAAAAGCAAACTAGGAGAAACTGGAAAAAACTAGGAAAGTAGAACAATTCGGCAGTTACTCTTTGTCAAAAGGGACTGTTTCAAAGTTCCAGAATGAGTTGGGAAAAGTCAGTGTACATCCCAGCACCTCCCCATGCTCTGTGGGGAGAGTAACACAATTTCCAGAAAGATGACATAAATCCTGGTAGGAGATAAAGAAGATATATCAAAACTCAAGAAGCTAACTAAGGAAGATCACAATAGCTGAAATGAACAGAAAAACTTTCCACAAATGTTTCAAACTATACAGCAAGTTAAAAATGAAATCAATATTATAAGAATTGAGAGATTTTATGACAAAACAACAGAGAAGTAAATTGAGACTGCAGTCCTAAGGAGACAAATGGAAGACCACAATACATCACTAGAAAATAATAAATAAATTAGAAAGAGCAAAATACAAAATGCATATATAGCAAAAATAGCACAGCATTAGTTAAGTGAATACATGACTGAAAATTAAAATAGAGAAGAAAAATGCAAAGAGTTGAATACATTAAAGAGGAAAGATGTGAAAACAGACAAAGATGATCCAAATAAGAATAACTCATGTGTATAAATTGCACAGCTAAATAAAATGGATATAAAAGGCATAATATTGGAAAATGTTCCTAAAGTAAAGAATTAAATTTTCATATTAAAAAGAGCACATGTGTTTCAGGAAAACTCAGTGGGAGAACCTACACATGCAACATATACCAGTTTAAGCTACTGAAATTCAAAGACCAAAGAAGTAATTCCATAGGCAAGCAAGGGCCAGGGATGGGGGTGATTGGAGAGGGAATTTTTCTTCCAAAGAAAAATCATATTAAAGGTCAAAGAGTAACAATGTCAAGCCAGCACAATTCTGAGGAAGAAAAGTGGTGATCTAAGAATATCGTATAAACAATTCTTACCCAAACTTTCATTTTAAAAATATTGTCAAATTAAATAACTTAAAGCATATGACACTAATGAACCATTTCTTTTTGAAGGAAAAAAAATTATTCTCCCTAAAAACTAGCCAATTAAAAGACAAAAAGAATGGACATGAATGGACAATTCTAGGAGTGTGACTGGGCACCGACTCTTTAAATATAGAAACATTGCTAGACAAACGTTATTTCAAGAGAGGAATCTTAGAGGACAAAGAAAAAACAGTATTATAAAAAAATTGGACATGAAACCATTTGAAATAGATCTAGTGAACAAAACTGAATCCAGGAAAAAGATGTGTTCTTAATTTTAATTCATGTGCCTGTGCGTGTGAACACATTTGTAAACAGTATCCTGGAAGATATTATTACTTACAGTGTGGCCAAACTGAATTAGATTCGGTCTTAAGCCATACTACTGCACAGCTTATCAAGAGAATACATTTGAATGCAGCCAGTAAAAACTAGAAACCAGAAGAGTTAGAAGCCAGAAATCAGAGAAAACACCGAAAGAAATCAAAGACAGAGATTATACATGTGACAGAGAGCTGCAAACTCCAACACAAAGCTTAGATTTGCTAACGCCTTGATCTGGGACCTCTGGCCTCTAAAACTAGGAGCCAATAAATTCTTGCTGCTTAAACCAACTCACTGTTCGGTATTTTGTCACACAGCCATGGCAAATTAAGATAATATGTTATCTCCTTTCATATTGCACATATACCTCACACACACATATATACCCCTGAATTTTAAAAATACAAATTAAATTTTTCATGAAATGACACAGTCCCAGTCTCATTTACAGTCTATACTCTAGGAGACAAAATTCAACCACCCACCAGGGAAAGGCAAGCATCAGAAATATGGGGGGCTGGCCCCATATAAGAAATAGAAAAGTGCAAACAGAATTACCAGTTAGGCTGGCCTTACAGCAGGGCACACTGCTGAATGCCAGGAACTCTGGTGAGTGGGAGAGTACAAACCCCGTCCAAAAATGACAGCTACTATTCAACAGCTACAGCCCATGTTACCAAGCATGTTTAACAAACAGGGTAATTACTCAAGAACAGAAAGGACTCTGGGTTTTTCTATGAATTTTCCCTAATTTTCACGTTGGAAATTATTTCAAAATACTTAAAATACTGACCTGGACAAAAAAAAAAAAAAAACAACAGATCTGTAGTCCTTATGGGATGCCAGTACACAACCTATATCTTATGAAAAAAATGATTGTTTAACTTTTCCAGATTATCACTCAGCTATAATTCAATATATATGGAAATTCTAATTCATAAAAAACAAATAAGCAACAATATGCAACAAAATGATCAGACAATAAGACACAATTAATAAAATAATTTAGACTTTAAAGTTGGGCAAAAATACACACACACATCATCATCATACTACAAGGGTAATGACTGGTTTTTAGAAAAGCTATAAACTAAGGTTAAATAAAATGGTAATTTTATTGTCAACTTAGGTATAACACTGCAAAAATACATTTTTAGACTTACTCGAAGTTTAAGTTAAAAAAATAATCATTTTTAAGTTTCATAAAATGTGTTCAAATGTTCCACTTACTAATATATCAATGGAAATGGGGTTATAGCATTATATTCCTTTAACTAAGTATCCTGACTTCCCTCAAGGTCAGTCCTATAGCTTCTGATACAGAAATACGCATTCCACTTTGAAATAACTGTGGCTCAAAAAGGAAAATGCCTGAGGGTAAAGCAAACTCATCATGCCTGTGTCCTTTCCTACCACAGTCATCTCAATACTTTGCTATGAATTTATAGGATATGCAAAAACTGGGTCAAATTTTTGGTAGCCAAGTACATAAAATGAAGTTACAGTAACTAGCATTTTGTACAGATATAAGGAACTGTTATAAATATCATGAAGTTTGAGCTCTACAATGATGTTTTCAATCCCCTTTTTAGAAAGGAAGAAATAGATCATATAAATAAATTGTCCAAGGCCAAAAAGTTAATAAGCAATAGAAATACAGTTTCATTAAACACAAAAGGTATACTTTAAATAAATCAAGAGAAAAAATCTCAAAAGTCATTTTCTTTTATACAAAGGCCTTTGTATTTTACTCATAAGACTATTAATCTTATAATTGAGATAATCAGTGTCATATAATAATAAACTTATCCTTTAGAGATAAACTGTCTAGCTTTAAATCCTACCTCTTGTTAACATATCATGTGCGGCTTTAAACAGAGTCATGTACCCACCCTTTTCCTTAGTTTTTTCCTGTTAAATGAGGAAACCTCAAAGGTTGCAAAGAATCAATGAAATCACAGTGGGAGTCACAGCCCACAGTAGCCAGAAAGTGTTCAATAAAGGCTGGCTGTTACTTTTACACACCACTGTGGAAGCGTGCTTTTTTAAAGTTTATTTTAGCTTTTATGTACACGTGTTGTAATATATGCAACTCAAAATTTCCAATTTTAACCATTTTCAAGCGTATAATTCGGTGGTGTTAATTATATTCATTATGTGCTGTCATCACCAACTCTCTTTACTAAAACTTTTGCATCACTGCAAACAGAAACTCTACACTCATTAAACAGTAACTCCCTGTTCCTCTCCCTTTGCCCCAGAGCCTGATAACCTGTAATCTACTATCTGTCTCTGTGAATTTGCTTATTCTAGATACTTCTTATGAGGGAATTATTCAATATCTGGTCTTTTGTGTCCAGCTCATTTCACTCACATGATATCTTTAAGGTACCTCCATGTTGTAGCAAGTATCAGAACTTCACTCCTTTTTATGGATGAATCATTCTAGTGTGCATGTGTGCATGTGTGTGTGTGTGCACACCACATTTTGTTTATCCATTTACCTGTTTATGGACACTTGGGTTACTTCTACCTTTTTGGCTACTGTGAATAACGCTACTTGAATTTTAACAAATTATCTGTTCAAATCCCTGCTTTCGATATGTTTGGACATGTACCAAAAGGAAGAACTGTGACATGTTTTACTTTCTTTGGCTGCTCAAGCAAATACTATGCAATGGGTTGATTTAAACAATTGGAATTTATTAGCTCATGGTTTTGAGGCTGGAAAAAATGCCCAACACAAGTTATCATCAAAACATGTTTTCTTCCCAAAGACTGGCATTGTAGAGCTGGCTGGCGGTGATTCTTGGTCCTGGGCTCCTCTGTCACATGACAATGAAACTTGAAGATTTCACTGAATTTCAGCTTCTTGCTTCCCATAGCTTTTTCTCTCTGTGTCTCAACTTCACCCTGCTTATAAAAGCCTCCTGTAACAGGATTAAGACCCATCCTGACTGAGCTGGGCCACACTTTAACTGAAGTAAGTTGATCAAAAAGTCCTACTTACAACAGGAATTTCATAGCTACGACGGAACACAGTCAACTTCTTTTTCCTTTCACTAGGTATAAGGGATGAAAGGTGGAGACAAGACTATAAATTCCTGTCCTGTGTGTTTTTCCTTTCTTTGCTAACCAGTAAACATGGTCACAAGGGGGATCATGAAAGAATATACTTTTAAAACCATTTAGAAAAATTTGGCATACTTTTCACCTTTGGTGTTGTGCAAATTTGTTTTACTGTGTGAAAGAAATGGCAATTTCTTAATTTTAAATATTTTTAATTTTAAATATTTTTCAAATATTCAGTATTTGATGATGTGCTTATGTATTTTTTTTTTGCTTATGCATTTTAATTTTAAAACTTAAAATTTTTAATTTAAAAATAAAAAAAAAATAAGTCCTACTTACAATAGGACTTTTTCCCATAGGAATAGATTAAGTTTAAGAACATTTTTTTGGAGCACAGACAACTCCAAACCACCACACCAGGTCACGTAGTTTACGCTCACCTTCCTGAGGAACCGACAAAATGTTTCCCACAGTGGTTGCACCATGTTATAGTACCACCAATTATATACAAGAGTTCCAATCTCTCTATGTCCTTGCAAAAACTTATTTTCTGCTTTGTTTGTTTGCAGTTTGTTTTTTAGTAATAACCATCCTAGTGGGCATTAAGTGTTATCTCTTTGTAGGTTGAATATACTTTTTTTAACTTTTAATTATAATTACATATATACAACTCAACATGTCCAATTTTAATCACTTGCAAGTGTATAATTCAGTAGTATTAATTACATTCACAATATTTGCTCCCCTTACCAACATTCATTATCCAAACTTTTTTATCTCCTCAAACAGAAATTCCATACACATTAAGCAGTAGCACCCCCTACCCCTTCACTTCCCCAGCTCCTGGTAAGATGTAATCTACTATCTGTCTTTATGAATTTGCTTATTCTATGTATTTCATCTAAGTGAGATCATATATTTGTCTTATTTCACGCCACATGATGTCTTCAAGGTTCACCTATGCTATAGATATACCAGAACTATATTCCTTCTTTTCAGCTGAATAATATCCCATTGTGTACATTGACCATATTTTGTTTATCCATCCATCTGTTAAAGGATACTTTGCTTCCACTTTTCGGCTACTGTGAATAATATTACTATGAACACTGATGTAAAAATATCTGTTCAAGTCCCTGCTTTCAATTCCTTTGGCTATATACCAAGAAGTGGAATTGCCAATGTTTCAGTTTGTTAAAGCTGTCTGAATGTAATATATTAGAAATAGGTTGGCTTTTACAATGGGGATTTATTAGCTTACAAATTTACAGTTCTAAGGCTATGAAAATGTCCAAATTAAGGCATCAACAGGACGATGCCTTCTCTGAAGAAAGGCTGTCGGCATCTGAGACACTTCTGTCAAAGGGGAAGGCACATGGCCTGTATCTGTTGTTTCTTCTCTCCCAGGTTTTGTTGCTTTCAGCTTCTGGCTTCAGTGACTTCTCTCGTTTTCTGTGGGTCCTTACTTGCTTTTCTAGGGCTTTTCTGACTGAGGTCTCTGGGACTTTTCTATGTCCTTTATCCTCTCATATAGGACTCTAATAAAAGGATTAAGACTCACCTTGAATGGGATGGGTTACATTCAATTGAAATAGCCTAGTCAAAATGTCCTGCCTACAACAGGTCTGCCACAGGAATGGATGAAAAGAACATGGCCTTCTCTCTCTCTAAGCCAACTCCACAGGTAAACTAACTGTCCTCCCCACTACACTGTACCTGATTCCCAGGGGTGCAAGTCTCCCCAACAACATGGGACATGACTCCAGGGATGAGCCTGGCCCTGGCATCATGGGATTGAGAAAGCCTTCTTGACCAAAAGGGGGAGGGGAAATGCAAGAAAATAAAGTTTCAGTGGCTGAGATATTTCAAATGTCATCAAGAGGCCATTCTGGAGGTTATTCTTATGTGTTATATAGATATTCCTTTTAAATTTTTAGTGTATTTGAATAGCTAAAAGGAAATACCTGAATTTTACCTGTAATCCAGTAGCCTTAATCCTTGAAGATGATTGTATAATTAAATAGCTTTCATGGTGTGATCATGTGATTGTGAAAATCTTGTGACTGATAACCCCTTTATCCAGTGAATGGACAGATAAGTAAGAAAATAAAGACAACAGAAATAAATAATAGGGAGGGGCTAAGGATTATGGAATGTTTGGGGTGTTCTTTTTAATTTTTATTCTTATTTTTATTTTTTGGAATAATGAAAATGTTCAAAACTTGATTGTCATTATATGATATGTGAATATATCTCAAAAATCAAAAAAAAAAAAAAAAGATCATGGCCTTTTCTGCAGTACTTAACAGCTTCAAACCACAACAGCCAAGTTGTATAGTATTTCTATGTTCAACCTTCTGAGGAACCCAACACACTGATTTTCACAGTGAGTTACCATTTTATATCCCCAACAATGTACAAGGATTCCAATTTCTTCTCATCCTCACCGACACTTGTTACTTTATTTTAGTAAAAGCCACCCCTGTGGGTGTGAAAAGGTATGTCACTGTGGTTTTGATTTGCATTTCCCTGATGATCAAGGATGCTGAGCATCTTTTCAAGTGCTAATTAGTCATTCACTTATCTCCTTTAAAGAAATGTCTACTCAAGTCCTTTGCCCTCTTTTTTTTTTTTTTTTTTTTACATGGGCAGGCACCAGGAATCGAACCCAGGTCCTCTGGCATGGCAGGCAAGCATTCTTACCTGCTGAGCCACCATGGCCCACCCTGCCCTTTTTTTTAATCAAAAAATCTTCACACAAATATTCTATACATGGTGCACAATCAGTGGTTCACAATATCATCACATAGTTGTGTGTTCATCATCATAATCATATTTTAGAACATTTGTCCATTTTTTTAAATGTGATTATTTATTTGTGTTTTTGTTGTTTAGCTGTAGCAGTTGAGTATACTTTTTAAATGGATCAATTTTCTCTTGCTTATAACACTTGTTTACATTTTAATGTACCGGTTAGTCATTAGCAAATACTAAAATAAATTTTTCCTCAAACTCCAAATTTTTAGTCACTCTTTCCATTTTTTCCTGCTATAAAAAATTACAGATATAATCATATTAACACTTAACCCGAAACACAAACTAATATTTCATATTGATTTGAATGTATGGATTATAGAAAGTACAAGGAGAGCTTGGGTGAAATTAAAATTGGCTGGATTGGTCAGGAGAAAATATATAGTAACTGTAGGGTAGAAGATAGGTAAGGGGAAAAAGAGAGGAAAAGACAATAACCTTTACTCTCCTGAAAGAGAGTTCATCTTAGATCAGTTCAATAGTTCTAATTTCAGGCAGGACAGTGAACTCATGTGCTACGTCAGGGGAGATGGCTCACTCTTTATCTGGAATGTCTGGATGTAGAATTCATCCTCAAGTGTTTATGAAAACTCACTTGAAACTCAAGAAATCCAAGGGAGGATATACCTTCTTAGTTAGCTTAATTTTCAGCATTTTATTTCATCCTTATTTCCTAGAAAGATTTGGATTAGAGGCAAAGATAAAAAACAGAAGTGAAAATTCAAGAAAAATTGTGGGTTGCTTAAAAGGGGAGAAACATTGTTAAAGGGGGTGGGACTGGAACTTTTTAAAACAAAATAAACAGCTTTTTAAAACAATCTCAAACAAGGCTTCAGTTCTCTAGTGGGACGTTTCTTCGTTAAGAGACAAATACCTTTAATATATTAAGGCTATCATATGCAAATGAGGCAATATCGTTCTCTTAAGTTCACAGGTCAAATGGAAAAGAACAAGCAAGACAACAGAAAGGAACTAAGGTTTTGACTTGGAAAGTAGGAGATTACAGAAGGCTTTTGGGAGCAGCTGGTATTGCAGGTATATCTTGAAGGATGAGTAGTATATTTTGACAGCTAGAGAAATGACAGAGACGGACATTATAGATGTAGAAATTGAGTGTCTCTTGTCAACATGATGACTAGCTGTGCCTAGACAGAACAGGAGAATGAGGAGGAATCTAGTGGCAAAACAGGATGAAAGATGGTTTCAGCCAGATTATAAATTGAATAAAAAATAACAACCCTTAAAAGACTTTACAGAAGAGATAACTGATAGGATCAGAGATGTGTTTTAAAGGCAGCAATGTGATGAATGGATATTAGGGAGCAGAATCTATAAATGATAAAGCCCTTATTAAAGGGACCAACTGTTAAAAGCACAATTGTGTTTTATGGACACAAGCATTTATAGAGGATTGACCAATGAGAAGAACGTACATCATATTACATGTGATATCATACTTTTGAATGTAGTTCCTTACTTTTGAACCCATAAATGTCATTAATCCCCAAATAAATCTATTAATTGGCAGTGGCAATTTTAATCTGTATCAAACTTAGCATGTATTCTTGGCCTTATTTATCAAGAAACAGTAAAAATGAGACCATATGGATAAAGTAACAAGTAAGGAGCTATGAATTTCATTTGATTATTCCATAAGCATTACTGAGTGCTTACTGTATATATGATACTACCCTAGACACTTAATAACATAGAAATGAAAGACATTACCAAGTCCATGCATTCAAGAAATTATTTGTTACATGTGGAAGTTAGTGGCACAAAAGCAAAAAAAGACTAGGAAAGCATTATATAGGGCACTGATAAAAGCTTACAAACAAGGAAAAGAAATAGCAAGAATTACACAAAAACAGGGCAGGTCACGGTGGCTCAGCAGACAGAGTTCTTGTCTGCCATGCCAGAGACCCAGGGTGATTCCCGGTGACTGCCCATGCAAAAAAAAAAAAAAAAAAGAATTACACAAAAAAGAGAAACATATCTGATTTGAATACTGATATATCTAAAGCACCTAAATAAAATAGTTGCAGATAGTAAGAACTTAATAAACACATACTCAGTGAGCACCTATTACTTGCCATGCAATGGCTAGGTAATGTGATACCATGGTTAGAGTCAGGATTAAGAACAGAGTTATTACACCTTATTTTAAATCCCAATTCTACCTATAACCAAAAATAATTAAGTCTAAATTCCCTAATCTGAAATGTGAACAATAATGGAACCTACTTTGTAAGGTTGCTGAGAATCAAGTACAATAAAATACCTAAAATATTTAGTATAACACCTTTTACATGAAATAATGAAGTTAGAATAAACAAACTATTAGAATAATAAATGCACTCAAGAAGACTGCTGGATTCAAGATCAATACAGAAAAAACAATAGCCTATTAAAACATAAGAAAGATACAATTCACAGTAACTATACCAGACCTAGCATACGTGCGCCCACCCCAAATTTGCTCAGCCACACTGTGCCGTACTTGACTGGACCTGTGAAGTTCTGGGTTGCAAACAGCTGCCTGGACGGCAGATAATACAACACAGATGTATGGAGGAATAAAACTTCCATTGGGCATGCTTCGACCAATAACAGATAGAAAATGGCTTGAAGTAGTCCACAGATGGATTCCTTACTCTTCTCGCTGAATGTCTCATGGGACTAGACTATCTGCTATGAAAAGAATTTTATCATCTCATATAAGAATTTAATTAATCAATGTGAGGGCTTTGTCAAGATCAAATGTATGGACTTACAAAATTAATAACAAACTGGGTAATGTGATGACCCAGTCAAGACACCACCTGCTGCCAGGAACCCAAGCACATCCGTCTCCGCAGTCATTGCTATTTACGGTGAATGAAAACTATTCTCTACAGACAAAATGTGATGGTAAATGTGATGGAGGATGGTAAATTTCTGTCATTTCATTTCTGCTTCAACTGATAGCAACATGCAGAATTTTACTCAAGTAACTTCTCTGACTATTACAATATTTATTAATGCATATGTTCATGAGATTTGGGAGGTGTTAATTAAATGTGTTGTTTCCCTATATGGAATTAGCCTAATATTAATTGGTATGGCCCATCTACCATGCTTCAGGCATAATGATACACTGAGACTGAGTTCTATAGCTAGCCCTATTTGCAAACTGATCATAGATATTTCATTTAATGATCTGAGAGATTTAGCTTCCTCATTTATAAAATAGGACTATAATATGCTTGACTTCAAGAGTTGCTGTACTTACATATAACTGGCCCACCAAAAATGTTTTGGCTTTTCTCATTTTTTCTTTTTTAAGAGAAAAACAAGAAATGAAGAGATCTCTAGGTAGAAAAAGAAAACTTAATGCAACCTTGTAAAAAAAAATTGGAAAGTTCCACCATGCTAAGTTTAGTAGAATAAAACCTAAGTATTAATTCAATTACAAGCAAACACTGTATTAATAATTTTAACCTTTTTTTAATGTTGTATGGTTTGTACCATCTTCATAAGTAAATTCATCGTGACCAATTTGATACATGCATCATCAGACCATGTTTAAGAACAAATAGTTGCTCTCTTATTTCTTATGGTATGAAATAAAAACTATTTAAATAATAGTTTGGTTCTTACTTGGCCTAAAGTATAGTTAAATGCAATGGAAATCGGCTATTTTGAGTCTCAAATTAATAAAATTGAGGTAGAAATGATTACATAGAAATCATTACATTAAATATTTTGGGTGGAAATATTGTTATCTTTTAAAAGTTAAAGGTGTTATAATTTAATTTAGCTTTTATCTATTAAATGTTATTTCCTAATTCTGATACTGGGCCATAGATAGTCTGCAATGTAAAGGGTTTGGCATAGATTACTCTCGAGACCCTTCCAGGCCCAAACTCCTCAAAATTAAAAAAAAGTGTTCTAACTCAATTAATGAAAAACTCAAAATATTTCACTTAGTGTATTACTTAGAAAGCCTTATTATCACCCTTTATTTCTTTTAATAATAAATTACTTATTTCTAGAATTCTATATTTAGGATAATAAAAATGCATAATGTTTAATGACACAACTTAAGGAAACTATATAGCCATAAACGTAAACAAAATATTTTGACTTAACAGATTAAGTAGAAAAAATTAACTACTGTAAGTAGTTAATTAATTAATCATTGTGTCTAGTCTATGTTGCAAGTAAATTAATAATATACTGCCCTTGCAGTTTACCAAGGTATGATTAATGGTCAATATTAAAATTTCTGGGATCTTCTGGCAATGTGAAAATCTGACACCCTGACCAAAAAAAAAAAAAAATCATCTGAACGTTATAAATCAAACTCCTGAAGGTGAGTACTTTGAGGTGACCCATCTGGTAAGGCCTGCTCTGTCAAGTATTGTCCCAAGCACTTTCAGCAGCCAGCCTCTTTATCGCCACTCTCTTTCCAGTCACGCTCCTATTCACGTCTTTGCTACATGCTCTGCTGATTACCTTGGAAAAGGGCAGTGCTGTAACTGTTCAACTGACCTTTCAGTTTATTTTCTCTTGTGTAATATGAAACATGAGCTAACACAGTCTTAGTCTACTGATTTTTAGAAAGAAATCTGACTTAATATTTCAACAGCTTTTGGCTCAAATAACACTGCACCTCTGTGGTCAGATTTTCTTTTTGGAAAAATTACATAGCAATGACCAGAGGTTTGGGCTAGAGAGAGGTTTTCCCACATTCTAAACAAACCTGTTCTTCTACGAATGTATGGTCAACTAACTTGCAGAATAGCAATTCCAATCTTTTAATTCACCAGTATTTTATTCTTAATCTAACTTAATTATATAAATGAATAGAGCAAAGGAAACGATGGTTATGTCTTTTCTGTCTTTTAACATGAATGTCACTCTTGCTCAAACCTACCAAAAATGCTATACTCCCTATGAAAGGAAAACCAAAAGATGGAGGTCAGGGTAGTTAAAACACATCAGTTCTAATTCCGATTCTAATGTACTAGTCATGTGGCCTTGAGGAAGATAATCACCCAGGGGCTTAGGTTCCTTTTCTATAAAATGAAGATACTGAACTGAAACATCTAGTCAAGTATAAGAACCTATGATCCAAACTTTAAACTTCTTTGATTTTTAGTTGGGTTCTAATGGTACTAACCAAGAAAGGAAAAAAAATGCATCCCAATAATAAAAAGAGGTTTCTGGGCATTCCCTTATATACCAAAACCACAGAAAACGTTAGTATCTTTTTTCTATGCAGAGAAAATAAAACAATGAAAACAGTCTGTCAAGGGAAAAAAATACTTATTTGGAAATACCAAAAATAATTAATTATAACCACTAACACATTATGGAGTACTCACTGTGTGCCAAGCCTTATCCTAAGGGACTGACAAAATATTATTTAAAAGCTCTTACAGCAAACCAAGGTGGATGGTACTATTATTATTCTCATCGCACAAATGGGGAAACTGGAAACGTTACGTGATTTTGCCCAAGATCACACAGCTAGTAAGTGGAAGCTGGAATGTAAATCCAGGACTTTGCCTCTATGTATTTCCCTATTCAAACATTAGGCAAACACTCCCCAGTAAGTTTGCATTTTACAGATTTCCAGCTGAACTGAACTTCAATACTAAATTTAAACTATTTGTTACTTAATATTCCTAAAATAATTTTTATTTAGCCAACCCTTAGTAGAAAAAATAATTTAAATAAGTGTGATGCAAATGGCTAAAAGTGAAATCACATGAAAACTCACTTGAAGAGAACTGACTCATCATATTTACACTATCTGAACAAATTCACAAAGGATCTTAATCTTTTTCCATTTTAGTTTTAAAGCCTTTTCAAATTTGGAAACCACATGGGTACTGATTCTGACTGTTCACATGATTTTTATTTGGGAGGTGTCTATGACTGTCACAATGCACTTTTCAGGTTGAAGCAAGACAGGCAAACAGGTTCTATTTATACTCCTCAAATTTAGGTTCAAATTGGATGGTTATTATTCTATTTATAAAATGAAAACTGATGAACACTAATTTTTTCACATAAAATAATTGCCAAATACCAGAAAGTTTATATATTCTGCACTTGGCAAACAACAAGCCAAATCACACTTTTGATTTCTGTTTTAATATAGCCAGATAGCCATGGACTTTAGCCATGTGAGAATTTTATATTAGAAACAGGATCAATCAATGAATCAATTTTCACTCTGACAATGGCAAAGGACACAATAAATATCAAAGAATCCAAGGAATAGACATACATATATCTCCACATCTTTTGGATTAAATAGGCATGAAATATCAAAGGTGTATCAAACACTCTGACACTTCTTTGCCTTCACTGAGGGAGACATAAAGGTTTCAAAATTCTGTTAGCTGCAAAACCACAAAGATCAAAGAACTTTTATAGTGACTCCCAATTTATTGGTAAAATATACCTACATTCTCTTATAAATTAAAAAAATCCAAGCTGTGTATGTGTGTGTGTGTGTGTGTACATATATACTTAATATATACTTATACATAAAGCTTTACATGTGTATTATATAATACATATTGTATATTTCATATACAATATATCATGTATACTCACACATATGTATTTAACACACATACATACAAATTTCTTTTTACATCCAATGACCTAACAGAGATCAAATAGAGTAGATCTGAAAGCACAAGAATAGTTTGACAAGGACAGTGGTGTTCTATATTGTTTGCATGCCTCAGTTTATTATTTCTCGCAATTATATGCTGTACTCTTTTAAGTATTTATCTAAATTTGAATTGAAATAAGGTATTTAAATGTTACTGAACAACATTACTCCGTAGATCTTGTTATGAAGTATGGATACAAGATAGCATTTATAAGTTTCATTCACCAGTATTATCAAAAGTCCTAGCACCAAATTAAACTACTATAACTAAGTATGCTTGTTTGAAACTATGATGTACTCCAGAAACACCATGTTTTAATTCTGATCCAATCTTGTGGGACCAGACCTATTACCTAGGGTAGGAAACTTTAATGATGGTTTCCATGGAGATATGACACACCCAGTTGTGGGTGTGGCCTTTTGGTCAGATGGAGATGTGACTCCAACCACACCTTGATTAGTTTACTAGAATTCTTTAAAGGGGGAAACATTTTTGGAGAAACCTCAGATGCAGAAACCTGGAGAGCAGTCGTTTCAGAGCTGACACTGATATGGATGTTCGGAGATGGTCAGAGTACTGACAGAGAGATCAGATGCCTAGACACAGGTAGAGCCCAGGAGATGTCACCATGTGCCTCACCATGAGATACTAAGCAAGCCAGAACCTGAAGAGAACCAAGGGAAACTAAAAGAAAACCCAGCCCCAGAGAAGCCAAGGGAAGAACCGCCACAGGAAATAGAGGCTGAATGCAATGAGCCTAGGAGCAATGGACCAGCAGATGACAGAGGTGTTCTGAACGGTATCAGCCTTCCTTGAATGAAGGTACCTTTTTGTTGGTGCCTTAATTTGGACATTTTCACAGCCTTAGAAATGTATACTTGCAACCTAAGGATTTGAACAAAAGTTAAGTTCCATTCAAGTACAACTAAATCTCTATCAATAACGCCATACTGATACTTAACGCTGTATCCTATTCCAAAATTGATAAAATGGTGACTTTAAACTCACACGAGTTTAAATTACTAGACCAAGATTTTCCAATTCTGTTCCCAAATTATTTGGGCCAGAACACACAGTGGTACTGATAATTAATACTGTAGCCTATTCACAATCAAAAATACTAAAATATTTATTATTTTATTGAATATATATATTATATTCATACATGAAACATTATGAAGTGTTGGACCTATAATTACTGGAATAAAAAGATGTTCAAAATACATTGTTAAGTGAAAAAGAATCAAGTTTAAATTTTTCTGTTGTTTGCTTAATTATGTCTTATACTAATGTGTAGAAAGCTATGTCAAAAATTATATGTTAGTATGTCAACCATGATCTCTGAATAATGGGATTAAAAATAATCGTTTTCTATGCATTTCAATTTTTCTATTGTTTTCCTACTATAATCATGCAATGACAACAATATGGTATGAAGCAAATTATGAAAGGAACTATAATATTAAATATCAATCTCTTTTAAAAAAATAGTTTAAAAGTTGTAGTCAAGCATGTTTAATCCAATTGTCTATTTTAACAAAAATCTGAGAGAATTATTAAAAACCTGATGAGGGAGAAGTGGAGAGGGCAATCAAATAATGAAAACTTATATCTCATTAGCTCTTCTACCGTTCAAATCACTATACCAGAATGCATAAATATCCAGAGTCAGTAATAAGACCCTCTAATACTGAGCATTCAAATGAAATAGAATGTATGAAGTCCTTTAAACCTTGAAGCTGACTGATAACCTCCCCTACTCCTTTTACCCATTTATGTCACCCCATTCAACCCATTTATCAATTCATTCAAAAAATGTTTAGGCTAGCACATAAGTGCAGGTGTCTATAAAACACATAATCATAATAATCTTCTACTTTAAAACTCCAACAACTAATCAAGTACCTAACAATAGCAAGAACTGCTGAATAGCTATTGAATAAAATGCTCTTGAACTAAAGAAAAAGAGAATGTAACTTGTTCCCTGTTTTCAAGGAACTCAGAGTTTGGTAGGGCTCCCTAGTATTGTTTGCTTACAGCATCATTTCTTCAAGGGTATAGCACTTCATATGATCCCTGATACTACCTTACTCATTCTCAAAATGTCAACTCCATTCCATACTAGAAACCATCATACTCCCTTGATAGTAAATAAAAGTATTTTTTTAAAGAAGACTGCAATATCAAAGGTGCCATATTTAAATAAAACTACCACCTACAGGACAATAGAATAAACCACTCAATTTTTTCAGCTTACATTTTTTTCTTAAAAAAAAAAAACAGTGCAATACATCTTAAATTACTTCGCTGCTTGTTGCACAGAGTCCCAATGATAGATGTATTTTATTATTGTTTTCTTCAATACCTATTTCCCTTCTTTCTTCTTACTTTCAGCAACATTCTAAAAACCACGCTTACAAACAATAAATACTAAAAGCAGTTGCACTGAAGCATGACATACTCATTCCCTTCTAAAACTGGTTACCACCAGAGCACAAAAGTCCAGTTCTGCATCCTCAAGAGTAACATTATTTCTATTTTAAAACTCCCATAGAACACAGAAGCAATGGTGTAATTATGTATCTGCAGATACTGTATCTGCTCTGCTCCTGCTCATGGCCAGCTTCTATACTATGAAAAGGATTAGTCATTCAGCCTCAGAAATCAACCCCAAAATCAAAGCTTAAGCTTTGGTTATGTATTTGTTTGTTTTGTTTTCTTGTTTTATTTTTAATCCTTAAAAAACACTAGGTTTCAAATTCCCTCCCTTTAACTTGCCATTCAAAGCAACATCTAAACAATAATTGTACCCCATCACGAACTGGGCAGCTGAGCCAACTGCTGAGAAAAGTATGTTTGACATTTTTCTCCACAAGACTCCACTTTCAGTTCCTGTATTGGTTCAGTGAACACGGCTATAATTGAGAGAAGGCCAAATGCAATGAAAGATTCATCCTATAGGAAATATATATGTATATATTTAAAATATCATATTCAATTCACTTTAAACAGAACTAGATTTGTTTCCAAGCTCACATTAAAAAAAGGCATTTACCAGTGTTTTCTTATTAACATTCTAAATTTAAAAGATGAAAGTATTTCCAAGTATGATAAATAAATTAAGATACTGTTCACTAATTTTTCTCCACAGTTCTGCGGTATCAAGATTTGTCTTAAATATAATCTTTAATCAAAATCTCCCACTCTCCAAGATTTGTCTAATCATTAAAAAGAATCAAAGTTTTCAGAACAGAGGACACCTTTCCTCATCTGCAAAAAAAGCCAAAAGCCCCACCAATTACAAAATAAGTATTCAAAATTTCGATGTCCAGCTTTGAGCTTCTTTACACGGTTCCAAAATCTCTGTGTAATCTTAACATCTTAATGTAGCAAGCACTGACTTAAGTGATTTCATGTACACACACACATGAAAATATGGTGGCTTCCATTGAAAGAAAATATTCATTCATCAGAAGCAAAAAATTAACTTTTCCAAAAATGATAAATACAAATCTAAAAATTGAAAAAAGTTAACATGACTTCACACTCAAACACTCTAAAGCCAAATACTAACACTACTCAGACACTTGAGACATGAATTCTTTAAAGCCAATGCTTCCATGCTAACTTATATACCATTATCAAACAATGTGTTTCTGTAAATGGTGTCCAGCAAGCGCAACTAGGGTGCTTATTTAAATCAAGATTATGGAGATGCTTGCTGAAATTCCTACAACTGGAACCCAAGTTTTGGAGGCGAAGTCCACAAATAGGAATCTAAACAAAAACTCTCTCATGTTGCTATGACGCACACAAAACTGTTTGAAATGTCTACTGATGGGAACATCACTGCTTAATAAAGGCTTCCTGAACTGATAATCAAGAGTACTTTTATAATCCTCTGTAAAGCAATAAAATTATCCACAATCAATAACTGAATTTTATCTGACACTCCAACCTGAACAGAATTCAAGTACATTGCCGTTCATAGGATCATATTTCTCCTTACAGGATTATAGCCTCAAACAATTCTCACCTTCAGAAAATATTTTGCACTAAAAACTGATCTTGGGATTCTTCTGAGACATACCAGAATTGAGAATACATATGAGAAAAGCTCCTTCACTAGATCAAACCTGCAGCTTCCTTATCAGAACCAGGAGATGCTCATTTAAGGACAATAAGAGGCGTAGACTACTCAAAGAGTTATATATAAAAGATGCTAAAGTAACGTTAGGTATTGTATGAGCTATGTTTCAGGTCTGTACCAGTAGAGGGATTTTTCTAAATTTCCCAGAGGCTCGAAGCACGAGACAAACAAATGTTGCTCAGCTAGACTAAGATCCTGGGCAACTTCTTCACAGGTTGGGAGTGAGGGAGATGGTGAAGCTCTAGTACCTCTTTTCAAGTCCTGAAGGCAGAAATGATGGCCATGATGTATCCAATCAACTAAAATACTAATTAAGGCAGACTCAATGGATAAGTACCTGGTACTCTTTAATGCAGATATGAAATTACACACAAGCTTAATTCCTGGGAAAAATTCCCACAAAAGAGGAATTTTGCAAATTGTATGCATTCTCTTCCCTTGATGTAGTATATGCAACATCTTTTGGAAAGGAGAAACATGGATCTTATCATTATGTATCTGATAACAATGGAAAGAATCACTTATTCATGAGAAAGGAATAAGTCAATAAATATGTGGTAAGTTTGAGAGTATTTAAGTCAATAGATGAGAATCTGACCTAAACATTCTCAGAAAATAAACTATTTTTTAAGAAGTTGTCAATCCAGGTATGTACTTTCCATATCTAAAAGCTTACAGACAAGTATGTTTCTTAATTAGCTGCTGTTTAGCAATCATTGTAGAATACAAATTCAAACTTCTCTAATGCAATTCTTCATATAATGACAAGAAACTTTAATAACACATTTCAAGCTAAAGTACAAAAAAGACTAAGAATGTCAATATAAAATGAGACTCCGTGCAAAAATAGGAAAGAAAAAAAACGCAGGCAGTATATTTTTAAGCTTCTTTGGGAAGATAAATTCATGCTGAATAAATTGAAGTGACATTTGGTTTCTCATAATTCCATCCTGTCCTGATGGCCTCCTAAGTAACAGATTCTTAAATGCACCCTTTTTTCACTAAAACTGACACCTAGCCAGAATTGTCAAGGCAAAAGATTATTTTTGAAGATACTCATAGAATGATTCTTTAGAATCAAATTAGCTAATGATGCTGTGGAGTTATCAATTAACTTCCCAATTACTTCAGTGTTACCGCTAAAAAAATTAGTTTCATAGTTTATATTTATATAGGCTGGCTGCTAAATCATAAGGTTTTTAATACATTGCACATGAACAAAAAGATATAATAATACTAAGAAAAAAGAATGATGTCAAAACTTTCTGAATTTAAAATGTTTCATCGGGCAAAAATCTGCCTCATATACATATTATAGAAACAAAAACAGCTGTCATTCTACAGATAATTAAATGTATTGAAAGTATTTTAAACTTTGTAAAAAAAAGTAAATAGAGAAAAAGAATTTCGTAATTTATGAAGTATGAACTCTACATGTAAGAATGAGAAACTGATTATGAAAGAGAAACTGATTTATCCCAAGTATATTCACCAGCTACTTTTAATTACCCTAGCCAAAGATCTATTTCAAAAGCATAGATAGTGGAAATAATACAAAAATCACTTCACCCAGTTTTTCCTCAGAAGAACAAGGAGCGGCTGGTATTAACAGAAAAGAAAACTGGGCACAAATATTGGTTTGCAGTGAATTTACTGGTCTAGTCTGGAACTAAGACCTTTAGTTTGGTAACTACAATGTATTTCTAAATGCTACTTGACCATCAAAAAATTGTTGAGGAAAAAAAAAATGTCCCATATGAAAATAAGGCAAAATGAGAAAAGCCACGATTCTAAAATTAATTCTAAATCTAAAATACAATGTTAAATCATGACTAATACCCTCTTAAACAAACAGATGTATAATAACAGAAGAGTTAACTAAATATGTTTATACTATTCTCTATATCTTTCCAGCCTGTCATTTAATTTTGAGGAAATACTCAGAGTTCAAAGTATGGTAAGTATCTTCCACGTGCCCCTCCAAATTTACTTTCAATCTTCTCCATACTGCTTTCTGTCCCAAAAAGCTGATATGTGTGAACAACATAAAAGGGAAGCCTGGTGGTTCGGTAGTAGAATGCTCGCCTTTCATGCGAGAGACCTGGGTTCAATTCCCGGACAATGCACCCAAAACAACAAAAAAAAGGAACCCAAGTCCTTCTCTGCAGATGACTCCCCATTTGAAAGAAGTCCTGCTGAACTGCAATAACCTTTAAAACAAACATGCAGAAAGAAAATCCATTATAAAATGGAAATTGTATATAGAAGGTCAAATTTAAACAGGTAACAAAGGTACAAGTGAACTAACCACACAAACAAGGAGCTCAGACTCCCATGGTACTTGCCCCTACTTTCTTGCTTACCTCTCCCACAATCCATACATTTGGCCTCATGGAAAGTTCCCATTATCCAGGTAATAGAGGAGGGAAAGCATGGGACCGGATAATGAAGGTGTCTGCACATCTGCCTGCACAAATTGGGAATACCCTACAACGCCACTCAGTGATGGTCTTCCCAGTGAGCAGAACTGGGTGGTACAGCTAGCTGTCCATTTTGCATGGTAATAAGAAGGAACCAGAAGCAAACTGGTGACAGAAATGAATGCCAACTGTTTTTTTGGAATAGACAGAATATGATTATATTCATGTTCCAAATTAATAATTATAATAGAACACACAGAGGAGGAGGCTCTTTAAAATTAGGTAAACAAGAAGACCATTTAGTGGATGTCAGTCAACCACCACAGCCCTTGTTCATGTATCTACAAATTTTCCAGGTGGTAGCAATAGATACCATACACAGATTCAGTAACACGGTCTTCCCCTCCCCAAGTCTAACCTGGCTACTACCACTGAGGACAATTCAGTCAGCCAAGAGAGGAAGCCAAATATATATCCCCAAAATGTTACCATTCTCTGAGCTATCAACCAACTACCTGGAAGGTAAATTGATTATAATGGATTCCTCACATCAAGAAGGAACAGCATTTTGTCCTCACAAGAATAAATACATATTCCAGACAGAGATTTGTCTTTGCCTACAACTTATTCAACTATACCATCATTTATGGACTCAATAAACTGCTGAACTGAATTCATTTTCTTCATTTGTACAGCAAATGGTAAGAGTTGGACAATTTGCCTGTCATCTAAAAAAGCACTTATTTTTGGTAGTCATCTGTGATTTTACTAAATGAAAATAAGATTGTACTGGCTTAAAGAGCATTAGGTATAATCAGCCATAAACAACTTGAAAACAGAAATTCTAAATTTATTTCTAAAGTTTTCTAAGACAACTTTTTTCCTTATTTTAATATACAAGTCATTAAACAATGGTTGTATATTTTAAAAGGCCATGATAATTTTTACACATGTTCATGTGTGTATATTAAAACACTAATTTTACAAATTTTCCATTTAACAAACTATATTTTATAATAACACAGCAATCAAAACATTATGGTACAGATAGAAAGATAGATCCATAGACCGATCAAATAGAATTGAAAGGTCAGACATAAACCTTCACATCTATCGCCAACTGATTCTTGACAAGGGTTCAAAGTACTTTAATTGAGGAAAAAATGTTCTTTTCAATAAATGGTGCTGGGAAAACTGGATAGTCACAGGTAAGAGAATAAAGGTAGACTCCTACCTCACATCATATACAAAAATTAACTCTAAACGAAGTACAAAACTTAAAAGCTAAAACCATAAAACTCCTAGAAGAAAACTTAGAGATAGAATCGTCATAACCTTGGATTTGATCACACAGAACAGGAAAAAGTAACCGCAAGCCATATACCCAATAAGAGTTTAATATACAAAATATATAAAGAACAACTACAACTCAACAACAAAAAGATAAGCTAGTTTAAAAATGGGTGAAGGACTTGAATAGATATTTCTCTAAAGAAGATATACCAAAGGTCAATACACAGATGAGAAGATGCTCAGTATCACTGGTCATTGGGGAAATGCAAATCAAAACTTCAGTGAAATACCACCACACCCACCATAATGGTTATTATTTTTAAAAATTTGAAAATAAGTGCCTTCAAGGATTTGTTAAAACAGGAATCCTTATACATTGCTGGTGGCAATGTAAATGGTGCAGCCATGGTGAAAATAGTTTGACAGTTCCTCAGATAACTGAAAATAGAATTATCATATAACTCAGCAATCCCATTTCTTGCTATGTACCTGAAAAAAAAAAAAAATTAAAGCAGGGACTAAATAGTTGTTTATACACCAATACTCATAGCAGCATTATTTACAATAGACAAAAGCTGGAAGCAACCCAAGTTTCTACCAACCAGTGAAAGGATAAACAAAATATAGTATATGCATACAATAGAATTTTACCCAGCCATAAAAAGGAGTGAAGTTCTGATATATGAGAAAACATGTATGAACCTTGCAGACATCATGCTGAGTGAAATAAGCAAGACACAAAAAGCCAAGCACTATGGAGCTGGCTAATAGGGAATACCTAGAAGAAGTAAACTTCATAAAAACAAACAGTGGTTTATAGGTTATCAGGGCAAGGGAGTGGGGGTTGGGGCAAGGTAGGAGGAGGGAATTATAGCTTAATAGATTAGTACTTCCTATTTCATGTGATGGAAAGGGAGGGGTAATTGATGTTCATGATGGTAGCATAATAATATGAATATAAATAATATTACTGAATTTTACACTTAATTGGGGATAAAATGAGAAATTTTGTGCTTTATATCAATTAAGACAGTCAAAAGTCTTTTTAAAAGATCACTATTAAAAATAAAATTAAAATCAGAAAGCAATAGAGGTATTCATATTTCAAATTAATATAACGTTTTTTCTTTGTCTATTTACTTAAGCACCAAACATTTAGGCACAATGTGAGAGGTATGAGCCAAAATTTGAATATTATATGAACAAAATTTTGGAAGATTATCAGTTTTAAAATGCAGAGTTTATCATTCACCAGCTGGCATGTGAGTCCTATCGACGCATCCTGGGTACTTGCTACTCCTTCCCAACCAGGTGTAAAAAGGACTATAGTGTTGATGTTGTGACCCAGGTGGATGTTATCTGGATATCCAGGTTAAGACCCCTGTGGACCACGAAAATTGGTATCACCTCCCCTAAAACTATGTGAAAGTGTTATGGTCTCACTGCAGGTGGAACCCAAACTGCCTCTGACTATACTTATTACTTGATATAGAGTAAAACATATGCCAGCGTTCTATGTTGATACTACATTTTGGAAGGTGATGCAATTGGTGTCACTCTCTTATTAGGTTTACTTTAGTCCATAATTGTTTTCTGAGATCCACCATTCAAACCAGCAAATTAAAAAGAGATGTTAGATTCCCAGAGCCTACACATGTTAAAAAAAAAAAAAAAGAGGTGTTATAGGAATCACCACTGCTGCATCTTTAAGTCTTTGAATATAGCCACCATCTTTGCAATGTCTCCAGCATGTAGTACTGCTTAGTGTTTCCTCTTTTGTTATTAAGGGTAAGTACCAGGGGCTTCCCTCCTAAATAAACCTCACACTATAAGGAGTCAGTGTGAAAATTCTGCCAGTGTCCATTTATGGCTTTTGCAATAGCCACCATCTTTGCAATGTCTCCAGCATGTAGTACTGCTTAGTGTTTCCTCTTTTGTTATTAAGGGTAAGTACCAGGGGCTTCCCTCCTAAATAAACCTCACACGATAAGGAGTCAGTGTGAAAATTCTGCCAGTGTCCATTTATGGCTTTTGCAACCATGCATTTGGGAACTGAGAAAATAGTCACAGGATTAATGTGCCAAACTACTGTATCCAAGGTAATAAAGACTGAGCCAAAGGTCAATCTAGCGAGCAACCTCCACAATCCCCAACTCTGATATGCCACAGGAATGTTTAGGTCCTCAAAGATTAGCATCAGTCCAGAACCAGAATTTATCAATCCTCAGGAAGTCTGGGCTTTGTCCTGGTAAATGGTTGGTTCTTTGGGGAAGGCCTGGAAGATTTAAAGAATATATTTTGGTAGCACTTTCGGTCATTTCTCAAGAGGCATTAGCTTCTCCTTTAATCACAGTGCTCTTTATTTCAGTGCTAAACAGAATTAGAATTTTCCAAGTTATAGAGACCAGGTAAAACTTTCATAGACTGCCAATCTATTGGATTCCTAAAGACACTATGATCAATTAGCCATCATTGTAGAGTCTTGCATTTCGAGACACTGACTACTACTCTGCATCTGGAACCCACTGTGGTAATTAAAGCTACCTTATTAATGAAGCCTAATCCCTTCCAAAGTCCTTTGTCACTCCAGAATCCCATCACACCTACTGAAATCAAACAGCCCAGTTAAATGGTAGCATTTCCCAAAGGCATTCCCCAGTCTACAGCCACCACAGGAGTCTGCTTCCCTCACTAATACATTTCTCAGTTCCCAAACAAAGGATGTGCCCTCTGAAACCTCACAAAGGACACAATCAGGAGTTTAGATGAGAGGTCTGCACATAATACATCTACTCAAACATTACCGTCTCCTAAGTTTTCCTCCTGCTTCCACAGCTCATAAAGCTCAGTTCTCTTAACCTCACTAAATATTGGTCATTGTTGCAGTTGTTTCGACCAAGAAAACTGTTAGAGCCAGTTCCAGATTACTAGGACCAGAATTTTACTAACTACAGTCACATCAATAAATTTGGCCCATTCAGAATTAAGCGTACTAATATCAGTATGTTCTGACCTCCTTAATCTAATTTTCTTAGACTCCAACCACATAGATCACTTTCAGTTCCTGCTGGCACAAAACAGGTTGCAACCTGATATGCCAATCATCCCTGGAAGAGGATGGGGTTTGACTTCAGGTCAAACTTCAGGTTATGAGCCTGAAGGAAATGAGAAGCTGTGGAAGTGATTTTGAGAAAAACAGTATCCATTTGCCTATAAAGTTTCTTAAATGGTCTCCAGGTCTCAGGGCTTTTTCACAATCAATTTTAATGCCTGGCAGTCTTTCAAATCAGCATCTCTTATGCATTTATACAACCACTACACCAACCTAAGCTACCATAATCGCTCACCTGAAGTACTGTAATTGCCTCCTGATCCTTTGATAATTGTTATGGACCTTTCAGCCAAGGAAACTGTAATTAAAACATGAAGCCACTAAAAGTTTATTAGCAGAATTGCTGTTTTAAAAATCATTCTTAAAGCTAAAGGAGACTGGAAGGAATGGGAAGACAACAGTAGAAGCAGAGAGACCAGTTACAAGTTGGATCAGACATAATAATGGTGGCTTGGACAAGTGTGTTAGCAGTGGAGATGGAAGACAAAGGAGAAATTAAAGAGGACATGAATGATGGACTGATGAGGGAGGAAAGGAAAGAGAGGAGTTGATTATAATAGCACATTTCTCCTGAGTGGATATAGTGTTATTAATAAGAAATGAGTGATGGGCACCTCCAACCAAGCATGAATCTAAAGGTCAGAGAAAGGATGTGGGACATATATATGAATTTTGAAATAAGTAAACCTATACATGATATTTAAAGCAATACTACAAACTGTGATACAGTGCTGAGCCACCAACTGTGCCACTGGTTCATGACAAGATAAGTACCAAAAAAGAGAGGAAGCAATTAGACACTGTTATAGCAGATGGAGAGAGTATTTTTGTATGTTTAATCTAATAATAGGAAATTGTGTGTTTTCTTTGGTCTGTTTTTTTTTTCATTTAATTTTTCTAGGAACTCTTTTCTATTGG
This sequence comes from Tamandua tetradactyla, assembly GCF_023851605.1. Classification (NCBI taxonomy): domain Eukaryota; kingdom Metazoa; phylum Chordata; class Mammalia; order Pilosa; family Myrmecophagidae; genus Tamandua; species Tamandua tetradactyla. The sequence goes on along the minus strand of NC_135336.1, from coordinate 65,180,225 downwards.
ATTGTATAAAAGTATCAGTCTAGGGTAGAATAGAAATTAAAAAAAAGGACTCATCCTTCACCATATGTTGGAAACCAATGATTTAAAGCTTTGGAAATGGATGCAATCATTCAGGGAGAGGAAATGTAGACAAAAATTCTAAATTTTAGAGACCAAGTGTGAATATGATTCTTGTCCTGTTGCCTCCATAAGCTTATAGTCTCATGAAAACTGTATAACCTGGAATGTAATTTTCTGGATTGCCTTATTACTCCTATCTTCTTAACATTATTGAGTATTTATTTCTTGCCAGGCAGTCTATAACATGGATTATCTCATTTAATCCTCACAAAATCTCAGTAAAATTGATTGTTATTATTATTATCCCTACAGTATTGAAAAAATCTTAAGAAAGAGTTTAAATAACTTGTCCACATCACATGCTAATAATTCAGGGAGCTTGGATTTGAATGCAGGCTGACTGACCACAGGGCATTCAAACTCTGAATTGGAAGCACGAGCAACTTACCAATCAGGCAGTTTATATACTTTAAGGAAAAGATTTCGTACGAAGTTTATCAAAATCCTCTTGGTATATAACTTTGGAACCAAGAATTTATTTACATCTCAAGTATCAGATAAATTTGCATACTGGTATTTATGACTGTACTGTTCTTATTAACTCCAATCAGCCAGTAAATTGTTCACTAACAAAAGACAGATGCACACCTTCTAGAACCCAACACCTGTCTGGCAAATGTTGAGTAAATAACTTCCTATTTCAGATGAGTTTGAAACTGAGAATCTTTCCAACTTTCCTTAAAAGAAAAATAAAATAATTCACTTTAGTAATAATTTATCTATATTCAGCACGGTTTCTGCTTAAAGTTTTGCATTTTTTTCTATAGTCCATAAAAAACAATTAAAAATAAAATTAACCATCACGTATTAAAGTGTTCTTTAAATCTATGCATTTCCATTTTTGTATAACTCATATCTGAGAAAGTGACATTAGTAATATTAACAATAGACACTATTATTTCAGTGCTTAGTATCTGCCAAGCATGCTGAATGCCTTAAATACAATTTCCCATTAAAATTAATCCTCAGAACAACCCTGGGATGAAAATATTATTTTCCTTATTTTCACACAGGAAGAAGCTGTGGCTCAGTGAAATACACAAGTCCCAATACAGAACCAAAAGTCAAACTCATCTCACCCCATAGTCCATGTTATTAATCATTACGCACACTTCCTTCTCCTCTATGAAATGTATAGAATGCTCTTTGAAATGATCACTTCTACAAAGCAGTATACAAGTATATATTTCTTTATATTAATTTTCCCCAGCACGTTATAATAGAAACATTTCCTTCTCTGGATTTTTAGACATTTAAGAATTAGAAGCTGGATAATTTTATACAGTTAAGAAAAGCTAGGTAGTATAATGAATGATTTTTTTAACTAGAAGTCTAAATTATGATACAGTTGTGAAATCCCCATGTTAATTCTGTTCCACAGTCAAAAAATCTCCAAGAGACAAAAGGAATGTGCTGAGACAAAAACTGCAACTACTATTGGAAAGGTCTTATGATCTACAGACCATCTCTGTTTTAATATGGGATATTTTAGCACAGTGCGAAGAATACTAGAATGAGTTATATTCATACAGAGAGAAAATTCTACCACCATGCATAAACCACTCACAAATAGCAGCAGCACAGGCTCTGTAAGTGTAATAAAAGGATAAAAACACAAAACTAACTGGAGTTGTTAAGATTCGCAAAAATTTGACTGGCAATGATACATTTTTATGTATTACAAGAATTTCAGAAAAATAAGAAGTTAGGATTCATGTAATAAATTAAAAGTGATTTATTTGAAAACACAGGTAAACATGCAACTAAGGCTAAAAAGAAGGAAAGAAAAGCAAGAGAAGAGAGGAAAGTATAAAGAATAACTACGTGTACTTTTTGCCCTTGTTACTTAAGTGTGTTCCTGCAACATCACCTGGAAACTTGTTAGAAATGCAAATTAAACCCCACTCCAAACATCTGGAATCTGCATTTTAAAAAGACCCACTGAAGATCCAGAAGAACTGCTCAGCACTTTCTGCATTGTTAGGGATAAAAAGCAAAATCTCATCAAGGCTTCAGCTCTCTCTTATTCCCCCCATTTTCAGTTCTGGACCCTACTGTGTATGACTACTTACTGCAGCAATTTCCCCATATTATATTTGTCTTCTACCTAGTGGCTCTATTAGGAAAGGAGTAATTAGAGGTCACATGGTCTCCAACACGTAATTGTGGCTTTTCTTAAGCCACAAGCATTACATGTGGGTTAAAAATATCCTCCCCTAAAGTACACCTAGGGCTCTGAGAGTCTACAGAAGTTTCATGTACTAAGCTTACTTTCCAGAAACATATAACCTCCTGATGGCTCTTAGACCAGATAAGTCCTGAAACCGAGAGGGGCCAGTCTCTCCAAGAATATCATCCCCAATCCTGTACTATCAACACCCCTTTTCAACATGAAAAAGTTAGGATGGGCTTAGCCCAACTATCCCTAAAGTCTGGGAGATCAAAGAGAAGGTAGCATTATAATAGAGAAGACAGGATTTAACAAATGAGTATGAGTGCTAAACCATTACATTGATATTTCTTTTTAGTCTCTAGTGTCTTAGAGCAGCTAGAGGGAAAAACCTGAAATTGTGGAACTATTACCCATACCAGACTTTGAAATCTGTTCTACAACTACTCGTTAAAGTGTACTTGGAAACGAATTGCTTTTTTTGTATGTATGTTATATTTCACAATTAAAAAAAAATCCTCCCAATCACAGCTGAAACTCTCATTAACTTCCAAATTGCTACTCTTAGGTTAGCCTGAAAGCATCATCATATAAAAATATATTTATATATATATAAAACATATAAGGTATAGGAGAATAGAAAACTAATTTATCATCAGGGATCAGCACTTTTACTCTAATTGGCTGACCGGTCAGCAAATCAAAGCACAGTCTCAGAACAGAAAATGTAGAACCAGGAGAAAGGAAACAGGAGGAAGAGGTGTAAAAAAAAGGCTGCTACCACAAAAATAGTGCTAATATCTAATTAATATATATTCGTCTCTGAAACTACTAGTTAGCTTATAAAATAATATAGACATCATACTGTAGGTTTACCACTACCACACATGCATTCACTCAGGAAACAAATATTTCCTTATCGAACACATTCATGAATAAACACCAATTCTTCTACATTTAACTACACAGAAACATGACAAGAGGATAAATCGATCTTCTATAAATAAATTGTACCCTTTCATTCTTTGTAAGTGTTCCTGCAGATTTCTGATGACTAGACAAAAAGGAAGGTGAAAAGAGACAGCATAGTCATCAAAAAACATTATTAAAATAAATGCTTAACTGTTAATATGACAACCACCTGTATCTGTTTTGTACTGTTAGCATTTATTTTTTATTTATTGTTACTTCATATAAGAAAATTTATATGAAGTATATGCCTTAAAGTATATCCTTTCTTTTCTTTCTCAGATCTTAACACAATTCTCATTTTTCTCCAAAACATTTTCATTATAACTATTTCAACTTAAGGAAATAGTTTCACTATTGCTTTCCCAGCCACCCACTTAATGAATTATATTTGCCTATAACATAAGCTTCTTGGCCTTGCTTCAAATGGACACTGGAATATTTAATAGACCCAGTCTTTCCCATTTTAAGACAACAACTTTGGCCTTGCGCTAACTTATTTTTTAACCTTTCAGAACGCATAAATTGAGTGGCCTAAAAAAGTTATCATGCTATAAATCCAGTCATGTAGTCCTCATTACCAAAAATGTTTATCTTTATTAAGTGATCATGTCACATGGCTGCATTAGGAAATTACTATGGGCTTTAACTGTATTGCCTAAGAGGGTTCAACACACACACACACACACACACACACACACACACACACACACACACACACACACACACACACACACACACACACACACACACACTTGTTTAAAACCTAAAAACTAAATTTATCTAAAAGACTCCATCATGAACAATAAAATCTACAGAGGGCCTTAGGGAATCAACCAGGCAAACCTCCCAGAACCTAGACTATTGGACTAAGGTCCAGGTCACTAAAAGTTCAGCCCAAGATCACAGGTACACACTCACGAACACACATACACACAACACCAATTCACTAAGATTTGAAAGATTTAGACAAAAAAAAAAAAAGCCAACAAAAGTCAGACAGCACCCACTCTGGCTATTTGTGACATCTAAAAATGTTACTTTTTCCTAGGTTATGATTGTACCTTAATTATATTATAACATAACATAGAATCACAAAGAGATTTGAAATAGAACAAAAATAACATAAAATGCCATCAATAGATAATAATTAAGTATAGGATTTGCATGCAAACATCTTTTTTGATGCCGTAAAATATTAAGTACTTAAAATTTTAACTTTTATCAATGTATTTTCAGTCTGAATTTTCCTTTAATGCATAATGGCTGTTAACAATTATATTATTACTAATCAGTGGTGTCAAAGGCTTGGCAAATACTTAGCTCAACAAATGTTTGATTTTTTAAAAAGCCATAGTAAAAGTATTCACACCTGGAATGAATCACTATGTGACAGAGCCTCAGCTGTATTTAAAAGTGCAAATTCTGTTTTAAGCTTTTCCACTCCACTTGAGAAAGAGCAATGACAAAATTCCCAAATGTCAACACAGATGGAAGTTGAGAGGAACAGCAATGAAATTTAAAATGCAAAATATCACCCAAAAAAAGAAGTATTCTTCCTTTCTATTTCTCAGTTCTATGGAAACTATCCCTAAGAGAAGAAATTTCCCATTTTTTCTCAAGGCTATAAGCAGAAATTAGCACAAAGATTGGGAAAACATTTATTCTGAGTAAGAGGCATATCTTAGATATATTTTAAACACCATAAAGGATCTAAAATGCAAATGCATAAAAAATAATCTATGGGACTTCAAGGTCAAGATGACAACTTAACAATGTGTGCATTTTAGTTCGCCCTCCAGAACAACTACTAAATAACCAGAAACAGTACAGAACAGCTCCTGGGGCCATGTCAGTGACCAGACACACAGCATACCCCAGTCTGGACCAGCTGGACTGGCTGCAAGTCCCCCCAGAACCATGAGTTCCCAAAGCTGGGGTGGTGGGTGCCCCTCTCCCACAGGCCGCTTCCCAGAGGGGAAAGGAAAAGACTTTAACAGCAGCAGGGACTAGGCACAATCAAACTCCAATTGTAGAACTAATTAACAAATTCTGATTACTAAAAATTGGCCCCCAGCTTAGGTGAACCTGATCAAAGCGGAGGTTGCTCATTTTTGCCCCGGTGCCAAGGGGGCAGGACTGACAGAAAAAGGGGGAAAAAAAGAGAAGGAAACAGGTTTTTGTGGCTGTGTATCTACAAAGGCTTGACTGCCTCTGGATACAGCAGCAGGACTTTTCAGGCTGCAACTGCCCCAGACATAGGCAGAAGTGAGCTCTTTGGGGGGCTTATCTGGAGCCTGTGCCTTCCCCAGGGGAGGAGTGAAGCCCTACCCAGGTGGAATCCCTCCATCAAGGAATTCAGACACCAAGGCTTGGTAATTTGAAGCCATTAAAACCAGCGTACAACCTCTCCTCTGTCTCCACCATGCTCCCAGCAGGGAGAGTCTGCCAAAGTTAAAGGTACCGCATCATCTTATGCTGGTGGGACCTGCAGTCAGACAAGCGTCACATATTGGGCAGGATAAGAAAAACAGAGTCCAGAGACTTCATAGGAAAGTCTTTCAACCTGCTGGGTCTCACCCTCAGGGAAAACCAACGCAGGTGACTCTTTCCTTCTGATAGGAGGCCAGTTTGGTCTGAGAAAATCTGGCTGGGGTCTATAATATCTAAGTAGACCCTCCCAAGTGTTGGGAGGGAAAGGCACCACACAAGCAGGGCAAGAAACAAGAAAACAAGAACTGAAAAATTCTCCTCTGTTAAACAAAACTTAAGCTAAAGGTCCAGATAAAGCTGAACAGAATGTCAAAGAACAGATAGACAACAAATTCATCTAGCAAGAAAACCCTAGATAAAAGAAGTGAAAGCAATCTCCAGAATAAACTAATTAAGGTAATTAAATGCCTAGACGCCAGCAAAAAATAACAAATCACACTAGGAAAATTGAAGAGATGGCCCAGTCAAAGGAACAAACCAACAATTCAAATGACATACAGGAGCTGAAACAATTAATTCAGAATGTATGAACAGACATGGAAAACCTCATCAAAAACCAAATCAATAAACTGAGGGAGGATATAAAGAAGGCAAGGAAAGGATAGAAGAAACTGAAAGTCTGAAAAAACAAATCATAGAATGTATGGGAATGAAAGACACAGTAGAAGAGATGAAAAAAACAATGGAAACCTACAATGGTAGATTTCGAGAGACAGAATATAGGATTTCTGAACTGGAGGATGGAACATCTGAAATCTGACAAGAAACAGAAACTATAGGGAAAAAAATGGAAAAATATGAGCCAGGGACTCAGGGAATTGAAAGACAATATGAAGTGCACAAATATACGTGTTGTGGGTATCCCAGAAGGAGAAGAGGAGGGAAAAGGAGGAGATAAACTAATGGAGGAAATTATCACTGAAAATTTCCCAACTATTATGAAAGACTTAAAATTACAGATCCAAGAAGTGGAGCATACCCCAAAGAGAATAGACCCAAATAGACATACTCCAAGACAGTTAATAATCAGAATGTCAGAGGTCAAAGAGAAAGAGAGGATCTTGAAAGCAGCAAGAGAAAAGCAACACATCACATACAAGGGAAGCCCAATAAGACTATGCGCAGATCTCTCAGCAGAAACCATGGAGGCGAGAAGACAGTGGGATAATATATTTAAATTATTAAAAGAGAAAAACTGCCAACCAAGAATTCTATACCCAGAAAAAACGTCCTTCAAAAATGAGGGAGAAATTAAAACATTTTCAAACAAAAAATCACTGAGAGAATTTGTGACCAAGAGACCAGCTCTGCAAGAAACTAAAGGGAACACTAGAGACAGATACGAAGACAGAAGAGAGAGGTGTGGAGAAGAGTGTAGAAAGGAAGACTATGAGTAAAGGTAAAAAGAAGGAAAATTAGATATGACATATAAAATCCAGAAGGCAAAATAGTAGAAGAAAGTACTACCCATGCAGTAATAACACTGAATGTTAATGGATTAAACTCTCCAATCAAAAGACATAGTCTGGCAGAATGGATTAAAAAACAGGACCCATCTACATATGCTGTCTCTACTCAAAGGACACAAGGCCAAGGACACAAATGGACATTTACACACCAATGTTTATAGCAGCATTATTAACAATTACCAAGAGATGGAAACAGTCAAAATGTCCATCAATAGACAGTTGACTAAACAAACTGTGACATTTACATAAGATAGAATATTATGCAGCTGTAAGACAGAATAAAGTTATGAAGTATGTAACAACATGAATGGACCTTAAGGACATTATGCTGAGTGTGATTAGCCAGAAACAAAAGGACAAATACTGTATGGTCTCACTGATATGAACTGACATTAGTGAATAAACTTGGAATATTTCCTTGGTAACAGAGACCATCAGGAGATAGAAATAGGGTAAGATATTGGGTAATTGGAGCTGAAGGGATACAGATTGTGCAACAGGACTGAATATAAAAACTTGGAAATGGACAGCACAATATTACCTAACTGTAATACAATTATGTTAAAACACTGAATGAAGCTGCATGTGAGAATGATAGAGGGAGGAGGGCTGGGGCATAAATGAAATCACAAAGAAAGATAGACGATAAAGATTGAGATGGTATAATCTAGGAATGCCTAGAGTGTATAATGATAGTGACTAAATGTACAAATTTAAAAAATGTTTTTGCATGAAGAAGAACAAAAGAATGTCATCACTGCAATGTGCTGAAAATAGATGGTATTTAATATTTTAAAATTTCAACTAATGTGTGAGACTAAAGCAAAAAATGTTTATTTGGTACAAATCTATACTTTGACTAGTGCATTTCCTAATATAACTTATGTAGATAGTTGATTGAACACCTTAAGTATATGGAACTTTGTATAGTACATGAGATTTTGTTGGTTTGTCCAGGTGATGCCCTGATGGATCCCAGAGTGATTTGATCAGTGAGTAGAAAAGTATTTGCAATTCCTGGATTTTTGTTGGTTTCCCCTTCAGGGAAACCTGGATTCCCCTTCAGGGAATGGTGAGAACGGGGGAAAACGCAACTTCCCCAAGTTGAATTCTTGATATTCTCACAAGCAATGTGGACAACAAAAGCTATAGGCTGAGCCCCCAGTCTTGGGGTTTGTTCATACGAAACTTAACCCCACAGGGGATAGGTCAAGCCTACTTAAAATTAAGCCTAAGAGTCACACCCAAGAGAACCTCTTGTCGCTCAGTTGTGGCCTCTCTCTCCAGCCAACACAGCAAGCAGACTCACCACCCTCCCGCTGTCTACGTGGGACATGACTACCAGGGGTATGGATCTTCCTGGCAGCGTGGGACAGAAATCCCAGAATAAGCTGAGATTCGGCATCAAGGGATTGAGAAAAACTCTAGAATGAGTTGAGACCCAGCATCAAGGGATTGAGAAAACCTTCTCCACCAAAAGGGGGAAGAGTGAAATGAGACAAAGTATCAATGGCTGAGAGATTCCAAACAGAGTCCAGAGGTTATCCTGGAGGTTATTCTTATGCATTAAGTAGATATCACCTTGTTATCCAAGATGTAATGGAGAGGCTGGAGGGAACTGCCTGAAAATGTAGAGCTGTGTTCCAGTAGCCATGTTTCTTGATGATGATCGTATAATGATATAGCTTTCACAATGTGACTGTGTGATTGTGAAAACCTTGTGTCCGATGCTCCTTTTATCTACCTTGTCAACAGATGAGAGGAACATATGGAATAAAAATAAAAATAGGGGGAACAGATGTTAAAATAGATTTAGTTTGAAATGCTAGTGATCAATGAAAGGGATTAGTAAGGGGTGTGGCCTGTAATTTTTTTTTTCTGTTCATTATATTTTTCTGTTGTCTTTTTATTTCTTTTTCTGAATTGATGCTAATGTTCTGGGAAATGATCATGACGATGAATATGCAAATATGTGATGATATTGTGAATTGCTGAGTGTATGTGTTGGGAATGTTTGTATTTCTTGTAATTTTTTTTTAATCAATAAAAAATTTTAAAAAAATAATAATCTATGGTTTCAGATACACAAGGTATACAATTCCAATTTATGACAAGTACACAAATGTTGGGAAACAGAGAGTTAAAGGAACATAGTTTGTATATGCCATTGGAGTTAAATTGGTATCAAGCCACATGAAGTTGTTATAGATTTACAATGTTAAATGTAAGCCCATGGTCACTAGGAATAAATATAACCAAGGATGTAAAAGTACTTGCACACAGAAAGCTACAAATCTCTACTGAAAGAACTTAAAGGCCTAAACGACTGGAAAGATGTCACATGCTCATGGAGTGGAAGATTTAATATTGTTAAGAGGTCAATACTACCCAAGAAATGTACAGACTCAATACAAACCTAATCAAAATTCCAATTGGTTTCTTTGCAGAAATGGAAAAGTTAATCAACAAACTCATATGGAAAGGTAAGGGGCCACATATCGCCAAAAACACCTTGAAAAGAAGAACAAAGTTAGAGGACTCATACTTCCCAATTTTCAAAACCTATTACAGAGTTAAAGTAATCAAAAAGATGCAGTACTGGCACAAGGGCAGCCATATAAACCCAAGGAATAGAATTGAGAGTTCAGAAATAAACCAATACATCAACGGCCAATTAATATTTTACAAGGGTGCCTGGTTCATGCAATGAAGAAGGAATCATCTCTTCAACAAATTGTGCTGGAAAAATGGGATATCCACATGCAAATAAATGAAGGCACATCCATACCTAACACAATAAACAAAAATTAACTCAAAACAGACCAAAGATCTTAATATAAGAGCTAAAACTATTAGAAGAAAATGTAGGGAAATATCTTTAGGATCTCATATTAAGCAATGGATTCTCAGACCAAAAGCAAAAAAAGCACAAGCAACAAAAGAAAAAATACATAAATTTGACTTCATCAAAACTAAAAATTTCCATGCATCACAGGGCATCATGAAGAAAGCAAAATGACAAGCTCCAGAATAAGAAAAAATATTTGGAAACCCCAATCTCATAACATTTATGGTGGTTTGGAGCTATGTACCTATGTTTTTGTTTATTTGTTTGTTTGTTTATTTTTTAGGTGCATGGTCTGGGAATCGAACCTGGGTCTCCTGTATGGAAGGTGAGCATTCTACCACACGTGCACCCCTACCACTGAACACCTCCCATGCTCTTAAACTTTATCCATTCCTGTGGGTGTGAACTTAGTGTAAGTTGGACCTTGATGAGGTTGCTTCAGTTAAGGTATGGCTGAACTCAATCACAATGGGTTTTAATCCTTGTGGGGGTCTGAAACTATCACGTCCCCCAGAAAAGGCCATGTTCTTTTAATCCATTCCTGTGGCTGCAGACTTATTGTGGATGGGATGTTTTGATTAGGTTATTTCAATTGATATGTGATCCACCCTATTAAGGGTGGGTCTTAACCCTTTAGCTGGAGTCCTTCATAAAACAGACAGAAACTAAAAGAGAGATGAAATTAAAAGAAGCTCACAGAAAAAGGCCCCAGAGAAGCTGGGAGACAAGGAGACAGACAGAGGCTCAGGGAAGAAGCCACTGAAGCGAGAAGCTGAAGCAACAAAACCCAGGAGAGAAGGACCAACAGTTTTGCCGTGTGCCTTGCTCTCTGACAGAAGTGCCCAAGCATGTCAGCAACTGGTCTTCAGAGAAGGCTCTCATTCTGTGGATGCCTTATCGGGGACATGTTGATGGCCTTAGAACTGTAAACTGTAAGTTAATACATCCCCACTGTTAAAAGCTGGCCCATTTCCAGGAAATTGCATTTCATCAGATTTACCAAACAACAACAATCTTAATCCTGGAATCCTTTGTAAGACAGAGAGAAAGCAACAGAGGGAGCAGCCAGAGGCTGAACATCAGCAGAACCTGAAAGAGAAGGGAGAGGAGAGGAGAGACCATCACGTACACTGCTGCTTGAGAGAGAACCAGTATCACCGACAGCTAGTACACCAGTCTTTGGGAAGAAAGCATTGCCTTGATGATGCCTTGATTTGGACTTTTCATAGCCTCAAAACTATGAACTAATAAATTCCTATTGCTTAAGCCAACCCACTGTATGGTATTTACTTGGCAGCCAGGAATTTAAAACAATAGTTTAATATCCAAAGTATATAAAGAACTTCTACCAATAAACCAGCATAAGACAAACAACCCAATTTAAAAATGGGCAAAGTACTTAAATAGAATTTTCTCCAAAGAAGATATACAAATGGCCAGTAAACACATGAAAAGATGCGCAACATTATCAGCCATTACAGAAATGCAAATCAAAACCACAATGATATGTCAAATTTGGTAGGTCAAATTATGTACCCCAATTTAGACATATTTTTAATCTTAATCAGTATCCCTGTGAGGATGAACCCATTATAAATAGGACCTCTTAGAGGTGTTTTCTTAGTTAAGGTGTGGCCCAATTGAATGTGAGTGGATCTTAATCTGAATTACTGGAGATCTCATAATGAAAACACCACAGGGAGAATCAGGAAATCAGAAGGAACATGGAAAGGAAAGGCAAGGACATGAGAGAAAGGCCATGTGACAGTAAAGCAAAGGAACCCAAAGGGTTGCTGAACAACGAGAATGCTACCTATCCTGGGAAAAAAGTAAGCCTTCTAGCCTCCAAAACCATGAGACAATAAATTCTTTTTGCTTAAACCAACACACTGTGTGGTATTTCTCATAGCAGCCTTGCAAATTAAAACACAACATCACAGCTATGAGAATGGCTATTATTAAGGAAAAAAAATAGAAAATGATAAGAGCTGATGAGGATGCAGAAAAACTAACTCTCGGAAATTACTGGTGAAAGTATAAAATCAAGCTACTGTTATGGAAATTCATTTGGTGCTTCCTCAAAAGTTAAGCATAGCACTACCAAATGATCCAGCAGTCCCACTTCTAGGTACATACCCAAAAGAATTTGAAAGCAAGGACTTGGACAGATTTTTTTTTTTTAAAACAATGTTCACAGCAGCATTATTCTCAACAGCCAAAAGAGGGACGCAACCCAAGTGTCCATTAACAGAAGAGAGGATAAACAAAACCTGGTGTATATATATATATATAATGGACTATTAGGAATACCATTCAGTCATAAAAAGAAGTTCTGATAAAATGTGGAAGAACCTTAAAGCTATATGTGGTATGACATAAGCCTGACACAAGAAGACAGATATTACATGATTCCACTTATACAAAATAACCAGAAAATGCAAATTCATAGAGATAGAAGTAAACTACAGGTCACCAGGAGGGGGAGGGGGAGTACCGTAAGAACTAAATGAGCAGTGGGTACAGTGTTTCTCTTCGAGGGGATAGAAAGTTCTGGTAATGGTAGAACAACATTGTAAATGTGAGTGGTTAAGACAGGAAATTTTACGTTGTACATATGGTGTCACAATTAAAAAAGAAGAAGACTAAAGATACAATTAAATGTAACACAGGATCCTGGACTGGAATTAATAATGTGGAAAAATTGCCCAAAAGGACATTTTGATACAAAAAAAAACTAGAATATGATCCACATGCTTTATAACTATCAATGTTTAATTTTTTGAACTTGATAACTGAACTTAAGGTAGGTACATAAGTGCACTTCCTTGTTCCTAAGTAATGTACATAGAAGTGCTGTGTTAGAAGAGCATGATGTATGCAACCTATTTTCATATGTTTAGAAAACTCGTAGATAGAATTATATAATAAATAAGGCAAAATGCTAAAAGTTAGTAAATCTGAGTATCTGTGTAAAAGGAGTTTGTTGCAGTTCTATGTACTGTTTTTGTATCAATTGTTATTACTTTTACAAAGTTCCTGCAAACTTGAAGTTATTTCAAAATAAAAGCTAAAAAAAAACCCTCAACCTCACCTTTTAAGTCACTACTGAGACTGTTTCCCTCTTTCACAATAAGTTTAATAAATCCATTTTTGCATTGCAAAAACAAGGTATAAAAGACATTTATACATACACATGTACATGTGTGTATATATATGTATAATATATATATATATCTGTATTACACATATATATTATATACCCAGAGTTCTAATTTTAGTTTATTACTAGAGTTCTCTAGTTACAGTCCATAGGATGTCTTGGGGTATTATACTAGATGTTTCAAAATCTACTTCATGTAAGTCAGAAGTGCCTTATGATAAGAGAACAAAGCTTTTCTCTTGTATGACTGTGTGCAAGACCTACCCTATTAAAAATTTAAATCCTCTTACAGTATGGCAATAAGACCAACTTTAGACACAAAGAGTAGCTTCAAGAGCCTCAATTAGAATGTCATCCTATCTCAAAACATAATCAACCCAATATGTGATCATTTGGAATGGCAATCCAGATCATTTGTTTCATTCACTTTAAGACACCACCATAAAAGGTAATCTGTTACCTATAAATGAACTTGATCATATATATATATATATGTATCTTTTTTAGAATAAGCATGAAGAAGATGTATTAGGTACAAATATGAAAGGACATGTAGGCATTTTTGCAAAGACAGAGGTGAGAAGGGAAAGCAGCAAGAGGCAATGTGGGGCCATTTGCTTTTATAAATTAGCTTTACTTACTCCCCCTCCCCATTCCTTATTCAGGGCTCCTCCCCCTACCCTCCCTTCTTTCCAGGATGGTAGCTGTTGGTAGACAGTGCATTTGGGTGGGTTGGTTGGAGCCAGCATTCTCTGTCGATGACTCATTCAGGTGAGGGTGGTTTGGCCCCAGGTGTTGCTTATTTCCGTTTTCTCAGAGGTATCTTTCTCCTTGAGAGCTGACCACTTTTTTGGAGTTTGCCCTTTGCTTAACCAGCCACCACCCAAATTCTAACCCTACATACTTTCCCCCTCAGAGACTTCTAACTCCCCTTAATCTTAAGGGAATTTTGGGCTGATGTTCCATCTTCTATAATTACTTCAAACTGTCCGCGGGTCACAGGCCCTACTGATGGGAGTGCGGAAGTCTCTGGCTATGCTATTGATGGTGGCTGGTTGAGCATGGGAAACAGAAGGACAGCCTCTGGAGAGAAGTTTGTTGTGAAAAGTTTCTAATCAGTTCAGACGGTTGGAGAAGAGAACCGCCTCCTGGTTGGCTTGCCAAAATATGTTGGCAGATTTCGGCTTCCAGGTTCCGGTCCATGCTGCAGGGTTCATGTCACGAGAAAAACTCAAGGGCACACCACAGCATAGAGCAGGCAGGCAGAAAATTTATTAGGTACACATGTGAGAAGATATATGGGCACTCTCGCAAAGACAAAGGTGAGAAATCTGAGAGGCCTGAACATCATATTTTTAATCACTAAAACTAAAACAGTCCCTTATTCTAGTGTGACTAATGCTGTTTTGGAAAATTCAGTGGATGATTTATAAGGTTCAGTTGGAAAGTTAAAATTCTATCTGCTAAGAAAACAAAGTTCAGTTTACAATCTAAAAAGAAATAAAATAGATTTGAAATAAGAAATTAAAAACTTGGCATGTATTCCCTTTAGTAATAAAAATGAAATAATAGTTTTATGAACCAAAGTAATATCCACAAACACAAGTTAGAAGGCATCTCAGCATTTGCTATACCAGAAACACAAAGGGAAGACATTACTAGGAAATCTATACAGAATTTTAACAGTGAAGGTGAATGAAGCCAGCAAGGATAGAAATTACTACTGGCGTGGCTGGAAAAGCATGTTGGGCCTGAGGCAAAATAAGTTTTCTTAAATAGGAGAGTGTTCGGAAATAGAAAGCATGTTAAACAGAATTGCCCGAGGACTGTTAGGAAATGAAAAATTACACTAACTGCATTGGGAACAGCAACCTGATAAAAGTACAATGCACAAATTACAATCTTCTTCATAAGAAGTATTAGATGCAAGAAAGGTTAAGCTGTATGTGAGAGAGGTTTTGCCCACCACAGACCACTACATGATAGAAGAATTACTCTCAAGTGTTCCTAGGGATGCTTCAACAACAATGGCAATAAATTTTCTATATTTCTAATATTTCAGAACATGCTACACCAGACTCCATGCTACACGAGTCAATATATATTTGTAAAGCATCCACTGAGTGCAAACCTCAATACTATGCTTTATGGAAAAGACGTAAAAGTCAAAACGGTACCCTCTAAACATTTCTGCTCTTCCTCATTTCAAAACGCACAACCAGCATCTTAGGGATGCTGAGTGAGTCAGCATGTCCCGAGCACCTACACTGCAGAAAGCACAATACTTAAAGGAAAAAGACAGTCCATAAGGAAGCATCTGACTGATAACTAAATGAGAGAAAATACTTACAAATGTTAATGTTTTAACTACTATTACAAACATAGTTGCTAGATATTCAATATGAGTAGATATAAAATAAAAAGAATAAACACTGACTATCACCTAGAGGAATTAAGAAAAAGAAGACATGAAGAACCAAAAACACAAAACACAGGTGCATGTGCACAAACACACACATGTGCACGGCTCCACGATGATATCACTAGTTTTAAGAGCAAGCAAAGAGCAATGCTCCCAACCCCCTTCTCTCACAAGCAAAGGCCAACTCAGGAAGGATGCAAGTCATAATAACTCTCACATAAGTGAGAGTCTCAGGACAACAAAGTTAGGAACAGCTGTTATTTGGTCTGAGTAAAAGTGAGGTTTGCATATCCAGAAATGGATAACACTATTAGAGAAGAGAGAAATCACCTGATCTCAGTCTCTTTATCAAGAAGGACTACATTTACTTTGTCTGACCCATGCTTTGCTGTTTTGTTTTTCAATGGAACAGAAAAACATATGTTAGCATACAAAAGTCTGATACAAATAAGAATCACCTAAATGAAAAGGGCAATGTAGAATACTCATGATAAATAACTTGGGGCAAACATGGCTACCTACTCAGCCACAGTTAATTAAATGCTTGGCAAATCTCCATGTTTACATTTAGGAAAACAGTCTTTTTTTTCTCTCTTCAAGTACAAAAATTATCAATAGTCAACAGTTGCTAACTCCCACTCTTAGGCATAATTCAGAATCTCTCTGTATCTAATCTCTGCTGTTATGAACACAGAGACTGAACTTTATCCCATTTTTTTAATACTCTCCCTTCAATTTATTTATGTTGTCATTCTATTATTTCTATAAAAGCTCTTCTTCCAAATATATATTATAAACTCACACTAATATGGTAGCCGTTAGCCACATGGGCAACTGAGCACTTGAAAACAAGTTAGTCTCAATTGAGATGTGCTGTAAAAGTAAAAAGTACAAAGCAAATTTCAAAGGTCAGTATGAAAAAAAAAAACCTCATCATTGATTTTTATAAGGATTACATGTTGAAGGAATATTTTTAATATATTGAGCTAAAATATATTATAGATGAAATTCATTTCATCTATTTACTTTTGACTTTTATAATATGGTTATCAGAAATTTTAAATTACATATGTGGCCCACATTATATTACTATTGGATAGTACTGATCTAGGGGGGAAACTTAAGGTATGATCAGATGGAAGTATTTCAGCACTCATTTGCATTTCCTTTTTTTTTTGCATTATTGAAATATCTTCAATATTTCACACCATACAATCCATCCAAAGTATACAATCAATAGCTATAATATCATTACATAGTTGTGGATTCATCACAATTATCATTTTTAGAACATTTGCATTACTCTAGAAAGCGAAATTAAAAGAAAAACGAATACCCCAAACATCCCATCTTCAGCCCTCCCTTTTATTGGCCACTAATATTGCAATCTACCCAATTTTAAAACTAACAATAGAGGTAGGTCAACTAAGAGAGTATAGTATTGACAGATACTATACAGTATTGACAGAACAAACAAAATATCCCAAAGTAGATCCATATATACAAACATAAGGAAGTGACTTTTTTTTTTTTTTCTCTCAATACAGGTTATACAATCATTATCAAAGATCAGGACTACTGGATTACATTTCAACAACCTCAGGTATTTCCTTCTGGCTATTCTAAAACACTAGACTCTAAAAAGAAATATCTATATAATGAGTCAGTAGTCACAGTCATTCATTAAAACCTAATTTCTCAGTGCCTCCTCCTTCCTCTCACATGATCTTTCTCTCAATCTTCAGGGCTGTCAGGGCAATGACCATTTTAACGTCTTCATGCTGGAAAGGAATGCTGACCTTCTGGGTTAGAGGAATGTTAGGGCCTTCCACACTGAGTGAAACTCATGACAGCGACCCTCTGTCTCATCCAGGAAAGGGCACCTTAGCTGACTTAGGAACCACCTCATTGCCTCTAAAATTAGTCCAATGTCCCTTCCAAAATGAGCTTATCTGTTTAAAAGAAACATGCTGATGTGTTATTGGAGATGGTTTATAAACTATTTTAGCAGCTTCAGTTCTTACACAACACGGCAATTCTTACACAAGAACATTTTGCAAAGGAGCTATTTCTGCAAGTTAACTTTCACTATAAAGCAACAAAGCTGTATACAAGGTCATATGACACTTTCATTACATGTTTTAATTACTTGGCTATCGTAGTCTGACTTTTTCAAAGCAAAGAGTCTTATAGACTTTTCTGTATTCTTAAGGACTCATTCCTACTTTTATAGAGAAGTAACTAAGAATTTAAAGCAATCGTAACGCATTTTCTTTGTGGTATATTCTCTTCTACTTTAACAGAACAGGGAATGCTTTCATCTGTCTTACACTGAATGTTGTGCATAAATATCTACTATAATCATGTTTACTTGTCCTTCTCCCTATTAAAGCTCTGTCAGGTAGGAAGCATCTCACATTCATCATTGTTCTGCTAACACATAGCACAGTGCCTGTGACAAGAGGAGGTTCAGAATAGGCTTGTTAAATAAATAAATAAAACAACCTGTGATTCAGGTGCCTATATGTACCCAGGAATATCATGTGCAGGAATAATTCTCTCTGTATTACCTTCTATCTTATCCCAAAGGTCTATATGCAAAAATGAAACATGTAGTACAGAGGTAAGAAAAAGAAACTTTGATATGGCCAACAATAAAACCTCTTATACCTGCAAGAGGAGTAAGAAAAATCATTCTGACTATCAAAAAAAACTAAATAATCTGGTTACACACATAAATATACATGGGCTATCTCTATTTTCAAAAATGTGGAGTATATACTAACTTCAACATTTTTTTTTGAACAATATCTAGCCTATTACAAACAGCTTTGAACTGAGGTATGGGACCATGCAGTACCTTGCTGCTCAAAATATAGTCTGTGGAATAGCAGCAGCAGCATAACCTGAGAGCTTGTTAAAAACGCAAAATTTCAGGGTCATGTAAAATAATGTCTACATAAATTTTAATAATAGCAATGATGATGATGATAATTTATTATCAGTAGAGGTGGTCAAGAAGTCACTTTTGGATGTTTAGTGCCTCAGACTTATCACCAAGAGTTATCATTGTAGAACAAACCTATGTTTAAAAGTTCTGTCTTACCTACTGTTTAAAGGTGGGTAGATTTTTAACTACATTGTTTATAATTTTCCAAATGTTGCCAAATAATGTATGAACAACTTTTGTTCACAATATCTAACCAATTTTCATTTAAAAACTGACATGCTCTAATTTCTAATATATTTATATAACAATGATCAAACACCAAAATAAATATTAAGATTGGAATACAAAAGGCTAACTGCAGTTACATAGAAAGCAAGTGATTATAGAAAATATTAACATTAGATTAGTTAAGATTTAACAAATTTATTCCTACCAAATGAAAGTATAACACACTAAATTTTAGGAAATTTAGTTGTCATTTAAAGACAAGTAACAGACAAATTGAAGTAAACTTTTTAAAAACAATGCTTTTTATAATGGAGAACAGAAGAATATATGATACATACAAATGAGAGAGTGCTAAGAAAAACCATACAAAGTCAAGATAAAAATACATATACAAATCATACAAAAATGTTATTATATGGTAGAAAAAATATGAAAAGAAAAAATTCCAACTGAGGTACCTACTTAGAATGGGTTGTACATTTCACAAATTATTTATCCCATTTCCTAAAGGTGCGAGGCTGTTGTATGAGAATAAACAAAAGTTAAAATAAAATCTTAGAACTATGAAAACTAACACATGACCTAGTTCCCACTTCTTTCAAAAATCTATATTAAACAGTCGATTCCAGTTATTTAAGTAGTTATATTCTATAAGATCATCATGAATGCTGAATTAATGAACACTGAATCATAACTCCTGGGTGAAATACAGGATTAGGGTCTTGTAATGCCTTGATCACAACATTTTCACCGACCAATAATACACAATCTTATTTTATGTATATTTCTGTTCAGAGACACTTTAATATATATTGCTGATTCATTAATAATGAACTCACAACCAACAATACTATGAGCCATCCCTAAACAAAGCTTATCAAACATACGTATTTTCTTTGCAAGGCACATCAGTCTTCTTGCACTTCAGAGCACTAGACAGCACTCCAGCATTACACATGGTTAATTTGCCACAGTGAAATCACACACATACAAAAAAAACACAAAAATGCAAATGCAAAAAAATAAATATATCATGCAAAGGACGCTTTAGGAACACAGATGTTGTGCTTAAATGTGCTGAGCCTTCTTCTTATCATAAGAATGGGGAATATATGCTAAGGATAGTAAAACATAAAGACAAAGGAGGATGAGTCCACATTAAAGCCCAAACCACTCACCTTTGCATTCTCTGTGAGAATTATTTCTAATTCACAGATTGTGGGATTTTCTCTTAATTTAGGATGTGTTGGATTATCTGTTATGGGTCCTTAAATACATAACTGATTTTATCATGTTGTTATAATATAGTACACAGCTGTATTATGCAGTTATTCATAATCAGATATAACCTGTGCCTAGTTGCTTACCATTTAGTGCCAGATTGAAACTGTCATATACCCCAGAAAAGCCATGTTCATTAATCCTCATTCAATATTGCTGGGTGGGATCTTTCTTATAGTTTCCATGGAGATGTGGCCCATCCAACTGTGGGTGGTAACTTTTGATTAGGCGATTTCCATGTGTTTCCACCCATTCAAGGTGGGGTTGCTCACTGGAGCCCTTGTAGAGTGAATCATTTTGGAAAAAGCTTAAGTGCCAACAGAGCTCACAGAAACAAGAGAGACCACATAGCCAGAGATCTTCGGAGATGCATCAAGAAAACACCCCCAGGAAAACCACTGAAGAAGCCTGGAGAAAAAGCTGACATATGTTATCAGGTGCCTTTCCAGCTAAGAGAAGAGACCTCAAATGCCATCAGCCACCTTGAGTCAATGTACCTTTCCCTGGATGCCTTAGGCTGGAAATTTTTATACCCTTAGAACTGTAAACTTGCAACTTAATAAATTCCCTTCTTAAAAGCTCTTCAATCTCTCTATATTACATTCCTGCAGCTTAAGCAAACTAAAACACCATTTATGAAAATGAAAATACTATGACTGATGATATTGAGTAACATGATTTTATTGGTCAAACTAATATTTAATTCTTATGTGAATATTTGGAAAACTTCCAATTTACCTATATGACAAGTATATCTGTAGGCTTGGTTTTCAGTTATCATATTTTGGATAGTAGACCCAGTGTCTGTGCCCAGTGATTGTTTCACTATAATTTATTATTCACTGGATCTACTAAAACACACATGATAGTCCATTGCTAGGTTTTATGCATCTCATAGCAAAATTCAATATGTTGAAAATAAATCATTCAACATCAAAAAAAGAGAAAAAATAAAAGAGAAGGCAGTACAGGATTTTCGAGTTGTTCATATTGATATATACTTATACATACACTTATCTACAGCAGTGGTCAAAATCCACTGAGGTAATTCTTTTGTTTTCAAACTTTCAAGTGACTATTATATATTTTCCCTTCTTCCACATTAGTCTTATTTTCAATTATTCCTGCTATTAGTAAACTCTGTATGACCATTCCTCCAACCAGGCAGAGTTCAGGAAGAAGAAAATTCCTGCAGCTGTTTGATGCCCAAGAATATGAACACTTTGCAGTCAGATGAAAGAAGAGAAAAGACAGAGAAGGAAGATCAAGAGAAGACTGATTTTAAATTCCTGCAGGCTAGCATTTACCTCTCCCAATAAAGGAAGCTTTGTGTCCTTTATATCCCAAGACTCATCTTGCCTTCAGCTTATAATAAACTGGCAATTGCCTTATCATATCGCCTCCAAATTAAGGATCAAAGTTTAAACACATTCTTTTCCTTTATTATTAGATTATGATTAAAATTACCACCTCCCTCACCTCATTCACACAATCACTTCTACTAGGAAAAAGAAGGAAACCCCTAAAGTAAAGATGTCTCTAACCTGCAAAATGAAAAGTTGTGGGGAATTTCTGGTTTTCATATTTACCTGATGGTTGATTTCAGAATATAGCATTAAAGAAGCTAACAATAATAAAATTCCTCTGAAAACTATTCTAGTAAACATTTAAGCTAAATGGATAGTTTTCTACTAATATTATCATCAAGTAAATATTTACATATATTTCTAGCCCTCAAGATACCCCCACACGATGGGTTATTTCCTTATTTTACAGAGGACAAAACTGAGGTTCACAGAGGTTGATTAACTTGCCTTTGGACTCACAGCTTTTAATAGTTGTGAGAGTTAAAATGCAAGCTCTATTGTGATTTCTTTATTTTGCAACACATTTCACTCAATAATATTCTTATATATTTTTTCCATTTTACATGTAAAAAAACCTAATTTTAGAATCTAAATTATTCTTATCACTTAAACATCAAAAATTAATCGAGTTTTATAAGTTAGTAATGGTAATGTTGTAACTAAAACAATGTCAGATAAACTGCAAGGGAACTGTATAATATGTCAATGAAAGTAAATTGTGTAACGTACATTTAATGTGGAGTTTTAGCATTTGTCAATGTACCAGGTTCCTGCTGCCATGAAACAGAATGGTGCTTCTGTGAAATATTAAACACAAAAGAATCCTGGATTCGAAACAGTGGTGAATGTATACTGATGAGCAGGTATCACCACAAGAAGAGAAACGACTCTTTAGTAAAAAAATAAGCTTACTTTGGAATGAAAGGTACCTGGTGGCAGCAATTCTTTCCAAAGAAAACACTTTCATGCTTTCTTTTAATATCTGTAAATGTATAATCGAAGGTTAATGTATGCTTTCAAATAACATCAGCATGATATATCTATCTATCATAAAACTATAACACATTTCACAGGGACTGTATTATCATCTTACTGACCAACTGGGGCCCAACTTGGTGGGAGCTGAGCTGAATCCTCTAGGAAGTGTCATATAAAGACTCATCTCTCAGGAGGTGGCGCAACAGGCATCAGAACCTAAACTAAACCAAACTACTCCCCTGAGTCATTTTAAGGTTCTTTGAAAATGAGAAGAGGTCAGCGCCCCTTGACCATTACTGTAGAGAATTCAAGAGTGACTCTGGAGTTAACACAGATCTCCACTGCAAAAAAGCAAATGAATTCACTGGTACAAAAGAACAGACATGCATCTCATAATCTTCAAATTCATCCCTGCCTTCAGAATCACTGACATCTGATTTTCTTCAGAGCCCATAACTTGGCTAGGCACTGAGAAAAATTATTTCATTCAGCTATGAGGACTTAAAACTTATGTGCAGTGAAAATCAATTATTAGTATTTTTGCTGACAAACACCAAATTCAAACTATTTTCCAATTCTGAGTACGCACCGATGCGAGAGCTAATTTTATTTCTAACAAGGTGCATATCTTCACCATTATTAAAATATTTAACAGATGAGAGCTCACAAAACCTCTTCCCCCATGCTTGAGCATGCAACTTGACCTCAGATGCTCTGCAAATTAATATTCCTTCAGAGATTAAACTTTCAAGTTATGTGGAGTATGGGAGGAAGTATCTAATAAATAATTAGTTTCTTGATTTACTCTGTGTCTTAGTTTCACTGCTGCTAAATCAAAAACTATGCAAATGAGGTGGATTAAACAATAGGAATGTAATGTCTCACGGTTTTGAGACTAGAAGTCAAAAATTAAGGGTCAGCAAGGCAATGCTTTCTCCCCAAACACTATGGCATTTGGAACTGCAGATGATTCTTTCTCCTTGGCTTTTCTGTCACTTCTGTCATATGACAATGCACATGGCTGCATCTTCTTTCTCTTCCAGGTTCCACTGATTTGCAGCTTCTGGCTGCTCCCCATGGTTTCTGTTTCTGTGTCCAATTTCCATTGCTTATAAGGGCTTCAGCCATATTGGATTAAGGTCCATCCTCACTCAGTTTGGACACACCTTCACTAACAACATCTTCAAAGGTCCTATTTACAAATGGGTACACAGCACAGGACCAATGATTAGAACCTGAACATGCCTTTTGTAGGGAACATGATTCAATCCCCAACACTCTGATTATCTTGAACTCTTTACTTGAGCCTATATTCTCCCTTCCCAAATTATCAAACACAACCTCCTAATAACTACCCTTTCTTCCTTGTCCATCTATCCTAGCATTCCTGCCATTTTCAGCTTAAAGTGAGTTGATATGCAAAAGGAAAAATACGCAGATCTAGAAGACTTTCATTCAGTCATTTACTCATTCAAATATTATACTGTTTACTATGAGTCAAGAACAGTTCTCTGCACTAATAATATAACAATGAACAAACAATACAGACACAGTACCTGCCCCTTGGAAGTAATCAGTCTAGTAGGGTATACAGAAGAGTAGAAAGACAGCTACATGTCAGTAGATGATCATCCTTAGATGTGTGGATCAGGGTGGCAGAAAAGGGGAGGCAGGCAAGGGGCCCCTCACACAGCCTAGAGGAAGGCATACAGCATATCTCTAAACTATTCTATTGGATGCATACAAATTTATCAGAAAATACAAGCAAAAAAATGCATCAAGCAGAAGAGAGAGAATGCAAAAACATAACCAGATCGAGGGCTAGATCAAAAGATGTAGCATTCAAACGATATTTTGTGCCCATTATGGAATGGGCCCTAAACATCCCAGGTGCCCCTCCCCACTTTGTTCCCCTTCACTTAATCATTAGAGAGTGAGAGTGAGGGTCAAAAGATGAGGCTGAGAAGGTAAACAGGGATCACATAATACAGTCTTGTAGGTCATGAGAAGGAGTTTGCACTGTATTGTAAAAGCAAACGAATATCATGCTCAGATTTGCCTATCTCAAATTCATCTATTTTTTGGTGAAAGGGATGAGGGAAGTGAGATGAGATGAAGATTTGAAAGGAGGGAACAACTATGAGACTGTTTTTGTACACCAGGACTAGACAAGCTAGCAAGCTGAAACAGGTTGACAGCAGAAGTAGGAATGCGGAGTGGCATATTTGAAAAGTATTTAAAAAGTACAAATGACTAGACTTGGAGATGTGAGGAGTAGAAGGTTGAAGGGTGAGTAAGGATAATTCTTAACTTTTAGGCTTTAGCAGTTGGGAGATAAGAATACCACAACAGAGAGAGGAAATACAAGACAACAAATCTGGGATGAAAACCATAAATTCAGTTCTATTTTTGTTGAGTCTCTTACTTAAAAGCCATCAAGGTAAAAACAAGGGGTGGAATCTGGGGTGAAGACAGATGTGAGCAGCATCAGTACCTAGACAGAATCCACGGAATATATGAGAAGGTTAGGGACAGGATACAAGGTAGAAATACATAAAAGGGTCTGGCAATGATCTCTGAGAAACCCTTACATTAGATAGGCTGACAGAGTCTGGGAAAAACCACCAAAGATGACAGAGAAAAGCAAGAGTTGCGTATTTTGGAAATCAAGGAAAGAAAGGGCTACAAGGAGCCAACAAGAGTCCAAATGTTTAATGCTAAGAGAAAAGGAGGAGGAAAGAGGTACCCATTAAACTACTAAGAAATTATTGTTTGTGAACATCAGAATAGTTTTAAGAAGAACAATTAATCCCAGCTGCACACTTAAGTTATGTGAAATTAAGCCTGTCACCTAACCAAATCTCGGGTTGTTATATGTAAAACAGAAAAACGAAAACATACATCTTGCCTACCTTATGTTTTTTTTTTTACTTATAGGAGTAAATTAAATATCATAATATATTTGGAAATACTATATAAAATTTAAGCAGTGGATACAGATTTTATTTAAGTCGTGTGTGGTTCTCAAGGTTTTCTTTTTCAACTGAACCAACATTAAAAATAATATTTGCCTTAAAAATTTAGATATCCAGCATATCTTTAGAAGGAAATCAGGGTGGTGTGACAGTGGCTCGGTGGCAGAATTCTCGCCTGCCATGTCGGAGACCCAGATTCGATTCCCAATGCCTGCCCATGTGAAAAAAACAGAAATCAGAAGATCCTACAACACTGTGCCTACAGCCCCAATGCTGGTAACAATGAGATGGAGCCAAGTAGCACCTGTCCCTCTTTGGAAACAACAGGCGAGATCCTGGCCAACACAGAACCCACCACCCTTTTGATCTCACTAAGACTGAGGCTGGCAGTCAGCTGTTGACAAAGAGAAATTCTTATGTATCCAGGATACTACTACACATGAAAAAAGTGAAAGATAGCTTAAGAGGTTGTGCATTATCTTCAGAAAAACATTTAGTTGGAGAGGCTATGGGGGGCACTCTTCCTACAATGTATAAAGATAGTTATTATGAAAAAAAGTCACCCAGCCTATGTCACCCATTTAGGTTACCATTCTGGTCTCTGTAGTGATTTGAACAGTTACCCCTTTGCTATAAAAGTGAGAGAGTTAAAGTTTGAGAAAATTGTACAGGTTGAAGAGTTCTCAAAAGAAGAATTTTATATTTCATGAAAAATTAGGAATAATAGCAAGGAAGAGGCTGTGAAATATTTTGTTAGTATGTGTGAAAGCTGGAGAAAGGTGTGATGGTGTATATATTCACTAAAATAAAAGTAAAGGCAGCACATTAAATTAACAAACTTTCAATATCATTTTCCCACATCTTAAATGGTTTTAAGTATTTGTAGAATTAATTTCGATTCAACATCCCACATTCAGAAGGAACGTGGCAAGTACTCTCTCCCCATAGATTCCATAAGATGCCGAGAAATTATTTTATTATTGTTCTACATAATAAAAGCCCATGATATATTTCTTATGCATCCTGTCTCCAGAGTCATCTTTTCCAATTTTACTAACATGCTGGTCCTAAATCATGTCAAATAATAGTGATGTTGGTATGCCACCTACAAAACAGGCACTAATTGTTTGCCTTTTTATTTATTATTACTATTTTTTTTTGGTATTATGTCTTTCATCTTTAGAAAGACCACTAAGAAATTTTACTTTTTAAAAGTGCTCCTGAGGCAAGGACAGGAGCTCTGAGCCCTTCAAAATTCTTACAGTTACAGAAAAGGTAAATAAGAATAACAAAAGTACAAAACAATTTCAAATAAACAAAAGTTGGTCTGGGAAGGGTGAGATAACCCATTAGTGAGAAGAAATTGCCTCCCATATCACCTTTCTTTTATATTGCTGTTTATACTCCAAATTTCCCTCCCTCCTCAGTAGGAAACTTGGCACCTGAATGACTGACTGGATGCATGTATTTGCATAAGGCCTAATACACCATGTCCAGGTGGGCTGCTAGGAATAAATAGAAAGCTGGATGAGTAAGGAGGACCACATTCCATAAAGGAAACATTTTTTTATTCTTCAAGCGCTAACAGTAGAATTTAATGCTGCCAAATTACTATTTAATATGCCTAAACGAAACATCTGTGCTGGAAAATGGCAATTACTCAGAACCAAGGTCAGAAGTAGAATCTAGGTCACACTGAGACATAAAGGTCCATTTGACCAGACTTTTCACTACGAGCATTGAATTTCCTCCATTTCTTTATTACGGCCTTTGTCCCCCTCATTAGCTCTGACAAAACATGAAAGTGAATTTATAATTGCCTCAATCCCAGTGGAGTTGGAGGTGAAGCACATGAAAGTAACATTTAACAAGGGGTGTTTGCCTGATTATGATCATTTAAAAAAAAAAGAAAGAAAAAATTTAGACAAAACATTTCCAGAACTTTTTAGAAATGTCTTAAGGTTCCTTTACAAATCGTACATGTAAATCAATGTCATCATTAAAAGCACTCAAAAAAGTTGACCACCAATTTTAATTGCCATATTTTGCACCATAACTATTTCTAAATATAAAAGTACACACTGGGCATTTTGAAAGCAATTTCACAAGGCTGCTCCTAAAACCGTTTATATAATGGCACAATCATTTGACTAACTGCAACATCTCAAGAGGACGACTTTGAGACACATTCAGTAGGATGTACAAGTTTCAGAATGAGATGTGTGCAGCTTCCTACTCCTACTCACCACCTTAACAGGTTTTTGGTCATAGAAGCTCCTTAAAAATCGTTTACTGAATGGAATACATGTAACAAGTGAAGACGTCAGGACAGAAACTTAAGGGGTTTTTGTGCGTATGTGTGTTTTTAACCAAATCAGCCCTACCCCCAATGCTTCTTCACACCAGTAACCAGCTAGAACTTTCCTATTTCTTAAAAAAATTGGCAATGTATAATCGGCAGTTTTCATTCTGAAGTAGCTCTGCTAAAAGGGCAGAAACCATTAAATCACAATGTGCTTACCTCGCAAATGTAACTACTGTAATTATTATAACTATTTTAATTTTTTTAACTATACCTTTTTGATTGAGTTGACTAGTAGAATTATCATCACAGCAACTAAAGTGTAGAAACCAATTTACTACAGCACGGCAGGAGGCAAGCTAAAACCAAAGCATCATAAATCGGCCTCTGGAAGTTTAGCTTTCCTCGATTTCTAACCTCGTGAGGACGGCAATGTCAAACGTAGTCCAATATTCCTGTATGTTTAGTCATAAATGCTGGACTAAGAAGAAAAAGTGACCAAGATAGGCTAAATCTTCCCTGAAAGCAGAGAATAGTAATTAGGATAAAAACTAGGGCATACAGTGTCTGCCTGAAAGAATCCGGTTGTATGTAAATTCACAATATGTGTTCTGAAATAAACTATAAAAATTTAACTGCGCAATTACACACGCTGAGTGGTATTCACACGCTAGTTCACAAAGGCACTCCGGCGCGTGCAAATGTCTAAAACCAGCATTGGCGGTGCCTCACTTCCCAGTACTGGGAGGCAAAGCACGTAGGCAATGGCGCAAAAACAGCTAGAGGAAGACAAGTGATGAAAACCGAACTTCAAAGTAGCTCTGCCTGCCAGCACCTACTGCGGCGGGCGGAGGTGTCACTCCACGGAAGCCCCAGCACCCTTTACCCAATAGCCACGTCAACGTCCCGCCCACCGAGGCTCCTCCCCTGGGCGGGGCGAGCCCGGCGGGCGGGGAGGGGCGGCCTAAGCTCGAGCCGGCGCCGCTGCGATGCGCTCCCAAACTGGTGGGTTCCACAAGGGGTCGGGGTAGTACCTGCGTTGGAAGTCCTGAGCAAAGGGCTTCAGGTACGGGTCGACCTCCAGGAGCCGCGCCAGCTCGGGCACGTCCGCTAGGGCGGCAGCCAGCGCTTCCTCCGAACTGTGGGTCCCGGCCACCGAAACCGCTGGAGCCGCCATGTTTTGCCGCAGCCCGAGTAGCCGAGGCCCGAGAGGGTCGAGTGCGGCGGGAGTAGGAGCGGGAGCCCGAGCCGGGAGGGAGGCGCGAGGGCGGAGCCGGAGAACGCGGAAGCAAGCCGCGGTGGCTCGGTAGCCCTTTATAGCCTGTGCGATCGCCCGCCCGTCCCCTTTCACCCCACACTGGCGTGGGGGGCGGGGGGAGGAGCGGGACTCAGGATGATTCTCCGGATGCGCGTCCGGAGCGAGGAGGAGGCGCCGAGCCCCCTCCGCCCATTCGATGCGGCTAGGTGCTTGAGGCGCGGGACCTGCCCTTTCCAGCACCCAACCTCTCTTCCCTGCGGAGCTGAGGCCACTCGGGGAGGCAGGTCCCGAGCAGACCGTTTTCAGCCTTGCTTTCATATACCCTGACCCGCTTTTGGCTACAAGCAGACCGTCCGCTTTAATTCCTTTAAGCAACTCCCTTTGGCGCCCATCCCTTTCCAATGAGTATGTGGTTTCTTGGAAGGGGCCTTCCCTCTCAGAGTTCTGAGAAAAAATTCCTTGGGAAAGTGTTTCAGACAGATCTAGTAAGATCACAGGGGAAAAAAGGTAGATATAGTAATAGCATTGGGAGTATTAGCATCACTAAGTCCCCGGAATTTCATTAAGAGAGGCAGGATCCTGGATTGTCCCGTGGTGTATTCTGGTGTTTTGGATATTTTTCCTGGGCGTGCCAAGCGGGTAAGAAAAGCATGGCAAGTTTTACCTTCGTTGCAACTAACTTTTCAACCATTGAACTCTCCTTGATGACAAGATGGTATAGGAGAGAGCATTAATTTGAAATTCCGCTTTACTACTTACTAACCAAGTGATAGAACAGGAAAACTTCTGTGGTTTAGGTTCTTGCCTTGACTTTAGAATGAAGAATCTACCTATTCTACCCCTCTTTTCTTTTTTTTTTTTTTTTTTTGAGAATACCATTGTTGGATATCAAGAGAAATGTGCTCAGAAGATTCCAAGCTGCTTTATACCTGGGAACTGGAGAGGCTTAATGATAACTTGTTTCAGTTACCAGCTGGAAATGGTGAATCCTAGGAGCTTCAGAGGAATAAGTATATTGACCAGCCTTGGGCCTTGGGTCTTCCAACATATTTAAAATAAATGTTTTTGTGAAGGGATTCATAAGGGTTAAATGAAATATATCTAGTGACAGGACCTAAGGGTGAAAGACTTGAGAACTTGAACAACTTTAGAAAAGGTATGCCTTAGTTTCCATAGAGAGGACAGAACATGCCAACACAACAGTTGTGGAATGTAAAGCACTAACAAGCAACACTTGAAACTTGGAAAAAGAATACCCTACAGACCTTCAGATCTTTTATCTCCAATCCCAAACTTTTCTCAGAAATTCAGGTTCATATAGCCACCTGGCTAACTCCATTTAGCCATCTTAGGAGATCTAAACTAACTCTCCTTTCTCCTATCGCTCATATAGGCGACCATCATCTCTTGGGAGGTTAAGTATCTCCCTAACAAGGTTTCCCCTCCCATACTCTTCCTTACCCTTAATCCATTCTCTGCACAACTGTTACCCAACTATGCATATTAATTACCTGGGCATCTGTTAAAAATAGATTCTTTGCTGAGTTCTGGATTGGTTCCTGAGATGCTGCAATTTTAACAAGCTGGGATGATGATGCTGGCTTCAGACACAGTTTGTATAGCAAGTCTCCAAACAGTGAATAAATCAGATAATGTCATTAAGCTACTTAAGTGATGTGCCATTTTACTTAGAGTAAAATCTAAATTCGTTGTGATTCCCTAGCAAAGTTTATATAATCTGCGACTTCGCTCAGCATTCTCCAGTTTTACTACACTGTAAGCCCACTTATTATCCTGTTACTCACTGAACTCTTTGTAGCCTCTCATATTTTTACTTTCTGTTGGAAATTATCTTCCCTGTGCTCTGCTTTGCTGGTTGAGCCCAACCTTCATTGACATCTCAGCATAAATTGTCAACTCATCTCCTCTGAGAAGCCTCACATTCTGCCACCTAAATGCATTTTTCAGTTTCCTCTATCATAGCTCATTATATCCTAATGCAGCAGACAAAATTTAAGTGTAATAGTTTCTCTTTCACTTATAGATCTCCACCTTTAGAATGTAAGTTCCAAGAGAGCAGGAACCTCACACATCTTGTTCACCATCGCACAAGTATTTATTGAAGTCCCACGTGCTACATACTGGGGATAAATGATGAACACAAATCACAGCTGTCATAAATCTCCTATTCTGGGAGCAGTAAGCAGGCAAATACAATTAGAAATGAAATACACATATGCAAAAATGCCAGATGTTAGTAAGTGTGCTTTAGTGAATTAAAATGAAGCAAATATGTCTGCTGTAGTTTTTTGGTCGAAGAGCCACTCTGAACTGATATTAAGCTGATATGTAATGACAGAAAGGAATGAGCCATGAGAGGAGCATTCCAAGTAAAAATACCATACACGGGGGAATGGATCAATTTAGTTAAAGAACATCAATTTAGTGAGAGAGAATAGAGTACTAAGAACTGAGGTATAAGAAGAAGGTGGCTGTTTGACCATATAGGAGGGGCTCTATTCTTTTTTAAAAGTTTTATTGAGATGTAGTCACATACCATTTGATCCATCCAAAGTGTACAATGACTCACAATGTAGTCACATTCATCACCACAATCAATTTTATAACATTTCATTGCTGCAAAGTAAAAAACCCATACACCTTATACCTCCCTATTGTTAGACATTTAGCCTTGGTGTGATGCCTTTGTTATAATTGATGAAAATACATTAAAATATTAGTTAACTATAGTCCGTAGTTTGCATTAGGTATATTTTTCCCATATACCACCTTATTATTAACATCTCACAATAGTGACATACATTTGTTCTAGTTCACAAAAGTACATTCTTATACTATTAATGAGTCATCATCCACAATAGTACTCACTGTTATACAGTCCCATGTTTTATCCTGTGGCTTTCCTTCAAGTGACAGACATGACCGTAAACTTCTTTAATCCACAACGCAAACATAATTCAGCACTTTTAATTACAATGGCAATAATGTGTTCCCATCACCACTACCCATTTTCAAGCATTTTCTATCATCCTAATTAAAAATTCTGCACAAAGCAGGTCCCCATTCTCTACTCTCATTTTATCTCCTGATAACCGATATTCTAGATTTTAACTCTCTTAGTTGACTGAGCTTAGTTCTTAGTAGTGAGATCATGAAATGTTTATCCTTTTGTATCTGGCTTGTTTCACTCAACATAATGTCCTCAAGGTTTAACCATGTTGTCGCATGCATCAGGACTTCATTTCTTCTTACAGCTGAATAATGTTCCATTGTCTGTATATACTACATTTTGTTTCTCCATTCACTGTTTGGTGGACATTTGGGTTCTTTCCATCTTCTGACAAACACCATGAACATCAGTGTGCAAATATCTGTTCACGTCCCTGCTTTCCATGTTTCTGGGTATATACCTCATAACAGGATTGCCAGATCATATGACAATTCTATACTTAGCTTCCAAAGAAACCACCAACTGTCTTCCACAGTGACTGTGCCATTTTACATTCCTACCAAAATTGAATGAGTGTTCCTATTTCTCCACATCCTCTCCTGTACTTGCAGTTTTCTAATTGTTTTATAATCATTCCGTTCTACATATATAATCAGCAATTCACAATATTATCACATAGTTGCATATTCATCATCATGATCATTTCTTAGAACATTTCCATCAGTTCAGAAAAAGAAATAAAAAGGCAACAGAGAAAACTTCGTACATACCATACCCCTTACCCCTCCCTTTCTTTTTTTAATTAATTTTTTATTTATGGTACATAACCACATACAAACACATTCCTATCATATGATCATTCCATTCTTGTTATATAATCAATAACTCACACTATCATCACATAGTTGTATATTCATCATCATGATCACGTCCTAGAACATCTGCATCAATTCAGAAAAAGCAGTAAAAAGAAGACAAAAAACATTCATGCATACCATACCGCTTTCCCCTCCCCTTCACTGATCACCAGCATTTTAATCTACTAAACTTATTTTAACATTTGCTCCCCATATTATTTATTTATTTTTAATCCATATGTTTTACTTCTCCATTGATAAGGTAGACAAAAGGAACATCCGACACAAGGTTCTCACAATGATGTATATGACAGCCATACCGTCATACAATTATCTTCAGACAAGAAACATGGCCACCAGGGCACAACTCCACATTTTCAGGCGGTTCCCTCCAGCCTCTCCATTACAACTTGACTAACAAGTTGATATCTATTTAGTGCGAAAGAATAACTTCCAGGATAATCTCTCGACTGATTGGAATCTCTCAGCCACTGACACTTTATTTTGTCTCATTTCACTCTTCTCCTTTTTGGTCAAGAAGATTTTCTCAGTCCCTTGATGCTGAGTTCCAGCTCATTCTAGATTTCTTTCCCACATTGCCAGAATCATGTCCCACGTAGAGAGGGGGAGGGCAGTGAGTTTGCTTGCTGTGTGGGCCAAGAGAGAGAGAGACCACATCGGAGCAACAGAAGAGATTCTCTTGGGGGTGCTTCTTAGGCCTAATTTTAAGTAGGCTTAGCCTATCCTTTGCAGGATTAAGTTTCATATGAACAAACCCCAAGATTGGAGGCTCGGCCTATTGCTTTGGCTGTCCCCAGTGCCTGTGAGAATATCAAGAATTCTCCACTTGCAGAAGTTGAATTCTCCCCCTTTCTCACCATTCCTCCCAGGGGACTCTGCAAATATTTCCCTATTCACTGTTTAAATCACTCTGGGATTGATCTGGGCATCACTCTGGACAAACCTACAAAATCTCATGCCCTACACAAGGTTCCAAGTACTATGGTGTTCGATTAAGCTGTCCACATAAGTTATAGTAGGAAATGCACTAGTCAAAATATAAATCTTGTACCAAATAAACATTTTTTGCTTGTCTCACAAGCAAAAATTAAAGTTTTTAAAGTACATTAAAGTTTTAAAATATTAATTACCATCTATTTTCAATACCCTGCATTATTGGCATTCCTTTGTTCTTCATACAAAAACATTTTTAAATTTGCACATTTAATCACTATCATTATACACTCTAGGCATTCCTAGATTATACCATCTCAGTCTTTGTTGTCTGTCTATCCTTTTGATTTTGTGTGTGCCCCCAGGCCTCCTCCCTCTATCATTCTCACACTCTGCTTCATTCAGTGTTCTAACATTATTGTATTGCAGTTAGGTAATATTGTGCTATCCGTTTCTGAATTTTTGTGATCAGTTCTGTTGTACAATCTGTATCCCTTCAGCTCCAATTACCCAATATCTACCGTATTTCTCTCTCCTGATGGTCTCTGTTACCAATTGAAATACTCCAAGTTCATTCACTAATGTCAGTTCATATCAGTGAGACCATACAGTATTTCTCCTTTTGATTCTGGCTAATCTCACTCAGCAGAATGTCCTTAAGGTTCATCCATGTTGTTACATGCCTCATGACTTTATTCTGTCTTGCAGCTGCATAATATTCCATCATATGTATATACCACAGCTTCCTTAGCCACTCATCTGTTGATGAACATTTTGGCTGTTTCCATCTCTTGGCAATTGTAAATAATGCTGCTATAAGTATTGGTGTGCAAATGTCTGTTTGTGTTCTGAACCATGTGTCCTCTGAGTAGATACCTAGCAATGGTATTTCTGGATCATATGACAATTCTATAGTTGGCTTCCTGAGGAACCGCCACACTGTCTTCCACAGTGGTTGTACCATTTGACATTCACACCAACAGTGGATAAGCGTGCCTCTTTCTCCACATCATCTCCAGCATTTGTCGTTTTCTGTTTTATTGATAATGGCCATTCTGGTGGGTGTGTGATGATATCTCATTGTGGTTTTGATTTGCATTTCCCTAATAGCCAGGAAAGTTGAGCATCTTTTCATGTGCCTTTTGCCCATTTGTATTTCCTCTTCTGAGAAGTGTCTGTTCATGTCTTTGCCCATTTTGTAATTGAGTTGTCTGTCTTTTTGTTGTTGAGTTGAACAATCTCTTTATATATTCTGGATACTAGACCTTTACCTGATATATCATTTCCAAATAGTGTCTCCCATTGTGTAGGCTGTCTTTACAAAAGTGTTTAATTTTGAGGAGTTAGGGGGAAAGTTCTCAGTTTTTCCCCATTGAAGATGATGATAGCTGAGGGTTTTTCATATATTCCCTTTATTATGTTGAGGAAGTTTCCTTCCCATTTATTTATTTCTTCAGTGCTCATGCTTTGGGTGTAAGGTCTAGGAAATGCCTATTATAAGATTGGTAAGATATTTCCCTGCATTTTCTTCTAAAAATTTTATGGTCTTAGATCTAATGTTTAGGTCTTTGATCCATTTTGAGTTGATTTTTGTATAGGGTATGAGATATGGATCCTCTTTCATTCTTTTGCATGTGGATATCCAGTTCTCTAAGCACCATTTATTGAAGAGACTGTTCTGTCCCAGTTGAGTTGGCTTGACTGCCTTATCAAAGATCAGTTGTCCATAGATGAGAGGGTCTATATCTGAACACTCTATTTGATTCCATTGGTCAATATATCTATCTTTATGCCAGTACCATGCTGTTTTGACCACTGTAGCTTCATAATATGCCTTAAAGTCAGGTAGTATGAGGCCTCCAGCTTCATTTTTCTTTCTCAGGATATTTTTAACTACTCAGGGCACCCTGTCCCTCCAGATAAATTTGATTATTGTTTTTTATATTTCTGAAAAGTAAGTTTTTTGGATTTTAAAGGGTATTGCATTGAATCTATAAATCAGCTTAGGAAGAATTGACATCTTAATTATATTTAGTCTTCCAATCCATGAACACGGTATGCCCTTCCATTTATTTAGGTCTTCTTTGATTTCTTTTGACAACTTCTTGTAGTTTTCTTTGTATAGGTCTTTTGTATCTTTAGTTAAGTTTATTCCTAAATATTTTATTCTTTTGGTTGCAATTGTAAATGTAATTTTTTTCTTGATTTCTCCCTCAGATTGTTCATTACTAGTGTATGGAAACACTACAGATTTTTGAGTGTTGATCTTGTAACTTGCCACTTTGCTGTACTCATTTATTAGCTCTAGTATAGTTTTGCTGTGAATTTTTCAGGGTTTTCAACATACAGTATCATATCATCTACAAACAATGGAAGTTTTACTTCTTCCTTTCCAATTTCGATGCCTTATATTTCTTTTTCTTGTCTAATTGCTCTGGCTAGAACTTCCAACACAATGTTGTATAACAACGGTGATAGTAGACATCCTTGTCTTGCTCCTGATTTTAGGGGGAAAGTTTTCAGTTTTTCCTCATTGAGGATGATGTTAGCTGTGGGTTTTTTCATAGAATCCCTTTATTATGTTGAGGAAATTCCCTTCTATTCCTATCTTTTGAAATGTTTTCTATAGGAAAGAATGTTGAATTTTGTCAAATGCCTCATCTGCATCAATCGAGATGATGATATGGTTTTTCTGCTTTGATTTGTGTTTTTTCTGCTTTTATTTGTTGATATGACATATTACATTAATTGATTTTCTTATGTTGAACCATCCTTGCACAACCTGGGATGAATCCTACTTGATCATGGTGTATAATTTTTTTTTAATGTGCTGCTGGATTCAATTTGCAAGAATTTTGTTAAGGATTTTTGCATCTCTGTTCATTAGAGAGAATGGTCTGTAGTTTTCTTTTCTTGTAATATCTTTGTCTGGCTTTGGTATGAGGGTGATGTTGGCTTCGTAGAATGAGTTAGGTAGGTTTCTCTCCTCTTCAATTTTTTTTGAAGCAATTGAGCAGGATTGGTACTAATTCTTTCTTGAATGTTTGGTAGAATTCACATGTGAAGCCATCTGGTCCTGGACTTTTCTTTTGGGGAGTTTCTTAATGACCGATTCAGTTGCTTTACTTGTGATTGGTTTGTTGAGGTTGTCTATTTCTTCTCAAGACAATGTTGATTGTTCATGTCTTTCTAGGAAGTTGTCCATTTCATCTACATTGTCTAGTTTATTAGCATAAAGTTGTTCATTAGTATCCTCTCATTACTTCCTTTTTTACTGTGGGGTCAGTGGTTATGTCTCCTCTTCCATTTCTGATTGTATTTATTTGCATCCGCTTTCTTCTTCTTTTTGTCAACCTCGCTAAGGGTCCATCAATCTTGTTGATTTTCTCATAGAACCAACTTCTGGTTTTGTTGATTTTCTCTATTGTTTTCATGTTCTCAATTTCATTTATTTCTGCTCTAATCTTCATTACTTCTTTCCTTTTGCTTGCTTTGGGGTTAAAATTTGCTGTTCTTTCTCTAGTTCTTCAAAGTGGACAGTTAATTCCTCGATTTTTGCTCTTTCTTTTTTTATGGAATAGGCATTTAGGACAATAAATTTCCCTCTTAGCACTGCCTTTGCTGCATCCCATAAATTTTGATATGTTGTGTTTTCATTTTCATTTGCCTCGAGATATTTACTGATTTCTTTTGTAATTTCTTCCTTGACCCAGTGGTTGTTTAAGAGTGTGTTGTTGAGCCTCCATATATTTGTGAATTTTCTGGCACCCTGCCTATTATTGATTGCCAGCTTCATTCCTTTATGATCTGAGAAAGTGTTTTGTATGATTTCAATCTTTTTAAATTTATTGAGACTTGCTTTATGACCCAGCATATGGTCTATCCTTGCGAATGATCCATGGGCACTTGAGAAAAAGGTGTATCCTGCTGTTGTGGGGTGTAATGTTCTATATATGTCTGTTAATTCTGTCTCATTTATTGTATTATTCAAATTCTCTGTTTCTTTATTGAGCCTCTGTCTAGGTGTTCTGTCCATTGATGAGAGTGGGGAATTGAAGTTCCCAACTATTATGGTAGATGTGTCTATTTCTCTTTTCAGTGTTTTCAGGGTTTGCCTCATGTATTTTGGAGAATTCTGGCTCGGTGCATAGTATTTATGATTGTTATGTCTTCTTGTTGAAGTGTTCTTTTTATTAATACATAGTGTCCTTCCTTGTCTCTTTTAACGGTTTTACATTTGCAGTCAAATTTGTTAGATATTAGTATAGCTACTCCTGCTCTTTTCTGATTGTTATTTGCATGGAATATCTTTTCCCAGCCTTTTACTTTCAACCTATGTTTATCCTTGGGTCTAAGATGCATTTCCTGTAGACAGCATATAGATGGGTCCTGTTTTTTAATCCATTCTTCCAGTCTATGTCTTTTGATTGGGGAGTTTAATCCATTAATATTTAGTGTTGTTAATGTATGGGCAGTACTTTCTTCTACCATTTTGCCTTTTGGATTTTATGTCATATCTAATTTTTCTTCTTTTTACCTTTACTGATAGTCTTCATTTCTATACTCTTCTCCACACCTTTCTCTCCTGTCTTTTCTTATTTGTCTCTAGTGCTCCCTTTAGTATTTCTTGCAGAGCTGGTCTCTTGGTCACAAACTCTCTCAGTGAATTTTTGTCTGCAAATGTTTTAATTTCCCCCTCATTTTTGAAGGATAGTTTTTCTGGATGTAGAATTCTTGGTTGACAGTTTTTCTCTTTTAGTATCTTATATATATCATCCCACTATCTTTTTGCCTCCATGGTTTCTGCTGAAAAATCTTCGCATAGTCTTATTGGGCTTCCCTTGTATGTGATGGATTGTTTTTCTCTTACTGCTTTCAAGATTCTCTCTTTCTCATTAATATCTGACATTTTGATTAGTAAGTGTTTTGGAGTATGTCTATTTGGATCTGTTCTTTTTGGGGTATGCTGCACTCCTTGGATATGTTATTTTAAGTCTTTCATTAGAGTGAGAAATTTTCAGTGATCATTTCCTCCATTAGTTTTTCTCCTCCTTTTCCCTTCTCTTCTCTTTCTGGGACACCCACAACACATATATTCATGTGCCTCATCTTGTCATTCAATTCCCTGAGTCCCTGGTCATATTTTTCCATTCTTTTCCCTGTGTTTTCTTTTGCTTGTTGGATTTCAGATGTTCCATCCTCCAGTTCACTAATCCTATCTTCTGCTTCTTGAAATCTGACATTTTAGGTTACCATCATTTATTACATCTCTTCTACTGTGCCTTTCATTCCCATAAGTTCTGTTATTTGTTTTTTCAGAATTTTGGTTTCTTCTTTTTGTTCAGTCCTTGCCTTCTTTATATCCACCCTCAATTCATTGATTTGATTTTTGATGAGATTTTCCATGTCTGTTCAAACATTCTGAATTAATTGTTTCAGCTCCTGTATCTCATTTGAATTATTGGTTTGTTCCTTTGACTGGGCCATGTCTTCAGTTTTCCTAGTGTGATTCATTATTTTTTGCTGGCATGTAGGCATTTAATTACCTTAATTAGTTTATTCTGGAGATTGGTTTCACTTTTTTTTTCCTAGGATTTTCTTGCTGGATGACTTTGTTTGTCTATCTGTTCTTTGATATTCAGTTCAGTTTATTCTAGTCCTCTAGCTTAGGTTTTGTTTAATAGATCAGAATTTTTCAGTGCTTTTTTTTTTTTTTTATTTCTTGCCCTGCCTGTATGGTGCCTTTGCCCCACCCCTTAGGAGTGTCTACTTAAGTATTATAGACCCCAGTCAGATTTTCCTATACCAAACTGGTCACCTCTCAGGAGGAAAGAGTCATCTGCGTCAGTTTTCCCTGAGGGTGAGACCCAGTAGATTAAAAGGTTTTCCTGTGAAGTCTCTGGACTCTGCATTTTTCCTATCCTGCCCAGTATGTGGTGCTTTTCTGTCTGTGGGTCCCACCAGCATAAGGTGATGCACTGCCTTTAACTTCAGCAGACTATCCCTGTTGAGGGTGTGGTGGAGACAGAGGAGAGGTTGTAGGCTGGCTTTAATTGCTTCCCTTTTCCAAATCCTGGGGTCTGAATTCCTTGAGAGAGTGATTCCACCTAAATTGGGTCCCACCCCTCTCCTGGGGAAGGCACAGACTCCAGAGAAGCCCTCAAACAAGCCTGTTTCTGCCTATGCCTGGGGCAGTGCAACCCAAGAAGCCTTGCAGCTGTATACAAAGAGTAACCAATCCATAGAAACACAGCCACAAAACAGAAAAAGAAAAATCCTTTTCAGAGCAGGACCCGGTTCTTCAGACTTGCCAATCAAGAGCTTAAGTTGTTACATTGCTCTGTGTATCTCCAGGTCCTATGTGCCCCCTCCTTTCCTGCAGGGCCCAGACCTTTTCAGATAAAAAAAAAAAACTGTTTTTTTTTTTTCTTTTTTTCTTTTTCCATCAGCATCAGCGCCTTCTGTTTTTTCTCAAGGTTCAGCTGAGCTGGGGGCCTATTTTTAATAGTCAGAATTTGTTAATTAATTCCACAATTGGCATTTGGTTGTGCTCAGCCCTACTGCTAGTTCCTTTCCTGTCTGGAAAGCAGCCTGTGGGGGAAGGGAACCAGCCACCACAGCTTGGGGAACTCACGGTTCTGGGGGAGATTGCAGCCAGTTCAGCTGGTCCAGACTGGGGTACGCTGTGTGTCTGGTCACTGATATGGCCCCAGCAGTTGTTCTGTACAGTTCCTGGCTATTTACTAGCTGCTCTGGAGGACGAACTAAATCCCACACCTTGCTAAGCCACCATCTTGGATAGGACTCTTTCAACAGGTGCAAAATGATATCATGTTTTGATTTGCATTTCCATAATAGCTAGTGATGTTGAGCATCTTTTCATATAGTTTTTAGCTAGTTGTATTTCCTCTTTGAAAACAATGTCTATTCATGTCTTTTGTAGAGCCTTTATTTTAAGGATGATTGAAAGCTTTTGGAAGGTTTTGAGTAGAAAACTGATATAATTTGATTTGCATTTTTAACGTATGGTTAATATGGCAAATGAATTATGGGAGTATATGAGTGGAAGCAGGGTAATAATTGGGATGCCATTACAATCCCTAGAAAAGAAGCAGTGATGATTCAGTCCATGGCAGAAGAGGAAAAGATGAAAAACAGCAGATTTGGATGTATGACATAATGAATGCCTAAGCTATTATGAAATCATTTAGGATTGGAATACCAAAAAGGAAGAAATATTTTAAAAATAGAACTGCTAAGATATGACATCTTACTGAATATAGGAGCAGGAGGAGTTGTTAAGGAAGATATTCTATTCAGATGGAAGAAGAAGGATGGCTAGTCAACATGTCTACCATATCTTCCTTTGCTATCCATCCTAAATCCCACTATGCATTAACTTGTCCCTAGTGATTTTGCCATAGTTACACAATAAAACCCCAATCTGGAATAAATCAGCCAATTTACCTTCTCTGAACCTATGTCCAGACTGCTAGA
The DNA here is from genome assembly GCF_023851605.1 of Tamandua tetradactyla. Classification (NCBI taxonomy): domain Eukaryota; kingdom Metazoa; phylum Chordata; class Mammalia; order Pilosa; family Myrmecophagidae; genus Tamandua; species Tamandua tetradactyla. The sequence goes on along the minus strand of NC_135336.1, from coordinate 65,138,956 downwards.
AAATAACAGAATCATAACAGTAGAAATATCTTCATAAAAATTTCTCCTAGCTCTGAAAATCCCTGCCTCACTTAAGCTGCCACAATTTTATAATTTGTGTTAATCAGTGTTCTCCAGAGAAACAGAGTCAACATGGAGGGTGAGAGATTTATTAGAGGAATTGGCTCATACAATCATGGGAATTGATAAAGCTGAATTCCATAGGATAGGCCATAAGGGGGAAATTCTGATGAAGGTGAACTTGAATTCCTCCAGAAGCTTGCTGAAGTAGAAATTCTGTCCTTTAAAATCCTCAGTTCTGACCTAGGACGTCCAACTGATTGGATAGGGAGAATCCCATATTTCTGAGGGCAAGCTCTATCATTAATTGTAGATGAAATCAATAATAGATGCAATCCATGATGAGAGATGCAAGTGCCTCAATAAAATATTTTCACAGTAGCAATAAGGCCAGTGCTTTCCTGACTAAACAAATGGACACCATAACAGACAAGTTGACACATGAACTTAACTATCATAGTCCACACCTGGTCAACTTGGCATCCATATACATTTCTCTAAACCATTCCTAACCTCTAAATAAAGACAATAACATAGTCATACTTTTGCCTAACATAATATAATTACACTGAGTACAACCAAAAATGTATTAACCCTTTCCCCAGAAGAGGATACAAGTCCTTGGGTGACATTCAGACTTACCCTTTATATCCTATAGATTAAATACTATGACATAAAGCTAATAAATTATGTTGTGTGATAAGGTGATAAAAGAGGAAGAAAAAAACAAAGATGTCATAAATACACGTACTCGAACAGTCATGACAAAATAAGAAAGACATACTCATACCACCCTAGTTCTTGTTTCTGCAATTGGTCGTATGGTTGTAGCTGGTATTTATAACTACCTTCTTCCACTACCCATTTCTTATTACTTTTATCCTGATGAGCACCTGAGCTGGTCATGGTTCTTTGCCTGGTGAGTGATGCAAACCTTCATTTGTGAAGTGCCTGGGTCATTGGTGGTCTTGTCTAGATTGGGTTACTATAGACTTCCATTGTCTTTAATCATAGGGCATAGTAATGTTAAGAGAAGCCCTAATATATCCTATGTTTGAGGTGTATCTTCCTTACCTCTCTTGTGTAGCAGCAGTCCAATTTCCCTTTTGTAATCAAAATCAATCATCCCAATACAATAACACCATTCTTTGCCTATTGATTCAAAGGTATGAATAGCCATCCAAAATAGCTGGATGACAGTCTTAACTTACACTTCAATGGAATCATTGTTGTGTCTCCTGATGAAAACATTCTTCCTTTTGGAGCAAAAACCTCTAGAGCAGCAGAGAAAAAAATCATGGTGACAGGAAGCAAAAAAATGTTCTACTGGATCACTAGGAGTAATAGGAAGTGGTACCTTGATTTCTGTACCCATGAATCCTGACTATGGGTGAAAAAGCTATATAGATTGGATGCTGATTTAGAGCATATTCTACCTCCTGGATAACACTGTCTCTGCCTTGCTGGGTATTACCCCCAGTTAGCCACTGCAGATGAGCCTTCAAAAGACTATTTTAACATTCTATCAATCCAGCTGCTTCAGGATGTTGGGGAACATGGTAAGATCAATGAATTCCATGAGCACAGGTCTGTTGCCTCACTTCATTAGCTGTGAAGTGAGTTCCTTGATCAGAAGCAATGCTATATGGAATGTCATGACAGTGGTTAAGGCAGTTTATAAGTTCATGGATGGTAGTTTTAGCAGAAGCATTGTGTTTGGAGAATGAAAATCTATATCCAGAGTTTCTATTCCAGTAAGAACAAAATGCTGCCTCTTCAACGATGGAAATGGTCCAGTGTAATCAAACTGCCACCAGATAGCAGGCTATTCACCTTGGAGAATGGTGTCATAACAAAGACGTATATTTTCCATACACTTTTTCATCACCAACTGCCCAATCATATTCCTTCCAAGTCCATGACCACCCACCCAAATCATTAGAAGCACCCATGAGTCCAAGCAAAATGAAGAAAGAGGTGCACTATTCAAGGTTTTGCTCACTAGGAAGATTTCATTTCACCATTGCCTTCATAGAGGTCCCAGAGGGGGTTGTAGTACCACAGCTGTACACATTCAGGTGATATCTGTATATCATGCAGAACTGTCTGTAAACCTCTTCCTCAGTCAACTGATTGTAGGGAACTCTCCAAGAGGCCACAGCTACAAGCTGGGAGAGAAAAGGTAATATAGTAAGGGTGGGAGCCAGGGCATTTGGGCCACTTCCTCATGTAGATTATTTATGTCTTCAAGGTCTGCTTAAGCCTGCTCTCATATATATATCACTTCCATACAATGATAGAGTGCTGCTATACATGCTCAACTTTAAGGAACAGCCAGCCAACCACATTATATTTTTTAACTTCAAGAGAAAAATGCTGAGGTATAAAGTACACTTTTATTCAGAGTCTTGCCTCTTATAAGCATTTGGATAGGATATCCCAATGTGATGTTTTGTTATCTCCATTTCCAATTCATGCCATGGACATCAGTGGAAGTAGTCATTAGTACCTTTAAACCAAATCAGATTAAAGAACTAATTCTTTGTTCTTTATCTCATTTTAAGATTCTGTTTCTCAAGAACCACTCTCAGTACCACAATCTATATTAGTTAAGGTCTCCAAAGAACCAGAACCAGTAATAGATAATAGATAGGTAGAGAGATAGAGATAGAGAGAGAGAGATGGATAGATAGATAGATAGATAGATAGATGATAGATAGATAGATAGATAGATAGATAGATAGATAGATAGATAGATAGATAGATAGATGATAGATAGATAGATAGGTGATAGATAGATAGAGATTTATTATAGGAATTGGCTCACATAACCATGGGGATTAGCAAATCCAAATTCTATAAGACAGGCCACAAGTGGAAAACTCCAATGAAGGTGAAGTTGAATTCCTCCAAAGAAACTGGCTGGCTGAAATAGAGGCAGAAATTCATTCTAACTCTTGCAATCTTCAGTTTTGGCTTTTAAGACCTCCAACTGATAGGATAAGGATATTATCCACCTTGATGAGGGCAATCTTCTTTTATGATTGTAGGTGCAAATAATTATAGATGTAAATTCATTTGCAAAATACCCTCACAGTAACAATCAGGCCAATGTCTACTTGACCAAACAACGAGGCATGGTAACCAACCTAAACAAGTTGACACATGAACCATCACACAGGTTATATACTGCATTAGCTATGCAAAGGGAGAGCAAATGAGGACATTCACCTTGAAGAAGAAAAACCTTTTCTTCTGCATAAAAACTCCTCCCTTTAAGCTGTGAATCTTTAGAACTGTGTATACCAAAAGAAAGTCTTTTTCTAGTATATACAAGAGCACAGTACAGGTGAGTGGTAGCCCCACCTTCTTCTCTCTCTCTCTCTCTCTCTCTCTCTCTCTCCCTCCCTCTCTCTTTCCCTCTCTCCCTCCCTCCCTCCCTCCCTCCCTCCCTCCCTCCCTCCTCTCTCCCCCGGAACCATATCCTTTTCCAAAAGCACCCAAAATCTCCTATTTAACAACAAACACAGTGGGCAGTTTTAAAATTCTTATCCTGTTTAATCTCTAAATCATTTGGAACTGTTATCACTTCTTTCTCATCTATTGAGAAGGAAAATAATAGAAAGTTGTAACAGAGAGCTTAAGTTAGTAAACAAAGGTATGTAGCTGCTTTGAGGTATGAGAAAGAAAACAAACCAAGGACAAGTGAAAGGATCCCTGAATGTTAAGAATACAATTGAGATGGACACCAAACACAGAAATAGCTCTATGTGATACAACTACAAATTTTTCTTCAACAATGCTTAGTAGGCTATGTGTGAATTGTAATAATAGATATTTAAATTAATCTAGGATTAGAGGTTTACTGGGTGAATATAATAGAAGGTCAGTAGGGTTGAGACTTCTGATGCTAGTGTGTATATCACACCAGATGAACTATGGAATTAACCTAAGGGTGTTTAATGAAGAAATTAAGAGAGGATCTTTGTAAATGCTGGACATTGATTCTACAAGGATAAAAAAAAAATGGTTAGTAAAAGCAAAGTTGTTTATGGTAAGATAAGAACAAGGTCTTTGTATAAAGTCTGCCACATTTTTCATCACAGCTTAATCATTTATAACCCTGGCAAGTTATTTTGCCATTCAAAGTTTTTACTTCCTTAACTGCAAATTGTGGTGAAGATTAAATAAGAATATTGTGTATGTAAAGTTTGCAGGATAGTGGGGGCACATATTAAACACTAACTGTTAGATATTATCATCATTGTTATTATTATTATTAGATAATGGATTTATTTTAAGAGGAACATTTATTTAATGTTTATTTATAAATAAACATTTTATTTATAACATATAGAACTTTTCCCATATCCATTTTTTAGTATTAAGCAGTGGTTCTCAATATGAAATACTTAAACATGGAAGAAATATGAGGTAGATAATTTTATTTTCCCCCAAATTAAATGCTTCTTGAGTACCTACCATGTATTAGCATTTAACACAAGTGTTAAAGCACTTTGATTATATAAAGACTTTTGTTATGATCCCTTTATTAAAATATTCATAATATTAGATAATTCATAAATGAAAAGTTAAGCAATAGATAGATCAAAATACTATAAGCTGTGTTAAAAGTGTATTTTAAGGATAAATCAAATTTTTTTAAATCCCATTCTTTCTTTCTCTCTCCCTTCCTTCTCTTCCCCTCTTTTTAAGTACATAGCTGTTAACTTCTTTGAAGTAAGGGAATTTAATTTAATATTTATTCCTTTAAATTCCTCCATAAAAATGTTCTAAGACTGGATTGTGGCAATTTTTATGCAATTCTAAAAATGTACCAAAAGCATTGAATTGTACATTTAAAACAGGTGAATTCTATGCTATGTAAATTATACCTTATTATGCTATTGAAAAAAATTCTCCATTAGACCATCACTCAGAATCACCATTGAAAACATGAATCTCCATTGAACATCCACTTATTTACTTCTGGATTGAATTCAGCAAAGGCAGTGAACAGCTAAGCTTCCCCTCTATCACCCACCAAGCCCCTCAGATGACCCTGGGAAAAGAGACTCTTCAGATCCATTCACTGCCCATCTTTTCTACTTAAGTGGCCAAGGGTAAGAGTGTTCAATGTGGTGGGGATTGTTGCAAGTTGAAAACTAGAGTGAAAAAAACAACTTTTGTCCAGAAACAGTGCTTAGTAGTTGCTAGATGATAATAATTTTCAATGATTTTTATCATAAACTAGATGAGAAAGTGACCTAAAGGTGAAAGGCTCCAACTTTTGTGAGAAATCCTCTGAGCATCTGGTCTGTCCATTAAAACTTTAACAATCCCCCTTAGTCTCAAGACCTTCCCAAACACATGGCAAAATTTAGTTCACTCAAAGTTACAGCTCTTTATGCCTTTCTGTTATTTCTAGAGATTATCTTATATATGAAAGTTTCAGTACTCCTCAACTGTTATTTGAAAATTTTTAGGCACGAAATGTATTATATTACTGAACTTACCAATATGTATTCATCCTGAATGAAGACTACAGTAATTGTTTAGAATAGTAGCTAGTAATAATAATTACAGTGCTTTCTACGGTTGAGGCACTGTTTTACCCATTAGGTAGAGATACACACACACACGCACACACACACATATAATTTAATTCTCAGTAACACTAGGAGAAAAGCACGTAAAGATGAAGAAAATTGCTTAATAGAACATAGCTTGCAAGAGTCAGTCAGGATCTAAAAACAGGTAGATCTTTTACAAAATTCATGCTTTTAGGACTTATTTTATACTGTTTCTCAGAAAGACAAATGACTAAAGTAAACTTATGCAAACAAATAATTTAAAACACTGTGCATCTATCAGCTTTACTTGAATGAAACCCAGGCCCCTGCCACACTTAACCAGTTCAGAACAAAGCAAAGAGGGAGAAAATGGGCAAAAAAAAAAAAAAAGTAATAACTAAAAAGTTTTTATCATGCAAAATGTAGGCTACAAAGGCAAAGCCCATGGATTGAAGCATCATGAAATTTATTTATAGGAAGACAACTCCAATCATCACCCATTGTAGAGAATTGCAGGGTGGTTCCCAAAAGTTATGTCCCAACTCCTGGAACTGTGATTGTTACGTTATTTGGAAAAAGGGTCTTTGCAGATGTAATTAAAGATCTTGAGATATAAAGATCATCCTGGATTATCCATATTGACCTTAAATCCAATGGCAAGTGTACTTATAAGAGATAAACAGAAGAGACAGACCCAGAAATGATGAGGAGACAATAGAAATAGGGAGGCAGAGTTTTAAGTGATGTGACCACAAGTCAAGGAATGTCAACATCCACCAGAAGCTGCAAGGGGTAAAGAAGAGACTATGCCATAAAATCTCCAGAGGGAGGAAGGGCCTGCTGACACCTTAATTTTAAAATTCTGGCCTTCAGAATCATGAGAATAAATTTTTGCTGTTTTAGCCACCCATTTTATGATTGTTTGTATGCAGTCTTTACATACCTATTTAGTCTTTATAAAAAGGGCTCTCAATGATTGCAGATTGGAAGCTGCAAAACAGCAGGCAAGATATTAATTGGTTTATTTATATAACACCTACTTCCCAAAAGGAACTTGAGGTGGCTAATAAAAATACCTGCAATGATAAAAAAAACAAAACAAAAACACTTGGTAAAAGCAAAGCACACACACACACAAAAAAAAAAAAACATAGAGGAATATGAGATAAAACCTATTGCATTGATCTCAGACCTTAACTCTCACGCTCCTGGTAGTGAAAGCAAAAAAGGGAAGATATTAGGTATTTATAATTTTATGTATTTAGAGATAGAAATACTTTGAATTGACCCATCTAGATAGAAAAGGCTCTATGAATAGTGGGTACTAAGTAACAATTTGAACCATATACTTGAAAGCAATTTTAGAAAAACTAAAATGGCTCTCAGTATTCATCAATGTCCTCTAGAGAAACAGCACTAACAGGAGGTATCTGCAAGTGTAAGATTTATAAAAGTATCTCCTGCAATTGTAGGGACTCAAGAGTTCAAAGTCTGTAGGGCAGGCCATGAACTGACAGCACCAATGAAAACCCTCAATGACCTCCCTAGGAGAGGCTGACTGGCTGAAGCAGAGAGAGAGAAATACTCTTTTCCAAATTCTCTTTAAAAACCTTTGGGTGGGGGCGCGGAGAGAGGTTTGAGGGCCGTCTGTGTCCCAGCCTCGGTCCCACCTCAGTGATGGCCTCCCGATCGGACCTGGCGATCTGAAGTTTTCTAGTAATGGTGTCACCAAAAGTTAGAGACAAAATCATCTACAGGAAATGCCAACACTATGGCTCCATATATGAATCCAAAAATCTCTTCAGCAGATGGTCTTGCTTTAGGGTTTATCCTTTCAGGAATCTCCATAATAAAAGTAGCAAGGGATCCAAATCAACGTGCGATTACACATGCTTTGATCCTGAGCATCATTTGCATGGTTGCTTCAGTTGTTTCATTATGTCTAACAATAAGTGAATTATCTCATTTTAGATCTCTGTCATATAGGAATTATGGACAAGCAAAAGTTGGTAGGGAAATTTCACGCGTTTTAGTGTTTTCCTACCCATTGGAATTTTCTATTGCACTTGTATACTTGATCCTGATCTATATGGGTTCGAGTCCAAGTAATGAAGGCAGTCTAACGCATACAGAAGACGCTGAGAGTATTTTTAAAAACCTGAAATGTAAAGAGCACGTTTCACAGTCCAAGTTTTTTAATACCTGAACTGTCTTCTACTGATCAAAGAATGAATCACAAGGCCTCCAATTCATCGTCCCTTCAGTGTTCATCTTTGGCTTCTCCTCGCCTCATTAAAGTTCCTAACTGCCCTGAAAGTCTCTGCTGCCTTTCTTCCCCTTGCTTCTTATTTCCTTGTCTTTGCTCAGATCATCTGTTTAACTGCTTTTCAAAGCAGACAGACTGCCTTTCCACAATAAGGAGAATTTCCCAGGTGATCTGTTCTGAATTCAGAGTCACCCTCTACTCCAATATAGAACATTTCTTTAGAAAGCTTTGGGTCAGTAACACTAATCATGCCAGTGGGTGCATGTAGCTCTCTTTTAAGGGTTCTTTTGTTTGTTGGCTTATTTGTTTTGTTCCTCTGTCTTTCAGAATGTTTTATTGATTGTAATCTAGTATTGTAAATTAAGATTTCTTTCCTTCTAAAAAAAAAAAAAACCTTTGGGTGATTATATTAAGTGTAACTCATCGCATAAAACACTCCTTTAGTCCACTGCAGATGTAATCTACCAAGGATGCAACAAACCTACTCATGACTTAAGCCCATGAAATGTCCTCACAGCAAAAAATAGACCAGTGCTTGCTTGACCAGACAAACGGGCATGATCAACTGGCCAGGTTGACACATGAACCCAACCATCACAGTCCACCCCTTGTCAACTTAGCAGCTGTACACATCACCTTTAACCATACTTAATCTCTAAATAGAAAACAATAACAGACAATTTTTTGGCCTAACAATACTCAACTGTTTTCTGTATGACGAGAAATGCACTAAACCTCTCTAGAACAGGGTATAAATCCTTGGGTAATAGTCATTCTTAAACTCAGTGTCCTATAACTTAAATACTATAATATGAACAACACAACCTATGTCACATGACAAAGAGGATAAGATAGAGAGGAAAACAAAGATATTTACTTTATGTACAAATACAAACATAGTCACTGCAAACCAAGGAAGAAATATTCTTATCATCCCAGTCCTCATTTCTGTAAGTAGTCCCATGGTCATAGTCCATATTTATCACTACCTTCTTCTACTACCTTATGTTCCCTTTAACCTCAGCAAGCATCTCAGCTTGTTTTTTGTTTTGTTTTGTTTTTTGTTTTTTGTTTTGCCAGGTGACCCAGAAGTCTCTGACCCATTGATAGTCCTGCCTGGATTGGGTCATTGCAGCTTTCCATTGACTTTAATCACAGGGCATGGTAGTACTAACAGATGCCCTAGGGGATTTCCTGTATTTCAGGAAAACTCTTCTTTACTTCCATTGTGTAGTTGCAATCCTATTTCTCCTTGATAGTCAGGGTCAATCACTCAAGCCAGTAAAGTAACCCCCTTCCTTGCCTGTTGATCCAGAGGCATGAGCACCCCAAAGTGGCTAAGTGGCAGTCTTAGCTTACAGTTCAATGGAATCATTGTTTTGTATCCTGGTGGAAGCACCCCTCCTTCTAAAACTAATGCCTGTAGACCAGAAGAGCTCAAGGTGGCAGAGACAGGGAGCAAATTATTTTTTCCTAGGGTATCACTAGGGATAACAGTGAGCAGTGCCACTCCCATTTCCACCCTTTGATTCCTGGACCCGTGAATCCTGGCTATAGGAGAAATAGCACCATGGATTAGATGCTGATTCAGTGCATACGCAGCTTCCTGGAGAACTTTGCCCCAGCCCTGCAAGGTTTTGCCACCTAGTTGGCACTGTAATTAGGTCTTCAAAAGGCCATTCCACCATTCTGTTAATCCTGCTGCTTCAGAAAGATGGAGAACGTGGTAAGACCAGGGAATTCCATGAGCATGTTCCCATTCCCACATTTGCTGTGAAATGGGTTCTTTGATCAGAAGCAATGCTTCTGATGCCATAACAGTAGATAAGACATTTCATAAGTCCACAGATGGTAGTTTTGAAAGAAGCATTGCCTGCAAGGAAGGCAAACTCATATCCAGAGTATGTGTCTATTCCAGTTAGAACAGACTGCTTCCCCTTGCATGATAGAAGTGGTCCGATGTAATCAAACTGTCACCATGTGGCAGGCTGATCAATTCAGTGAATGATGCTATATCAGGGGTTGAGTATTGGTCCCTGCTGCTGGCAGATTGGGCACACAGTAGTGGTCATAGGTTGGCCTTGGTGAGTGAAAGTCCATGAGGCTGAGCCCATGCATAACCTCCATCCCTACCACCACGATCACTTTGTTCATGATCTTATCCACTTGATCATTATAGCCTTCCTCCGCTGAAGTCATCCTCTGGTAAGCATTCATATGGGGTAAAAAAATCTTCATGTTTTTTGCCCACACAGAAGGGTCTATCCACATACCTTTTCCCCAGATGTCTTTGTCACCAATCTTCCAATCATGCTCCTTCCAAGTGCCGGACCACTGAACCAAACCATTAGCAACAGCCCACAAGTCAGTATAGAAACACACATCATGCCAGTTCTCTTTCCAAGCAAAATGAACAATCAGGTGCACTACTCAAAATTCCACTCACTGGGAGGATTTCCCCTCACCACTGTCCTTCAGGGACATCCAAAAAGGGCTGCAGCACCACAGTTGTCCACTTTCTGATGGTACCTGCATATCCTGCAGAACCATTTATAAACCAGGTCAGAGTTTTCTCTTTCTCAGTCAACTGACTATAAGGAACTCCCCAAGAGGTCATAGCTCTGGGCTGGGAAAGAGAAGGTAATGTAGCAGGAGTGGGGGCCATGGGCATTTGGGCCACTTCTTCATGTTATTATTTATGCCTTCAGGATTTTCTAGGACCCTATCTCATATATACCATTTCCATTTTATAATGGAGTGCTGCCAAACGCCCAGTTCATGATAGGTAACTCAGGTCTCATGGTAACTTGGTGACCCGTGGTTAAGCATTCACTCTACTAAGGCCCAGTAGCAGGTCAAAAACTATTCTCAAAAACAGAGTAGTTATAAATAAGTCTAGGACAGTTGCTACATCTTGCTCTCTAGGTCCAATCAACATGATGTCATCATTACAGTAGAAAAGTGTGATGTCTTATGGGATGGAGAAATGATCAAGAGCTCTGCTGATAAGACTATGATCTAGGCTGAAGAGATGATATACTCGAGGTAGGACAGTAAAGGTATACTGCTGGCCCTGTCAGCTGAAATCAAACTGTTTCTGGTGGTCATTTTTTCAAAGCATTTGCTTGATCAATCTACCAGGTACTAGGGGAAGTGTTCATTTGCTCAAGCAATGATACCATATCTGGAACAACAGCTGCGACTGGAGTCAACACCTGATTAAGTTTACAATAATCCGCTGTCATCTAAGACCCATCTGTTTTCTGCACAGGACAAATTAGGAGAGCTGGAAGACAATATGATGGGACTCACAACCCTTACACCCTTCAAGTCCTTAAGAGTGGTGGTAATCTCTACAGTCTGTCTGGGAATCTGGTATTGATTCTGATTTACTATTTTGCCAGATAGGGGCACGTAAGGGAAAGATAAATTTGTAGAATCTGTTCTGTTCAACTGATGTTGCCATTACATGACCATGGTAAGAAACAGTTGAAATGTGCACTCTAGCTGGGAGGACTGGCTATCCTCCTGGAAGGAGGTGAACTTTGATAAGAATATCTAGGTCCCAGAAAACTCCCCTCAGTCCCTAGCTAGTTCCCAGAGGACCTAAGTGGGCCCAGTCACATAAGCTAATTGGAATTTGGCCACTATTGTGTGAAAATATCAAAAAAACTGCATGCAAGCAGTTAAAGAGAGAGAGAAGAAACTTGTGGAAAAAAAAAAGAGGAGAGGGGACTCTTATGAGAAAGAAAGAGCACCTCATCTGAATCTTATCTGGGAAAAGAACCCTCTGCTGTGGATTTTTACTAAGGAGACTTGGAATGCTGCTTCTGATACTCTCCAGTATTTCTCTTCAGATGTCGGTGCCATCTTATCTGGTGATATAACTGTGCCTTATTTTTGAAAGCTCTTTTAATTACTATCTTTTAATTATTTTCTTTAATTACTTTCCTATGTCCATTTTTATATCACTGAAGTCTGTGTTGTCTGCAAATCTGAACCTATAAATTAAGTGGCCACTGAAGTCTGTGTTGTCTGCAAATCTGAACCTATAAATTAAGTGGCCACAAATATCACATTGCCTTCCATGCAACAAAATTGGCACTGTGAGCAGGATTCATATTCAGCATGGCTTCATAGTGGTGAATATCAATAAGACAAGCTTTAGAAAATTTGTGCAGAAAATATGGACTGTTTTCTTTTTCTGAATATGGTAATGCTTTATTAGGACCATTCTTGACAGATTTGAAATTGCCAGTTTCTTGTCCCTTTTGTATGAGTAAGGCTGTTTCAAATTTTAATGTCTTATCCCCTTGGATTCTACTTTCTAATGCTATAAGACATTTGGGAATTTGTAAATCAGTAACTCCTCTTCAAGATTTACTTAAGATGAATTAGTAGTGGGCCATAAGCTTTGGACATCAATTAAGAAATAATGTCATTAAAAAAAAAAATCCTCTAAGCCCAAGGCAAAGAATCAAAAAATCCCAGGGTGGGATGATTTGCCTTATTCCTTGCTTGCAAAGGAATGGGCAAAATGTGCAGGGCCCTGTGAAGATTGGAGAATAAAATTAAACAGGGAGAGCCTATTCAAGTTACTCTGTTTCTAGAAAACATCCCACTAAAAAAAGGTAAAGAAGTGATTGGAGTGTATAGAAGAGGATGGGTTTGTTAACAGCATATAGAAAAATGTGTGAGTAGAAAGACCAAGTAATTTCTGAAAAGATTAATTAGCAAAAGAATTGGCAGAGCTGCAGAGAAAACTATCTATGCTGCAGAATCAAAATTTTATTTTGGAAAATCAAGTCTGTAATTATCGGTCAGTAGCCGAAAAAGCCACAGTCCATGTGGCCCGATATAAATATAAGAATAGATGAAGTGAAGTGGGCAAAAAGAAAGTACACATAGTAATAGCCACTTCCACTGCTGACTGGGACCCTGATAAGTGGATGGTGATATGTGGGATGAGACAAATGACAATGAGGATGATGATAAAAATTATTGAAATACTTTGGATGAGAAAGTTCATCAGAAAGAAAAGAGTAAATATCCTCCAGAAATAGGAGCTCAACCAATACAAAGGCAAAAGGAAGAAAAACAGGGTGATCAGGTTACCTTCCAAACCACTATAGAATATTTTACTCAACAAGAAATAACAAACATTCTTGGCCATTTCTCTCAGAGAACTGGTGAGCCATTAATTACCTAGATGGTTAGAATTGCTGATGCAGGGGGGTTGGAGGAGTGGTGTGGGATTATGCTCATTGTATGAAATTTATAGGAATCAGCACCAATCCCTTTATACAGACTGCTTTTCAAGAGTTTAGTTGACAAACAGGAGAACTTGCTAGCATTGGTTGCACAGGGGTGTAATAAATAATACCCACTGACACTATGTGGCCGCAGAGTGATTGACCCTGGTACACCTTGCAAGGGGCTATGCAGAGATTGAAAGAGGAAGTTATGAAGTCAGCAATTATATCTGGAGAAGAAGACACATACCACCTACTCCCTGTCAATGCTTCACAAGAAATGCCATCATTAAGACAGTACTTCCACCATAAAAACACTTGATAATGACTTTATTGTTAGGAGAAACAGGCAATGCACTTAACAAAGTCTTAGATAAAATTGCAGAGCTGGGAGACATGGGGGACTGGAATACGGGAGAAGGAGAGAACAGGAGACATAATGGGAGTTAGTTCCCCAATACCAGTAAGAGGATTTCCCACAGAGACATGTTCTAAGCCCTGCTGGAAGCTGGGGTCAACCAAGAAAGTATTAATGGTTTTCCAAATAATGAGATAAAGAGAATGGATGAAGAAAAATGTAAACCAAGTAATAATCGTAAAGTGAATACTGATAATGCTCCTACGCCTGGCAAGGCAGAAGACCTGTGTTCAGCTCCCTCAGCATCTCTATATTCTAATTTAGCCCCTTTCTTTCAGACAAAGGGCTTAGGCTAAAGCCCATTATCTGTAACCCCAAATTTGTGGCTTCCCTTTGATTTTATATTTCATGATTTTGAATTGGGGAAGCTGTTTAATATTGAGAAACTCCTTGCTTGCAAGTTTTATTCTTACAGTTTTCTTTACTTTTAAATTAAAAAAAAAAATCTGTTGTCTTTGAAAAGGCTCCTGTTTTGATATATGCAATTAATTCTTATTAAAAAATTGTTTATTGATGTTTCAAATATGCACTGACTAAAACATTTTTAGTATTTGACATTCTGACAAATTTAATTTTGATGGTAATTGTATGTGGTGAAATGTTTGTTTGAAGTAATGACTTAAGTATGAAGGATATAAAGTATGTGTTTTTTTGTTTGTTTGTTTGTTTGTTGCATGGGAAGTCACCGGGAATTGAACCTGAGTCTCCAATATGGCAGGCGAGAACTCTGCCTGCTCAGCCACCTTGCCCTCTCCAGGATGTGTTTTTACTAAAAGGAAAAAAGAGAGTAGTTTTGTCCTAAGATAAAACAAATGTCTACTACAGAAAATGGAAAATGTAAGACAAAGCCTGAAGAGATATAGTAAGTTACTGAATGTTTATGGAAAAGAAAGTTATGGTCAAAGTCAAGAAAGATTTAAAGGGCCTATCTATACATTTTTAAAAGCTTTAGTATCAAATAATATACTGATGTAAGACTAAAATTTAGTTCTCTCTCCGTTAAAGTGACAAAGTTTTCTTGGGCCCTTGGCCTGTTTTAGTGAAAAGTTAAAAGTCTTTTATAAATAATCAGTGTAAAAAGCAAAGAGTCTATGCTTTATCAGAATAACGTCTTGCATTTTATGTTAACTTTATCATGTCCTTAGCTGTGTAAGAAAAATGAATTACCTCATTGTTTGAAAAGGCTAAGTTTTTCCTCAGCTTTAGTAAAGTAGGGAACCAGATACTGTTTCAAACCTGATAGCTTTTTCTCAAAGTCAAACTCTGAAGGATATCTTTTTATTAATAAACGAAGTGCTAAAAGTAAAATTCATTTGATATGTTTTAGGTTGCATTGTTTAAAGAAAGTTATAGAAATTAAGATATTTTCTAACCTTCTGCCAGTAATTGATTTTTCTTACATAATATTAGACAACAGTATAATGATTTGTTTAACCAGACCTTCTCAGTTTATTTAATAATTCATAAACAGTAATCAATGGATCAACTATTTAAATGCTTATCTGGAAACAGAATAATTGAGAAATACATAGAAGGGAATTATGAGGAATAACATTAAGGGAAGAAATATAGAGCAGGTGGTTTAGTCTATTAATCTTAAGTACTATTGCTGTCAGTAGATCTGTTCTTAATGTATACTCTCGTTGTACCAGCTAAGTGATGTTCAAATCATGTAGATACCTGAATTCCTTTATGCCCATATAAAATATTTTAATGCTTCGTCCTGTATTTAAATGAAAATATACGTATAAATTAAGTTTACCCCTAAAATGACTATGGCTTACATCATGAACAGATCAGACTCTAAGGGCCAAATGTAAAGGAAAGATAAATTTGTAGAGTCTATTCTGTTCAACTGATGTTACCATTACGTGTCCATGGTAAGAAACAATTGAAGTGTGCACTCTCACTGTGAGGACTGGCTATCCTCCTGGAAGGAGGTGTGTTTTGAGAAAGATATCTAGGTCCCAGGAAACTTGTCTTGGTCCCTAGCCAGTTCCTGGAGGACCAAACTGGGCCCAGTCACGTAAACTAATTGAAATTCGGCCACCATTGTGTGAAGATATCACAAAAACTGCATGCAAGCAGTTAGGGAGAGAGAGAGAGAGGAGAAACTCATGAGAAAGAAGAAGAAGGGGAGAGGGGAATTTTATAAGGAAGAAAGAACACCTGATCAGAATCGTATCTGGGAAAAGAATGTTCTGCTGTGATTTTTACTAAGGAAACTCTGAATGCTGTCTCCAAGATTGCTGTGGATTTTTATCAATAAAACTTGGAATGCTTCTTCTGAAACTCTCCAGCACCTCTCTTCAGGTGTTGGTACCATCTTATCTGGTGAAGTAACTATGGCTTATTTTTGAAAGCTCTTTTAATTACTCTTTTAATTATTTTCTTCAATTACTTTCCTAATAAAATCTGGTTTTATATCACTGAAGTCTGTATTGTCCACAAATCTGAACTTCTAAATTAAGTGGCCACAAATATCATGTTGCGACAGGGCAGTTCAAGAGGCTTCCATTTGGCCTTTCCTACCATAATAGCCCTCACCCCACAAATCAGAGCCAATGTGTGGGTTCTACCGGTATGTCTATTCCAATTGTGCTTCTGGAACTGGGGAAATAACTACAGATAGTTCCAGGGACCCACTAGACCAACTGTGAGATGGACCTGAGCTAAAACTCCATCTATCACCTGACCTCCATAAGTCCCCACTTTGACTGGTGGACCAGAGTAAGTGACATTTTGGTTCTCCTGGAATTAATGCCACTTCTGAACCAGTGTCTAATAATCCCCCAAACATCTGATCATTTCCTTTTCTCCAAAGCAAAGTTACCCTAATTAAAGGCTTTAGGTTTCCTTGGGGAAGGCACAGGAAGTTTAACAGTACACATTTGTGGCAATGTAACAGGGTCCTTCTCCAAAAGGAATTTGCCTTCCCCTCATTCAGGGGGTTCTGGGTCTACAAACTGTCTCTAGTCTGGGAATTGATTAAGGATCAGTGACTCTCTGTTTTTGTAACTCAAGTTAGACTTTTTTACACTTGACCTAGAACTCTTTTGCTTATAACAGCTCAAACAAGAATTTAACAGACTTTCTATCTATTGTATTTTTGGATACACCATGATCTGCTAGCCAATACCATCGTTCTCTGTGAGTTAGAATATTGTGAAAACTGCTTTGAGTCTGCTCTCCACTATAATAGCTATACCCACCTTGTCTTTGGTGATTAAGTGCCACCAGATGGTTTCTGCCAGCTTGGGATCAAATCACCCCCATTGTGTTTAAGGAATCTAGCTGAGTTACAGCAGTTCCCACAGTAATATCTGACCTACAGAGAAAGATAACTGCAGAGCTCTTCAGGGATGATGGAGCTAGTCTCACAAATTTATCCCCTACAGATTTGGTGAAAGATGTGTCTTCTGGACATTCCTAGCATGTGTGAGCAGATTCCATGACAAATTCACTCTAACATTCCAGTATCACTAAGCCTTTGGATCCTCTCATCTACACTATACCAGGGCAGTTCTGGCATTTCAACTTCAGATAGTGTTGGTCACTTTTTAATCCCAAACTCTTAATGCCTTTTTTTTTTTCTTTTCTTTATTTTTTATTGATGTATATTACATATTCTCATACCACGTAATCATCCAAAGTGAACAATCAGTGGCTCACAATATCATCATATAGCTGTGCATTTATCATCACAATCTACTTTCTTTTCTTTTTTTTATGATGTTAATGCCTTTCTAACCCCTCGATCTACAACACTGAATCAAGAATCTCTGCTTAGTGTGCCCCTATCAATAAATTCAGCTCGATTCAGCTTTATATTCCTGACACCATTAACTCACACCATTAATATCCATTTCCATACCTAGTCCCCTGATTTCTGTCTATAGAAATTGGAAAATTCATTCAGTTCTTTAGGAGCATAGTGTACCTCCTCATGGATGACACTTTGTACCTCAGTTTTCTGGGTCTGTTAGGACTTTAGTTATCGGTCTTGAAGAAAAGAGGGGTGGTGGGAATGGGTCATGAAAAGAATTAGAAGTGTCTTTCAAGCCATTGCAGTTTTATCTGGTGAAACAGGATTAATCTCTCCAGACAGAGTAGTGAGGACTATTTCCTCAGGGGAGGTGGTTACATGTCTAGTAGTCAATGAAGGGTTAATTTCTTTAGGTGGGAGTTGGATGACAGAATCCTCAGGGTGGGCTGGAGGGCAGGAAGCTGTGTCCTCAAGACAAACTGGAGATTAGGTGATTGCTTCCTCAGAGTAGGCTGGAGGTGGGGAGACTGTTTCCTCAGGGCAGAATATTACAGGTTTACCAAGAAAAGACTTGGCAGAATCTAGGGTTTCAATGACCTTACTGCCATCACTATCAATCCAGATGTCCCCATCCCAATTTTCGGGGTCCCATTCTTTTGCAATCAATACCCTCACATTAACAGCAGACACTCTGCAAGGTTGAGATTTTTGTTTATTTTGTGAATCTGCTACTTGAACAATGAGACTCTGGGTCTGTTTTTCAGAGATCTCAAATATTCAGCCACAGGATAAAAGATTTTCCTTCAGGGCACACAAAGCAACTTTAACATCTTTCATATGGCACTGCAAGTTTGAAGCCTGCAGTTGATCCCTTTTTTTATAACTGCATCCAGAATATCTCGGAACAACCAGCCAACATCACTGTACCTTTTAACCCCACAGAACTCTGTTAAAGTGTCAAAAACACTGTCGCCCAGAGATTTGCCTCATATAAGCATAGAATTAGCAGAATCAAATGACGATATTTTGTGTATCTCTATTGCCATTTCATCCATGGGCTGTCAGTGTCATCTTAATTATTGGAAATAGAGTCATCAATGCCTTTAAATCTAATTAGAGTAAAAAACCAACTGTAAAAACCCATTTTTAAGATTCTGGTTCTCAAGAACCACTCCCGGTACTAAGCTGTATTAGTGAGGGTTCTTTAGAGAAACAGAACCAACAGAAGATATCTGTAAATATGAGATTTATAAAACTGTCTCCATGGGTATGCAAGAGTTCAAAATCTGTAGGGCAGGTCTCAAACTGATAGTTCCAGTGAAGGTTCTCAAAAACCTCCTCAGGAAAGGCTGGCTGACTGAAGCAGAAAGAGAGATTCTCTCTTCTGAATTCTTCTCAAAAGCCTTCAGGTGATTATATTAAATGTCACTCATTGTAGAAGACACTCCTCTTAGCTGACTGCAGATGTTATCATCCGTAGATGCAACCAATGTGCTCATGATTTAAGTTCATGGGATGTCCTCACAGCAACAGATAGACCAGTGATACCTTGACCAGATAACTGGGCACCATCACCTGGCCAAGTTGATGCATGAACCTAACCATCACACCCTCCCCAAATACTTTTTTTCTCTTGAACCACAGCATGATATAGTGGTTATGGGTGCAGGCCTTAGAATCAGACTTTCTGGGTTTGGATCCCAAATCTTCTACTTTCTTACTGTGATACCATGTCAAGTTGTTTAATCTCATTATGCTTCAGTTTCCTTTACTGTAAGTAGAGATAATAGCATCAGCTTGTATATTGAGAGAATTAAATGATTTAATATGTATAAGACACTTAGAATTGTACATAGCATATAATAATCATTTAAGAAATGTTACCAGTTATATTCCTGCAAAGGCAACACTATAGCGAAAAAGAGTGATATACTCTCTATGCAGTGCTTTCCAACTATCTGGATGAATAAAAACGTAAGAAAGTGTTAACATCTTGAGGATGATTAACATGTCCTACATAAGAGATGTTATTATGTCAATTAAATTTGACTTGGCTTGTGATAGACACTAACCACAAGCAGACGTTTTCCATAAGAATCCTCTAACCAGAGACAAATGTATTCCAAGGATAATTGTCAATGAAAAAGTGCTTCTTACTGATCAAGAAAGAGGAAAATAAAGGAATTGAGGGAAAGTTCTTAGAAAGTTCCATAGCAATTTAACTGAGTAATTTTTGTAAATTTCACATAAAATTTAGTCATAAAACCTTGGGCTTGTATTTGGTATTTTGTAGACTTTACTTCTCTAACAAATTTTTATCTCATCATATGAAAGTATCAGTCAAAAACAAAATGAGGGAGGCTTTTTTTTCTTCATCGCTGATAGTTTGATAAGCTTTGCTCTCAACAGAACCAGAACTCATCCCAGAAAACTATCCGTGCAAGTATTCTGATGAGTACACATTAGACTCTTCCAAATTTTCAGCAAAAAGTACAACTGAAATTATACTGGCCAGAAACATTTTCATACTAAAACTGTTATGTACGTTTTGGCATTTTCAAGGTCAAAGTTAGGGGAAGTTGGCTAGGATACTAACTTGTTATACATTCCTTGAGTATAAATGTCCTTAGAACTGCTAAGGTTGTGCCTGACTATAGAAAGAGGCAAAGGATGATAGGAAAGGCTATCATTTAATAAGGCAAAATAATCTGGGTACTTAACCATAGACCTAATCACACTGTATTCCTCAATGGGCACTTAGTTTTAAACCTATTATTATATATTTTTTCATATTGTATATTTTGAGCAGAGTTGAATTCTAGCCTCAGCTCTGTCATGAATCATTTGATGTTGGGCAAGTTGCTTTTGGAAACTCAGTTTCATCTTCTATCATGTAGATAAAATAAAGCAAGTCATTGGGAAGATATGACATTAAAGTATGATAATATCAGAACTATCCCCAAAAGGGTGCCAACTCAAGACAACTGAATTAATTTAGGGGTGAAGAAGAAAATTTGGCTATTTTGATCATATCTAATAAACATCACAGAAAATGACCATCCCCACCTCACCCTTCACCCCAGTAGAGGGAATTGGTGTAGTGCCATAGTTCCCAACTCAACAAACCACTCTGATATTAGCTGGGCGAGTGAGTCATAATTATGATGGATTAAAATGCTTTATAATACCACATCTGTGAAAATGAATCACTATCATCTACTAAATGAATCTTTGCAACATTGCATTTCTAAATTCCAGATAATGTATATTTGTGCTTTCCTGGCTCTAGAGAATTTTCTTTTAAACCACAGTATTAGATGGGGAAAAAAGGAGTTGATCTAAGTTACCTTTGGAAAGCAGTGTTTTAACTGAATACAGCAAGGCTAAAATAAAAAGAACTGTACAAAAACGCCGTGCTCCAGTTAGTGAATTTGTTTCTCACAGAAGTATGGGTTAGGAATTCTGAAACTATTGGGCATGTAAACTAAGATGAACAAATAAGAGAATACATTATAGATAATATGAGCCAGGTTTTTCACTATCAGAAATAGAAGTTTCAAATAAGCAAGTAGGTAAAGATAAAATGAATCCAGTAGTCCTGCATTAGAATCAGAGATAGATATATGAGCTCATGTTTATACACACACGTACATATAAACTCCAACACTACAGAAAAAGATACATTTGTATAGATAGGTTTGGATAACACATGTATTTCTTAGCTCTGTCTGATGAGGTATAAAAGCAGTGACACCCCAGGAGTAACAAGCACTCCCATCACCAGGTCTTAATTCCTAAACATACATACTCCAGTAAAAGGAGCCAGTGCTCCTATGAGAAATGGCCAGGCAAGGAAAATACAAGATGAGCCTTGGGTACTTTATAATGCCAGGAAGTAAGAAAGTACTTTTAAGGAAGAATGGATGAGTGTCAAAAAAGGCACAGGCACCAACAGGAAAGAACCCACAACTGCCAAAGCTGAAATAGTTTGACCGAAAAAACAACACAGTGATATTGGATCATAACCCACAGGTAAAATAAATACTTATGAATTAATCCTTGTATAAATAATTGACTAAACAAATAAGTGAATGGGAGAGAAGGAAAAAATCTTACAGAATTCCAAATGGAGGCTGGACTTAGTGACCTGCTTCCAAAAAATAGAATATGGAAAAGAGAAAATAGTAACTGTACAATGTATAAAACTGGCCACTTCACCTTAATTCAAATGATTAAGATTAATACCATCAGTGATGTGGCGGGTTGATATAACGTACCCTCTGATATGATATGATGAGAAGCATAAATCACCTGTGAGGTATTCTTCCCCCAAATCTATTGATAAGTCCTAACCGTGCATAATTATATGATAAAACCAAATGGAAGAACATTCTACAGAATTTGACCAGTACTTTAAAAAAATGTCATAGTCATGAAAAACAAGGAGTAGTTGAGAACCTTTTAATGACTAAAGGAGACTGAAATTAGATGATGGTTAAGTGCAAAGTGGGATCCTGGACTGTTCCCTGCAATAGAAAAAATTAATATTAGTAATGAAATCTGAATAAAGTCTGTAGTTTACTATGTATATTGTACCAACATTAATTTCTTGATTTTGACAAATGTGGTTGTATTATATATATTAGATAATGGGTATATGGGAACTATTTTAAAATAGTACAATCATTTAAGTAGTATATTTTTTTTTTTTTTTTTTTTTTTTTTTAAAGGAAAGACAGAGAGAAGGAAGGAAGGATAGAAGGAAGGAAGGAAGGAAGAAAGGGAAACATTTCCAAACACTTTCTTGCTTTATTGTATTTTGCTTTTCCGTCTTTGCTACATGGGCTGGGGCCGGGAATCGAACCGAGGTCCTCCGGCATAGCAGGCAAGCACCTTGCCCGCTGAGCCACCGCGGCCCACCCATTTAAGTAGTATATTTTTAAATAGCACCATCTTTTAAAAAGTATGCAATATGTTAGTATCTTGACATTTGTTGATTTCAGAGGGAAAATAATGTGTGTTATAAAAAATATTATTCTATGGATTTAAAAAAATAATTTTAATAGTTTCATAAGAGAAAACAATACCATAATATTCATTTTCCTTTCTTCCAATGACACTCAGTGTTTACACAAATCTTAGTTAATTTTCAAATAAAAAATACATAATAATATTTTAATAATGTCATAGTTAATCAACTATTTATGAGTCAACAAGTGGAATTAAATGCAATGAATTTTCTGAGATTCTATTAACTCTTTAAGTTTACAAGGCCACCAGTCAGTTATCTTGTGGCATAGTGTTCTGAGGAATTTAAAGGAGCTTTAAATTTAGCTACAAGTACCTAATTAATCCTTACAAAGTTGAGATAATCTGATTCATTAAAAGAACAATGTGTGCCTGGCACGGAACTAGAAATTTTTAATTACCATTTTGTTCTTTGCCGATAACTTGATCTTCACTGAAAAAAAGTGACTGTCTCTAGGTGACATACCAAAAAGCTTAAAGCACAAAACAGCAGGAAATCATAGGTAAATGACTTGGATTTTAAGAATTTATTTTTTCATTTTGAGATGATACTTCCTAGACTATTTGATGCTTAAAACAGTTTTAATAGGGACACCTCACTCTACATATCATTCTAACCAGTTATATTATTTCATTTTAGCAATACAAAATTTTCATAACTGGGTAACTTAAAGCCATTGAATGGTTTGAAATTGCTTTCTAATCTGAGTTAATTCTTTCTCCGTTTGCTCCCATCTCTTTTCATTCAAATGTTTTTATCTTTACTAAAAGTGTTTCTTATTATTCGAGATCTTTATTTTTAATTTTTTAATATCAATTTTAAAAATGGCTCTTAAACTTGAAAGAATTCAGTGTTCAGAGAATTTAGTGAAACCTAGGTTGTTTACTTAATATTGGTATTAGATTTTATTCTGCAAAAAAATCATTTATTTATGAAATTAACAAACTAGCTGTCAATTTTCTTACACCAAAACCTCTTTTGAGAATTCTTCCAGAGATAATTAATCTTTAAGATATACCTGGATATCCCACAATCATGATCTCTTAAATTGACTCTCATTTGGTAAGGTAACATTTCCTAGGCCAACCACATTAAATTATTTCACAAAAACATTTATTATTTCACCTAATTTAATATTCTATTCTATACATTATACTTTTTGATCTAAAAAAAAAGTGTTTGACAGTGAAAGGTTGAAACTTTTCCTTAGTAGGATGAGGTCAGAAAATTCTTTAAGATCTAAGAATAGCTCCAATATAAAAGGATTGTAGCGGCTGGATTTGAGATATACATTTCTGTGAAGTTAACACTCCTTATAAAATGACAGACACTCTTGCAGTAGCCATATTACTTTAGTGCACAGAATTTAGAATTGAATTTCTTGCTCATTAAAATTGATACTGCTCCAGAGTAAGGGAATGCAGTTTAAATTAAAAAGATATACGTTGTATGTATTAGCACAAAGAAACTTCGATTCAATATTTTAATATACACTGTATTCCTTTCAGAGGAACTATATATAGAGTGCCCCAATCTTTCTATGTCACATTTCCATTATGAAGATTAGCTGAGGAATTCAGTTTCCAGCCAAGATGGTATAACAGGAAACAGATTTGTCCTGCTGCATGAAACAACCAAGCCAAAATGAAATAAAACTAGCAACACATGGGGGACAATGGTTTTCAGGACACTGGACATCATGTGACCAAAGGCCACATCTTTCTCTGAAAGATGAAAAACAAATGCAGTGAGCTCTGTAAGTGTCCTGGCCATGAGAGAATTTCCAAGTCACCATTCAAGGCATGCAGAACCTGGCCTGAGGGGAAGGAACCAAGAGTCCAGGCAAATTAAGGAGACTAAAGTTCGTGGGACATAATATCAAAAAAAAGAGAGAAGTGCCCAGAGAAATAACCCCAAAGGATAAAGGGAACAGTGCTCAAAACTTGCATCCCCCATGTGCAAAAACTTTAAAACAACATTAACAAATTGAAACAAACAACATATGTATAAAAGAAAAGTACATCATTAACAAGTGGGTTTTATCTTAGGAATGCAAGATTCATTTAATATTTGAAAACATCATATAATCCATTGTATTAACTATCTAAAACAAAGAAACATGATATTTTCCATAGACAGAGAAAATAATTTGAAAATATCTAATGTCCATTCTCAATAAAAATTTTTATCAGTGTATGAAGAAAAGGAACCTTTCTCAACCTGATAAAAGTTATTGTGTAAATAATACAGTTAACATTATACTTAATGGTAAAAGACTGAATGCTCCCTCTAAAATCAGCAACAGGACAAAAATGGCCACCCTACCCACTTCCATTCAATATTGTACTAGAGTTTCTGGCCAGTGCAATCAGGGAAGTAAAAGAAATAAAAGGCATCCAGATTTGAAAGAAAGAAAAAAAATTTCTTAACTCATAGATGTTATTATTGTTGATGTACAATATTACCTGCAATCTTAAGAAAGCTTCTAGAACTAATAAGTGGGTTTAACAGAGTTACAGGACATGAGATCAATATACAAAAACCAATTATATTTCTATTTACTAGCAATGAATGTTAGGAAATAGAAATAAAAATGCTTTATACAATAGCATCAAAAGATTTAAAGTACATGGGGATATATCTGGTAAATTATGTATAGGGCCTATACACTAAAAACCACAAAACATTGGACAGACAAATTAAAGGACACTTAAATAAATGAAAAGATATACTATGTTTGTTCATAAACAGATTCAGTATTTTTAAGATGTCAACTCTCTTGACGTATGGATTTAAAGCAATCCCAACCAAAATCCTAACAGGCATTTTTTTAAAATATAAATTGAGAAATTGATTCTAAGAAATTTGTATAGAAATGCAAAGATCTCAGAATAAACAAAATAATTGTGAAAAAAGAACACCAAAATGTAGTAGAGTTAATACTACTTCATTTCAATATTTATCATAAAGCTATGTGGTACAGAGACAAAAATAGACATACAGATTAATGGAAAAGAGCTGATAGCCCACTAATAGCACCATTGCCATGTAGCTAGTTGAATTTTGACAAAAATGCAATCGAGTGGAGAAAGGATAATTTTATCAGTAAATTGTACTGGAACAATTGGATAACCATTTACAAAGAAAATGAATTTTGACCTGAACCTCTCAACATACGCAAAAATTAAGTCAATGAAGATCATAAACCTAACTTTTAAATTTAAAACTTTAAAACTTGTAGAAGAAAGCAGAGGAGAAACTTTTGTGACTTTCAGTGAGGCAAAGATTCCTTAGATTCAAAATCAAATGCATGATCCATAAATGAACACATTCTTTAATTTAATTTAATCAAAATCATCTGCTCTTTGAAAGACACTTTTAAAGGAATAAAATGACATGACACAAGATTTTAAGAAATTATCATACAGATACTGTATCAGAATACATACAAAATTTTCAAAGGTCAGTAATAAGACTGTCTGACTTCTGAGTCCACACTCTACTACATCCTGGACTATACAGGGTATTAAGGAGTCATCAAGTAGATTGGAGTAATAAATTCATGTGGGGAAACCAGGCTTCAATGTCAACTTGAAGCTATGATAACTCAAGTGGATTTGGGCATGAGACATGGAATCAGTAAGTATAATGTTGGAAATGGCAGAAAAAATTGATCCAGGATCAGATGGGACTCTGGAGACTGATCTAATTAGATTGTATAAGTAATTTTGATCAGGCCAGCCTGCTGTTTAGGCCATACAGTCTATAGGTTTTAGCCCAAACCACTGTGCTTCAGTCCTGGGTGTGTGTGTGAAGACGGATACTATTCAGTAGGCAGTGGGAAGGTCCACATAGGGAATATTGAGATAGAGTAAGGGAAGGTGCACCACAACTGGGGTAGATCTTCCCATTCACCATTGAACTCCAGACAGTAACTGGAATGCAAGTTACAGTGTATAATTCTTTTGGGCTATCAAAATCATTACTAAGTGGATTTCTTTCAAAACTCTTGTTCTAAAGGAGACTAACACACCATGTATAGATTTGGGAATTTGGGCTCAGGTTTGAAGACTAAAGATAAATCCACTTTTAAGAGCAGAGGCAGAAGAGCTAATTAAAAAAAAGAAATGGTGGCATTGAAAAAATAGAAGCAATCCTTAGAAATATCTCCAGATATTAAAGCAAGAAAGAGCTTCAAAACCAACTTCATTGAAAGTCATAGAAAAGTGAAGAAGGGGACATTAAGAACTGATGATTCTGAGACTATTCATGACCTGCAAGAACGCTGTACTAGTAGAGTGGTTGAATGGGAACTGGCTGTTGGGAAGACAAAGCTAGGCAAAATAACAACAATGCAGAGGAAATTGCTTATAAGAACACGGACTATGGAGAGAAATTGTCAGATTTGAATACTGATTTCACTATTTCAAGACCTGGCAATTTTGGACAACTTGTTTAATCTTTCTTTCCCAATTAAATGAGGGTGATATAATAATAACTTCAGCATAAGCCGTTGTAAAGACAAAAGCAGACATAAAAATCTTGACACATAGTAAATGTTCAATAAATACTAGCTATTGTTAAGATTGTTTCAGAAGTTTGGCTCTGAACAGCAGAAAAAAAAATAGAGATAGTCTATCTTTTCCTGGGCCACATTAGTTATGGAGAAAAAATAAACTAGGTTTCTGTAATAACAGATATTTCATCTTAAATCAGAAATAGTTTGATTATTGAGATTGGAACTCCATAAGCTTTCCTTCCTTTCTGCCTCTGACTCTAAATTGGGAAAGAAATTTCTCATTTGTCTCCTTTTGTAAGATTCCCAGTTACCTCATTCACCTGCTTTGCCTGAAATTCCTGAAACTCTCATCTCTTTCTTCTGCCACATGGCTGCCGCTCATTCTCTCATCACTGACTACAAAGATGAGGACATGCAGAGCAAAGGGTCCAGAAGAAATGCACTACTATGAGCATAAATTTGAATATAAATACTCTTATTACTATATCATTATCAATAGTAAGTATTCATAGCTCAGAATATATTCTACGTAAATATATTTATAAGAAGATATTCATAAGAATATATCATAAAAATAGTACATTCATTCTTATGATTATACTATCTTACGCCTCTGAATCTTCTCTGTCTGCACCACAATCTCCCAAGGTAGCAAGTTAATTAGAGCAGAGACAAGATAATCTTTCCCTCATATACTTGTATGCAATTACAATAAAACTTGATCAACTAAATCGTAAATAATCATACAAGCAAATTTGGAAAAACTAATCATTTAGTGAATTGGCTTCTGGCAAATTTTGACCCCCTCCCTCCTTGGGTTCTTTGAGATTCCTTTGAATCCTTACAAAAAATTCCTCCTCTTTTTATTTAAACTAATTTGAGGTATTTTTTTTATTACTTGCATTCTTCACATTCTCCTCTTGTCTGTCATAGTTCTTACATGACATTGTATTGTACAGTTTAATTTTCTCCTTTCCTAATAATTTGCAATAGTTTCTACCTCGACTGCATAACCAAAACTGACCTTGCCACAGTCCCTAGGGATTTCCATGTTAATAAAACTAGCGGGCCAATTTCAGCTCTAAACTAGCTTTATTTTTCAGCAGTGTTTAACATTGTTGTCCCTCACCCTGGAAACTCTTCCTTTGGTTTCTTTAATAACAATTTTTCCAGATTTTTTTATACATGTTTGGCTGCTCCTTTTTTATTCTGGGTGCATGGTCCAGAAATCGAACCCAGATCTACCGCCTGAAAGGTGAGCGATATACCACTGAACCACCATCGCACACTGGCTGCTCCTTTTTAATGTTCTCTTTCACCTCTTTATTTTCTACCAGATCTTTGAATGTCAGAATTCCTCTGGGAATTCTTCCTCATTTCCGTTCTTGTCCTGACTTTCCTTTCTCAGGAATGGTATCATCTCCTACCCAGTGCTCAAGAGATAAAACTGGGGCTCATTCAGTCCTTCTTGATTACTTCTTTTTCTTCACTGCCCACCAATTTTTCTCACATCCATCCACTTTTCCTCAGCTTTATTGCCGACAAGCCTACTCCAATTGCCACTATCAGGGACTGACCTGGGCTACTGCAATGACCTTCTAAGTGTTCTTCCGTATCCACCTGATCGTTCTCCAACCCATTCTTCACTCAGACCAGAGTGCCAAACATCAAAACAAAAGCATAGAGCAGACTGACTCTTGCTTAGAACACTTTAATAGCTTCCCATTTCTCTTAGCATAAAGTCCAAATTCCTTGAAATTGCTTTCAGGACTTCTTATGATGTTCACGGTCCCTGCCTGTATCTTTAACTTCATCCCTTCCACTCTTCTTCTCCCTTGCTGTTTTATGCATATTCGATTTTTTTTTTTTTTTGCCTTGAAAGGTACTATTAACTCTCTGGTCTATGGGCCCTTTTAAATAATGGATGTACCAAATTTAAGTGGAAATATGTTTTCTTTCCTGGTTCATCTTAGATTGATGAAATAAAATGTTTGCTTATACATATTTACAGATCGCATGTGCTCATTGTCACATTTTTAATTCACGTAACAATTGACTACTTCATTTTTATGTTTGGAAGAATTTACTCATAAGTTAAAGTCTGAGAAAGAAGATGAGAATCAGGTAGTAGATATTTTTGATGGAGATTTATAACATGCCCAAATCTCCATAGATAACAACAAGCCTAGGAAAGAGCAATAAACTCTGCAGTGACCAGTGTTATAGAACCAATGAGTAAAGACCATGTGTTCTGGACAAATGAGTAATTAGAGACATGGAGATGGGAGAGAGAAAGAGTAAGAAACAGCGCACAATATATAGCTATGTAAAAGCACAATTATAATTTTCTTCTATTTAGAGATGACAGGAATAGCTCTTAATTTAGGCAGCAGAACTTCAATTTTTTTAATTTTTTACTGAGAACTTTCTTTTTTTAAGTTTACATTGAATGATAACATAATTAGCAGAGTTGCATAATGCCAAATGAAAATGAGAAAACTAACACAATCCTGCATATGAATAACGTCATGGGAAATTCTTGTGGATAATTTTTTCTTGTCAAACAGTGTACGTCAGTGAGTTTTACCAAAAGAAAGGAGACCATAAAACTAGTGGCACCAAAAATAATTGATACATGCTCAGTGGTGCTCAAGAATTTCAGAGGAAGGAAGAATAACTTTATATATATATATTTAAATCCTAATGATTTAATGGAAAAGCAATAGAAACAAGAGCTAATCACAAGGAACCTCTGCATTGCCTTCCCACAAATGTTCCTTATAATGCAATACAACATTATTTTAGAAGTCACCATTAATTGAGTCATTTTCAGTAATAATCCTCAGTAGACACTTGATTATTTGTATTTTTTTTGTCAAAAAAATGGCAATATTCATTAGTTTTGTGTTCTGGCATGCTGCAGAAAGTTGTAGAGTATGACAGAGAAATTGAGATCAGGGGAAAAAAAACAGCTTGCACTTCTTCATCTCAGCCAGATCAGATCAAGCACTGATCTTAAAAAAAAAAAAGAGCCTGTTGGAGTGCAGCGTACCAAGAAGAGAATGATGGTACGTACCCAATGTGCATTATCCCTAATGTTCTATCCTTGGTTCCAATGCATGACACCTTCATGACACGGTCCTTCATATTACTGTGGATATGGCTAGAAATGGTTTTGCTGGTTATCACTACTCTTAGATCATGCTTTAGTTTCTTAGCTGCTAAGACAAATAATATCCAATAGATTCACTTAGCAGTAGAGCTTTATTGGCTCTCGACTTCAGAAGCTAGAAGGCGTGCTTCTTCCATTTGTGCCTTCTGGCTGGCTAGCAATTTGTGAGGTTCCTTTTTTTTTTTTTTCCTATTATAAGACATGGCAGTGTCTTCTTCTTTCTCTTTGGGTTCTGTTGACTTCCAGCTTCTGATTGACCCTCATGACTGCTTTTGCTGTGTCCAATTTCCTTTCATATTGGATTAAGGCCCACCCTCATTCAGTTTGGGCACTCCTTAATTAATAATGTCCTTGAAGTTCCTATTTACAAAAGAGTTCACACTTACAAAACCAGGGTTTGGGACCTGAACATGCTTTTTGTTGGAAAGACAATCAATTCTGAACAGACCACGAATCTACTGCTTATCTACAACTTTTCACTGACTGTTTTTAACAAAAGTAGGATCACCCTGTGAGGTTACCACTTTCTGAGATGGAGAGCATGATTCAATATTTGTACATAGTTTTTACCCTAACTCTTCTTATCAGAATAATGGGTTTCTCCTCAAAGATCCATCTCCCAGAATGTTAATATCAAAAACAGGGAGGTGGTTACTTCTCATTGGCATATTCACTTCTAAGTAACATTTGATTGAGGTGAATTTCTAAATTTTATCTTTTAGCTTAATTAATTGATTTATACCATTCAGTAAAGCAAAATTAGCAATACCATAAAATAATACAATTTTTGTGATCAGCAGTTGCTAAGAATACAAGGTTATTACTTTGTCTTTTTTTAATCAAAGTGTTTATCATCCATAATAGCTTGATATATATAGTCTTTTCTCATCTCCATAAGTGAGATAGTAACAAAAAACAATTTGTAATCCCCTATGCAGATAGAAATTTTAAATTTCAATTCTGTTAACATCAAGAAAGATGTTAAATATCAACATTGAATTTATAGGTTGATTTTTTATTCTAGTAACAACTTAATTTTAATCCAACTCTTTTAATTAAGAGTATTTAATGCACATGGCTAATTTTTATTGGGTGTAGACAAAATACTACCTATTTTCATTTTTTTGAAAAATTAATTTTAACAGGAAATATTAGTCAAAAATCTTAGCTTTATCATAATAACATTCTTGTGACATCATTTTTCAGCTTCCTGAGCCAAAATAATCCAGCCAAGTTTACCTTCAGTCAAGAAATGGAAGCTGAAGCTTTTACTTCAGCTCTGGAAACCAAAGTAGTCTCTTAAGTGAAGACACCTCTCCAAACCCACCTCCTGGATTTGTTTAGCTAACCCATTCCTTAAGCTGTTACTTTTCCATTTTTGAAGAGTAATGCTCTTGGCCAGCATTTATATATAGATTGATTGGAAGCTCTATCCTCTAAGTGCTGTATCTGTAACACAGCCCCTAATTGGCAAATTCTGCTTTTGACAATCGGAAACATAAACATAACAGATAGGATAATGATGCACAAAAATCAATTAAATTGACTTGAGCCTACAATGTTGATGCATCATTTAGTTTTGCAGATAGCTATCCTTAATTAGACAGTACAGTAGCTACCTTTGTTTCCCAGAGAACTTTTTCTTAGATCATTGAAACTCAAATACACTTTAGCACTGCATTCATTTTCATAGTCAGTGATGATGCTTGGATTTAAGGAGTGCTAACATTCTGTTGTAATTTTCTTAGTAATTTAAGCATGCTTTGTGATATTTGCTTTTGAAAGGAGAAAACAAATATATCACAGCCATCACAAATCTTTCATACCCTGATACCCTTGCTTCCCCTCCAATCCACAGTTATTTTAAATTCCACTATGCCTCTGTAGGAAATGTGAATAGTCATTGAAATGGCTTCAATGTCAGGACTTGAAAGCAGATACACTGAAAAATGTACCCAATATATGTTAAATGAACACCAAACTCCCTGGCAACGAGAGGACTAATTTGAGAACATGACACAGTTAAATTTAGAAACAGGAATATAAATAGTGGCTGGGTTTTCATTTCAATGTCATTCACAGGTACATTCTCAAAGTTCTGTGGGATTTCATTCCATTTGGGTTCTGTTCAAGTGTGGGGTTGTCTTTTATCTTTTTGGCCTATTAAGACTTATGAAGATATTTAAGAAATATAACTAATGTTTACTAAATGTCTTCTACATTCCTAAGACTGTGTTAGATGCTTCATTTTGTATCTATCATTATTTTATTTGATAGCAATAGTAAGGATAATAATATTAGTTGGTGCTTTTTGAACTCTTACTAGGGACAAGACATGGTATTAAGTAACTTCCATTCCTAGTTATACTTTTTCTCACCAGAATCTTGTGAGTTTTGCAAATGAAGAAATTGATGCTTACAGTGGTAAGTTACTTGTCAAAGTGATGCCACGTTTACTAAATGGCAGAGTGAGAGTTGAACCTCAGTTTCATTATTTCCAGAGTCTGTAAAATCTCTGGTTTCAGTCTGTGCCTTAATGTTTTCATTTGTGATCTATTCATGATAATACTACCTACCCCAGAGGATTGTTGTGAGAATAAAATTAGGGAATACCTATAAAGTGTTTATCATGGTAGTGCCTGCCACATAGTAAGCATTTGAGAAACATTAGCTGTTACAATTTTTACTTTAATGATAAAAATAAATATCACATTGTTTCATTCTAAAAGATAGTGCTCTTTCCTTTATGTCTTAATCTGATTTTACTATTACAATACAAAGCACTAAAACAAATCAATAAAAATATTTTCTTTTCAGATTAAATTCCATATACTTTAAGATAAAGTTTGAAGTATTTATGCAAATAATTATTTTATTTATTTTTTCTGGAATCTCTAGCTAATATGTTAAATAAGTATGTCAAAAGTGATAAAGACATTTTCAGAGAAACAGCCACAAAGTTTTATTATTAGGTTCATGAAAAGAATTTTTGCTATTTGGTTCTAACAACACCATTTATTTTCAAAATTGTTCATCCTCCTAAAGAAAGAGAGAAATTGAATATAAGGTACTGTGAAAGTAAGTTAGCATAGTTAGTTGTTCTCGCCATTAGGAGGTTCAGACACTGCTTTATTTTGGAAACTGTTCCTAAAATCCTTTTCTTTCATAGCCTTAATGGGCTGGGGAAATCACTCCAGTATTTCAGACTTCAGTCTGTTTTTAAATTTATTAGTTATACCTTATCTAGTAGAAGCCTGTCAAGAGGCATTTTGGCAGAACACCTGTGCTTAAAATGACTGAGTTTTTAGCAACTAGTTTGATGAAACATATTTTAAGGCTGAAATCAATCTCCATTTAAGACAGTGATAACAGTATGTACTTGTTATTTCCTTCTCCAGACCTTTGCTTCCCAGTGGGGAAGACTGCTTGCCAATAGCTGACCACTCTTGTGAAGTGTTTTTGTAACTGACATCACTCAACCTCTCAAAATAGCTATTTTATCCAAGCTTGCAATTAGTATAAGGCTTTTGAAGTGCACTGAAACCTTAGCAAGGCATCACAGCAGGAGGTGACTCTTAAGGTTTTTTCACTCTTCTTGGCCAGGAAATGTGGCCTGTTAATATTTTTGCATGGTTATGTTACAAAAAGGGCAGCTGTCTATATAAGTTATTTAATTCATAATACTTGCCTTAAAACAGTAAGGTTAGTATTATAACTACAGTGTGGAAATCATTAGATCTTTCCCCAAGTATTTCTGAATTTTGGCTGCCTCAAGGGATTTTCTTTCTTTTTTCTTGGTTTCCTTAGGTGAGATCATATGACTACTTTGGGCCAATGAAGTTATGAGCAGAAGAGACATGAGTCATTTCTGGGCCAGAGGATTTAATTATCAGAGTGAGACACTCAGGAACTTTCTTTCCACCGTTGCATCAATCAGCTTGGTCTCTGGAAGACAACAATGAGCAGAGCCCTGAATTGATGTGCACTGGACATATAGAGTGAACAAAACAATAAATGCTATGTTAGTCACTGAGACTTTTAGGGGTGTTTGTTATCACAGCATAATGAAGCCTTTCTTAACTCATGCACACAACAAGAATTACAAATGAAAATTTGTGATCATCCAAAAAGTAAACTGGAAAAAGTAAGCTGGCATTTTTTAAAAAGTCATAAGAAGTATGTCCTTAATGGCATACTTCTACTCAGTTGACAATAGGCCATCAATTTTGCTTTATAGAACTCATACACTAAAATTGGGATCAGGATCTATGAAGTCAATGCCTGAATAGTCACTATGAAATAAGTACTCACTATACATGTTTGCAATGTCTTAAATTGATTTCAATTATACACATGATTTTATTATAATGAATAAAAGTTTCTTTACTTGGAGTAAAGAACTAGAGAGAAATGTCATATGAATCACTTATTATTTATGTTCATTCGAAATAATCCTTCTATAGAGCACTCATTTTTAGTCTAGCCTATATTATAAAAATCTATTATATTCTCATAACGAAAAAAATGAAGCATAATAATCAGAGAAGAATATTATTCGTCTATGCAATTTTCAATCTCTGACAGAGCACCATGTATGATTGCTCTCCTTGCTTTGTTCAGGAATGCACCTTTTTCCAACTTCCTCATTTTTTGTAAGAATCCAATCATTTATGACCATCCAACATATAGGAAATCTTGTATGAATTGTTTTGTATTTTTACAAATAAAAAAGGGTGACGAGTCACCTCTGTTAAGAACACACTGTGAAAAGCAGCGCTTAAAAAAATGTTTCTCAATTTCATTTTCTAGTCTTCCGACATTGTAATTAGTGGACAAGTCCCAGTTCAAGCTTCTATGTTTTAATGTGTATCAATCTTGTTTCCTTTTGTTTTAGGTTTTCCATACTCAGATGCATGAATATTTTTGTCCGTTCTTTTTATGGAATCATCTTCAGTCGCCCATCATTTATTTCTATTATCTATCTCAGGTACTCTTCCAACTTTATGCATTTACATACTAAAAAAGTAAATAATGGCTAAGTTTCAGAAATTATAGCTTATAATGATAGATGATTATACTATATTTAGAAAAGGATAAAAGTACTCAAAAGTTTTAATTTTGTCATTTTATAAAGCCTATTGATTTAGTTTTATTTTCATAATAATCTAAACTAACATTTTCTCTCAGAAAATATTGAAAAGTATTTAATTGTTTCTTATCTGTGCAATAAAATACTATTTTTGTCTGCAAAATGGTGTAAAATCAAATTTCCTGTAACAATGGGATTCACAAATTACTATAACTCCTAGCAAAGCTCACACTATGAAACAAACCATCTTTTTCTTGTTAAGAAATCACTCCGTCTTGGATAAGTCAACATAAGACTTGTGAAATTAATTTAGTGTACACACCTAAAATTCAAAGTAAGGTACTGAAATTTACTGTTTTCATGGAAGGGTGGACAGTGATGTCCTTCAGAATACATGTCTGACTTTGATTAAAATTCTTCTGTTATGCTGCACAGATGAAAGAACAAACTATTTTTGTTTTAAATGATGCCACTGGATTCTGAAACTGATCCCAGAAGATTGCATGCAGATTTCAAAGGATAGTACACATCTATGCAGTAATGTGTGTTCTTAAAACTCCACATTACAAAGTAAGGATGAAATTACCAATGACTATTTGCTATTTATTGTTGTGTGACAAAACAGATTGGCAATAGCTAATATCTATACAGTTTGTTCCCATGCAAATTTAAAAGGTGAATAACAAGCATATGCTAATTTCAATGCAAAAGTTGCGTTGAAATATTTACTAAATTCTATGTTTACCTGCTGATTGAAAGCATCTACCCGCCCCTATATATGAGAAGATTTAAAGATAGCCCACGTATAAAAAAAATGATGCTTATTATATTCAGTTATCAACTAAAAACAGTTGAAGTTTGAAGAGTTGAAGCAACACAGACAGTTTAAAGATATATAAAATAAAAACTGTATTACATATTTAAGCGGGATGAAGTTAAATTTTATTTTATTTGCATAGCATATGTCAAATGTGACAAAAGAAACAATTGTGATAGTTCTAAAGTAATTTACAAAATAGAGAATATTTTACAAATAGTCATAAGAGTGATCATTTTAATCCACTTATTTTAAAACTATTCTGAGGCAGTTTATAGTAAAAATGTATGTATAGGAAATGCAAAATCATTTTTACAAAATAAATAAATAAAATTAAGTTGTAAAGTCAAGTATTGGGGAAATTAATTTGAATTATCTGTTAACTAACTACTACTTACTTCTTTATCAGAAGAAAAGGTCTTGGGTACTTATCAAAATATAGGCAAATAAATGTATGTTTACATATTTTAAGTTGGAAGAATATGTCAAACATATTTATGTATCTATTATTTTTTATAATTTCCAGATTTTCTGGAAATTTAAAATTAAGCAGCCAATTAAATCCCAATTGTATCAGGACAAGAGGGTATCTAGCACATAACAAATTATAATGGAGGAAAATAGCAAGAGTTAGGCATAAAACTTAGTTCTAAGAGGAAGTGGATTTACCATGCATCTAATAAAGTATAAACTTCAAGACCTTGAAGTTGGCTCTTCCAAAGTCCCATACCTCATCTTGCATTCATAATTTTGAATTCTTGTTTCTTAAACAGAGTTTCCAAATTGTATAAACTTAAGGTACCACAAAACCTGGATGGACTCCTAGTCCCAAGTTTACGGGCACTCAGGGAAAAATGAAGCTGATTATATAACTTTTGGTGGTAAATTGCCAGTTTACTAAGAATAATAACCATTTTTCCAGTTGATATGCTTATAGAAAAATTTATTAGATGAGTTATATAAGGGACACTGAGTAGCAAGATAATTGGTGTGCTGATTTGAATCTGTTTTGTACCCCAGTAAAGTCTATGTTTTTTAAGCCCAATCTTTTGGGGGCAGACCTACCATTGGGTGGGACCTTTTGATTAGGTTGTTTCCATGGAGATGTGGGATACTGCCCATTCAAAGTGGGTTTCATTCTGCTTTCTGGAATCCTTTAAGAAAGCACATGGGAGAGCCCAGAGAGTTTACAGAAACTAAAAAAGAAACCATCCCAGGCAGAAGCAAGAAAAAACCAATGGAGGTGAGAGAGTCATTTGAACTGGAAGCCAGGAAATAAGGACAGCAGATATCACTATGTGCCTTTCCATATGACAGAGGAACCTCAGATGCCAACTGCCTTTTCTCTAATAAGGTATCCTCTTGTTGATGCCTTAATTTGAACATTTCCATGGCCTTAGAATTGTAACTTGTAACTTAATAAGTCTCCCTTGTAAAAGCCAATCTATTTCTAGTATAAGCAGCTTTCGCAAACTTAGAACACTTGGTAATGAGCTAAATCACAAAAAAATTGCGATGCTACTCTACTTAGAATTTTTCTTTATATAAACTGGGTGAATTATTTGAACATTTGAGTTAGTTACCTCATTACTGAATTTACATTGTACTAAAATGGCTTGTATGTACACACTAATTAAAATGACTATATTTTTTCTAATTTTGAGTTATGACATATGTTTAAGTTGTATAAGTGGAGCATGTCTATTCTTGCCCATTGGATAATTAAAACTTTGGAATATATTCTATGATGGGATTTCTAATCTCCATTATTTTAAGAAATATTGTAGATGTTTGTGAAAAGTATATGCAATACAAGAGGATTTGGTATATTTGATATAAAATGTTTCTGGCTTAAAACAGAGATAGAAAGAGCTAGAAGTATATCACTTTGAATATTTTTCAGAAAGAATTGGTGAATCTTAAAGGGCATGATTAGGCTCTTTAAGAGACTTATGAGCTAAAGTAAAGCCAAGTGCTACTTAGGTGCAAGGAAAAGGGCATAAGAATACAAGAACAAGTAGAGATAGAGCAGGAAGCTCACACATTAGAAATTATCTAGGGGATAAAAATAGGCACTTTCCTGAAGCAAATGCAGAATTAATCAAAAAAGTGACATCTAATTACAGGAAAGTCCTTGGATAACAAATATAGAGGTCTAAGAAAAATAAGAAAATTAACATTTAATCTGAAAGGGTTAAACCTGGCCATGATTATCTTAGAAATTGAAATGAAAATGTTCCTTCCTGGCTGTAATGAATGGACCTCAAAGTCTGAAGCTGTTCAGGACCAAGGACAAAGGCAATTCAATACAGACACATAGATTTTTCTCATCTCAGTGTCTGAGAATCATGCAAATTATATAGTTAGACATAACTTAAGAGTATTCCAGCCCAACTTATTTTACAGATAAGAAAACTGAGGCACAAGGAAATCATCAGCTTCTCTAGTCACTCTTAATAAGTGGTAAAATTCAGCTTGAAATCTAAGTCTGCTGTTACTTGGTTCAGTATTTGCAGTCATGTGTATATATACAATTATATGCAAGGGAGATTTTGAGTGGTTGTTTTCATATTAAAAGGGCAATTTATATTTGACATATGTGAATATATTTCTAGATGTGGAGTGTGTGTGTGTGTGTGTGTGTGTGTTGGAGTTTCTTGTCTGAATGCACAGAGAGGCCCTTTATGTAAATAACCCCGTTTAATTACAAGTGATCAGATTGATTTGGATGAAATGTGCCCTTCCTAACTGTGGTGTGTTTATTTGAAATGGTCAAGGGAAAACTGCCCAAATTCAACATATCTCCTCTAACCCCTCATATGTCTAACAATATTTAATCTAATATGTGTTTTATAAAAATATTTTAAAATAATTTCTTGTTATTTTAATCTCTTTAGTCTGCAATTTCCTTGCCTGATATCCTAGGACGTTTTCAGATTTGTAATTTTCTACATGTCCTTTTGTGTTTCTGTGTTGTGTTTAATTTCAAAATGTAGGTAGTTTTGCTAAGTTGGTGTGGTAGGTTGAATCATATACTCCAATTTAGATATGTTCTTAACCTTTATCCATATTCCTGTAGGTGTGAACCGATTGTGAGTAGGACCTCTTGAAGATGTTATTTTAAATTTATGTGTGACCCTACTGAATGAAATTGGGTCTTAATTCAGATTACTGGGGACCTTATAAAGGAAAAGAAAACAGAAGCTGAGTAAGTGAAACCCACATGGAGGAGCCAGAAGTAAACAAAACCAGGAAGAGAGAGGAGAAGATGCTGTCATGTGACAGGAAAGCCAGGGAACCCCAAGGATTGCTGGCAAACCAGCACGTGAATACTACACGGTTTGGGGGAAAGCATC
The DNA here is from genome assembly GCF_023851605.1 of Tamandua tetradactyla. Taxonomy (NCBI): domain Eukaryota; kingdom Metazoa; phylum Chordata; class Mammalia; order Pilosa; family Myrmecophagidae; genus Tamandua; species Tamandua tetradactyla. The sequence goes on along the minus strand of NC_135336.1, from coordinate 65,099,639 downwards.
CTTTCCTGATGCCTTGATTTTGGAATTCTACTGATCTCAAAACTGTGAGCCAATAAGCTCAAATTGTTCAAGCTAATCCATTGTGTAATTTACGTCATATTAGCCTGAAAAACTAAGGCAATTGGTTTAGTGTTTTTGCTTTCTATTTGAAGGTGATGTCTGAGAAGAGTTAGCGTTTATTAACAAACTATTGTAGGTATTCTATGAGAAAGGTACAATTATCTATTATAGTCAGGTCATTTTTTGTCTAATTTTAGGCGAGGATATGTCCCTGGGATATCAAATAAAGGTTAAATTCAAGTGGTAGTAAAAGATCTAGAGGCTTATTTTATATCACTAAAATAGTAAACTAATGATAGAAATTGTAATATTGAAACCACTATATAATATCCCAAGAAACTCAGGCAGCTACTCAAGCTTCTGAGAAAGCTGTTAATTTATTAACTTGTTAATACTTAGCTGTTAGAACAAGCACATTGCTGTTGTAACCAGATGCATCCTTGACCTTCACTTATAATAGTAGCTAAATACTCCTTCATCCCTTCCGGTATTTTCTTTGCTTCAATTGTAACTTCCCACTGCCATGTCTGAGCAGTGAGCTTTGTTCCTTCTACTCAAGGAATTCAGTAAGTAACCAATCAGTATAAGCTAATTTACAATTTCTGATTTGAAAATTTAAATCCTTAATTTGAATATATACTCAACCAATTATAATAATCCACTTACAATCATTAATTTGAATGTTTGCTAAAGAATCATAATGTGCCAATTTAGATGAGGTCTCTAATACCATCCTCCTTTGTTTAATCCCATAAAAACCCTAAGGCCTTTTGATTCAGGGAGACAAACATGAGTTTGCTTCTGTCTCCATACTTGCTGCCTGGCAAAAAACTCTACTTTTAGAAGCAGTTTTGTTGAAATATATTCACACGCCATACAAGCTTTGAGCCAAGTATACAATCAGTAGCTCACAGAACAATCACAAAGTTGTGTATTCATCACCACAATAAATTTTGAAACATTTTCATTGCTCTGAAAAGAATAACCTCATAACCCTTTTGCACTTCATTATCGACCCCTAGTATTAATGTGGGACTTTTGTTAGAGTTGATGAAAGAATATTAAAATGTTATTCTTAATAGTCTATAGTTTGCAATAGGTACATTTTTCCCATACACAGTTCTATTATTAACACCTTGTGATAGTGAAGTACATTTGTTCTAGTGCATAAAAGAACATTTTTGTATTTATACTATTAACCACAGTCATCATCCAAGACAAGGTTCACTGTGTTATACACAGTTTCATGTTTTATCCATTAGCTTTCCTTCTAGCAACATACATGACCATAATGTTCTCTTTTTAACCACATTCACACACTACATAATTCAGTGCTGTTAAATACACTCACAATAATGTGTTACCATCAGTAATATCCATTTCTAAACATTTATAATCATCATAATTAAAAGTTCTACACAAATTAAGCATCAGCTCCCCATTTTCTACCCTCATGTATTTCCTGGTTACCTATATTCTAGATTTTAAGTCTATGAGTTAACTTACTTTCATTAGTTCTTATTAGCGAGATCATGTAATATTTGTTCTTTTGTGTCTAGCTTATTTCACTCAACATGACATCTCTAAGGTTGAACCATATTGCTGCATGAATTAGGACTTCATTCCTTTTTACAGTTGAATAATATTCGATGTACATATATACCACATTTTGTTATCCATTCTTTGGTTGATAGACCCTTGAGTTGTTTGTATGTTTTGGCAATTGTGAATAATGCCATTATGACCATTGGTGTACATATATCTGTTTCGTCCCTGCTTTCAGTTCTTTTGAATATATACCTAGTAGGGGGATTGTGCGATCATATGAAAGTTCTATACTTAACTTTCTGAGGAACTGCCAAACTGAATTCCACCATTGCTGTACCATTTTACATTCTCATCAGCAGCAAATAACTGTTTCTATTTCTCCAGATCCTCTCCAACACTTGTAGTTTTCTGTTTGACCATTCTAGTGGATATGAAATGATTTCTAACAGTGTTTTTCATTTGCATTTCTCTAATAGCTGGTTATGTTGAGTAGCTTTTCATGTGCTTTTTAGCCATTTGTATTTTCTTCTTGGAAAAATGTCTGTTGAGTCTTTTGCCCATTTTTAAATTGGGTTGTTTGTCTTTTTATTGTTGAATTGTAGGATTTGTTTTATATATTCTGATGTTAAATGCTTATTAGATATGCAGTTTCCAAATATTTTCTCCCATTGTGTAGGCTGCCTTTTCACCTCTTTGACAAAGTTCTTTGAAGCACAAAATTATTCAGTTTTGAGGAGGTCCCATTTATCTATTTACTCGTTGGGTGTAAGGTCTATGAAACCACCACTTAACACAAGATCTTCTACCACCAGGAATTTTATGGTTTTTTTTCTCTTACACTTAGCTCTTTGATCTATTTGAGTTAATCCTTGTGTAGGATATGAGAAATGTATAGGATCTTCACAAATGGACATCAGTTCTCCCAGCACTATTTTGTTGAAGAGGCTATTCTGCTCAGTTGAGTAGATTTGGTAATCTTGTCAAGTATCAATTGATCATAAATGTGCAGATCTATTTTTTGAACACTCAATTTAGTTCCATGGTTCAATATGTCTATCTTTTACACTGGTACCATGCTGTTTTGACCACTGTAGCTTTAAAATATACTTTAAAATTAGGAAGTGTGAGTCCTCCAGCTATGTTATTTTTCAAGATGGTTTTGGCTTTTCAGGGCCACTTATCCTTCCATATAAATTTACTAATGGATTTTTCCATTTCATCAAGGTTGGCCATTAGAATTTTATTTAGGATTGTGTTGAATCTGTAAATCAATTTGGTTAGAATTGACATATTAATGATATTTAGTCTTCAAGTCAATGAACAGGAATGTCCTTCCATTCATTTAGATCTTCTTTGATTTCTTTTAGCAATGTTCTATAGTTTTGTGAATACAGGCCCTTTACAAACTTTGTTAAATTTATTCCTTGATATTAGATTCTTTTAATTGCTATTATAAATGGATTTATTCCATAATTTTTCCTCACATTGCTCATTACTAGCATATAGAAACACTACTGATTTTTTTATGTTGATCTTTTATTCTTCTGATTTGGTAAACTCATGTATTTGCTCTAGTATCTTTGAAAAATCTTCACAGGTTTTTTTGACTTTTAACATATAAGATCATATCTTCTGCATAAAGTAGAAGCTTTACTTCATTTTTTAAAAAAATTTTTGGATGCCTTTTATTTCTTTTTTTTCTTGCTTAACTGCTCTAGCTAGAACTTCTAGCACAATGTTCAATAACAGTGGTGACAGTGGGCATCCTTGTGTTATTCCTGATCTCAAAGGGAAGGCTCTCAGTCTTTCACCATTGAGAATGATGTTAGTTGTGGGTTTTTCATATATTCAAACCTCATTTTGATGAGGTTTCCTTGTATTGCTTTCTTTTGAAAGGATAATGGATTTTTTTAAAATGCTTTTTTCTGCATTAATCAATATGATCTTTTTTTTTTTTTTTTCTCTTCATGTAAAAAGCTTTTTTTCTCTTCAAAAACCCAGGATCACTGGACTGGTCTTTCATTGGCATCAGACATCAAGCCCAGTGTGGCAACATTATGATCCTAATTTGGAAGCAAGTTTCTTTGAAGACATTGTTGACTTGCCTAGGGAATATTTACAATACCTTGGCATGGTGAAGAGACTATTTAGACTCCAGATGTAAATGTCGGCCTGATTCACCCTATGTATTATTGGAGAGATTTCTTAGCCCCTCTTAGCCTCAGATTTTCCCTTTGGAAAACAGGGACATGCTCTTGGGCACCATTAAATTACACCTGTAGACATATCATTTTTCCCTCACCCATACCCCATTTACTAAAATGACAAGTAACAGGACAATCACATAGTCTGTTGCCATCTTCTATCCTACACCCCATCCCTTAATGCAGAGTTGGTCTGACTCTTAATAGAGATGGTTTCTTCTGTAATTATGACTCAGTTTCAGGCCAAGTTTGTCTCTTGGACACCATGCCTCCTCCCAGAGCCAACAGTCAACACCTGATCCAGCCCTTCAAAGCCTTTGGTCATGGTCCCACTTGCCATGAACTCCAGTGTGAGGCTAGAGAGATAAAAAAAAAAGATAAGACTCAGATTTTGTTGGTCTCTAGTGTCTTGGAGCAGCTAGAAGAAAAAAAGAAAAATGAAACTGTAACACATACCAAACTTTAAAATCTATTCTATAACTACTTGGTAAAATGTACTTGGAAATTTGTTGCTTTTTTGTGTATATGTTATATTTCACAATGTAAAAAAAAATGTTAAAAAAAAAAGAGATAGGATTCTGAACCCCCTAACACTGATTTTCCTGCCTTGAGCTGTTGTGGTGATAAATTTCATGGAGCCAGGTGTCTAGCCCTTATTTTAGTCATAAGTTTCCCCAGAAAGGAATCTTAGGGGATTTTAGCTTGAACTAAATGTTGGCCCCAAATTTCTGCGTTTCTCCACGGATCTCTAAATTTCTTATCCTCTAGCTCCTGCTACTTTCTCCTACCTTGCTGTGGATCTTTCAAAGAGAGATGGCTATTAAAATCCACCTGGCTATTGACAGAGAAGCTTTCCTTCATTTTGACTGGAGGAAATATCATTTCTTTCTTGAAATAAGCTGTTTCTATATGTCAAGCTAAACAAAATGTAGCTGGTATACAGTAACTAGGCAGCATGTGGAAACCACACCCAGTTTACACAAGTATTTTTTTCATAAATTATAAAAAGATTAAAAATTATCTAAATAATTTTTCTATGACAATTATTTTCCTTAATGAAGAGGGTCTGGTAAAAAAATCAAGCAAACAACTTAATGAGAAGGAGACAGGGGAAATTGTTTATGAATTTTGCTGGGCTCCTTTTTTTTTTGTTTTTGTCTAGATTTTAGCCAGTCTAGTTGACAATTTGTATTCAGGTAGGTCTGTCTAGTTCTGAGAGGTATTCATCAGTAGTTGGGATGTGATTATGTAAAAAGATAGGGTTTGGATTCATACTTCAATTTTGAAGTCTATTAACTTACATTATATTTTATAACTTGTTCAAGGGGAATTCATGCAAGTGCAATGGAGCTTGGTTCCTTAATGTCTAAGGCCTGTCAATTTTCACTTTCTTGTGTAAATGAAAATGGAACATGTTTGCATTTCAGTACTAATCTTTGATGTAAAGATGCATTTGTGTGTGTGTGCGTGTGTGTGTACATTGTCTGGGAATCGAACCCGGGTCTCTCGCATGGAAGGCGAGCATTCTACCACTGAACCACCCGTGGACCCTAAGACACGTATTTTTTTTTACGTGGACAGGCACCTGGAATTGAACCTGGGTCTCCGGCATGGCAGGCAAGAACTCTGCCACTGTGCCACATTGCCCCCCCCTAAGATACATATTTTGGCAAAGGAAAAATCTGGATTTCTGGAATCTTTATTAGAAGTGAATTCTTGAATTTGAATATTTTCTTCGTAGTTAAGAAAAAAATTGTAGCTGTACCTCAGTGGACACTCTTCACAATATACATTGTATCTATGCAAAGTCCTGAAGGAATTCACTGAGTTTGAAAAAAAATCTAAAGGAAACTATTTAAAAACTGTACACACTAGCAGAAAGAATAGGAAGAGCTACAGTATTTAATTTTGTTTCTGTGTAATTTGTTCATGCATCAATTATTACCTTGAGATGATTTGGGAGAAAAACCTTTGTGATTTTCTCAGCTTGAAGATTAAATATCTTTATAAGCTTATTAAATTTTCCTTATAGGTCTTAGTTCTCTTCTTGATATTTACAGATATAATTGTGGAAAGGTTTTTCTTTTCTTATATATAGCCAAAATCTACTTCCCTGAACTTCTACTATTGATACTACTCTTGCCTTATGAAGAAGTAGAAAGAGCATGGGTTCTGCAACCAATTCATAACTCTGCCATATTACATCATCGCCGGCAGTATAGACAACTTGATAATTTGAACTTTTGTTTCCTTATCTGTAAAATGAGAATAGTAGCATTTTTATTGTGCCTGAGTGAGAACTATAATGGGTTTTTCTACCTGTCAGTTCCTTCCCCCATAACCTTTTCCTCTTCCTTAAAAATTATTTGATATACTTGAAGGGATAGAAATAAGTGAAACAATTGATGAGCAATATGTTAATATTTAATTAAGCATTAAATTCCTTCCATATCTAAATATACACGTTGATTTGTGGTACATTTTACAGTATGAATGTTGTCAATTATTTCATATTTTTACGACATTGTGAATTTAAAACTTCCGTATTTTTAAAACTCAATATACTTAAAACATTATAATATTTTTCCCTGGAAAACTTTCATGTCTCTCTGTTTTCTTTGTTTTTATTTATGGCCATCACTGTCAACTACTTTTGTTCCTATTTTCTTTCCCATATCCAGTCACCAAATCCGATTGCTTCTCTTATAGTGCTGCTCATTTGATCCCATATTTAATTCTACATGTCTTTATCTAGTCCAGGTCCTGATTAGCCCTTCCTGGGACTATAGCCCTTACCTCTCAACTAGTATATTTTTTACTCATGCTGGGTCCTTCTTCAGTTCATTCAGTAGGCTCCAGCTGGTTTAATCTTCTTAAGGCAGAGCTCAGATCAGGAAATTGCTTTGCTCAAAAAATTCTCAATAATTACGCATCCTCGAAAAGAAAATCCCAACGTCTTCTCTTGGCATTAATATTCTCTATGACAAAGCCTCAGCTTGACTTTAGTAATCTTATTCTTCACTAGCCTGTTTAGTAAATCCTATGGTGCTGCCAAATTTGATACTCGCTGTTTTCCCACTGTATTTTCCAATGCTTGTCTTTGCTCAGTGTTTATCCCTTTCTTGGAATGTGCCTTCCTCTTTCTAGAGGGAAGGTTTTTCCAACTACAAATGTCTATGAAAAATATTACCTATGCATTAAGCCTTCTTTGATATCCTTGCCTGAAATTGATCTTTCTTTCCTTTGCATTTCTATGGTCCACTGTGGCCATTTTACAACACTCGTAATAGTTTCCCCTGTGTCTGTGCGTATGTTTAAATCTCCCCAACTATATTATAAATTGCATGAGAGCAGTCTTTTACATCCTGTACCTTAGTGATAAGAGTCATACATGTGGGCATAGTATACTTCTTTAGAAAACTATGATCATTCAGAGTTGGAACACCATCATGAAGGAGGGTAATTTTGAGTTTGGGTGGAAGAGAATTTAAAGAAAGTCTTCCCATGGAAAAGTACATGTGATAGAAGGAGAGTAAAGATTTGTGTTGGGGGTACAGATGGAAATAAATTCAAGTCAGTATAAATGAATGTATTTCAGAGGTTTCAAGAAGGAGGTAGAAGAGTTTTAAAAGGTATAGGATGATAAAGTAGAAAAAGCTTTACTTCAGGGATCAAGGAGACTTTAGTTCTATTCAGAGTTTAATGTCTGTTGTAAGAGCTCAATAACTATTTCTACGGACCCCAGTTTCTATTTTGTAAATTTAACAAGCAAGAATGATACCTAGTCTTTCCTAGCTCTAAAATTCTATGCCTTTAAAGAAATAATGAGTCACTCTTTATTTTGGAACAATTAGTGGCAAATAAAAGCAGTAATTAAGAATGATATGAAAAAGATCAAAGAGGGTTTTAAAATAGCATTTTAAATGAAAAATTTTAGTGGTTTTATTATTTTATATAAGTCAAAATAGTTAATATTTTATGCAGAGATCTGTAATCATATAAAGTGCTCTAGGTTACTGTGTGCACATTCTCATTTTTGTCAAACTGATTTTTACTGTTAGAATGTTTAAAATCCTTGATGTAGAACCACAGTAGTCTCAAGGGGTCACAACTGTTATGCAGACCAGCACTCAGACTATCCAAGACAAATGAGGTTCTATCTTTGATGTTAAATACCTTAAGGCAAATGGCAAGGTCTTTTCTTGCCTCAAATAGATACAATTACCCCTAATGATCCTGTTACAATATATTGAGTACCTGTGATCCAGGTGCTTTTTACTGAAGTCTAAAGTCAAGCTTTACACTATTTTGTGAAAACTCTTGGCAAAAAAAAAATTTTTGTGATCTCTTTCCAGGTTAGTCTTTTTTTTCATTTTAATATTGATTAAACAGCTATAGTATGAAAAAGAACGTGCTAGGGCCCACAGATGATACAAAGAGGAATAAGAGAGCTTTGATCTCAGGTAACCTATGCTTTGCTAGCATACAACAAACATTCAAAATAGACTGAGATGCTAGAGGGTAGGACCTAACACATGACAGGTACTCAGTAAGTAATAGTTGATGAGTCAAATCACACAGAAGGTCAATGATGGTAAGTACCACCAGAGACATACAAAAAGCAAAAGGAAATCAGTGTCTTAGGGTGATTAGGATATATTTGTGAGAAAAATATTTGAGTTGGGCCATGAAGTTAAATTCTTGATAGGAGCCAATCTTGGAAGGTCATTGGGGTTATGGGTATAGGAAATGAAATTCCTTGCAGAGGAAACATCTAGAAGATAAAATAAAAAGGACAGGATACCCTAAGACAAGTATTGGGAACTAGGGTGGTCTACATTGATTAGAGGGTAGGGAAGTAGTGAGAGATAAAGTTAGAAAGGTAAATGGTTAAAACGGGCCTCATTCTTAGGTAACTTGAAAGTCATTGAGGGCAGTGTGAAGGTGGCTCAGTGGCAGAATTCTCACCTGCCATGCCGGAGACCTGGGTTTGATTTCTGGTGCCTGCCCATGCAAAAAAAAAAAAAAAGTCATTGGAGAGTCTCAATGGTGTAATATAAGATCTTTTTCTTCTTTCTTAGCCACTGCACTTTAACATGACTTAGGGTGATTCTTAAATAATTTCAATGCTTAGAAATCCATGAACAAAAAATGCACACTAGAAAAAAGCATGTATGAGCCTTTTCATTTCTCATGACTTTGGATAGCAATGTCAGGGATCAAATGGTGGATGGTGGTGACAGTAGAACAATATTGTGAAGTTATTTAACAGCACTGAATTTTATATTTGAATGTGGTTAAAAGGGGACAATTTTAGGTTATATATTTGTTACCAGAATAAAATAATAGTAGTAAAAAACATAGGACTGTTCAACACAAAAAGAGAACCCTAATGTAAACCATGGACTACAGTTAATAGTACAATTATAATAATATTCTGTCATCAGTTGTGAAAAGTATACCACACTAATGCAAGATGCTAATAATGGGGAGGGGACATAAGGGAGCTCTTTAGTTTCTATATGATTTTCCTGAAAGCCTATAACTTCTCTAATTAAAAAAAAAAATTATGCATAACCCTCCACCCCCTGCTCCCTTCCCCCCCCAAAAAATCAAATAGATTGTTTCTTAAAGTTCTCATATAGCCTTAGAGGGAACTACTCAGGAAAATAATTGCACATGTGATGGTACTGAACTGGAGCTATGGACTTCACATTCTAGGATATTTGAGTGTCCACTGACATTAAATTTACTGACATTTTAAAAAGTATAAAATTCTAATGAAATTTTTATGATTACCTATGCATTTTTATGTAGACCATCATAAAAATACTATTAGAAAAGCACTTTCTTTAACATAGGAAAACACTAGATTTCTGTTCTTTCTGCTACTGGCCATCATGTTTTGCTAGGAAAAAAGGTGATTTCCAGTCATCAAGAGGGAAAAGGTAGCTTTTCCAAACAATGTCATCATTAAATAATTTAATTTTTCAAATGATGCTGGGGATTATCTATTCATTTGCTTTCTTCTAGAAGATATAATCTAAATGCACTCCTATGTTAACAATCCAAATGCATGTTGTTCTAGTTTGCTGGCTGCCAGAATGCAACATACCAGAGACGGATTGGTTTTTAATAAAAGGGGATTTATTTTGTTAGTTCTTCAGAGGAATGTCAGCTAACTTTCAACTGAGGTTCTTGCTTATGTTGGAAGGCACAGGATGCTCTCTGCTGGCCTTCTCTCCAGGCCTCTGGGTTCCAAAAACTTTCCCTAGGGTGATTTCTTTCTGCATCTCCAAAGGCCTGGGCTGAACTGCGAGTGCTGAGATGAGTTATGCTGAGCTGCTTGGGCTGTGCTACATTGAGCTCTCTCATTTAAGTACCAGCCAATTAAATCAAGCATCATTCATTATAGCAGGCCTGCCTCTTAGCCGACTGCAGATGCAATGAGCAACAAATGAGGTTCACATACCATTGGCTCATGTCCACAGCAACAGAATTAGTTGCCTTCACCTGGCCAAGTTGACAACTGAGTATAACTAACACACATGTTAAATGTGTTGTGATAGGTTGAGTTATGTACCCCAGAAAAAAGAAATCTTAACTCATTCCTGTGTGTTTGAATAGGACCTTTTAAAGATGTTATTTTTAGTGAAGGTGTCACCCAACTGAATGAGGTTGGATCTTAATCCCATTAGTGGTGGCTTTATGAAGAGAAAACCATGTAGAGGAGCAAGTCTATGGAACCAGAAGGGAGGAAGACTTCACCAGATGCATTGCCATGTGACAGAAAAGTCAAGAGCCCAGGGATCCTTGGCAACCAACCATGGAATGCCACAGTCTTTGGGGAGAAATCATCATCTTTCTGACACCTTCATTTGCAGTTCACCTAGCCTCAAAAGAGTAAGTGAATAAATTCCCATGATTTAAACCAAACTGTTGCAAGGTATTTGTTTCAGCAACTGGGAAAATAAGACTTCTGTGTTCAACCTAAGCTTTTAATATAAACTGACTTAAATTTTGGCTAAGATTACAAATTTTAAAGTTTTAAATTCTTATTGCAAGGGAATCATTTTACCTTACCAATCAAAAGTTTATTCCTCAAGGATATTTATGAAATTTAAAGAAATTAATTTCTATTATGAAATGCTGTGGAAATATTACGGGATATTATTGTCCCTGATTCTTCTACTCCTCGGTTATGTGGTTATACACTCAAGCCCTTTGTCAAGTAGCTTTGCATTATATCCTAGTAGGATGAGTAGAGCACATTTTCCTACTGTGTTAATGTTGGGCTTGGCCATGCGTCCTGCTTTGGCCAACAGAAGAGAGTCTCCATAGTACATGCAGAAGCTTTCAATGTGCCAGTGTGGCTAGGCTTAGATTCTCGGGTTTCTGCTGCCCATCATAAAAAGAATATGTCCTGATTAAGTCCTTTGTCTGAGAATGATGAAAACACTGAGACTGGTAGATCTGCAGTCAACTCACAGATTGAATCAGAAAAAAGTGAAAGTTGTTGTAAGCAACTGGGATTTGGGGGATTACTTATTATGCAGCATAATTGTCGTTGTCACTGACTAATATATGCATTATTTTCTACTAATTATATAGCTATATGTATCCCATACCATGGTAAGGAAGAAATGAATAAGATGTCAAGAGTATAGGATTCCTTGCAATAAATTAAGTGTTAATTAAGTGTCCCAAATATAATATGTATTGATAATGGTGATAAGATTTTGGTAACAAAAAAATGCAGTCTTCTCTGGAAACTGTGCAATTTTAATCTTGTGAGGTCCACAAAAAATTTCAAATTGAAAAGAGATTAAGCTACACATTTTTTATACAAGAAAGTTATAAATCATTTGAAAGTTTTTACTCCTTAGAGTAACATTTTATAAATTTCCCCTTGTTATCTTAAAGCACAGCCTTGAAAATTGCTTATCTATTTAGATAATTCATCATCTGAGCATTGCAATCTGTGTACAATTTAAGCATTAGGGACTGTGATGCAGGGCATAAACTACCTTTGTTCTACTGGGAAAACATATATAAGGCAGCCAAAGATTTAAGTATATACAAAAGTTTTATAACTTTAAAACTATATAGGAATGTCATGCATTAAAAAGTTCCTATGCCATATGAGGATACGTTTAGGTATCTCAGACTGAATTGGATAAATTCCTCAATTTTAGTGGATGGTCTGCACTGTTCAAATAGGCTCATCTAATTTTTTTTTAAGCATAAGTATATATATAAACTGTTGTGTAATTATAGAGTGAAATATTTCCATTTCAGATGTCAGAGCCATCTTCTCAAAAGCCAGAAACTACCCCTAAGTGGATGAAAATAACTTGCTTCATAAACAAATTGGCCTATTTTATTTGGCCTACTTAAAAAAAAAATTCCTTTTACAAATAAGATAGCAATTGTTGAAGAATTAGCCATATAACGTGTTTCACAAAAATGTGAGAAGAAATAAGGGAAAAGAAAATACCATTTCCTTTCAATATGACTAAAACCATTTCAACAGATTTGCCTATCAATATGTAACAGGCTCATCAAGTAGACTTTTTTTTTTTGGTTATGCTTTTCTTATTTAAATTTCTCAGTTTCAGGGAGAAAATCTCTGTGAAAATAATTTGAGTAGTTTCTTGGTGAACATTTTTTATTTGTTATGATTTCTACACTGAAGTTTAGGTATGAAGCAGAATTGGTTTAATAAAGTTTCATTTAGTGTCTGGTTAATTCTTGGATAGAGAAGGAAATAATTATGGCTATAAATTTCAATTTTAAAAGCATGTATTCTTTTCTTGGATTTGAATGTGATAGGTGTATTGGTTTACCTTCTCACAAAATCATAATAAGCTGCCTCTATCTGTCCTCCAATTAAGCATGGATATTTATTCAATCTTGTAACTAATTGTATATATATTTTTAAAAGTAAAACTTTCAGCACATAATTAGGGCCAAAGAAAACAAACTCAACTAATAAACATAAAATTGAAAAGTAGAAGAGTTTTTAAAAGTCAAATTAACTCTGTTTTGCATTCAGTGAAAACTTTTGTTCTATTCTGGCAGGTATCTAGATAGACAGATGCTTTCCATGTATTGACAGAACTGCAGAAAGTCCAATTAGTTGTTCAGCTTTACCAACTTCTGCTCTTTTCTAAGCAGTAATTCCAAACAATTCTGTAGCAAGCAGAAAGTTATTCATGTTATGAAAAGTTTAGAACTATTTTAGCTTAGTTTTATTTTGGGTGCTATAAAGGTACACAGAGAGAATGTCACAAACACCAGATTTAGATAAAATATATAGTATATTAGGCCTGATGCTTTACCCATATTAACAAGATCAATAACCAAGGTAATGGAGAAAAACTGCACATGCAGAAAGTCAAAAATGAAAGAAAAGATGAAAATCAGAATATTAAAAATGTATGAATGTGGGTGCATTTTAGATTGCATGTATTTAGCATTTCATTTGTGAGGTACCCTCATTGTACCCAGTTATTTGGAGTGTAATTATCTATTTAGATAATTCACTATCTCCTCAATCCTGGTGTAAACTCCTTGAAGTAGAATTTGTGTTGTATAGCCCCTGTTTAATGTTTAATACAGAGCCTAGCAGAGTGTTGAACACTCAATAACTAAATACTGATTAATTGATTTAAATTGTATTCAGAATTTGATAGGGGAATATAAGCTAAAATATTCATTTTCAACAAAACAGCTATTGCAGATACAAATTGAGTTGACATGGAAATAGCTGTAGGTTTTCTCAACATTGCAGTTTTATTTCTAATTTTAAGGTGGTTTTACTTTTATTGTCTGAAATTAGTAAGACATTTTTTACTGAAGTTGAAAAATATTGTTTCCGCATTTAAGTATGTTCTGTGTACTTTTCTGTCTTCTCTTTTTCCTTTGCTTTTGTGCAAAAACAGAAAGATGCATAATGTGCTCCTTAAGATCCTCCTTTTTAAAACATTTCAGACACGCATTTTACCCAGTGAAATGAGAATACCTTGCCTTCTTGGCACCCCTTTTAACTAAAGTTTGGGAAGAAGGACACTATTGAAATTCAATACAGACTTATGGGAAAGCCAGCCTTCACTCTCCCTACTCCACAGAGGAAAAGACTTAAGTTACAAAAAAAAGTCACAATGGAACAGAGTTTGCATTAATTACTCCTTGACATTCCAGTGTTAAAGGAGAAAGGTGATACAGAGAACATAACCTCTCTTAGACCCAGATCGTGTCATAAAGTTCCAAACGGGGATATCTTCCCTTCTCAGGACCACATTGTATTCTTAGAAGAATTCCTAGTGTGCCATTGAGTTACCTGTTCTGTTTATTTAAGGGACATAGCTTTGTTTAAACATACACATTTGAGTTTGGCTGTAATCCAGCAGTTGTCTGATTTCTTCACTGGAACTGGGTTGGTATTCAACTCCAATTTTCCTCCCTGCAGGGCTTATAGTGAGAGTTATAATGCCCTGTTGCAACAAAGAAGGTGACTTAGACTATGCTTTCTGAGTTGTGAATTATTTTTACACTAGCTTGCGATAGCACAAACGTCATTACCAGAGTAATGAGCTTTACAAAACAGAATGTCTAAGAGCATGACTGGAGCAGGCTGTCATTAGCAATTGTGTTGCAGGGTATATTTGGCTTTATTTTAGAGGTATGGCTTCAAGAAGGCTACTGCTAATAGTCCCTGGCCAAAGATTTTCTGTGTCACTAAACATTAAAAAGCTACCACGATTTCAATGTATAGTAAGTAGCATATTAACTAGCATTTTTGTTTCTATGCAAATTCCACGTGGCTTATCTTTTGGCTCATTGGGCATAGGTCAGTAAAAAGTGAGCATGATTTGACACTAGGGAGCTTCTACACTTCATGTCCTTAAGCCTAGTGAACCACTATAACATCCAAATTGGCATCATACTATTTCTATTGTCTAAACAGGAATATAATTTCACAACATAACGTTGGCAGCACAACCATAGCATTGCAATTTAGCACGCATTTTGTTAATGCACTTTGTATCCCATTAAAGGTTCATCCTTGCAGGCTAATGCCATAAGTTATTGATCTAGAGTAAATCTCTAAAGCAGGAGAGAATAAAGGGGATAAAATTGCAGTGTGACATATGCTAATGGTTATCTACCAATACCCAGCACCCCGCTCCCTTCTTCTTTCCTAATAGAACCCTGATATTCTCACATCTGGGGCCAAAATGCTCTGGGAAGGTAGTCTGCACTTCCAGTCCAGGGGGTGAAAAATAAGAAGAGTAGATCAATCAGGATAATCTCATTCTCTTTTTGCCGAGGATTCATTTGGAGTGTGCATGTGACAGGTCCCATAGGTCCTGAGAAGAATTCTATTGGTGGGGTTTCCAGGAAAAGATTCCTCCTGATAAAAGAGAAATGCATGAGGGGAAAACTCCTCCAGCCCCCTTCCTCTCCTGCCTTTGGGTGTTGTTACACAGATTTGAGGCACAGAGCTGCTGCAGCCCAGGGGGAATGGGATGAGGGAGACAGATGACCAACAGAACATGGCTGAGCCAAAGATTTGAAAGAGTTTGAATACTTGAAGGCATTATTAGCTGCTGAACCAATTCTTAGATAAGCTTCTCTCTGGACTTCTGCTGTGTGTCATAAGAAATGTCCTATTATTTAATCTGCATTTAGTGGGGTCTTCTGGTACTTATGCCAACTGAAAAAAGAAGTCAATTAACAGAATGCAGTTACACCAGTGCACTTCCTTCACTCACAGACAAAGGTGAGGCAAAGAAAGGAAAGGGCATTACTGGTTTACTAATGAGCTTTATGTAGCTCTGGTAGTTTAGAGTTTGAAATGCATTTTCCTCGTAGAAATGTTATAAATGGTGTCCCGTTTCCCAAGGTAAGCCCATGAAGCCCATTTAATCAAGTAATGCCACAAAATCTGTACAGTCTAGTAGAATTGAATCACCTTGAAAAAGAATGTTTCTTTTGGAACAAAAATGAATTCAGAAGAAAAAATGAATTCAGAGATCCAGCTTGGCAAATCTCATCATCACCCCAACTGCAATAAAATGAGGACTTCTCTCCCTTGAAAGATTGGGTGGTGGGAACAGTTATTAACCCACATCCGAAAAAGCACATTTATGACTGAGAGTGGCCAAGGTCTAGGCAGTGATAGAGGAGCGGGAAATAAACTTTGTGCCACAAAGGGTTAAGTGTTTTCTCTCTCCCTGCTCCCTACTAGCTCCAAGAGTTTACTTCTATTTCTGTAGCAATACTTGCTGTTTCTAATAAAATGATTCTCTCCTTTTCCTTTCATTGAAGCATTCACAACTTGGAGCACATTGTGACAGAAGTAACAGGGTTATGTTAGTATAACTGCTTACCTGATTTTGTCTACTCTGGATATCAGATCCTTGATATTAATAGATCATTGGCCACCAATTAAAAGGTCTTTATATAAAAACTGCATATCATAATTAAGTGGAGATATGACCATATACATTTGTCAAAGCCCATTGAACTGTATAAACAAAGAGTAAACCTTAATTTAAAAAATAGATTTTAGTTACTAATTGTGTACCAATAGTGGTTCATTGATTGTAACAAATGTACCACACAAATGCAAGATGTCAATGATTTGGGAAAACATATGTATGTATGTGTGTAGGGTGGAGGGAAGTGTGCTTTCTGTTTAATATTTCTGTAAACCTGAGACTACTATAAAATTAAGTTTGTTATTAAAAAAAATAGGTAGGGGGAATATTTAATTTAGGATGAAATGGCAAGATGGTCTACTGCTATTAAATTATTTGTGCTTTATTTTTCTCCCTACATGAAACTGCAAAATATAAGATATCTTATTGCTCACTTCATCTTAAAATTCAAGGGGGTTGCCAAGTTTTGTGTTCTGAGTCCTGAACTATTTTTGTTATGTTCTTGATCACATTTATGTGGAAGGGTCAAAGGCTGAAGTGGTCAGGACCTCAAAACCCTCAAACCTCTTCAGTCTTTATTGGATTGTTTGCTCTTTAAGCCCAAGCATATAGAGGTGAAAGGCAGATGAACTGAAGAGAAGAGAGACTTTCCAGCTTTGTCAGAAACTTAGGAAGTAAATGAGGATGTGGGGGACTTTCATTGAACGCTGGCAATTGGAGGCCTGTTCCTATCCTGAGCCCATGAAGTATGTCACAAGTCTAATGGAATGATACAAGCATGTTGGGCAAAAATTAATTCTTGTGATAGACAATAAAAATTATGTAAATTATTATGATGAAACTATGTACAGGTGAATGCATATAAATTACATATAAAAAATATGCTTCCTGGATGTCTCTGAGGACTTCTCTGATATTTTTCAATTAATTGCTGAGCCCTTGTAAATATGAGCATGATTTCTAGTATGCCACACTTAAAGCTTCTTTCTTGCATAACCCAATATCATGTTGGTTGTTAGCAGAACTAGCTATTTTGAGGATTGCTAGGAATTTTAACTGATAGGAATTTTAAGAAGTAAGGAGTGGAGATAGGTAAATGGTTCCTCTTTTGCTATGTCAACAGTATTTTCTTTTACTTAGACCCTCTGTAACTCAAGAACTATGTGTCCTCTGCCACTAAAAGAAGAAACATGAATTAGTTTCTTGGAGTTTTGAGGACTGAGGAGAAAGAGCACTCTTTACATTATATCTTAAAGAAAAAGCATTTTATGCAATAAGCTCAAGAAATACATTCTCAACAACACATAGGAGAAAATAATAGAGGAAAGGAAGCTCTGAACTGAGGCTTCTCTATGATTCCAGTTTCCCAAAAGGAAACATATTTAGGTCCCAGCAGTGCCATCTGTCTATCCAGAAGTGGAGCCTCCCAAGCTGGGGAAGTCCTCAATAAAGGGATACCGATTATAATAGAGTAGTTTTCTATTGCTGTGTGGCATATTGCTTCAATCTTAGTGGCTTGTAACAACATATATTTTTCTTCTTACGGTTTCCATCAGAAGTCCTGGTATGGCTTAACTGGGTCCTTTGCTCAGAGTTTCCCAAGACTGAAATCAAACTGTAGACTGGGCTGTATTCTCATCTGGGGCTTGACTGGAGAAGACTCCACTTTGGAGTGTATTCAGGTTATTGTCAGAATTCATTTCCCTAAAACTGTATGGCTGTGTCTGGCTTTGCTGACTGTCATCTGGAGACCACGCTCAGATCCTAATAGCTGCTCATAGTTCCTAGAGGCTACTCTCAGTTCCTTGCCATGTGGACATCTTCAGCATGGCTTTTTATGTCATCAGGCCATAATTTTGTTCTTATGTAACCCAACAAAAATTACAGGACTGAAATCTCATCGATTTTGCTGTAATTGACAAGTCCAACCCACACTCAAGAGGAGGGATTACATGAAGACATTGACATCAGGAGATGGGAATCATTGGGAGTACTTTAGAGCCAGCACACTACCCCAAGTTTCTTAAACACCCTAGAACTCTGACATAATTACCCTATATGACCATGAAAGAGTGAAGTTCCCACATCTCCTTGTTCTGATTTCCGGATTCATTTTTTTTTTTTTTTTTTTGGCATGGGCAGTCACCGGGAATCGAACCCAGGTCTCTGGCATGGCAGGTGAGATTAGCAGCAGTGTGCAGTCTCACATTTCAGCAACATAATCCTGAAAAATCTGTACAAATACAAACTGGGTCTGGAAGACATTGGACCTGCAAGGCTTGACCAGAGCCCACCACACTCCAGCCCTGCTTCTACAAGTTGAATGGAAAGAGGGATACTGGAAAGTCCATCAGTTCATTACAACTTTACTATCAAAGGGTTAACATTGGCTCTCCAGTGATGGTGCATTAAATGGTTCAGATCCTTATGCAAACTATGCTGGTACTCCACAGTTGATAGCTCTATTTCTCTAGTCATAAGCTAGGCCAATTGTAACCTTCTCTCCTGAGGGTTCATTGAGCCCAGCTCAGTCATATAGTCGCCCTCTTATCTCCAAGTGAATTCCCCTTAGGGACCTGGTGAGTCAGCATAACTTAGTCAGGGCTGTCTTTCTCTATTTTAATAGTTGTCCTTAATTTCCAATATCAGGGAACAGTGGTTGAGATTTTACTTCCCTCCTTTGCCAAGGGTTCCTAATATAAATTGTTTACCCACTTTCAGGGCTCTGATTATCAAGGATTAGATGCAGCCCTGCAAAATCTCACAGAAAATTTGTTTGGAGGGAGGGAAGTCTTTGCATCTTATATTTGTGTGACTATGTAATGGTACAGAGAAGAGAAGATTGACTCTAAAATGACTTTTTTACCTCTGCCTACACAGAGGAGCAGCTGGCACTCTACTCAGTGAAACAAATTGAAGCCTTGCCTCACCAGGCATTCCAGGCACCCCATTACACTGGTATTTTGTTATACACATCTTCAACACAGCACAGCCTTTAAGCATGGAGTCTTTTTATCAATTGAATTCTACGGAAGGTTTTACTCTTCTCCGTTATACTCTGCCAAATGCTGGTTGGAACTGTGTGATGCTACAATTCTCCATCATTCCATCCTGGAAATCTTTGTCTGTATTCTTTATGCATGTTGTGACTATGAGAGAAGTGTTTTAAAATCTCTTTGGTGAAAAGAATCCAAACCATAAACACATGCCCTACTAGGCAGAAATAAGGAGGCCATGGCACTTCCTATGCAGCACGTTGAACAACCTTCCAAGAAGTGACAGATTAGGTGTTACTGTTTAAGTCTTTTGTATAATCCCAATATCATGTAGATTCCACAAAGCACAGTCTTCTAGGGTCTTTAACGGCTGGTAAGTACAAGGAAGTAGAAAGTGGAAGTTTGGTAAAAAGTTTTCCTGCTTTACTATTTATACTTTATTTTCTCTTACTTGCCCTTGTCTCCTAGAACTCAAGAATTCCAGATTTTAGATATATTTTTCTCCATTTAGATCCAGCTGTAAATACATGAATACTAAATGTTTGAGTACCTAAGTTAGATGAATTTGTATTTCAAAACAAACAATGAAAACTTCCCTGGGAATTTTATTCAGCAGAGACAAAGCTCCAATACTTTGAAGTGATGAAAAGAATGGACGTGGATTTGGGACAAGTTGGGAGTTCGGAGTGTCATGCCTTCTGACAAGATTCATGAACTAGATGTGGGCACTGGACTGTGAGGAATAGACACAGTTGTCCCATGGCCTTCTTTGCTGCTGTTTATTTTGCTGTGATTGGATGAATTGGGGGAAAATTAGGGCTATAAGATAATCACAGGAAAAGTTACGGGGAGCAGAAAAGGAAATTGGGAGAGAAATTCTAATGTCACACAGAGGGGAAAATAGGGGATGGGAGTTCCTAAAGGCACTGCTCTTCACAAATAACCATTTCCATATAAGAATCCCACCCCCAACACACAAACACAAATACAAATGCACACAGAGGAAATCCCATTGAGACTACCTAAATGTTGCTTTGGCTGATACAATTAATGCAGCTTGTAACGGTTAGCATTTTTAGTTATAGACACAGAATCCACTCTAATTAATGAAAGCAGAAAGTGATTTATTAAGAGATAATGGTGACTCCTAAGTCATTGGGAGATTTGAAAAAAGGGAATCAAGGTTAAATGCTATGACAATTCCCAAAACCATACCCAGATTTTCCAGAAAGCTGTTGCCTCTAATATGATCAGGAATTTGCTGAATCAGGAAGCTGCTCTTAAAACTTTGATGCTGAATAGTTACTGCTGCAAGAAACCAGGTGAATAATATGGATCTTCTATGCCTGTTTCCCATGTGACTAACTTTTATTTTTATTTTTTTATTTTTATTTTTTTTATTAATTAAAAAAGATTAACTAACACAACATTAGAAATCAATCCATGTGACTAACTTTTAAGTCAGAGACTTATTCCAGTATGTCTGGATGGGGGAACCTAACTCATACCTGGAACTTTAGTTGCAAGGGAATCTGGGCAATGTTGTTTTTACTTAATGTCCCAGCTATATTCTGCTGTATTCTTTCATTTTACTGAGTTTAATAGACTACCAAAGAGGACTTACTAAAAGTAGAAGAAACCACTTAAACCATTTAAGTAAACAGACAATGATCAAAATAAAACAAAGCTAATAAAACTTGACTAGGAAATGTATTTAAGCCTGAATTCATGATTCAAATAAGGAACACTTAGTTAAAACCTTATGTGAGCCAGAAATAAACTTCTATTATGATGAAACACTGATATTTGGGGTACTCTGTTATAGAAGCTAGCATACACTGACTAATGCAGCCTCCTTAGTGGTTCTTCTAATCTATCCTCCTTAATCAAGCCAAAGTATGGTTTCTGATAGGTGATTGGTCCTTTAGCATGGCACACTAAGTTATTTCATATCGCCTCCCAGCCTAACTCTCCAGTCTCATCTCTTGATGCTCTCCATTCTTCGGCAGATGCAATCGGGGCTGTTCTTACTGATTATTGCTTCCATACATTTGTATATGTTTTATCTTCTTCCCAGAAGCCTACCTATTCTATATGTTCTTCTCTTCAATGACACTCTTTCCCTATTCTCTACAGCAGAACATTTTCATAGCATTAATATACTGTGTTTTTATTGATTCTTGGTTTATCTTTATCTTCTATTGTCCTATTATCTCCTTGAAAACAGATCCATTTTATTCAACATGGTGTCTCATTGTGGGATGATAAACCCATTAATTCATCAATGTGTGATTAGATTATATTCTGTGTGGGAAGAGAGTCAGCAAACATGAAAACAAATGAACACTTTTTATAAATTGATGTTATTTAAAAAATGAATGGAACATAGAGAGGATGAGGATGAGTTGGGGACTGTGGTAGCCGATCTCAGGCCTCCCAGTGCTCACACATTTGTGTTTACACATTCAATCCCACATTCAATCATAGCTGGCTAGTGAGAACAGGAGAATTTAGAGTGTGATGTCTGAAGCTACAATTAAAAAAGCTTTGAAGTTTCAGCTTTCATCTCTTGGACTAGTTGCTCTGGGGGACAGCAGCATCCATGTTATGAAGACATTGGGCCCTTGGAGAAGCCCATGTGGAGAGGAACTAACTTGCTTGTACCAACTTATTAACCATCTGAGTAAGCCATCTTGAAAGTGGATCTTCTAACTCCAGTCCATCCTACAGATAACTGCAACACCAGCTGACATTTTACTGCAACTTTATGGGAGAAGTTGGATGGTTCTTAAGTTAGAACTACCCAACCAAGACATTTCTGAATTCCTGAAAGAAATTGTGAGAGTAAATATATAATTATTGTTATTTTAAGACACTACATTTTGGGGTGATTTGCTGCACAGCTGTAGATAACTAATGCAGGACCTCTTACATATGGGGGTCAGGAAAGCTTCTCCAAGGAGATGATATTTGAATTTTATATGTCCTGAATGAGGAAGATCAGCTATTTGACATGTTGGAGCTAAAGGGTACTAAACAGAAGAAGTAGAAGGTTATGGCTCTGAGGTAGGGAAAAGCTATACTGTTCAAGGACAGAAGGAAGATGAGTATCTAGGAGCATAGTAAGTAGGATGGGGGTGGGGTAGGATGAAGTTGGAGGGGTAATTAGGAACCAGGTTCTTTAAGGTATTGTAGGTCATGATATAGAATTTGGATTTTATTTATTTATTTATTTATTGTATGGGCAGGCACTGCGAATCCAACCCAGGTCTCCAGCATTGCAGGAGAGAACTCTGCCACTGAGCCACCATGGCCCACCCAGAATTTGGATTTTTTTAAGTGGAATGGAAGTCACCACAAAATTTTAATCATGTTAACAATGTGAGGTAAGAATAGGAGGTGAAGGAGTGGAGATTTCTTGATGTATCATACCAAGAAGTTTTGTTGTTGCAAGGGTGTAGAGATTTGGGGTCATAAGAGAATATTTCTTAAAAAAGAAAAAGGCTACAATTAAGGCATGCTTGTATGTTGGTGGAAATGATCTTAAAATGAGGGAGAAATTAATTTTTCAGGAGATCAAGGGGATAATTGCCATTCAGTTGCTTTTAAATAGGCAAGAGGGATGGATTTGGATTACAACATGATAGGCTGTTCTTTGGAAGGAATAGAAATTGAGAGAAGGCCAAGTACATGAGGACATTGGCAGTTATACTGGTGAATCTGTAAAAATGAGGTGGTTTGTCTGATTGCATCTATTTTCTCAAGAGATGTTCATTTGATTTTGAGCTAAGCATAGGAGTGTAGGAGATCTGAAGAAAAATGAAATAGATATTTGTCGCATGTTTGAAAAATGGAACGCTGAGTTGGGATTTTAACTTTTAGGGAGAAATAGAATGTGCTATGAAGTATTTAGTTCCAAAAAGCATGGATGATGGAAAAGGAGGATAAAGGGGTGTGGAAAGAATCAAGCTTTTCTTGTTTTATTCTCCCTAGAATTCTAGAATTTTTGAATTAGAAGGATCAGTATAATATATTGCAAAAGTGTACCTTTTGCAAATTTTCTTTGTCTTCTCTGTTCTTCTTTGTTGGTTGTTATCTGTTTCTATTTATAAAATGAATTGATGATGATTTCTGATTTTATTACCACCAGAAGCAAAAGGGTCATCACTAAAAACTTAGGTCTTCACTCTGACAAGAGGCACCAATGATTATTTGATGGAATTCATTCATTCAATAAAATTGATTAAATACCCATCTTGTATAAGATAGTGTTCTAAATCTAGGTGACAGACAGCAATAGAGAATATGACTGATAAGGTCTCAACTCTCCTGGAGCCTATTCCATTTTTCATCTACATTGTGGATAATCAAGCAGATATCAATCTCTCTGGAATATAAAACACTTCTGCTAGAAAACAAGGTTCTAAGGTCCACAGAAAGACAGTAGCATAGCAATTTGGGGTATTCTTTCTGAGCCAGAGAAGGTTTGAAATCTCTCTGTGCCTTCATTTCCTCATCTGTAAAATGGGTAAGATGATAGAGCACATCTCATTCAATTCTTAGTATAATTCAATGAATTTTTACTTATGACATGCTTAGTGCAAAGCCTGGCATGTAATAAGTTTTATATACATGATTGCTATTAATTAATCTACATATAGTTTCTTAGTATAAATCAGGGGGCAATAAAGAATTTCAAATTAATTTTAATTTTAGCTTAAACCAAATGTAATTCAGAAACTAAATGGTCTGACATACTTCCCCATTCCCACAATTATGTGAGGACTTCTAAAGCAGATGTGTTTACACATATAGAGATTTATCCATGCCACTACTCCTGTGGAAATTATATGCTTTCTAGAGGGAAAAGATACTTGTTATGGCATTACCTTTATTCTGATGAAATTTACTTTCATATTACAATTTTACCTTTCTGTTCTGTAACTTAATAGTAAAATTTGAGTTAGTGTTAGAAGTAAAAATATAAAAAAAAATCAAACGACCCTTTCCCCCAATCAGCCATTGAATAATTTAATTTCTATGTTGAAAAATCATATGAGCATCAGGAAGTTTCCCCATTAGCATCATCCTTCTAATTATATTAACTGCTTCAATCGTAGTCATTCATTTATAATCTCATCCCCCTCCATGATAAACAGGTATGAGCTGTTTCTATTTAAGGCTATATAGATCGATTATTTAGCTTTTTGTTGGTTCCTTTACTATTGCCTTGAGGAAGAAAGATGATTTTATGAAAGCTTCTAAGGTATTTATGCAAAAAAAGAAAGAACTGTGCCCAAGCTACTTGTCATTTTTAAAGCACTTTTTTTCTCTTCATATTTAAAGACTGCATTATCTAGTCACTCATTCTACAAATTAAACCTTTTGATTCCTAGTAGCATTATGCAAAACCAACTCATTGTACTTATTTGCAAATACACTATATTAGTGAATGTTTTCTTTTTCTTGGCCCAAATTGTTAAAATGTGTCACAACATACGAAGGATATCTTAAATATTAACAAAATAGAAAGATTTTGTGTAAGCTGTGAGAAGCCCAACATATGGAATGGTCTCTCCCATATATATGTGAAAATTTGAGATAAAAAAAGTGAAAGCATACATAAAAAGTTAAAAGCCTATATTAATATTGTGTAGAAGTCATCTAGAGGTATCTAATCATTGAAGTACAATTACCGAGCATGAAGGGTAGTTTGATGAAACTAGCCTTTGAGGAATTTTTCCTAAGGCCACCCTTTTCTTGTCCTCAAAGTGATTGTTGGTATTTCAGATTCCCTGGGGTCAACAAAAGTGGGCAAGTGATATAATGGAATAGGTATGCAGAAGCAAGCAGAAGAGAGCACTATTGCTGTCTGAAAGCCTTAGAAGCTTGTAATTTAGACTACTCAACTATTTTGTTATTATATATATATATATTTGTATGCTGTGTGGTGGGGGTCACATTTCATTCTTGGCCCACGTGACTAGCTTGTTATTGTACTATGTTTTGAACAGAGACTGACATATTAGCTCTTTGTCCTTGGTTCTTCTCATTCTACAGGAATTGTATTTACATGGGCACAACACAAAACCTCAGTGAAGGGGGAGAACTTGGGGAGAAGAGCTAGAATTTACATAGCTGAGGCATTTTCTTGAACCCTGATCAAGTAGCAAACTAAGCATCATCTGTAGTAAATAGAAAACAAAAAAACCAAAAAACAAAAAGAAGGCCTTGAAAAGGCTTTTGTGCTATTTGTGCACAGGAAATGGAGTTTTCAAGGTACCAAACGATTGGGGGTGGGGGGGAAGAAGATGAGAGCTGAGCGTGGAGAAGAAATAAATGATGTTCTTTCCTCTAAAAACCCAAGAGGAATATGGACTTGATTGTGTTATGCAGTCTAAAGTGTTTTCCTATTGAAGGTGCGTTGGTAGCGTCAATATCCACTCCCTCTCACACACACACACATACACACAGAATACAGATGCAAAAAATACTTATGAGAAAACGCTTATGAAATGTTATCAGACAATATAAATAAAAATACACTACTACCTAAGTAACTATATACAATAATATTTTCATTTTTAAATATTGTAAACGACCTATAAAACGAAAGGAAAGTGAAGCTTGTATTATGCATTCATCTATTCACAGAGATGAGAAGACTAAGGAATAATCTAATATTCAATATTGTTTCTCATATATATACATATATATATGACCCATTTATTGTCCTAAGTGGTTTGTTCATCTCATTTGCATTTACATTTGTATACTGTCTAAAAGTTCACAAAGAACCTCTTATCCACATTGCCTCATTAAACTCTCAGAGACACTGAAGAGGTCCTCTTCTGAGAAAAATGTGAAAAAAAAGAATATTTAAGCTCAGGATATGAGATTTAGATTATACTTGGGAATAATGGTGATAGTAAAAAGTATAAACTCATAGGATAAATTACTGAAGATGTACCGAAGATTCGTAATTACTGAAAATGCTTTTAGAATCTTTAGAACTTTTTTTTTACAGACTTTATGTGTGTGTGATTTCAGTATAGTCTAACAATGATATTATAAATATTCAAATTTAATGGCTTTTTGTCTACAGAGAAACAAAAAACCTTTTAAGTTAAAAAGAGATACCAGGTGTAGGCTGTACTTGGGGCTCTACGAGTGAGCCTAGGATCCATTTTATTAATACACTTGTTCCATGCCAACTAATGGGAGGTGTGCAAATAAATTCACAGCACAAAAAACTGCTTTCAGTGAAGATTCTCTATTGGAGTGATAGAGGACAAATGAAAGTGAAAGATGTTAGTCTCTTTGTGCAGAGATTGC
The DNA here is from genome assembly GCF_023851605.1 of Tamandua tetradactyla. NCBI lineage: Eukaryota > Metazoa > Chordata > Mammalia > Pilosa > Myrmecophagidae > Tamandua > Tamandua tetradactyla. Next base: position 65,073,050 of record NC_135336.1, on the reverse strand, counting down.
AGAGGATTTTCTTCTTCTTAGACCTTATAAATCGGCGGATGGCAAGAGTCTCTAGACCAGTCTGCTTTGGTCTTGAACATTTGTCTGTCTGTTGACCTCGGAGTGCAGTACAATCATTATATTTTAAGATAGGAAAACAAGGTCCTAAGGAGCCATGACTTTTTCCATCTGAAGGGAGTTCTACATTTCTTTAAATAAAAGAATAGTTTTTGATTGTATTTTTAAGGAGAAAAAGAAAATGCCCACCTGCACTGGGTGTTGCCGGGAGAGACCCCTTTCTGAAAAGGGATCTTCCAGAAGATAAAAACAATTGACACGCAAGGTCTTTCCAAGAAAATGGAACACACTCTACAGAACTGCGGATAAGCAGCACCTGGTGGACAATAGTGATAGCTTATCAGAATGAACAAGCATACCATACTAATCAATGCATATCTCCTCCCCACTTTGCAAGACGCCCCCATTTAAAATGGAAATTCAGTGCCAGCTAATCAGAACTTTTCTTCGCTTGCTACTGCCTTCACCCTATATGAACTTCCTCTTTCCTCTCCTTTGGCAGAACTCCCTTCTTATTTCTGAATGGGATGCTGCATAATTCATGAATCTGTCAATAAAGCTGTGAGAGCCTAAATGGCACGAAAAGTTTTTAACAGTGTTCTCTGATGTCTGTCTCTATATCAATCTACATTTATATCTTTATCTGTATCTATCTCTACTCTATCTCTTTCTTCTTATCAATATCCATTTCTATCTCTACATCTCCTTATCTATATTCATATCTATATCTATTTCTATTCTTGAATATATACCATATGCCAAGCACAGCACAAAAGAATTAAACACTATTTTGATGAATGCTTTACGGACAAGCAAAATATAAATGAAAACATAGTTTGCAAGAAGTAATGACTAGAAACTGTCTATTTTATACACTATTTCTATTTATTACAAAGCAAGTCTTGATTGTTTTTCAAAAATGCATCCCTTCTTTTTTTGTTCAACTGTGATCTAGGTAATTTTAATTTCCTTGCTCTTCTTATTCTAAATATGAAGCTTTATTCATTGTCCCTGTGTATGAAACTGGAGCACATAAACTGAGTTATCTGTTACTCTTAATATTACAGAGTTAAGAGATCCGCTTCTTGGTATTTCTAACAAAATAGCCAAAATATCCTGATATTTCTGTTTGTGAAGATTCAAAAGCAATGAAGCAAGCTATTTCCCTTGAATGCTATTATCCATGACAAAGGAGCTAACTGCTTAATTCCAGGGGTCTGTTATTATTTGTAAACTGGCTCTTAAATAAGGATATTTACAGATGACTTCTGCTCCAGATGGTACCATTTAACTGCCTGTGTTACTCATGAGTGGTTTTCTGCTTTAGCTTTAAACAAATACTTAACACAGCAATTCTGTTATCAAGACTTCTTTCTTAAAATTGGAACAAAATCCTGAAGTGCTGCATGAAGTGGCAGCACAAGCAATTTCCTCTAGCTTTGGACACATGAGTTAGAAATAAATGGAGCATGAAGGTATTGGTGGGGATAAAAAGAACTGTAGGCAAGTGGAAGGAGCAAAGAATTCTGGACTTAGTCTGTAAGACCTGAGTTCAAATCCTTGCTATGCTACTTATAAGCCTGTGACCTTGGTAGGTTCAAGTAGGCATGAAGTGATCCAATGCCTAGCATTTTGGAAGGCTAAATAAGATAATATTTTCCAAAACTTTTTCTGATGGATATTAATATACATTACCAGGGAAAAAAGGTCTATGGTTGCATTAATTTGAGAAATAACGAATTAAACCAGAAAATATGTTTCATCCATGGAAAACTTCTTAGCCTTTAAAATGCTAATATATTTTGTGAATATCCTGGGAGATAAATGTTTCACTGTTTGTACTCCAAACTTATTTGACCCCCTAACCAGCACTCACGTTGTGAAGATAATTCATGGAATACACTTGGGAAACTCTGCCATAATCTTTAAAGTGCTATCCAAAGGTACAGTGTTAAAAATACAGATGTAACATTAGACAGCAATCTGGGACCTGCTTTTACTAGTTTATGATCAGAAGTTTTTTTCCTATCTGATTGTCAAAATCAACTCATTAGTTTCCCGGACCATGCACCCAAAAAAAAAAAAATCAACTCATTATATAAAACATTTTAAAATAAACTAGTTAGCAATTATGATATTTTGTACACTGTTCATTCAAAAATAAGCAAATAAAAAGCACAACAAAATAAAGCAAAACATATTTGTTCCTTCGTTCAGAGAATAGTAGCTGTAGTTCTTAGCTTTGTATTTAAAATGTAATCAGATATTATTTTGCCTCATCATGGAATTTTCATTGTAGAATTTTATGAGGATAGCTGAAGCTAACACCCTTTGAAAATGTTAATGTTATTCTTGCATTCCTTTTTTTTTCGCATGGGCAGCCTTTGGGAATCGAACCCGGGTCTCCGACATGGAAAACAAGAATTCTGCCACTGAGCCACCGTTGCACCACCCTGCATTCCTTTTAAAAACATCTACAAAATATTAGATTATTAGAGAAGCATCTCAAGTACTGGATAAATCTTGGATTCAGATCCTCAAAGCTGCTTACTTGCTATATGAGCTCTATAATTTATATACCCTATTAGACTCAGTTTTCTTATTTGTGAAGTGGGGATAGTCAGACCTACCTTCCGAAATAGTTGTGAAGCATAAAGAAGAAAATCATTAGATGGAAACTACTGACATGCATCAGTTACTTTTAAGGTTTTTCCTTAATCGTGAAATATAACATATATATTAAAAAGCAATAACTTTCCATGTACATTTTAACAAATAGTTATAGAACAAATTTTACAGTTTGGCATAGGTTACAGTTCCATAATTTTTTTTGTTTTTTCTTCTATCTGTTCCAAGCACTGGACATCAACAGAAATATCACTATAAGTATTCAGCATCATACTCATTTGTTAAATCCTATGTTCTCTGTTATACTCTTACTTCTCTTTAAATAACATATATACATAAAAGCAATAAATTTCAAAGTACATTGCAACAATTAGTCATAGAACAGATTTCAGAGTTTGGTATGGGGTACAATTCCACAATTTTAGGTTTTTGTTTCTAGCTGCTCTAAGATACTAGAGGCTAAAAGAAATATCAGCATAATGATTTAACACTTGTACTCATTTGTTAAATCTGACCTTCTCTGTATAACTCCATCATCACCTTTGATATTTCTCCCATTCTTTAGGAGTATTTAAGCTCTGCCCATTCAAACATTTTCATGTTGGAAGGGGCTGTTGATATTATGGGATAGAGAGATAGAACTAGTTGATGTTCTGGAAAGGTTAGCCCCTCTGCAGTAGTTATCTGGTCCAGGAACCCATCTGGAGGTGGTAAGTTTTGGAAAGTTATCCTATTGCATGAAACCTTTGTAGAATCTTATATAATGCCCTAGGTATTTTTTAGGATTGGCAGGGATGGTTTTGGTTGGTGTTTGGCAAGCTATGATAGGTAGAAATGGCTAATTGAAGCATGCATATGTGACTTCCAGTAGCCTCTCGAATCTATTTGCACTCTCTCAGCCACTGATGCCTTATTTGTTACACTTCTTTCCACCCTTTTTGTCAGGATGGCATTCTTGATCTCATGGTGCCAGGCCCAGGCTCATCCCTGGAAGTCATCTCTCATGCTGCCAGGGATACTTTCATCCCTGGATGTCATGTCTCATTTGTGTGTGTGGGGTGAGCAATGATTTCACTTGCAGAGTTGAGCTTAGAGAGAGAGAGAGGCCACATCTGAGGACCTAAAGAGGTTCTCTGGAGGTAACTCTTAGGCATACCTATAGGGAGGCTAAGCTACTCCACTTCATATATATGCTTCACAAGAACAAGCCTTAAGATCCTGGGCTTGGCCTATTGATTTGGGTGTACTAATGTTTGACACAGTATCTGGGGTTTCCCCAGTGGTAAAGTTTAATAATTTCATAATTTCTCTCACATCCCTCAAGGGACTTTGCCAATACTTTTAAATTATTTGCTTAATATACTCTGGGATGTATCCAGGCATTATATTAATTTATACAGTATTGAAGGTCCTCATTCTTATTCCGGGTTCCCCCAGGCAGGTTGAGTTAGATTATGTGCTACAGAAAATTTAGATTCTGGACATACTAAAACTTTCTTCCTTTGGTCTCAAAGAGTAGGTGAAGTTCTAAAATACAGGCAATGTCTTCCTTACCCCTGTATTCTGAATTACTTTAATCCCAACCCATTGACTTCATTCTTACCTCTAAAAAACAAGTTATACCTATATAAAACAGCCCCTCAAAATCCAGAAATAAAAACTGCCACTCCAGACTAAATGTGCCTGCTATAAGAGTTTACATTCTAGACCCCAGTTTTCTTATAAGTATTTTCTAAATGGGATCATACAATATTTGTTCTACTGTTTCTGGCTTATTTTGTCTCACTAAATGTCCTGCAGGTTCATTCACATCACTGTATGCCTCACAATTTCATTCCTTCTTGTAGCAGCACCGTGTTCGATCTTATGTTTACACCATCGTTCACCAATCTTCTCCATCAGGGTATCTTTCAGCCACCTCCATTTACTAGGCCTCACATATAATGTAAAGTCAGCAGTTCATCAACACTCTCAAATTTAGGTAATTTTATTGTTCCCGAGAGAGAAGCCAATAAACACACCCTCACCAAATAGGAAATCCAAACCTCCCCCTAACTCTTGTTCCTCCCTCCATTATGTTCCCCTGGTATTGCTGTGGAACTGTTGATGCTTTCTTGTTAAACATAGCCCACAGCATGCAATAACATTTTTCCCACTAGACCCCCAAATTATCCACTCTTTATACAAGATTCATACCTTTGCAGTAGTTCATGCTAGAACTTATTTATATCTGTAGTGTTAATTGGTGAGACACATGAGTCTATACAACCGCTTTTGATCATGTTCATCTTAAATATGATAATATTACTTATAGACCTACTAGCGTACTGCCTTTACTTCTATCTATTCCACAATGAAATTCAACCTCATTAGCAAACTGTTCACCCATCTGAAGCTTTTGTGTATCTCTAGGTCCCCAGTATTCTGTATTATAAGCCTCTGATTTTTCCTTTACCATGGTCATGATTATAGAGAGCCATATATTTGCCTATTTAAATGAAGATGTACTTAAGACTGGAAATTAGGATATGACCACAAATTCCCAGCTTTTAAAAATTAGAAACAGGTTTAAGTGAATAGCTCTAATATAAATAATGACTATGAACTTGAATTTCAATTCAGTAAAAAAAAAAAAACTAATCTATGCAGCATATCTGCATTTATCAGAATCTTTCCTAACATTTCTTTCACATTTCTTCATGACCTTTTGCTTGCTCATTGCTACTTAGCTCTTCTACTGGTACTTGTGTTTTTGAAATTTTGAATGATCTGATTGCCTCTTTTTGTTTTATCAATGTATGGTCTCAAGAATATCTCCAAATATATTGATTATTCTCATTTTTAAATTATTTGTGCATCTTGAAATAATACTTTATTTCACTTTTAGTGCCTACTTGATCAGTCTGGTCAATTTTGGCATTATTAAAATCATTGTGAGCATTGATTTAGATAATCGGAGGGAAAGAGAGGGGGCTTTCTGATCATCATTTTTTTTTTTTTTTACATGGGCAGGCACCGGGAATTGAACCCAGGTCCTCAGGCATGGCAGGCAAGCATTCTTACCTACTGAGGCCACCGTGGCCCACCCTGATCATCATATTTTAAGAGGGGCAAGGAGATTGTCTACTGGGTTCTAGTTTTTGTCTATTAGTGAATGAAAGTCACCTAGAGTAAAATACAAGCGTCCGTTCTGGTCACCTCAGCAGTGATGCCAGATTGCCAGATTTCTCTCTTTGTAGAAACCTGTCCTAAGGCTTTTCTGGAGACTAAAAGAAAGTGTGTGCGGCCGGGGGTGGGGGGAGGAGGGGTGGAGGAAAAGAGAAGGAAGGGAGGAAGAAAGATAGGAAGGAAGAAGAGAAAAGTCCTGGACAAACAGGTCTTCTGAGAATGAGGAGCAGCCCCTTAATTAATTTACACAAATTACCTCCTATTCCTGCCTCTTAGTCTAGATTATTCTGAGTACCTGATGGGATTACACATTTCAGAGCAAGTCCCTTGTTTACCTATATTATATTAAAGGTTACTCAGATCTGTGAAAATTTCTGTTTTAAACTGCTTGGTATATTAAAAACCCTCTAACTTTCTAGTCAGTATTACTATGAATTTATCCTAAATTTCTCATTTCTTCTTTCTCCCCATTGGGATCTTCTGGAGGAAAAGGAGCAGTAAAGCTTGGGTTAGTCACCCAGCCTGAACTGGAAAACCTTCAAATGACTTTTAAGTCTTCCTAGTATCATCTTTTAATGTCTTTAAAATCCATAGATGGTTATAAAGAGAACTTTTCTTTTCTACTTCTTAAACATTTAACTATATTCACTAGGAACTTATTTCTCAGTTTTTGGCTTGGTTTAATTCCTCAACAGAAGAAATTTTTCTTTAAAGTTTAATATGCATGTATTCATTCATCTAGTCAGTTACTCATCAGACTTTTGTTGGGCACCTCTTAGATACTAGGTGATGAAAGAGCACAGACACAGCTAGGCTAGTACAGAACTGTATTCTCTTTTGCAAACCCAGCAGATTTTGTTTCCCACAAAGAATGGCTCTGGCTTCACCTTTCTGCTTATTTAAATTAGAATAGCCTATGCTTAAGTTTTATTTAAAAAATTGTTTAATGCTTGTAAGACAAAATACTTCATTTTAACTTGACAACAGAAAAGAGTATTTAAGATCAAATGTAAAACTTCAAATTCAACAGAAAATTAAGCCAATGTTTTAATTTCATCGTCAATACTATTTATGTTCTAGAGCCCTTCTAATAAAATTGTTGCCATCATGCAGGATACATCTGATGGTGTCAACTGCAAGGGGATATTTAAAAATTAAATGATCTCAGTTGATTTTTTTTGGTCTCCCGAGATATCTAGAGCTAATTATACATTTTGTCTATATAGAAGAAAGAACTTCCTAATATTAAAATGGAATAAGTTTCCAAGATAATTTATGAAATTTTACTTTTCTGCAGAACTTATGGAATAATCTATGTTCTCATAAGTCTATGGTAATTTAAATGTGGTTCTCCTTAAAGGCCAGACACTGGGTAAAGTAACATCATAAGGTGTCTTTTAGTCGTATGACTTGTGGGCAGCTCAGCCTAGTCATCTCTGGTAAGTGAAGCATTTTTTAAATGCTAAAATACACATGAAACCAAATTGTTCATTGCAATATAATATGTATGTGAAGAGATGGCTTGTTGATCCTGGAGGCTGGTACTTTTCAAACTGGGACATGTGTAGCCCCAAGGGTGAAGAGTATTGTGCTGGGATATATGCGAAGCTGTAAGATATACATGGCCCATTTTCTTGCCATGATATTCATCCTAAATACTTGAAGAAAAAATTCTGTAATTTTATTATAATAAATATGGATATATTATAGAGTAGAAAATGCAAATTATTGAATTAATTTTGAAAAGACAAAGCACAAGTCTTCAAAATACTTTTAGACCATTGTGGACTGTTCTTCTAGCGCCTCTCCGGGAACATCCATTCAGTCTCCTTGGCCCTGCTCTGGTGGAAATGGGCTCAGGGCTCTTCTGTGGGGGAAAAACATATGGCCTAGAATACTGGTTTCACTACATATATCATAATCACAGCTGAGCAGCAAGTAGTTATCACTAGTGGTTAGTCATCTAGATGTTCAATAAAAGATTGGCTTTAAAGTTAGCAAACTAAAATCTTTTAAAATTTGGTAAGGGGGGACAAACCAGCTGTACCAGTATGTAGCTGTTGGTTATTTGCTTTGACAGATTGAACGCTAACATTTGATTGAAAAGTTAAATGTCAAAATGTGTCAAGCATGCAAAATTGTTCTTAGCAACATTATCAGAGTATGCTATCTCTAGTAGACGGCTTTTGTTTATCAGCCTAGCAGCCTTGGCCCCTCTTCTCCCTTCTGATCATGCCCAGTCCAGATTCCTTTTTTGTGAACTTCCATTATCATCTCAAGTCTCTTAAAGCTGAAATTCTAAATGATACTAAAATACTCTGGAAATCACGGGGAAGTTTGAGATAAAGTACATGAATATTCAAATTACTCAAATGATAGCTTTATTTTTAGATAATTCTCAATTATGGATGCTTCTCAATTTTCTATCTTCACCTAGATATACAGAGCTGTGAATTCAGGCCATGTTCCGTTCCCCCCCCACCCCCCCATTTCTAAACATCTATCTTAGAGATCTCTGTGAGAGGAGAAATCTATAAATATCACTCTCCCTTGCTAGCATCACACCTTTTGTCCACCAAGTACACTTAGTGTTTAAGTCAAGAGCCAGGGCCAGGGCCAGAACTCTGAGGGGAGAATGGATGCTTTATTTTTCTTGCTTGTACTTTTTCTCCTTCCTTTCCTCTTCAGTAAACTATCAGGGGATTCTCTTTCCTTTCCTCCCATTCCTGTGGTGGACACTGGACCAGAGGAATCCATACCAGTCCTGATATTTCTAGCCATTTGCCGGTAATAATAACATAGACATGCATAATTTTTGTATATGTACTACCTCAGTTCATTTTCGCATGCAGCCCTGCACTTATGGGGCTCAGTAAAAATAATTCCATGATTGAATTCTGGCATAATTGATTTAAGTTCATGAATCAAGATCGTATGAAAGATACGTCTATAGCCAATTGATTTTTTTTTTTTTTTTGCATGGATAGGCACCGAACCTGGGTCTCCGGCTGGCACGTGAGAACTCTGCCTGCCGAGCCACCGTGGCTCGCCCCCCACAATTGATTTTTCACAAATGTGCCAAAACCATTCAATGGGAAAAGAATAATTTCTTCAACAAATGGTGCTGGAACAACTGGATATACATATGCAAAATAATAAATTTGAATCCCTGTCTCATACGTTGGCAAATTTCAACTCAAAATGGTTAAAAACCTAAATATAAGAGCTGAAACGATCAAAATCCTAGAAGAAAAACATAGGATAAATCTTCATGATCCTGGTTTGGCAATGGAGTTTTAGATATGACACCAAAGCACAAGAAAAATAGGTAACTTTGACTTCATCAAAATAAAAAAACTTTTGTGTATCAAAGGATATTATTAAAAAGTAAAAAGACAAATTACAGAATGGGAGAAAATTATGAACCATACACCTAATAAGGATCTAATATCTATATATATCTGATAAATATTCTAGTATTTAGAATATATAAAGAATACTTCCAACTCAATAACAAAAAGACAAACATTGAAATTAAAAAATGGGCAAATACTTGAATAGAAATGTCTCTAAAGAAGATATACAAATGACCAACAAGCAATGAAAATATGCTTAACAGCATCAGTCTTTAGAGAAATGGTAATCAAAATACAGTGAGATACCACTTCACATCATTAGGATGGGTATAATTATTTTTTTTTTAAGAAAATAACAAGTAGTCATGTAGTGGCAAGGATTTTGAGAAATTGGCTCCTTCATACATTGCTTGTGGTGATGAAAAATGGTTCAGAACCACAGTGGAAAGCTGTTTGGTAGTTCCTTAATGCATTAAACAGAGAATGTTGCCATATGACCCAGCAATCCCATTCTTAGGTATTCAACCAGGGGAACTGAAAACCCATGTTCACAGAAATACTTGCACACTAATTTTCACAGTAACACTAAACATTTGTTTCCACTATTACTGGTGGAAATAACCCAGATATCTGTTAAGGTATAAATGGATAAACAAATTGTGGTATATACCTGTCAAAGTATAAATGAATGAACAAACGGTGGTACATACATACAATGGAATACTATCTGACCATAAAAAGGGAATGAAATACTGATATGTGCTGCAATGTGGATAAACCTAAAAAACATTACGCTAAGTGAAAGAGATCAGATACAAAACGTCACATGCTGTATGATTCCATTTATATGAAATAGCCAGGAAAGTAATTCCATAGACAGAAAACAGATTGATGATTGCTAGGGATAAGAAAGAGGGGCAGAAGAGGAGTAACTGCTTAACAGGTATGGGATTTTATTTTGGGGTAATGAAAATGTTTTGGCACTCAATACAGTTGATGGTTGCATACTGAATATGACTAAATTGTTCACTTTAAAAGGGTTAATTTTATGTTATAGGAATTTCACTCAATAAAAAAGAAACTGTAAAAGCAAACATCAGATAATAAAAATAATAATTCAAACTTTATATTTGGAAGGTAATTTATAGGTCTAGCCTCAATACTTTTGGATTCCTTCTATAATCCCCTACTTAAGTTCATTAAGCTTCTTTTTGGACACTTTCAGTACAAGTGTCTCCTTGGACATTTTTCAGTGAAAATTCATTATCCAAAATACCCACTGCATTGGCAAAGTTTACTCTGTTAAAAAGTCCTTTCTTACCTTGTGTCTGATGCCCCTTTTATCTACCTCTTTGATAACAAAAACATACGAATAAAACATTTATTTAAGTATAAATAATAGGGGGAACAAATGTTAAAATAAATGTAGTAGATTGAAATGCTAGTGATCAATGAAAGGGAGGGGTAAAAGATATGGTATATATGAATTTTTTTGTTTTCTTTTTCTCTTTTTCTGAATTGATACAAATGTTCTAAGAAGTGATCATGATGATGAATATACAACTATGTGCTGATATTGTGAATTGCTGATTATATATGTAGAATGGAATGATCATATGGTAAAAATGTTTGTGTTTGTTATGTTTTAAAAAAAATTTTAATTAATAAAAAAAGCAAAAAAAAAGTCCTTTCTTCAAATTGACAGAATATTTGTATCCACTGGTTCTGGTGATGCTTACGTTTTGCATCCACTGGTTCTGGTGATGCTTTGTTAAATCAAATACTAAAATTGTATCTGTCTATATGGTACAGCTTCCAGTATTTGAAGAAATCATATCTTCATTAGTCTAGACGTCTTCTGCAGTTGGCTTATACCTACTTTGCAACTGCCAATTGTAAATTTGTGGGATGTTTGCAAGCTCATTGTTAAATTAGCCTTATTAAAAATGAAATTATAGGGCGGGCAATGATGGCTCAGTGGCAGAGTTCTCGCCTGCTATGCAGGAGACCTGGGTTCGATTCCCAATGTCTTCCCATGCAAAAAAAAAGTTATATAAATGTGTAATTAAACAAGTTATGTGAGAAACAAAAGTAATAGATAGTCACTAATCATCACTTCCAGATTATTTTATTGCATTTTGCTGTTAGCTCTGATCTTACAGTTATTTATATTCATTTTATCTGTATGTTGGTAGGACTATATATTGTTGTGCTGCTGCATATCTTATCCCAACCCTGCATTCAGTGATATCATGTTGGTAGCTTGAAATCAGCCATGATAGGAGAAATTATACCATGGATATTAGCAAATGCTCCCCTCAGGGCTCTTCTCTGCCTCCTTTCCTGGAGAGCTGATTGTTAGACCAGCACACCACTGCAATGATCTCTTATCTGGGTTGAGAATTCCATGTAGTTCCTTTTATCATCTTATAGCCATTCAAAATTCATTTCTGTTACTCATATTATCTTATGAGTAACTCCTCTCATGATCTCCTTTCTAGATGCCCATTCATTTCTGCCAGTACCTGGAACCTAACAGAATTCTCAATGCCTAATAGACAAATTCCTACTAATATTAGAATATTATGATTTTTATATAGCCTAAAATAACTCAATGTTTATTTTAAATAGTTTTCAGGTATTGGGTATCCTAAGAAAAAGCCAAAAATATGATAATAGGCTGACCTGTTTAACACCGAGGGTTTTTGTGATGTTCCAATGACTTGAAAATGAAAGCAACAGAAAGACTGTATAGTGTGTTATAGATGTGTAAACAATTATTAGATTTTATTCCTAGCAGTTGTGTTCAGGTCACAGAAAGTTATAGTCCCATTATTTCTTTTTCAATGGTCAGAACAATGTGGACTATTGCTTTTAGGTCTCAATGCCTCATTTTAATAACAATATAGATAAATTAAGTTCAAAGATGGATGCTTAGAATGGTAAATTGCTTGATTTTTATGTTATTACTCTATCACAGTGTTAGCTTTCTAACAGTGTTTTGATTAAACTAATACTAAAATTTGTTTGCATTCCCAGGTGGCTCACTAAAATAAGTATAGATTATTTGAAAATTGGACAATACATACATTGATAACTAAGAATGGATTCTATAATAACCGCACTTTCTACCAATATTTTTATTTAGATATTATAGTTAAAATATTTATACAATTAGTGTAATTTTCATCTTCTTATTCATAAGGTAATCCTCCATATTTTCTGGGAAAAGAAAGAAAACAATATGAAGACCCAGACCTTTTGTAGCAGAAAAAGAAATATCAAAGCTTATTTATAAATGCTATCATATTTAATTAGTACGACCAGAAACAAATATGATAAAACAGTACCAACAGAAAAGATTGTGCGATATGTAACAGCCTAGAAGAATTTCTCACAAAAGCTAGAGAGACATGGAACCAATGGGAGAAATGAAATGTCAAGGAAAGAACAACAATTATTGAGGGATGGGGGATGATGCCATAAAGGTAGGTTTGGCTGAGTGGTGATAATATCATATGTACTGTTAAAGATGGAAAACATATTGCAGGCAGCAGGAAGCACTGAAGATATTTTTAGCAACTGAATGACCTGAACATAATTATGTTTTATAAGGTAATATTGGTGTTCCTGTGGATTGTATTAGAGAAGGTCAAGACTAAGAACTTGAATACTTGGCTAGTAATGAGTATATTAAGATGTGATAACAAGGCCAAATCTTATGAGATTCTTTATGCGGAGTGGTAGTGGAAGCTGAAAGATACTGCAGAGTTGGCAATCCGTAAAATGCTGGTAGCTAAAGCTATATACCAATCAGAAAAAAAGAAACAAAGAAAATAAAAAAACCAACCAAATGACATCACCAAGGGAATAAGTTTATAGAGAATGTAAGTTACCAACGAAAGAGTCTTGGAAGAAGGGAAAAATTTTTCAGAAGAGAAAAGAAGGAAGAAGTAGTGGAAGAAGAGGAGAAAGAGGAACAGAAAGTTGAGTCTCTGCAATGTCAGAAGAGAAGTAAGATAGGATATTTTGCTTGAGCAGTGTTATGAATCAGCTTCTTCACAAATGTCATCATATTAATTTAAGCTAACACCGCAAATAAATGTTCTTTAAATTTACTTTAAAAGCCCGTTTATTATTTCTGTAAATAGAAAAAAAAAACATAACTAGAATGTAACTATAAGAAAACTAAAAGACTACCGATATTAAATAAGAGAATACTATCTAGCTCTGAAAATTGGCTTTTATACAATCAGTGGTTCTTGCACCATACTTTGGGAAAGCAGGATTAGGAGAAGCCACCCTTGATATATACTAAAAAGTTATGGAGTTGATTTGATTTGGGGAGAAATAATTAGATAGAAGGGGCAACTGATAGTTTGTAAGCAGACTGGCTCTAATGGCTTATCTGTGAGGCAAACCGTTGATACTGGAATCTGTGTCTTTGCAATAAGGACTTAGTGCCTTCTGCTGCCTAAGCGTGGATCTTGGGCACTTGAATCAGAGGATCTGAGAAATGATCATTTTTTTCTTTTCAAGCTCGTTGCAAGGATTTTGCATCCCATATAGTTGTAGCTCTGATAACATAGTTTTATACCACCATTGGGATATTTGCGTTCTTGAAATGTTTCTTGCTCTGAACAAAAAATGAAAGTACATTCCAATAGAAGACTAAATATGCAAATCTATAGTTTGAAGCAATACTTCTAGATGTGACACAACTGGGCTGAGCGCAATTGGATTTTATTTAATGTTCAAGGATGCAATTAGAATAAAATAAAATTTTCTCAAATTACCTTTTTCTCTCTTTTTAAATACAAGTTGCTTTCTGTGGGAAAATAAGCTCCTATTGTGGGTATTTGTAAAGTTGAAGGACAGGATCTTTTATGGCAAAAGGATGTGTTAGAATGTACATGTCCTTTCAAATGTTAACTTATTTAAAATGGTTTGCAAAGAAATTGTCTTCATACAATGAAAACCTCTCAGGAAGTCCAACTGCTTATTTGTTTGTTCTTTCAAGTGAAACAAATCATCATTAAAAAGGTTCATCTTCAAATTAAGACCTTTTAGAAGCTTAGAGGGACTTGCTCACAAAAGTTCAAATCTCTTAGAAAATGCTCATTGCTGTTGCAGAGAAAAAGAAAAATAGCTGCTGATGAGATTCAAATCATTCTCTATTTTCTCTTTCATTAATTTTAAACATAATTCATAAGCCATTATGCTCTAGAAATAAAAGAATTATTCCTTATTGTAGCCCTCCATTTTTCATCATTATACATATACAATGTCCAATTTCACCCCACTCATTCAAAATGGCGCTTAAAGCAGGCAAAAAAGATTAACTCCAATACTTACATTTGGGTTTAATTCATAGCTTTACAAAGAGTTTTACTAGTCTAAATATATATTTACACAATAGAATATGATGAGTCATTTCTAAAATATAAACATACTAGTTTTAAAAATTGCTTAAATATGTATTTCTGCAAAAGCTTTTCTCACGATATAACTATGACGTTCATAGCAATAACTCCCTAATATTAAAACACATCACTTCTCAGCATATTACAAATAATAAAAAAAAGAGCAAGCATAGGATAGAGATACCTCTCAAAGTAATCAAACTATTTTAATCCTTCATCTTTCTTAATGGTGGACAGCCAAGTGGCACTGCCCTTCATTTCAAATAGAATAGCCTTCAAACTATTCTGACTCAGCTTTTATTTATGTTAATGGCTTGCTGTTTAGAACCTCTAATAATCAAACACCTGGGAAGATGCTTCAGAGAGTAATAGTGTTCCCTTTCTATAAAAAGAAATACGACTCGCCGCATTGGCTTTTGTTCTTGGCTAGACACTGCATCATCAGTCTCTCTTTGCTTTAAAAGGTCTGCTTCACATTAAAAAACACTCCAAATCTTATTTTCTGTTGCTAGTGAGAGTGATGATGAGTACCATTTGTGGGCCAGTGTTAATGCTGTCATATGTCTGAGGTTGGTATCTCTGCCCTGACATGCCACTGCCATTTCTGATATCAGTCCAAAACGAAGCACAAATGAAATAGGATTGCAGTGTCCATAGATATGGGCATAGAAAAAAGGAAGCAAAGTAATAGGACTCATCTGGTCTTCAATCTCTCTGTTAATGAAACTTATTTCTACGCTAGGGCAGCCTCCACTAAACTTTGTTCCAAACAAACCATTTTGTAAATGTTGCATGCTATATCTCTGTCTTGAATGTGCTCTGAGATGTTCTGTGATAAGCAATTAACCCATTTGACCTTGAAGTAACCACCAACACCCATCCCCCACGCATACTTTTTATAAACTAACATCTGATCTAAGATGTTTTTTTCTGGGTAACAGACTTTGAGATGCAGAACTGAGTGGCAGAAGTTTACTGGAGAAGATTCTTTACACCAATAGCTGTGAGGCAGCCAAAGAAATAAGACTGAGCTGAAGAAGTTGAACTGAGATGCAATCACAACAAAGACTTCAGCTAATATGAAAAGCAGTGGAGCTGAGATGTCCCTTCAGAAGTGTCCTATAGAATCAAAGGAGGATCTACTAATGCCTATGTTAAGAAATTGAGGATTCAGTGTTTAGTATTCTAAAACCATCATAAGAGGATCTGATCCCAGATATCAAATTTGGGATGAACTGTATCAGAAAATATTTTCACAGAAATAGTTATGTTGGTACTTCTAGGACCTCAAGCGGCTGACTCCATATCAGGAGGGAAGTGGATTTTTAACAATTTTGAAAAACTTTTAATAAGGATATGGCCAGATATACTGTATAGACATCACCTCAATTAATCCAATGTCCAGTATGTCTTCATTTTATATATTAGCTAGATCCTACTTCAGATCAAGTAAATTGCCAAAGTTCACACAATTAGTATGGTTGCGTTCAAACCTCTGTTTGCCTGCTCAACTATTACACCTTACTGTTTCTTATAGGTGTTAGGGAGAGCATTTAAATGGGAGGCAGATGCAAAATCTAAAATTGATGTTTTTATGAAGTTAGATTCAACAATAAAGCCAAGGGGTCAAGTGACACACCCTGTCCGCATCTTTGGAAAAATCCACCCTTTTAATCTCCAGGTACTTTGGTAATTAATGCTAAACACTTAAAAAAATAGCATGCTTCACAAAGATGAAGACATTTTACAAAGTTGAGAACAATAGTACCAACTAAGATGAAAGAAGTACCTAAAATATGCCAGTGTCAATTAGTTTAGACACATCATATTATAACATGAATACTATTATTCATATATATCTAAAAATAAAATTAAATACAAATTTACAACATGATACTGTTATTATTTCCATGGTCTAGGTAAAGAACTTAGGGAAGTTAAATAACTTTTGCAAGACATATAACTAATAAGCAGCAGGTCTGGAATTAAAACTGAGCAATTTTTCCTCTAAAATCTGAGTTCTGAGATACTACTCTGCATAGCTTCTCAATGATCTTTCTGAAATGTAGAACTCTCAAGAAGTGAAGTTGCTCATATGCTGGTTTGTCATGGCACTTGAGCTTCTTCTGGAGTCACTTTAATTTGTATACACATTGCTTATTCCTTTCTCCTGGTCTTTTAGTCTGCTGAAACTGATGAAATGCAATGTACCAGAAATGGGCTGACTTTTACATTGTGGATTTATTAAATTACAGGTTTATAGTTCTTAGACCATGAAATGTCCAAACCAAGGCATCAAAGAGATACTTCTTCCTGAAGACCAGCTACTGGTGATCCTCAACTCCTCTGTCACTTGGCCAGGAACATGGCAATGTCTGCTGCTCTCCCTTCTTTCCAGGGTTTCATTGCTTCTAGCTTCTGGTTTCAGTGATTTCCTCTTTGAGCTTCTGTGTCTGTGTTTGTCTCTCGACTCCTCTGGCTTTTCTCTCTTTTTAGCTTCTTTGTGTGCTTCTCTGAATTTCATCTCTTAGCTTCTCTGAGGCTTTATACTGAGTGTTCTCTCTGTCTTTTATCTTCTTACAAAGGACTCCAGTAAAAGGATTAAGACCCACCAGGAGCAAGCTTTAACTGAAATAACCTAATCAAAAG
The DNA here is from genome assembly GCF_023851605.1 of Tamandua tetradactyla. Lineage (NCBI taxonomy): Eukaryota > Metazoa > Chordata > Mammalia > Pilosa > Myrmecophagidae > Tamandua > Tamandua tetradactyla. The sequence continues at coordinate 65,055,769 of NC_135336.1, read as the reverse complement.
GTCCCACCCACACTAGGTCTACACCTACAGGAATGGATTAAAAGAACATGATCTTTTCTAGAGTACATACAGCTTCAAACCCTTACACTTGGGTTGGATGATTCTTTTGTCAAATTGTTTAAGCTGGGAACTACATTTCTTAGAAACCCTTCCCTGAACCAGGTTAGAGTTGTTCAAAAGAAGAACTTGTGTGAGGTTTGAGAGATGGAAGTGAAACTGCCGTCATTATTCTCTGCTGGTTGTCATGGTTAATTGCAGTGACAGAGAGACAGAGGTATGGCAGAGAGTATTCCCACAGCACAGAATTGGTACCTAATCAGGAAACATTCTCTGCTCCTGGTAAAGGTGAAGAACCTAACAACCTGTTCCCAGTTGTATTTCATTTTATATTTTATTTTATTATTCTTTTCTTTTTTTCCTCTCTTCTACCTTCCTTTCCCTCATTCCTTCATTCCTTTTGTTTGACTTGCTGTATTTTTGGAATTGCTATGGACCTGTGACTGCAGTTCATCCTCCTCCTTTTTGAGCAGAAGTGTCTATTGTAATTATTTTGTCCTTGTCTCATCATTTAATTTTGGTTATGTGAACTTCTACTTTTGTGAAAGTTTAAAGACCTCTAAGTCAGATGAACTTGTCTTTGATGAACCTTATCCATAGTTAGACCTTATTTATACGATGAGATCTTGCACTTTGAGCCAGGGCCTGACTGAATAAAACTTTGGGGAACTTATTTGAGGATGAGTGTATTTTGCATATGGGAAGAATATGTATTGCACCCAGGAAATAATTCCTCCAAATCCAAAAATGCACACTTCACATCCCATCAAATGGCAGAGTCTACTTAAAACCTCTTCTTGAATCTGGGCTGAACTGCTATGATCAATCATATGCAGAGGAAATGATACTGTGCTAGTTCTGGACCTAACCTTTAATAGTCCTGCTAGCTTCCACTTCCTCATTCTTGGAGCTCCGAACCACCATGGAAGATTTCTTACTGCTCTGCTGAATAAAGAAGATTGGTACCAATCAGCCCAGCATATATGTGAATGGAATCATCTTGAAGTTCCCAGCCCTAGCCGGGACTGGGCAGAATGCAGCTTCATGAGTTACCCTGATTGACAACACCTGGAACAGAAAAACAGCCTAGCCCAAGCCCAAACCCAGACAAACCACTGATGTGGGATAGATAATAAATTGTTACTGTTTATAAATGACAAATTGTTACTGCCCTGAAGTTTGGGGTGATTTGTTATGCAGTAAGTGCTAATGGAAAGGTTTGCAAATAAATTAATGAAAATAAGTAATTGATTAGAAGAAAAGCCTGTGAAAATGGAAGTGAACTAATTACCTCAGATATCTCTAGGTATGTTGAGCTTTTCTTTCCATCCTGTTCCCAGCTAGTGCCTTCTGTGACCAAAGTGGCATGGAAAGGTTCTGCAGCTTGGTGTGTGTTGAGAGGAAAGTAAGGGACAGTATCATGACCATTATTATCATTTTATTTAATAAACTATTTATTTCTACCTGATATTGAAGTTGTTAAAAAAATGAAACAGGGAAATCAAAACGAATAAAGAAAAACAAGACTTGGAAATGAAATTTTAATGCTGTGGGAGGAAAAAACTTGTAAGACAATAGCTAAAACAATTTAAAATATATAATTCACTAAGTCTTTCAAAATGTCCTTGATGAGGCTTCACATTGGCATTCAACGAATAAACTAAAAAGCATAGTACGGGGGCAAAGTGATAGGGAACGTTTTCCTCAAAATAGAAGATGAGCTGTAGTTTGGCTGAGGATTTTTACATCTGAAACTGGTTGTTTGGAGTCTTAGTACCTCAGCAGCCACAGAGGATATAAATGATACAGAGAAGAAAACAGTGAGGAGGGGAAAAGACTGTCTTTATAGATACTACTAAAAAAGCAATAATGAGGAATGATTTAACAAAATTCAAAGGTTTCAGATCATTTGAGAGCCTGAAACAGCAGATGGTAAATATAGTTCAATTCAGACAAACATAAAAAAAGATGCATAGCAATAGAGAACTGCAAAAGAAGGCTGTGGAAACACTTTTCAATAGACTAATCATCTAGCACACCAACCAAAAAGTATTTGAAAACTTCTAACTTGATCAGCTTGGTGCAAAGAAACAGTTTTCTAAGATGCAGGACAGAATGCAAAAGTGCTTTAAGTTTTCAGTCATAAATGTTGCTGGGGAAGTGGGGATGAGGAAAAAAAAAGCATACTTAGAATTGGGAAGAGGTAAAGATTCTTTATGAAGCATGAGATTCTCAGTCACAATCTCTAGGGGATTTAATTTGCTCCATGGAAATAAGGAAACATTTTGGTAGGTTTGTTGACTGATTTTAATAGGGCACATTTTAGCACCTTATGTAAGATGGTGTCTAAGAATAGCCTGGAGAACTTTTTCAAAGTGGAAATCAGTTATGTAGTCTGTAAACTACCAGTTGTTTACATTAACAGAGGGAGATCCATATACATTTATACAACTGGAACATCCCCATTTAACACAGCTATTGGTTTTCATCTGGTTTCTGTGTTTAAGTAGGTGCGTCTCATAGAACAAGCCCAAGTGGAATGAAAGGCCTTTACCTCTGCCCTATTAATAACAAAAATCTCTCTAGGCACTCTCCCCGTTTCCCTAATTTAGGCAAGAGTTGGTCCCTCTAAACTACAGCATTTTCAGCGTGTCATTCGATTGACAATCAATTTTTTTTTATTTTTTATTTTTCTCATTTACCTTCAACAAATGCTTTGGAATAAAATGAAACAAGTTCATGTTATGTTAGCTTTCTTTGGAGACAATTTTGACACTAAGAGACGTGTTAGATTTGTGTTCCTGAACTACTCTGTGACATACCATGCATTTGCGTGTGGCTTCCGGAATAAATTTTTAATATATCTTATCAGGAGCCTTTAGAACCAAGACATTGAGGGAGAAGAAATATGGAAATATGGAATATTTAAACCAGAAAAAATCTTAAATTGAGGTCTGTGGGAGTATCTCCTCACAGATATTTAAAATACAAGTTATTAAAGTGGGTTATAGATGTCTTAGGTGAATTCCCATAAAGCCCGAAGATTAAAGCTGATAGTCTCTAAACAACTCTTACAAACTGATTCTTCTTTATTTTTATTTCTTATTGGTAAGAATTTAATTGTCACTAGAATTATTTTCAAGTTAAGAAGTTAAGATTGACTTTATAAACTTCAGAATGAACTTCCCTGCTATGACTGACAATACTTCCCAAAGTGATTTAACAATAAGCATAAACTTTTAGTATACTTTGACTCGGGTGCTTTATTCCTCATCCATATGCTGAGTTGGAATATTCAAGTTAGTATACTGATATTAGCTAACATGCTTCCTATGTGCAATTTAAAACTTATTACTTAACATAGAAAGAAACACAATAAAGACTTGTTTAAAAAATATCTTAATTAATGGAAAATAGAAATAGTCAATAATAAGAAATTTAATTTTTAAGTCTTTAAATAAGATATATTTGAGATTACTAATTGAAGATTACTTACTTAATTAAAAAAATAAAATATACTTAAATTTTTTGGTGATTTCTCTTTCCTACATATGACATGTTGACATAAGAAAGTTTGCTTTTCCCACTGAGAAGAGTCTGACTGTGACTTTACTAAAGATGGGGTTCTTTCATTCAGCTTCTGTCTACTCTGCCCAGCTCAGTCCTTGAAGATACAGGCTAACAAATATTTGTAGAAGAAATACAGACGCCATAAGTTAGTACTTCCCAATGATTTCAAGCAGTGTCGTAAAATTTAAAAAACAGCCAAATAAAAATTATATTCATTGAAAATTTTATTCCATTTAGAATTTTATGTATATTCCATTTTTATGAAAATAGAGGAAGGGTCAAACAAAATCAGAAGATCCTAGGCACCTACATTTTTGAAAAGACCAAGAATCGTGAATTTGTAGAATATCAGAAATTTACATTGAGAAATAGACTTCAAATATGACAGTTCATGACATGGTATTTAGTAAATAATGGTATTTATATAGACAAACAGAAGTACTTTCATTCAATAACCTTGTAGCAGGTATTCTCAATTTGATTCTCTGATGTAGTAATAAAAAAGTTTTTTAGTAGCTTTGCACTGCCTTAGTTACCATTCCAATATTGACATAAGCTAAATATAAAATTTGTATCAGCAATGCGTTATGTTTTTGTTTTTTTTTTCACATGGGCAGGCACTGGGAATCGAACCCAGGTCTCCAGCATGGCAGGTGAGAATTCTGCCTGCTGAGCCACCATGGCCCACCCTTCATAATGTTTTGAAAAACCTGTTGAAATTTTTTTTATTTGATCCATAACCCTGGCTCCCATCCAATAATTTCCTCATTGACCACCATCCTCAGGCTCTTCTTGCTTGATGGTAGAAACAGCTGTCCAAAAAAAATTCCATCCCCAGTCTTCCGTGGTAGATTTTTTTTTTGCTTGGACATCTCACCACCCAGCTATAGACTATATTTCTCAGTCTCTCTTATCGCTAGATGTGGTCTTTTGGCGATGTTTTCAGTTATGGAATGTGAATAGAAGTGGAAGATGCTACTTCCATTTATGGGACGTGAACTATTGGGAATATGAATTTAAAAAAAAACATTTCTTTTCCCCATTAACTGAAAAGTGTATAAAACAATCCTTTCCCCATGAACTACAAGATGGTCATTTCTGGTCCCTAGCTATGGCAGATAAGAATAAGTTAGTGATGGTAGAATCACAATGCAAGGAATTTTGGTGTCTGGATTAACCTTGTAATTGAGAGCTGCCTCCTTGGACTGCTTACTGGGATCTGTTACATGAAAGAGAACTAAAGTTGTATCTTTTATACCTCTGTATTTCGGTGCATCTTTACTATAGCAGCTTAGTCCTCACCTTAACTAGTGCAGTAGACCCAGCAATGGTTTTAATTCACCCTAGTCCAGAACAAAGCCTGACTATTGCTCATTACTTCAGATTCTGGCATGGTTGATTTCAAAATGACCATGAGAGCACCGAACCTTATTCACTGATGTGTGATGTTCATTTAAGCAGTGACTACATAAAAATATAACCCAGTTTTTAGTGACCATTGGCTAGAATTTCAGGCCAGGTTGAAGTGAAAATATTCTGAATATGTGCATAGGTCCTGTGTACAAACAAAAATTACCCTGTAGGATAGTCAGAGTTCCAATTCTACATTGGACAGCTTTTCAACAATCATATTAAAAGACTAAAGCCAAAAAGAATCTTGGTGCTTCCCATGGCCTTTACTCTCTTTGATCTTAAGGTCCTAGATGATCTACAGTTTTCAGAACCCTGATCTAATTTATCATTTGGCCTATGCTTTGGGCATTTGTTCATGTTCTCTCCTGCCTGACTATAAATAAGCAAGCATGAAGTTCATTTAATAACATATGCATTCATTCAAGAGATGAGTGTTAGATGAATGAATGAATGAACAGATATTTATTGACAGTTTAGCATGTCAGGCACTATTCTGTTATCCAGAGATTCAGTGATGAATGAAAAAATCAAAGTCATAGAACTTGTATTTCAATTGGTAGAGACAGAAAATATGAAAGTACACAAACAAGGAAAATTCTGACATTGATAAATACTATGAAGGTAAAAATAGGGTGAAATAATAGGGAGTGACTCAGGGAAACAAAGAATTTTTTGGATAGGGCTCTCCCCAGATTTCTCTCTGAAAAGTTCATATGAAGCTGAGACCTGGAAGATAAATTGAAGACTGGAATTGGAGAGCGGTGAGAAGAACGTTCTAAGCAGAGAGAACAGTAGATACCAAGTTTTGGTGGTTTTTACATTCATTTTTGGATGTCATGTATATGCTATTTGCCTAATGATCTTTTTTTTTTAAATCAAGGAAATTAATACTTCTTTGAAGAACCTAAATTAAAATATGCAGATCTTTATCTTCATTTGGCTAAATGTTATGTACAATGTGAATGAGGTATGTAAATTCTATAACTGCTAGCAAAGGATTGTAATCTAAAATGTATTCAAATAAAGAATTTGTTCTGCATGCTATTTTATTCTAAATTTTATTTTTAACATAAAATGCAGGTGCTAAGTATACTTTTATGTGGTTTTGCTGGTAATTAGGACGTAAAGCCATTAATAAAATCTCATTAATTATTGTGACAATTTTTAAGCAAGTATATAATAAAGGGCAGTAATGATTGAATAATAAAAAAGTTGAAAAGGTCTGATGTTGAGGTAAATAACTTAATAGTCATAAATATCTTAAATAACATAGCAAGTAACTTAGGAAAAGGTAGAAAATCTTAAACCCTCCTTGAGCATTTATAAAAAAAATACTGGAAATACAGAAACTGTTTTCCTGTAAAAATCTCCAAAAATCTGAACCTTAGCACTTCTGGGCATAAACCTATTAAAAATATCACAGGAAATGTAATCAGTATCTTGTTGAAACTAGTAAGGACAATTTCACTGTTGAGTAGAGTATCTGTGACCTGGAAAACAATTTAAGGATTAAAAAAAAAATGACTCTCAACAGTTCTTTTAATAAGTTCAGGTAAATTGGAAATCAAGTATGCAATATGGGCTCTTCAATTTACCTCTATATCCTGTCTGTAATGCATGAAAAAATCAAATGATATTTGCAATAACACAACATGAGCCAGTCTATGAAATTTAATGTCCCAAGGAAGATTCAGCATGCCCGAACAGGGATACAATGAAGAAAAAGTTACTATAATTATGAAACTTATGAACATTAAGTTATTTATGTTGCAAATATTTGCTGCATCTTTTTGTAGAGCTTTAAATAAGCAATCTAAGAAATGCTTTTCTGGGAAATGACTGAGATAACCAGATATAAGAAATTTAAATGAATTATTTGACAACCACTGTATAGAAACATCAGATTCAATTCTACTTTTGAAATTGCCTCTATATTGTAAGCAGTTAAAACAGTTTCAAATGATCAACATCTATTTCCAAAAGTATAATTATGGATGATATGCACAGTTACGAATAATCATGGACTTCCAGGAATCAATCGAAGGAGAAGAATTCAGACAAATAGGCACCTTTTAATAAGTCAAGTTCCAGCTGTGAACTTTAAGGCAATCATAAGAGATAAACATAAAGAGGCCAGGCATAATACAAAATAAATAAGTCCAATAAAACTGGAAATTTGCAAGATTCTAAATCTTTAAGAATCCACAGGGTGTTCACAAGTGCATTTAGAGGGCAGGACTTTCAGAGCTAGCAAAATCTGACTCTTTATCCTTCTGTAATTTAGTATTTCCTCTTATAAGAATTCTAAATAGAGTGTAGCTAGAATAGCTGAATTAATCTAAACTTCTTTTCCATCAAAAGTTCATTACAAGTGCCCTTGGCTCTGTGCTCATCTCCTTCATCCTTGTACATCTCTCCTGCATGACTTCAAAGGGAACTCTCCACACAGGAGATAGGAAAGGAAGGCAAGGGGATGAGAACAGGGCCACCTCTGTTAAAAGAGAAGCTTAATTAAGTACATATTTGAAGAGTGCCTTTGACATGAAAAAGCAGTAAGAAAGCTCAGCACTGTTAACACTGAAGGAGAAGTGCTTGGTCCTGGGAGCAAAGCCTTACAGAGATTAAGGGAAAATTTTATACTCTCCTCCTCCAGGCAAACATTTTTCAGTGGGTTCTTCATTGATCTGTCTTCCTAAGAGAGTCTGTAAATCTAACATCTGCATATCAATTCGTGGATGGTTTGGAAGAAGCAGGAGCAAAGAGTAAAAGGTACATGGTCCTTAAATCTGAATAAAACTAAAATATGCCTACTTTTATATATGAACTCACTTCTTTGCTAAAGGACTTATATGTAAAGCTTGGAGAAAAACAGTTTTTCTGTGTAATGAGAGGATCTTTATTTTCATTTGTTAATTAGAAATTTAATAGGGAAGTTTTATTATTAAAACGACCAATAAAGTGAAAAGCAGAAATTTCAGGTAAGGCACCATGATTCCACAAATATAAAATTCCAAAGGTAGAAGCCAGACCAAAATGGAAACCATCAAAGAAAAATAATTGATTAGAGCTCTAATACCCTCAGAGGGTAAAGGATTGAGAAAGAGAATAAAGGAGAGAGTATTTGTGCAGAGATGTCCTTGAAGATAACTGATGCTGGGCTAAACCACCTCTATTCCAAGTTGCAGAATTGGAGTCTTCCTTCTCTACTTGAAATCTAGAGATAGGCTTCATTGAAAGCATTTTCAGAGCTTGCAAGTTTTTAGGGTTCTCTGGTCTGACGTCTGACAAATGTCCTGTCATTTTCCAGGGGAAGGATGACCATCTGAGGTGACAGGGTCTAGAGAGAGAAGAGAGTTCATTTGAAAAGGAATCAGTTCCCAAGGGAAGAGCAAAACTACAGGAACATTTACTATAGATCAGGTGTAGATTACAAGAGCAGAAGTTCCATCCTGAAGACATTTTAAATTCTGTCCAGAAGAAATTCTAGGATGGGCAGTAGGACTCCAACTCCTCTACTCTAGGTAGGAAATGGGTCCCTGGGGGGCTAACCCAGGTATTGCAGCTGAGGAGGCTGGCCTTAAAAGTCCACAGAGCTTCAAATATATGCTGGGCCAGGTTCCTGCAATGTCATCTTTTGATAATGCTTATCCAAGTAAGAAGAATGTCCTTGGGCCCTTTTTATCTCCTACTCTCCTTCAATTTAGAAGTGGTTTACAGCAACAGCTGAATGTAGAAGGGGATGAGTCAAAAAGATCCATTGGCTCTACATTCTACACTTCAAACGGCCAGCCAACAGCCAGGCTGGCTGGAGAGAAAGAAACAGGATGTTAAATCAAGCTCAAAGTTCTGATAATTGGGGACTGCACAGTCTAATTCCTGAATTGAGACTGAGTTTATTGCATGAACTGCCTAAACAAGCTTTAAATTAGCTAAAACTGATAGGGGGATCATGAGACCTTTAAATGTTTTCATCCAGGACCAGTGAAGAACTATTACCAATAGAAAAGAAAAACTGAAGTGGAAGAAAAAATAATTTTTTTAGCCATCTTGCTCCATGCATTGTGCTTATTAATTAACAACCATAAACTTTTTAAACTCAATACTTTTTTCAAAGAAATTGCAGCTAAAGAGCAATGTAAGCTAGTCACCATTAGATAGAAACTGAATATAATTCTTTAAAGTTAAAATACAAATTTCATACCCAAGGAGAAAATATTGAATAAAAAATTCACCATGTCCTTCAGCCTAAATGTGAGATATTTAGTCAAGAATTAGTATATTTATAATTGCACCTAAAAAGCCAAGTAAATATTCAATGTCACACTAATAATTTAAAGACAAATCATTTACTCAATTTATTAGAAATATAGACAGAAAAATGTTAGTTGGTTTTCAATCAAGATGAAAACTTGGCTGCCATGGTCTAATGGTTCAAGTAGAGGTTCAACCATTGTATGTGATCACGTGGTCTATTTTTAAAAAGGCTTTCAAGTTTCTGAGTAATTCATGCAGATATTAATAAGGAAACAACCATTCATGGAAAATTAGATTTTTACTAATTTTTTCATGTTTTGGTTGTGAACTTATAAATCAATTGAAATTTCTTCCCTATGATATCAGAAATTGATTTTCTTGACTTGAATGGATTTAATTTATTGGAATCAATTTGGAAAGTAGCACTTTGATTCTATTAATTAGCTGTCTTGCCACTGTAGAAAACTGAGTTTGTGTCCTCTTAGAGAGCAAATCTTAGCACAGAAGAGGGCATTAATGTTGCAGTGGGAGTAAAGAGATAGATAGGACTTGTCTTACAAAGAACTGTTTTAAAAAAGGGTTCTGAACAATCTTTGGTTAGTAAATAAAGTCTGTGCAAATATCTATTAAAAACTTGCATTATTTTCTTCCTTTTAAGTTTACTTGCAGTATTGATCAAGAGGTTAGACAAATGAGTGACAGAAGAATCAGGGTTTTAAAAAAATTTTTATTAGAGAAATTGTGGGTTTATAGAACAAACATGCATAAAATACAAAATTCCCCTGCAACACCCCAACACTTACATTAGTGCAGAACTTTGGTGACAATTGATGATAGCACTTTCTTGTAATTGTACTTTTTTTTAATAGTAGTTACCCTTCTTAAAATTGATGAAAGATCATTAAAATACTACTATTAACTATCATGCATAGTTTACATTAGGTATATTTTTCCAATACACCACACATTATTAGCAACTTGTGTCAGTTTGTATATTTGTTATAATTCACGAAAGACCATCCTTATACTTGTACTATTAGCTAGTCATTCATCTGCAATAGGATTCACTGTATTCTACACTCCAATGTCTTATCTTTTAGTTTTTATTCTAGCAACATTTATGATCTAAGGTTCCCTTTTAACCACATTCACATATATAATTCAGTGCTGGTAATTACACTCAAAATACTAGGCTACCAATGCCACCATCCATTTCCAAACCTTTACAATCAACCTAAATAGAAATTTTTTACAAATTAATCATCCATTCCCTATTCTCTACCTCCAATTTGAGTTTTAGATTCTAACTCGATGAGTTACTTATAATAATTAGTTCATATCAGTAAGATCATATAATATTTGTCCATTTATATCTGACTTATTTCACTAAGCATAATGTCCTCAAGTTTCATCCATGTTATCACACACATCAGGACTTCATTCCCTTTTATGGCTGAATAATATTTGATTGTATGTATATACAGTATTTCATCTATCCATTTAGGTTGGTTGATGGGCCCTAAGGTGACTTCCATCTTTTAGAAATAGTGAATAATGCTAATGTGAATATCAGTGTAAAAATATCTGTTCCAGCTCCTGCTTGGAATATATCTGGGTATATACTTACCATTGGGGTTGTCAGGTCATATGGTAGATCTATATTTAGCTTCCTGAGGAACTGTCAAAATATCTTCCACAGCAGCAGCAGCATTTTACATTCCCATCAGCAATGAAAGAGTTTTCCTGTTTCTCCACATCCTCTCCAACACTTGTCGGTTTGTAGGTTTTTTAAATAATAGCTGTTCTAGTGGGTGTGAAATATCTCACGGTGGTTTTGATTTACTTTTTGAAATAGCTAGAGATGTTGAGCATATTTTCATGTGCTTTCCAGCAATTTATATATCCACTTTGGAGATGTCTATTCAAGTCTTTTGTCCATTCTCAAATTGGGTTGTTTGTCTTTTAATTGTTGAGTTGTAGGATTACTTTATATAATCTGATATTAAACCGTTATAGGACATGTGTTTTCCAAACATTTTCTTTCATTGCATAGATTGTCTATTCACTTTCATGACAAAGTTCTTTGATGCACGGAAGTTTTAAATTTTGATGAGGACCCATTTATCTATTCTTTTTCTTTCATTGCTTGTGCTTTTGGTGTAAAGTCTAAGAAACTATTGCCTAACACTAAATCCTGAAGATGTTTCCCTCTATTTTCTTCTAGGAGTTTCACAGTCTTGGTTCTTGTATTTGGGTCTTTGATCCAATTTCAGGTAATTTTTGTGTATGGTGTAAGATAGGGTCCTCTTTCATTTTTTGCATATAGATATCCAGTTCTCCCAGAACCATTTGTTGAAGAGCCAATTCTTTCACACTTGAGTGGGCTTGGCAGCCTTGTCTAAATCAATTGACCATAGATATGAAGGTATATTTCTGAACTGTCAATTCAAGTCCATTGGTAAATATATCTATCCTCATACTGATTCCTTGCTATTTTGAACACTGTAGCTTTGTAATATGCTTTAAGGTCAGGAAGTATGAATCCTCCAAAATTGATTTTCCTTTTAAAGATGTTTTTGGCTTTTCAGAGTACCTTACCCTTCCAAATAGACTTGATAATTAGCTTTCCCTTTGCTTCAAGGAAAGTAAATCTTCAGGATACTTTAGTCTTCCAGTTTATGAATGAAGAATGACCTTCCACTTATTTAGGTCTTCTTTGATTTCTTTTAGCAATATTTGCAGTGTTCTGTGTACAAACATTGAGTTACAAATAAGTCTCAATGAATTTAAAAAGTTTAAAAAGAAAACTCCTTTTCTGTATAATTTATTTTTTGTGATATTTCTGGCCTCTTTCTCATTTCTTTTCCTGCATATATTTTTAAATAATTTCTTTGTAGTTATCCTATATAGTTGTGTCTATATTATAGAACTTATATCTATAATATACTAATTTGAAAACATACCAATTTAGCTTCAATAACATACATATTCAATAGCATACATATTCTCTTTTCCTTTGTTTTTCCATTTTTTGTTGTTTTTGTCCCTGTTTTGGCTTGCTGAAACTGCTGGAATGAAATATACCAGAAATGGAATGGCTTTTATAAAGGGAATTTATTATGTTACAAGTTTTTACAGTTCTAAGGCTATGAAAATGTCCAAACTGAGACACCCATAAAGAAATTCCTTGACTCAAGAAAGGGTCTAGAACATCTCTATCAGCGAGGACAGCATGTGGCTGGCATCTGATGGTCCTTTGGCTTCTGGCTTCAAACAGCTTCCCCAAAGGGGTTTTCTTTCTGTATCTTTAAATGTCTGGGTCTTGTATTGGTGCTGAAGCTTTTTTCAAAAAGTTTCCTCTTTAAAAGATTCTAGTAAACTAATCAAGACCTACTTGAATGGGTAGAGTTTTATCTCCATCTAATCAAAAGGCCACACCCATCATTGGGTGTGTCACATCTCTATGGAAGTAATCTAACCAAAAGATCACACACTCACAATTGCATGGGTCAGTATCCCTGGAAACAATCTGAACAATAGGTTTGGCCCCAGAAGATTGGATCAGGAATAAGACATGGCTTTTCTCGGCTACATAATAGTTTCAAACTGGAACAGTCCCATTTTATATGTTGCATGTCCATATCAGGAATATACATTTTTATTGTTTAATTGTGTTCTGACTCACATAATTAAAGAGTGGAGTTGTATTTCAAAGATGCAGTACTACTGAGGTTTGCATTTACCCTTTTACTTACCCTTACTGATAATTTTCATTTCTTCATACCAGTCCACACCACTCTCTCCTGCCTTTTTTTCTTTCAACCTGCAGAACTCCCTTTAATAATTCATGTAAAGCAGGTCCTTATTGATGAACTTCATCAATTTTTGTTTATCTATGATTATTTTAAACTCTCCTTCATTTTTGGAGGTCATTTTTGCCAGATGAAGAAATTTTGGCTGAAAGTTTTTTTCTCTTTCAATGCATTAAATATATCATACCACCACCGTCTTGACTCATGGTTTCTGAGGAGAAATCAACACTTCACCTTATTGAGGGTCCTTTTCATGTGATGACTATGTTTCTTTTGCTGCTTTCAGAATTCCTTCTTTACCTTAGCATTCTGATTAGTATGTGTCTTTGAGTAGGTGTATTAGGATCTATTCTGCTCTTCTTGTTGTATATGTGTATTTATGCCATTTATAACAGTTGGGAAACTTTAGACCATTTTCCCCTCAAATATTATTTCTGTCTTCTTTCCCTTCTCTTCTCCTTCTGGCACACCCGTGATGTGTATATTTGTGCGCTTTGTGCCGTGACTCAAATCTCTGACACACTGCTCAATATTTTCTACTCTTTTCCCTAACTTTTCTTCTTGTTGTATGATTTCGATTGTCCGGTCTTCTAGTTTGATGTTTCATCCTTCTGCTTATTCAAATATGCTGTTGCATGCCTTTACTATGTTTCTTTTTATATTTTCAAATTCTTTATGCTAACACATTGTCTTTTTACTATGCTTTATTTCTTTATATATACTTCCCTTTACCTCTTCTAATTGATTTATGAGATTTATTTGAACTTCTTTGATTAGTTGTTCCAAATTCTATGTCTCCTTAGAAGTTTTACTTTATTTTCTTGACTGAATCATATCTTCCTGTTTGTTAGTATGGAAAAAAATTTCTTCTTGTAATTTTTTGCTGATGTCTATGCATCTGATTATCTCTATGAGTTCACTCAGAAGGTCAGTTTCTCCTTCTTGTCTGTGGTTTAATGGTTGATTGTCTCTGAGTTAAGGCTCTTTTTTGATATTTGGTCCAACTTATTCTATACCTTTAGAGTAGCCCAAGTTTGGTTGATCAGATTTTCTCACCCTTCTTCGTTTGATTCTTGCCTTGAGTATGCAGTATTATTTTTATGATTTCACTTTTTGTGTAAGTGTTATACCCCCAGGAGAAAGTTACTTTTCCTCTGTTCTTTCTGTGGGACTGTTGATCTATTCTTTTGATTTTTGTGCAGAATTTTCTTCTAAGCTCTTATGACTTATTTGTTTTTTCTCTCTCTCACCGCCCCATTTTCTGTACACTTTTCAGTTCTAGAATCTTCTTACAGTGATTTTGTTTATCCTTTCTCTATTTTTCCTCTGTGATGCTTTTTTGCCTCTAGCTTCTTACCTGTTAGGTTATCCCACCCTGGATAGCCAGATGGGATCAATTCAGAAAAGTGGGTCACTCAAGAAAAGTTTGTTTTGTATTTAGGTGGTCCAGCCAACAGTAACTGGATTGAGTGAGCACAACGCTTGGCAGCCACATTTCTGCTGTGATTCTCTTTCCCTTTGCAGCATTCCTCAGAGGCTTGTGCTCCACCCTGGGTTTCTGTAGACTTGGGTCCCTGTACCTGGTTATGCATGATTTTTTTTTTTTTTTGTATGGTCAGGCACCAGGAATCGAACCCGGGTCTCTGGCATTACGCATGGAGTTTTAACTCACTGCTGTGAGGGGATTTATATTTTGTCTTTTCTGTGGAAAGTGGGAGGGCTTCAGATTACTGCCTCTGAGAAACTCCCAAGAAGTGAAAGAACGAATTAGTAGAAAGAAAGAGGACTGGCGGTTCAGGACTGAAGTTTCCTACTTAATATTTTTTGTTTCTTTCTACTCAGCATTTGTATAAACTTTCTTCAGTCTATAATCCTCCAGAATTCTTAACATATGGGATTTTCCCTTTTATTCATTGAATCTCTGGGGAGGTTTTTTCAGGGAATATCTTACGTCACCATATTGATGATGTCGCTGATGAATCAGTTTTGAATCTGCCACTTTCTAGTCATACTGTTCAAGAACAGACAATCTTTCAACTGGATTTTGACAATACCTTCTTTTTCCTTACTTCCTTTTTTTCAGGGTTCCGTTCCTCAGATGGGTCATCCACTATATGGTCAGATTACTTTTAATGCAAATCTGTTAATATTTTCCCTATATTTATCCTGTATTTATAATCAATTGTTTGTCTCCAGTTACCTAAGAGTGTTTCTCAACAATTTTTTCTGCTGTAACAAACAAGATAGATGGCGTTTACAGGAGGGACACATCAGCATGGGCACATGACTTCGATTTCGTTAGCTGTTTGCTTTCCTTTTTTCTTCCTGTGCACTCAAGAAAAAAAAAAGAGCATATTAAAATGCAAATAACTGAAAGGGACATTAAAGGGGAAAGTAATTTTTTACTGAAAAGAATGATCTGTGAACTTCAATTCATTGTTATTAGTAACAAATTATTGGTGTGACAGTGTGTGATGGTTAGGCTTTGGTGTCAACTTGGCCAAATGATGATGCCCAGTTGTCTTGTCAGACAAACACCTGATCATTCTTGCAAGGACATTTTGTGGCTGATTGATTAGCTGGAAGGCTGGTGTATTAAGTCATCAGTCAGGTGATTGCAACTGTGCAATCAACTGTGGCTTGCCTCCCACAAAGAGATAATCCAATCAGTTGAAAGTTTTTAAAGAAGAAGAGAGAAGGTTGCTTCTTCAACCAAGGAGCTTCTCTTGTGGAATTCATCCAGACCCTTCATTGGAGCCACCAGCTTCACAGCCTGCCCTACAGATTTTGGACTCTTCCATTCCCCCAGTTGTGTGAGACATGTTTATAGATCTCATGTTTACATGTATCTCCTGTAGGTTTTGCTTCTCTAGAGAACCCTGACTAACACACAGTGTATGAAGATGCTACAGTTAAAAGCTTATTGGTCTACGGAATAAATCCAAACTGGCCAGTTTGGTGTCCTTGGTCTGAACCTAATTTATTTTATGCTCCTTCTTCAGGCTTATATGCCTCTGACAGGTAAATAATATAAATGAAAAGAGAGTGAAATTTTGGGAAGGGAGGAACATATAAGTACAGGAGAGACTACAGAACAACAGCTGTTTTTAGACTTCCCAGGTTACCAAAGCTAGCCCTGGATCCATAACTTTGCTCACATTTTCAGAAATATCTCAACTACGAATTGTTGCATTGTTGATGGACTTTTATGTTACAACTTTGATAAAATTGGTAAATTTAAACTATGGATCCATGACATAGTTAAGTTTCTATATTGTTAGTAACTCAGGAGACTAGAGTTTCATAATTTAAATTTCATAGTCATGTACTTTTTTTTTTGCTAACATTATTTGAACTTCTGGAGTGACAGAAATTCACAATCAAATAACTGAAATTCAGTTATTAATATTGCATTTGGATAACATATATTTTTAATAAAAATACTAAGAACTCTATTCCTATGAGATTTACATAAATAAGATTAATCATTATTTCTGTAGGTAGAGTAATTCATCAGATCAGATAGCTGATGAATTATTATCTCTAAAATAATTTATCTTTGAAAATTCTGTTCTCAGCTGAATAAGTGGAATTATCCATTTTGATATCAATGCTTTTCTTAACCACGGATTCAGTAAAGCTAGAATATACCATGCACAAATTTCTACATTATGATAAAAAACCCCAAATTCTTAAATTCCACATACTTCTTTCTGATATAGATTGTACTTCCCAGGTTTAATTTTCTTTCTAATCCCTCATTTGACAATGTCACCTTTAGTCTATCCATTTTTAATAACATTTTCTGTTTTCTAACTAAATTACAGTTTCTTTAGAGGAGGGAATATGCATTCTATCTCTTTGTTTCCTCAACAGATATCCCAGTGCTTTTGGGATACTAAGGCAAATTTAGTTGAAGGGAAACTAAATTTTAGAGGAAAATCTGCCAGATATTTTTATAAAG
Organism: Tamandua tetradactyla; assembly: GCF_023851605.1. NCBI lineage: Eukaryota > Metazoa > Chordata > Mammalia > Pilosa > Myrmecophagidae > Tamandua > Tamandua tetradactyla. The sequence goes on along the minus strand of NC_135336.1, from coordinate 65,038,699 downwards.
GTAATTCTTAAGATCATTGTCAATAAACATCTGTTTGCAAGCACTCTCCTAAAGATGAGACAGGTTTTGTGATACTTGTCCTTACTTATGTCTAAAGAAATGAGCCACATACTCAAAGCCCATTCATACAAGGAATATGTTACTATGCAATATAAATTAAGTGTTTGAGGAATTCAGAAAAAAAATGTGACCCCCTATAAGTGATATGATTAGAGACATTTTTATGTTGTCTGGGTAGATTTAAATGATATATCTAATATATAGAATATGTACAAACTGAAAAAATAACCCATGGGTTTCCGAAAATAAAAAAAGTATATCGTGGGCAGGCCACGATGGCTCAGCAGGCAAGAACGCTTGCCTGCCATGCCAGAGGACCCGGGTTCGATTCCCGGTGCCTGCCCATGTAAAAAAAAAAAAAAAAAAAAAAGTATATCGTGTTTGTGAACAGGGTAAGAAGGCATTCTGAACTCTGTTAAATCTTCGGAGGAAGGGCTTCTGCAAGTACATGTCTCTGTGAACAGGACACTAACATTCTTTTGAGGATTAAGAATCTTTTTTGTCACTGTGCAACCATACTTTCTAATCAGAAGTTACATACATTTTGTAATGGTACATTTTACGTTTATAAAATACTCAAATTAAAGAATATACAAGTACTGCCATTACATTTACTGCTACTTTGTCAGTGGAGAAATCTAGAGGCCAGCACTTGGAGAAAAATAGAAGTAAAGTCCACTACTTGTAAAAATTAGTGAAAAATAAATTATTTTCATGACAATGTGCAATAATTCAATAGTATTGCACTGCCTTGCCCAAGCAATGCCAGTAAGACAAAGAACAGAAGCCCCTGATTTCCAATTTTGGTTTTATTAAATCCCAAAGGGAAACTGAAGCTTTGCTCATTATCACCCAAGGTATGTCATTTGGATTGCAGCCCCCACCTATTTGACTTCAAAACCTATGCTCTTTGCACTTCACCATATTAAAATTAACCTGGTCCTTTATGCATGTATGTACACACACATAAACACATACACACATGAAAGTTTAGCTCTTTCAGGTTTCGGGAACGTTTTAAGTAACAGAGATTTCTTTTGATCCATCAATGCTATCCTAAAAATTATGTAATGAAGATTCCAATTTGTTACTGATACATCTTTGGATTTCTGTAGTCATAAATATTATTTATTCATTTATTCATACATTCTGTTTGGTGCTGAGAAAGAACAAGACAGTCCCTGTCTCCTAGGGGCTTACTAGCAAATTGGAAAAAAGCAAATATATGCTACAGGTAGCAAATGAAGATAGTTTCTAGGTTTAATAGCAGGGAAGGTAGATACTTCATTAGTGTGAGTTCTAGTAAACTGGAGCTCCAGCTTTCTAAAATCTACTCTGTGTGTTTTCTGTAGAGATAAGATGCTCTTATTACAAGATCCTTTTCATAAATACAGTTCCCCAAAGTTTTAGATGGTATCTAGCATGGATGATGAATTGAGTTCTTTCTCTTGTGCCTTCAATACGTGCCTGTACATTATTCTGTCATAGACCTTGAAGCATTTTGGTCACTGCTAATTATTTGTTTAAATGTTCTGAATTAAGTAGACTAGTATCTGCTAAAGCCAGTGTCTTTATTCTCTGGGCAGTTAAAGCCTAGCGCAAAATCTGGCTTATATAAATGTATCCAATGTATATTTGTGAAGTAAATTAAATAAATATGCAACCTTTGATAGCTTATAAATCCCTTTCACATGACACACATAAATATGTGTATACACATATACAAATATATATATGTGTATTTGTGTATACATATATATTATGTAATTATTATTGCTATTTTTAATATCAAGGAGAAAAATCCCATCATTAGGCAAGATTTAATCTTAACTTTTTTTATCCTAAGAGTAATAATTATAATGTAGTCAGATCAGAGACTACCAAATTTACTTCATATATTAAGAAACTGATGCTCAAGAGTTTGCTATTCGGACAAGTTCAAGCATAAAGTCAGAACTAGGACAAAGGTTTTACTGAATCCCCGATCAATCTCTTTCCATTTTACTACAGTAGTAAATGCACTAACACAGGACAAAAGAATAATAATCCCTATTTGTTCTTTTCACCCAAGGGTCTCAGCATGTCTTGCTAATTGTATCTAAAATCAGAGAAAATAAAGGTTTTAGACCTTCAGGATTTTGTCTGATTCATTCTGCAGTCAGTAGCTGAGTGTAAAATATAGACCTTCCTTCATTTTGATCAAAAGATCATATTGGCTATGCCAATCTATTAGTGTCTAGAGAAACTGTGAGTTAAATTTCTGTGCTTCAAAGGATAAAACGCATTATTTCTGTTTTGAGATGATAGTCAAAAGAGTTATGCATGTAGGAGGTTCATTCAGCAAACACTTCTAACATACTTTTAAATCTATCTTAAAATAGAAATCCGTCTAGTTCCTCTGCCTCTCTTATAAATTGCTAATGTCAATGCTAAGAATATGTTACTTAGTTTGAACTTTTAAAAACAGTGTGGTCTATAAGTTAAAAATTGCTATTACACAGACCCTGTTTGGATTAATGAAACTGTTAATGTTTAAGTGCTTATATTTTTAATCCTCTTGTTAGCCTTAGAAGGTCATATTTATAAAAGATGCTTGGCATACTAGAACCATTGTTTGATTTAGTTCTTTAGAGTGGGTGATGATTATGATCAAGCATCTTCAGATAGTATTTCTGGAAATATATGTATATAAGGTTAAATATAGAAAATCAGATTAGAAATAATAATTATAACTAAAATTATAGAGAAAGTTTCATATATTTGAAAATTTAAGTTTAAACATATTATGAATTTATATAAATAAACTTCAAATCTTGTCTTTTACTCAAAGCCTCTATCCCAACTATATTCATTCAACTAATCCTATTATATAGGTACTTAAGGATAGGCAGGCTTAAGATAGATTTTCCTTTTGCAGAAATTATCATTAATGATCAAGCACATAATTGGAACTTCAAATAGAGTAATTTAATTATACTGGCAAAAACAATAAGGTGGCTGTGTTCTGGTTAAGTACTGACAGCACTACACTTTCTAAACTATTAGCTATGTACTCTTTGTGAGCTTCCTATAGCTAAGTTTGGATTTACTGGTTGACTCATGATGAAATTCTATCTATCAAGAACATCCACTCCAACACCAGTCCCCACCAAGCAGTATTTTTCCAAGATGAGAAGAGTTGGCTAACAAATTTAAAATATATAATTCTTAAGTACCTTAAATATGAGAATGACATTGTGTTAGTTGCAAGAATACAAGTTAAACATTATATGTCATGTTCTCAAAGAATAACAATTGAATCAAGAAGGTCATAGAAAATAAACTAAGGGTCATATAAGCAGAAGAACAGAAGTCCACAAAAATACCGGATGTAGCATTAAGAGGCAGTATGTATTATAATTATTCTGGGACGCTGGGAACCACACCCATATATAAAATAGTGAGCTTAATTGACAAATGTTGTGTGTGTTCTGACTGTTCTACCAACCGGCTGTTTCCCTTTCTCTCCTTTCCTCTCGGGCTTCCCTATTTCTTGAGACACAACAATATTGAAATTAGGACAATTCACTTTATTGTGGAGGTCTAGAACAGTTTCTCTGAGGTATGGCTGTATAATAATCTGTTGCTCCTTGATCCAGACTGCCTTAATTTAAAATTACAATTCAGCCAATTCGTTAAGTGATTTTGGGCAAGTTACAATAACTCTCTAATCAGATATTAATTATGTATTATTTTTAACCTATAAATAAGTGACAATAATAGGGTGTACATAACTCAACAGGTTATGATATAGTTATGGTTAGAATTGAATCAATTAATATACCTAACTAGCAGTGCTTGGCATGTAGATATGCTATTTGTGTGTCAACTGTTATTAGTATTATTATAAGGAGGAAAAAATGAGATAAAATGTATATGAAGTGCACAGCAGAGTGCTTGTCTCATAGTAACCAAAAATGTCAGTTTACCGTTGTCATTATCATATGTGCTCGGCTGCTATGCCATGCTTGGTGGAACATTGACAAAACAAAGCAAAATATGTGTGCACAGAATAAATAAGAATTAAAGTTTCTCTACATCTAATTCTACATCTAATTAAAGGAGAAACAATAAGGTATGATGTGCTTAAGGGATAGGTTTTCAAAGTTATGCAGAAAAAGTGATGGTCTAGGATATTAATACCTAAGTACATTACAGGATGAGGCACACAAAATAAGAATGGATTAAAAAAAACAAGACCTGGTATTGCTTTTGTGTTCTGACTGTGCCAAAGGCCTATTCCGCATCTTAAGCCTCAGTCAGTTGCTAAATGCTATTCAAAAACAACAACTATATTATTCCCTGTGTTTTAGTTTACTAAAGCTGATGAAATGCAATAAACCAGAAATGGGTTGGATTTTAACAATGGGGATTTATTAGCTTACAAGTTTACTGTTCTAAGGCTGTGAAAATGTCCAAACTAAGGCATCCACTGGATAATATCTTCTCTGAAGACCTGCCACCAGCAAGCTTAGGCTCCCGTGTCAAATAGCAAGGCACACGGTGACTTCTGCTGCTCCTTCTTTCCTAGGTTTTCATTGCTTCCAGTTTCTGACTTTAGTGGTTTCCTCTCTCAACTTCTGCATGTATCCTTGTCTCTTGGCTTCTTTGACTCTTTTAGCTTCTCTGGGAGTTTCTCTCTGTTTTCTGTGTATCCTTTATCTTCTTATAATAAACTGTACTAAGAGGAGTCTCAATTTAAATAACCTAATTAAAAGGTCCTGCTCACAATAGATCTGCACCCAGGAATAGGTTAAAAGAACATGATGTTTTCTGGGGTCTATAACTTCAAACCGGCATGCCTGCTACAAGGCATAAAGGTTTTCATGTTAGCAAGTTTCTATAAAACAACTCAGACCCTACAACTTCCTCTCCTTACCAAAATACCAAGCAAAAATAAATGCCGCATCTCAAGTAGGATTACATATATCTGTGCCATCAAAGACTTGAAAGACACATCCTTGTTATCCTGCCTATTTAGCTTGTGCAGAATCATTGGATTTAGGGGAATGAATGTGGGCTGTCATAAATATAACCACTAGCAATTATAATTTCAGTTTCTGCTCTAGATATGTTCTCTTTATTGGAGTAAATCCATACAATATCTGGTACCTGATAAGCAATTATTGACTTAATGAATGCTTTGTTCCCTATATCTGAAAATAATGACCTTCAGAATCACTTTGTTTTTACCTGGCAGAGATAGCACTAACCCTACACTTTCTTATCTCAGGATTATGTCAACTTTTCATGTTCCTGTCAAAATCAAATTGTCAAGGATCTTGTATATACTGTATTTCATATGATATCATGCTGATTCACTATATTGATACTATTTCATTTATTGGATTTGGTGAGCAGGTGGTAGTAAAGGACCCATACACTGTGGTAAATCACAGACATACCAGAGGGTGGGAAATCAACCCACTTGAAATTTAGAGATCTGCTTTATCTTTGAAATGCCTAGGGGTTCATTTGGTGTTGGTATATCTCTTCTGTGGTGTTTTGGAGCTACGTATACCCCAGAAAAACATGTTCTTGAAGTTAATCCATTGTTATGGATGTGAACCCATTGTAAGTAATACCTTTTGATGAGATTCCTTCTGTTAAGGTATGACCCAACCAAATCAGTATGGGTCTTAATCCAATTTCTGGAGTCCTTTTTAAGCAGAATGAAATTCAGGCAGAGGAAGAGAAAGTCACAGAGAAAGCAGCCAGAAGCTGAAAATCAGCAGAATCTAGAGGAAAAGGGAGAGTTAAAGAAAGGTAGCTCTGTGCATTGCCTTGTGACAGAGGAGAACAGGACCAAGGATCACTCTCAGCTAGCCCAGGAACATCACAGTCTTTGTGGAAAAAGCATCACCTTGATGTAGACATTTTCCTCATCTTAAAACCATGAGCAAATAAATTCCCATTGTTTAAACCCGCTCACTGTGTAGTATTTTCTTGAGCAGCCAAGGAAACTAAAATTTCCTCCAAGGTTCAGGACAAGTTTCTAATCTGGAACCATTTAAGAGCAGGTAGAAAGGACAAAACATAGGGTGCATTTTTGAATTTTGGAGACAGCATTATACCTTTGGTGGATGAACTTCACCAATTTCTTTCCCCATTGTCTCAGGGTTGAATGCTTTCTAGAGAAAGATAAGGTACTAAATCATGTCCGGTCTGCTGAATAAGCTTCACTATATTTAATGGTGCTCAAAGTGACTATTGAAGAAAGGGATGCTCTGGAAAACTTCTCGTGGGCCCTGACAGGAAAATAACAGCATGACACTTAGGACTTTCGAGAATTTCTCTTTTGCAAAAAATTATTTATGAAAAGAGCTCTGGTTTACTTCTGGCCTTGGTAGAAATTAACATGCAAACTGGCACAATAAGAGATATACCACCTGAGTTGCCCATTATGAACTGGCTGTTGTCTGACCCCACATATCTTAAAGTTTGGCATGTGAAAGTGATATGTACAAGGTCGTATTGTAGTAAGCCCTAAAGGAACAATCAAGTAATATGCAAAATAGGTACAGCACTCACTGCATTTACTCACATTATAGCCGCATGCAGAGTTCCATATAACTAACTGACTAAGTATGAAAATAAATGGGAGCTGGTTTATAGATCTTCTGTTTTTACCCCATGTGGAAGTGCAAGTGTGCTGCTTTACTGACCTATTCATATGTGATCCTTACAGTTAGCAGGGAAGGAAAGTATTTCCAACTGGCAGTGCATTTGTTTATTCATTTTGCTTTGGAGGATATATGGTTAGACTATGGATTCCTCATCAGTAGGAAAGGTTGGACTATGTATTTAGGGTTTTGTCAGGAATAAGATTTAAAAATCAATGATAAAGAGTTTTGGGAAAGAGACAGGTGAATAAGGCTTTTTAGAATGGACACAGTTTGTGAGAATATTTATAGTTCTATGTGAGTGTTCAACAAAGGACAGCCATTGCCAGGAAAGCTCTCAGTACTTGGTTGTAGAAGATAACTCATTCTATGAAGCCTCTTTTCTCAGCTACTTCCATCCTTGCTTAAAGGCTCATGAATAAAGTGGTCATAGGACAAGGATTGTGCACAGGCTTAACAATATGGACTTCCATATCTCAAGTCACATCTAACCTATGGCCATTGTTGATTTCTCAAACTGCCAATAGCAGGGACAAATCCTGAGCCCTCAATATGATAAGAAAAACCTACTTAGATAGCCTGAGTTTCTGTTCTTTGGTACATTTCCTATTATATTAAAAGATTCAAGCTAACTATTAGTGATAGAAAGATAATTAAAAAGATGTTCAAAAAACCAATGGGAATTCAGTTAGTGGGTGGAGGGAGTACTTCACATCGTAGTGACAAAGTGAGGGATATGTAATGGCAGGCATTATGCAACATGTACATTTGACCTACACCTCAAAGAGTAGATGGGACTTTGTAGTCAGAGCAGGAGTAAGGAGAACATTTTAAATGGAGAGAGTAATAGGGCAAGGCACATGGAAATTAGAAAGTAGAGCAGTATAAGAACAGTTTTCAAAATGGAGATGAAACTGGAAAGGCAGGTTGGGGCTTGAATTGCTGAGATAAGGGTTTTGAAGTTTATTTATGATAATAAGACTTGTGTCGGAAGACTAGAGGAAAAGCTAGAGGATATGTTTCAATAAACCTGCACACCTATGAGAGGACCCAGAGATAGATGAGAGGGACTGATTTTAATGGGGACTTCCTATGCTTTTCCCCTTTATCCAATCCACTGACATCAGGAGTCTTATAGGTTGAGTATTATTATTTAATTGAGCCCACACAAATAGGGCAGATTTCTTTACTTACACTTTTAAAACATCAAAAACTAAAAAAGAAAAAGAAAAAAAATGAAAATCACAATTACATGAACGGTAATAACCACCACCATGAAGGTCGATTCGCCCTTTAGTTTTAACTCTTTGGCTGATTCCTTAGCAAGAGAACAGATTGCAAGTTATTGATTGGATATCTTATTTAGAATTTGCCTAAAGGAAAATAAATGATTCATATTTGTACTTTATAAGGAAATATATCAATTAGTGGGTTAAATTAATGATAGGAAATTGTTACTGGCCCCTCTCAGTAGTACCTACATGTTTATAACTTCCCCACTGTTGCAGTAAGGGGGTAGTGGTGTTAACACAAGTAATGACATAGGTCATAATTGTTGTGAACTTACATGTCGAGAATGGTTCTATGAGTCTTCCCAACCACAACCTTATGAAGTAGATACTATTATCATCCCCATTTCACAGTTGAAGAATCTGTCACACAGAAAGGTCAATTAACCTGATCAAGGTCAAACAGCCAGAAAGTGTTTGAGCAGGGACTACAACCCAGCCAGTGTGGCTCCAGTGGCTGCATCCTTAATTACTGTGATGTTTAATGATACTTATGGCTCATCAATCATAAGAAGCTAATAAGTCTTAGTTACAGTTTCTGGAAATGGATTACAGTTGTTGTCTTCGATTTTGGCTTTAATATGTGAAAATAATTGGTCTATATTTTAATACATTGATTTTGTCCTATTAGCATGCTTCTCTAATTCTACCCATGAAGGATAAGTAAAGGTGCATATGAAGCGTTATAATTTCTGCTTTTTCATCAGTCATGACAGTTTCTGGTCTACCTTATTTTTTTTTTTTTTATTTGTTTGCACCACTATTTTGAAATGCATAGTTAATTTAAAGTTTCATTATTGTTCTGAAAGTTGTGATTTTTGGTCAGTTTACTGAAACTTGACCATAGAAAAGGCACATTAATAAGAACATATCTTTCAAGGTTGCCTCCTTTGGGTTAACCTAAAGACTTTAAAGTGTTTGGCTTTATGACCGTTTATGCTAACACTTACTTTTCCATACTTCATGGTGAGGCTACTATATTTATGTTTGTATGTTTGTTAGTCAAGGTTTACAATGATGCTACTATATTTATTGTCATATCATTGTGTGTTTTATTGTTAATTTTTTCATGTTCATATAACTAGGCTTCACTTGCGACGTCTGTTTTTTAGTTCTATCATAATAAGATGGCTAGGGCTCGTTCATTCTGCCTATATCCTAATAGTCTAGGTCTTATTTGATAAATATATAAATATGTGTGAAGACCAATGGTCCTCAACCAGAGACAAGGAACCAAATAGAAAATGAATAAATTATCCTCTTGTTTATAATTGAATTCCACAATATAATTTTGTTTAGACGAAGCCTTATGTCTTAATCATGAGCATAGTATATTAAAGTGATGGCCGTTCTTTGGCTCTTTCTGAGAACTACAATGAAGTTGTATATTAGATATATTATATAATATGATATATTAGAACTATATGAAGTTCTAATATATTTAGAAATCTAGATAGAGTTTTAGAATTACAGCACATATAGAACAATAATTTTGAAATTTTCTAATTGTTGTTCTCTCCTGCATATAATGATAATTAATTTTATTAAGCATGATTTGTAGGCACAGTATTCATTTCTATAGGTTTTACTATATTCTTTCTACCTTTTCTCAAATGAAACATTTCCTGGGGATAATATTAATAATCATTCTCATTAAAAATTAGTAAAACTTTGTGAAAATACCCTGAGCAAAAATTTTTTTACTGAGAAAATCCTTATCAGCCTAGTGATTGTTGAAAGTGTTGAATACTCTTGGGATAATTAAAAACTTTTTGTTTCAGCTCAAATTTCTTAGTATTTCTCTCTAAGTGAGTACATTTGGTATTTTTAAGCTAAAAATATAACATAGTTCTGACAAATCATATCACGTTTTTTACTAAATAATTCAAAATTTTAATTGCACCTTTACATTAGATACCAAGTATATATTACAGAAATCTGAGGTCATCTTTAAAGTTCAAGAGTCTTTTCAGAAGGGTAAAATGAATATAAACTTAAAGGGAAATGTCAATTTTATTCTAAGCAATTACAGTGAAAGAAAAAAGTAGCTAAGGTTAACATATTTTAAAAATTGGAAAGGAAAATGAAAACCAGAAAATAATATTGCTTTTCAAGTGATACATTGACATTGTTATTAACTTACAAAGTTTGGTATATGTTAAGTTTTTCATTCTTTCTTTTTCATTTTTAGTAATGAAAAATAGAATTGTGATTTTCAAACATGTGCTAATTAAGTATTAGAACCGGTTGCTTCATCTCTGAATCTTTTGTTTATCATGACTGGGCAAGAGATAAATATGGTCTCTTTCAGTTGGACATAATGCAAGTTAGTATTATTAAAAAAAACAACAACAAGGCAGTTTGAGAGAGTGAAAGGTGTTTTAGGTAGACAAGTTTTAAGTGAAAAAATTTAAATTGATGAAAAAGGCCAAATTTAGGACTCATGTTTATGAAAAATCTCATTTTGATTTCCATGAGCATTTTGTGTTTCCTGAGATAATTTTTTAAAGCATTTAACATATATATTTGGGTTCTTATTAAAGAGTACAGAATTGAATGCTATTTGGCAGGGAGTTGAATACAGTAAGTGAATTTGCCATTTTAATGGAAAAAGATTGCTAGCACCTATGAGTTTTTCCATTTCATGTTAGCTGACCTCACCTAATTTACACTCTCATAAATCAAGTGACCTCTTTTCCATATGCTAAGATTGTTCAGCATGTAATTTTTAATAGTTGCTAATAGTCTTAAGGTGTTTAGAGGTAGATATAGAGAAGGCAGTGGAGGACAAGGGCGAAATGGGAGAAGATGAGAGGATGCGTTGTACTGTGGGAGGAAGGCTGGAAAACAGCCAAAGGACCCAGGCTTAAATTCATGCTCAGCCCTTCTGAGCAACTGCTGGCAATTTTATTTAACCTCTTCTCTGATCAATTTTTTTTCAGCAGCATACAGGAGAATATAGAGTCTGTCGAAAATGTTTTAGGTATGGGGTACAAGGGTAGTTCAGTGGTAGAATTCTCGCCTGCCACGCAGGAGACCTGGGTTCGATTCCCGGTCCATGTACTTCCCAAAAGAACCAATAAACAAGCAAACAACAAGCGAACAAACAAAATTCAACAAGTGGTGCTGCAATAATGGGATACTCACATGGAAAAATAATGAAATATGACCCTGCCATACAGCATACAAAAAAAAAGTTTTAAATACTTGCTTCATGAGCTTATTTGTGAGGATTAATTAGACAATATGTGATGGCAACTTGTAAATTGGGACACACAATTCAGACATTAATGGGTGAAATTAGTCAGTATCTGAAAATTTGGGTTGCAAAATTTGACATTTTGTCATGGTTAGGGACAGGTGTCAACTTGGCCAAGTTGTGGTACCTGTTTATCTGATTGGGCAAGTGCTGGCCTGTCTGTTGCAATGAGGACATCTCATAGGATTAGGTCATGATCACGTCAGCTGCATCCACAGCTGATTCCATTTGTAATCAGCCGAAGGGGAGTGTCTTCCGCAATTAGTGATGCTAAATCTAATCATGGGAAGCCTTTTAAGGAGGACTCAGAGGAGACAGGTTCCATTCCTGCTTTGGCTGGTGAGCCTCTCCTGTGGAGTTCATCCAGGCCATCCATTGGAGTCATTGGCTTCTCAGCCTGCCCTGTGGATTTTGGACTCTGCGTTCCTATGGTCACGTGAGACACTTTTATAAATTTTATATTTGCAAGTGTTCCCTGTTGATTCTGTTTCTCTAGAGAACCCTAGCTAATAAACATTTCTAATAATCTTTTTTTTTTTTTTTTTTTTTGCATGGGCTGGCACAAGGAATTGAACTTGGGTTTCTGGCATGGTGGACGAGAATTCTGCCACTGAGCCACTGTCACACTGCTCTCTGATAAATATTTTAAGATGTTTCTTTTAGTTTCCTCACTATCAAAATAAACAGCATGCAATGGGTTAACCTAAACAATGGGGATTCATTGGCTCATGGTTTTGAGGATAGGAGAATTCCAAATTGAGGTATCAGGAAGATGATGCTTTTTCCTGAAGACTTTGGCATTCTGGGGCTGTCTACCAGTGATACTTAGTCCTTGAGTTTTCTGTCACATGGCATTGCACATGGCGACCTCTCGTGGCTTCTCTCTCTCTGTCTGACTTTCATTCAGCCTATGAAGAACTCCAGTATTCCTAATTAAAGCCTAACTTGATTCATTAGGGCCATACCTTCACTGAAGTAACATCTTGAAGAGATCTTATTTACAGTGAGTTCACATCCAGCAGAATGCAGACCAAGCATAAGCTTATGTCCAAAGTGAGGCACGCAATTCAATCCACTACAATATCTAATAGGTTCACTGCAGTATAAACTTTCATGGTGAAAGTATTCTTAGAAAATCCTAAGTACCATTTGGATAGCTCAGTTTTAACAAAACAGAAACTATTTCCTTTGCACTGTACTTTACCAAATGTAAGAGTTGACCACAGGATAATGAAAGCTGCCCTCCCAGAGTCCTGTAAGAAATATTCGATATCGTTGGTCTTTTCACTGACTGATTGCACATAACCTCATTTTCTTTTCATAAAGTATATCTGAGAAAAAAGAAACCAGGATTAAGAGCTGTGCTTTCCTGTGTAACTTTTATCTAACACACAGCATCAGTTGTGGGCAAGGATGAAACCAGATTTTGTGGGGCCTAAAGCTTAATCTATTTGAAGGGCCCCTTGTAAGGAAAATAATGCAAAATTAAAGTACACAATTAGATGTGAAAATGAAATTTTATTTATAATGAGAGAACAAATTAAAACAAATCAGGTCCCTTTCTTCTCAGTTCTTTTTCATCTATTTACTGGAAAGGCTTATATAGAAAAGCTTCATGATTCCAACTTGACTATTCCTCCTCACCTGGAATTTTACAACTTCCCGCAATTCCTAGCAGCCACAGAAGCCTGCTCAAGGGAGAGGACTTGCAGGTTTATCTGATACTGACTGTGGAGAAAATCATTTAACTGCTTTTTTTTTGGTCTCTCTTCGCTGGTGCAACCAGGGCTACCAACCAGCTTTGAGAGGCACAACCCTAGCAAGTACAATAGGAGTCTGTTGCGAGAGTGATGCGCTTCTCAATCAATGCCTGTTTTAGTTTGTAAAAGCTGCCAGAATCCAATATGCCAGGAACAGAATGGCTAGTGGAATTTATGAAGTGGAAAGTTTACAGTTCTAAGGCATCCAGGGAAAGATACCTTGATTCAAGAAAGGCTGATGGGTCTAGAACATCTCTCTCAGCTGGAAATGCATATGGCAACCTCTGCTACCTTTCTCTTCTCATCTCATAAGGCTTCCCTGGGGGACATTTTCCTTCTGCATCTCCAAAGATCTCTGGCTGTGTGGGCTCTGTCAGTTCTGAAGCCTTTTCCAAAATGGTTCCCTCTTAAAGGGCTCCAGTAAGCAACCACACCTTGAATGGGTGGAGACACATCTCCATGGAAACCATCTAATCAAAAGTTACTACCCACAATTGGGTGAGTCACATCCTCATGGAAACAATAAAAAAGATCCCACCCAGCAATATTGAATGGGGGTTAAAGAGCATGTCTTCTCTGGGGTACATAAGAGCTTCAGACTGGCGCAATGCTCTCACTGGACTAACTGCTAAATTAGTTCACAAAGGGCTCCTCTTATAGGAATTTAACTAAAATTTCCCAGGGGTTAGGCCAAAAGGCTGTTTTGAATAACCACCTTTTTTCTACCTCAGATAATTATTATTTTGTTTTGTTTTCCTGCTCCCTCAGTTTTCCCCTTTTCCCTCAATGCTTGGATAACCTTCATCTTTCATGTTTCTCTTTTTCTTATTAAAGCAATTTTATTGAGATACATTCACATACCATATAATCCATCGAAAGTATACAATCAATGGCTTTTAATATATTTGTAGAGATGTGCATTCATCACCACAATCAATTTTAGAACATTTTCATTACTCCAAAAAGAAATACTCCATGTCCTTTAGTAGTCACCTCTCAATCCCTCTAACCTTCTTTAGCCCTACATAACTATTGAGTTTCTTTTAATTTCATTGCCAAGAACAGTGATTCTCAAACTTGGCAGAACATCACCTGGGGAGTGTAATGGAGAAAATAAACAATAAGCAGTTTGACAAACAAGATAATTGCATATTATAATGAGTTAAGTTGGAAACAATCACGGTACTTGCCATGGAATCAGGGTATTTGCTATAGAATAGCAGGGAGTGTGGTCAGAAAAAGTGATTGCAAGCATGGCATTTGAATTCACTTCAACTTCCATTGAATACAGGGTACAGAATCTTCACATCTGCTATTTCATAGACTGATTTTTATTACTCAGTCTCGATTCTTACATAAAATTCATGAGGGGAATTATTTTATTTCCTTCTATAGGATGAGGATATAATTTCTATAGATTTATAATGGGTTGATCCACTTAATTAAATTATTTGGAATAGAATCAGACTTTTTAAAATTTGCTTTTAAGTTTAAAAATACATCTGAAAGTAAATGGAAGGAAAAATCCATAAAAAGTTCTCTAAAACAGGCTTCTAAAAATAACATCAAAAAAACCAAAGTAATTAGCTAAATAGGCTTAATATTCAAAGAGAAATTACCAATTAACCTTCTGCTGGCCCCCTATCAGGAAAGATAGCTAGAGAGTTGAAGAGTGAGAAATTCCTACAGAGGGAGGAGCTGATCCATTTTGAGGGATGCCCTTGCTGGAGGCAACACTTATTTGAAAGAAAATCCCAACACTGATTCCACTTAAGTTGAGAACCTCTTAAGGGCTAAAAGAGAAAACTGTTTGCTGAGAGAAAAAACAAACACTCAAGAAAGGAAGGGTTTGGTAGACAAAGGCTTCACCGGGTCAGGTATGTGTTCTGTCAGTGGGTTTGGGTCCGACACTGGATTTGACCAAGAGGATTATGTTTTATTTTGAGCTCAATGCTGCTGGGATACAATATACAAACATGGTCTAAGCTGTAGGACCCTGGTTTGCTGATAAGAAAAGGATGTAATATTTGTATTATAAACACAAGACTCCTGTATTCAGATATTGTGTTCCCACTCCTGTCCTAATGTCACCTACAGAAGTAGCACATTTAAGGAAATCCTTACATGAAAACTGAAAATAGAAAGTAAAGAGCTGGGTATTCTCTTTTCATTACTCCCTCTTTTCATTACTGTACATATCCCTCTTTTTTAGTATTTAATGAATATTTTTAAAGCAGTTTACTCATGAATTTTCTTTCTAGGTTATGAATTTCTTGAAGAAAGAGATTTTATTTTGTAGTATCTTTGTAATATCAGTGCTAAATGTGTCTGACATAATCAGAAAGTGTTGAATTAAAACCAAAATTAAGAATTTTTATTCTCCTCATTTAAAAGGTATAAACTTAGGCTTTGTCCCCCATTCCTCTGGCAAAACTACCTATCATTTTGCTGTGACCTCTGTCCAGTGGCCACTACTTCACCTATCTGCTGCAACTGTCAGATTTGGTTATCACCTCTGCCTGCAAACATTTTCTTTGCTTGACTTTTTGGGATAACACATATTTTTGCTTTTATTCCTCTACTGCTGGAATGCCTTAGGGTTCAACCATCAATCCCTTCTCCATTAGCACTCGCTATATGAAATCTCCTACACTGTAAGATCAAGTTTTTTGCAATGGTAGCATCCATAGCACTATCTCCATCCCAACACCAGTATCAAGACATTAGTAATTAATAGAAATAGAAATTTAATTGGCATTGTAATTTAACCAAAATTGAACTCTGAATTTTTCTCCCTCAAGCCTGTTTCTCTGGATGTCTTTTCCATCTTAGTGAATGGTAGCTCTATCCTCCTCCTAGCTGCTCAGGTCCAAAACCTTGGAATCATCTTTCACTCGTTTGTCTTCTACAACATGTACTGAATTTATTAGAAAATTCTATTGTCCCCACCTTCAAATATATTCAGAAACTGACCTTTTTTTTTTTTTTTTTTTTTTTTTTTTTCACCACTTTCATTACTACTATCATGGTCCAATGGTCCAAGCCGGTATAATCTCTTGTTTGGATTATAGTTAAAGCTTTTGCTTCCACACTTGGCTCCTATAACATATTCTTCATACAGTGACAAGAGTGATCTAGTTACAACTTAGTCCAGATTGTATCACTCCTCTCCCCAAATTCTCCAGTGGCTTCTCATGTCAGAGTCAGAGCCAATTTGCTAAGATAGATCCCAGAAGGCATTTTAAACTGAAACTCACCCTCTCTCTGCCCTTACTATGCTTCCTTTTGCTCAGTACACACGCATCTCAGTGCCATCCTTATTTCTTCTTCAGGCCAAATATGCCACTTGCTTCTGCCTGGACTCCCCCCAGACAGCCTCATGGCTTGCTCCCTGTTTCCCTCTGATCTTCACTTTGTCACTGAAGAGACTTCCTTGAAACTCTTTTTAAAAATGCCAATCACCTCTTCTTTTTCCCTGCTCTTATCTATATATTTTTCTATAGTACGTGTCATATTCTATAAAATTTCTGTGTTTTAGTCTTATTATCTGTATTCCCCTGCCAGTATATTAGTTCTAAAAAGACAAGAATTTTTGTGTCTTTTTTTCATCGTTATATCTCTAGTATAGAGCAGAGTTTTTAGCATATAGAAGGTATTTGATAAATACTTGTTAAATGGATGATGGAAAGAACAAAAAGAATGATTTATTTGGAAAGTTAGGGACAGTTTACTTATTTAGTTTATTTAAAATGCTGGAAAACTTTGTTTTGTCTGTCAACATCTGATATATTTCCAGCCCATAAAATTGTAGGCTCACTATTTAATGATGACTAAACTAGTCAATATCATCAATTGGGATGTTGGAAACCCAGGAAAAATAGGGAGGAAAAGTGAATCTAAATTTGGACAACTCTTTCTCCTTAAGGTGTGGCAAAGGCTAGCAAAGCTAACTCAGGTAGTGCCAGGTGCCGGACATTGGTTTTCTAGGCATAGGTTACAATGGGCGTAGCATTTGCAGTTCTAATTCCCAAAGATGTTATTAACCATTGATGCTGGGAGCCAAAGAGGACACTGATGAGTGGTATCAAGGACTAGGTGGGATATCTCTCTTTGCTGAAGTATTTTACCAGTGGTACACAGGAACACAGTGGTTATTCTCCTAAGAAAGGAGATCAACAGGAGCAAGGCATGGTACCATGGCTTGAGCTTTAAAGTCGTGTTCTAGAGAACCAGTAAAGGAGACTGGCCAGAACAAAGGAGAGAGGGCTTATTACTATCCTGATCTTAGATATATTCATCACATAAGATAAGGGAGCAGAGAATATATATATAACAGCCCCTCAAAATCGAGAAATAACTATTACTCTAGACTAAAAGTGTCTGCTCTAAAAGCTTACAATCTAGGCCCCTGTTTTCTTATAAAGCATTTTCTAAAGGAGACCATATCATTGTTATTCTTTTGTTTCTGGCTTATTTTGCCTCAGAAGATGTCCCACATGTTCATTCACATCATTGCATGCCTCATGACTTTGTTCCTTTTTGTAGCAGCACAACCTTTGTTCATGAGTATACACCATCATTCACCAATCTACTTCTCTGTCAGTGCACCCTTCAGCCACCTGCATTCATTGGGCATCATGTAGAGGGACAGTCCATCAGCATTCTTAATTTTAGATAATTTCATTGTTCCCAAGAGAAAGAAACCCAATAAACACACCCTCATCAGATAGGAAATCTAAATCTCCTCTTAACTCTTGTCCACCCCCCATTATTTACATCTGCTGTTGCTGTGGTGGCACTGATGTTTTCCTTTTGAACATAGCCCATAGCATGCAAGAGCAGTTTTCTCCTGTACCTTGGACTTAAACACTCTTTGTACATGAATCATATCTTTGAAATAATTCTTGAAAGAACTAATTCATATTTCTAGTGTTAATCAGTCAGACACATAGGTCTATACAACCTCTTTCAATTTTGTTCATCTTCAATGCGGTAGTATTACTTATAGAGCTACTAGAGAATCACCTTCTATTTATTCCTTTACATGGGAGTTCAACCTCATTAGCTAACCGTTCACCCAACTCTAGCTTCTATGTATCTCTAAGTCCCCTATATTCTGTATTTTAAGCCTCTGAGTATACCTTTATGATCGCCATAAAAGTGGAATCATACAGTATCTATCCTTTTGTGTCTGGCTTATTTCACTCAGCATTATGTCCTCAAGGCTCATTCATTTTTCTCATGTGCTTCAGGACATCATTTTGTCTTACTGCTGTATAATATTCAATTGTATGTATACACCACATTTTGTTGATCCACATGTCTGTTGATGGGCATTTGGTTTGTTTCCATGTTTTGGCAATTGTGAATATTGCTACTATGAACATCAGTATGCAAATGTCTGTTTATGTCATTGCTTTCAGCTCTTCTGGATATATACCATATCTTGTTATTGCTGGGTCATGGGGCAACTCAATATTTAGCTTCTCTAAGGTATGGCCAAACAGTCTTCCATAGTGGCTGCACCATTGCACCATTGTACATTCCCACCAGTAATGTATAAATGTCCCAATTTCTCCACATTCTCTCCAAAATTTATAGTTTCCTGTTTATTTAACAGCAACCATTCTTATAGGTGTGAGGTGGTATCTCATTGTAGTCTTGATCTGTGTTTCCCTTAAAGCCATGAAAATGAGCATCTCTTCATGTGCTTTTGAGCCATCTGTATTTGTTCTTCAGAAAAATGCTTATATATATATATCTTTAGCCCATTTTATAATGGGGTTGTTTGTTCTTTTGTTGTTATGTTGTATGACTTCTTTGTATATACTGTATATCAAACCTTTGTCTGATTTATGGTTTCCAAATATTTTCTCCCATTGAATTGGCTACTTCTTCACCTTTTTGATAACATCTTTTGAGGTGCAGAGCATTTGGTTTTGAGGAGCTCCCATTTATCTATTTTTTCCTTGTTGCTTGTCCTTTGGGTGTAAAGTTTAGGAAGCTACCTCCTATTACGAGGTCTTGAAAAAGTTTCCTTACATTTTATTCTAGAAGCTTTACGGTGTTAGTTCTTATATTTAGGTATAAAGTCTTATATTTAGGTTTGATCCACTTTGAGTTAATCTTTGTGTAGGGTGTAAGATAGGGGTCCTCTTTCCATTATTTTCGGCTATTGATATCCAGTTCTTCCATGCCCAATTATTGAAAAGACTATTTTGCCCCAGTTCAGTGGTTTGGGGGTCTTGTCAGAAATAAGTTGACCATAGATTTGTGAAGCCATCTGGCCCTGGGATTTTTCTTTGCAGGGGGATTTTTTGATGACTGATCGAATCTCTTTACTTGTGATTAGCTTATTGAGATCTTTTTCTTCCAGAGTCAATGCAGTTTGTTTGTTTCCAGGAATTTGTTTATTTCATCTAAGTTATCTAGTTTATCAGCATGTAGTTGTTCATAGTATCCTCTTATGATTTCTTTCATTTCTTCAGGGTCTGTGGTTACACACCCCTTCTCATGTCTGATTTTATTTGCATCTTTTCTCTTTTTTTCTTTGTCAGTCCTGCTAATGGCCCATCTATTTTATTCATTTTCTCAAAGAACCAACTTTTGGTTTTATTGATTCTTTTTATTGTTCTTTTGTTCTTCCATTCATTTATTTCTACTTTATTCTTTGTTATTTCTCTTCTTCTATTTGCTTTGGGGTTAATTTGCTGTTCTTTCTCATGTTCCTCCAGGTGAGCTATTAAGTCTTCAATTTTTGCTCTTTCTTGTTCTTTAATATAGGCATTTAGGGCAATAAATTTCTTTCTCAGCACCACCTTGGCTGCATACTTTAATTTCTGATAAGTTGTATTCTCATTTTCATTTGTCTCCGGATAGCTACTGATTACTCTAGCAATTTCTTCTTTGATCTGCTGGTTGCTTAAGAGTATGTTATTTAATCTCCATATACTTGCAAGTGTTCTCATTCTTTGGTGGTTGTTGAGATCCAGCTTCATTTCATTGTGATCAGAGAAAGTGCTTTGAATAATTCAATGTTTTTAAATTTATAAAGATCTGTTTTTAGCCTAAGCATATGATCTATCCTGGAGAATGTTCCATGAGCACTAGAGAAGAATGTATATCCTTGTGTTTGGGGGTGCAATGACCTATATATGTCTGTTAGGTCTAATTCATTTGTCAAGTTATTCTTCTCTATTTCCTTGTTGATCTTCTGTCTGGTTGTTCTATCTGTAGAAGAGAGTGGTATATTAACATCTTCTACTATTATTGTTGAAACATCTATCGCTCCCTTCAGTTTTGCCAATGTCTATCTCATGGATTTTGGCCCTCCTTGATTGTGAGTATAAATATTTATGGTTGTTATATCATCTTGCTGAATTATCCTTTAATTAGTATATAATGTCCTTTTTTGTGTCTTATGATGTCTTTACATTTAAAATCTATTTTGTACAATATTAGTATAGCTACTCCTGTTTTCTTTTGGTTACAGCTTGCATGGACAATCTTTCTCCATTCTTTCACTTTTAATCTATTTGTATCCTTGTGTCTAAGATTAGTCTCTTTGTAAGCAGCGTATAGCTGGATTATGTTTCTTAATCCATTCTGCCGCTCTTTATTTTTTAATTCGTAAGTTTAGTCTGTTAATATTCAAAGTTATTACTGAAAAGGTATTTCGTGAACCCACCATCTTAACTTCTTGATTTTATTTGTCAGATCTATATATTCTTTTCTCTCTTTCTCTTTTTATCCTTTAAGTTACCCTTATGGCACTTTTCAATTCTATACTTTCTGCCGGACCTCCCTTTCCTGTTTTTTTTGTTTTTTGTTTTTTTCCCAGCTGACAGAACTCTTTTTAGTATTTCCTGTAGGGCTGGTCTCTTGTTGACAGATTCTTTCAGGACTTGTTTGTCTGTGAAAACTTTAATCTCTCCCTCAGTTTTGAAGGACAATTTGGCTGGGTACAGGATTCTTGGCTGGAAGTCTCTCTTTCAGGATCTTAAATATGTCATACCTCTGCCTTCTTGCCTCCATGGTGCTAGTTGTGTAGTCTGAGCTCAGTCTTTTGTGGTTTCCTTTGTATGTAGTAGATTGTTTTTCTGTTGCCACTTTCAGAATTTCCTACTTCTCTCAAACATTTAACAGACTGATTAGTATGTGTCTTGTGGAAGACCTGTTTGTATTTATTCTGTTTGGAGTTTGTCGGGCTTCTTTGACTTGTATATTCATGTTCTTTATGAGGGTTGGGCAGTTCTCCCCCATTATATCCTCAACTACTCTTCCTAGCCCTTTACTGCTCTCTTCTCCTTCTGGGACACCAATGATTCTTATATTTGTGCACTTTGTTTTATTTTTCATTTCCCTGAGATCCAACTCAAATTTTTCCATCTTTTTTGCCACTTGTTTTGAATCATTGAAGTCAGTTATTCTGTCCTCTATATTACTATTCTTTCTTCGGTTTCTTCAAATCTGGTGTTGTGTGACTCTAGTATGTTTTTTATTTGTTCAACAGAGTCTTTAATCTCTGTGGTATCTGCTATTTTTCTATTTATTCTTTCAAATTCCTCTTTATGCTCTTCTACTATCTTCTTGATCTCCTTTATGTCATTTGCTATCTCACTTATTTCATTAAGTAGAGTTGTATGGACATCTTTGATTAGTTGTTCCAATGTCTGTATCACCTCTGGGGTTTTAATTTGGTCATTAGGCAGGGCTATACCTGTCTACACTGTGTATGCTTAGTGATCTTCTGTTGTTCTCGTCACACATAAAAATCTTGATTGATTTACTTTGGGAATTGATTTCCTTCAGTAGTCTAAGGCCTTGTGTTTGTGGGATGGATGTGCAGCAGGGTGCTGGAACGGGGCGGACACAACAGTGCACTGATTTGTTGCTAGGGCAGGTATAGGCACAGGTTGGGGATGTTACACTGGTGCTTATGAACATGGGCACCCAAGTGGCCAGGGAGGATGTAGTTGTGTGGGTGCACCAGTCTGGGAGATATAACCCTGGTGTGCACTGGTCTAGGGTGCAGGGTCCTTTGTGCACCTTCATAAAATGTGGCAGCAGGTCGGTGTTATGTCTTCATGGGTTGGGGGCAGGTGTGACCTGGCTACACAGGTTAGCACTGTCCCTGAGCTGGGAAGTATGACTGAGGGCCGTGTGCATGCTCGGTACTAGGAGTGCCATAAAGTGATGTGAAGAGCTCAGAGGTAGCGGGATGAGGCTTTTGAACAAAATGGGCAGGGGGGGGGTCAGGTGTAGCCTGGGTATGGAGGTAAGTGTCTGTAGCCTTTATGTGCTGGCAATGGCTTTCAAGGAACAGGGAGGGAGGAGGAGGTAGTGCTGGGAGAGGTGCAGGAGAGATGGGGGGGGTCGGGTATGCGTGCTGGGGGTTGCTGGGTGGGGGCACTTGGAACACAGGAATGGGGGCGAATAACAGGGTTGTAGTGCTTGGGGTGTGGGTGAGTCATGGGTCATGGGGCTGTGCTGATGAGGGTAGCGTGTTCAAGGAATGTGGCCTGGCTTTCTGCCTGGTCTCCATCTTCCTGTCCATGCACTTTCGTGGGCTCCGTGTCTCCATGCCAGGCTCCAGTTTTCTGCTTCAATTCCTCAGCCTCTGCAACCAGCGCCATCCTAAGTGGTGCAGAGGCTCTCCCAGGTCAGCTGCACTCTTGAATTGCTGTCTCAGTTGCCCTCCCATCCCTTCTCTAACTTTTCCATGGAGCAAGACTGAACTCAAGATACCCTATTTGGCCATCTTCCCAGAACTGTCTGGCATTAGGATTTAACTGAACAGGTAATTGAAAGGTTTATGCTGTTTCCAAAGTCACAAGGCTTGGGATTGCACAGCACTGAAATTTAAACACAGTGTTCATTTAAGAAGTTCCTGCTCCTTTTGTTATGGTTCTCAAACCTGCCTATGCATTAGAATCTCCTGGGAAGCTCTTAAAACTAACAGATATCCAGGCACCAGTCCCAGATTTTCTGATGTAATTTCTTTGGAATATGATCTAGGCATGGGTATTTTTCTTATTTTGGTAATCTTGCCCAGTGATTTAAATGTATAGTTAGGATTGAGAACTACTGGTATACCATGTTGGGGATGGGTGGAATGTATTCTGCTATAGTGTTTTCAAATTGAGGTCCGAGATTAACAGCGTCAGCCTCAACTGGGAACTTGTTAGAAATGCAAAACTCCGAAATCAGAAATTCTAGGGATGGGGCCCAACAATCTTCATTTTAACAAGCCTTCTAATATAGACTAAAGTTTGGGAATCACTGGCATATATATTAAGGACCTTAGATTTGGACTCAAAAAGGCCTAGACTTCTTCTTGTTTTCAATACTTAATGGCTATGCTTACTAATGAAGTAACACAGCATCTCTAAGCCTCAATGTCTCCAGGTATTAAAAACATAATAATATTATTTAGTGCTTTGACAAATAATGGAATGCTTTATTTATATCACCTAGACCATACTAGGTTTTCAATATATAGTAACCAATAATAAGGCGTAAGTATTTCAGAAACTGATGCTTGTTGGAGCCAAGTGAAACCCTAATGGGTCCATCTGTAAAGATCTAGGGAAGACAGTTATGGGGATACAAATTAGGTAACTTGAGAATTGCATGAGTGTATTATGACTTATGTGAGTCTCAACAGCTAATATTGAGAAATGAACAAAATGCCCAACCTACTGAACACATTACTGAAGAGAACAGAAAATCATTCTTATGCATAGGGCTAGACACATAATAGTTATATATAATGAACACTAACATTTCCTACTTTCATTATGTCAAATATATTGCTGACTTGCTTCTAATTCACCTGCTTAAACACTCTTTGAATGTTTAGATAACTGATATGGTCAGGCAATGTGTTGATGGTGAAATAGACTAAATTTGAATTTTGGGCTTGAGTACACTTTTTTTTGAGCCAAATGTCATTTATTTCCTATTCTCCTTTTGAGATCCAGAGTCTAAAAAACAGGTACATTTAATTAAGGGTACAAAAGACTGGTATACTAAAAGCTACAAAACACCGTGTAACCCAAATAAAGAAGACTTAAATAAATGGTAAGTTATTCCATGTTCATGGATTAGAAGAATTAACATTGTTATATGTTAATATTACCCAAAGCAATACACAAATTCAATGCAATACCTATTAAAATTCCAGCAATCAGTTCTTGCTCAAATGGAAAAACCGATCCTCAAATTTATATGGAATTACAAGGGACCCCAAATAGCCAAAGCAATCTTGAAAAAGAAGAACAAAATTGGGGGACTTACATGTCTTGATTTCAAATTGTATTACAATGTGACAGTAAAGAAAACAGTGTGGTACTGACATAAAGATAGTCATATAGATCAGTGGAACATAATTAAAAGTCCAGAAATAGACTACACATCTCTGACCAGTTAATTTTATTTTATATACAGATTTATTTTTAGAAACTGTTTAAATGTTCACAGAAGGAAAAAACCCTGTCAAAAAAGACCTGGTGGAAAATAGTGTCCAACAAAATGGAATTTTAGAGCAACAAAAGTCTAAAATGCGACAGAAGAGAAATAGCACCTCTGTCATTTGAACAAAGGCTAGTCACTTGTATTTTTCTGCCATTGTTAATCACTGAATCTGGGTTTTCCTCTGAATTCCACATACAGCATGCACAGTCCCACGATTTTATAATAATATGTACTCTACACATGTTTTAGAACAAGGCACCACCAGAAACAAATCAATACAAATACATCAGGGGCTGAACAATCTCAGTAACGGGTGACTTACATTTTGCAGAATTCAGTCAAAGGGACTGAATAGGTTGTGGGTAAAAGTAAATGAGAGGGAGTTAAGAAATGAAATATTTTGAATATTAATAATTAAATCAGTCATGGTACTGTATTTCCTGCAAAAGAAAACCAACGTTTAGTAATATGCTAACAAATTTATGTCCAAAGAGATTAGTGCACTGGCAAAGTATTCTGATAACACGGAGAGCTGTGGACTGAAAATACCAAAGCCTTGAAGATCCAAGGTAGTGATGGCCTTTACTGCTCTCTCTCTTTGCCAGGGTTCCAGAAAGAACTTGCAGCCTTATGACCTTCCTGCTGTATCTTCACTTTAAGCAGCAAATTTAAGGAGTCAAAGAGGAGTCCTCAGAGGGTAGAGAAGCAAAGATGAGAAACATGTTAGATGTAAACATAAAAAAAAAAAAAAAGACCATTAAAATGATATACAACCTCCATTCAAATCCAAGAGATGTGGACAAATCCCTAAAAGTAGTTGTTAGATTAAAACACTCCATGAACCTCATTTCACCAAAAAAAGACAATACATAGAAGTTCAGGAGATTATTGGAAACATCAACAGAGAAATGCTCAATGGAAATCAAGCTCTTTAACTCAAATATCTCAGCATTGAAACACACCCTACATTCATCCAGACAACAATGCCTCTTGCTTTTTTAGGAGGATTCAATTGGGCAGTGACACCAAATGGCTTTTCAGAGCAATTTGCCATTGGGACCAATGTCTAGGCCTACAAGGACACAAGCAGTCCAGCAATGCCTCATGAACAGTAGGTTCCAAAGGTTCCAAGTTCTGGCCCTTCCTTCCTAAATGTAATGTCAAACACCTAAAATCTGTTATGTTGCTATTTAAATTGTGAAATATGGAAGCATATACTCTTAAGGCATTTATTTTTGGAACATTCTTTGCCAAGTTTTCACGTTAGCTTCAAATTCAATTCAGTCTTTCTATTTCTCTACTGAGAATGGAAACTTCAACTTAGTACATAAAAACACCTTCTCCAGCAATCAGTATTTCCAGCCAACTACACAGTGGCTACCATAGCCAGCCTCTTTGTTCCCCAGATGAACCAATTAAATGGTAATACTGCTCTAGTACAAGGTAAAACCTCCCAATTCATACTTAATGGAAAAGGAGTGAAAGTTTGCAAAGTGTACTTTTTAAGAAGAGGTACTTTTTGCTTATGAAAAGAAGCCAGAGAGTCATCTAAGAACAATAGAAAGAGAGGGTTTTACAGTGAAGCACATGATTTAAAGTGATGCTGTGCTAGTCCAGGCTGTTAATACTCTTCTTGCTTCTCCTGTGGGCCCCCTTCATCAGGTATCACAAAGCCTTTTGTCTATGAAGGACATGTCTATATATCTGAAAGGACATGTCTATGTCCTTCATGTTTTCGGAGCAACGGTTGTCTTTTGACCTTGTCTAGCAGTCATAGGATCATAGTCTTTTCCATCATAGTTCGCATAAAAAAGCTTCTTGAACCACTGAACAAATTCAAAATTGTCCTGAAACTTTCCTTTTACTGATTTGTCCAGAGGGATTATTTTGTCATCACCCATTCTCTTAAAATCTGCTTGTAGCATTTTGAAGTTCTGGATGCATATTTCACTTTCTTCAAGGCCACAAAACCAGGGAACAGCATGTGAATAAACTGACAATAGGCAGCCCCTGAGCACAAACTGTTCAAACTTGTCAAACTCAACTGCAGAGACTCATGATCTATGCTAGTCTGGCATGTCCACTTAGGTTATTGCTGGTCATTGAAGTTGAGTATATGTTCACTGCCATCTTCGGCTCTCGTCGACCATGCCCGTTGCCTGTGCCTAGCTCTTGTTCTGACTTGTCTCTTTCAAACCACCCAACTGGCCTGCCCTCCTGAGCAATGACTTCACACACATGCACACACACACACACACACACACACACACACACACACTGCAAGCCAATGTAAAGCACCAATTCATTTCTGACAAGGATGCTAAATGCATGCACTGGAAAAAGAATAGTGTCTTTAATGATATTGGGGAAACTGGATATTCACAGGTAGAAGAATGAAGTTAGAGCTCTACCACACACCATCTTAAAATATCAACTCAAAATTGACCAAAAACCTAAATATGAAAGCTAAAACTATAAAATTCTTAGAAGACAACAGAAGAGCAAATTTTCATGACCTGAGATTTGGCAAAGAATTCATAGATATGATACCAAAAGTATGAGCAACAAAAGAAATGATAGAAAAATTTGATTTCATCAGAATTGAAAACATTTGTACACTGGAGGAAATTAGCGAGAAAGTGAAAAAGCTTACAGAATGGGAAAGAGCAGTTTCAAACTGCATCTTAGATAATGGTTTAATTTCTAGAAGATATAAAGAGCTATAACTCAATAGCAAAAAGATGAACACCCAACTAAAAAAAGCAGGCAAAGGACTTGAATAGGGATTTCTCCAGAGAAGATATACAATGACCAATAAACAGAGGAAAAGGTGTTTTATGCCATTAACTATAAGGGAAATGTAAAATAAAACTCAAAGATATTCACAAGAACGCTATTATTCCAAGCATTGGAAGGGATGAGGAGAAATTGGAACTCTACGCATTGCTGATGGAAATGTAAAAGGTACAGCCACTTTGGGAGGCAATTTGGTGGTTCCTCAAAAAGTTAAATGTAGAATTACATTAGATCCAGTAAGCCAACATCTAGGTAAATACCCAAAGAGAGTGAAAAGAGGGTGGCAAACAGATACTTGCACACCAATGATTATAAACCATTATTCACGATATCCCAAAGCTGAAAACAACCCAAATGCTTATCAACAGGTCTGATAGATACACACAATGGAATATTATTCTACCATAAGAAAAACTGCAATATATCTCAAAATAGCAGAATATACAGTCTTCTTAAGTGCACATGGGTCATTTTCCAGGAGAGACCACATATTGGGTACAAAAGAGTCTCAATAGGGTGGGCCACAGTAGCTCAGCAGGCAGAGTTCTGACCTACCATGCCACAGACCCAGGTTCAATTCCAATCAAAAAAAGAAAAAAGTCTTAATAAATTTAAAGAGACTCATATTATACAAAGCATCTTCTCTGACCACCATGGAGAGAATAACAGTAAGAAAACTGAAAAATTCGCAAATATATAGAAGTTAAAAAAAACACATTACTGAACAATCATGGGTGTCCTGGTTTGAAGTTGTTGTATACTTCAGAAGAGCCATATTCTTTTAACCCAATCTTGTGGTGCAGACCTATTATGGGTAGGACCTCTTGGTTATATTGTTTCCATGGAGATGTGACTCTGTTCATTCAAGGTGGGTGTGGTAGTTAGATTCAGGTGTCAAGTTGGCTAGGTGAAGGTGCTTAGTTCTATTGCTGTGGATATGAGCCAATGGTATGTGAACCTCATCTGTTGCACATTACATCTCAGTCAGCCAGGAGGCGTGCCTGCTGCAATGAACAATGTTTGATTTAATTGGTTGGTGCTTAAATGAGAGTGCTCAACATAGCACAGCCTAAGCAGCTCAACATACCTCATCTCAGCACTCACAGCTCAGCCCAGGCCTTTGGAAATGCAGAAAGGAATCACCTGGGGAAAGTTGTTGGAACCCAGAGGCCTGTAGAGAAGGCCAGCAGAGATCGCCCTGTGCCTTCTCACATAAGAAAGAAACTCAATTGAAAGTCAGCTGCCTTTCCTCTGAAGAATTAACAAAATAGATCCCCATTTATTAAAAGCCAATCTGTCTCTGGTGTGTTGCACTCTGGCAGCTAGCAAACTAAAACAGTGGGTCTTAATTCTTTTACTGGAGCCCTGTGTAAAAAGAATAAAATATAGAAAACATAAAGGGAGCTCAGAGCCAACACAGAGAGCAGAGAGATGAAACTAAGTGGAAGACATTTGGAGATGCAGAGGGGGAGTGCCACAAGAGAAGACAGAAGCTAAGAGAACTGTTTGAAACCAGAAGCCAGGAGAGAAGAGCTAGCAGAAGTCTTGATGTACCTTTCCATATGACAGAGAAACCCCTGACATTCTTGAGTTGACCTTTTTTGAGTGAAAGTGTCTTCTTGTTGATGCTTTAATTTAAACATTTTTATGGCCTTGGAATTGTAACTTATAAGTTAATAAATCTCCTTTGTAAAAGTCAATCCATTTCTGGTATATTGCATTTCAGCAGCATTAGCAAACCAAAACAGTGAGTCAAAGAAGAAACTGAAAAAGAAATTGATAAATATCTTGAGGTGAAGGAAAATGTGACCAAAACATATCAAAGCTTGTGAGATATAGTGAAGGTAATGCTGAGAGGGAAGTTTATAATCCTGTGCCAGTTTGAATCTGTTATGTATCCCAGAAAAGTGAAGTGCTTTAATCTTCATTCAGTATTGCAGGATGGGAGCTTTTTGATTATGTCCATGGAGATGTGACCCACACAATTGTGAGTGGTAACTTTTAATTAGATGGTTTCCATGGAGATGTGTCTCCACCTATTCAGGGTGGGATTTGCTTACTGGAGACCTTTAAGAGAGAGCCATTTTGGAAGAAGCTTTAGAGCCCATGCAGCCAGAAACCTTTGGAATGGAAGAAGGAAAATGTTGCTGGGGGAGAGTCATGAAAAAAGAAGCCTGGAGAGAAAGCTGGCAGATGTTGCAATGTTTCCCATGTGCCTTTCCAGTTGAGAGAGGAACCCTAAATATCATCACCCTTCTTTTTTTTTTTTTTTTTAAATATTTTCTTTTATTTTATTATTTTTTGTTTGTTTGTTTGTTTGTTTTTTTTTTTACATGGGCTGG
The DNA here is from genome assembly GCF_023851605.1 of Tamandua tetradactyla. Classification (NCBI taxonomy): domain Eukaryota; kingdom Metazoa; phylum Chordata; class Mammalia; order Pilosa; family Myrmecophagidae; genus Tamandua; species Tamandua tetradactyla. The sequence goes on along the minus strand of NC_135336.1, from coordinate 65,009,056 downwards.
GGCCGGGAATCGAACCGGGGTCCTCCGGCATGGCAGGCAAGCACTCTTGCCCGCTGAGCCACCGCGGCCCGCCCTCATCACCCTTCTTGAACCAAAGTATCGTTGCCTGAATGCCTTAAAATGGCATAGCCTTGTCTTAATTTGGACATTTTCACAGCCTTAGAACTGCAAACTTGCAACTTAATAAATTCTCCTTTTTAAAAGCCATTCCATTTCTGGTATATTGCATTCTGGCAGCTTGCAAACTAGAATAAACCCAAATACTTACATTAAAAAAGGAAAAAGAGCTAAAATCAAAGCCCTAATTGCACACTTGGAGAGTAAGAAAGAATAGCAAACTAATACCAAAACAAACAAAAGGAAAGAAATGACAAAGATTATAGCAGAAATAAATGAAATTGAGAATTAAAAACAAATTATAGAGAATTAACAAAATCAAAAGTTAGTTCTTTGAAATGATTAATAAAATTGGTAAACCCTTAACTAGGTTGACAAAAAAAAAGAAAGAAGACATAACTAAATTAAATCAGAAATGAAGGTGAACAATACTACTAACCCACTGAAACCAGAAGGATATCAAAAGGATAATATTAACAACTCTATGCCAACAAATAAGACATCCTAGAGGAGATAGGATTCCTAGAAATACACAAACAGCTTATACAGAGTCTAAAAGAAATTGAAGACCTCAACAGACCAATTACAAATAAAAAGATTGAATTAGTCATTATAAACCTCCCAAAAAAGAAAGCCCAGGATCAGATGGCTTCACAGATGAATTATACCAATAATTCCAATGAGAATTAACACCAATTCCTGCTCAAACTCTTCCAAAATATTAAAGAGGAGGGAATATTAACTAATTGATTCTGTGAGGCCAACTTCACTCTAAAAACAAAGCCAGATAATGATACTACAAGAGAAGAAAATTATATACCAGTTTCTTTTTAAAATATATGCAGAAATCATCAACAAAATACTTGCACATCCAATCCAACAGCACATTAAAAATATTATACATGTGACCAACTTGATTTATCCCAGGTATGCAAGGGTGGTTTGACATAAAAAAATCAATTAATGTAATACATCATATTAACAAAATGAAGGGGCAAAAACTAAATGATCAACTTCATTGATGTAGAAAAACTATTTGACAAAATCAAGGAAACTTCTTTGATAAAAACATTTCAAAAATAGGAATAGAAGGAAACTTCCTCAACATGTAAAGGGTATATATGATAAACCTGTGATTGACATCAAACTCAATGGAATAAGACTGAGATCGTTCCCTTTAAAATAAGGAACAAGACAAGGCTGCCCAATGTCACACTGTTATTCAATATTTTACTAGAATTTGTAGCCAGAGCAGTTAGGCAAGGAAATGAAATAAAAGGCTTCCAAACTGGAAAAGAAGAAGTAAAACTTTCACAATCTGCAAATGACATGATCCTATATGTAGACAGTCCCTCAAAAATGTACAACTAACCCACTAAATCTAATAAATGCATTCAGAAAAATCACAGGGTTCAAAATCAACATGCAAAAATCAGTGGTGTTTCTGTACACTAGTAATGAGCAATATAAGGTGGAAATCAAGAAAACATTCTGTTTACAATAGCAAATTGTGGTAGCTTGAGACTGTGTACCTCAGAAAAGCTATGTTCTTTAGTTCTGATTCCATATTGTTTAGCATGAGACCTTTTGATTAGGTTCTTTCCGTGGAGATGTGACCCACCCAGTTGTGAGTGGTATCTTTTTTATCAAATTGTTTCCATGGAGATTTTATCCACCCAGTTGGGTGTGAGACATTTTGATTAAGTGGTTTTCATGGAGACGTGTCTCCATCCATTCAATGTGGTCACTTAATGGAATTTTTAAGAGGGAACCGTTTTGGAAAAAGCTCAGAGCTATTACAGACAGAGACATTTGGAGATGCAGAAAGAAAACACCCATGGGGAAGCTGTTTAAAACCAGAAACCAAAGAACCAGCAGACACCAGCCATGTGCCTTCCCAGACTGGTATTTTTTTGAGTCAAGGTGTGTCTCTGGATGCCTTAGTTTGGATGTTTTTACCTTAGGGCTGTAAACTTGTATCTTAATAAATTCCCTTTATAAAAGCCAACCCATTTCTTCTCAATGCCAATATATTGCATTTCCAGAAGTGTTAACAAACTGAGACTCAAGTAAAGCAATCAAATATCCAGGAATAAATTTAACTGAGGATATAAAGGACTTATGCACAGAAAACTACAAAACATTGCTAAAGAAATTAAAGAAGACCTATATAAATGGAAGGACATTCTGTCTTCATGGACTGGAACATTAAATACCTTTAATATGTCAATTCTACCCAAAAATGATTTACACATCCAGTGAAATCAAAATCAAAATTACAACAGCCTACTTTTCAGAAATGGAAAAGCCAATTATCAAATTTATTTGGAAGGGTAAGGGACCACAGATAGCCAAAAACATCTTTCAAAAGAAAAATGAAGTTGGAGGACTCACACTTCCTGGTTTAAAGCATATTACAAAGTTACAATATTCGAAACAGCATGGTACTGGCACAAGGTTGGACATAGTGACAAATGACATCAAATTGAGAGTTCAGAAGTAGACCCTCACACCTATGGCCTATTGATATTCAAGAAAGCTGCCAAGTCCACTCAATTGGGAAAAACAGTTTCTTCAATAAGTGGTGCTAGAAATTTGAATATCCACATACAAAAGAATGAATGAGGACCTGTTATCTCATACCATTAAAAAAAGTTACTCAAAAATGGATCAAAGTTCTTAATATAAGAACCAGGTCTATAAAATTCCTAGAAGAAAGTGTAGAGAAGTGTCCTGTTTATGCATCGGTGTCTTAGACTTTAACCCAAAGCACAAGCAATGAAAGCAAAAATAGTTAAATGGGTCTGAGTCAATATTGAAAAATTCTATGTATCAAAAGAACTTTGTCATGAATGTAAAAAGGCAACCTACTAAATGGGTGAAAATATTTGGAAACAGCATAGTCTATAAGAATTTAATATCAGAATATAAAAAGAAATCCTACAACTGAACAATTAAAAGACAACACCCAATTAAAAATTGGGCAAAAGACCTGTATAGACATGTTTTCCAAAGAGGAAATACAAATGGCTAAAAGTACATGATAAGATGCTCAACACCACTAACTATTAGGGAAATGAAATCAAAACCAAAATGAGATATCATTTCACACCCACTAGAATGGCTACTATTAAAAAATCTACAAGTGTTGAAGAAGATAATGGAGAAACAGGAACACTCATTCATTGCTAATGGCAATGTAAAATGGGGAAGCCACTGTGAAAGACATTTTGTCAGTTCCTCAGAAAGCTAAGAATAAAATTACCATATTACCTGGCAATCCAGCTAATAAATATATAATCAGAATAATTGAAAATAGGTATTTGAACAGATATTTGCACACTGATGTTCATAGCACCATTATTCATAATTGCCTCAAGATTGAAGCAACCCAAGTGTCTATGAACTGATGAGTGGATAAACAAAATACGGTATGTACATACAATGGAATAGTATTCATCTGTAAGAAAAAATGAAGTCATAATTCATGCATCAATATATATGCAGCTTGAGGACATATGTCGAGTGAAATAAGGTGGATCCTAAAGGGTCATGTATGATTTCACTGATACGAACTCATTAAAATAAAATCATAGAGTTAGAATATAGAATATAGTTTACCAGGGGATAGACTGGGGTTAGAGAATGGAGAGTGGATGCTTAATTTGTACAGAATTACTATTTAGGTTGACTGTAAAGGCTTGGAAATGGATGGTGGTGATAGCACATTATTGTGAGTGTAATTAACAGCATTGAATTATATAGGTGAATATGGTTAAAAAGGGAAACTTTAGGTCATATATGTTACTAGAATAAAAATTAAAAAATAAAGCACAGGACTGTATAACAGAGAACCATATTGTAAATGATGGACTTTAGTTACTAGTATAAGAATATTCTTTCATGAATTATAACAAATGTATGACAGTAATACAAGGTATTAATAATAAGGTGTCATATGAGAAAATATACCTAATATAAACTCTGGATGATAGTTAATAGTGCTTTTTAATAATTTTTCATGAATTGTAATAAAGGTAATGTTAAAAAAATCGATACAATTACAAGAAACTGCTATCATCACTTGTAACAAATATTTCACACCAATGTAAGGTCTGTAAACCCACAACTTCTGTAATAAAAACTTTTTTAAAAAAGTAATTGCAAAATAGTAATACCAGTAAATGGCTCCACTTGTTTTTTTTTTTTAAACTAGATAAATGGTAGGTTTACAGAAAAATCTTGCCAGAGAGACAGAGTTCCCATATACACCCTCCTCTCCTATAAACACCTTGGGTAGTGTGGTACATTTGCTGCAATTAATGAGAGAATATTATTATAATTATACTATTACTTATAGCTATGGTTTCTTTTAGAGTTCCCAGATTGTGTTATTCTATTAATATATACACGAACTAAACTTTTCATACATACAACCTAAAATTTCTCCTTTTAGCCACATTCAAATATATAATTCAGTGCTTTTAATTACGTTTGCAATTTGTAAACAGTCTTTTAAGGTTTTTGCAATTGAGTTTAGCATCAGTGCTGAACCGGTTATGTATTTGTGGAGGGTGAGGTGTTGTAGAAGGGAACCAAACACAAACTTGGTTCTTTTGCTCCAGAAGACGTTGCAAGGATGTTTTACATAAAATCCTGGGGAAGTTTGAAATCTTTTGAGAAGAAATGAGAATTAAAAGCTACTTGGAGATGGCTAGGTATGAAGTAGAAATACTAGACAAGGATGAAATATTTATTTGAGAACATTTGTTGGGAAATCTGAGTGCAGAGGATATTTTATATGCACATTTATATATACATGTGAGGAGGATCCTAAGAAACATGCCACAGTGCCTGAAAGAAAAAGCCAAGAACATATTTACCTAAAATTTAATCTTTGGTTTAACAGTTGCCCATGGATGTAGAATAAAATGACATATTGAGCAGCTAATATTCAAATATGACTTTAACAAGTATTCTGGAGAGATGTGTACTTATTATGTAGACAGTCTAGAATATGATCATGACATTTATGTTGAAAAATAATAATCAGTGGATAAAAAAAGGTATACTGTCACATAGCAAGTTGTGAAGTGTGGTTCTGGCCTCAATCCACTAAGAATATTTTTTTTATTGGAAAATAACATTGATAAGTATGCATTTGGATATCAAAATGGGGGAGAATCTCAGTTTATGCATTTAAACAGTTTTCAATAATACAGTACTGAGAAATCTATGATATGAATTTTAAATTAGAAGTCTAAATGAGGCAATTAAACCTTCAGGTAAATGATTGTACCTTTCTCCTGAAAAATATCTGGTCACTAATTTTCTCTTTTGTATTTGTTAAGGGAGCGCTTCATAGTTTAATTTTACTCTGGTGAACATTAACTCATCTACAGATTATTCAAGATTTGCAACACTATTTACTCTACTAATCAATTAAAAATGAGGTTACTATAGTAACTATTATGTCTTGAATCCTCTGCTTATGTAACCTCTGAGTTAGAGGTAGAATAGTTTCTCATTTGAACTATTATATCAGCTACATGTATTTCAGGTGCTCTCTTGCACTTTGGACTGTAAAAGAAAGACCTTTCTCTACTGATTAGGCAGGTCTAAGTAGTTTTAGAAAAGCTGTATAATATTGACCAAATGCCTTGGATATTTGCAAAAATTTTAAAGGTGGAAATAATTTAAAAACGCTTTAAAAAGGGACTAGCAGAGAAATGGTGGTGGGTCATTTGTTAAACAGCTGTGAACTTAGAGTTCTAATTTTCTGAAAATGCTTTGAAGAAAAAAGATCAGCCATCTGATGCATCTCTAGCATTTATAAGAGAGATAACCTCTCGTTATCTGGAGATTATCTTAACTCAGATCATGTAAAGGAAATTTTGCTTAACTCCTAGTAAGTTCTGCTACAAATAACATCTAGCCTTCTTGTCATGGAGTTCTGGAAATTTAACACACTTGTCATATGACTCATTCTCTCACTGTTGAGCCTTTCCATATGCTGTTGCCTTCCTTTGGAATGACTGCATCATTTCTGTACCCCATCGCTTCCCTGTTCTTAGTATTGCTTGGCTCAGTCTGCTTTGTCCTTTAGATCTCTGCTGAGATGCCAGATTCTCTGGTAATGTTGGTCTGACAGCCCATGTCTGGGGTAAAGTTCCTTCTCTGTGCATATATAATACCCATTGAAGACATTTTTGAGTTTAATTATAATGGTCATTTTAGTTGTCTTTCTACACTAGCTGTAGGTACCCCTGAGAGCAAGGCTGGGGCTTTATTCTGTACTGTGGGGCCCCAAAGACACATTCAGTGCTTGAGGCCCTCAATAGATACTATATTGGGCTGGCCACAGTGGCTCAGCAGGCAAGAATGCTTGCCTGCCTTGCCAGAGGACCCGGGTTCAATTCCCAGTGCCTGCCCATGTTAAAAAAAAAAAAAAAAAGATACGGTATTAAATACTCACTAGATACCACCTAGTAGAGTCTTACTTTTAGGACCAGGATGATATAAAATGCAGTCTTAATCATGGGCAGGTCATATACTAAGTGATGCCTAACCCATTGTGTCGTCACTTTAACTGACTTAGCAGTTCAACACATAGTGTAAAGTTCTCAGTCAAATTATTTTTAAGTCTTAATATCTAGACTTGGTAACTCCTTAGATGAGTTTATGTACTGATAATAGACTTTCTGATTCAGTTTCTCAAATATATGAACTATGTAATGGGCACAACCTAAGCAATTCTAGAAAGGGATAAATTCATGTGCAGAAACTTGAGGCCCAAACAACTGTGTGGTATTTGGGGTTGTTAATTCTCACATATAATCCGAAGTCTTATATTTCTAATTTGGGTCATCTTTATTTTTGTACCCTCAGCAAGGCAGGAGGAGAGCAGACAGCAGAAGTTATTTCTTGACATTTGGCAATTAGTTGATCAACATGTAAATTATATTCAAAGTAATATAAAATATTCATCTATTATTTTTGGTTCATCAGATTGTGTTATTTTCAATTTTAATAAGATGCAACAATAATTAAGTGATCTAAAATATATAATTTAAAACTGAGCTAGTTTCTCAGTAGCCATGCTTGCCAGGTTACACATGAGGTTCCACGTAAATGCTCAGCTTCAGGGTACAAAGAGCAGGGCAGAAGGCAAAGGATGACACCTGGAAGCCTTCCCACATGATAAGGAATACATAGGACTGAGAAGTTCCAGGGGGAGAGAAGTAAAGACTTAACTTTAGTGAAACAAGGAGTTTTGGCTTTGTGTCTATATGTACATGTGTGTTTGTATGCATGTGTATGTGCCTGAGTGCATGTTTGGTCCTGGGTTAAGGGTTAATGTGTTTTGCATATTAATTTGTTACATGTAATTGCCTGTGAATGTGGGTGGCTGGAAATGTGTATGACTGTTAGTGGGCCCTGTACATTTTGTTCATAAACCGATATTGCTGATACAGGTAGATGTTTTATAACTTCCAAAAGAGATGTCCCTCAGATACTCCAAAATAATAGAATTTGGAATTTAAGCAATTTTCAACAGGGGTTTCTAATTTTTTATTGAGTTTTTAAGTTTTTCTTATTCTGCCAAACCAGTAGGGGGAAGTCACACATTAGTTTTTGGTGGGGATCAGAAACATTTTTTCAGACTTTTTCTTAAAATGATCTATCTTGCTAAAAAAAGAAATAATTTAAGATAGAGTGCTTGTTAGTTATGGTTCTTATAAGCATGCCAGTATCAATTCTTAAAAAGAAGCTATAAACTTTTATTTCCTTACTTTTTCTAATTAAAAAAAAGATGAAACACCCTAATATTCGGGGTAAAAATTCATTGCCTTGCTGTTTATGATACTTATAATGCTTCCAAACTGTTATATCCATTTGTAATATCAGAAACTTAGTTACAGAGCCTAAATGACACTGCAAAAAGTAAAGGAAACTGTATTAGTCAATTTTCAGTGTTAAAAGTAAATTATTTCAATATTTGCTACTATATTCTTCATCCGCCTCATTCTTTTTTTACAGTTTAGGAATGTCTGATGTAGGAGGAAATATTTTAAAATCAAGATATAAACAAGACTAGATCTTTGGCAACATAAAGCATAATATGGGAATGCTATGGCTATTGTTTCTGAAAATATAAGAGCTGATTGCATCACACTGTATATATTCTGCAGTATAAGCACTATAATGCTTGCATGGCTAATAATAGAATGATCTAAGCCAATGTATATTTTCAGTTTTGAGTGACACAGAAAGATAACACGATTATCCTTTGTATTTTAGTCTCTGTACTAAGTTAATCATGTTCACTGTTCCATCATCAATTGTCATTCACTCATTTTGTAAAATGTGAGCATCTGCATTTAATGTTATTATATTATTTCTATTTACTACAGCTGGTTGCAATAGACTCAAATGACAATTTCACAGCTACACATGAAAGGTCATGAAAAAGAAACATTCAAAATAGAAACATCTTACTTTGCAACAAGTATACAATCTGAGTAGGACTAAGAAATCTAAAGTTATGAAAATTGGAATGAGTTTAATGGTTAATAATAGAATGATCTAAGCCAATGTATATTTGCAGTTTTGGTTAAGTAACCAAACTGCAACCAAACATCAATGGTTAAGTAACATTTATCTCTAAAATCATAAATTCTCCATCATTATGATTATTTAATATTGCCAATTACCTACTAATGTTGAAAAAGTACAGAGAAAAATATTAGAAAATAATGATCACATACTTGACAAATATGAAAAAATATTTTAAAATATTGTTATGAAATAATATTCATATTAAGAAGTAGAGAAAAAGGTATTAAAATGACACTTACTAGAAAAACATAAATCCAATTTGTCTATTCGCATAGCTTTGCAAACCCGTAATTATTGTAAACCCACACATATACAAACCTGGTAAAGTGCAGAGGGGAAAGTTTGCTATGGGTGATGTGCTCGTTTGAAAGGATTTATGTACCCTAGAAAAGCCATGTTTTAATCCTAATCAGTCTTGTGGGAGCAATGGTTTCTTCTAATCCCTATTCAGCACTGTAGTTTGGAAACTTGATTAGATTATCTCCACGGAGATGTGACTCAATCAATTGTGGGTATTAAAGTTGATTTGATGGAGATGTGTCTCTACCGATTCTACGTGGGTCTTGATTAGTTTCCTGGAATCCTATAAAAGAAGAAGTATTATGAAGAAAGCAAGCAGAGAGTCCACCAGCCAGCACTTTGGGAGATGAAGAAAGAAAATGCCTCCCAGGTTGCTTCATGAAACATGAAGCCTGGAGAGAAAGCCAGCAGATGCCGCCGTGTTTGCCACATGCCCTTCCTCTTGAGACAGAAACCCTGAACTTCATCGGCCTTCTTGAACCAAGGCATCTTTCTCTGGATCCCTTTGATTGGACATTTCTATAGACTTGTTTTAATTGGAACATCTCGGCCTTAGAACTATAAACTAGCAACTTATTAAAGTTCCCATTTTAAAAGCTGTTCCATTTCTGGTATTTTGCATTCTTGCAGCTTGCAAATTGGAACAGGTGAATAGATAGAAAAGGTGACAAGATTGCTATACCTCCAGATCTATATCTGCCATAACCAGCACTTTAGGGCAATTCTCCCTTAGAAGAATACTTTAAAGTACTATTGAATTGAAATCATAAATGCTTATGAAACAGGAATGAAATAAATACTTTTGTTTACTGATAGAGAAAATACTGAGTTATGAATCTTTCTTCTACTCACTGGGGTTAAAATTTTAACTATCCTATCATGGCAGGTAGAGCCTTTTTCCTAAAGATTTATGTCCAACAGCTCCATTTGGAAGCTGTGAGAAAGGAGCAGTCATATTTTAAGTCCAGTGTAGACTAGACCATGATTGATTATTTTCATTGACTAAAAAGTATCCATAATCTTTATATATTGACAAAAAGTATATAGAATAAAATGATAATCTTAAAGACCAAATGAGGCATCTACATACTGATAAATTTGGAGTAGAACAATTAGAAGAAAGTAATTTTCTTCTTCCTACATCTTGTTCTTTGAAAATAAGTACTATGACTACTATATCTGTTTCCTCAGCTGTTCTCCTAAGAATAACTGAATATAATAAGTACTAAATATATGTTTTTTAAAGGACAAGGTTCCCTTTAGTTTATATAACATTTAAATTTGGAAATATAATGGTAGAAAATCTTCCTATTTTTACCTTTGCTGGTTGGAGATCAGGATTGATATTACAATAAACATGATATGATGTATAATAGACCCATATGTATGGATTTCATATTAATTCAAGCATCATTTAAATTCTCTGTCATTTTATGTTGCTGTTTGTCATAAATTTGTATGTACATGTGTTGTGGTAATTTAGGAGGAGTAACATAGTCTTGCAAACAAAAATGTATTAGATCTCTTAGCATAATTTATTTGCATTTAATATTACAGAAATTTACATGTTGGAATCAAGTGGCCTAGGCTCAAGTATGTAAGTTAAAGTGAAAATAATACAACCTACTGCAATCATATTGTGTCAATACTCAGGCAGGGCACACAGGAAGTACACAACAGGTTTTGAAACCAATCATATTATCCAGAGCCTAGGCTGGGAAAGAGAGAGGGCAAGAGTTTTACTCATCAGGTCATGCTGTGATGATCTATGAGAAACAGATCTGATCATCTGATTGGGAATTATAGTTACAGATTTGTGGAAACCCTTCCTAAGTAACCAACTTCTGGTAATGTGCTGTGATTTCTTCAGCTTGGGATTATGGTGGAATCTATCTTATAACCAATGACATATTTTAAGGTAAGGGCCCCAAACATAACCCAAACTGATCTATCCTGAGACCAAGCAGTAGCTGAAGAAACACAGAGAACAACAAGGGAAAAGGAATTAGGAGAGTGTTCTAGTTTGCTAGCTGCTGGAGAGCATTATACCAGAAACAGAATGGCTTTTAACAAGGGGAATTTAATAAGTTTCTAATTTACAGTTCTAAGGCTGAGAAAATGTCCCAATTAAAACAAGTCTATAGAAATGTCCAATCAAAGGCATCCAGGGAAAGATACATGGGTTCAAGAAGGTCGATGAAGTTCAGGGTTTCTCTCTCAAGTGAGAAGGCACATGGGGAACACAGTCAGAGTTTTTCTTTCATCTGGAAAGGAATATGGTGAACATGGTCAGGGTTTCTCTCTCATCTGGAAGGGCACATGGCAAACACAGCATTATCTGCTAGCTTTCTCTCCTGGCTTACTGTTTCATGAAGCTCCCCGGGAGACATTTTCTTTCTTCATTTCCAAAGGTCGCTGGCTGGTGGACTCTGCTTCTCATGGCTATGTCATTCTTCTCTGCTCTCTCTGAATCTCCCATTCTCCCAAAGGTTTCCTCTTTATAGGACTCCAGTAAACCAATCAAGACCCACCCAAATGGGTGGAGACATGTCGTCACTTAATCCAGTTTAGCCACCACTCTTGACTAAATCTCATCAGCCAGGGAGATGATCTGATTACAGTTTCAAACATACAGTATTGAATAGGATTATTCTACCTTTATTAAATGGGATTTTGATTAAACCATGGCTTTTTTGGGGACATACATCCTTTTAAACATACGCAGAGGGTGAAACTGAAAAACACAGTATCAGTATGAAAGGTCTTGAAGTATATGATCCAGAGACCCATACATACAATTGTAGGTTTCTACACTTCATTTCAGTGTCACTTGACCGCTTAATGACTTTTGTGCCAATAGAACCAATGTATCCAAGTGCCATCCAACACATGTGGCTCTACTTCAGGGTGATATTGTAACATTGGAATGCTGGCTCAGGAAGGACAGGGTAGATGAACAAGACCAGCACTTCCCTTCTGCTTGGTTCCTATTGACTTTCTTATAGAGTTATGTGGTCATTTAATGAAATATGAATGACATGAGCTGTGTGTTAATATGTTGCCTTGAATAATAAAGTGATGGTGGGTAAAAAGTACCCTCTAAGAATTTTTAAATCCAAACATTGTGAAATATACAAATATTGAACTAACAGGGGGCAGTAAGGCAGAGTATGTCTTTGAAATGGAGGTGAATGTGATAAAAGTTATATATTTAAAATTGTGGCAGTTTGAAGTTGTATGTACCCTAGAAAAGGCCATGTTCTTTTAATCCATTCCTGTGGGTGCAGACCTGTTGTGGGTGAGAACTTTGATTGGGTTGTTTCAATTGGGATGTGATCTGCCCTATTCAAGCTGGGCCTTAATCCTCTTACTGGAGTCCTTTATAAGAGGATAAAACAGAAGCTAAAGATGAAATTATAAGAAGCTCACAGAAAAAGCCCCAAAGAAGTTTGGAGAGAAAGTCACAGAGGCTGAGAAAAGAAGCTATAGACAGAGATGCCAGAAGCTGAAAGCAATGAAACCCAGAAGAGAAGGACCAGCAGATGTAGCCATGTGCTTGGTCATGTGACAGAGAAGTCTAGATTGCTAGCAGTTTACCTTCAGGTCCAGGTTTTGCCCTGTAGATACCTTGTGTTGAGCATGTTCATGGCCTGAGAACTATAAGTTGTAAGTTAATAAATCTCCATTGTAAAAGCCAACCCATATCTGGTATATTGCATTTCATCAACTTTAGCAAATCAAAACAAACATTCAATAGTTGTATAACTAGTACACTAGTTACACTAGTCCGCTTTCCTCAGTTTACTCATCTATAAAATGGAGATATTAATATCTACTTCATATGTTTTCAGGAAAGATTAAATGAAGTGATATATATGAACTTCTTACAGGAGCAGATGACATGTAGGAGAGACTTAATTGTTATTTCTATAGCTCACAAGAATTTCTTCATTAACCATTTAAAATCTTCATCATTTGGAAATGGATAATGTCTTTACACTCAAGTTATATCAAATTCATTTTCATATTTTATGCCCTAAAAATATGATGGAGCAAGGCAGTGCAATAGTGGCTCAGTGGCAGAATTCTCGCCTGCCATGCCGGAGACCCGGGTTCAATTTCCAAAGACTGCCTATGCCAAAAAAAAAAGATGGAACAAAGTAACCACTAACTAAAATTAGTAGTTCAAAATGCTTGCAATAGTATTCAAAGTCTGGGTATTTTGGGGCACCAAATTACATAAGCCAAAACAGGTACCTTGCATTTTAATGAGTGAAGCTTATGCTTAATTTTTTTAATGTAATTGCATTAGTCAGGCTTCTCCAGAGGATAGAACAACAGCGTAGACACACACACACACACACACACACACACACGTATTCACAAACTAGGGCAGACTAGAGGCTGAAAATTCTGATGAGAGTGATATTGAATTCTGGAGTCCAAATTCTTTGGGCTAAAAGCTCAGGAAGGAGTGGACAGTGCCTTGAGGCAGAATTTCTGGTTTGTAGGACTGTCAGTTCTTGCTGTTAAGACCTCCAAGTGATTGAATGAGGCCTACCTCTATTATCCACTTAAGGTCAACTAATTACATCTGCAAAATGCCTCCACAGTAACAACTAGGCCAATATTTGACCAAACAACTGGACACCATGACCTACCCAAGTTGACACAATTAACCATCACAATAATGATGTATTTTCATGGTAACTATTACCGTGGAAATCAAATATTCAAAGAAATGCACTAGAAAAATAAATGGATATGTGAATGCTTTTGGTTCCCACTCTCTTCTGGCCCTGACAGACAAAATGAAGAGTGAAAGGAAGTCTTATTATTTTGAAGAAATGACTGCTTAAATAATAATGACAGTGTTTTATTCCTTTCTTAGAAGTTCCTTTTATAATAGGAGCTAAAAATCAGACTATTTACTGAAATATGAATTCTGGGGAATTGTGGCTATACCTGTATTAGGTTTTTATTGCTGTGAAATAAATTACAGCTTAGCAATTGAAAACCATATGAATTTATTACCTCAAAGTTTTTGTGAGTACAGGCACAGTTTAGCTGAGTCCTTTGCTCACTTTCACAAAGCTGCATCAAGGTGTTGGTGAGTCTATATTCTTATTTGAAGGCTTGACTGTGAAAGAATCTATGCACAAGCTCATTCAGGTTGTTAGCAGAATTATTTTCCTTGTGGTTGTATGATGGAGGTCTCCATTTTTTTGCTAACTGCTTTCGGGTGTGTTCTCAGCTACTTCATGCTATCTGCTGCTCTTTGCTAGATGGCTCCCTCCATAGTCAGTTCACAACATGGCTCTTTACTTCTTTAGGGCTAGCAGGAGAATCTCTGTCACTCAAGGCTTATAAGAAGGAGTCTTATATAACATACTGTAATCATGGGAGTAACATCCTATCACTTTAGCCATACTTTAATTGTTAGATAAAATCACAGGTTACACCCACGTTCAGGGGAGGTAATTCTACAGATATAATTCATCTGGCATCACTTTAGGTTGGCCAACCACAGGACCTAAAATACATTGTTTTAGTAACAATAAAGCCCTATCAGTATTGAAATAATATATATTCCATATTCAACAGTGGAAACAGATCAGCTGTTCAACTAGGAAAACATCAGCAGTACAGAGCTTAGGATGCTGTCATGATCAGGTTCTATAGATAGATATAAAAAAGTTATATTTACCCAGAGTAGACTCACTAATATGTAGCCAAGATCTCCTGGGATGTCATGCCATTCTTCCAAAGGGCCTTTGTATTTAAAGTTTTCTCAAGCTGTGATTGGATTTATTACAAGCTTTTGCATACAACAAAGACACATTTATATATCTCTGGACTACATCTGAAATAAGGGTAAAATGTTTATAATTATTTGGGAAATAAAAATAAGAATTTAAACTTTTTTTAAACTATAAGAATAGAAGACAGAAAAATTACATTAACCAGGATTATTGATGCATGTTAATTAGTTATTTCAGTGGAAGATACAATTATGAGTGGTTAAGGGTCAAAGATGCTAATATTGCATATGAATTTCAGTTAAACACAATAGAAAGAAACATTTCAAACTGTACTACAAGCTAAAATGCATTTTAGTCAGTACCACATTTTTCCAGACACATATTCAATAGATGAAAGGGAAAATACTTCAAAATTTCATTTAAACTCATATGTGACCCGATTCTATAAGTTGATAGACTACGCTCTACCACTTTGCATCTTTAAATTTGTAAAACTGTTTCTGAAGTTATATATTCAGATTAGATTAAACAGACCTTCTGCAAAGTTAAAATTAAAATGTACATATCATATAGGAGGGTCAGTCAGCAAAGATTGCTTTCTAAATTTTATGTCTGGACAGTCATCAGGCAGCCAGAAGAAAAATGTGTTTTGCAGCCATGGAATCTCCAGTTTTTATCTCTGACATTACCCTGAAATTTGACAGGTGGAAGCCCAGCAGCAGACATGCATAGCGGATGCCAAAGAAGACACATATACACAGCAGAGTGGTGGCTCGCCAGGTGGTCATCTTCTCCTTTCCGGAACTTTTGTTAAGGCTCACTTGAACTTGACTGTGTTACAGTAGATATTGACACATTCTTCAGTCATTGTGGAATGTCAGTGGACTCTTGGCTCTACGCATAAGGAACTTTAGCATTGCTCTGCTCTGTACATATGTCCAAGTTGGCAGCCAGTTGGCATGGTTGCTGATGCATCTCTATCTGTCAGCTTTCCTCGCCACCTCTGGGATGGAGAAGCTGATATGAGTATGTCAGCAAAAATGTTATCATTGGCTGTGGAAAGATGTCCAGGGAAATTAAAAGTTGGAGATGTTTTAGAAATGAACTGGCAAATTATTGTTATCATCTAAACGAAGGCTTTATTTATCTTTTGGAATACAGGCAAAATACAATGAAAAGAGAAAAATTTTGTGATAATTTTAGCCAAACCCCCAATAGTCTCCACTGGTTTAATGAATAAAATATATCTTGTGGAGCCAAAGTGAGCTTAGATTTAAGTTTATGGAGGACTAGAACGTTTTTCTAACACAACATCATGCAGCGTATTAAACAAAACTACCTTGATAATCAATCTTTTAAATTGATTAAAATTATAATAATAATCATTAAATAGAACAGGACCATGCAGATGTTCTAAATGTTTATTACAATCCATTTTTAAATATTTTAAAAATGATGTGCATGTTTCCATACTCACATGTATATATATTTATGTTTCCCATCTGTCCAATATATCAGCCAGTTAATGGAAAACATCCATATCATTTTTTTAAAAATTTATTTTAATTTTTATTAATAAAACCAATCAACATACAATATGAACTTTTTTCATCACATTGTTGTATACTCATCATCACCATCATTTCTTAGAGCACTTGCATCAATTCAGAAAAAGAAATAAAAAGAAAACAATAAAAATTCATACCTACCATACCTCTTACCCCTCCCATTACCCCTCCCATTCATCACTAGGATTTCAATCTACTAAATTTATTTTTATATTTGTTCCCCCTATTATTTTATTTGTTTTTTTAATTTAATTTAATTTTTTTATTAATTAACGGAAAAAAAAGAAATTAACCCAACATTTAGAAATCATACCATTCTACATATGCAATCAGTAATTCTTAACATCATCACATAGATGCATGATCATCGTTTCTTAGTACATTTGCATCGGTGAAGAAGAACTAGCGACACACCAGACAAAGATATAGAATATTAATATAGAGAAAAGAAATAAAAGTAATAATAATAGTAAAAAACAAACAAACAAACAAAAACAAACAAACTAAACCTATAGCTCAGATGCAGCTTCATTCAGTGTTTTAACATGATTACTTTACAATTAGGTATTATTGTGCTGTCCATTTTTGAGTTTCTGTATCTAGTCCTGTTGCACAGTCTGTATCTCCTCAGCTCCAATTACCCATTATCTTACCCTGTTTCTACCTCCTGCTGGACTCTGTTACCAATGACATATTCCAAGTTTATTCTCGAATGTCCGTTCACATCAGTGGGACCATACAGTATTTGTCCTTTAGTTTTTGGCTAGACTCACTCAGCATAATGTTCTCTAGGTCCATCCATGTTATTACATGCTTCATAAGTTTATCCTGTCTTAAAGCTGCATAATATTCCATTGTACGTATATACCACAGTTTGAGATAATATTTGGAAATGACATATCAGATAAAGGTCTAGTATCCAGAATTTATAAAGAGATTGTTCAACTCAACAACAAAAAGACAGCCAACCCAATCACAAAATGGGAAAAAGACTTGAACAGACACCTACCAGAAGAGGAAATACAAATGGCCAAAAGGCACATGAAGAGATGCTCAATGTCCCTGGCCATTAGAGAAATGCAAATCAAAACCACAATGAGATATCATCTCACACCCACCAGAATGGCCATTATCAACAAAACAGAAAATGACAAGTGCTGGAGAGGATGCGGAGAAAGAGGCACACTTATCCACTGTTGGTGGGAATGTCAAATGGTGCAACCACTGTGGAAGGCAGTTTGGCGGTTCCTCAAAAAGATGAATATAGAATTGCCATACGACCCAGCAATACCATTGCTGGGTATCTACTCAAAGGACTTAAGGGCAAAGACACAAACGGACATTTGCACACCAATGTTTATAGCAGCGTTATTTACAATTGCAAAGAGATGGAAACAGCCAAAATGTCCATATCATTTTTGCTTCAGATTTATCTGGCAACCTTTAAAGTAATTGGTTGAACTGATTCCATTTTAAATTTATTTCTCTATTATTTTTACATTTCAGTGATGTTATCTTCATTATATTCATTCATCCATCCATTCTTTCCATCAAATAGTTAATGAATTCATTATTTTCTTTTAAGCTCTGAATGTGTTCCCTAACATATTGCATGAAATAACTGTCTAGTCCTTCTGTTACTCCCTCCTTTCCTTCCTCCATGTTCAACTTTTCCATTTCACTTACCTCTCATGTACAAACAATTCCTCATCTTCTTAGTTCCATTTCCTAAATATCACAGATAAGTCATCCTGTTTCCAATTTCTTCTCGAAACACTGAAGTAACCATGAATAGGATGGTCTAACACAGACTTTAGGGAATAGACCAAAACCAGCCTATCCTATGATAATTTTTGATGAAAAAGTTTTCACTTTGCATAAAGGACATAAGTAATAACACTTTCAGTCATCCTGGGGAGATTAATTCTGGAATAGTAGAAATATGGGCTGGAGTAAACCTCACAAATGGGGGGCAGGAGTGGGTAATTGTGTCATATTATTTTTAGATGTTCAAAAGTTGCCAAACTGTTCTTTTTTAAAACTAAGATCTATTTTATCATTCCACTGACATCTTGAGATCAGGAATGGAAACCCTAACTCTGACTTTTTTGTGGCAGTCTTTACAGAACAGAAATAGCAGAAGAGAAATAGTAAATTTTTTAGCAGCCTGAATCCAGGACGACTCTGGTGAGCAAAAAATGCAATGGATTATAATCCTTGAGAATTCTAGGGTACAGGAAAGAAAGAGAGGATTTGAGGGAAGACTAGAATTCACATTTACCAAGGCAAGTATAGGTTGGGGACACTTCCATAAGTCACATCTGGTTAATCCCTATGTAAATGCAGTATAATTTAGTCATGATGTATATGGGATCTGGTGATGGATTCTGTGGGTTTGAATTCTTATTCCTGTGATCCTTAGTGAGTAATTTCACCTTGCTATGTCTCACTTAGCTCATGTAAAAGGAGAGATAATAATACCCATCCTGTGATGGTGTGATGAAGTTTAAATTAGATAATACACATGAACATTTAGCAAAGTGCTACAGATAAAGTTATAAATAGATGGTAGATAAATGTTAGCTATGATTGTAATGAGACAAACTGAAACTGCAGCTTCCATATTCTACCTGCTTCCAGTTTATCCTCTCTAATCCATCTTCCAACGTTGCCTCACATAATTGCCAGAATATTATTTTTAAAACCAGAATTGATCCTGTTATTCCAGGCTTAACTCTTTTTCAATGGCTTCTCATAGCTTTCACATTAAACTAAAATTTCTCAATGTGGAATAAGTAGGGTGACCATGTGATTTATCTTCTAAGCTGTGCACTCTTAAGAGTGAGAGAACGCTTATTGATATTACTTTAGGACCACAGACATAACTCAGGACTATACCAAGCAAACAGGGACAGCTGGCTACCATAGGTATAAAGTTCTTCTGTAGTCTAGTCTCCAAGTACTTCCTCTCTTGGTCCTTGGCTGGAGCCACTAGCAATTTCCCAAACTAACCTGTAGCCACATCTCTGTGCCTTTGGGTATGCAGCACTCTGCCTGCAGTGCTCTTTGTTCTGTGTCTTTGTATATGTAATGTTCTTTGTATATACAGCGCTCTTCACAACTCTTACCTTCTTCTTGCCATTCACTAACTACAAATGTAAACCACATTCATAATAATAGACAAATTTATCATTTCAAGCCATGGCTGAGTTCTGGAAATCTCCCAGGATTCACGAATTCTGAGTCTCTTGTGATTCTATGTGTAATGCAATTTGGGTTTGTCTTTATCATTATGAAAATAAAATAATCTTAATAGTTGCCAGGTGTGGATGTCTTCTATGCCAGGCACTAGGTTAGATGCTTTTATATGCATTTTCTCTAAACAGTCCTGCAAAGTATACGATGTTTCCATATAAAGAAACTGAAGCTCAATAAGGTTAAGTGATTTGCTGGGCCTATACAGCTAGTAAGAGGTAGAGGCAAGTTCGGATTGATAAGCATTCAAGCCCAATTTTTCACCAAATTGTCCTTTTACCTTATTAAAACATTTATAATAGAAAATTGCAATAAACATATTTATCATCTTTTCAGCTTCAGAATAGTTTTCTTGAAGGTCAATACTATTCCTTGCTCACATTTTTAAAAATCTACATGACCCATCCCCATGTTTAGGACATAGTAAAGGACTCAATATGTTTGATGGATTAAGGGCTCACTAAGTCTAGACTAGTTCAATGACCTTGTAAAGAATAACCAGTTTATTTCAGAGATGAGAAGAAGGAAGCAAAGAGACATTTAAAACATTTGCCTTAAGTTATCCAGCTTGATTGTGGTTGAGCTAATCCAAGGCTCTGTTTTCTGGACTCAAAGTTCAGTTCTTTTTCTAATGTAGTACCCAGTTTCAGTGACCATTACTTTAGTACCTTCATGATCACCCTGTAGTTGTAAATGTCTCATCAACATTTATGCCACATATATTTGAGTAGATTTAAAGCCTCATTTAGTTAGGGAAGTCAGGATCTTGCTCATAGAAGGGATTAGACGCTGATAAAATTTATGTATAACGTTGAATTACAAAGGTTTTTCTAAGTGTGTTATTGGAAGATGGAGATATGGAGGGCAATAGCAACTTAAAGGAGTATTTACTCAGTATGAAAGTAATTGTCTAATGACAGAAATGTCTTCTATATTTTACATATATTTTATAGAAATTTGTTCTTAATGTGTGGTCCACCAAGCACAACAACTGGCATTGCTTGGGAGCTTTTTCAAAACAGAGTCTCAGGCCTCATCCCACATCTACTGAGCTTTCATTTGATACCATCCCCAAGTTGTACCTGGCACACTGAGTCTTTGAGAACCACTATGTTAGAGCATGGATTTCTTTCTTAGGGATGCCTTTGTCTTTACAATCAAACTCATATGAGTCTGTAAGTAAAAAATAGTCAAGATTAGGGTAAAAGGTATTTTTTGTTTTCTTCCAAAAATTGTAAGAGCTCGTTTTTAAAGGGACTAAAGTTGAAGCAAGTATAGAGTGAAATTAGATCAAAGTTTTAGTCCTGCCTGGGGACTTTGAGCAAGATTTCTGAGCAGTTCCTTCATTTGTAGCAAGGTGGGGTAATCAAACCTCAAGCCCAGACCTAGGAGTGGGTGGCAGTGAGGAGCCTCATGACTCTAGGAGTGGATGCTGCCTTGAATTGTTCACCCTAGGTACCTCTTTTGTCTCAATATAGTCTCAGAGCTGCTATATCTATATATGTATATGTACACACACACACACACACACACACACACACACACACACACACCATAGGGTGAAAGTGCTATCTGGTTCTTCTGCCATTCAACAGCCACTATTGCACATGTTCTATAGAAAAGAGTACGCAGATATGAATAAGGCACAGTCCACTGTTCAGGACGTCACAGTGTAGGTGGCTCCAAAGTGGCTTTAATTGAGTGCTCAAACAGAATCTTGAAACCTGAATTCTTTCCTCAACTCTGCTCTCATTGGACATGTGATTTCTAGTAAATCTCTTGGTCTTCTTATATGTCTATTTCCTTATGTTTTCTTTTTTCCTATAGACCATATTTTAACGTAGGGTTCACTGTGTTGTGTATTTCAATGGATTTTTCTTTTTAAATTTTAATTCTACTACCATATCTATAACCTAAAAGTTCCCCTTTTAACCACATTCACTTGTATAATTCAGTGCTTTTAATTATGTACACAATGTTGTGCTGCCATAACCACCATCCATTACCAAGACTTTTCCATCATGCCTTACTTTTTCACTAAGGGCATCATGTAGGGTAATTCCAAAGATACTTTGCAGCTTTAAAACCTTGTGTTATTCTTAAACAAGCTAGAATAACTTTAACGAAGGAGCACAGATATTTGGAGTCACCTAGATCTGAGTTAAAATCTTCAAACCACCCCTGGATAACTTTGGAAAATTTAAGTACCTTCTATATTGCATATTTCTTATCCATAAAATGGGAGTAATATCATTGACCTAAGGCTTGCTGTGACCACCAAGTGAGATTAAATGTGAAGCTGGCAGTGCCCATTGAAGGTATAGAGATTTCTGGATATGGGGGTGGTAATCAGGATAATTCTACAAGCAGGAGGGAAATCTCATTTCCTACGAGAGGGATGCCAAATAGGATGCTCAAGTGACTGTTTGCATTCCTCACCTGTGAAGGTGTCCATGAATTAAAATTAACACTGCGTGTAAGCCTCATGGGATGCAAGTGTTGCTAAGGCAACCACTAATTTCCAAATCAGGGTAAATAGTTTCACAGAATGTACAGTTTCCTTTAACAAATTGGATTCCAGCGAAGGGCACACCTTCCTTTCCCCTGCTGCTCTGTATACAACTTAGGGTTGTGCAGCTGCAGCTCTGTGTGCCAGGGGCCGCTTCCATCTTTTGCCAATGACATTCTGAAGGTAACAGCCATCTCTGAAGGTAATGGAGATTCCTAAGGTCTGTCAACTTTACCCAGTCTTTACCTTTTGTATAGTGTCAAGTAATGTCACATTCCCTGACACACAGTAGGGCACTGAAACGGCTCTGTGGCACACTCATGTAATAGACTTCTAAGCAAAGATACCACGCAGTTTGCAGTCATCTGATTCTGCCTTCACTTCCATACCCTGCAACAATCCTTATTTCCCCTACTCACTCATATGAATTCCTGCAGAGAATGAACCTATTATTAAGTCAGCATCGCCTCTCCTTCTACATTCTTGTGTTAAATTAGTCCTCTTCATTGTTGCAAATAATAGGCAAGCACTTATATATCAATGAAAATTCACTGCACTCCTTCTGGGATTATTTCAGCCCTTGATAAACTGCACATTCCTGCCTTTGTTTGTGGGGAGCAATTTTAAGTCTCCCTTGCTTTCTTTCAAATCTTTTCTTTTGGGAAGGGGGCCAATCTTCCTTATGTACTTAGCATATTTTCTCCTTGAACCCCTTTGTACAATGGGCACAGTAACTGTACCATCTTTTTGCAATAATTCTTAGTGTTGGCTTTTGCTTTTGAATATGCCAGTAGCAAAGCATGAACACAATACTAGAAATTCAGGAAAGCATGTTAATTATCTTCTTTAAGAATATGAGAGAAAATTTATGATTATTCCTTTTCTGCTGGTCAAGAAATAGCCTCACTAGCCTTTTTCACAGATACATTAAGAAAAGGCCTAGTTCATTCATTTTCATTGAGGGTCTGCACTGTGCCAGACACAAGATATGTCCCCTTACCCGGACTGTCTTCCTTAGAATTTAGAATAGCCTACAGAGTAGACTTTGCTGTGTCCATTTTACCTATGTGGAAATAGACTTGAATTTTAAATGATCTTACATTAAAAAAAAAACACTCAGTCTGAAAAGCTCATATGTTCCTGGAGTGTACCAAAATTGCTAATACAATCCACTAAGAAAAAAATTTTCCCTATGTTAGGAGAATAATAATTTTACAAAATTATTGCTAAGTATTCATACATATAAGATAGAACTACATATGTTTACTTTAAAGGATGATAAAATGGGCATTCATGTGCTCACCACTCTGCTTAAGAAAGAGAACCTCATACCATTAAATGTTTAACCTAAGCCTACTTGCCTTTAGACCTATTGCTCTGTGCCACAGGAAGGATGGCCCTTGAAGGTTACAGTTCCCCAATTCCCCTCCATCTGTGCTAGACCAGGGTGAACCATGGCAAGAGATGGGAACACAGGAAGAAGGGAGATGCCAGGGTGTCTCCTTTTCTCTGTCCATCATGATGACTTCCCTGGAAGGGGCTGTATGTACTTCATGTCCCCTGGACAGGCTCATGGGCTCCCAGTCTGGGCTCTGGTAATAAAAATCCACCCCACCCCCCATTCCTTCCTGTCTCTTTAGCCTAGGGATGCAAGCAGATTTCTGTTTTTGCTCATTTCTGGCTTACTTCACTCTCTTCTATCTGGTTCCACAGATTTTTCATCACTTGTGCCAGTAATTCTTGCTTACATTTCCTCTAATTCAAATACTCAAAGTGGTTTCTTTCTTTTTCATTCTTTTCATGTTTAGATCCTGATTAACGGACCTTAGAATACTCTTAAGTGTTTGTCAGCAAAGGATTTAGGGTTGGAATGTAGGCTTAAGAGATAGCTTTGTGCCACAGCACTTGACTGAAAGGACCACTCTGGGACACGGACGGAGGCTGTACAGGTTGGACTGCCAGAGGTTAAGAAAGGAATTATAAACAGCAGAGGAGAGTCATTGCCAGGTCAAGTAAGAAACATTTGAATATTCCCAGAGTGTTAGGTGGGAATTGGGGTAGTATTATCCAAATAATCCACAAGAGAAGCCCACCAAGGAAAGATTCACCTTTGAGCACACCAACTTAGAGAGCACAAATCCCGGACTGCTAAAATATCAGTGAATCTCACCTGCTCTTTACCTGTGTTTCTCCCTCCTTTCTCCCAGCCCTTCTGGGAGTCAGGTGATGGGTGATGAGAAGAGGAGGTGCTTGAGGTAGGGAAAGAGAAAAACTGGACCACACCATGAAAAATATCAGGGCTGGACAGAGGACAACTGCAAATTTAAGTGGATTTCTGTGCTTTGCTATTGTTCATACTAGAGAACTTAATTACTTAAATAAAAATGTTTTGTGTATAAGAGTGACAGGAGAACTTCTGACAGTGACCAGAAAAATCACAGGGAAAAATTGGCAGTTTTGAATACAAGCATTTTCCTCTTCTCTGTCTGAAACTCACACTAAAAGATTATTTAAAACATGTTTAAAGAACTGTCAGACTCCTTAGATTCCCTCCAGATTGTCCCATCCCCTTCTTCTGTTCCTCTGTAGCCCCCATTCATTTCTCTGTGTTTCCAATTAATGTGCTTATATTTCTTTCTTGACTTTTCACTTTTTGAAGTTGTCTTTTGACTTCTAGAAACTGGTTTCCCACACTTTTGTTTTTAACTCTTGGTAATCATACTGCCATTTTAGATTGATCAATGTTTGATGTTGACATTATTAAGATATATAAATGTTATTTACAGCTGAGTCATATAGGATAGTTAATTATTTTTCCTGAAAACCTTTTTTTTATTCTCTGGTCTCGACACATTATTATTTTTATTAAATTTATATTCAGGTACCCAGAGATATATAAAAGAGTGAGTCACAGAGAATGCTCAGTAGGGTAGGAATACCCATATTACAAGAGCAAAGTTTTGAGAGGAAAGCTAAATCTGATGGAGCCAGAGGGTCCAGAATTAGAACCACCAGGAATATTATATTGATTAGAGAGACTGGGTGTCATTTTGGTTCAATTAATCTAAATACTGCATTCGTAGCACTATGGCAAGCACTTAGGATACAAACACTCATTTTCGATATGGTCTATGCCTCAATTAATTGTCCATGACTCACGTGACAGTGTTGACATGGAAGTCATCGATGTATCTGTGGTGACTAAAAGCTGACATCATCTTGGAAATGTGTAAAGCCAGCAGATAAAAAGGAAGGTTGAGAACAAAACTTTTGGAAAATACCAAAATTCAAACAGGTAGAAGAAGAGGTTCCCTTAAAGTACATTGAGGAAGCATTTCTAGGTGCCTCCTTTAAAGGTGTGTTCTATATTTGAAGGTCTAAAATTGTTGACCTTCCCCATTTCAATTCAAAAGGGCTATGACCCAACATGTCTAGGTTTTCTGTGAAGTTGTGCATTTTAATTATAAATATATTGTATATTGCTAAAGTAAAATGTCTTTCCTGCCTTTCATTATTCACATAATTAAGTTAAATGCCTCCTGCAATTTGCTTTATATTAACTTTGGCTGTAGGCAGAAAGGAGAATTTGGGCATTTAGCACACATAAATTCATTTCAAAGAGCTTTTTATTTTTAATAATTTCAGTGTCTACTTCCAAAAACTAATGGAAAAACAAACACAAAATGCCTTCAAATAACATGTACTGGATTATGGGGAAGCTATATTCATCATAAACAGCTGAAAAACAGAGTAACCTAAAAAGCTACAGCTTTGGTAGCTCGAGATATGTGAATCTTTAATTAGAGTTTTCACTGTCTTCAAGAAAAGCCATAGTAATAAATTTCCTCTGGTGTGCATGCTGGTCTTCTTAAGCACTTTAGAGATGTGGGCTCTTATTTAGGATGAGGCCAAAGAGGCTGCCAACACTTCATGTGTCAGCCTTGGTAAAAACTGATGTTCATGTGCTGCTGTCAGTTGTCACCTGGGATGGATTTCAGTTGCCATTGTGAATATAAAAAGCGCACTATCCCATTACTAATTCCCATGAGTTATTTAGTCCTGTCTTTCTCTTCTAAAGGTTAAAACTCTTATCTTTCTGCTAAAAAGTTAGATAATTAACATTCTCACTTACAATGCTTCCATAACATCTGTAGATTATGCACCATTAATCAAGTTCCTCTGCAGGCATGATTGACTTTTGCAAAGAAACTTGGGGAATAAATCCTTTCTCTTTAGTAATAACTTTGTTGTTATTATGGTTAAAAAAAATCCCTTTCTGAGAAACTCAATTTAGAGCAATGGACTCTAGCTACTGAAAATGGGTATCAAAAGCCATAATGGAAATAAGAGCAAATGATGTATTTAATTTTTTTTTAAGAATGCTGGCATCTCTTTGCATTAAAAATCTTTAGAATTTGTGATTTTCAAAGCATTGCATTGCTTTTGTATTGACATTTAAATTCTCCATTATCAAATGACAGAGGCAGAAATTAAAGATATATACTTTATTAACATTTTAACTTTAGCTGAGAATTCACTTTAGTGGAAAAATATATAAAAACCTGATTTTTCACATACCAGAAGCTCTGCACGTGAATTATTTGTCAAGAACTTCTGCACAAGGAAAACACTGGACATTTATAGAAAATATGTCCCAGAAATGATTTGCTCATGGAAAAATCTGTTTTATATCAGTGGTGTTTCCTTGACATTTTCTTTCTGATGTACGTTTCTTATAATGCCTCCTTGATCTGTCTGAGGAGATAGATTATGGGAATTTTTTGGAAGTTTTAGAGAGCAATTCAACACAGAAATAAAAACTCTTCTTTTCTATCATAGGATTTTGTTTTCAATTCTCTATCTCATTTTCCCTTCTCCTTTCTGCCTCCTGTAAGTAAGCTGTAGAAAATACCAATGAACATTGAAGAAAATAAACTAAAAAAAAGTTTTTTTTTTTTTTTTTTGGCTGGATAACGGAAAACAGGCATGCATTGGATCAATAAACTAAACATCAATGCTTTATGCCAAAATATTAATCAAATGTCTTGACTAAATGATTCTAGCTCTCAATTGTGACTATAAATTTTTTTCACAGAAAACAGATTTATAACCTTGTCGTAGAAGCAGATGCTTTCTGTAAATAACCTCAGCAGCAGTCAGAGATAATTTTTTCAGGAAGAAGACTCAGAATTTCAGAAAAGAGGAGTCATGATAAAAAGAAAACTGGATGGTACCACAAGATTGTCATAACACTATAGTCTAGGTAAATTGGACTAGCAATATTATCAAAATCTTTGTGTAAGATTACTTTTTTTTTTTTTTTTTTCTTTCTTTGCATGGGCAAAACCTGGAATAGAACTCAGGTCTCCAGCATGGCAGGCAAGAACTCTGCCACTGAGCCATCATGGCCCACCCATTATTAAGTTCTTAAAAAGATGATACATAGAATAATTAGTAAGCAAATAATCCTGTTTTATATATTACAAAAGTTTCTTGTGAGTATTATTACATTTAGTGTTTTTTTCATGTTTTATCTCTAACCACGCTGGACCATTCACAATTAACTGCACGTGTTTAATTCTTTATAAACTGGCTTAGATGGTGTCTGTGTAGGTTTTGGAATTCCGTTATTGAGAAAGAATTCTCTTTGCTATGACCCTATATTACTTCCAGCAGAGATCAATTAACCTCCTTGTATCATATCTTTTTCTTTATGTATTTTTTTCTGTTGAATATGATCTCTGTAAGGGCAAGAACCATGCCTCAGCCTGAGACAGCAATGAGTTCAGTGCCAGACACAACTTTACAAATTCATGCAAAGGTGCTTGAATTTGTATTCTTAGACATAAGGAGTCAAGATCTTGAGGGTAGGAAATACATACTTCTTTCTTCAGCTACATTCAGTCTCCATGATTTATTATTACTTCCTAATGGAAGACTAAATTGAGAATGAAATGAATTAATAACAGAGAATCATTTTACAGATGGTTCTACCTGTAATATTTAAACATCTTTAGGGAGAAATTTTGTGATATAAATATTTTGAAACCTTGAGAAATGAATGATCAGACTTGAATTTTTCATTTAGAAAAAAATGAGGAAAACCTCAGCAAAATGTAAGCCTTTGGAAAATAAGGAAGCATTTGCAGATTTACCTTCCTTGACCTTTAACAAATTAGCAGGTACAATGATGTCAGAGTAAGTGTTCTGGATAGCAAGTGCCAATTTGTACCCAGAACTAATAAGCGGGTACCTTAAAAGTATAATTCTATCAATAGTTCATTAAATGTAGACACAAATTCATTCTACTTACATAAACATGAAGCACAAGGTCATTGTACCATATTTTGTTCTCTCACTGTTGAATTTTAATTCAATACATTTGAATTTAAGGAATGTTTCTTTTATTCTTAAATGCACTCAGGGCAAAGTTGACCAGAGAAATGGAAAGAAAGTGGTCTTCTAATGAGGTTTCTTATTTAAACACACAAGACTTCTAGCTTATTGCTATCTATCTACCTATCAGTTAATCAATCTCATTTAACTTTCTTGTTTAATTTCTTTCTCCTCAACTAGAATATAAGCTCCTTGTGAGGGGGATTTTGGGAGTGTATTTTTCACTGTTATATCACCAATAATTAGACCATAGCTTGGCACATTGTAAAAATGCAATAAATATTTGTTAAATGTCTCGGTAAACATTTCTATATTACCATGCTTATATGTAGAAATAGAAGACAAGGTTCTTATTTGGTAGCTAGTGATAAATCTCTTGACAACTAGTTAATCTCTAAGACACATGTTCTAATCTGTTTCAACACATGCCTCTTCTGCCAAAATTAAAAATATTTTTGTCTTGTTCTCAATCTTAGCATTTCATAAAGATAAACCAATAACAAGAACCTCTGAGTAACAATGGTACCTCTATTTCAAAAGTCCGGAGATCAAATTGATATCATCATTTGGCTACTCTATTTCCTCTACTATATCAGTTTGAACTTTGATTGTAATATTATAAAACATATTTTCTAGAAGATATAACTATAAATATCATCAACAATGGAGAAATCAAGTGTTGACTGAGCTATGTGAAGAACTTTCATTGCAAAGAGAGTGCTTAGCTTTAGCAGCCATGTATAAAATCTACAGCAATGTATAAAATCTATGGGCGTCTGTTAATCTTAACATTATAATGTTGAAAATTTTAAGTTTAGAAGTCATGATTTCTAGACTCTTACATATTTAAATGATGGAATGAGATGTGGAGAATTTGAGTGACTTCCCAAGGATGGTAAGTCCTCAGAAGAGAATGCATGACTCCCGGTTCCCGGCATTAACACCTGTTTCAGTACACCTCCACTGTGCATAGTTTAATGAAATCTGCGTGTTACAGTTCAGTGTTAAGATGATTAAGCCATTATTATAAGGAAGAATGAATGCCTTAGTGTAAGTAGCAATAACTCAAGTAAGCCAGAGTAGGAATCCAAGAAAACTATAGCTTCTATTCAGTGCACATGTTCTGAAGGACTCCATCGTGTGGGAACGCTGAGAACTTTCATATAGATGATCCCATCTTTCATAAGTTCTTGCACTTTGACAGACCGTGATCTGTCTTGAAGGTGTGATATTATTTACTCTAATTCCTCTGCCTCTTTATTTGGATTTATTTTTGTTTGTCCATTTTTGTTGTTGTCTTTTCAAAAATCTAGTGGGAATCTCTGTTTCTGAATTCCAGTTTGTGCCACCTCTCACTGACTGGCAGACTCTTTTGTTTGGGAGACTGATGTGGAATGTTATCTTTGGGTGTTTACGGCTAATTCTTTAAAGCATCCTGGCATTTGGAAAACAGCATATGAATCAATAAATAATTAAAATGATGATGATGACAGACGAAATGCTCCGGGGAAAATATTTTCTAACTGAATCATCGAACTAGTCTATCAACATCTCAAAATATTCACTAGAAAGGCAGACAATAGAACATATACAAATTAATATCTTGGTCAGGTGGAGAAGTTAAAAAATCCTTTAATAGAACTGAAAGTGTAGTTATTGATTTCTTAGGAGATAAGATTGCTAAAGGCTGAATTGCTTCTATGATTAAATCACAAGCTTCAGCTCAAGCATCAGTGTTTCCTTCAGTCAAAATCACAGAGGATATCTGCAGATCCCTAGAGCTGTTTCTATGAGTAAACTAGTAAAACATAAATATTTCCCTGAGGGGTTTTGATCCAGTGCTAGATTAGTTGTCTGAAGTAGATCGTTTCAGTTTTTTTTCTTGGAGAGATCGCAGAAGCTAGTTGCCTACTTGACTTACCCTTCTGTATCTTAAAGAGATACAGAATTAAAACTGATAGCAGTTGAACCCTCTGAATTTGTTTAGTGCACTACTGGGCAAGATGGAAATGTGAGTTACTAACATATCAGCATTTTATCTTCTGGGTCAACTGTTATTGCTTTTTGTGTTTGAAGATATATTCTACAAAGAATAATTATATATTTAGAGTTCACCAACAACCACCCTTTACATCTCATGAGTCAAATAAACCACCATTAAAGAAGCAATCTTATAAAACAAACTGCACACATTTTAAATCCCCTAAATCAAAAATGCAGATTGCAATAATGAAACTATTAAGGGTGGGAGTGGTTCAGAAGGACAGGTAAGGTTGTCTATTTAATAAGTTTATTGGGAAATTTCAACTTAATGTTATACAAACCCAAAATAGTTTTATTTTTCTCCAGTCATTGCCTTCAACCATGCTTCATTGATTATCTGTTTGCCTACCCTTAATGACATCTTAGGAGATCCCACAGCTTTCCCATCACTTATTAGAAAGTGCAATCTAGTCTTGTCCAGTTTAAAACTTCAATTTCATCACTTTTTCTTCTCCCAGTGCTGACCAAGCAGTGTTGGGATTTTCACTCCTTTGCTCTTTCACCCTCCTTTCTGTGTCTAACTACAACATTGATGATGTAGGGAGGAGGCATTGCAGAAATAGGCAATAGCCTTTTAAGTGCATGTTCACTGCTGTTAATACTTCTGTAAGCAGCAATAGCCAGCTATAGATGCTGTTCTACTTTGCAAGCTGCTGGAATGTGATATACCAGAAATGGAAGGACTTTTTAAAAAGGGAATCTATTGTTGCAAGTTTACATGTTCTAAGGCTGTGAAAAATGTCCAAATTAAAGCAAGGCTATACAAATGTCCAATCTAAGGCATGCAGGGAAAGCTACCTTGGTTCAAGAAGATCGGTGATGTTCAAGGTTTCTCTCTCAACCAGTAAGGCACATGGCGAACATGGCTACATATGCTAGCTTTCTCTCTAGGCTTCTTGTTTCGTGAAATTCCCCTGGGGATGCTTTCGTTCTTCATCTCCAAAGGTCTCTGACCACATGGGCTCTCATGGCTCTTAAGCTTTTTCCAAAATGGTTTCCTCTTAAAAGGCTCCAGTAAGCAACCCCATCTTGAATGGGTGGAGACACATCTCCATGGAAACCACTTAATCAAAAGTTACCACTCAGAATTAGGTGGGTAACATCTCCCTGGACACAATCAAAAATCTCCCACCCAGCAATATTGAGTGAGGATTAAAGAACTTGGCTTTTCTGGGGTACACAACAGATTCAAACTGGCACAGATGTTTTCTGTCTTGTAGGCTTCAAATACTGCTTTTTCAGAACATATGTGATTGCTTGGGGGCCATCTCCTTTCCCATCTCACAATCCTAGAAGCAAGAAATTCACTGGCTTTATTTCATCTCACCTCCTTTCCTACCTTCCCAATCAAAAGCCCCTGCCCTGAATCTCTCTACTCCCTGCAGTCAGACTTCCTTGGTGGGGCACCAACATGGTGGTTAAAAATTGGGTATCTTTTGCAATGTCCACATCACTTGCAGAAAACTGGTGCATTCTTGTCACACCAAACCATGGAAATGCAGGTTGCTGCAATATTCCTCTCTCTCTACTCTGTTTTCTTTAAGCAATCCTTTTTTCACCCTGTTCAAAGTGACTCTAGAGGCAAATTTAGTTTATGGAATAAGCAGACTTTCACCCAGGAAATGAGATAGTATTCTTACCATCTGGAAGGAGTTACCCCTCCTTTGGCTGTTGGATAGGGTGGCCACATGATTCACTGTTCAATCCGACTCACTTCTGAGAATAAAAAAAGATATAGGCATAAACCAGGACTCTACTGGTCAAACCTAGAAATATGTCCTCCCCTATTAATGAGGAGGTAGAGAACTCTTTGTTTGTAGAGCTCTCTCTTGTGGATAGGGTAAGTCACAGTACTCTCTCCCTAAGATAAAGTGTCAGGATTAAGGAGAAACTTTTCCTTTTCTCTTCTTATTATTCTGTTTATTTGAGGGGATGGAAGTGGGAAGGAGATAGGGCAGTGGGGATTGATCATTGATGATAGTAAAGCCGGTTTAGTCATAGTCAAGTTGTCTGGCTCCCAATTGTTTACGCTTCAGTTTAGAATGTTAGGTATTTGAGGCTTCTTTGTTCTCAGCTTTGAATCTTAGATGTAAATTATAGGACAATGGGATAAAAACTCATTCATTCTCAAGTTCAATATAGAAATTTAATTGTACAAAGTCAGATATTTCAGCTATCATGATTTAATGTAGGTTTAACATAACTCATTTTTTTTCAAATAGCTATGTGGTTAGGGACTTGTTTTTCTAGGACAAGATCCTAATACTCCAAGACAATTGTTTCCTTGATAACTTTCATTTTACAGTTATATCTTCTCTTGACATGTGCATTAGTTAGGGTTCTCTAAAGAAACAGAATCAACAGGAAACACTCACAAAAATTAAATTTATTACAGTGTCTCACATAACGCAGAGTCCAAAATCCACAGGGCAGGCTATGAAGCTGATGATTCCAATGGAGGTTCTGGATGAACTCCACAGGAGAGTCTTGCCAGCCGAAGCAAGAAGAAGAGCCTGTCTCTTCTAAATCCTCCTTAAAAGGCTTCCAGTGATTAGATTAAACATCACTCATTACAGAAGACACTCCTCTTGGCTGATTACAAATGGAATCAGCTGTGAATGTAGCTGATGTGATCATGATTTAATTCTATGAAATGTCCTCATCGCAACAGACAGGCCAGCACTTGCCCAACCAAACAAACAGGTACCACCACTTGGCCAAGTTAACACATGAACATGACCATGACAAAATGGATTTCTCTGTCAACTGGATAATTCCCTTTAGCCTACAAATTTGTTATAATACATTATCTCTTACTTACCAAAGCCTGAATCTGTTTTGATTCCACCTTGCACACCACCTATGATACTATTTCTCGGCTCCTTTTTACTTCAGAAGTTCTCAAAATAATTATCTATCTATGTTGTCAAACTTAATGACCTTTCATTTTCTCCTCAATGTTTTAAACTTTCTTACTTCACTTGCTTTGCTTTTGCCATGTTTACCAACTCCAGTGGTCATTTCTATGTCCTCATCTTGACCTCAGCCAAATTCAATATTATTGCCCATTCTGTTCTCAATACATTTCTGAATTTATGATCTGAAACATACATACTCTTGGTTCTCTTCTTACTTCAATAGTGGTCCATTTCAATCTTTTTTGGTGACAATTTTTTCAAAATTCCAAATATTATAGTGTTTCAGGGCTCACTCTCAGACCCTCCACTTTCCTTCTATAAGTTCTCTTATTAAATGATCCAATCCTATAGCTGAAATAGGGTCCATATATACAAGTGGTTTTCAACTTTAGTTTTCCAGTCCTGATCCCTCCAAGCTTGAAAAGGCAATGATACTCTAATATGTTCACTCTTAATCAACCTTCCACTTTACTGGCGTGACATGGGGGTGGGAAGTTTCAAGACCCATAAAAGGCAAACATTATTGCTGCTTTATTTATTTCAACACCCCAATTTGGGGTGTTTCTCCCAATCTGGATGAAATTGATATCTTTTTTGTTTGGGAAAACTGCATCATATTAATTATTGTTTTTCTCTATGTATAGTATAAATTTTAATCCTTGAACCACTCAGGATTCAAAATAAATTCTTTCAATCAGAAAACTTTGTCCTTGCAATCAAAATTATTTTCTGTTTTGAGTTTAAGAACCCATTTTTAAAAATTTTTTTGCCATCAAAAATCTGTGAGACAGCACTTCATTTTCCTAGATTGTTCTACCCATAAATTAATAAATCTTAACCTCAGGGTCTAATTTGAACTGTGAAAGGGCCACAGTTAAATGGATTATTGAGAATGATGAGCACATTGTATTTCAAAATGGATGTCTATTGTGTATTTTAAATTTAGGTTATCCAGAGGTTTAATGGGCCCCCTCTTTCTTTTGAGGGGGTAGCATTTCTTAGCATATTAGGTAATTAGAAGTTTAACTTACATAACTTTTCATACGGATTCAGCAAAATGTTCTTCTGAGGTTATGGGTCTCTCTACTGACAGTCTTTGGTGCTGCTTTTTAGAACTGTTGATAAGCACCTGTACTGGATGCTTCTTAGATGTAGCTTTGGAGTCAAAACAGATCCTCAACATCTTTTCACACCCTGTCATTCGGCCTCTAGAAGACTAATACCCTAAAGTACAGTGATATGCTCTCAGTGCAATTTAATAAGAAAATTACAACAAAGTAAGGAAAAATTAAAGGTCTAGCCTACTGAGAGTTCCTCTTGAATCCACTATCAGAGATCCTTGCAGATATGTTTTCATAAGGAGGGTGACTCCCACAGTTTCTCCTTCCTTTCCTAACCCTGAGATAAGTACTTCAGATTTGTTCTCTGTATTCCTTATTTACTCTCCTCAAGTGTCTCTGTCTTTGATCCCATCTCACGCTTGAAAATGCTAACCTCCCTGTGCTGGTTTGAAGCTATGATGTACCCCAGAGAAGTCATGTCCTTTAATCCTCATTTGGTATTGCTGGGCAGAAACTTTTTTATTGTTTCCATAGAGATGTGACCCAACCAGTTTTGGATGGTAACTTTTAATTAGTTTCCATGGAGATATATCTCCACCCATTTAAGGGACTGGTTACTGGAGTCCTTTAAGAGGGAACAATTTTGGAAAAAGCTACAGTGCTCTCAGCACCAACAGAGCCCACACAGCCAGAGATCTTTGGAGATGTAGAAGGAAAATGCCCCCAGGGAAGCCTTATGAGGAGAGAAAGCTAGCAGCACATTGCCATGTGCTCTCCCAGCTAAGAGAAACCCTGAACTTCATTGGTCCTTTCATTGAAGTTAAGATATCTTTATCTGGATGCCTTAATTTGGACATTTTCATGGCCTGAGAATTGTATACTTGCAACTTAATAAATTCTCTTTTTAAAAGACACTCCACTTCTGGTATATTGCATTTTAGCAGCTTTCATACTAAAACACTCCCTGACAAATTTAAGTCTTGCTGCCTGTATCCTTCTTGAATCCTATTGTCTAAGCCATACTCCCAACTTTCCTTCAGTGGTCATGTATGTTTGTGATTTCTGAATCTCACAGACTCAACTCCTATGAAGGAGATTCAAGTGAGCTCTTCAATTTTACATTCCTTTCAACCATCATCAAACTAGTGTTCTCAGTATTGTATGAAACATTAAGAAATTTCTTCTTAGGATCAATTTTTTTTCTTGAAGATAGCATGAGATAAACCTATATTAAAGTAAAGAATATTTTTTTCTATTAGCAAAACTCTGCTCTGCCAGTGGATCAGCAGTTTGGAGTCTGGCATTGGCTCACAGGACCACAGCAGTTTTTAATGGTTCTTTTCTCTGTTGCATAAGGAATGGCATGGGCCTCAAATTAATTCCTGGGATTCAGATTCTTCCTCTGATATGAAGGGGTGGGGTTACCATACCACATCTCTCTCACTACATGTGTGTTTGACTTTCTTTAAAGTCAAGCCAAAAGTTCATTAACATTTAGAACTCTTGGCTTTTGTTTTAACTTCAAAGGTTTTTGACCTTAGGTAAGTTATGTAACTCAAATCTTGGTTTTATAATTTAGCAAATGGCAATGATAAAAGCTACCAGTTCTTCAAATACTGGGAAAATTTTAATATGATTTTGCTGTAACTTAATTTTACCAAATTCTACCTTGTATTGAAATTACATAATTAATCATATATTAAGGATATTCTTTAATAAGGCAATGTGCTAAGCACTGTGATGGAATAGCATAAGCATATATATGTATTTTTCTCTTTTCTGCTAGGTGGTGATAACCTTTTTTGAAAGAAAGGCCTCATTAATTATTGCAGTTCCTATGACAAGTAACAAAATGCCTTGTTCATAATTGGTATCCAAAATAATCTAAAGATTAGCTACAGGAATAGAAGATGAGAAAAATTTTCGCTAAATTTGTAAAGCTCTTACTGAATTATATCTCTTAATATACTGACCTTTCTCTAAAAATGATCAGAGAATAGTTCAGATATTTGACTCCTGTAGTCTAATCATAGACCTCAACATTTTAATCAGGAACAAAGATTACTGTGTCTTTTTCATCTTGGATGGTTGGTTGTAATCAATTTGCAGGGTCATTATTTCTGATCAATCA
This sequence comes from Tamandua tetradactyla, assembly GCF_023851605.1. Lineage (NCBI taxonomy): Eukaryota > Metazoa > Chordata > Mammalia > Pilosa > Myrmecophagidae > Tamandua > Tamandua tetradactyla. Next base: position 64,972,377 of record NC_135336.1, on the reverse strand, counting down.
GAATTTTCACCTTTCAGGACCTATAGGTGAGGGTTATTTTCTTAAAAGAAGTGCTCATAATTTCTTTAGTGAGTTTGTCCTTTTTCTTTGTCTGGTATAGTGTTTTCTAGACTGCAGATACTTAACAAATGTTAAATGATAGTTCTTTATTGGGGAGCTTTCAAATTTTCAAGGAAGTATTTAAAATGTTTCATGAACTTTTGGGTTTTAAAATAGAATTATGATGACTGTTCCAAAGCAAGAGAGCAGAAAGTTTCTCCAATTTGAAGGCCAAGTAGTTAAAACGGATATGATTGGTCTCTTTTGGCTCATTAATTGCATCTAAGTGGGTACAGAGAGTTGAAGCTTTTGTAAAATAATTGGCACATTGTTAATTCCAATTTATAACATGTTCTCAAGATGGTATTTATAATGAAGCACAAAATAGCCTCCATGGCACAAAATGGAGTGTAAAGTCCATTGAATACTGTATTAAGATCCAAACATACGACTCAGGCTCTCCCTATATCTTCAGTGTGAATGTCGATGACAATTATGATGGTTATGTTTGTGGTAACGTCATAACTGCCAAGATAACAAGAAAATGGACCTACTAGGCTAAGAACAAGATGGCAGAGGGACAGTGTTTCTTTTGGAGATTTTAGGAAGCTTTCCAGCTTCCAGAGGCCACCTACATCCTTTGGCTCATAGGTCTCTTCATCCATTTTCAAAGCCAGCAGCATAACGTCATCAAATCTCTCTCCTACTCTGACACTCCTGCCTTCCTGTTATAAGGTTGCTTGTGATTATATTTGACCCACTTGGATTATTCAGGTTACTCTACTCACCTTGTGAGCCTTAATTTATACCTGCAAAGCTCCCTTTGTCAAGTAAAGTGTTAAATAAACCCAATCTCAGATTTAGGTGATGACCCGACCCAACCCGTGGGACAGACGAACCTGGACCTGAGGGAGGGAGAGAGAACGGGGGACAAAAGACACAGAGATTGGAGACAAAACAGGATTCTGATCAAGTCTTGTTTATTGAGGGCGAATCCAGGGTATTTATGCAGTAAGGAAGGGGAGGTGACTTGTATTGAAGGTCAGCAGAGGTTGGGCATTACCCTGCAGTTAAACAACCAATCAGCAGGGACTAAGCTGGGAAAGGCTGATCAGCCAAGGCTGGTCAGCTGATTTCAAGGAAAGGCGGAGAAAAAGTGAGGAAATAGAAACTTAACTTGAGATAGAAACTTAACTTGAGTTAGTACCTAAGATGGCGTCAGACCACAAGATGGCCAGCACACTGCCGGTGCCATAAGCAGTTTCCCACAAGGTGAGGCGAAACTTTGTTCAAGAAGACAACTGCAGTGTGGAGAATGATCTGAATTTAGGATGAGCATGCATTTCCAAATCAAACATAAAAGGGCTTGTCTTTTATAGAAAGGGATAAGTAAGGTTAGCATGAACTTTCAGGGGAAATTGGGCAAGTAGTAGTTACAAGAGAGCAGCATGATTGTTGCAGTCTGACAGAAAACATGTCTTACTAAGGCCATCGGATTCTTGGGATGAACTGCTAATGGAGGATACTCTCTCTTCACCTTTGAGGGTGAGCCAAAATTCTAGGACCTTTGGGGAGGAGAGAAGCCTGACTAAATGTTGGTCAAGCCAGGTCAATGGGTAGGTAATAGGCATTAAGCACATGGTCAAAGATCACATATTCACAGATTTCAAGATAGAGAAATATTTTGAGGGGTGACGGGGTATTATTCTGCCCATCCTACCCCTAAAATAAAATTTAAAATTACTTTTGAAAGACTCATTATATTATGATTATATTTTCAAGGTTTAAGAGCAGAATATTGTTTCAGTATCAAAGCAATGGATTTAACAATTGAGCAAGTTGTGTGATGGAAAAAGAATGGGTTTTGTATGTCCTGGGTTTTAATTATATCAGTACTGTGTATTTCCTATGCCATTTTTCTGATCTTCAATTTTATCTGGAAAATGAGCTAATGATATGTACTTCATAGATCTTATCTCTTTGGATGCCCTGTTCTAGTTTGCTAGCTGCCAGAATGCAATATACCAGAAACAGAATGGCTTTTTAAAAGAGGAATTTAATGAGTTGCTAGTTTATGGTTCTAAGGCCGAGAAAATGTCCCAATTAAAGCAAGTCTATAGAAATGTCCAATTTGAGGCATCCAAGAAAAGATACCTTGGTTTAAGAAGGCCAGTGAAGTTCAGGTTTTTTTTTCTCATCTGGAAGGGCACATGGCAAACACGGTCAGGGTTCCTCTCTCACCTGGAAGGGTACATAGCGAACACAGTGTCATCTGCTAGCTTCTTCTCCTGGCTTCCTGTTTCATGAAGCTCACTGGGAGGCATTTTCCTTCTTCATCCCCAAAAGTCACTGGCTGGTAGACTCTGCTTCTCATGGCTATGTTGAAACTGTATGGGTCCAGTGACCCCTGCGTTCCTTCCTCCCTATAGAAATGCATATATGTATCCCATGACTGTTCCTCCTTTGTATGTTGGTAGCAAATAACTTGTTTTGAATTTTCAAAGTCCAGAGCCAGAGGAAAACTTTGCCTTAGAACAGATCATGCCTATAACTAACTTTGATAGGAGTTTGTAGTGTTTCTAACTTTGTATTTCATTTGTATTGCTACTGAAATGGTTTAAGGTTCTCTGATATTGTTATGGAATGAATGTATTTTGTATATGGGGAAACCGTGTCTTTTTTTAGGGTCCAGAGGGTAGAATGCGCTGGTTTGAAAGGATGTATGTCCTTTAGAAAAGCCATGTTTTAATCAAAATCCCATTGCTACCATACAGTTTCGAAAACCTGCAGGAAAAAGTCCATTAGATTTCAAAGTCTGAGAGTCATTTATCTTCAGGACTTCTGAAAGTGGCAGTCCCACTCTTTCCAAAGGCCTATGCAGAGGCCTGCTCCTCTCTGAATGCAACCTTGGGGCACACTGGGGAGACCACCTTTTTCTCGGCTCCACTCTCTCCAAGCATTGGGGCTGCACCCGGGCTCTCTGCCATTTCAGGCACACGCTCAATCCCTCCATGTGGTGGCAGCCAGGCTCTCCCCAACCCCCAAGAAATGTGCTTCACCCTTTCCAAGGCCTGAGGTGGCATGACTCTTCCACTGCAATGAGGTGGAAGGCGCATCCTCTGCCTTCAAGGAAAACTCACCCTCTCTATGGGCTTGGGTGTGTTGGCTCTCCTAGCCCGCGGCTTCTTGACTTCTGACCTCAACCTCAATGGTTTTGCCTCTGAAGTTATTTTTCCTCCAATGTGTCCCTTCTCTGAACCCCCCAGTCTAGACTGGTAGTGGTGCTGTTTATACAAGTCCCACAGCACTCTCGTTGGCTTTCTATGCAGTAGCATTGGATCATGCCCATCAGACATAAGGAGTTTCCATAAATCCTTCCTAGATAACTCCATGTCCAAGCTTGACTTTCTCTGAAATGGCTGGCTGATTCCACATTTGGTTAAATCTTCACATGAGGCACTTTTCTCTAGGGTCTCCCTTTCTGGAGGCCCAGAATTTTCTAGAACTTCAATTTTTGGTTTCTTTGTATCCAAGAGTTCAGTTCTCAGCTTATCTCTTTCCTGTCACATTTCAGTATAAGCTGTGAGGAGAAACTAGGGGCTACACTTTCCACTTTCAATTTGGAAATCTCTTCAGCTAAATATCCACATTCATGGCTCTTAAAATCTGCCTTCCAACCAAAGCCACTCGTCAATTTTGCCAGATTATCTGCCCTTTTAAAACAAGGCTTGAATTCCTTCCAGTCTGCAATAATACATGACTCATTTCTGTCTAGAGCTTCGTCACAGGTAGCTTTAGAGTCCACATTTCTACTCAGTCTCCTCAAAGCATTTTAGGCCTTCTCTATCAAGCTTCTCACAACTCTTCCAGAATCTTCCTCTTATTCATTTAAAAAGCTGTTCCAACATGTTTGGTATTTGCAAACTGCAGCAGCAGCACCCCACTCCCAGTACCAAAATTTGTTCTAGTTTGCTAGCTGCTGAAATGCAATATACCAGAAATGGAATGGCTTTTAAAAAGAAGAATTTAATGAGTTGCTAGTTTACAGTTCTAAGGCTGAGAAAATGCCCCAATTAAAGCAAGTCTATAGAAATGTCCAATCTAAGGCATCCAGGGAAAGATACCTTGGTCCAAGAAGGCCGATGAAGTTCAGGTTTTTTTCTCATCTGGAAGGGTACATGGTAAACACAGTCAGGGTCCCTCTCTCATCTGGAAGGGCACATGGCAAACACAGCATCATCTGCTAGCTTCTTCTCCTGGACTCCTGTTTCATGAAGCTCTGTGGAGGCATTTTCCTTCTTCATCTCCAAAAGTCGGTGGCTGGTGGACTCTGCTTCTTGTGGCTAAGTCATTCTGCCTCTCTGAATCTCCCTTTCTCCAAAATGTTTCCTCTTTTATAGGACTTCAGAAACTAATCAAGACCCACCCAAATGGGTGGAGACATGTCGTGACCTAATCCAGCTGAACAACCACTCTTGATTAAATCACACCCTCCAGGGAGATGATCTGATTACAGTTTCGAACATAAAGTATTGAATAGGGAATGGGGTTTTGATTAAAACATGGCTTTTCTAGGGGATATACATCCTTTCAAACCAGAACATGCCCTATATTGTTTGTATCATTAACACCAAACAGTAATTTCTTGCTTTCTATTGCATTAACTACCTACTGAGAGAGAACTGAAGAAGATTTAATCATTAATTCTCAGTCAGAATACTGTTTGACAGGTACCTGGGTTTTTATCCTTAAATGAAACTCAAAATACAATTTATTATGTCCTTGGCGTAGCCCAGAGAAATAGGATGCACAACCTTCTATTGCATGATAGCTCTCATCCAGTAGGATAAAACAGGCAAGGGAAAAATAATATTCCAGTTGTTTGATTTTGCTACTTGCTGCAAGATCTGGTTTCAAAGACATAGTTAAAAAGAAATGCAAAGTTGAGTGCTTGATATCAGAGAGTATCAGTTCTATGATCTCCCATGTTGGTGAATGGAAGTTAATCAAATTAATGTCTTCAATTAAATAGATTCTGTCAAAAAAGTAAAATGAATGAAAGCCAGTGAGATGTTCTAGCCAGTTAATAAATAGATTGTTGTTCTAGCCAGAAGAAAATGGATGAAAATCAAATTTTACACTATAATAATAATTATACTATATAATAATAAAATATTATTAACTTTAACCTTTAGACAGATTGGCAAGTGCTTGCTGTCAAAATTCTTTTATACCTAATTTTTCTCCTTTTTCTTTTATTATGTAAGTAACTGGATTCCTTTTCCTCTACATTCCAGTGAAGTTTATCTAAAATCCTGATGTAATACTTTTATTTTATCAGTCATCTGATGTAAGAGTTGCTAAAATTTATTTGGAAAACATACACATTTGGGTGGCCATCTTAAATATACCTTTCATCTAAAATTTTGTTTAAAAAATATTTAGGCTCTTCATGATTTGTTAAGATAAAATAGGCAAAAATTAAAGAACATATATATATTATCATATTACCAAATTTAATAATGTATAAAATGATATATTTTAGGAGATTTGATTTAATGCTACTCAGGTTAGTAGTAAATGACATTTTGATTTTGTTACTCTATGAGTTACATGAAATTATTAATATTTTTTAACATTGAATACATTTGGTAAGTGCCCCATCAAACAACTAATAAGGTATAAAGAAATCATTAACCTTTCTTTAGAAAGATATCTAAGCTGGTGAACTATAAAATTCTGAGTTCTTCTGAGTGTCACTTGGTGTTTTGGGGGATGTCTCTCTTTTGAATTTGGAAATCATAAATTGAATATCCTGATATACTTGAGTAAGCAGGAAATGAGCACTGCTTTTGCAGTTGGCTCATAGATGTGCTTCTAAGTAGGAGGGCAAGGAAGAAAAGGGTAGGAATGAATAATAAATGTGTTTGGAAATGAGTTTTAGCATGTAGAGTGTATCAAAAATTTTCCAGTTCTTTGAAGAATCACAGTTTTTTTTTTCTTTTACCATGCTTCTTAAAGAACAGAGTATATGACTGGTAGGTTATTCATTATTATTATATTTTACAATAAACATAATCTTCTGAATCATTTCTTGCTTCAGTAATATACACAAATCACCCTTCAATTTACAAATCCCATGGAGAAACCCATTTTCTCCTTAAGACTATCTCCCAGTAATTTTTATAGTCAGTAATTTTTTAAAAAATTTAAACAAGTTTACTTTGTTAACGTGACCTTGGGGTTAAGTTCTTTCAATAACAAACAAATGAAAATAAAGTTTGAGTCAGAAGTACATTTTAAGGGTTGAAAAATATCCTCACAACTTCAGCATCTTTTTTTAGGCTTAAATTCTCCTTTCACTTTTTTTTCTTTAAGAATTCTGAAGAATTCCAGCCTCCCTACTGTTGCTTCTTACATAGATTCATGTTGAATATGTATTTCCCAGCATCTAGAGATGCTGATTCAGTGTAGTTGGTGACAGGTGTCTCAATGACAAAGGCAGGAGGCCTTTAAAATCTTCAGTTTGGGAGTGTCAGGATGGATATGACATAGGCTCATGCTGACAATCTAAAATGAAGGCTCTTGGCATAATTGGTTTTCATTCAAAAGTTAAGAAATGCAGCTGCGTCCTCTTCATCTTCAATTTCGGCAATCTCTATGCATGGAATCTCTATGCAAGAATTGCCTCCTTCATTTCTGAATTCCCATTCCCTTCTTCTTTAAAGCAACCAAAGAACAATGAACTTAGTGCTATTTTGGTTCTTACTAAACTTAGCCTGGCCAAAATAATCTATTTAGCTTGGGAAAAAATCTAATATAAAGAGAAAGACATTGTGTTCTTATTTATGAGTGAATATCTCTTTTCCTTCTAGTGACAGGGGCACATAGTTATTGCAGCACAACCTCAGGCAAAATAGAAAAAGAAAGGAGAGAGAGAGAGAGCACTGCCTTTCTCCAGAAATGCCTGAAAATATTTATTCTGATGACAAGCAGAATAAATTAGCTGAAGATTTATAGGAGTCTATGAACTCTTGTGCATGAGGTGTGGGTTAATTGAATTACAAGAGTATGTTCATCCATGAGTTGCTGCTAGTTATGTGTGGGTAACCACACATATATTAATCATTTTTAAAAATAAAATCAATTTAGGAAAAATGGTACTAGTCTGTAATGGGTTAAAAATTAAGGTATAATCAATATAATTCCATATTTCTTCATGTACATTAATTACATGTTTTCTGTCTGAATTTACTATACATATGCACAACTCTTTGTAATTTGTTAAGGGTGCCTTTTTCACAGTAACTTTCTATATAGACCTGTGAAATACTGAATAAAGGCTCTCTGTAAATGAACATCATTATAACCTTAGGGCTTCTGGATAATTTGAATCCATATTTCCACCCATAGTTAGACAGTGTAAAAGGAGCCACTGATGGCCAGAAAAACAGCCTTGACAATTGTCAGCCTACCATCCATTCAATACAAAATCTCTGAATTTTATAGCTATCAAGAGCAAGCCATAGGTAAATGGCTACCAATTTGATAATGATGCACGCTAAGAAGTGACCCAAGATCTTCTTATCAGATTTAAAGGAAGGTAGCATTAGTACCAAATACTGAATGCCCAACCAACAATTTGTGTGTGTGTGTGTGTGTGTGTGTGTGTGTGTGTGTGTGTGTGTGTGTGATCACACTGTGGTAAGACAGAGAGTCAGGAAGGTTTAAGAAGCTAGTGGTGAGGTTAGAATGCTAATATAATACAAAGTAAAAAATATCCTCCTGTGGGCAATTGAGTAAAACATGGAGTAATTAGAGGTTATTATAACTATTTAAGTAACCATTATCAACTGCCTGTGGGTGGGTTCAAATGACTAGCTTCTATTGAAATAAAAGCTCTTATAATATCTTTTGAGCAGTACATTATGTCTTATGATATATGAAGCAAAAATTCCAGTGTAATTTGTGACTGCTATTTTCAGGTGACCTATTATTATTATTATTGATTTGTTTCTTTCATTTGTGGCAGGTAGATACAATATTTTAAGTATTAAAACCTGTGATTATAAAGATCTTGCCTATGGGACTATTTATTTAAATAACATTTACAGAGTTTGATTTAGTAGACTGAAATCAAAGAAATAATATTGTAATGACCTCTGGGATTGTGAATTAAAGAGGCCTTTAAAGGCCCTTGAAAATTTACCACATGCTCTCCTCTTGACAAATACATATCCTTTTTAAAGATATAAAGTAGTTTTCATTAAAATGTAATAATACCGTTCAAAATGGACTAAGTTATAAATTGCTATCCGAATTTAGTCAGGGCTTCTGTTATATATTTCAGAGGGCAAGTAGACAGCTTTTCCCCTCCCCTATGTTTTCCACATTCTCTTCAAAGTTTGGATTTCACTGAACTGTGACATTTGAGGAAAGCTTTTGTACCCTGGGTTTTTTCAGAGTATCAGCTGTGGAGTGATTAGTGAATCATTTTAGGACATTACATACTAATTGCTAAAATGATTAAGGCTCTTTCCTCTTCTATGCTCAATCCCTTAACCTGTCATTTTCCACTTTTACAATTTAAACTCAGATTATCCAAGTTTTGATTCACTAACATGCTCATTTAGTTGAAGATCAATTTTGTTTCTGAGAGATTTGCGTCAGCTTTCCCTGCTGTCTTGTATCTGGGATGGCAAATCACCACCCTTAACCACCTAGAAGGAGAGAGGGATGGGCAGGAAATGAGAGAGAGAGATTAAGATTAATTGGGGGGGATAATTGCTTACCTTGTACCCTGGGACTCCGACTTGGAGTTAAATCGTCTTTTTCACTGTGAACCACACTGAAACCTAAACACGTGGAGATTTTACTGGCGTTCTCTTCCACCAAGGAAAGCTTCGCTGCATCTTTACCCTAAGTAACATTATGGGCAGATAGAGAAAAGACAATCATGTGTTTTTAAAAACCATTTGAGTCTCATTTTGTGGCAAACAGTTCTTTTTGTATGAAACAATCTCCAAATCTGAATATCAGTGTGTTTGTAAAATGCTAATAATATCATATTCACCTCTAGAGATAAAGAAAAGTTTCCTGCATTCTTGAGAGCCAAGAAAAAATTCTGACTGATAAAATGGTCAAACAGGACTTGATAACAATTTATTTCTGACCTTTTAATGCCTTCTTTTCTTAATGATTTTCTGACATTTCTGTCTCCTCTGGGCTTGAAACTCAGTCTCAGAGGTGCTTAGCTTTATGTTGCCACTTCACTTTCAACTTCCATTTTCAGCATAGAAAGGCAAATCAGGAATTGTCATTCTGGCATCTCAAGGTTTGTCAGGCACCTGAATGGGATTATGACATGGATTTCATCTGACTTTTACTTTAATTTTGACATAATCATGGTAATGTTTTAGGATTTCAGGAATTAATTACCTTGATAGTCAGCCTCACCTGTTCCTTTGCTTGGGGTTTTAGTTCACTGCTTTGGTACTTTCTGTTCCCTGACCTGTCAAGAAGTGATTTAAAAAAAAGAAAAACAAAACAAAACAAAAGAAAATTAAGGGCCACCTTCAGTCAGAAGACAATTGCCTCTTTCCTAATGCTTTTTTCTTTTCTGCTGCCCACCAACCTCTTCCCCACCCGACTCCCCTCCCTTCCCTTCCCCTCCCTTCTCCTCTCCTTTCCATCTATTCTTTTCTTTCTTATTTTATTTCTAAAGAGGTGATGTGTGCATTGTTCTAGTGTGGCCTTGGGTAACAGTTGAAGAGCTGGAGGAACCCAACTGAGAGGTTAGTGCATTGCCCTTAGGTTTTAATTATTTTGAGTCTGATTCTTATCAGTAAAAGCCCAGTAAGACAGCATTCCACCATCTTTGGAAGGAAGGAGAAATGGTACCAATGAGTTTAAAGACATTATCCGTGGTGCATTTCTGCCCTGACATTATTAAAAACAGGTTTTACACTTTAACTTGTCCACATGTAAACTTGTCTGCAGCTTTGTGGGCCTGGATGATAGTGTGGGTTCATCAAAACTTCTTCAGTTATAAGTAGCATAAGCCATGAATTCTTCAAGCATAGCTGAATTCAGTATTAGTTTGCTAATACTTTCTGCTCTTTCACCATCATCTCTCCCTCTTTCTTTCTCTTCTTGCTTCCCTCTGTGTCTTTCTATGTGATGTCCTTATTATTCTCTCTTGCCATAAATTGGCTCTCTCCATATGATAGGATATATAGCTACTAGAGCCCCAGTCCAAAAAGTAAAGAGACCCTTTTCTCCAAGAATTCGTATTTCAACTTCAGAGGTAATACTTGAATTGGCCCTAAAACTATCTCACGGACACCCCTTGGCTCAGCGACTGAAGCTGGAGGGTGGGGGCCTGGATTGAAGGCTCCCCATACACACCTGTGTCAGTGTCCCTCTGTATTAGATGGGAAAGGGCAGCTCATCAAAGGAAGATTGCTTTGCTGTTACCAGAATTCAGGACAAGAAAGCATGTTGAGTAAACTATATTTACTAAAATGTAGACTTCTGCTTATTGTGACATTTATAGCAGATCAACCAAGCAACATACCTAGAGGGATATGTGATTTTTTTTTCTTTTTAAAATATTTTTAAACATTTTCACAGAATGCACATATGATGTTAACTGGCTTTTGCCTGCAACGTATCTTGTGCTTATATTTTGTGGTATAGAAATGGGAAAATTGAACTAGTTCTTATTATCTTTACTCAAATGCAGGAGACATTTGTTGAGCATAATACAAACTATAAACAGGAGATGATTCTTAGCACTCCTATTTACCTCTTATTTATAGCAAATAGTAAGAGTACCATGCATCTTCCTGGTGGTTTCATAGCTGCTGCCTTAAGAATCCTCAAACAGATTTATTGATCATGCTTTATCCAGGTGACATAAAAGCATGAAAGGGTTAAGCAACTTGTTGAAGACAGAAGAAGCAGTGGCTGAGTGGAGGCAAGGATCCTGATTTCCAAATCAGTAGTCTCCACCTTTAGCATCTTTCTAGGGGAATAAAAATACTTCTAAGTGTTTCCATGTCCTTAAATGTATAACAAAAATCATGTGAAATTTTAAAAAAGTATGTGTACATGTACATATGCATGCATTTTATATATTTAAGCCTCATATTCTGGATAATGGAAAGGAACCTTAAGATTTTGGTCCTGAGAAGTTATTGCCCTTATTACTAAACTTTATTGCTACATTAACACTTAGATCAATAAACAGTTGGTCTTTGTGAGATGCTGGGAATAGATTTCAAGTGTTTCCAGGTAAGAGGCAAACTTTACCAGGACAGTGAAACTAGCAACTGAAGTGTATTATCTGTAGATCTATCACTATATCTATCTGTCTGTTTTTCTATCTATCCCTTATAGATTTCTTTCTAATATATCTATATGGATCTATGAATCTAAAAAGATTTGTATATATCTGTCAACCAAAGTCACATAAAAGGTATTTGAATCTTTTCTTTCTACAGATTTTCACAGGGAACAGAGTATATATTACTGGCTCTGTGCCTTATGGTGAGTTACAGTTATAATGGGGACAGCAGGTTTCTCTGCCTCTGTTTAATAGAAAGCATGGTACCAGCAGAGATTTTCTAACTCTGCATTTAAAAACCCCCCAATAGCTATTATTATTTCTTAAAACCATTTGAGCATTAGTACCAAATCAACTGGAATAGTTCATTTAAATAATTTAAAGGGACTGTGATGTTCTTCCATTGGCCATAATAAACAATATTATTAATTTCAAGAGTGGGGGGGATCAGAATATTGTTATTTGAGTTTTCTTTCAACTGAAAAGTATTTTGAAAAGGATTAAGGAGCAGATTTTCCTCCTCCAGATTTGACTCCCCATGTATCCCACCTCTGGTCCTTTCATAGAAACCCCACCCTTTGTGTTTGGCCCCATGTACTTGCCCCTGCAGTGAGGTATCCTGTTGTGGGAAGTTTTAGTCTTCTGTGGAACAAGCTTATTGATCAGCAGGGTTTGCTCACTCAAGTGTAAGGACATTCTGATTCTTTCCCTTGGGTTGTCTTTTCTTTCCTGAGAAAACCCTTATGAAGAATTCTTTCACCTCTCTTTTTGTGCCGCCAATCAATCTTTCATTTGATATGATGTGGAAAAAGAAGAAGGGAAAAAACCTCTTAAAACTTAACACCAAGGGAAGAAATCTTTATATAGACTAGGTATTCTTCCTTTCATACATTATCTGTATTTTGTCTGGGCAGCAAAGCAGTGCTATTACCTCTATTAAAAAGTGCAAAAGCTTCACTTTTGCCCTCTTTTGTACTGCGAATAACATTCAAATAGCATCATGTTTCTCAAAATCCTGATCATAAAACTATTTTAAAACACAGATATCTAGTTTCTTCTCTTGAAATATGGATTTAGTTAACTCTAAAGTGGGATTTGGAATCAGCATTTTTAATAATACCTCCAAGTGATTCTTGTGATTGGACAAGTTTGGGATATATTGAATTATCTTAAATTGTTTGAAAAGTTAATAAAAGCTATACCACTCAATATTCCAAAGTGAATACCACCAATTTTTATTTCATGTTCTTTCTTGCATTGCAGACATCACATTTCATGAAACTACCTTTGTAATCTCAATGAGATCTTTTCATTAAGAACTGAGGTTACCTCTGTCAGCTGTTTCCTCCTATGAGAGGACATTTGAGGGTCTTTGGTCACATGTTATGGCCTAGGAGGAAGAAGAGGGAAAGTAGAACTGAAAGGGCAATTGCTGCAATATGGCTGATCTAGCACTAAAGATGAGAAACTAACAGGAAATAACATGCTTTGATAAATGTGTAATGAACAGTTTACTTGCAGAGGAACCAAGACTGGAAATGGCTGGGAGCCAAAATCATCTGTGTTCCTGGTATCCCAAATGTGTAGAAGGAGCAGATGCAACTGAATATATAACAAAAACTCTGCTACAGTGTCTAACCGAATAGAGGAGGGCTATGGATGTGCACAGAGGCTTTTGGAAGTCCAGAAAAATGTGAAATTCTAGGGGAACTTGAAAGGAATATTGTTAGCTATCTAGAAGAGAGAAATTAACTCAGTTCAAGACAATGAAGAGGTCTTATTCACATAAGAGAAAGTGAAATACTCCTTGGGCACAACTGGTAAGACAACACAGGGAATATATTTATTATGGGTAAATATAACATCTTAAGCATAAATCTGAGCACTAAAGTACAAGATTATTATGCTTTGCCTATTTTATGCCTCCTTCTTTCATTCTCTATAAACTATAAGCTCTGTCAATGCCAGCACAAAATCTTGGCTTTACTCTATGTCCCTTTACTCTTTTCATGGACTCAGTCAATAGTTCCAAGAATGACTGGGCAGAAGTACTATGCCAGTGTGAAGCTATTATGCCCCAGAAAAACCTTTTTTTTTTTTTTTCATGCTCATTCAATATTGCTAGGTGGGATCTTTTTGTTTGTTTCCATAGAGATGTGACCTACCCAATTTGTGGGGGGTAACTTTTGATTAGATGGTTTCCTTGGAGATGTGTCTCCACCTATGCAAGGTGGGGTTGCTTACTGGAGCTCTTTAAGAGGGAACCATTTTGGAAAGAGCCACCAGAACCAGCATAACCCACACAGCCAGAGACCATTGGAGATTCAGAAGAAAATGCCCCCAGGGAAGCAGCTGAAAAAGCCTGGAGAGAAAGCTAGCATGCACCCCTTTCCAGCTGAGAGACAAACCGTCAATGTCATCGGCCATCTTGAGCCAAGATTCCATTCCCTGGATGCCTTAGTTTGGACATTTTTACAGCCTTGCCTTAATTTGGATATTTTCATGACCTTAGAATTGTAAAGTTGCAACTTAATAAATCACCTTTTTAAAAACCTTCCTGTTTCTGATATATTGTATTCCAGCACTTTTGCAAACTAAAACAAGTACCTATAACATAGAATAAAATATAAAAGGGAGGCTGTCAAAAGCCACATGAGAGTAGTTGCTGTTTGGCTAATGCTATTCTACAAAGAAATGTTTTTTTTTTTGGAATCGAACCCTGGTCCCTGGCATACCAGGCGAGAAATTTTGCCACTAAGCCATTGTCGCACCACCCAAGAAAATGTATTTTAAAGCTCTTATTCAGTGAGTACCTGGATAGGCTACAGTAGTTGGCATAATTTGAGTATTGTGTATTTAGTTCAAGTGGGCACACACTGCTTTCCCATAGCCACTACCCAGCGAGGATTGGCCATGTGACACAATTCTGATAAGTGATGTTTATGGGGAGTTCTGTTGGGTCAGTTTTTGTTTTCCTTATAAGAATAGATAAACTAGGTTGGCATGCTCTGTAGCTTTTTCTTCTTCCTTTCTGTAACATGGACGTGGTACTGGCAACACAGAAGCTATATTGTGATTATGAGGTGACAACCACAAATATCAAAACAGACAATCTAAATAAAAATGAAAGAGTGGAAGGACATGTTTATTCTCTGATAATCACTGCATGAGCATTGAATTACTTATCTTTGGAACTTTTGTTTCGTGAGCAAAAGAATCCCATCTAATTTGTTTAAGCAACTCAAACAGGTTTTCTGTTACTTGCTGCTGAATATATTCCTAAAGGATGTAGTAGTTATAAATGATCAGTAACCCCACCTCTGTGTGAAATTATAAAGTAAATTTCAGCATCTTTCATTTTCCTTTTTTTTGCATAATTTCTTTTTTAAGCAAATTTAATTGTGACCTCAATGTAATGGCATGAAAAGAAAGTTCAGAAGGATTAATGACAAAAAAGACACATAAAAAATTGGATAGCTAATCTACCTAAACCAGGTAAGATAATTTATTCAGAAATACCCTGGAGAATAGAATGTTTTAAGTGATATGATTTTAAATTCTAAAGACTTTTTATTGCTCCCCCTCCATCCTCGGCCCAAATTCTCCCAGCCCTAGCTAATATTTGGATATTTTCCTGGCCTCAAAACCATGCAATAAATTCCCATTATTCAAGCCAACGTATTTCATGGTATTTTCTTTGAGCAGCCTAGGAAACTAAAATACTGATAGCCTAAAATAGGTATTATAGAAAAAAATATTTCTGGCAAAGAAACTGCCCATAATAAAAACTAGTACAGAAAAATAATATTTTAAGAGAGTGAAAGTTCTTTCAAATCGATTGTTATTTTGTACAATGTCTTTATTTTCTTCTGGCACAACCTTAGAGTTGCTTCTGGGATTTTATGAAAAACATTTTTGAAAGTATAGAAATGATGGATGTCTCAATGTGGTGACTTACTCCAGAGATAGACATATCATACATTCATTAAACAAATATTTATTGAGCACCTATTATGTACCAAGTATTTTTCTCTATATTAAATCTGTGGCAGTGAGCAAGCAAATAGAATCCCTCTACTGTGGATTGTATATTCATTATGGTGATAAAAGCATAGCTGGGATATTTTACTGTTCAAGATAGGTTATGTGAACCATTCTCAAACTTCAGCATGTATCAGAATCCCTGAAGGACTTGTTAACATGCAAATTGATGGGCCCTATCTCCACAGTATTTGATTCAATATGTCTGATGTGGGAGGAACTGGGGACAAGAGTTTGCATTTCTAAATTTCCAGATGATGCTAATGCTGTTTGTCCTATGTCCACACTTAGAGAACCACTGGGCTAAGCTATGTGCACAATATATATTGTTTAGTGTGGGTAGTTTGGAAGTTCTGCCCTGGGTGGTCACTCAGGGACTCAGGCAGGTAAAGGTTCCTTTATTCTGTTGTGGAACAATATGCACTTCAACAGGGATAAGGGTGGACAGCAAAATCATGGTTATCTTTTCACTGCCTCAAACTGAAGTGTCACTCTTCACACTATGGTAAGGGTCCCACAATATGCAAGTGAGTAAATGAAATATTTGGTGAGTATTACTCTTTCCTCATTAGATATGAAGAATAGAGATTGAACATTATCTTTGGGTAGTTTCTAAAAGCCATAAATCTAGGCAAGATTTTTTTCCAAGCAATTCAGATATCCTCAGATATCATTATCAATTCAAAGATACAGAGAGCATATTTTTCATTGTTGTGAATAGCATATAGTTAAGAGAGGTAGTAAAGATATTTTGATGGACTGAAATCAATGAGATAAAATTCACCAGAAGTCATATATGCATTCAAGTTTTTCAAAATAGAACTATAAAATATAGAATTCATTTATTCATCCAATGATTTTATTATTACAATGAGTCAAGCATGATTTTACGTGTTATACATACAGCAGAGATCTTTGCAAGAATATTCATTAGTCAAAGACATAGTGTGAGTCAAAATATCACAAGACTTTTCAAAAGCTAATGCTTTTTTAGGTCATATTAAAAGAAATGTAGTAACTGTGACAACCAAATTCAGGATAATGATTCCACTGTTGAACTAGAATACATTGGGAATACAGTTTTCATTTCTGGATAACCCCAAGGAAGGACACTGATAAATCAGAAAGAATTCAGAGATATGATCAGGATGGCAAGGGGCTGTAAACCATTTCAAAATGATCATTGCAAATTGGGAGAGAATTTAAAAGCAAAAACAGACCCAGAAATACAATCAAAAGCATATAGCAATGTCAGTGTTGCCAGAGCTCCTTTGTTGCTGGAGCTCCTTTGTCATTGGAGCCTTGTTCCAGGTTTGACGGCTCATCACAAGAAGGAATTCAAGGATGAGACAAGCAAGTATAAGAAAGTAAGAAAAGGTTATTGAAGAAAAAGAAAGCACAAACTTGAGGGGTGAGTGCAGGTGTGCTCAAGAGAGAGATGCATGCAGGTTGTTTGGCACAGAGGTATTTTTTTTAGATTAAACAAAGGGAAGTGGGATTTGAGATGTGGGTACATTGTGATTGGTTAGTAAGCATTCAAATTAAGGGTTGCAAGTAGGCTGTTGTGATTGACTGGCTGTGGCTTCTCATGTTTGGTTACTAAACATGTAAACTAAGGGTTGTAAGT
Organism: Tamandua tetradactyla; assembly: GCF_023851605.1. Lineage (NCBI taxonomy): Eukaryota > Metazoa > Chordata > Mammalia > Pilosa > Myrmecophagidae > Tamandua > Tamandua tetradactyla. Next base: position 64,955,323 of record NC_135336.1, on the reverse strand, counting down.
AAGCTATTGCTATAGGCTGTCTAGACATTCAAATTAAGGATTGCAAACATGTTTTTGTGATTGGTCCATACCCCGTGGTTGAACAACGCATTTTGTTTTGTTCAGTTGCTTCAAGTTGCAGGAATTTGAATGTCTTCTCTAACTGCCCTCCCCCTGCATAGGGTCCAAAGTCACCTCAGGGCCTGTAAGATGTTTTTCCTATGTCTAATCTGCCTCTTTGTGATACTATTTCTTGTACTTGAAAGGATTTCAAGTAGAAGAAATAAACTGCATTATCTTCTCAAAGGGTAATATAAGGACTGATTTAAAAAAAAAAGGAGTAAATTTTTTCTAGATGATAAAGAAATATTTCCAGAGAATTAAATCACCTATAAGGAAAATCAAAGACCTAGAACACAAAATCTCCACAATAATATATATATTTATATATATAGTAGTATATGTATATATAATTAAATATATACAGTTATATAAATTACATAGTGAATGAATGAATTCCATTATGTTTAAATATTCCTTAAATTTAAATTTCTGTACAGACAGAATATATGTAAACTAATTGCAGGGCTTCTCCTCCTCTCTGTAGTTGCTTTGTCTTATGTGGACATGTAAGGCAAAGTATCCAGCTGGGCTAGGGAATAAACACATACTGACTCCTCAGGAAAGAGCATTGCAGATATCACCTTCTTGATAAGGTAAACTATGGCACTAAGGATAGTTCAAGCTCAGAGTCCTTAAAGCAAGTTTAGAAGTCTTTTTTTATCTCTTCGAGGCCAGTATTCCCATATATCCATTATGAAGATTATGGCTCATGAAAGGGCATACAATGATTAGTTTTTCCTCTAGTCTGTATTGGATGTAAAGCACAAGCTTAAGTTGCCTCAGCAGTTGATTCAAAGGGTTACTTATGCTTTCAGGACATAATCCTCTGAAACAGTTCTAACATCAGTTTTTGCTATTGTAAGCAGTCTATTATTTGGTTTTCTGTCAACCAGACAAGATGTCAAGTCATGTTTCCTTCTTCAAATTGCTGCATATTATCTATCCCCTGGTGAACTTCTTTTCCACATGTTCATATTTAAGTAGGAATAGAGGTGAATACAGAAAGTTGAATGCCTGAATTGTTTTTAAAAGGCCAATTCGGAATATTTTAAAAACGTATTTTAGTGTGTCAAATGTGAATTGACACAAGGAATTTTGCTCACAGCAAGCTGAAAAGTCTTCTGTATATGAACTTTTTATATGACTAAGTAACTAACAATTCAAAAAAGGTAAACCTGACTGTTTCGTAATGAATGTTTTTGGAAACACATTCAAAATCTATTCTTTACCCAACAAGCTTGGAAATGGCTCATCTTGGATGCTATCTTTCCTTCAGTTGGCAAGTGAAGCTGCAGACAACATTTTCACTCATCCTTTGTTGGTAAAACTTCCTTCCCTTTTTAGTGAGAGAGCTGTGTATTTGAAAAGAAATCCTGAAAGTGTTTTAAGCTGCTTTGTGAAAATGCTAGGATTTACCATTAGTGCTCATTATCTGCCTATTTGGCAAGTACTTACCTTATGTTTAGTGTGATTTTGCTTTATTCAAATGTAGTTTTGACAATTATTTAAGAATAGTCAATTCTCAACTTTTCAGAGTAATGTAGAAACCCTTGAACATGGATTGGCTAAAGAATGCATAAGAATATGCAGATTAGGCAGTCAAAGTAATTAACATATACATCTTTCAAAGTAAAAAAAAAACAAAACAACCTAATGTTCTGCAGTTTTGTTCAGTTATAACTGGAAAGTGCTGAAATTTCAAGTATAGATATTGCCATCAGTGTTATATATACAGCAAAATATATTTACATTCATAAGAATACAAAAGCAGTAAAAAATGCTCTTTCTTTTTGAATAATTGCTACATTTTTTTTTCTGCACACAGCTGCTGGTGGTTTTGGTGGGTGAGGAAATGGGAGGATGGGCAGCATCATTATTACCTGGGACACCGAGGCAGATGTACATCCCTTGTAAAATAGGGAACAGGGAATCAGGAAACAGGAGAGCTGTACAAGGTGGGGTAAGGGAAATAGAGTGATCTGGGAGTGAATGAAAGCTATGGGTAATAAATACAACAAGTATCTATTACGTGCCAATACTACATAGTTCAAGTGTTTTACAACCATGACCACATTCATACCAACATCAACTCTTTGAAGTAGGTAGCAGTGTTCCCAATTTGTACATAGTGAAACCAAGGCTCAGAGAGATTAAAGATCTTCCCAGCTTACACAATTAAGTAGAAAATTATGCTTAGTTTTTGATGCCAATGAGACATCTAAATGGAAATGGTAAGTAGGCATTTTGGAATATAGTTGATAATTAAGGGGAGAGGTAGGGCTGGAGGTCCACATTTTGGAGCCACCAGCGTAAAGGTCATAATTTTGTCACATGTCTTGATGAGATAACCTGAGGCACAGGTAGAGAGAGAGAGAGAGAGGAAACCATGAACTCTTCCTCTCTCAGGTCGGTTCTGATGATGATCAAACAATTCTTTATAAGCTCCAGTCTTGGCTCGACAGTGTGAGAATTCTGATCATGAATACGTGGAAAATTTCATCTTTAAATGGATCTACCTTTCATTTTTTTTCCAGATAAAGAGAAATATTAAGTAGGTGAACATCATTCCAATCCAATTCATTATTCTCAGACTTCTCAGAATTATTGGTAAGGGTGGAGTTTGGTCTCAAATGATCATTTCACTTTCACTTGAATAAGAATTAACTTTAAATATGAAATTAAGGACCAAAGCGAAAAATGGGAAAACATGAAAGTAATGCAGCACAGGGTATTATTGCAAAGCATAAATATGGCCAAAAGACTTATTGGACAAAAGATTGAGGATAAATAAATAGCAAGCTTAGCAAGAAAAATTTTCTATCATGTTGCATGCATGACTTTAAGTGAGACAAAGACAAATCAGGAAGTAAATTGGCTCTTCTAGGTAAGTATGTGATGCTATTACAGTAATGTCTCTCAGCCTGGTGTCTCCACTTGATCAAGTAAGTTGAGAAATAGGGGAGGAAATAGAGAAGACAAACAAAACTCTGCATCTTGTAAGACAAGGATACAAGCAAAAAAAGGAATTATGACTGCCATTTTGAATATGAGGGTATTTAATATTGTAACCAAAGGGTTAAATTAAAGAGGGTGTTAAATAATTATTTTTCCTATTACCAGACAAATAGATTACACTGTCTCAATCAGGAGTAAGAATAAAAGAGAAGAAAAACACTTTCTAGTAACCATTGGTTGAAGAAGTTGCAGCACACAATTTTTAATAGGCAGAGCCTGATGTGTCCCAATGTGAGCTATTAAATAAGAATTTTTTTGTGTGTCCAATTTTCCTTGCCCTTGTCCACTTCTGGGTGTTCTCCACCCAAGGGTTTTTCATTTCCTCAGATCCTTTATTCTTTTTCTAGTTTTTGTTTACATTGGCTGCCAATTAATTTCTCTGAAGAAGTTGATTCTACTACTGGAGTGGTAGACAGTAGTCATATGTTTCAATCCTGACTTAGGCTAATTTTCTGCACCTTTGTTTTATTAGCTACAAAAATTGAAGAGTTGTGCTAGGCATTCTAAGGTTAAGTTATATCTCTAGGTCATCTCAGTTCCTAGATTATTGGATTGTATTTCTTTCATCGTGAAATTTACTACAGCTATTTGTCTTTTGTAATGGAAGTGTTAGAATCTGTGGTGGCAAGGTCTTTAAATAAGGTTCTCTGGAAAAAGTATCAGGAAAAAGAGAGGAGATTGTCAGAGGAATTCTGTAGGGTCTCCACTGTGTAAAATAGGCATAACTTTGTGTCATCCTTTACAACTTTTCTTCATTCCTCTTTTACCCACATCCTTTCTACTTCTGTGGACTTCTTTCATTTACCCCTGTTTTTCTTACTGCTCTTTCCCTAGTTAAGACCTTTTCTCACTTAAACTATCACAATATATTCCCAATTAGAATTTTGCCTTCCATTAAAAGCCCTTTCCATCTATTTGCTGTACATATCAAATGATTTTTCTAAAGTAGAGTCTTATTCATGCCGTATCTTCTCTCAAAATCTTTTTCTGCTTTCTCATTGTCTACAAACTCCAAACTTCTTACTAAGACAGTTAAGGGCCTAATCAATTTTTCCAGCCTAATCCATGGTCCTAGCCCTACTGGCCCTACCCTGTCTTGGTCTCTGATTGTACTACAGAACCTACACCCTCCCTGCCTTTTCTGTTGGTGTTTTTTCTATCAGGACTGCTCTCTCTCCCTTCATTTTTTTTTTTTTTTTTTGTCAAAATCCTACACAGCCTTTAAATCTCAATTAAGACACCTCCTCTTTGAAGCCTGTCCCATTTTATGGGTGGATTAAAAAGACTGTTTATGCTCCGTGAGGGTGGAGTTTAAGAGTATTAATTCATTTACAAATTCTCCAAAGTAATCTGCCCATGAAGATCACTCAGTAAAAAGTTTTTAAGATTGAATTTTCTTAAAGAATGAAAAAGTGGATGTAGAAAGAAATAGTAATCTGGTTGAGAAACACAGTGCGTTAGCAGACCTGAGATAAATAAAACGTAGCTTAATTGGCCTTAGTGGGTTACAAGAATACGATAGCACAGGTGGAAATGAGAGAAGATGGGATGAGCAGAAAAAGTCTTATTTGTTCAGGAAACAGCCTGAGAACAACTCCAGAATACACATGCGGTAAAAGATGATAAGCAAATTTTCAGGTGTAGGACATGAGGACATAGCCACACTTTCTTTACAAAGAGGCTTCTTAGCTCTTGGGGAGGACACATATTTAGTCTGGTTGGACTCTGGTGCTGAGAGGAGTTCAAGTTCAGAATATGCTCAGGGACATCTGCTGAAAGAGAGGAGGCAAAATGAAGTGGGAGCTTCAGATAATGGGTTAGTAGTAAAGAGAAGGAGTCTTTCAAATAATATGAAAAGAACATTTGAGGAAATAGAGGAGTCTTTGCACACAATTTCAGGGCAAAATAATGTGCCCCAGTGAGGTCTGAGGCCCTCTGTGCTATTGAAAACATACAGCCTGTGAGTTTAGTACATGACTTCTCCATCTCAAGCCTCCTTCCCATAATGCTTCTAGGATTCCCCCACACAATGAATGTTTAGGAGGGCAGGATTCCAGTTCACTCTTCTCCTGTCCTACACTGATGGATGCTGACCTCTGAGTAGCTGTTGTTCGTTATTCATTACAGGAATACTGAGTGCCAACCACATGCCAGAGTCTGTGCTATTGGTGACACAATGGTGAGCAAAACCAGACACAGCTCTACTTTGCTGAAATGTAGTGTCCTGTAGAGAGGCATACATTAGTTAAATATACAAAAATTACATGTATAATTACAGTGTGATAAGTGTCAAGGGATGTAATGTCATAAGAACCTTCTGATCTCATCTGATAAAAGTAGAATGGCTCACTATTCAGCACTTCTATTGGCTAGTTATGTTCTTAGGCAGTTGCTTAACCTCTTAGCATCTCAGTTTCCTCTTTGGTAAAACGGGAAAAATAATATAACCTACTTCCTAAGGTACTTAGAATACTGTCTGAGATATGGTAGACAACCGGTACATTTTAGTTATATATTACCATTATTGTTATTTTATTATTATTAGATTACTATTTTGGTGATTAGAACCCTAGTCCCAGTAGCTATCGCCCCTTAGTAATTAAGGAGATCCAGTCTCTGCTTCTCCTTTTGAACAGCTGCTGTTTGATTTCAATACAATAATCTGGGACAAGTAGCACAGAGTAGAACTTGATAGATTAGTTATATTCTAATTATTTCTACATACAATAGGAAAAACATGGTAATGATCTTTGTTATCTGTTCTCATTCTGTCATTCACCAATTCACTCACCGTACATCAGATATTTCCTGAGAAAATAAAGCTAGATGCTGGGGAATGAGAAGATAAATTAGTATCAATTCTTGGTCTGTCCCCTAGTCTAGTAGGGCTAACAGACAAGTACATAAACACTTGCCATCTAGTGAGAAAAACTATATAATAGATATTTGTACCAGGTTCAGCTGAGGCACAATAGAAGATTCCAAGATGAAGAGATGAAGGAAGGCAAACAACAACCAAAAGAGTGAGTCCTCCTGTCCTTTTCTTTCCCTTACATGTATCGATTATAAGAAAGAAACCTAATTATCTTTCTCATCCACAGGACATATACAAGAAAGAAGGATGGATGTAATTTCTTACTCGAGTTCTAGAGTCATAGTGCAATTTCATCTGGAAAAATAAATGTAGTGATCATATTTTTAACATTTGACTTACCATAGCAATCACCTGTAGTGACTTTTTGTCAGGTTTACATATACTCTTCATTTAGTTTATCAGCATGCCTCTCTCCTCATCTTGTCAACAAAACGAGTGTTACTTTCATAACCTTGGTTTATCGTTTTACATGTTATTTACCTTAAATAACTTCTTACTTCTTCTTTCATTCTTATGTTCCCTTTTTTACCCTTTGCAGGCAATTTTACTTCTAATCCTCTTATTCTTCTGTCAGTTTCCAACAAATAACAGAATAAAGACCATTTATAAAACTCGCAATAATTATAAATCATAGGAATTGGGAAAAAATGAAAAACTTATATGTTATAATAAAAGAAGTTGGTGACAGTTTTTATGTACTTTATAGAAGGCAAGAAGAAGAAAGAGAAGACATGAGTGACATTTTTGAGAGAAGAGCAAGAAGGATTTAAGCAGTTCATGTCCCTGTACATCTGCCTTGGAAACTTTCTGACTATAGAAGATGAATGGACAATAGAAATCTAAATATTTATCAATTGATAAAGGATAATGAAGTTTCAACAATGCACATTTATTTCACAGGTAAATATTTTTGCATTTAAAAAGATAAGTAAGGGGAGCAATATGACTGAGTTTAGAAGTTACATTATCTGACGGGAAGGGATAGAAATACCTATAATCCAAAAATAGAGAAAGGCAAATGGAGAAAAGGCAGAGACACTGATAAAAAATTATAAAGTTATATATAAGGAAATGTAAATGTCATTCTATGTTTTATTAAAATAGAATAGATGGAGAGGATGACTATGTTAATATCTTTTATTTCAAGTGACTGAATGAAATGAAAAGTAGGCAAAACAATCATGGCATGTGGCTCTTTCAGCAATGAGAAGCTACTAGATAAAATTACCATAAATATCTATGGCAGCAGTAAAATGCCTCTGTAGGAAACGCTCATAGAACAAGAAGCACAACAATGTCTAGATGTTGAAAGAGCCACAGAAAAAAGATTTCGGATTGGATGGCAAAGCTGAGGGGAAAATGTATGCGTCATCTACAGTTACAAAAGCCAATCAAATTAGAAGAAAGAGAATGAAGTAAATGGAAAGATGTTGAAAAGCACAGAAATGAACCCAGAGAAGGAAAAAGTCTTTAGGGCTTAAGTGAGGAAATGTCAGGGGGGAAAAAAAAACAAAAACAGTATGCTGCCAAACTGGGATTGACAACATCTTCCTGACCAAAAGAGGGGAAAGAAATGTAACAAAATAAGGTATCAGTGGTTAAGAGATTTCAAATAGAGTCCAGAGGCTATTCTGGAGGCTTTTGCAAGCTTTAGATAGATATTGCTAATTACCATGGATTGCCAAACCCCAACCAAAACCATTTCTGTGAACCCTCAAGAACAACTAGGGCTCTATCTGAGATTCTAGAAAAGTTTCACATGCTAAGATTTCTTTCCAGACACCCACAACCTCCAGATATGTTACTAGGCCAGATAAGTCCTGAAACCCAGAGGGGCCAACCTCTCCAAGAACATCAACTAGTTCCATCCCCCTATCCCATATTATTGACACCCCTTTCCAACAGGAAAATGTTAGAAATAGTGGAGTCCAAATAACCCTAAAAATTGGGAGAAGGATCAAAGGAGAAGGAGGAGTTATAACGGATAAGATGGGATTTAACAAATGAATATGACTGCAGAGACATTATATTGACATTTCTTTTAGTCTCCAGTGTCTTGGAGCAGCTAGAAGGAAAAACATAAAACTGTGGAACAGTAACCCATATCAAACTCTGAAATCTGTTCTATAACTACTTGTTAAAATGTACTTTAAGATTTATTGAATTTTAATACATGTTACATGTCATAACAAAAATGTTAAAAAAATTCTTGATACATGTTAAAACAAAAGAGGTAGCAAAATTAGAAATTGTGGAAAACAAGAAGCATATCTCGGTTTCCCTTATTCCCAGCCCAGTCCACAGCCGTTGCTTTCTCAGGCAACAGTAGATGCTGGCAAAGAGACAACGTTGAATAAGGTTTGCTGAATGAGTCACCTAATATTTGAGGAAAATGTAAATATGAAAATTGAAGAAAGACAGTATAGTAATCGTTATAGCCACCAGGAAATAGAATTGGGGGACTTGGGAAAGGAGGATTTTCAATTATTAACTCTCACCATTTCTGCTTGGATTTTTATAATATTTCATAATTTTTTAATTAAATAATTACTAAAGATTGTTCAAGGCTAAAAATGGTCTCAAATCTTATTTACATATTGTTTAGTTAACTTGCTCAAGGCTATAGAATTAATTAGTTTGAAAATGAATGAATATATCCCCTCTTCTTACTTTGTTTTGTGAAAGGGACTGAAGAAAGTTGGACATGAGAATAAATCAAGCAAGTTACAAATTTTCTTCAAAATTGTTAATTTGGGGGGAAGAGAGAGGACAGAAATTTGTAATTACAGTTTTCCCTTCTCTACCTCTCCCACATCCTTCCAGTTGGAAAACAGTTTTCTATTAAAACTTCCTTTGGCAGTTGCTGAAACGCAGCTTACCAGGCTCTCTTTTCAGATATTCTGATTCTGTACAATGGGGTTGGTCCACATTTTAACTGGCATTCTTTAAGATAGGGGTCAGCAAATCTTTTTTCTGTAAAGGACCAAATAATACATATTTTAGGCTTGATGCACAAAAAGTTTTCTTGCAACAGTTCTATGGCTGTTCTGCAAAAGCATCTATAGGCAATGAATAAAATGGACATGGGGGTGTCCTTTTTTTTTTTTAAACAAAAATACCCAGCAGAATGTATCTGGCCCATGGGCAGATGTTGTCGCACTCCTGCTATAGGAGATTCTTTTCAGACAGTCTTGGAACACATTTTGAGGACATAAGGGCCATATTTTAGTTTAATATCTTAGTTATATACAACCCATGCAATTTTATTGACGTGAAAGTCACCCTGTTGTTTTAAAAATCCAGGACAGGGAAACCTAAGAGGTGTCGTCTCTCCTTTTACAAGGATAGTTTTACATCAGGAGGTGGGGAACTTAATTGCATGTGTAATAATGTAATTAAGGAGTTAAGTATACTAATTGTCAGCACTGAGCTGTTTACCACCATGGCCTGCTATTTTGATGAAATGTCAACGGTGGAGTATTACATGACGAGATGCCCCTGACAATGTCGCTGATAAAATGTCAGTTACAAGATGCTGCATGGAGCAACGTCCCTACAGTGAAATGTTGCATAGCAAAATGTCCTTTTGATGAAGTGGTCAACCAAATATCACCATAGAAAATGAATATACATCTACGCACACACACACACACACACACACACACACACACACACACACACTCAGAAATACATAGTAGTTTGGCAGCTGCCTAATTACTTTCAATTTAATTTATATTGTTATAAAGCCCTTTTACTTTTTAAATCAGAGGCTTCTAGCATATTTAAATGCCAAAAAGTTTCTCTTTTTTTCTTTCTGGAACACTGCAGGTGGCACCTTTCATCTCTGTGCTTCACACACTGTAGAAAGTTGCCGGGCAGGTGATCCTGGCATCTCTGAGTCAAGAGAGTTAGTTCAATCGACTGCTTTGCGTTCCCTACCTCTCCCACCTCCTTCCCAGTTGGAACAGTAAGTTCTCTGTGAAAGCTTCTGCAAATGATGACAAGAAGGAGAGTTCTCAGGGAAAGCAGCAGAGCTTTAATGCAAGTAAAACTGTTCCAAATGTAAAACACATTTGAAAATCTAAATGTGTGCCCCCGAAACCATATCAATAGAACCTTTAATGATCTTCAGAAAACCAGGCTTTTCTCTTCCATCAATGGGAAGATTGTTTCAAATCTGTTTGTGCCTGAAGCACTTCTGATTGTGACAGCCTTCTCATTCACGGGCTAAACATGGCATCCCACTGGAAGTGCCATCCAGGTTCACAGCAATACAGCATGATATGAAAGTATAAACAGAAGTTGGAACTGCATTTCTCCTCGGAGATAACAAGTGCAACTAGATTTACAGACCACCTATTATGCCATAAAAAAAAAAAATAACAGGGAAAGGAAAATGGGACCTTCTCTATGTCAGCCGCCTGGTTCATGGGAATGAAACTTATGAAGTCAAAACGGAGCCCTTTAATGGTTTCTATATAGACAGTTTCTTAATAGTTGCTCCTGGACAGTTATTTAAATTATTCAAAAGATAAACGTAGATATATTAACACCACTTTTTTCTGTTGGTTAATCATTATAGAGTAAATAATGGAGTGTTTCATAACCTGACGTAGATTTTCCTCTTTCGCTTTGAGTTCCTGGCTAAAAATAGGGTCTCAGTCACAGCTAATGTTTAGGGTCTCAAATTTGTGTATAAAGATTTAAGATTCTTGCAGCCCTGATTCTTATACTAATGAGCCGACTAGATTCAATAACATGTTTTCTGTATAGATAGATATACTCCACCCTCATTACAGAACTATTTTCAAAAGCCAAGGATATTGAAAGTTATAACAGTAATGTCAGCCCTCATGATTAAATCATGAGGCACATGAGTTTTTCGTTTAAATCTGATGTTCTCATGATCTCAATATTTTTCATGCAAATCTTGTTATTTCTGCATCCTTTCACACTCCAGCTTAAATTGCTTGTCAATCGCCTTGCTTTTCTTGAGTGCAGCACTTCTGAGCTTCTCCAATATGATTTTATACATCTATTTATATCCACTTCAGTATCTTTTTCCTTAAAGAAGACATTGGTACAGCATTCCAAATCACATTTAATGAAGTCTTTTGAATTGAGAACAGTGACTCTGGAGGCTAAAGATGATGAATCAAGAGGATTGGTTTGTTCAGGAGATTGGTGTGGGGAGGAACTGTAGGTTGAGAGTTTAAGAAGCCCTTTTATATTTTAACATTTATAGCATATTTTTAGTATTATAACTAGAGTGCTTGCACTAGCATTGGTTAGAGCAAAGGCAAAGCTGCAGCCTAATAAAGAGAGACACTATAGATGGAAGGATTAATAGAAGGTTAACAAAAAAGGACACTTGAAAAAGCCCTTCCAAAATAACCCTTGAAATAACAAATCTTTCAAGCGATCTCAATTTTCAGAACCTCTGAGGCCTCATTTTTAATTTTATTACCCAAATGTTTACTCCTTTCTTAGTGAAAACTATTTATGATTTCCTTGATATTTTCTTAGTACCATGATAGACTTTGATCTTGGAAATTTAAGGGAAAAAGACCAGTGACGATTATGCTTCAGTCATGTCAGTTTCCCTTTTCTGGATTTTACAAGACTTGCATGATGCAACTCTACAACGGCACAAACAAGTTTTAGTTCCCTGTGGCGTCCCTAATGCTCCACCTTGTTCTTTTAAACAGGGGAGTGTATCACCACGTATCTTGTAAAATCAGCTACTGTGCTTGCACAAGGCTGGAATGTCAGAGGTATAAAAAGACATGCAATAATGTGCACTCATGCAGTTGATGACATTCTAATTGATTGTACATTTAGTTGTCACATCACTATTCTCTTGGAAACATTGCTTAATAAAAAAGTGTCTGAAATAATCACATATTATTTTAAGGATTCCTGATGTTTGCTAGTGAATACACTGCAACACTTTATTTTTCACATGTTCTCAAATGTGCAACCTACTTGTTCCTTTTTCCATGTATTTTTATATTCCTGAGGATCCTCTAGTGACAGAACATTTTCAATCATTACTCCTCTTGGTGGAATCAATTATCTCCTGATAGATTCCCTTTCCAAGTTGAAAACTGCATATAAAAATCCATCTTTCTTCTGAATTCCAATTGGGTGTATTTGAAATCTAGATTCTTTAAGTGAAAATTTGTTTATGAATCTTTTTATGATTTAAAGAGTTTACTAACACATGTATGGGCTGAGTATAATATTCAACATATAATATGTAATTCCACTTAGGGAAATTACATTTATTAGACAAAAACTGTATTTACTCTCAAAAGAAAGATCAAAAATGTAATCTTGAAAAAGCAAAAACTGAGAAGCAATTAGGTATTTTTAAACATATTTTGTTCTGCTACATGATTTGTTTAATGCCACAGTTGAGGATAATGAAAATAGGCTTGCTTGTAATTGTCTCCCTCATACACACAGAATCATACATAGGGGCTCATTTTATATTCTTTGTGTACAAAGCAGTCCATCAGCTTTTCAGTGGTAATTATTCAGCAAACTTATCAATCTGCAATGCAACCAAGAGGCAAGAAAGTAAGTTAATCATGTATATAAATAACTAATACCACTATGTACCAGCATTTTATTTAGTATTCATCATGGACAAACCATTTTGTTTATATTATGTTATTTGATATTTAAAATAAACCTGTGATGAAGGAATTTTTATGACCATTTATCAGAGGAGAAATATAGGAATAATAGAGCTAAAGTTACCTGTCTGCACTTCCAAAATTAATAAGCAGCAGGGCAGGCCGCAGTGGCTCAGCAAGCAGAGTTCTCACCTGCTATACTGAGAGCCGGGTTTAAAAAAAAAATTAATAGACAGAAAATATGGAATTTGAACCTAGAGATAGCTCACTCCAAAGCCATTCAGACTCTTTCCAAAACAATACCCTATGTCTCAAAGTAGATGCCAAATGTGTGCAGTCCTACCTATGGAAGAAATTTAGGGGCTACACTTAGAGCTACTTTTTTCACTTAAATTTTTTTTTTTACTTAACAGATGCAGAATGGCTTTTAAAAAGGGAATGTATTAAGTTGCAAGTGCACAGTTCTAAGGCTGTGAAAATGTCCCAATAAAGGCAAGGCTATAAAAACGTCCAAATTAAGGCAACCGGGGAAAGATACCTTGGTTCATGAAGTCCGATGAGTTTGGGATTTTTCTCTCTGCTGGAAAGGCACATGGCGACACCTGCTAACTTTCCCTCCAGTCTTCTTCAATGGCTTCCTGGGGGCTCTGTCCATTCTCTTGGCTCTCTTGGTTCTGGTGGCTTTCTCAGCAATAAAGCTTTTCCCAAAATGGTTCCCTCTTAAAGGGCTCCAGTAAGCAACCCCACCTTGAATAGGTGGAGACATATCTCCATGGAAACCATCTAATTAAAAGTTACCACTCACAATTTGGTGGGTCACATCTTCATGGAAACAATAAAAAAGATTCTACCCAGTAATATCGAATGAGGATTAAAGGACATGGCCTTTCTGGGGTACATAATAACTTCAAATCAGCACAGTAGCCAATATAGCATACTGAATAGAAGGTGAATAGAGGGAAGATGCTAATGCTAAACACAGATGTTATAGCCCCTCTTATCTCAAGGTCAAGTGGAAGACACACAGTGACATACAATGGAAATAATACAAATATTAATTCCTTGCTACAGCATTCTGGAGGATTTAACTTTATTACTAATATTAGCAAATACTTATTACAGAAACCACACAGTAAAAATCTAATCCCTCCTTCTTACTTTACATGAGTGTGAGAACAATTTAAGTTGGGGTCACAAAATTTCAGCTTTTAGACTTGTTGTTGTATTTGGTTGGTCAGTATCTTTAAAAACCTGAATTTGAATGCTTTAAGATTTTTCAGCATGTGCTTCAATCACTGGCCCCATTGAATATTGTTATCTTACCCCAAGTTTACATTACTCATTTATATCAACTTCTTGGCCCATGAAGTTATTTGAGTTTGTAATGCTTGCTCTGAAGTGTCATGTAAGAATAGGTTCCTTTTTCTACATACTCTTGTTTGGCTCATGGTTGTCCTGAAGTACCCAATAGGATAGGTGTTAGGGTGAAATGAGTGAGGCATTTACCTTGGGCACAAAATTTTACATTTGTCCAAAAGACAATATAATCAGAAAAAATAATATTATAATGCAATAATTTCTTTAGAAAAATAATACAAAAGCTTACTAATGAATAAAGTATCAAAATTTTAAACAAAGAAAAGATTCTGATATCCAAGCTGCCCTCTAGAAAGGCATATTTTTACATAAATAGCCCCAAATCCAAGAAATTCTTTCCTATTTGCTTAGTCTCTGCTTTTTTCACCTGACCTCAGAATCTGAAAAATTATGGAGAGAAACAACCAATCCTGATGAGAAAAGAGAGGAACTCACACAGCAATGCATGTGGCTTTACTCAGAATAGGAACCTACATTCTTCATGCCTTGAAGAAGTCCCATCCATAGTTAATTATTTTTAAAATAATAATGACATTTATTGAGCACTTATTTTTAGACACTCTGCTCATCACTTTATTTGATTTTACTAATTCCTGACAACTGTCTTAAGTGACAGATATTGTTACTATTCCTATTTTGTATACCTGCCTAAATTACTTGCTCATTCAACTACATGGTAAAGGATTAAATGCAGATATTATGACAAAGAAAGCACAATTTTGAGCAGATAAGTAAAACTGACCCTGTGTCATAAATAGAAGGCTAAATGATATTACCTTAAGAAGCAGAGAAGCATTATACTAATTCAGAGAGCTTTTGAATTAAGATTGGTTGTCATGGGGTAATTTTGGATATTTTTTAGTCAAAGATTTTCTTTCTTATAATACTATTATAATTTTAATGATTGCCCTGCAACTGTACACTGGAACTAGGATGTTCATTGACTAAGAAAAAAGACATAATCTAGGAAAAAACAAATTTATCAGTTTTTAAATTTGAAAATTGATTTTTAAAATTCTAAGAGACACTGTAGAATTAGAAGTCCCTTGATTTTTATTTGTTGTGATAGGTATTTGTAAAAAAAAGCAAACATTTTGATTTCCAAAATGTTGGTTTAAATTATGAAAAGCCACAATTGAAGTTAAGTTGGTATCAAACCAGACATAAGATTGTTATATATTTAAGATGTTACATTTTAATCCCATGGTAGCCACAAGGAAAACAGATGATAGATATATTCAGAGTGAAGTGAGAAAGTACTCAATATGGGGCAACCTCCAAAATCAAATAAATATAAAAGTAGACTTAAAAAAAGTAAGGAACAAAAAAAAAACTGTAGGGCAAAAAAGGTATAATACATACAAAGGCTAAGTATTAGAATAGCAGAAATAAGTCCTGCATTGTCAGTTGTGACTTTAAATGTAAACGTATCTAACTTCCCAGAGAAAAGGCAGAGACTGGCAAAATGGATAAAAAAAAGAATAACCCAACTATCTGCTGCTTTCAAGAGACTCATCTTAAAGTCAATAATACAAGTAGATTGAGGGTGAAAGGTTGGAAAAAATGCATACTATGAAAGTATTAAGAAAAAGAGAGCTGGGGTGGCTATACTAATATCAGATAAAATAGACGGTAAATCTACAACAGTTGCCAGGGAAAAAGCTGGTCATTACATACTGATGAAGGGTCAGTTCAAGAGGAAGATGTAACAATTATAAATTTATATGCACCTAATTGCAGGGTTCCAAATACATGAAGTAAATACTGACAGATTTGAAGGGAGGAACTGATGATTCTACCTTAACAGTAGGAGACTTTGACACACCAATTTCAATAATGGATAGAACATCTAGTCAGAAGATCAATAAGGAAGTACAGGACTTGAATGATACACTAAACCAACTAGATCAAAGATGTATAGAACACTGCACCATGAAAACAGAACACATTCTCCTTAAGTGCACAGCCAATCATCAAATTTATTTGAAAGGGTAAGGGACCTTGAATAGCTAAAGCCATCTTGAAAAAGAAGAATGAAGATGGAGAACACAAACTTCCTGATTTTAAAGCTTGTTGCAAAGCCATAGTAATCAAAATAGCATGGTACTGGCACAAAGGCAGACATATAGACCAATGGATTAGAATTGAGAGCTCAGAAATCAACCTTCACCTCATATTTATAGTCAACTGATTTTTGACAAGGTGGCAAAGACCACTCAATTTGGAAAGAGCAGTTACTTCAAAAATGGTACTGGGAAACTGGATCTCCACTTGCAAAAAAAAAAAAAAAGGATGGAGGCTCTGTACCTCACACCCTATACAAAATCCAACTCAAATCGGATCAAAGACCTTATTATAAGTGCTGAATGATAAATACTTACAAGAAAACATAAGGAAATATCTCCAAGACCTTTGAGTTAGACAATGGATTTCTTGAATTTACAATCAAAGCACAAGCAATGAAAGAAAAAATACATAAATGGGATCTCATAAAAATAAACATTTTTGTCCTAAAAGTACCTTATCATGGTAGTAAAAGGACAACCTACACAATGGGAGGAAAATATCTGGAAACTACATATCTGATGAAGGGTTAATATATAGAATATATTACAAAAATCATTTAACTTAACAACAAAAATACAAACAGCTCGATTTAATAACAGGCAAATGATGAACGGACATTTCTTCAAAGAAGATATTCATATAGCCAAAAAGTGCATAAAAAGATGCTCAACATCATTGGCCATCAAGGAAATACAAATCAAAACCACAATGAGATATCATTTCATATGGCTGCTATATTTTTTTTTTTTAAAGATACATAACAAGTGTTGGAGAGGATGCATAGAAATAGGAACACTCATTCATTGCTGGTGGCAATCTAAAATGGTGCAGTCACTTTGGAAGACAAGTTTGGCAATACCTCAGAAAGCTCAGTATAAAACTACCATATGACCTGGCAATCTCAGTACTAGATAGATATATACTCTAAAGGATTGAAAGCAGGGACTTGAACAAATAGTTGCACACCAATGTTCATAGCAGTATTATTCACAATTGCCAAAAGATGGAAACAATCCAAGTGTCCATCAACAAATGAATGGGTAAACAAAATATAGTATATAAATATTCCACTGTATATGTATGTATGTATATATATGTATACACACACACAATGAAATATCGTTCAGCTATAAAGAGGAATAAAGTTCTGATACGCGTGACAACATGCATGAACCTTGAAAACACTGTGTTAAGTGAAATAAGCCGAGCACAATAAGACAAATATATATGCTTTCAATGATTTGAAACAATTAGAACATGCAAACTCATAGAATCTAGAATATATGTTACATGAGGGCAGGGTGGGAATAGGGAATGAGAAATTAAGGCTTAAAATGTAGAGAGTTACTATTTGGGGTGATGTTTTGGCAATGATGGTGGTGATGGTAGCACAACATTGTGAACACAACTAACAGCACTGAAATATGTATCTGAATGTGATTAAAAGGGGGAAATATTACATTGTATATATCATAACAAAAATTTAAAGTGAAGTCCATGGAAATATACTACCTGGGTAGTGAACCCCAAGTTAAACCATGGGCTTTTAAAAATACTACAATCATAAAAATGTGCTATCATCAATTGTAACAAATGTTCCACACCAATACAAGGTGTTGGCGATGGGGGTGTACGTAGGGAATCCTGTATTTTATTCATGATTGTTCTGTAAACCCACAACTTTTCTAATTAAAAAAAAATTCCATCCTACTAAACCCCAAAACTTATGGCACTTCAGATGGCAAACTATGAAGACAGAAAAACAGTACACCTGATTGAAGGTTTTGTGAAGAAGAAAGAAAGCTTTTTCAACTCACTCCTGCATCTCTATCACCTACCAAGATGTCTGGAATATTGTATGTCCTTTGTTAAATAAAAGATGAATCAATTAAGATAAAGCACTAAAAGCCACAGCCTATAGAACTCATATCCTTTTGTAACATAAGCCATAATGAGGAGAACTCCAGGATGGTATAAGAATGCCGAAGGATGTGAGCTTGGCCAGCAGGACTGAGAAGGAGATTGGGAGATGTGATTGGCACTAGGTGTGCTGGCTGTTTGTGCACAGGAAAAGGGCAAGCATTGCAGAGAAGTTCCACATCCACTATGGTGCCTGAGAAGAAAAGCAGCTGTAACTGTGGGTCTGTTTGTGGGGTCACATGTCATTGTATTTCACTTCTCATCATCGCGCAGCCAAGCCAGTCAAGACTATTGAAATGGATGCATTTGGAATAAGCTGGCTGCAGAATGATATACCTCAAAAGTAGAGGACAAGGGAGGGGCTTAGACATTCTCAATGGATGAATAGAGATGAAGCACACTCTGCAGAGGGTATGGAGGATAGGAGAAGCCAAGTAACTTGCCACAGCCCTCTTCCATTACGTGCCCCCGCTCTGGTTTTTACCACGTGCCATGATGCTACTTCTGCCTTCCCTGGAGTCAGAGCCATTCAGGGAGAAGAGAAGGTCAAGAGGGAGGGGAAAAAACACCATTCACGGAGTACTGACTTCAAAGAGATTGTGATTTAAATTAAAGTGATTATATCTAACCTTGAATTTGCATGATTGAAATTTCCTTAATCTTCAGAAATGGGGGACTGTTATAGTGGAATAACGTAAGGCCATCTTTGCATATTTGAATGTTGTAATTGTAAAATATATGCTAGCTATAGAAAATCATGTTACAATGTTATGGTACTGTAAGCTTCAGTTATTTAGAAATAACTGATGTGGAATGCTGTTTTCTGATCATGATAGAAAGTTAAAGCATCACATAAGTACAAAATATGAATTAAATTTAATTATCCATTTGGCAATATAATCAAAAGTATACATTTTAATAATTTAAATATTTTAATAGAAGATTATGTACATTTTATGACTGCCACATTTTGGGACTTAAAGTGATTCCGTCAAAAGCTTAATTTAAAAATGTAGGATATTTTTATGATCTGGCATCAGCGCTTTTACCATTTTCCCAGTGTTTTTCAGGTTATTCACTTAAGTTTGGTAATTTATGCTCACAAATTCATGTGCATTTTCTATATAAAAAAATCCTGTGTTGCATTTTACTGGGTTTTAATATCTTTCTCATGCTAAAATTAGCCCATATTTAACTTAAATTGCCTATGAGAAATCAGTAGAAGAAAAATGAAGAAATTGCAATAAGGACAGGGTCTGTCAAAAGAAAGAAAAGCCACTCTTTTGGTTATTCTTTCAAGCCTTGAACAATGGAGTGTTAAAACACTGGGTACCTAACTGTTTTCCTAAAAACTTCTCTTAACAAGATGTTTAAAGAAAAGAGGAGTTTCATGTAAATAAGGGTATATATACGTACTGTTAGGATTCATGATATCCACTGGAGGAATATGAAATATCTGACAAATCAAGGGTAGAAATGTGGAAATTTTAAGGACCTCAAAATACAGAAGTTCAAAGAGAATACTGTACCTTGACAAACAGATTTCAGACAGTGAAACTGGATGTTTGATTATCGGAATAACTATTTTTTCCCAATTACATTAAGGGAAAGCTAAGCTTACAGTGATATGTGAGAAAGACAGATATTAGCAATTAGTAAAGAGTTTCCTTTACTTTTTAATCAAGGTAAGCTATAGTAACAATCTTCAGCTTTTATAAAGTAAGGGTCTTTTAAGCCTACATATTTTTTTAAATATCGGTTTGATCGTTTAAAAAGTTAAATCATGTACTTTCTTACTTTCAATTCACGAACATATTATTCCTACTCAGAGTAGTAAAAGAAATGCATCCCTCCTCTACCACATATTTGGAAACATCACCTGTTATCTGATAGAATAATTATTGTTATTTTGGTTTCCAGATAAAAAGAAAATGGCAGGTAGAATGCAACTAGGGATTGCTGGGAATAAGGCCAGAGGAAATTGGAGTTAGAAATGCAAAATATGTGCAACAGTTTGTGTAAGGAAAAGCAAAGCCACTATGTTTGGAAAAGGTTGAAATCTCATTATTTTGCAAGAGGTACATTAACAACTGCAAAAGCTTCAGAAATTCCAGGTAATCAAGAGACTTAGAAGCTCACTGAGCCAGCATACTTCTTCCCAAGAGTGCTGCCTCTATAAAGAAGATTTTTCATTTTCACATTAATAGCATGGTTGAGAAGCTCTTGATAGAGTAGCTTCTGGGGGAATGGAATTTGTCTGAAGAAGAAATAAGCCTGGAAAAGCTAGAGTCGCCATAACTAAAGGCTGAAATTTACTTCTTTACCAGACCTTTTTTAAGGTTAGGAGGGAAGCTCTGTTTCTGAAATCATGGTGTTTTTTTCAATTTAAGACGTCCTGAAATTATTGGAGAACAGAAAGAAAAGGATTTTCACAAATGGTTCATGAGCAGATATTATTTCTTTAAATAAAAAAAAAATAGGTTTAAGGAGACAGGGAGATGACTGATGTCTCCCTGGATTTCCCTGAGAAATTGTATTCATGATAAATCTGTAGCACCTTTTACTCTCTGTCATCTATTAGTCTGCTAGTTACTAACTGTAGCCTGAGGTAAAACGATTGCTGCTCCCACTCTCTTCATTTCCACCTCCTGTGTTCCTTGATCACTGTTCACTTACCCTTTGCACATTTTCTCCTTGATGTTCTCATATCTTCATAGCACCATTTCAAGTGTAAATTTCCTTGGTGAAGAAATATAGCATAGTCTGAAAACAAAACAGAACAGAATTCTACATGTAGATGGCCCAGATAATGTAGTGAAAATTTTAAAAAGAAAAAAAAACAAAACCTGAAGGGAAAAAAAAAAGAATAAAAACCCCAAATAAATGGGGAAAAAAGTAAAGGAAACGTAAAATCAAGTACAGCTTGATTTTCCTCACACTTACAACTTATTACAGCTCTTTCCAATTTATTCAATAATATACAAGAAAAAGTTTAGATAAATGCTTATTTTTCCAGGGCTAAGAACATATCAGTGGAGGGTTGGAATATTATTAAATTTGATTACGTTCCTTTTCTTATCTGGTTTGACACACCTGTCACCACTGGTTTTATAATTCCCAAAATTTCACATAAATAAAATTAATACCGTATATAATGGTATTGTAATGGTTTTGTAATTTTTTTAAAAAATTTAAATCAAAGTAACACATGGACAGTTAATAAACAAAAAAATGGCATTAAAATCCTATTTTTAAAAAATGCTTTCCTTGCCCTGCCCCATTTCACTCTTAATAGAAAGTGCCAGCTCTGACATCATGCCAGCTCCAGTGGCTGCTTCATCATAGCAAGGTGAGAATCTAAGTTTAGGCTCTCCTGTCAGCGTTTGCTCATGAGCACAGTTGAAATGGATCAGTTCATGACTAAACGTTTTCTGTCTTATTATGCTGCCTATGCCTAGTCCTTTTTCTAGTGAAAGCAGAATTTTTTTGGAGTTTT
This sequence comes from Tamandua tetradactyla, assembly GCF_023851605.1. Classification (NCBI taxonomy): domain Eukaryota; kingdom Metazoa; phylum Chordata; class Mammalia; order Pilosa; family Myrmecophagidae; genus Tamandua; species Tamandua tetradactyla. Next base: position 64,933,830 of record NC_135336.1, on the reverse strand, counting down.
TTGTCTGCTATTATTGGCATTTCTGAATTTCCGCTTCTCCAGCACTCATTTTGGAATACGTATGGCAGAAAGAAAACCCAGGGAACTCAATGCCGTGTTCTTCCTTGGGTTCTGAGTTCTGTAGCTGGTCTGCCTTTCTCTCCCCTCCCTTCACAGTCTTCTTATGTTTGTTTTATAAATAATGTCCAGGAATTTAGCAGTTCTCGGCAGGTTCGGTAGGGTGAAGTTCATTTACTTCATCTTGTCTGGAACTAGAAGTCCTCAACTGACTATCAAGTTCTGTGTTTTTCTTTGAATCCATAAGGAAATTGGGACACTATACTTAGAGACTCATATAAAAGCACAAACACAGAATTTGTTCTCCAAAGCCGCAGTTTCTGAATCTCAAATAATGGATTTCAGTTCTGTGTGGTCCTCAGGATATGCTAATAAACTTTATGAGGTGACAGGATTATTGAGCTATGGTGTGGTCCCTTGATAAGCAGCCTAAGCATCAACTGGCAATGTGTTAGAAATGTTATATGTATTCCTGCCTAAGATCTACTGAGAAAATAACTCTGGGGGTGGGACACAGAAATCTGTGCTCTAACAAGTCCTCAGATGATTCTGATGCCAGCTAAAGTTTCAGAACCACTGAACTATGCAAATAACTGAGGATAACTGCAATTTAGTAGGGTCTGCTGACAGGTGAGTGCTCCAAAGAACAGGTGTTTATATACCGTGTTGCATAAATGTGGCTCTGTCCTGCCCTGGGTGATGACAGAAACTCTTCTCAGTTCCATTTCACTTTCTTTGGTACAAAGTCCATCAAAAAATGCTTGCAATGGAGACATTTCTTCCTCTTCCCTAATTTTGTGGGCATATAAGAGGAAAAGTAAGCAAATTCAATGTTTAAGTTCCAAGTTACCTGCAGAGTCTTGGAGTGGATGGGCAACTCAAATCTTCTACTTATTTCCATGTGAGAAACTTAATATAATCAGAGCCTGTCTTACATTTAGGTCCTAGACAATAAAAAAAAAAAAGTTTAGTGTTCCTTGTATTAAAATATGCTTAAAATACTGGAATTCTCTCTTTGGGTTTTGAAGATATTAACATCTTCCAGAATGAAGAAGTAACACATAAAACTGCTTTTTCCTTTGCAGTGCAGGAGGAATAAACTGAAAACTAATAGATTCTAAGCATCTGTTTGAAGAAGATACGCAAAGAGGCCATCATGAGAGGGGATGCTGATGGGGGGCTTAAGGGGGAGTGTGCCAAAATAAACTTGGCTTCCTCACAGGTTTAACTAGGACTTACTTTAAGTAGGATCATTATATTGTAATGCCGTGGTACCCATCAATATATGGCTGATTCTGACTGAGCTGGCTATTTTCATCTTTATTTCTAGCAGCACTTTTGGAATTCAGCAATAATCTTGTGACTTTGTAGGCAGAGGAGCATCTAGCTTTTAAGTAAGACTGTTCTCTTCGTGTTACAGTAAAGTACAAACTATGCATTGTAAGGCACATTCTCTAACTCCGTTAAGCATTATCTTTATTATTATTATTGTTTCTTAAAGGTAACACAATTCTAGATGGTCTTTTGACATGTATACAGTTCATCAACATCTACCTTAAGGATTCTGTAATGTTTAAAGTCTCCTAGCCCTCAGGGACAGAGAGAATCACATCTCACTTGCTCCCCTAAAAGGCACAAAATCAAATTACACCAAAAATCTCCTTAGAGTATAGCTCTTTGCCAATTACTTGAATTATTTTCAGCCACTTTGGCACATTTCCCTCCAGATGAAATGAAAATCTCTTAGTCTGCACCAGTGAAGGATTTCATATTTCTTAGTGTTTCCACATATGCAATATAATGAGAATAAAAGCTTCTTTCTCTCACAGATCTTTCCTAAGGTGCCATAATGCATGGAAAATAACATCCATTATAGAACACATGGAGCCCACATATTTTCTAAAGAAGGAGAAAAAGACATTAACATTACATGAGAAAACTATTCGCTATTTGCTTTAAACTTGAGTACACCAGAGAGTTTGGGCTTCAAAACCACACATACATTTATGCTAGACATGGACTCTCTAAGGTGCTTCATTATTGGCACTTAAAGCTGATCTCATGAAACACCTGGTCTGAGTAAGCAATGTGATCTGAGAGTGTCAGCAGGGCAGAAAGATTTAAATGGAAGATTGTTATTTACCCAAGAGCCATTTTGAAGCTAAAAACAGCAATATCAGCAAACCAGTAACAGTAACTTAAATATCCCTAAGTACATTAACACTTGCAGCCATCTAAAGATGAGATGACTTCTTTTAAAAATTTTTTGTGTCTCAAAAGAACAAATTTATCATTTTATTGAAATATTCTCCACTGATAGCCTACTTATTTTTTATTATTTCCAGTCATCCCTCTATTTTTCCTTCTCATTTGTGTTCTTTCCTTTGCACCAGTGCCTCCAGCAACATTCACGGAAATCACTAACCATCGCTCAGAATTCTTCCCTGTTCTCAGTAGCATGGGCTTTAGGATTGAATCCCTTACCTGCAGCCTGAAGAGCTGGGGGAAAAATCACTACTCATTGCTTTGCTTGCAGTTCTCATCTGGACTAGTGCTTGCAGAAATTGAACTGAACTTTCTTCACTGTGACTGCCTCTGTAAAGCAATTGCCTAAACTTGTTGAGCCAATCAGAATTGCTGTTCTTGAGTTTTGCAAACGTGAAGAATCTGATGAAACAATTTGTAAGCCATATGCAGTATATCTCTCTTTCCCCAAAGTTATATTGCTCTCTATAGGATTTTCTATGATCCTTATAAAACATTACACTCCAGAATTCTATTTAAAAATTTCAAATATTAGTGTGAAAAATATCATTTCTATTTATGGGATCATTTTTGTTGTTAGATAAAAGGGGCTTGGAACTCTTTAGCATCACTTTCTCCAGTGTTTAGGGTAATTCAAGAAAATATCATTTAAAAAGAGAAGGGACACAAAACTATGGTTCTGCAAAATAAAAGGAGGAAAATATATCACGTTTGTGCCACATTTCATCCATTACAAAATTTGAGTTCAATGCAGAGCCATTTTGAAATATCCATTACTACTGCTTCCTGAGTTGGGAGAATATAATGTCTAAAAAAAATGTGCATGTATCATATATGTAATGTATACGTATATTATATACGCATATATATATATTATATATAAGCATACAGAGAGAAAGGGAAAGAGAGAAAGAGAGGGAAACTGACAGCTTCATACCTTCAGAAAAAGCACAGGAAACGTAAGAGCCTTATCTGTGCTTTCTTAGAGATACAGTGAATAGAAAGAGGATTTCGTTTACTGGATCATATTGTTCTTCCAACTTGCCAAATTTAAGATACTTCCCTTCATAAGGGAAGGTATTGTGCCTCACCTAGATGAATCCTCATTGAATGCTCAACTACCTAATGCTTATCTCCTTGATGTCATAAGGGACAATATCTCTTTGAAGAGACAATTACTGAAAACTAGTTCAAGTTAATTTTTCTAAGAAAAATTTTCTCTAGCAGATCAGTCATTAGAAAGGTAAAACAATCATTTAACCATAATTCTGCAGATCTTATTATACATATTTACCTTGCTGTCTCATTCTTTTTTCTTAAAAAGGCATGAGAGTCACAAATCCTGAATCAATGTACTGACTTGGCCAAGGGAAGCACTATACTGGGACTCAAGGCACAGGTCTAAGAAAATCAGCTTAGTTTAAGACAGTGTAAGGGATTACATTTGCAAAACAGTATAGGCTATTCTATTACTTGAAGGCTATAAATTTAGGAAACTCGGCAATTCACAGGGATCAAAGATGGGTGGAAGATAGACAGAGCTTATTGAATTGGGATCCATAGTAAGCTATTGACTCATCAGTGCAATATGGCAATTATGATTAAAAACCATGAATGGTAGCAGAGTACTGTACTTATGCTGATGAGCTATATACTGATGACAGATAGAATAATTATTCCTGAGCCATCTGAAGAACTCCAAATCTGGGATTTCATGAGAGCTGTTTGTTTTGGTTTGTTAATGCTGTCAGAATGCAATATACCAGAAATGCATTAGCTTTTGTGCCAGTTTCAAACTGCTGTGTACCTCAGAAAAGCTATGTCCTTTAATCTTCATTTCATACTACTTCATTCCAGTTTTTAATTGTTTCAATGGACATGTGACTCACCCAATTGTGGGTGGTCACTTTTGATTAAAGGGTTTCTGTGGAGATGTATTTCCACCTTTTTAAGGTGGGGTTGTCTAGTGGTTCCCTCTTAAAGGGAAAATCTTTCAGAAAAAGCTCAGAGCTAACAAGCTGCGAAAACCCACACACCATAGACCTTTGGAGATGCAAAAAGAGAACACTTCCAGGGAATCCTTATGAAATGAGAAACCAGGAGAGAAAGCTAGCAGACATCATCATGTGCCTTTCCAGCTGATAGGGGTATTTTTTAAATCAAGGTATCTTTCCCTAGATGCCTTAGTTTGAACATTTTCATGACCTTGGACTATAAACTTGCAACTTAATAAATTCTCCTTTGTAAAAGCTCTTCAACTTATGGTATATTACATTCTGGCAGCTTACAAACTAAAACAGATTTTGGTACCGGAGAAATGGGGTGCTGCTGCAGTTTGCAAAGATCAAATATTTTGGGACTTCACAGGCAGAACCATGGACGCTAAGGTCTGAAGCCAGGAAACCTTGGGTCAGGCGAGTGGACCCACCCATGCACTTGGACAGGATGAGTTTGCCGCAAAGGCAGAGGGCAGAACTTTCAGTGCCCCAGGTCTCAGACAGGGTAGAGCATTTTTCCTGGGGATTGGGGAGAGCCTGGCTGCCACCACATGTGCCCCAGAGATGGCTGATAGCCCAGTTGTTGCCCCATGCTTGAAGAGAGTGGAGCTAGTAAAAGGTTCTCCCCAATGTTCTTGAAGGTTGCAATTCTTACCCCAGCGTTTGGAGAGAGCTGGGCTGCTGCATAGGCCCTTGAAAAGGGCGGGACTGTTGCTTTCCAAGCTTGTAGGATAAATGACTCTCAGACTTTGAAATCAAATGGAGTTTGCCCTGAAGATTTTTGGAACTGTTTGGGTCTAGTGACCCCTATGTTCCTTCCAATTTCTACCTATGGGAATGGGAGCATGTATTCTGTGACTGTCCCTCCTTTGTATACTGGCAGCAGATAACTTGTTCTGAATTTTACAGGTCCAGAGCCAGAGGAGAATTTTGCCTTAGGGCAGACCACACCTTAGCTGACTTTCTTGAGATTTTGTACTGCTTCTGACCTAGTATTATATTTGTATTATTATGAAATGATTTAAGGTTCTATGATATTATTATGGAATGAGTGTTCTAGTTTGCTAGCTGCTGGAATGTGACACATCAGAGATGGATTGGCTTTTAATAAAAGGGATTTATTTTGTTAGTTCTTCAGAAGAAAGGCAGCTAACTTTCAACTGAGGCTCTTTCTTACGTCGGAAGGCACAGGATAGTCTCTGCTGGCCTTCTCTCCTGGTCTCTGGGTTCCAACAACTTTCCCTGGGGTGATTTCTTTCTGCATCTCCACAGGCCTGGGCTGAGCTGCGAATGCTGAAATGAGGTATGCTGAGCTGCTTGGACTGTGCTACGTTAAGTCCCTCATTTAAGCACTGACCATTTAAATCAAACATCATTCATTGCAGAAGGCAGACCTTTTAGCCGACTGCAGATGTAATGAGCAACAGATGAGGTTCACATACCATTGGCTCATGTTCACAGCAACAGAACTAGGCATGTTTACCTGGCCAAGTTGACAACTAAATCTAACTACCACATGTTCGCCCTTTGTCAACTTGGTAAGTACACACATCATCTTAAACAATATTAAGGTGCAAAAAATTATCTTCTGGCTATGGACCTGTGAATCTCAAAACAAGTTGTCTGGTGCCAATATGCAAAGGACAGACAGTCACAGGATACAGGTTTTCATTTTCATAGGGAGAAATTGGAAGAAACACAGATGTAAAACCTGCAGGGCAAGCACCATGGGATTTCCAAGTTTGAAATTCATTTATCCTTTGGCTTTAGAGAGTGGCAGTCCCACCTTTTCCAAGGGCCTATGCAGTGGCCCACCTCTTTCCAAATCAACCTCGGGGAACATTGAGGAGATGACCTTTTTCTCAGCTCCACTCTCTCCAGGCATCAGGGCCACCCCTGGGCTCTTTGCCATTTCTGGGGTACATGCACAACTCCTCCATGTGGTGGCAGCCAGGCTTTCCCCAGTCCCCAAGGAGCATGCTATACCTTTTCCAAGGCCTGAGGATGCACAACTTTTCCACTGCAACAAAATGGGAGACTCATCCTCTGCCCTCAGGGCAAACTCACCCTCTCCATGTATATGGGTGGGTCCACTCTCCTGGCTGAGGTTTCTTGGCTTCAGACTGGAAGTTCTCACTCACACAAATTTGTCCCTTTGTGTCCCCCTTTGTCCAGATTGGCAGTGGTTCTGTTTACCCCAGGTCTCTTCAAGCACTCCAGGACTTCTCCATCATTCTCTTCACAATTCCTCCAAAATCTTCCCCTTAGTCATCCAAAAAACTACTCGAATATATCTGGTATTTGCAAACCACAGCAGCACCCCACTCTCTGGTACCAAATCTGTTCTAGTTTGCTAGCTGCCAGAATGCAACACACCAGAGACGGATTGGATTTTAATAAAAGGGGATTTATTTTTTTAGTTCTTCAGAGGAAAGGCAGCTTCTTCCACTACCATATCCTGTGATTAAAATCAATGGAAAACTGCACAACCCAAGCCAGGCAGGACTACCAATGGGTCTGAAACTTCAGGAATGAAAGTTTGGGTCACCCCACCAGGCAAGAACCACGGCCAGCTGAAGTGCTTGCTGAGGGTAAAGGGAACATGGAATGGGTAGTGGAAGAACATAGTGATAAATATGAACTTTGACCACATGATCAGTTACAAGAATGAAGACTGCAATGCTGTTTTGTTCATTTATACTATTTAAGTTGTAAGATATCAAGTTTAAGAATGAATGTTACTCAAGGATTTGCACACTATTCTGGAGAGATTTAATGTGTTTCCAGTCACGTGCAGGACAGTTGAATATTGTTAGGTGAAAGAGAAAATGTGTGTTTTATTGTTTTTATTTGGAAATTGGGTATGGTTTAAGGTGATATATATAGCTGCCAAGTTGACAAGGAGTGGACTGTCATGGTCAGGATCATGTGTCAACTTGTCCAAGTTGGGGCACCTGTTTGTCTGCTTGGGCAAGTGCTGGCCTTTCTATTGCAATGAGGACATTTCATAGAATTAGATCATGATCACATCAGCTGCATCCACAGCTGATTCCATTTGTAATCAGCCAAGGAGAGTGTCTTCTTCAATGAGAGATGCTCAATCTAATCACTGGAAGCCTTTTAAGGAGGATTCAGAAGAGACAGGCTCTCTTCCTGCTTCAGCTGGTGAGCCTCTCCTGTGGAGTTCATCCAGACCCTCCATCAGAATTGTTGGCTTCACAGCCTGCCCTGTGGATTTTGCCCTGCGGTCACATGAGACACTTTTATAAATTTTATATTTGTGAGTGTTCCCTGTTGATTCTGTTTCTCCAGAGAAGCCTAACTAATAAAGTATATACTGTATTTGGAAAGAACATCTTTTTTTCTGGGATACAAAGGGTGGAAGGTGCTTGTCTGAAACTGTTGTGTACCCCAGAAAAGCCATGTCCTTTAATTTTCATTCAAGTACCCCATATTACTGCATGGGATCTATTTTATTATTTCCATGGAGATGTGACCCACCAATTTAGATGGTAACTTTTGATTAAATGGTGTTCTAGTTTGCTAGCTGCCAGAATGCAACACACCAGAGACAGATTGGCTTTTAATAGAAGGGGATTTGTCTCATTATTTCTTCAGAGGAAAGGCAGCTAACTTTCCACTGAGGTTCTTTCTTACGTGGAAGGCACAGGATGGTCTCTGCTGGCCTTCTCTCCAGGCCCCTGGGTTCCAACAACTTTCTCCAGGGTGACTTCTTTCTGCATCTCCAAAGGCCTGGGCTGAGCTGCAAGTGCTGAGATGAGGAATGCCGAGCTGCTTGAGCTGTGCTACATTACTCTCTCTCATTTAAGCACCAGCCAGTTAGTCAAACGTCATTCATTGCAGCAGGCATGCCTCCTAGCCAACTGCAGATGTAAATCAGCAACAGATGAGGTTCACGTACCATTGGCTCATATCCACAGCAACAGAACTAGGTGGCTTCACCTGGTCAAGTTGACACCTGAATCTAACTACCACGAATAGTTTCCATGGAGATGTGTCTGCACCCATTCAAAGTGGGGCTGCTTACTGGAGCCATTAAGAGGGAACTATTTTGGAAAAATCTTAGAGCCAACAGAGCTGAGGTAGCCCACACAGTCAGAGATCTTTGGAAATACAGTAGGAGAACGCCTCTGGGGAATCCTTATGAAATGACAAGCCAGGAGAGACAGCTAGATGTCACCATGTGCCTTTCCAAATGACAGAGATGTTTTGGACCCATCAGCTTTCTTGAATCAAGGAATTTTTCCCTTGATGCATTAGTGTGGACATTTTCATAGCCTTAGGACTGTAAACTTGCAACGTAATGAATTCTCCTTTTTAAAAACTACTCCATTTCTGCTATATTGCATTCTGGCTGCTTACAAACTAAAACAGCTTTTATAAAGGGAATTTATTAAGTTGCAAATTTACAGTTCTAAGTTAGTAAAAATGTCCAAACTAAGGCATCCAGAGAAAAGCCTTAACTCAAGAAAAGACAATGGGTTCAGAACAGCTCTGTCAGCTGGAAAGGCACGTGCCTGGCATCTGTGGGTGTCTTTGGCTTCTATTTCAACTTTGTACTCCAAATGTCTGGGTCTCATGTTGGCTCTGTCAGCTCTGAGGTTTCTTCAAAATGTTTCGTCTTTTAAAGACTCCAGTAAACTAATCAAGACCTACCTTGAATGGGTGGTGTCACATCCCCATCTAATCACAAGGCCACAATCAAACTTGGGTAGGCCGCATCTCTATGGAAACAATCCAATCAAAGTCTGTAGGTCTGAACCCACAAGATTGGACCAGGATTAAAACATGGCATTTCTGGGGTTTATAATATTTTCAAACCTGCACATTGTACATGTGTGCGATATTAGAAAGCTTATAAGGAAAATGGGGGGAAAATAACAATATAATTTCATTACCTTAGATTAATCACCATGATCACTAAAAGCTCTAAGTTATTTATTTAGTGCGGCTTGGGGCTTGCCTAGCCCGACCACACTGGGGTCTTGTCCTCGGATGTGGTTCGGCCGGAGAGCGGCGTTAGCCGAGACCACGGGGCTCGAAGGTCTGGAGGGCGCGCGAGCACAATAAACCGAGACTAAAGAATAATAGCAGTAATTTATTGCATAGGGCTCGCGGGACCTAGCTGGCTGGCAAGGCTTACAGGCTAAGACCCCGACAGGAGGAAACACAAAGAATATATAGGGTTGGTGAGGGGGAGTTAATTAGAGGTGAAGAAACTTTGATGGGCAGCTGGTATGGTGTCGTGTAGGATGTGGATTGGCTAGGAGGTGTGTTGAATATTATAATGGGTGGTGAGGTGAAGAGTGTACATGGTCTAATGAAGAAGAGGTGAAAAGGTGGTGCGATATATGCTCAGGAGTTGCTAGGCAGGGGGTTAGAATAGCAAGGCTTGCAAGAAGGAGAGATGTCTGGATATGTCAGGGCATGTTAAGGCAGATAAGAGGCAACAGTTACAAATATATGCAGCAATTTAGTAAATGAATAAATAAATGAATAAAATAAATGTTAGTATGTAACATTATTCTAGGTGCTAAGAAGATTTACATAACACCAGGATTACATGATATATTATCTTTAAGAAAATTATAATGTAATGAGCACTGAACAGAGTAACAAAGTTGTATTCAATTTATCAACTATTTGTTGATGACTAAAGTGTATATATATATGTGTGTGTGTGTGTGTGTGTGTGTGTGTGTGTGTGTGTACAGACATTACATATAGGTAATAAAAGTCTCAGATACACATAAGGAGACATCTTGGCTTAACAGGGTCCATTAGGGCATGGAGCTGAGTTTAAGTTGTCATGAGGGTTTCCAGTAAGAGTTAAAAATTGTTTTCAGATATGATGGACAGAACAGGAGCTACTTTGAAAATTTGGAACATTAAAAAAAAATCTAAAAAGTACTCTAAAGAGAAAATTGGATGAAAAATTTATATAGAACTGACTCGTATTAGGGAGAACAGAAGAAGTTGATAGGGGATTTGAAAATCTGGGCAGGAATTCTGATGTCAAAATTCAGGAAATTGAAAGCTTTTTAGAGATTTGAGGAAAAAGGAAAGCAAGCATGCTTATCAAGGATAAAGCTGCCCATCAGAATTCCCTGAAGATGAGGCAAAAAATAGAAAAGTAATTAAGAGTTTTTAAAAAATTGGTATAGATTTATTTTACAAAATTACTTTATCTATAATTGGAAGATTCTAAGTCTTGGCTAACAAAAGAGATTTTAATGCTAATTAGATTGTTGCAGTGACTAAGATCCTGTTTTTTTTCATGTAAACATACTTTATTTCCCTCATTGACTACAAAAATATTTTTCTTTCACTTTATCACAGTAGCTCATTTTGATTATGCTTAGACCTCATTGCATCACCTACACCTACCCAGTTAATCTGGGTAATTAAAGAAAAATGATGCATGATGCATTTAAAGTTAAGTGAAATGAGTATAAATCTCACACAACAGCTGGATTCCTATACTTGGCAACATTGCACAGTTTGAGAAAAGCAATCATCTGTCTTTCCTGTTGGCAAAACACTTCACTGGTCTCTCCAATTTGAGTCCTCTTCAGGATTGTGTCTTCTTGCTTTGTAATGCACAAAATGCTAATTCCAGATGGACAGCCTTGTCATATGCTATTTTTATACTCTACTTTAGAATTTTAGAGTGTGAGCAGTTATTCACCAAACATAAAATGTATCACTTATTATATACTTCGGAGCAGCTTTTCAAATAAGCACTCTCGACCAGCTGTTGATGAGTTTAATGCATTTAGATGAAAGAAATCATGTGTAAGTCAAACAGCCAACATACATTTAAAAAATTGTTACCAGGTATAGAGTTGATATGTATGGAGGACAGTACAAAAGAAGAGAAGGCAAGATTGCCACCTGTAATGGCTTGGAGCTATGGACCCCAGAAAAACACTATCTTAAACTTAATTCATTCCTGTGGGTGTGAAACCATTTTAAATAGGACCTTTTGATGAAGTTGCTTCAGTTGAGGTGTGACCCAACTGAATCAGGATGGGTCTTAATCCTATTACTGAAGGTCTTATAAGGAAAGCCACAGAGAGAGAGAGAGAGATAGCCAGAGGGAGCAGCCAGAAGCTGGAAATTGACAGAACCAAGAAGCCAGGAGGGGCTGCCATGTACATTGCCATGTAATAAGGACTAAGGATTACTGGGACCCAGCCCCAGAATGCCATAGTCTTTGGGCGTAAAGATTTGTACTTCTCCTAGCTTCAAAATCATGAACCAATAAATTCTTCTTGTTTAGGCCAACTCATTTCATGGTGTTTATTTTTGCAGCCGGGAAACTAGAACACTACCCTTGAGCATGAAGATCTAGCATTGAAGATTAAAACAAAACAAAATAAAACATATGCCTTTCACAAAGATTTGAGAGCAGAAAGCATCCTGGCAAAAGCACGCATATCCAAGTGCTGAAGAAACACAAAAAGAAAGAGAGAGAGAGGGAAAGAATCGTTATAACTGAACTCCCATGTTGAAGGCTATCAGAAGTAGGTGTATTTTTACTGAGTTTTGAAGGAAATTTTCTGGAAGGAAATTGTCTTGAAGGAGGATGCCTACAAGTTTTAATGAGAAAACTTTTATTGATAGAAGAATTTAACAGTTAGGTAAAATGGGAATAGTAGTTAGAACATCTGCATAATTTATTTGATTAGAGTACAAAAATGATGTGGAAAGAACTGAGGTGTAATATTAGTGAGATGGATCAAGGATCAGATGTTTGGACCTGATATAGGAAAGACAACAGAGAGTCATTGGAGATGATGCATAACCCAAAAATGGTATTTTAAGAAGATACTCTTGGTAATTATTAACCGAAATCAGAGTAACTCAAGCTGAGTAATTATTAGCTGAGAAATTCAAGCACAAAAAGAATAGGGTTTGGTCTTGTATGCTGACTAAAGAAATGTATGTGAAGTGATAAATACTCTATGAAATCTTAATTCTCTCTATATATTCTTTTTTTTTAATTTTCCAATCTTATTTTATTTTATCAATGAATACTTCGATCTGCATCTTTTTTTAAAGATATAGAATGTTAATATAGAGAAAAAAATAAAAGTAATAATAGTAAAAACAAAACAAAACAAAACAAAACAAAACAAAACAAAAACCTATAGCTCGGATGCAGCTTCATTCAGTGTTTTAACATGATTACTTTACAATTAGGTATTATTGTGCTGTCCATTTTTGAGTTTTTGTATCTAGTCCTGTTGCACAGTCTGTATCCCATCAGCTCCAAATACCCATTATCTTACCCTGTTTCTAACTCCTGCTGGACTCTGTTACCAATGACATATTCCAAGTTTATTCTCGAATGTCGATTCACTCTCTATATATTCTTTTAAAAAAATAAATTCAATTATTTTAGTGGCTTGTCAAGGTAGTAGCTTATGAAGTCAAATCAGTAAGAGACATTGCTAACCATGTTAGCAGATCTATGGTATTTAGGAATATTTGCTGAGTTATGTGAGGTTAGAGGAAATATAAACTTTGGAAAGTGTCTAAATTAAAACAAAAAGAAGTCTTTGTCTTTACTACTTTCCATGTACCATCCACTTTGAATCATCATCAAGTGGTATCACCTTATAAATAAGATTATCACCTATGTGTTAGAGATCAATTTGTTTGATATGTGAGAGTGTAATCTTGAGAGAGACCTCATCTTTCACCTAAAGCCTGTGCTTAATGGTTCTCAAGCATTCTCTGAAGACTATGATAAACTACTCTCAATACTGAGTTGACAATAGACTTGATTGCATTAGTCTAGGAGATGGTGGTGGTGGTGACAAATTGGAGTAAAGGCTGAATCATTTCTGAAAACTCTACAGATATTAATTTGGAGTCACTGCTTTCTTCCTAAAGCCACAATCATGAAGTCATTGATTTATGGAGATGTTTGGGGTAGAGGATATTTCTTCTTATAAAACTTTGTGGTTGATATTTTGCCCCTGGAGACCTGTATTGTCACTGCATAATGCTTGTACGCTCACTATCGAAGGTGTGTATTAAAATGTGCATAGATGGCCTGTTTTTAATGTTCACTATTAAAAATTTGCTATTCTACGTTGCTTAGCAAAAGTGACAGTATTTTTTAATTGTTAATTTTTAAAATGCTTTGACTTTTATAAATATTTAGTTGCCATTCATTTGAGAAGCTAGTCTTGGTAGACAAATTCTCCTCTAAAAATCTACTACCCTGTTCTCTCACATCTCATAAGTGAAGATTGCATTGTGATAATTTGCTCCTATCAGTCCTAACCATTTCTCATTACCCTAACCACCTCACACTCTGTGATTGTGCATTTTTGCCTTGCACTTTGTCTCTAAAACCTTTCCCCTATCATCTACACCTACTACCCAGGACCAGTATTGCTACAATCATCTTATTTTATGAGCCAAAATAAAGAAAGTAATGCCTGAGAAGCATGATTGTGCTTATGTGGACTGTGAAGTTGAATATTTCAAATCAGGACTGCTCTGGAAAATACTGCCTGTGTGTCATATCATTTGTGATGCTTTGGGTTTATTATCTCATGCAAGAAGTCCATAGACAGGGTATCTTGGATTGAATTGGCAAGAAAACTATCACCTGCTGTTCTAGTTTACTAACTGCTGGACTGCAATATACCAGAAATGGAGTTGCTTTTAAAAAGGGGAATTTAATAAGTTGCTAGCGTACAGTTCTAAGGCCGAGAAGATGTCCCAATTAAACAAGTCTGTAGAAATGTCCAATCACAGGCATCCAGGAAAAGATACCTTGATTCAAGAAGGCTGATGAAGTTCAGGGGTTTTCTCTCAAGTGGCAGGGCATGTGGCAAACGTGGTCAGAGTTTCTCTCTAGGCTGGAAGACCACATAGCGAACATGGCGTCATCTGCTAGCTTTCTCTCCTGGCTTCCTGTTTCATGAAGCTCCCTGGGAGGCGTTTTTCTTCTTCATCTCCAAAGGTCACTGGCTGGTAGACTCTGCCTCGTGGTATTACAGCATTCTCTACTCTGTCCAAATTTCTCATTCTCCAAAATGTTTCCTCTTTTATAGGACTTCAGAAAACCAATCAAGACCCACTCAAATGGGTGGAGACACATCTCCCCTAATCCAGTTTAGCAATCACTCTTGATTGGATTATAACTCCAGGGAGATGATTGAATTACATACAGTATTAAATAGGGATTATTCTGCCCTTACGAAATGGGATTTAGATTAAAACATGGCTTTTCTAGGGGACATGCATCCTTTCAAACCAGCACACCTGCCCTTGTTTCAACTGAATACAGTGAGGGATATGAAATTGCTATGATCAGCTTAGACCAGAGATTAGCACATTTTTTTTCTACAACAGTCCACATCTGAAATATTTTAGGCTTAGTGAGGCATGCGATCTCTATTGTAACTACTCATAACCCCAAAGCAACCATAGACAATATAGTTAGTCAGCTGTGAACCTCTTTTCCCTTCTTTTTAAAGAAAGAAAGTTTCATATTTGTTGTAAGGCAACATATGGTCATTGTAAGTATAATCCTCAGACTCTCTAATCTTGGGTTCTTATGGTAGCTACATCTAGTCATGAACACTCATTTAGAATTAAATGTTGCCTTGAAAGAGAAGTTTGGAGGTAAGACCGCTGCATATGAGTCAGACGGCCAGTGTTCAAATCCTTGCTTTGCAACTGGCCAGTTGGATGACCTTAACAAGGTACTTAACACTCCATGCCTCAGTTTTTCAGTTGTAAAATCGACATGATAATAATAGTACATAATTCATATCTAGTATCTGCTACCTAGGGTTGTTGTATAAATTACATAATAATATATGGAATGACCATTCATTTATTCGGTAATTGTAGATACTGTATTTTTGAGTTTGTAGTGTATCTCCATATGTGAAGGAACTTGAACTTGAGGTAAAACTTTTATGCAAACTTGCTTTCCCTAAAAGTAATCATTCTTAGATTACCACTCTTCAACATTCCCTTCAAGACTAATGAATTAATTCATACAATTACATATATGAATGAGTAATAATTACAAGGAAGAGCTTCAGAATAAGAAGTGATAAGATTGCCAGGTCTAGTTAATCATACTCATGGTCACAGCTAGAGAATAGTGGACTGTAATGCAATAGATTTAGACTATAGATTTGGATTCTATTGGCCTTTACAATCAATACAGATTACCTTATGATGGAAAGAACAGCAATAATCCATATTGATGATGACATAAACATAGGCTGATCAGATTTCCTGCTTTAAAATAAATTACGCACTATTAATTACCATTTTCTTTGGAGAAAATAGAGTCCACATAAGCCCCCCTGTTATAAAACACCTCGTATCAATGTGATAAATTTGTTTTGATTAATTAAAGAATATTATAATTATATTGTTAACTATAACCCATGGTTTATATTAGGGTTCATTATGTTGTTCAGAGCTATAGTTTTTGTAAAATTTTTATTCTAGTAACATGTATATAGCCTAAAATGTCCCCCGTTTAACCACATTTAAATATATAATTCAGTGGTATTCATTACATTCACAGTGGTGAACTACCATCACCACCATCTATTACCAAAACTTTTCCCTCACCACAAATAGGAACTATTTACAACATAACTATTAATTCCCCATTCTACCTCAACCCTGTCCCCTGGTAACCTATGCTTTAGTTTCTAAGACTGCAAATTTGCTCATTTTGGTTATTTCCTATCAATGAAATCCTTTTGTGTCTGGCATATTTAACTCAACATGATGTCCTCAAACTTTAACATCCACGTGGTTGCATGTATCAGAAATTCATCGCTTTTGCTTGATGAATAATATTCCATTGTATGTGTGCTGGTTTGAAATTGTTACGTACCCTGGAAAAGCCATGTTTTCTTTCCTAAACCAATCTTTTGGGGGTAGACCTATTGTTTATAGGTTTATATATAACTATTATAATATATATATTATATATATTATATATACATAATGTTTATATAAACTATTATATAAACAATATAATAGTTTATATTGTTTATTTCATGGACATTCACTGAATTGTGGGTGTGGCTTTTTATTAGATGGAGATGTGACTCCACCCATTTGAGGTGGGTCTTGATTAGTTTGCTAGAGTCCATTACAAAGGGAGAAGTTTTTGGAGGAAAGACAGTTGCTCCAGAGCCGACAGAGACGCAGACATTTGAAGATGCTTGGATTGCCAACAGGGAGAGCAGATGCCTAGAAATGCACCTTTGGAAATGCAGAGCCCAGCAGATGTCACCTTGTGCCTTCCCATGAGATGTTAAGCAAGCCAGAACCCAGAGTTGTGTCCCAGATAAGCTAAGTGAAGGCCGACATATGCTTAGAGAGGAAACCACTAGCATCAGAAGCTGGAGGCAGTGGAACTGGGAAGAAGGACCAGCAGTTGCCAGCCACGTGCCCTCCCATGTGACAAACATTGGGTCTCTTTGAGTCAAGGTATCATTCTGTGACTACCTTAGTTTGAACATTTTTGTGGCCCTAGAATTGTAAACTTGCAACTTAATAAATCCCCTTTTAAAGGACTCCAGTAGACTAATCAAAACACACCTTAAATAGGCAGAGTCACATCTCTGTCTAGTCAAAAGGTCACATCCACAATTGGGTGGATCATATCTCCAAGAAAACAATCTAATTAAAGGATCCCACCCTACAATATTGTTCAGGATTAGAAGAACAAGACTTTTCTGGGGTACAGAACAATTTTAAACCATCCCAGTACGTATATATCACATTTTGTTTATCTATTCATCTGTTGATGGGCACTTTGTTTGCTGTCACATTCTGGCATTGTAAATAATGCTGCTATGATTATTGGTGTGCAAATATGTGTTCAAGTACTTGCTTTTAAGTCCACAGTTTCCAATTCTTGTATTATCTTGTTTCCTCTAAATATAGGCTAGTTATATTTCCTATTTTAAATCAATTGACAACTGTTAATTATCTTAATCCTCTATTTCCCTATCAAAAGTGTTAAGGCTTGGGGAGTAAATGACACAGTCATCCTATTTATAGCCCTTACTGTGCTAGTTTGAAATTATGTATGTCCCCTAGAAAAGCCATGTTTTAATCCTAATCCCATTTTGTAAAGATAGCCGTTTCTTTTTCTAATCCCTATTCAGTACTGTATATTTGAAACTGTAATTAGATCATCTCCCTGGAGATGTGATTTAATCAAGAGTGATTTTTAAACTGGATTAGGTAGAGGCATGTCCCCACACATTTGGGTGGGTCTTGACTAGTTTCTGAAATCTTATGAAATAGGACACATTTTGGATATGAGCGATTCAGAGAGAGCAGAGCAGAACGACATAGCCACGAAAAGCAGAGTCCACCAGCCAGTGACCTTTGGGGATGAAGAATGAAAATGCTTCCCAGGGAGATTCATGAAACAGGAAGCCAGGAGAAGAAGCTAGCAGATGACACTGTGTTTGCCATGTGCCCTTCCAGATGAGAAAGGAACCCTGATCGTGTTCAACATGTGCTTTTCCAGATGAGAAAGAAACTCTGATTGTGTTCGCCATGTGCCCTTCCACTTGAGAGAGAAATCCTGAACTTCATCAGCTTTCTGGAACCAAGGTATCTTTCCCAGGATTCCTTAGATTGGACATTTCTATAGACTGGTTTTAATTGGGACATTCTCTCAGCCTTAGAACTGTAAACTAGCAACTTATTAAATTCCCCTTTTTAAAAGCCATTCTGTTTCTGGAATGTTGCATTCCAGCAGCTAGCAAGCTAAAACACTTACTAACCTCCCCTTCCCTTCCATCCTCTCTGGATTATTTTGAAGCAAATGCCAAGCTACATATCATTTCATCCTTAAGTATTTTTGCATGAATATGTTTCTTAATAAGAATCTTAGTTGTTACATGTTCCTTTTCCCCAATATCATATTAACATTTCTAATCAATAATAACAAACTATTTGAAATTACTAAATGCTAGACCCATGCTGGATAATCCTCTTATCCTCCTTTTCCTCTTCCTCTTTATTTTTGAGTTTCATTTTTATATTCCAGATGGCCCATTTTGACTAAATTAACTGATCAATGTCAAACTGTGTGATGACTTCAGGGACTTCTTGTTTAATATTTTGGCTAAATCCACTGGTAGCTTTGGCAACTGTAGGTATAGTTCAGTTGCTAAATATATTGCTAAATATATGATATTTAAAGTGTTGTTTGGAACTATGGTAAAACATAATATTATAAGGTCTAATAGAAATTCCTTCAGTCTGACTTACTAATTATGAAATTATGTATATAGAAAAGAACACTTTAGTTTTTAACACATTTCAGGAAGTTCAAAAAATTATCAATTTCTTCTACCACTTTATAAATTATTTATTGAGGAAATTTGTATGGATATCAACAGTAGTTGAACATGAGATTTTTTTTTATCTACCAGTTTGAGGCTTTCATACAATTGTGTTACTTTGGAGTGGGGAGGGATTCATTTATGCATGGCACAATATTTTGTGTAAGATAGTGATTTAAATATGCCCATTGTTGACTTTTTATTTTATGTTTTAAGAAGGATAGGAAAGTTCTGAAATAGAAACCGAAGGACTAGCATGGCTAACTCCCAGTTCATCATTACCTTTTGCTAATGTGGATAGTACTGTTCCTCCTCTACCATATCATGTTACAAAAGTTCCTTCACTCTTGAAATTTGCTTCCCACAATTCCAGATTGAACCATCGAAAAGACTACAACCATTTGGGAATATTCCATTCATTACAACCCAATAGAGTCAAAGTAAATTTCCAGCTGAGATATTCTGAGCAAATTTTATGTTAGGTTTTAGGGTGTAGTAACAAAAGTCCCAAGACCTTTTGACAAGTTCTAAAGATTTCAGTTCCTTTGAAGAGGACCAAATGAAGACAGCCAGTCCTGCATGTTTGTTCATGTGTGTGCACACACATGCATGAGTGTGATGTATTTCTATATTGCTAAATGTAGAAACTTTATCATTAGATTTCTCTATATGGTAGGATATAAATAAAAAATAAAAATCTAATTCTTGTCGATGTAAGCATATAGTCAAGAAAGCAGTTGTTTAGTCTGAAGTTTGTTTTACATTAAAATCCCAGGATTCTTATTCATCTTCTTTTGTCACTAATACACAACGAATCCAATTCAAGCATAAACATTATCAGTCTTAAGGTACTAGGACTCAGATCTGCTCTTGCTTGATATTCTTAATCTATATTCTGATTAGTCTTTCTTTCTTTCTTTCTTTCTTTCTTTCTTTCTTTCTTTCTTTCTTTCTTTCTTTCTTTCTTTCTTTCTTTCTTTCTTTCTTTCTTTCTTTCTTTCTTTCTTTCTCTCTTTCTCTCTTTCTCTCTTTCTTTCTTTTCCTTCCTTCCTTCCTTCCTTCCTTCCTTCCTTTCTTCTTTCCTTCCTTCCTTCCTTCCTTCCTTCCTTCCTTCCTTCCTTTCTTCCTTCCTTCTTTCCTTCCTTCCTTCCTTCCTCCCTTCCTCCCTTCCTTTCTTCCTGCCTCCCTGCCTTTCTTCTATCCTTCCTTCCTTCTTTTCCTCCCTCCCTCTGTCCCTCCCTCTCTCTCTTCCTTCTTTTTCCCTTCCTTTAATTCTCTTTCTTTCCTTGATTTCTTTTGAGGTCTTTACTATGGGACTATAACAGTTATAAAACTCTGTTAGAAATTACAACACAATTTGCTTCTTTTGGCTCTGTGTTTATGATATGATGGATATCTGAGCAAGTAGGAAACTGAAAAAATGTTCTGACTCTAAATGTGGCATAGTCTGTTTGCAGCACAGACTATGAGACAGATCTCTTTGCTGTGATCCTAGGATCATTCTAGTACTGACACGTGGAAGAGTTCTGTCTTTTTAACCTTCTCCAAAAATCAGATTATTCAGGTTCTGGGCCTTGATGATAACTCCAGTGTGTTATCAGTTGTCAAGGCATGCTCTCTACAACTTTAATACATCCTGACAATCACTATACCGAATGACTCTTTGCCCTAACCTCTAAGAAATTCCCACCTTGACATGTTTATACAGAGATTTGCAAGTACACACACTACTAATGAAAAATGTCTAATCCCATAGCTGTTAGCTTAATTGTACATGCAGACAAGGTAGAAGTCAGAATACTTGCATTTTCCTATTGCAGTTACTTGAACTTTCTTATAGTTAAACCCCAAACCTTTTTAGGCTGGCATGAATAAATAAGAAGATAAGGGAATTGAACTTACATCCTGAAAGTGGAACTCTAAATGCTTAGAAGGAGTCTTCTTTAAGAGTGGGCAAAAAAATCTGTTTATCTTCAGCAAACCTAGAGAACAAGGCAAAGGTCTATTAGCTATAAAAAGATGGAGATAAGAACAGCTGGAAAAAGCTTAAATAGCACTTTTTTTCTCATTTACATCTTCATGGTTCTGATTTTCCTCTAAGAAACCATTTTGGAAAGCAAATGAAGAAATGTACCTGGAAATTCATAATACACTTAAAGAACTACAGAGTGGAGATATTTTGAAAAGGAGGAAAAATCTTTACAGATGTCACTTTGTTTTCTAATGGTTTACCCTGCCTGAACTAATACTGTATACATAGACCTAATGCAAATGTTGGAAGTGGTTTTTAATATCTGAACATTTATTTTGGCAATGTCAGGGTATCTTTTGGACTGGAAATATCTTTCTCAGTTTCAGAGGATCCGACAGAGTTTTATATGCAAAATGGCTTTCTGGAGAAACAAGCATTTCATTAGACAGCTGCCTGGAAATGTTAAGAGATGCTAATTGCTTGGCAGACTTAGATAAGCAGGGAGCACCAAGGGACACTCTTGTTACCCCAATTCATGGAAAGCAGAAACTGACACCAAGCTGAATCTTAAGAAATGCGTTTTCTGGCTGTGACACTACTTTTTTTATTTCTTTAAAAGAGTTATATATTTTTTTCTAGTAAAACATAAGACACAAAAGAACAAATATTGTAGGATTGTGCTTATATGGAACAATTAGAATATGACTGGAAAATGCAAATTCAGAGAGCCAAAAATTAGAATATAGGTTACCAAAGGCAGCGTTGGGGTAGAGAATGGAGAGTTAATGCTTACTTGGTACAGAGTTTCTTTTTGGGGTGATGGAAAAGTTTTTATAATGGATGGTGGCAATGGTACAACAATATTATGAATGTAATTAGCACCACTGAACTATATACTTGAAAGTGATTAAAATGTGAAATTTTATGTTGTATTTAAGTTATGAGAATAAAAATTAGGTAAAGCTTCATAGGATTATACAGCACAAAGAATGAACACTAATGTAAACTATGAATTATAATGAATAATATAATTATAATAACTGATTCATCAATTATAACAAAGGTTTCATACTAATGCAAAGTGGTAATAATAGGTAAAACTGAGGGTGTGTGAGGTGGGGTGGTATTTGAGAAGTCAGTACTTTCATCATTATTTTTCTGTAGATCTACAATTGCACTATTAAAAAAAGTCACAATAAGGCAGAACAATTGAATTTCCCAAATTATGGAGTTTCTCAAATATATTAATTATGTTTGAAGGACTGCTGTCTCTCCCAAGAACTTATCATTCTTATAATTAAAATATTATCAAATATTATACAAATAATGTCACATTTAGTGATAGAGTTGATTTTTTTTACATGCCACTTTAAGGCCTAAGAAACAAGTGCAATAAGCATCTACTTACACATTATGGCTAAAGAGCTCCTAACAAGTCTTGTCTACTTAAAATAAGTAAGTTTTCCATTCATTAGTCATATTAGTGAATATTTCTATCATAAACATCCATGTCTTTGATTCAGATATTGCATCAATCACCCTTTGCTTAGAAAATAAAAGCTGGTCTTCTGAATAATAATTTTAGCTTTTAAATATCCTAGTGTTAGGTTTTTCAGGTGTATTATGAATTTCAAGAGCTATTTGAGTATTACAACAAATCATGTTGCTTTCAACAATTATTTATGCATAATAACAAATTCAAAACACATTTATTGAGTGTTTGCCATGTGTCAGGAATTGTTTTAGTGTTTAACATATATTAATTAATTAATTTAATCCTTATAACAGTCATGTCAGAGAGTCCCTATCATTATCATAACCCTCATTTTACAAATAGGAAATAGGTACAATAGAAACCAAGTGACTTGCCCAGAGATACACAACTGAGAGGTAATAGAGTCTAGAGTTGAATCTTGTTAATCTGGATTCAGTACCTACTTAAGCATACACCAGAATCACTGGAAGTACTTATTAAAGTACAGGTTGCTGGGCCTCAATTCCATAGTTTCTGCATGAGTAGGTATGGGATGGAGGAAAAAAAAAATCATTTTAATGAGTATGAAGGTAATGCTGATGAGTACACACTTTGAGAACTATTGTTCTGTGTTAAACTAGTACGCTATTTGTTTAGCAATTTGTATAGAATCATAATGTCTTCTACTGGACTAAACTGCACTCTCTTTGAGGACAGAGAGAGTATGTGTTGTATTCATCTTAAAATTTTGCACAGCTGGTGTTTGCAAGTAGTTAAGTATTCAA
This sequence comes from Tamandua tetradactyla, assembly GCF_023851605.1. NCBI lineage: Eukaryota > Metazoa > Chordata > Mammalia > Pilosa > Myrmecophagidae > Tamandua > Tamandua tetradactyla. The sequence goes on along the minus strand of NC_135336.1, from coordinate 64,910,887 downwards.
TGCTTTTGTCCAAGGTATGAATGAATAAAAGATTTTCCAGAATTCCCTTTTAAAATGCAAAGGACCCTAGGAATGATAATAATTAAGCTGTCATCTTGCAATTAATTTAGTATAAATTCATTTATTAGGATTTAATGAATTAACCACTTAAAAAACCCTAGAGGAGTTTAAAGCAGGACCCTTTGAATGGAAATTGGAGGAAGGGTGAGAAATAAGTCAAGCAGCAATATCTGAAGAGGACAGTCTTGGATGCAGTATTGCATTGCTGGTACCTGGAATGGAAATATGAAGTGAGCTCAAGCTTCAGCACATAGAGGGGTCCCCAAAGTTGGAAAAAGTCAGATAAAAAGAGCGGTTTTTTTTTTTTTTCTGCTCAGGAACAACCCTGCTGGGAATATGGGGTTGTAGACTCCTTTGATAAAACTGTGGAATGAAGTGGAAAGATTGAAGGTTTTAGGAGTAGGCAGGTATGGGTTCAAAATGTTGGTTCTGCCACTTACTAGATGTACAATATTGGGTCAAAATGAAATTTGGTCTTGAGTTTCTCAGCAGTAAAATCACTTGATCATGAGTATTGTGAAGACGAAATGATTAAATATGCATAAATCTCACATCAGCAGTGACCAGCACTCAACTAAAAATTTTCTTCCTCATCTAACACTTCTGATTCATGCTATAAATTAGCATCATACTTTCTACTTTGGTGGGAAGTTCATAGTTAAGAAAAAGAATATGGACATTTCTTTCTAATAATCAAATGTATAGAACAGACTTAAACAGGTTGGACTATTGATTCTGTCATTTCTGGAAATAGATCTTGAGATTGCTTCTAACTCTCTAATTAAGCATGAATTTATCTAGATCATTATTGTACAACTTTCATACTTGACTAAGCTGAAACCCCAGGATTGATATCAGTAATTACTAGATCTGTTGTTATTCTCTCCCACCAGATATCAAGGATAATTTATATTGACGATACCTACATAATCAGGGTCAAGAATACTTAAAATACAAGTGTTGCAACTTTTGGGCCTTTAGTATATTATCTGATTATTACTAGAAAAATTTTATGTTCTCTATCTTGGAAAAGCAGAAGCTTGTGATAGGTTGAATTATGTACCCCAGAAAAGCATGTTCTTCATATTAATACATTTCTGTCTGTGTGAAGCCATTGTAAATAAGACCTTTTGAAGTTATTTTCAGTTAAGGTGTGGCAACTAAATCAGGATTCACCTTAATCCAATTACTGAAAGATTTATAGAGGAGATCACAGAGAAAAAGCCACTGAGAGGAGCCAGAAGCTGGAAGGTAAGGGAACCAGGAAGAGAAAGGAGAGGGCATCTCTGGATAGATTGCCACACGACAGAAAAGCCAAGGAACAAGGGTCCCTGAGAGTCAGCCCCAGACCACAACTTCAGAGAGAAAGCATCATTATCTTGCTGATGCCTCAATTTTGTATTTCTTCTAGGCTCAAAACCATGAACCAATAAAGTCCTGTTGTCAAGCCAACCCATTATATGGTATTTGTTTTAGCAGCTAGAAAAGTAAGACAAATCTTAAGTATAAACATGTGAAATGGTTAGAGGAAAAGTCATACGTTGTTAAAATTCAGTTTTTCAATACCTTCTTTAGCGTTCTCTGTTATTCTATTAGGTATTGCCAACTTCATTGAATTACAAATAATTGAACTATCATCTTCCTGTTCATTTACATTAATGACTCTAAAAGTTTTGATATTACAATACTATTCAAAAGTCTTCATATATTAGAAATGACCTGCTCATTGTATAGTTTAGAAAGACCATTTGAGGCAACCCCTAATTTAAAGCTGCATTCCTTCTTTTCCCAATTGCACTTAGCACTCTCTCCTTTCACCCTTTGTAAGGTGGGTTTTGGCAGGAAATGAGTGAGATGGAAATGATGGGGATGCTTCTACATGCTCATACAGCTCAATGATCCCTCTTTTTCTACTCTGGTTAATGTACAAATTACAGTTGTGCCTTCATGCTTTCATGTTTTTAAAGCAATTTTCCAAGCACATTTCTAAGATTTAGAGCTAGTTTTAAACAAAACCATATTTTGTTTTAAATTTTTCTTGATGCCTTTTCTTTGGGAAAAAAAAAGCTGAAAATAATAATCAAAATGATCTGTGTAAAACATTTTCTGCATTTTACCCAATTATGCAGATAACACCCTCCATTCATAAAGTGTTTCATTTTCCTTGAAAACATATCCTTACCTCTGGCTGCTGTGGTCCTTCTTTTCTTGTATACCACGGACCACTACAGAGGACAGGGCTGGGAGGTGTTCTAAGAGTGTTGTAAAGCATTTAAACTATTGATGCTACAATTACAGCTAGTATATTCCTGTAGCCAGTTTTGTTAGAAATTCATACATGCATGCTTTTTCATTTTGAATTTAAAAATCATCTGTCACCTTCTAGTTTTAATGGAGCTCACTTCAAAGCATTGCAACCTTGTGAAATGCCATTTATAAAGCAGCCCTATTTTTTTGTTTAAGTGTCAATGCATAAAGGTAAAAATGTGCTAAGTTCTTGGCAATAGCAATGAAAATGTTTACCTGACATCACTAGCTGCAACCTAGCTTAAATTAATAGCAATATATTATTTATTAGCAATGAAGTGAGTGTACCTCTACAAAGTTACAGAGTTTAATGACTGCCAAGAAGAATAAAAAGAGACATTCCTTTGTCTTCGCCGAGGGCTTTCATGGCTGGTTCTGAACCTTCATTTGGCCCCACGGCGTGGGAGGCTTATAGCAAGATCCCATCTCTAACACACACTTCCTTCAGAGCACAGTAAAGGACTAGGTTGTATCTGAAACTAAGACTAATTAATTAATTGATTGAATCACTTAATAAATATTTATTGTTTACAAAGGTCCAGTCACAGTTCTAGGTACTGGGGATAAAGCAGTGAATGAAGCAAAGTCACCACCCTCATGCAGGGAGACAGACAGTACAAAAATAAATGCATGATATAATTTCAAGTGGTGATAAATACTTTGAAGAAAAATTATAGCAGGGAAAGAAAATTGAAACTGATGGGAGGAGATCCAGTTTATAAGGAAAGAGTGTTTAGTATTTGAATCTGTGATAGAAAAAGAGTTCTTAAAAGACCCCTGGCAATTTCAATATGAGGAAATGTTCTAGTTTGCTAGCTGCTGGAATGTGATATACCAGAAACAGAATGGCTTTTTAAAGGGAGAATTTATTAAGTTGCAAGTCCCCAGTTCTAAGGCCATGAAAATATCCCAACTAAAAGCAAAGCTATAGAAATGTTCAATCTAAGGCATCCAGGGAAAAATACCTTGGTTCAAGAAGGCTGATAATGATCAGGGTTTCTCTCTCAACTGGAAAGGCATATGGCAAACATGGCAGCATCTGCTAGCTTTCTCTCCTGGGTTCTTGTTTCATGAAGCAACTTCAGGGGTGTTTTTCCTTCTTCGTCTCGAAAGGTCCTGACTGCACAGGCTTTTGTGGTTCTCGTGGCTCTAAAAGGGACTGTCTCCAAAAGCTTTCCTTTTTAAAAGGTTCTAGTAAAGTAATCAAGACCCATCTGGAATGGGTGGAGTCACAACTCCATAGAAGCCATCTAATAATACATTATATACATACTATAATCGGGTGGGTCACATTTCCATGGGAACAATCCAAAAGCTCCCAGCCAGCAATAGTGAATGAGGATTAAAGGACAAGGTTTTCTGGGGTCCACAAATTCAAACCAGCACAGGAAAAAAAATACACAATTTATTTGCTGAATGAATGAATGAATGAATGAGACAATATCCCCTCTATAATCTCTAAAAATCATTGTTGTAAAAGACTTCTCTGGAGTTTGATTGAGGTAAAATATTTCACTCTCAGAAGAAGGGGGTGGTTTTTGTGGTGGGTGCTATCAAACAAAGGAATTAAATAGGAATCCCTCTCAAGCACAGGGGATTGGTGGACACTGAGATTAAATATGCTAATTAACTTCCATAGCCATGTACTGGAATAATCAGTGCTCTAAGGAACTGTGACACTTCTTGTTCTCCAAATCTGTAAGAGTGATTATAAAGAGGAAAGAAATATGTAGAGCATTCTGCAAGTACATGTATCAAAGCATTTTTCATTGTGTTGGATAGCAATAAAATAGATAAGGGTGAGTAGTTCTCAAAAAGTTAGCCCTTTATTGCTGAAAATGTACTTTGAAAAAAATCCTAATTACTTTAATTTAGAAACTATAAGCACACGAAGAAACTAACAACTATTGTAACTTCCCACCAAAATGCTCTCTATCCAATGTAAAATGCTATTACATGAAGAGTGTTTGATTGATTGGCAATATTTGTTTTCCACTTGCAGTCTGCATCACTATACAAAATGTTATCAAAGGCATCCCATGGCCTGAGCACCTCTTCAGAAACATGAATACTGAATTGGAAAATCCTCATAACTTAATATTTTATCCTCCCAGGTGAAATTTCATTTATATAAGGATTAAAGCCTCAAAGGAAAGGCAGGAAGCTTCTTAATGGAGGTTTCAAGGCATCAGGCAGATAAGGGAGATCTTTTGAGCCAGTTCTCAACATTTACCAGTCAGTGATTTTACTTAAGAGTAGTGCCCAGGTACTACTAATTATAGGAACTAACAGGAAAAAAAAATCACTTTTTAGTTAACTATATCCAAGGTCAAATTTTTGTTCTTATTTTAACTTTCTTTTATTTATATACAGTGCATTTAGTCCTACTAATACCTAAAGCTTTCTGTTGCATTTATTGAATTCTTTCTTATTTTAACTCCCTTATATTTATATATTATGCTTTTAGTCCTACTAGCACCTAAAGCTTTCTACTTCATTTATTGAATTAAATACTAGACACTCACATACACCGATACCACAAATTAAGTATAAATGTTTCCTGTTTAATATTCACTTCTTTTATGTTTAGAGTGCATTTAGTTGTCAACATTTCAACAGTTCTACCTCTTTTGCCATGCTTCACTTCAGTGAGTACTTCAACTTAACAAACAGGAGTTTTATCCACAAAAAAAACTTTCCCATTGAATGAAACAGAAGATAAAACCAAGAAACTTTTGAAATATATCTGTATCATTTTTTCTCAGCTTGTTGCTCTAAACCTTGGGCTTATATCAGTTCAGAATCAATCAACTCAACACAGAAATAGAGTGAAAAACTTCTCAAACGAAAGTGAGAACACAGGAAAAAATATTTTTAAATCGCTTATAGTCTTTTTTGTTTCTGACTGAATTTATCAGTGTCTCACACAGGATCAGGGCACATGGTGAATCACGGAGGGCAGATGCTCAGGTCAAGTAGCCAAAATTATCATCTACATTGCAAAGTGTGTTGAGAGTTATTAGACAAGATATTAAAACAAGAAGAAAATACAATTGGCTGTTCCATAGAACACAAATTTAGTTTTCTTTAATGGTAACTAAGAAAATCTTGATTAACCTCAGAAAAGCAGTACATTGACAATTTTACAATGCTATCTGGGGCCACATGATCACAGGAATACTATGATAATACTATAAAGTAAGAATGGAAAACCCTTGAGGAAAGGGAGAAGGGTTTATACCTTCTTTTAGAACTCCCAAAAAGTAATATGAATGCAGGTGACACAGTGAATTTCTCACTAATAGTTATCTGATTTATTTAGGGGAATTTCATCTTATCAGAATTATAAAACAACAGACTCTCAAACTTAGTGGTTTTATATTCAATGTTATTTCTAATGGGGACCTAGAAACATGTGGAACATGCCCAATAGGATTAAATGCTTCTAAGATAGAATATGCATATGAAATAGAAAGGGCTAAAAAGTATTTCCAAGAGGCCAAACCTAACTGCTTGCTTTGTAAACTGGTGTGGTGGTTTAAAGCTTGATGTACCCCAGAAAAATCTGTTCTTAAATCTAATCCATTCCTGGAATTGTAAATCCATTATAAGTAGGATCTTTTGATGAGGCTCCTTCAGTTAAGATATGATCCGGATCATTCAGGATGGGACTCAATCTGGTTACTGGAATCCTTTTTAAATCAAATGAATACAGAGAAGGCCCCAGGAGCAAGAAGCTGAAGTCAGCAGAACCTGGAAGAGAAAGGAGAGACCAACAGATGCCACCATTGCCTGCCATGTGTAGAAGAGCCAAGGGTGGCTGGCAGGCAGTCTTGGGGAAGAAAGTGTTGTCTTGATGATCCCTTGATTTAAAGACTCCCTCACCCTCAAGCTAAAAGCTAATACATTCCCATTGTTAAAAGCCCACCCACTTCATGGAATCTGTTTTAAGCAGCCTAGGAAACTATAACAATTGGCAAAGGCTTTAGGATTAAAGGATTAATAATCCTTGTGTGCACGCTATGTTAGGATCATCAACTAACTAGCAAACTATCGTGTCTTTAGCAATGATAAAAGGAGTGCTTTAACTTAGAGAAAAAGGTACTTTATTGGAGACATATATTACTGTTAACTTAGGTACAACAGGACTCATTTCCTAAAAGTTTCTCTTTTCTGAACAGTCTTATTTTTTTTTCCCCTTTACAAACCTCTTTTTTATGGGGACTCTGAAAATATTTGTTTTGATTTTATAGTTATCATGAAGTTGACAAATGCCTAAAATGTCTGCTATGGGACAATTTTTAAAAATGAAATTGTGAAAATTTGCAAAGCTACAAAAAGAAATGGCTCTATTCCTTATGTTTGCTATGTCAAGGTCCTATTTAAATGATATTAACATTCCTTAGTTTGTAAATTAATTTATCTATTCATGAACTTGAATTGAGTTTCAACTATGTGCCAGGCATGATGCTTATGACCAGGATAAGAAGATGACTATTGCCTCTTCTTGTTCTCAGGGAGTTTTTACTTAAGGACGGGATGATGACAAAACTGTTAGACATGTTTTGCTATATGACTGCATAGACATGTACAAGGGAAGAGAGAATGGTAAGTACTCAGGGAAAAGACAAAATCTAAGTTGTGTCTTGATTTCAAACTGGAGTTAACTTGAGAGAGAAGGGCGTGGGCATTCCAAGGCATCTAAATATCTGTGCAAGGCATGGACTTGAGAGAGCCATAGTACTATTGCCATCTGGAAGTCCCCTTTATTATTCTGCTGCCTGGTAGGTACTCAGTAAATAGTGCTTGGAGGAAAAAATCTACAAGTGTGTAGAAATCCACATACTGTGATAGGGACAGCTCTAAAATGTTTGCATAAAATAGGATTATCAATGTAATAGTTTCTCAGGGGAATATTAAATTATTTCTCTCTTCAGCATTACTGTATTTATTTTTATTGATGTTTTCCCTATTTCATGCCTCTTCAGAAATAACTATGATGTGATATTCTTATAACTAGGAAATGAGAAATCACAGGGCTAAAATAGAAGGAGAAATGAGTATGAGGTTATTTCAGAATGATAAGTACTTTGAAAAAATCAATAATGATTCTTAAGGTGTATTTTAGATGCCTCAATAGTAGTAGATTGTACTTCTGTAATTAATTTATGCAAAATCAGTTAAAGATAATAAAATAAAATGTTCTCTATCCATAACTATTGTCTATAAAAACAAATCCTTCAAACCATGATTAGATACCTTTACCTATGAGGCCAGCCAAATTTCCTAATATTGGGTTACCTGGCAAAATTTACACGATGTGCAAATATGTTTAATTTTGAATAATAGCTAATATCTATTGAGCTTTATAAAGGTGGTTCGTTAAAAGGAGATCTGGCATTGATTTTAATTCTTTACAGAATATTTTTAAATCTTCTCTTGTTTTGGTAAGGAGAAACAAAATGCATCCTCCATATTTTGGTTTAGAATTTTTAGATATTCTTTTTTACTGACTCAGCAGAATCAGTCACGTTCTAATTCCACATATTGTCATAAAAATAATATAAAGCAGTTGGATCAATAAGGACTACCCTTCCCAGTCTTCACCCTTACCTCTTGCCTTCTCTGATTGAGCATTAGGTGGAAATATGCTGAGAGAAAGCGGAAAGAACATTTAGCAGCTTTGGGAGATGTAGACGAGTAGTTTGCTCTGTTCTAATGGCCAGACATCTCTCTTTCATTATTTAATAAAATGCTTAGTGTTGCTGTGGGATCAGTTTGGTTGGGCCAAATGAGTGGTTTGTGAATGATTTTTAATAAACTCATTTCTACCTGCCTTAATCCAACTTGACAAATCATGGAAGCTTTCAGAAATTAGTGCTTAATGTGCACAAGGCTCTGGATTAGCAGTTTTATGAATATTGTCTCATGTAATCTCCATACTAACTCAATAAGGTAGATATATTTACTAGCCCTATTTTGTAAATGTGGAAGTTGAGTTTTATAATTAACTTAACAAAGGACAGTTCAAGAAGTTAGTAAGTGGTGGGCAGGGATTTAAATAATCTTAAATTTTTATTTTCAAATCCAATTCTCTAACAATTATATTAAGATTCCTTTGTTTTACTATTTACATCCTGGTATTATTATCTTTGTGCAGGGGAAATATGGTTAAATGTAGACCCCAGCAGCTGGATGAGGTTGAATTCATTTGTATGCTTCTATACAGGTTCAAACCACTTTCATAAGCATTGAACTCAATACTGCCATGGCCTCTAACATAGCTTTATTTTTATACATGCACGTTTCTCAAATAGTTTTCAAGTAAACGTGTCTTTAGTTTGGGCCTTAAGGTAATCTAATACTTTGTGATTTTCAGGAAAGGAGGTGTGCATACACTGTAAAAACCTCCTAAATTAAATTTTCAAAATAAACTCATAATTTCTAGCTGTCTCGGTTGTGCATAAAGCACAAGGAATACTTACACTGTTGTTCTCAAGAGCTTTTTATACATGGTGACAGCTTGAAGAACTGCTGTAGGAAAGAGTTTGGAACAGCAGTGGCTGGGCATGCAAGTCACCGCGTGTCTTCCCTAGTTAATATCAGCAGAATCTAAGAAGGTTCGACACCTGTATGTGATTCAGGGAATTAGGATCAAAGAGATTCTTCCATGATCTGACTTTGGTTTGCAGTCCCAAGTGTACCTTGCTCTTGCAAATTTATTGTTCATTTTCACCATCTGTAAAAAAGAAGCTTTCTACTTTAACTAGAGGCAATAAAACATGGGAGTAGAATCGATGAGTCACAAATTAGCTATTCAGAGATTTATTATGTGTAAGCTAGATAGGATACTATTTAGGGCATGGCATTATTAGAAGAGGTCAGTAGCTGTGTTCATAGATTTAGTTGTCTCCACAGCTTATGCTATGAAAAATAAACATCTCCATTAAGAGAACTACCGTGGTAAGCCTTGCAATTCTACTCGTCTAACACAGAAATGGCAATTCTATCTTTAAGATACAGAACTTAGGTAAAATTACTACTCTTTGTTACAGGTAGTGTGTGGCTGCCTGCCAAATAGTTTTAACTGACTGAATGACATCTGAGGGAGACGAGGAAGAGCCAAAGTGCACTGGTGATATATGAAAGCAATTGAATGACTGAGGCAGAATTCTAGGAGTGGAAAGTCATTAGCAGAAATATTATTAAGCATTTAGAGAGCACTTTGATTATAAAATGCTTTATAATCATTTTTGTTTGATTCTTGCCAGCTTTCACCAGCAATGTCAATTCTGTGATATTGTTCTCGCAGACATTTAGGCTGAATATTTCTGGTTTGATATAATAGAGGATCCTGCTGAAATCAACCTGCCTTTAAGACAGAGGCATCAAAATACTCGGAAAGGCCATGCTAAAGGAATTAGATATGACCTGTCAGCTTGAGAGAACAAAACCAGCTTTTTTTCTCTCTTCCTTCACTGGAGGTTTTTATGCTAGTAGTCTTCCCATTTTAGAGGTTAATGAAATGAAGCTGATATCTTGTCCATTTTACAGAGTAATGCAAATAATAATTTAGTAAAATGAATGTCCCATATTGAGACAAGGATTTAGCTGTAAATTAATTCAATTTATGGGCCCCTCCTTCCAATTTTTAACAGTAAATTTTGATACCAATTTGTATTCATGAATTTTGGGGTCATACAGTGAAAAACAAAATTACTTTCTAAATCCTACATTATTACAATATTATAGAATATGTGAAAATTTGGACATGTAGTTCTTTAAATGAGTCAGAAATGACTCACAAAATGTCCAGAAACTCTACAGAGGTACATTTTTGATGATATTTTCAATAAAATTCGTTTGGATTTACTCTATATTTTGTGGGCCATTCTGCAGTTCAACTTGTTTGTGCAATTTTAAATTGTTCTATACCAGAGGTGTGTAAACTATAGCCCATAGCTAAAATCCTGCCTGCCTACAGCTTTTGTAATTAAAGTTTTAGTAGAACACAGGTGTCTTAGTTTCCTGGCTGCTATACAAATACCATACAATGGGTTGGCTTAACAAAAGGAATTTATTGATCCACAGTTTCAGAAACTAGAATGCTTGATTTTTCCAGAGTAGGTATCTTCTGGCTGTTCACTAATCCTTGGGATTCTTTGGCAATGCAATGGCAGTGTTTTCTCCTTTTTCTTGTCTTTTATTTCCAGCTTCTGGCTGTTCCTTGTGGCTTCCTTTTCTGTGCCCAATTTCCTTTGCTTATAGGGATTTAGGTCATATTGGATTAAAGCCCATCATCAGACAGTTTTGTCACACCTTAACTAATAACATCTTCAAAGATCCTATTTATAAATGGGTTCACATCCACAGGACACAGGGTTGGGACCACAGCATGCCTTTTATGGGGTTATGATTCAGTCCTCCATGGTCACTCACATTTATTTATGTATTATTTGTGCCTTTTTTTTTTTCATGCTACAGCAGTAGGGATGAACAGTTGCAACAGAGGTGGTGTTTTGGATATTATGTGGAAGTTCTTTAGATGATGAGGCACAAACACAGATAGGCAGCCAGCTGATAACCAGCCAGCTGAGAATGCATGAAAGGAAACTTTTGTTAGATCAAAAGCCTGGAGGAGGAAAGGGGGAAATGAAGGCAGCACAGGAGACAAGAGATTAACTAACCTAGGCTCCTGCAAGGGTCTGTGGAGGAATGAATGGAAGAAGGGAGGACAAAAGTACGGGTCCTGGGCTCTTGCCTTTATTGTGGGGGAGGAGTAGGGCTTTCCTAAAGAAATATTGGGTGTTTTGGTTTCCATGGCTGCTCAAGAAAATGCCATAAAATGGGTTGAGATAAACAAATGTGACTTATTCACTCATAGTTTTGAGTTTAGGAGAAAAGTTCAAATCAAGGCATCATCAAGGCATGCTTTCCCCCTGGAGACAATGGCATTCTGAGGCTGGCTGTTGGCAATCCTTGGGTCTTAGCATATCACATGACAAGGTACATGGAGGTTATCTCCTGGCTTTCTCTTTTCTTCTGGTTCCCCTCAATGTTTAGCTTCTGGTTGCCTCCTCTGGCTTTATCTCTCTATCTGAGTTCCATTTGCTTATAAAGAACTCCAGTAATAGGATTAAGACTCATCCTGATTGAAGTGAGCCATACCTTAACTGAAATAATCTTATCAAAAGTTCCTACTTACAATAGGTTCACACCAACAGATATGGATTAAGTTTTAAGAGCATGTTCTTCTGGGGTACATACAGCTTTAAACCATAACACTGGTTTGGCAGTTTTAAACTATACAGTATAAAAAATAGAAGTGGCAAGAGCCATTTGAAGAAATAGAAGGTGGCACTTGCCCTCCAAATCATATGGAGATATAAGCCTTACTCATTGTGGTTGTGGCCAAGGCATGGCTGACTTGGGTCACCAGTCAAAAGGGAAATTTACGAGTTGGGCAAGACAGGGCACCAAATATAATTTCCTTATTGTCATTAGAGATGGCAAGGACAGCAAGTCTAGAATATTTACTATATGGACTTATACAGAAAAAATATGTTTACCTGTCTTCTATATGACACAAGCAGGGACCTAGTCCTTGTTTATCATAAAAAAATAAACAAGGGTTTTATATGCATGCATATATGCATGTCATGCAACCAACATTTACTGAATTTATATTAGATAGCAGGCAGAGTTAAATGTCTGTACATAGGAAGATTAAAATTCAAGATTAAGAAAATATCCTATCAAAAGTTTCTCATCTCCAAACTTTTTGTTGATATGTTTCTCAGATGCCTAGAAAGTTGACAACAATCCAACACAAGAAGTAAAGTAGTATTAACTCACTACAGATGGATTCAATTCCATTCCATCCCATTTCAATTACACATGGGAAGCTGGCCATTGCATTTTCACATAAGCCAACCTAAGGTATTTAAAGTGAGAGATATGTATTACTCAGCTCAGAATTCATTTATCAACCAAGTTATAGCAATCAAAAGGGATTAAGGGAAGAAAATTCCTTTACAGTGTGCAATGTTATGCAATGTACCCAATCAAGGGAAAGGATAGCAATATTATATAATTCCATGGTTATAAAATTATGTAGATCCATAAATAGTTTTTAAAAATTTCTCATGGACACAACTGCTATGTGATTCAGGAGTAGGAAATTCAGACTACCTCTGAACTGCTAAGAAAATTAAATTAATCAGAATTCAAAAAGCCTGCTATTAATCAGGATGATTATGACCAAAGTTCTTCCTTTTGTTTGCCCTGGTTTGGTAAAAACACAAATGTTAAACAATTAACTACCTACTTTAGTTTTTTCTTTTTTTTAAATAATCCTTTCTTAACCAGAAAACTGGACCACTGACAGAGACCATTTTTAAATAAACAACTTGCAAGAATGATTAAAGGATTGTTACTATAACAAATGTGTTCATTTTCCCACTTGCACATTCAACCATTTTGAATGCTCTATAGATTAATTCATAGCCAAGGGAAAAGTTTTCTTGACTTTAAAACTATTTATTAAGTGCTTTGGCAATACAAAATGTTGCAAATAAATTTGTCTTAAGTCAACTCAATGAGCATAACCTACTAAATTTTTAAAATGGCAAAAATATGGCATGAACTGCAAAAGATGTGACAGATTATACTACGGACACATGTATTTTAACAATCTCCTATAAAATTTTGCCAACCTTTCATTCGTTTTAGCCATACTTGCTATTGTATAGAAAATAATGAACCCAGATTATCAGCATACAAAGGCATGAATTTATTTTATGTTTAATCATGATTTTTCTTCTGGCTCAGTATTTCTTTTTAGGCTTTGTCTAATAGTACCAGGAAAGACAGCATTATGCAATACATTTGAATTGAGGTGTGAGTGAATTAGGAAAGGTTTATTTTTCCCTCCATAGTATCATCCATGATTAAAAACAGGAAAAAAAATATGTTCAAATAGGTATGATAGCAACAAAGCTTTCTTCCACAGAGTGGGGGAAAAAAAATCCTGTCATTTGAAACAGTATTTGCCCTGGTTATTAACTCTTGAAACAATCTTTCCTTTGTTCTTCATTTCTTTTGTGAACAGTCTTATCATCCTTCACCATCTTTTATAATTCACTAATTAGTTATGTTTAGTTTATTGTCTAACTTTCCTGCTAGATTAAGAGCCCCATGAGAGCAGAGATTTTGTCTGTTTTGTTCCTGCTATATTTCATATGCCTGGAACATTCCTAGCACATAGCAGAAATTCAGCACATATTTGTGGAAGAAAGGCAAAAAGGAAGAAAAAAATGGCTACTAGTTGAAAAAATTATTAAGAAGGAGGTATATTAATGAGAATTATATGATAAAGTGACACAGTGAAGCATATCAACTCTATATTTTCTTCTTTTTCACCAGGGTTACATTTTCCCTGAACAACAGGACCTAGCTGAGAGCAGGTGGGTGTTGAAATCCAGCCCATGCTCCACTCGCCAAATCCTGTTACCTGCTGTGACTTCTTTCTACCTAGAGTGAAGGAGTAGGGGTGGCTTTTCTAATTAATACAGAGGCTGAGTGTGGACCAGCTACAGCTTTTGCATCTACTTATTTTCTATAATCTTCCTTTCTGAACTGATACTCTGTCAAAACAGAAAGGGCTTCCTTATTCATCCTGATTTGCCCTAAATTTGGGATTATTTTACCATTACAGCAATTTGTTGATGCTTTTTAATGAAAGTTTTATTTCAAGACTTCAGGAGAGACATGTTCCATTCAACTCCTCAATGTAGAATTTTATTAGATTGAATGACTCAAAGACTGAGGCTCCCTTGCCGTTGGACACAAAGATGTTGGTTTTTTTCCTTTCTAATTCTTCTGAATGATTGGTCCTAGTTCTTCACCACTCCTGGCACCCACATCTCTCATGGACATGGCAGAGGTCTTTGTCTTTGACTGTGGGCTCCAAGATGTGCTCTGTTTTGACCAATGGCAGATTGGTGGAAGAGACGGTGTGTTTTAAAAGGCCTCATGTATATTCATTTGCCTCATGACACCTCTGCTTTTGCCTTAAGTTAAAAATGGCTCAGCCAACCTGCTGATTAAGGGAATATGGAAGACAATCCAAAAGAGAGCTGTTCCAGTTGACCTGTAGACCTGACATCTGAAACACATCAACTCCAGCCAAAGCAGGAGAAACAGAACGACCAGCTGAGTCAATTAACCCTCAACTAACCAAAACATAGCCAAATTGTGGGTTCATAAGAAAATTGATTTTGGTTTAAGCCCCTGAGTTTTGCATCGGGTTGTTATGTAGTATTTCATAACAATGACTAACTGAAACAAAGGCTAACCCCTTTCTTCTGTGAATACCCCAAAGCAACAGTTATATACACTTCACAATTCATACACGCCATGTGATGCTCAACATGAAGCCAGCAGTTTTCAGGTACTTTGCAATTCTTTGCATAATTTTTAAATCTAAGTATGTACACATAGTTTTTTTTAATATGATTTGTATGCATATATTTATATTCTAACTCATGACATGTTAACAAAGACAATGCAACTCCTTTTTTATGTGAGTACAAAGTTGTATAAAATGGAATTAAGGATACCCCATCGTATGTCTTCTCTCTGTTTTTTTTTTTTAAATAATGTCCATCTTTCCTTTAGGTGTTTTCATAACTGCTCTGTGTTTGAATTATATCTGTCTTGTGCTTCTTCACTTACGTGAATTAATTGTCATCTTAGTGTATTGCCTTAAAAATTGGGATTCCTAGGGAAGAGGCTTTCATAGAATTGACTTAATTATTCAGAGGCCAATTATCTGATTCTAGTCTATCACATTGTTTTTATTTCCTCTCTTCTTACATTTGAATATTTCTCAGTCCATTCATGATCCATTTTGCTTCTCATTAACACTCTGTATAAAAGTATGGTGGAAGAAATAATTGAGACTAATAGAAAGGATGAAACTTTTGAATTAACTAATGTCTAGATACTCCATCTTGCTCTCTACCTTACTAAAACAAATGGCTGAATTTATTATATTTTTAGGTAAACCTGAGTTGAGAAAGGCTTTGAACTTTCTGATGTTCTTGATGCACAAACTTACAGGGTGGGCATCAGAAATGTCATCTTTTCAAAAGACTACAAACAGAAATTATAGCACCACCTATTGCTTCTAAAAAATATTTTTTTTTATTTACTCTGGCCTTCACAACCCAAGATTAAAGGATTTTGGTAATAGTCATTCACTATTGTATTTCATTTCCTCACCTACCCTTCTCTCCTCTCTTCAGTGATGTCGGAGATTTGCAAACAAACATTCATCTCTCCTTGGCCAGCTATTTCCCTGATAGTTCTGCCAATAGAGGGCACTAGAGAGGGAGGCAAAGGGTAGGCAGGGAGAGAAGGCATTTGCTTCTCTCAGGTTGGCCTCATCCCAACAATAACTCCTAATCCTACAAGTAGCAGTTGGTGTCAGCTTTTCTCTTGCACATTCTGAGAACGAGACTAATGGCACTTCATCTCAGAAACCATCAACAGTCGAGCAGAGTCCTTTCATCTACTTCTGAATCCTATTTTGCCAGGTCCCCTCCTTTGAGCTCCTGAGATACTAGGAGTAGGCAGGAGCTCTCTCTCCTGAGAGATATGACTCTACTTCTAAAGACCTCCTTAAGGTTCTAATAACTTCAACCTCTTCTCCTATACCTCATGTCCTAAGAGTGGTAGATACCTCCTGCAGTTACTATACGTTTTTTTTACTTCACAGTTCTCTTTTTGAACTTTTCAGCCTTTAAATAACTTTCTAAACAATTCCCACATTAAATTCTTTTGATTGAACTAAGTAGTGTGGTTTCCATTTTCTGGATTGACCCTGATGAAACAGATGCCAAATTTAGATGTCTAATATCTTGAAGACAGTTTTTTAGCCTGTTCTTTTGCCCCTGTATCAAGCTCACAAAGATCACTACGAAAATTTTGCTCTCTGTATGGTCATTGGAGATTTCCCTGAACCCATCCTTTGGTCACTAGGCATCTATTTTACATCATTTGTACCTAATACATTTTGGGTATATATTGGGTTAGCCATGTTAAGTGGTTCATTTGCACTATTCCCCTCATCAGACACAGAGATCTAATTGCCATGCCTTTTGCATCCTTTAAATTTTCTCTCTCCCACATGTTGTCATTATTTGGCTCATTTGTGTCCTCAGGGAACAATGTAACATCCAAATCCTTATCAGCCAGTTGATGAGACTGAACAGTGTCAATGTCAGCCTAACTCTCACTTGAGTTTTCATTATCTGCTTCCTAGTTGGCAAAATTTCCTCCCACTAGGGTTGATGTGTGGCTTTCATATTAGGCTGATTAGTTTTAAGTAAGGAGTGGCCTTGGCCAGTTCTAGTCTAGTTCCCTAGTGCCTCCTTTTCTCACAGCATTCTACTAGTCATTATTAACTTATGACACAATACTGTGTAATAACGTCTGCAATTAGTGCTGAGAAATGGCTCAGAAGCAATGTCTGTGTCTTCATTCAGCATTCACTGTGCTACTTTACAAATTCTTGGATTCTTTTTCCTGGGTCATGCTAGCCCTGAGGCTAATTGGCTCCTCTGTTCCTTTACTTTTTTTGTATTTCTAATGTTGGTTCTGTGTACAGTATTGTCATTGAAATGAAGGGTTTAAACATTATATTGGAGTCTGATATTAGCCACAGTGTTTAGTGATGAAGCTCTTTATTCTTGCATTTGTTGTTTAGCCATATAAATGAATGATATTGTTTTGTGGCTCTCCCTCAAAGCATTAGCTTCACAGTATAATATATGTCAACCATCAATACACTTTTGCCACTTATTTTCCATGTATAAAGCACATGGTAGCAATCTCTGAAGAGAAATATTTATTGTTGCATATTATTAAATGCTTACCCACCAGCATTTTGGAAGGGACAGGAAAGCAAATGACCAAAGTGAATTGGAATTGAACTGAGTGAAACACTCAGGAACTCTTCAAGAGGGTTTATAAATATGCATCCTGTACTCACAGTTTTCTTTCTTTCTTCTACTTTCTTTTCCTATCATCCACACTTAATGGGCTCTGACTTTCACACTAGCTGTCCTTAATGATTGAATGTTAGCTATATGGAAGATGGCATTAAAAAGAGGAGTGTTGGAGAGAAGAGTCTTATTTTTAGTAACAGAAACTGTAAATTCAGAATTGCAAGTGTTTAATTTAATCATTTCGTTTACAGGAGATCCTGTTTTCCCTTTTCCCCAACGTTGATTAGGCTGGTGATGCATGGAATCAGACATAAATATATGAAATGCTTGTTATTGCTTTAGGGAAAGTCTAGAAGGATGGGCAATAAGAGGAAGAAAACAGGTAGAAGATGAAATTCTGAAGACCTGAAATTCCACTCTAATGAGAGTTTTAAGGAAGAAGACTGGTTAGAAAGGAAAGACTGTTTACCATGCCTTTTTTTTCAAACTATGGGAAAGGCATGCTATCACCTTTGTCCCTGACTTGTATTTCTTGTTTCCTACTCAGAGGAAGGACTTTTAAGAAGCTCAGCATCGATGTAGTATATAGTATTTTCTACTGGCTCAAAGAGTGGCAGCATTCCTGGAAGCCAACCAGGTCACAGAGCCCATGCACGAATTCGAAGTGAACCACAAAGGACATTGCTGCACTTTTGTACATCTGAAGGTGTTTTTACTTTACCTTGCACAACTTAAGCCAACTTGACTGTATCCAGAAGATAATGTTGACAAATACTGGAAAAGCAAGAGATAGCAGCTTCTCCTTCACTGTACGACATGTGATATCACCATTTCCCCTAAAAGTCTCTATGTATATTTGACATGTAATAATAGTTAAACCATATAATTCTGTCCTTTTTAGAGGCCAGATAAGAGCCTTGATTGTTGGATCAGAAATTTTTGTACCCAAGTCACAAAGCATACTCTACAAAGGATTAAAATCACCTCTTAATCCCTAATGGAAAGTGAACAAAAAGGAATGTCTGCTATGATTCAGTCCCTTTTATGTGTACGCATGCTCATTTAATGCTAAAAATAATGATATTATTTTCTGGATCTGGAAATTGAACCTTAGTATCAAGAATGACATTGAAATGTAGTTATTTTGATCCTCAACTGAGAGATGAAGAAACTGAACTAAATTTGAGTACTAGAAGTTATGAACAGGGTTATAGGTAATAGCATCATTTGTAATAGAAAACAAACCTGGAAAATATTCAAATGTAAGGAAAATAGGTGAATCAATTGTGGTATACATATCTGTTTTAGTTTTCTTTACTGCTCAAAGCAAATATCATAAGATGGGTTGGCTTAAAAATGGGAATTTATTCACTCATAGTTGGGGTCCAGAAGAATGTCCAAAAATCAAGGCATCATCAGGGCCATGCTTTCTTCCTCAATGTTGGCTGCTTTGATACCTGGCTCCTCTATTACATGGCAAGCCACATGGCAGTGTCTCCTGGTTTCTCCTATCTCTTCCAGGTTTTGTTGCTTTCAGTTTCTTCTTTCCATGGCGTTCTCTTTCTCTTCCTGTATTTGTTCCCTTTATAAAGGACTCTAGTAGCAGAAATAAGCCCCAACTTGAATGAGATGGGTCACACCTTAACTGAAGTAGCTTCATTAAAAGGTTCCACTTACAATGGCTCCACCCCCACAGGAATGGATTGAATTTGAGAACATGTTTTTCTGGGGTGCATGCAGTTCTGAACCACCACATTATCCAATGGAACAGAACAAAACAATGAATTAAAAAAAAATACAGCCATCCATATCAACATGAATGACTCTAACATGGTGTTGAATGCAAACTTGAAACCACAGAAAAGTATGATTGTATTAATATAGAGTACAAAAACATGCAAGATGAAACAATATGCTATTTGGGGACACAAGATACATAGTAAAACTTTAAAGAAAAGCAAAGGAATAATAGATACACAAATTCCTTTCAAATGGGGAGAGAGGGATTTGGGATAGGGCACCCAGAAGTCTTGATAACGTTCTATTTTTTAAGCTGTATTGTGTTAAATTTTAGTATTGCTTTAACTGTACATATGCATTACCCATTTTACAACAAGAAAATAGAAAAAGGAAGACAGAGTAATTAACTTATAATACTCTCAATTCGGTGCCCTGCTGACCATGCTACAACAGCCGTGAATGTTTCCCAAAACTGCTGTCACTTCTACAAATAAGCAGAAATCTTGGTGTAGACACTGAAAATGAGATATGGAGGGCTGAGTATAAGCAAAAATATATTACATATGGATGCATAGAAGAGAGTTTATATTTTATTTTTAACCCTGGCTCTGGCTTGATAATTCACTTCACTGTGCATTTAGTCCTTTTACTTTTCTATAGATGTAGAGTTTTAAATAGTGCCCTTCAACAGTCCAAATGAGAATTTAGACAATTTATCAAGACATACTGCATAAACCTTGCCCAAAGACCATAGATTTAGGCAAATAAAATATTATAATAGAGTTTTAAAGACTGGAAACAAATTGATGACTAATGCAATTATAAGGTTAAATTTGTAGAACACTATGCAGTATCATAATCTTAATCATAATCTTGGTTTTGAAAATCACCAGGATGGGGATGAGGTCTGTATCGTTCTCTTAAAATTGTGCCAATAAAGAATTATAAAATAAGTGTGTGATATAAATGCTTCAAATACTAAAATAGAGTCTGTCTTTGTAGCAATTTCTAGATTTTCATGTTTATTTAGGAAAAGCATTCTGGAGATTATTTTATTGGAGAGAAAAATTAAATATTATTTTAATAGCTTTGGTACACCTATGAACAAACTTTTCATATTTCTACTGATCAAAGCAAAGGTGATAAAATGGGAATTTGCTTTGAACTAGTTATTGCAGAAGATCTTTGAGCTAAGAATTAGAGGACCTACTGTTTAAAATCACAGATTTACTGCCTGTCTTTGCGCTTTATTTGGATTATCACTAGTGAAATTTTAGGGGGATAGATTGCTTCAAAGGTCCCTTGGTTTTGTGGTTCTTTTCTCCAGAACAAGTCACACTAATGAGATTCTTTTCCCCCTTAAACTCAGTGTCCTTGTAGCTGTCTTGGATTGGTGGTTTTTCCAGCTTGGTGCTCTGTATTGCAGACCCACTCTACTCTCCCTATTGTGGGCATTGGAAAGATGCCCTTCAGTCCTCTCCCATTGTGATTGGCCAAGAGCCTGGAACCAGAAACTGGTCCATATCTCTGTTCCTACAAAGCCATTTCCCCTATGCAGCTGCTGAACTTAAATGCCGAATTCTACTAGTGAGTGGTGACTAGTACTAGTGGTGACTGGCCCCCTGGCCATGCAGCCAACTGCTACTTACAGTTTGAGGCTAAAATATAAGCGTTCTAATGCCTAATCTCAGCTTCATCCCAATTCACTTCTGCTGTCAGTTCTCTGATTCTTCCTCCCTTCCTCCTTTCCTCATTTGCTTCCTTCTTCCTTTTGTTCCTGTAAAAATGCAAAATATCCATTCATTCCCAATTAAGTGCTATACGTTGACAAGGTGCTAAGGACAAATCCTCTTGTTTATATCTATACAGATGTGTAGAAATTGAGGTTTTGCATGTGGGGGGGAAATGAAAGAAAGGCTCTCAAACAAACAAACAAACAAAACAAGTGATACCAATTCTATTCTTCCACCGTTCCCATAGCTAACAAAATTTCATTTCCCCATCCTTCTTGGGAGTCACCTGCTCCCAAATGCTGCTGTACGTATTTAAATGCTTTTCAAAAATCCCAGCTGACAGTTGTTAGCTGACTATTTTTCTGACATAGCTGCTATCTTTCCCAAGGTTCTTTTGTTTTGGGGTACAGGCGAGGGCACGTATCCAACAGTTAACCTAATATATTTCTGTTATTCTCTTAGGTGCCTTCTTACAGCTCAAACTAGTCCACATTGATTCCTAATGAGAATTTTGGTCAAACACTGAGTGGCAGTAGCAGGTTAATCCTTAGATTTAATCCCTCAGTATTTTCTCTTTGCATTTAAAAGCTCTTTGGGCAAAAGCCAAAGTAGCAGTCAGAATCCAGAGGCACCCAGGGGTAGAGGTTTATGAATGCATGGTGAGCTCATATTATCAGTTCCTATTTTGGTGTTTCAAATTCTCCCTTGGTGTTTAAGGGAATCTTGATAATTAAATGGAAATATTACCTCCTAAAACGTGCGTCTTCATTTCAAAGAAAAGAGTTTTAAAAAGGATTCAATTTTTTGAACTTAGATGAACTCCTTCCCTGTTTCCTTTTCTTTTTTCTTCTGTTTCTTTCATTTTCATTTTTCTCTTCTTTTTCTTTTTTTCTGCATATAATAAAGCTGATTGTTAGAAATATAAATGTCTAGATCTGGAAAATCGTGTCTGCCACAAAATCTGTTTTTCCATTCACAGTAGTGTCAAATTCTCTACCTTGGATTGATCTTGGCTTTGAAATCACAAGTTATAAATTCATGTAAGCCTCCGAATTATACATTGGGACTGAAGCCAGGAGCTCAATAAAATATGAATATACACAATATTTTAAAAGTGTACCCTCAAATGCTTATCCACTACAGATCTTTAACCAGAAAAAAAAATTATAAACACGTATGTTCGGTGCTTGTAGCAATGACATTCATATGCTTTAATGAGAAAATATGTTCGGATGATTATTTTCATACTTTAAATCCTCACAATGACATGGACCTGGAATGTGTGAGCTCACTGGAGAATGAAGAACTTATATAATATATGGTAAAATTTTCCCTTCTAAAGGGATGATGTGGAAGAATATAAACATATATATTTAGGCCCCACAGTGTCGTTGCTCTCTTGTCAAAAGAGCACTAGCAAAGCCAAACACGCTGCTTTATGACATAATGGGGAAGGGTCTGGCATGCCCACACAAACAGGGCATCAAGGGGCTACTTCAGGTTTTTGATTTCCTGCCAAAGAGTGAATAATCTTATAATCAAATGTGCAGCAATAACAGGTCCAGCTGGGAGGATTAAGGACTAAGTATCTATTGGGCTGCCTGATCTCTTTGTTCTTTAGGTTTAGAGTAGGATAAATGAAAAGGGGGAGGCCAAGAGGGAGTGGTTTAATATAGAATAAATTGTCTAAAAGGGATCAGTGAAAGCAGGATTATTGACGAATTGAAGTGTGAGCTAGCTGACTTTTTATTTTAAAACTAAGACAGGGTAGAGGTATGGGGATAAAGTAGGAAATCAGATAAGAAAAACAAAGGATGCAGGCATATTGGCCTTAAGTAGTCTTTTTCTGTTTCTGAGATATCCATGTTCTTGAGCTCTGAGGCAAGATCAATTGAGATTAATCAGTTGTATAGAAAGCATTGTGATCGCATTGTAGGTTTTTAAAGTTTAAATTTGTTTATTGAGCACAATTTGGTTAGCATCAGCTTCTGAAGTTATAGACACCAACACTAGCATAGAAATTACTTTATTTAGCTCCCAGTTGTAAGTTTCTATAGCAACTGGGTCCTATATCAGAAAGCTGAGATTCTAGAGCTCAAATGATGCAGTCAGAGATGGCAATATCGTATTTGGGGGCCTTGCTTGCTTTTTTTTTTTTTTCATTTTTCTTTTTCTTCGTTTTGCAAAGAAGTCTCTTCAATGTGGCTCTGTCTGCTTAGTCATACTTTTAATTACACCTTTGGCTTTGAACTGTCTCCTCTTGGCAGCAGTGTAAAGTATCTATTTTGGTTCTGTTTCGATCCCCATTGATGAGTTAGTATGTTGATGCAGATGCAGAGGAGGTGATGTGATCTGTTTTAAGTACAGTTGAAAATTCTGAATGGTGAGGAAAATGTACACGGTGCCAGATTTAGTTAGTCACTTCAGGCAGAAATTAGGATGTTCATTTAAAAAGGAAACCCAATCTAATTTCTATACTATGCTTTTATTCTGTTTAGAAGTGTAATGTCATGACCCCTTTGAGTATGGGGGATGTCCCTTGGGAAAAAAAGCTTTTTAAAAATTATTTTTAAGTGAACATTTGCTTGTAAGAAAATTGATTGCATTTTCGCGTTTTATAAATACATTTTTTTATGGGGACAAATGGAAATTTTCTGGAGAGCCTTGTTATGGCAAGAGTATGTTTTGTGAGAGTAGTTAAGGCAGTACTGCAGAAAAGCTGGGAAAAAAATAGATACAGCTGGGTTCCAATTGTGAGAATAATCACTACATTAAGAAAAGAAATAAATATAGTAGATTTCTGTCCATGTTTTTGAATAGTTCTTATTCAAACTATGAACCTTGGTTGAAATAAATACATATGTTAAATAATGCCATCTTTCCCATGAAACTCCTTGTTTTATAAGAACTGGCTTTCAGTATTTGAGATAATCACTAACTGGTTTAAAAGCCAGTTAGCAAGAAAATTCTTACTATGTAATATATAGGATACATTTTGGGGAAGACATATATATATATATATATATATATATATATATATATACGTATATTGGGGAATACATCTTCAAAGCAGGAATTCTATGTGTGCCTTGATAAAACAAAGCAAAACAAAAGACTTCCATTTAATATTCAGATTTATTGCTAACTTGGGGCCTATTAACATTTAGAAAATCCAACTTCTAAGAGGCAGCTGCTAGCGATTTTCCAATTATAATTTTGCAATTCAAAGAGAAAATCTTATTTGCCTCTAAAATTCTATACTTGTTTTCTCCTTTCATGAACTTTAGCACAGCCAAAGCATAGTGTATGTGAGAAGAAGGATAAAACAAACCCGCTTCGTGATTGTCTGCAAAAAGTATCACCTCAGATGACCTGGATTCTCTTTGCACTAAGTAAGAAATTATCTTTGATTTTACAACAAATTTCATCATAAAAAAATAGTTTTGATCATCATTATTTATCAGTTATCATTCTCAGTGTCTGTGAGGGACCTGAAAATGTGATCAGTCTGGTTGTTGAGCATCTCTGTATCATTCATTACTTTATGTCTACTATATTGTGATATATCCGAAAGTTATATGTGACGAATTTTTGTTTTCCTAGGCAAGCAGTTTCCAGAGCTCTGCTAAAACTCTGACTAGATGATTCTTTTTGGAACAAACATGCATAGAGGAAACATCTGATGAATGAAGAGCAGTTATTAACTTGTACTCACATTTGTGAACATCAAGGTTTGTGACTCTCCAAAATGGATTCTGCTATGGAGCGTAGATTAAAAAAAAAAGTTTCTTTTAAATTCTTTTTTTTCCTTTTCACATCCATCCAAGATATAATTATTCAACCATTAACTTATAATAATATTTAATTTAAAGCATGGATCATCTAATATAGCAATTTGATTAAAAGAGTTAAACATGTATTAAGAATAATAGTTACCTAGAATATAGGACCTGGAAACAGCAAGTTGAATTTCCCCATAGTTAATGAAGAAAGAAGAACAACAATTGTTGGAGTAGGTAAATTTTAATACAATTTTGTTTTGCTAGCTAAATCAAAACAAGCTAATTTTAAGAATATATTATTCATAAATCAGTTTTTTCAAAATAAAATGATCACAATTGTTTTTCATTAATTTTTTATTGGTGACGTGAAATAATCAAAGGGTTAGATTATCAAAGAAAGTTCTTTAGGGTTATGTGCAGAAAACACTTATCATAGTAGGTCTGAATCTGTCATCGTTAGAAGGACTGGTCTGCAAGGTTGACCATTGGCTGATGGCAGGAAACTTGGCTTTGGACACATTCTCTAAGTGATAAAGTTATTTCACAGTGTTTAGGCTGCATAAACAATGTGATTTATGATGAACATCTACTTCCCTTTTTGGAGTCTGGAATTTTGGTAGTTCTTAAGCAAAGAATGCCTGTATGACCAATCCTCAATAAAAACTCTGACAATTGAATCTAAAATGGTTTCCTGTGGCAGAAACATTATACACAGGTTGCTCTACTTTTTCTATTGGAGGACAAATGCACTGTGGTGACACCTCACAGGAGAGAGAGTGTATAAGAAACCTGTATATGGATTTTTTCAGTATCTGCATGAATTCATTGTCTCTTTCTGATCTAGCCATATATTTTCACCATGTCTTTGTAATAAATCTTAGCCATTAGGACAATTATTCAGTGGTCATGGAGACCCCAAAACAGATTAAAACTAATGCAGTCAATTTCATAAATGTGGGATTTTAAAAGAAAACCAGCACTGAGCATAGCATGGACTGAATATATAGGAAGAAATACCCGCAGAGTAGATCAGCCTTTCAGAAGATGTTCTGTGCCAAGTATGCCTTCTTCTACCATCTTTATTTAAATTTTTTCTATATATCATTACTTTAGTTACATGCTGCCATTTGTTCTGAAATACAATACAAAGAGAGTGAAAACTAAACTGATCTAGAAAACTGAAATAAATATGCATTACTCATGAGGTAATATTTCCAGAGTACTCTTTCCCATTTGTCTTTACACTATATTTTGAACATGATGGGTTAATACTGGGATAAAACATGGTAAGTCTTTCTTCTACCATCTTTTCATTAAAATACTCATGGAAACTCATGGTAATACAAATGTTGGCACGAGATTTGCACATAAAAGAGGAAAAAAGATGTTATTGAACACTTTAGGACATTTTTTTTAAATTTAATTTAATTTATTTATTTTTTGCATGGGCAGGCACCAGGAATTGAACTTGGGTCTCCAGCATGGCAGGTGAGAACTCTACCTGCTGAGCCACAATGACCCACTTTAGGACAATTTATATCAACTGTCACCTTTTTCTGTAAGATTATCTGTCAAATCCTAGTGGAATTTGAGATTCTGTTTTGGTGGCTTCCTATCCAAAGTAGAAAGTCTTAAGTGACACCCCAGAATAAGAGTGAGCTAATACTAAACATGATATGCAGTAATATTCAGCAGTGAAACTTGTAACTTTACCCTGTTGCTGGGTGGACATCAAAAGTAAACCCCCCTTGAGAGTTTATAAACACAAGCCTACCCTCAAGCCAATTGTAAGGACTGAATTCACACTTCTGGTGTGGTCTAAAGGGTCTAAGCAAGAAGTTTAAAGTGCTCCTGGCTGCTAATGACCATGGTGATTGGGAGAAGCAAGCACAAATCCCTCTGGAAACCAGGCCTCTAGGAAGTCCTATGACTTCAGTTCGAAGGAACATGAGATCATAATAAAAAAATCACAGAACACATACAAAGCAAGAAACTGTGTGCAAAGGCCAGCAGGAGTAGCATACTAACATACTAACATACTAACATAACAGGAGTAGCGTACTAACATAGGACAACAGCAATGAAAACCAAACGGATGAAGCATACCTACAATAAATATCCACAAAGTGTTCTCTTAATACCACTGGTTTTCATGGACAAGCTCTTTCAAATGATTAAAGGAACAGATAATTCTCAAGGAATATGGTCTGATCTAACTCTTGGAGGACAAAAAAGAGAAGATTCCCAATCTAATTTATGAAGCTGACATAATCCTCGTACCAAGTTTGGCAAAGCCCAGAAATTAAAATCATAGACCAATCCAACTTTTAATTGTGTATATGAATACCTGCAACCAAATAATATGAAAATGAATTTAATTTTACATTAAAATAATCATATAGCATAATGAATTAA
This sequence comes from Tamandua tetradactyla, assembly GCF_023851605.1. NCBI lineage: Eukaryota > Metazoa > Chordata > Mammalia > Pilosa > Myrmecophagidae > Tamandua > Tamandua tetradactyla. Next base: position 64,883,839 of record NC_135336.1, on the reverse strand, counting down.
AGATTATTCAAGCAATATAAGGATGATGTTAATAGTGGGAAATCTATTATTACATATGCACTTCCAATAAGAAAACCCACATGATTCTCTAGCGGACATTGAAAAAGAAATTGATAAAGTCTAAATACAAAGCAGCCATATTTTTTAGTAACAAAGAATATATTTCTTATTATCATGTAGAATGGCATTTTTCTTAAACCAACAAACAAACTTTTAAATCTTGCTGGCCCAATTATTCAGCAATATTGTGAAGTAGGTAGGGATATTATACCCAGTTTAGAAAAAAAGAAGCTAAGGCACTGAGAGTTTAGCTCGCTTGATAATTTCACATGACTGGTGAATGGTGGATTCAGGATTTGAACTCAAGTAGTGAGGTTCTCATATCTGTACACTATACCCTTCAGGAAACCAGATTCAGAGTGTTAAATTTGAGTCAACTGTTAGACATGGAGGTGGAGCTATGCAGTTGGATATGAGTCCAGAGTTCCAGGAGAATATCTGAGTTAGTGATAACATTTGAGAACGAGAAAATAGACAGATTTACAACAATGAAACAGGATGAGATCACCAAAAAAGTAAAAAAAAAAAGTTGAGGAATTTATTGTTAAGAGTTTAGGAAGATGAGAAAGAACCTGTAAATGAGACTGAGATGAAACAACCTAAATGGTAGTAGGCAAAATGAGTGTAACAGAAACCAGGAGAATAAAGTAATTCAAGGAAAAGGAAGAAATCCACTTGGCCAAATACTGTTAGTAGGTCTAGTAAATGTGAACTGAGAATTAACTTATGAATTTAGCAAACCAAAATTCTTTAAGGTCTTTACAAGAACAGTTTCAGTGGTGTACTGGGACAAAATCTTGAATGCAGTAGGTTTAAGAAAGAATGGTAGGGAAAGACTTGGAGATAAAAAATTTTATTAAGAAATTTTACTGTAAAGGGATGGGAGATGATCTAGCAGTAGGTGTGAAATGTGATTCAAATAATTTTTGTTTCATTTTTAAGATGAGATAAAAATAGCATGTGTATTAGCTAATAGGATGATCTAGGGAAGGGGAAAATTTGGCAATATACTGATAGTGTTCTAGTTTGCTAGCTGCCAGAATGTAATATACCAGAAATGGAGCAGCTTTTGAAAAAGGGAATTTAAAAAGTTGCAAGTTAACAGTTTTTAGGCTGTGGAAATGTCCCAATTAAAGCAAGTCTATAGTAATGTCCAATCTAAGGTGCCCAAGGAAAGATACCTTGATTTAAGAAGGCCAATGAAGTTCAGAGTTTCTCTCTCAAGTGGAAAGGCACATGGTGAAAACAGTCAGGGTTTCTCTCTCAGCTGGAAGGGCACATGGCGAACATGGCATCATCTGCTAGCTGCCTCTCAAGCTCCCCAGGAGGTATTTTCCTTCTTCATTTCCAAAAGTTGCTGGCTGGTGGACTGTCTGCTCCCTGGTTTTGTGGTGTTCAACCCTCTCAGAATCTCATGGCTTTCTCTATTGTTGTTCTCTAGCTTTTTCCAAATGCTTCTTCTTTTAAAGGATTCCAGTAAAACCTATCAAAACCTGCCTGGAATGGGTTGAGACATGTCTCCACTCAATCAAGTTTAATACCCACATTGATTGAGTCACATCTCCGTGGGGATAATCTAATCAAAGTTTCCAACATACAGTGCTGAATAGGGATTAAAAAATTGGCTGCCTTTACAAAATAGGATTAGGATTAAAACATGGCTTTTCTAGGTTACATACATTCTTTCAAACCAGCACAGGTAGGTAAGAGGATGCAATCTAGTACACAAGTGGAGAGGTTAGTCTTAGATAACAGATCATTTAACTATAATGGAAGGAGGGAAAGCAGAGCATATAAGTAGGTAAATAGATTTGGGGCCTTGTAAACTTGTTTTTTGCCCACTTAATGTTTTCTCAGGGATGTGGGAAACATGATAGTCAACTGAGAGCGAAGATAGGGAAGGAGGTATTTAGAACAATCAAGAGTATTTAGCAGAATCAAGAGAGAATGGCTACAGAAATGTATTGTGATTGCCAAGAAGCTGTAGGAGATCCCTTAATATTTGTAGTCTTGAATTTAAAGTGAGACCAGTTGGTATGGTTGTTTTTTGTTTTTCTTAAAATGTAGTTAGCTGCATATGTCGAGTCAAGATATCTTAAGACTGTAAGCAAAGAATTGTTTATAATCTCCATTGCTTGTTAGGATTGGCACTGGAAATTATTTGGGCAAAATAGGAATTAAGGGCTTGTAGTGAGTAAGGAGCAGTAGAAATGAGGCAGAATTAATGGATTATAGGTTCTGGTAAAATTAAAGTGCTATAGATATTGGGATACTGGAAATAAGAAATTGGACATTTAGGAGGTAAACTTTAATCTGAGGGTACAAAGGGCTGTAGAGGCCAGTAATGACAAAGTTAAAATTTGAATGGTTAACCTTGGGTAGAGGAAAAAATCATCCAAAGGGAATTAAGAGGCAAAGTGTTAGGGGTATCACCTGCATAGATTTTGAAAAATAAAGTGGTAATTTGGTTAGAGAAAGTTAAAATGTCCATAAATGAGAGGGTCAATAGCTCCAAAGAGATGAAGTTTATATAGACTAGAGGTGAAAGTTATATAGTCTAATGATATGAGAATCAAAGCTGGGAATTTTTAAGGTGAGATGAAAAAGAGTCTGAAAGTGACAATAAATGATAAGAGCAAAATTTACCCCACCTTCAGGACAAGTGCTAGTGAAAGGCTGTGAGAGGTAAAAGAGTTACCATTTGAGAAGGCAGTGGGGAAAGAAATATCTTCAACAGACATCCTGTCTTTGACATAGCAAGAACGGGAAAGAAACAATTGAAACAGATTGCGATTTATAGCATATTTTGCTAATGATGAATGGTGAGTTCCAGAAAGTACAATGGGGTTTTTAGAGATGAAGGAGTGGTGGGAGCTGGGAAAGGAATTGGGAGTGTAAAGAAAGTATGGAGAGTAGAGTGGAGGAGAGAAAGGGGAGATGACCTTGGAGTCGCCTTTGATGGTGAACAAAAATGGAAGAAAAAGGCATAATGGGAAAAGTGCTAGTGTTCTTATAACAAACAATGGTGACAGAGCCATGAGTGAAGAAAGGTGGGTAGGTTGGGTGACTAGAAACCCTTATTTCCTATTGAAGAAGGTGACTTGCCGTCAAGGGGAGTGGTGGTCTTACTGTGAAGGTCTAGAACTCTCTTCTGACTGGCAGATGGAGACTGGCATGTCTGAGGAAGGCATCTTTTTCTGAGTGTGGAATGCTAAAGGCTCACACTTGATACCTGCTGGGAGGGTTGATACTGATCTTACTTTAAGTATGAGAGGATTGCTCTTGAATCTTCCACATATCTTATAGTCTTAGGATATGATACAGAGGGACAAAAAATAGAATGTAAAACGCCCTTCTAAGCCTGATTTTGATTTTCATTTACAAGATAACATATGTATACATACTAATGTTCATGCGTAGAAAAAATGGAATGAGAATCTAAACATCAAAATAATAAAGTTATTATTGTTGATGATGGAATTATAGGTGATGTTTACCTTTATTTACTTTCTCATTAATTTCCTAAAATAAGCACCAAAAGAAGATAGCCTTTTATAATCAGGGAAAGGCACTATTTAAAATGTAAAATGAATTTCTTGTTTATAGGGTTTTGCATTTAATAAATGGTTGCTGAACTGATGATCACATTTGAATATGTTATGGTTGTTGCTTAATTCTGAGAAAACAGACCCTTTATATTTCTTCCTAGCAACAATAGCTTTTTAAACAATTTTTTTAAAAGTAATTACTAATATTTATTTAGGAAAATGAAGGATGGGTAGAGTTCACAGTTGATTTCCGGTTAAAAGATTAGAATATGTAGTTTGCCTAGAAGAGATCAATTTTAAATTTACTTGAGTGGTTTATATAATTACATGGAGACAAAGCAGGCATTCCTTTGTTAGATAAATACATACTAACAGAAAGCAGGGAGGATGATTTTGATTTTTTTTTTTTTAAGGAAAATTCACAGGTCCATGTTAGAGAACTTAAATCAGCATTTCAATAATTGAGGCGGAGTTAAGGTAAAACAGGGAGTCTTTCTGAAATAAGCAACCAAAATAATTCATTAGAGCAGTAATCACTAGTAAGCTTGGCTATTGCTTTACTTGATTTGTAGACAAAATCAGTAAATATTGTTGAAATGACCTTAGGTAGTTCAACTTTCTTTACTACTGAAGGAGAAAAGCAGTTTATTTTCATCCTAATTTTCATTATTTTTTCTTTCCTGGAATGTGAAAGGGAAGATTCAATGAAATAGTTGATAAGACCATAAAAGGTTCCTCAGTATATGATATTATAATGCTTAGACTTTCTCACTAAAAAGAAAAAACCTTCACAATAGCAAAGATTTATCAAAGGAAATTCATGATTGCTTTAGCTTCATGTGACTTATCATGCATTTAAGAATATAATCTTTATGGAATCCCGCAAATGAACAAAACAAATGGATGTTGTATTAGACAAGATTCTCTAGGAAATCAGAATATTGTGAGATTATTTATAGAAATTGGCTCATGCAGCTGTGGGGATGGGCAAGTTTAAATTCCTTAGGGCTGGCCACAAGCTGGGAACTCTGAAGGTTTTTGATGAGTTCCCCAGGAGAAGCTGGCTGGCTGAAGCAGAGATGGTAATTCTCCCTCTGACAGCTGAAATCATCACTTCTCCTTTTGGGGCCAACTGATTAGATGAGATTTCTCTTATTGTTGAAGGCAGTCTCCTCAGTTGATTGTAGATGCAATCAATTTACTGATCATTTAAACCCATGGAATATCTTCACAGTAACAATCAGGCCTGTGCTTGCTTGACCAAACAACTAGTCACCATAACCTAGCCAAGCTGACACATACATTTAACCATCATGCATGTCATAATTGCTCCTCTAGCTGTTCACTTCTGACCATGTCCCCTATGCCCCACATTCACTGTTGGTATTTACTTAAAATAGTAAAAATAATAGAATGTATTTTAGGAAAGAAAGTATTTTTCCACTACATGTGCTTTTGACCTCGCTTTTCCTTCTCTGGGGAAATCCTTGTACCCATTTTGCCTGCACTGTTTTTTTCTTCGTGAGACTGTATTTAACTGTCTGAAGCATTAACTTTATGTGAACTCTGTGCCTTTTATTTACATACATACCATATATATGCTGATAATTTGTTTCTACCTTTTGAGCTCCTCAAAAACAGGCTTTGTGTCTAGGGTATAGTTGGAAATAGATGCAAGTTCGGAAGAGTTAGAAACTCATGAGTCACATCACTCATTATCTAAAGCTACTACCGATCATGTGAAATTTTGGGATCTGACATTCAAAGTTCAGGTGCCTCAGAATCTAAGCAAAACCTTTGCTAGAATAGCGACACCTATTGAAATGTTATAGATGAACAGCGTGGCACTTCTCTTTTCTTTCATTTATTATTGTCCTAAATTTGGTAGCCTGAGTGAATTACAGCTTGATATCCTGCCACTATGTAGTACCCTAATGTTCATTAATATTCAACATGTTTTGTTTTCAGGTAGTATCTGCTTGGGGTGTGGATAAGATGCCATTGTGATATGTATTTGAGATCTGAGAACTGTGGTCCAAACTCCCCAAGAAAAATATAGAAGTCAAATTTTCTAGAGTTATAGTTATCTGAATATTACTCTCTACCTATAACCTCAGACTACAAATTGTTAGGATCGGTTGGGTTGCACACTACCTTGACCTGGGGTCTAAACTGTAATCTAGGGCAGCAAGCAAATGTTCAGGGCAGGGAGTTCTTCTCTAAGAACAAAAAGAGGAATATGTAAGACTTGAGTCTGAATCTGAGAAATAACTGTGTTTTTAAATGCAAAGGGCAAATGGGAAGAGGTTGGAATCCAGAGTATAGATATTCAGAGTTATCTAGGTGCAGCAATTTGACTGAGGTTCTAAAGACTTAAGAATAAGGAACCCAGATACAAATTCTTCAGGAATCTGAAGAAACTGTAGCTATATCTTAGGTATACAATGGTAGGGATACAGTTACTGGGAAATCATTGTGTTGAATAGATATTAAAGTGGGATTTCTTGCCTGGATTATGGAAATGACTTCCCCAAATATCAGAGATAAGTAGGTCAGAGGAAGGATATTAAGGAACAGCATATTTAGGGTTGGGGAATGTGACTGTAAAAGGGTGATACTGACTCATTTAATAATTGATTACTAGATATAAAGGAAATCAGAAGTATAGTTTTGAACAAAGATCTCAATCAAAATAAGGATCACAGTATAAAAAAAATTATTTTTAATTCCAGATTTATGGCCAGACTTGTGGGGCATTGGTTTCTTCTATCTTGAGGTATAGAATTACATTGATGGTCTCCCAATAATAACCATTTTACTTTCAATTACCTGACCATGGCTCAGATTATATAAATAAGCAGCAGTCACCTTCATCTCTAAGGATTGATGCAGCAAGATCTTTCTTCCTCTTTAAGAAGTTATGCTAATGGAGATAAATTCATAAGCAATTATCATATGATACCTTTCTTTTACCTCCTCTTCCCAGGAATTGTGCAATAAAATAAATTAGGAGTAACAACAGAAATTATTGCTTTGGCATAAAATTGGTAAGCTCTATGGTTAACTCTTCCTCCATCCTGTTAAACTTAAACTTTCATTTTTTTGCCACTTTATTCACTCATGATGTCATCCATTCAGCAAACAATTATAGAGTTGCCTACTCTTTCAGACATTGAATCAGGTGTTGAGTATATAAGCAATGATAAACTGTTCCTTTCCTCAGGCTGCACACAAGCTAGTAAGAGAACCATGCATAAAGAGATAATTACAATATGTATGGGTAAGTGCAATTGAAAACATCAAGTGAGTCCTATTGGACCCAGATGAAGGGCACAACCCCACCTTGGTGGCGTGGTGATAAGAACTTCTCATTTAAAACTTAAATAAAGGGGGGCTGATAAATAAAGTGAAAGAATGGAGACAGCGTGAACAAAAGTGGAGAGACAAGTCAGCATGTTGTGTGCAGAGACGTATAAAGAGCTTGGTGTAGTTGGAACAATCAAATGCAAATGCAAAATGCTTTGCATTTGATGTGGAAAATGAAGAAGCTGAGGAGAACCCAGAAGACAAATCATAGAGAACCTTATATTCCCTGTAAAGAATTTGAGCTTTATCCTGAAATGGTTAAGGAGCCATGGGAAGATTTTAAAAAAATAAGGAGTGTTTTAAGAGATAACTCTGAGATGGGTTTAATATTTGACAGAAAGAGCCCTGGAGGCTGGGCTGTCAATTAGGGTCATTATGAAGTTTTCCAGCCTCTAAGTCATTAGGGTCTAAATCAGTGGATTGCAACTATGTCTGAATGTTAGAATCACCAGGAAGTTTTAAAAACTATTGAAGTCTGGGTCCCACCCACAGTGATTTTGCTGTAATTGGTCTAGCTAGAGAAGCCTCGGCTGTAATTGATCTGGGGTATCATCTAGGCAACAGGACCTTTACAAATTTCTCTAGGTAGTTCTAATATGAACCCAAGGCAATGTTTTTTGGGGGGGATTAGGAGGAAGAGAAGATGGAAGAGAAGAAAAATGTAAAAGGCAAAATGTAGTGAATATTTTGATATGGAGGATGATATACCTGCATTATCTACTTATCTCCCTATCTATCTACACATATGTATAGTACATTTTGAAAAAGAAATAAAATACAGAAGCTTTACAAGATACCATTTTCTTCTTTGATTTTTCTCTTCTAATTTATGTAAACTTTATCTCTTCAATCTTCTGAAGCATAATACAATTAAATTCCATATATTGTCAATGGTAATCTGTAAACAAACATGATACTTATAAGTGAATTTTGTGGAAATATTTATGAATAATATTAATAGGAATTGAGAAAAGTGAAATAAAATGCACTATTACAGTGCTGTTTACTGGCTGCATCATTAGGAAATATGAGAAAACATTTTTGTGGAAATTCCCGAAAAGGTAAGAAAGTGTTCCAGAATAAAGTAGCAATCAATGAACATTTTGTAAGTAATCATTATCTTCCTCAACCAATGTAGACACCCTCTTCAGTTCTAAGTGAAAAAATATAAGTTATAGCCTGGAGGATGTTTTATCCCTATTGTAGGAAACCGAAGGATCATGAGTTAAGAAGCAGATTAGAAGTGTAGAGCTCCAGAGAGTAGAATGCAACTACAGTAAACACTTGTGTTACATTGTTATTGGATATGTTTGGAATTTGCTTTGAGAAATCATGGAAATCATATGAAGAAAGATTAATCTAAATAATTTTTGTAAACTGCATACCACAGAGCACAAGACTTTTAAAGAAGCAACTCAAAGTGAGTTGCAGAGGAAGGAAAGTCTACAAGAGGTTATTTTACATCCTTTCCTTGTAACTAAACTATACTGTTTATACTGTTTTACATACTATGTATGTATATATATATATATATATATATATATATATTATGAAAATATTCTACAACAAGCAGACAACTGGACAGTACTAACTTAAAGAATGCTGAAGTTTCCAAGTTTGACTCTTTTATCTGATAATCTTTCAAGTGCTTTGCTACAATCATTAACTATTCTAAAATCAAACCTCAACGTTATTGAAGAGAATAAATTGAAACTACCATTTCAATCATACCTTATGTCTCTCCGCTTCAGCTGTTCAAAAGTAGATTCCAAATAATGTAAATGCACTTGTGTAGTAGGAAAGTAATTATTTTTTCAAAGGTAATTTATTAACATTTCAAATAGGTGTGGTGGCATTTTAAGTTAGTCATTTTAAATCTCTTAGAATTTTCATTATAAAACATATTTGGTGCCTCATTTGTGTAAGTTTCCTTGCCACAAGAATTTTCACTTAGATATATTGTCAATAAGTATGAGACTCAGTCACCTATTGAAATGTGATATCTTAAATGAGCTATCCAAATCAGGTTTTTATGGGCATTTATCATTATAAGACAGTAATTTTTCCAATTTCAATAAATGCTAAGTCATTATGATTTGTCTATAATAGCTAGAGAGGCATTTTTTTTTTATCTTGAGAATGCATTTTCCTTTTCCTATGATTGGCCGTATTTTTTTACACGAAAAGAGCAATGGTTTAGGAATTGATTCACTCAGGATGATACGTTTCTATCGCATAGGCCGGTAATAACTAAAACATGAATTACTCATTTGTAAATTGGATGGATATTCATTATAGAGTGGGGACCATATTTTGCTAGAGATGAGAAAATTGTGTCTACTATCAAGGATGTTATTTTCCTTATAAAAGCTACCAGGGAAACTTAATTAGTAAATCATATGATTGTGCATATATGTTATGCAACTAGAGCAAAGATACCTAGGTGGTCGTGAGAAATTTTTATCCACAGTATGATAGATCTAAAAGAACTCTCTATATTAAGCTAGAAAACACACCTGTTTAATTACTTGAATATTCACGACAACCATTGTCTCATGGACAAAGCTGGTTAGGCACTGACTCATTTTTAATGTATAAGCTATTCATTTTTTATGCTCCATGCAGAGCACTGCTTCTCTGTTTTGAAATATGGAGATCATCTTAGACACACTACAAAAGAGCTGAATAGTGTATAGCTTTCTGAGAAACTTAAATATGTTTGATCTCCTTTATTGGATTAGGCAGAATGCCTTAGTTTTTTGGATAAGTTACTACAGTAGTAAGCCACATGCTTTATTGTAGTTTATATTATCTTTCAAATAACAATAATATTGAGACCGAACAAGTAATTCCAATCTAATCTCAAATAACCCTGCCATACAGACATTGATTATTAGGTTGGATTGAAAAACTGGCACAATTTATGCCAAGTAGATTCTCTTTTTGGGTATTTTGGAATTGGGAATGAGATGGCAAGTAAATTCTTTGCTCATGAAAAATGTTTAACATACAAAGCCAGTAGCTGTGGTAAGACCTTAATAACCTATGTGGTTAATAAACAAAAAAAGAAGAAGAATGAAGCCATGCAAAGAGAAGCAGTACTGAAAGAAGAAAAAGTCTTTTCTTTTTCTTGTAACAGAGAATGTAACAGAGAAAAGGTTACATTTCTCTGTTCGAGTCAATTTCTGAGGTTCATCTGCAGCCATACTTAGGTTCTATAAGATAGATCCTCAAGAAATGCTTACTATCCTCTCTTTCCTTTTTTCAAGACAGCATTAGTTCTTTCTGTCACTTGCAACAAGCATATCTCACTAAACATTAATAAATTTATCAATGAGTAGTTAATAAGAACATATAGCATAATACAAATAGCATGGCATGTGATCAATATATTAAATTAAATCTAACTTTTGTTATGGTCTTTATAATTCTCAAATTAAGAGGGTGCTCTTTACCTGACCTTGTCCCCAAACTCTGAGGATGTTTTGCTTTAGCAATTCAAGCACTTTCTACAATAACTGCTAATATGCAGTCCAACTCTAAGATGATATGAAATTGTTTGCCTTATATCATAGGGCAAAATAGTGCAACATCACCTTCTAACAAAGTAATTTGAAGTCATAGTTACTTCTAAGGAGTTGTTATTGAATTTGTACAGATGAATCAAAGCCCTCTTCTTAAATAAAGTCTCTAGAAATGATGATCTTAACCATTATGTTAGCTTGCCATTGATATCTTAATCCTATTGACAAAAATGTAAACGTGCCAGGTGTCATGTCAGTTCTGTGTTGAGCCTATTGAGTATGTAAAATCAGAAAGGAATAGGCACTGTTTACTGAGAACAATATTTAATTTCTTTATTCTTGCAGATGAATAAACATTTTTATTTGTATAAAATCCTGTTTACTTTTTTATTTGTTTCTTTATGGCCTATTTCTCTTAGGATTTTTTTTTTTTTTTGGAATGTGTCAATTTTTGCATGTGCAATACATTTACTGTGTTATTTCATTGTTTTGAATTTATACTAATGGAAAAAATAGGTCTCAATTACTTTAGGTACTAGTCCCTTTAATTACAGTACTGATTGCAGCAGGTTTAATAGGACATGTGACTTCATACAACACATCATGTCAGTCATCAGAGGAGAAAAAAATTTCTGGAAGAAAGTGTTTTACGTTACTACTTATCTCATTACCCTATGAAAGTTGACATGTCATCATTAGTCATGGGGCAAAGATTGAGATTTTTTTGGCATAGCTTCTGAGAGTAAAACAATTCTCTCAATTTATATAGTCTCGAAACATCTTTTTGTACTTTTTCTCTAGAGAGTGTTAGTATTTCTTGACTTCAGCAAGGTCAGATGAAAAGCAATTTTCCCTTTTCTGACTCTTAGTTGGCTTTTTTGTTTAGATAACAACCAGAGGAAAAAGAATTTTGAAAATACAAGAGGTCATGATTCAGTAAGGGAATTAAACTATGCATAGAAGTAGAGGTAAACCAAGGTGGTCTATTAATGGCACATCGGAGACTGAGGCAGAAGGCACGAGCAATTCTGGAAAATGAGTATGGCAGATTTGTGACTTGACTCAGCCACTGTTCTTGCTGGTGATCTTGGGCAAGGAATATAATCTATATGGGTTCCATTTTCTTCATCTAAAACTGGGAATAATAATAATTATTATGCTAGGTTGAATTACGTACCTCAAAAAAAAACATGTTCTTAAACTTAATCTACATTGCTATGAGTGTGAGCCCCCTGTAAATAGGATCTCTTGAAGATGTCACTTTAGTTATGGTGTTACCTAACTGCATGATGATGGACCTTAATCCAAATCCTGGAGTTCTTTATAAACTGAAGAAATTTAAACATAGTTGAAAGGGAAAGCCATGACGTGGAGCAAGCTGAAAGTTAATGGAACATAGAAGAGAGAGGAGAAAGCATTGCTATGTGATGAGGATGCTGGCCAGCCAAAACGCTTCCTACTCCAAGAAGAAGCAACCCTTCTAGGCTCTGAGACTGTGAGTCAATAAATTCCTATGTTTAAAACAATCCATTGTGTGGTATTTGTCATAGCAGACTGATAACACAAGACAATAATTTCATAGGTATTTTGTTTTAGGGAGAAAATGAAACAATGCATACCTCTAGGGCAGAGTAGTAAATTCTCAAAAAATATGAGTGAAACATAATAACTGCAGGAGCAGAATGGAAAATCGCTTTTACACTATAATGAGAGACTACACCCAAGAGGAGCACTTGACTGAAATATGAGAAAGATTTCAAAGACTCAGGTGGTGGGGAATGCTTCTTAAGTGGTAGGGTATCAGAGAAATAAAAATGTAACATACTACTACAGTAAAGTGAGTGAACTAGTTTGAGAGATCTGTAATGCTGATATATTCCTGTATTTTTTAAACTTTTTCACCAAAAAAGGTCCCCTAAGGAAGGTCTGTCCCCAGGAAAAGGAGAACTACCACCACTACCACTTCTACCATCACCATAGGTAAAACAAGCAAGCACTTCTAGAATAGGAGCTGGGACTGTGCCTTGCATTCATTGTCTCAGGTGGGTGCCAGAATAACTCATGGAGCCATTTCATTGCAGGAGATTAAAAAAAAAAAGTGAGGCTCAGAATAAAGATATTAGACTTCTGGGAGTTTGATTGTAGAGCCTTCTCTTCTAAACAGTCTGTATACCCCTTCTGGGTATTTGGTCCTGAGAACCAAATTTCTTGGAATTCTCTTGCTTTATTGTCATTATTTTTAAAATCACATGACATTGAATCTAACCCCGTAATACATAAATTTGTTTTGATAAAACATGTTTTCAAACACTTTCCTTGCAAATGATTTCATCCACTGTCTTAGTTTGCAAGAGCATCTATCATAAATACCACACAATGGGTTGAGTTAAATGTAAGAATTTAATATTTTACAGTTTCAGAGACTAGAAGGCTTGATTCTTTCTGGGGTGCTAGCTTGCCACAATCCTTGGGGTTCCATGGCTTGAATCCCTGCCTCAATCACATGGCAACATCCTCTCCTTTCTATTTTTTGTGATTTGCAGTAATCCAGATTAAGTCCACCCTGCTGCAGTTGAACCATACTTTAGCCAAAAATAATTTCTTCAAGGGATCCTATTAATAGTGGGTTAGCAAGTGGGCCACGGTGGCTCAGCAGGTAAGAGTGCTTGCCTGCCATGCCTGAGGACCTGGGTTAGATTCCCGGTGCCTGCCCATGTAAAAAAAAAAAAAAAAGAAAAATAGTGGGTTAGCACCCACAGCAATGGGTTAAGATTAAGACCCATGTGTTTGTTGAGGCACATGATTCAAACTACCACATTTACCTGTTTAGTAGGTTAAAAGTAAAAAACAGAACTTAAATTTCAGGAAGTCTTATACCTTGCAAATATCTTGGGATGTAATCTAGAAAGAGCGTTAGGCAATTTTTAATTTGCTGCTGGATGATGTTATTCACTATATAATACCTAGTCAAGACTTCCTTTGTTTTAGTTGCAAAAATAAAAAATAACTCTAATATTATTCCTTCAAAATTTGTATGATTCATTTTTAAATTTGCTTTAATATTAACCATTTTAAGCAGTTATTATAAAGATTTTGTGATACCAGAATAGCTTTATAAAAGGTTTTCTTGAAATTTTATATTTTCAGTTTATGATTTACAGTTCAATATTTGTCATGAGAAAATATGAATCAAACCTGAAGAAAACTTGTAATTTAATTTCTTACCTCAAGTTTAGAGTCACTTTAAATATGTCTAGTATGGCATAAATAAAAGATAATTTTCAAAGAAGTAGTTGTAAATAGCTATATCCTTTCCTAAAGCTACACAGGATTACATTCTAATTAAAGTTGTTTCCCCTAATAGAGAAAAGTATTGTATTTTAGTTGCAAAGAACTGCTTTAATCCATGTAACGTGTACTCAGTCAAAAATTATCTTCTGTTTATAGTTAGCACCAAAGACCAAATGCTAGCTTAAATCAGTCATGTTTACTATATTGATTAATTACATTTATCTGGGAAAAAACTTACAAAGTTTGCAGAGTTGATGAAATTCAGGCATGGTTTCAAAATGCAAAGTGCTATCATTTATTGATGGCCAATAATGGTTAGAAAGTAAGTACAACTTTGTAACTAAAAATTAAACAGCTTGATATCTGAATTCCTAGCTAATTGCTAGCTCTAGTCTTCAAGAAAAACTTGTATAGATAGAACATTAACTTTAAATTTTATGGACTAGGATTTGGACTCCAGGAAAATAATGATTAAATATAATATTTTCCAGTACAGATGCAGCAAACCTATGAAAAAAATGAGAGAAAAAAATTTAAGAACACATCATGCCTACAGCATAGATATCTTTCTCTGGCACATGACCAAAAAGTCTACCTTTGTTTGTCCAATGGGAAATGAGATTGATATTTTGGTTGAGATTACTTAGTTTAGAGAGTGTTTAAAGACAAAATGCAATAATATGATTTATAAAAAAATGAAATGCAAAAGCCACCTATAATTTTTTTTCTTTTCCTTTTAAGTATGTTATCTAAAGAAAGAGTACATAATTCTGTTGGATCAATAATTATTGATAAAGTAGTTCCAGTTCTGGAAACCTGAAAAGGTTTTCTTAAATAATCTCTGCCCTTGAGGGGTTTCAGTTTAGCAAGGTATTAAAAACATTTAAGTGATAATTAGAATATTCATTTTGCTTATTATACTCTAGTAAAGAGGAAAGTGCAGTGAAGTTAATTTGAAATCAGGAAGGCTTCACAGAGGAGGAGTTACTCTGCATAGATGACATATGATGAGATATTTCAGGCTAAGATAGAAACGTGCAAAACTTAGAGAAATAAAATGATATGGTACATGAAGAGGAATTTAAATTTAGCATTTCTGGAAATTAAGAAGTAAAGGGTCCTGGTGGATGGAGATGAGATTACAGGACAACCAAAAGGACCATATCAAAAGATGGATAATAAGTTTTGTTAAAATACTTGGAATTTTATTCTCTAGATGAGAGAGCACCTTAGAAAAGTTTCTGGTTCACACTTTGCCAGATAGGATAGCTCACAATACTAATATGAAGAAAAATTCATTAGTAGTGAGCCAAGGAGACCAGTTAGGAGGCTATTGTGACCATTTAAAAGAGAAATGTTGAGTACTTAATGGTGAGAAGTTTACAGAGTTCATAACAGCGTACCTAAGAGGCATGGTAAAGAATGAAAAGTAAGATCCTATTATTAAATTAATAGAACTAGTGAAGAATGACAGAGTCAAATTAACTTTGAAGATTATAGCTTTGGGGAAGGGAAAAGCTAACAGATTTGATTTTGGCCATGTTGAATCTGAAATTCCTGCAGAATGCACAGGTTATATGAAATCAGTGGAAAATTATATATATACATGTTTTGTCCTTGGAAAAGATGACAGGACCATGGTAATATACTGGTAGGTATATCATTCATGTTTTCAAAAGGAAACCTAAAGCACATTCAAAATAATTCTGGGAGAGTTTAGTTAAGAAGAGTTGGATTACAAAACTGTGGGCATGAAAAGGAACTGAGAGGATAATGCAGGAAGCTGTGACTAACACACACACACACACACTATTTCAACTTTAAGAACCAAACATAGGAGAGAAAATAAAGGTCAAAAAAAAAAAAAAAAAAAAAACTGAAAGTAGGACTATACACGGAGTTCAGGCCACCATGACAGAAATTGTGATGATCTGCGGATGGGACACAGCCAGTTTAAGGAGAGCTCACAGGAGGGAAACAGTGGAATAATTAATCTGAATTGACTCTCTTCCCTCTTTCTAAACTCCGGATGGCATTTTTATTGGTCAAATCTGATCAGAAAGCAGAGTACATGGGAACTCACTGATAAAGTGCACACAGGTCATATTCTTGGGTATATGGCAAGGTTGAGAGAGTCAAGAGTGGATCTGGCAGAGCAGATAAAACATGTCCATCATAGCAGCGCCAAGAGTGGCTGACTCAGGCAGAGGGTACCAAGCAAGAACAGAGACAGCCCCTGAAGGAAGAAACCCAGGCAACAACAGCATTGACCAGAAAATTATAAGGAATTTCATAGTGGTTCTTATAGAAGAGCTTAATATTGGGTTTTCACAATAGTTTTCACAGAAGAGTTTAACATTAGACCAATCATGGAAAGTCAAAATGGTCATAATATATATTGGAAAGGTCAAGAATGGAGAAAAAGTAGAGTATATGTTGACTATCACAGGTATTAATCTCAATGAGAGACATTTTAGTGGGGTGATATGAAAAGAAGTCAACCCATGGCCCCAAAACAACAGGTAAAGAGAATCTTCAATTGCAAATGCTCTAAGAAATGATCATGATGATGAATATACAACTATGTGATGATATTGTGAGCTATTGATTATATAACAAGAATGGAATGATCATATGGTAAGAATGTTTGTGCTTGTATGTGGTTATGTTTTATAAATAAATTCAAAAAATAAATTTAAGGAAAATGAGAGAGAATCTTCAATTAATGCTTCACATACACTGTTGCCAGTGCTGGCATATGTGATTTGGGTTCCAGAGAAAGAGAAATGCATTGTAGTTGTTTTCTCCTTGTTAAATCTAGAGGTCCACTGCCTGTCTGAAGTGTAATCTTTGAATTCCCTTCCATATCTAAAACGATAGCATTCTATTTTTTTTTTTTTTTTTTGACATGGGCAGGCACCGGAAATCAAAACCGGTTTCTGGCATGGCAGGCAAGAACTCTGCCACTGAGAGTATATGTTGACTATCACAGGTATTAATCTCAATGAGAGACATTTTAGTGGGGTGATATGAAAAGAAGTCATGTTGCAATGGGTTGAATGGTAAGAGAATGTGAGGAAGGAAAAGCAGTAGGTATAGATTCCTCTTTGAAGAAAATTTGCAAAGGTGAATTTAAAAGATGTTAATGTTTAGAGGGGACATACAAATGTGAGATCCTTGAGGAAATGTTCAAAAGGTACAAGTTTTATGACAGTTAAATGTATGATGGGTGGTGCCACAGTGGCTCAGTGGCAGAGTTCTTGCCTGCCATGCCAGAGACTGGTTTTGATTTCCGGTGCCTGCCCATGTCAAAAAAAAAAAAAAAAAATAGAATGCTATCGTTTTAGATATGGAAGGGAATTCAAAGATTACACTTCAGACAGGCAGTGGACCTCTAGATTTAACAAGGAGAAAACAACTACAATGCATTTCTCTTTCTCTGGAACCCAAATCACATATGCCAGCACTGGCAACAGTGTATGTGAAGCATTAATTGAAGATTCTCTCTCATTTTCCTTAAATTTATTTTTTGAATTTATTTATAAAACATAACCACATACAAGCACAAACATTCTTACCATATGATCATTCCATTCTTGTTATATAATCAATAGCTCACAATATCATCACATAGTTGTATATTCATCATCATGATCATTTCTTAGAGCATTTGCAATTGAAGATTCTCTTTACCTGTTGTTTTGGGGCCATGGGTTGTCTCTTAATCATCTTGAAGTTAAATAAAACTGTACATTTGTGGCGAGAGTCAACTTCCTAGGAAAGAGAACTCCCAGATCTTTATTACTAATTTTCAAGTGACACCATTGAGTGATGAGAGAATACAGATTGTAGAGATTTTAATAGACAGAACAGTTTCACATGTTCCCACCTCACCCCATACTTTGTATACACAAATAACCTTCATGTTAGTGGAAGTCATTGTAAAGCAGTGGTTCATTTTCTCTCCCTTCCCTGGAAACATTTGATAATGTCTGGGGACATTTTTGGTTGTTGCGACTGTACTATCCTCTAGCCGGTAGAGGCCAAGGACACTGCTAAAAGTCCTACTATACACAGGACACCTCCACCAAAAAGATATAATTATCTCACCCAAAGTGTTGAATAATATCACTGTTAAGAAATCTTGGTGTAGTGTTCTAAGGAAGGAGAGGGCAGTTTAAAATACATGTATCCTATCCCATCTCCACTCACTGATTCCTTAAAGGAATAGGGCAGATATGCTAGAGTTCCACATGAAATTTTGGGGTTTCAAAACTGGAAGAAACAGGGTCTCTGTTTCACAGCTAAGTTTGAGAGTAGAAACCCACAAGGATTCCTACCAAACGGAAACTTGGATGGGAGGGCAAGAAATATGGCAACGTGGGGAAGGGAGTCTCGTCACCATAGGGTCCACCGATCATTCCATGAATTTCCCACTGCACCAAAGTAGTATGGAAGCAAGCCAAATATTCCTGTAGAGCCTGCGGCAGGCTGAGAATGAGGGTTATGTGTTTGCTAGTGAATAAATGCAGCATCAGCAGAGAATCTCATTGAAGGTTGCATTAGTTTGTTAAAGCTATTGGAATGCAATATACCAGAAATGGAATGGCTTTTATAAAGGGAATTTATTACATTAAAGTTTACAGTTCTATGGCCATAAAATGTCCAAACGAAGGCATCCAGAAAAAGATACCTTGACTTAAGAAAGGCTAATGTCTGTCACATAGGAAAGCATGTGGCTGGCATCTGTTTGTCCTCATTCCCAGTTTTGTCTCATCCAGCTTCTGATGTCAGTGGTTTCCTCTCTGTAGGTCTTCACTTAGCTTCTCTGGGACACAACTCAGGTTTCTGGCTTGCTTGACGTCTCATGTGAAGGCACATGGTGCTATCTGCTGGGCGATGCCTCTATCCAGGCATCTGCTCTCTCTGTGTCAGCACTCCAAGCATCTCCAAACATCTGTGTTTCTGTTAGCTCTGAAGCAACTGTTCTCCAGGCATCTGTATCTGAGGTTTCTCCAAAATGTTTCTCCTTTTAAGAGATTCTAGTAAACTAATCAAAACCAACCTTGAATGGGTAGAGTCACGTCTCCATCTATCAAAAACCACACCCACAATTAGGTGCATCACATTTCCATGGAAGTAATCTAATCAAAGTTTTCTACCCTAAACAATAGATCTGGCACCACAACATTGGATCAGGATTAAAATACGGCTTTTCTAGGGTCCAAAATAGTTTCAAATCAGCACAAATTCTCCACAGGGTATGTGTTGCAAAGCCTCCAGCTAAGTATATATTCACACAGGGAGTATCAAACCAGTTATTCTGCTCTTTCATAGGTGATCATTACAGATGTGATAGTTGCTTGCCATCAAAGACTTTTCTAATAACAACAGCACAGGGTATAGGGGGAAAGGTGTGCCTAGTTCTTGCTGCAGGTTCCCAGGCAGCTGAGTGAGCCCCAGGGAAAATGGCATTATGGCTCTAAGGAGGCAAGTAAGAGGTCCTTGAGAATCCCTTGGAATGGAATTTAAGCACAGTGGTAACTGTTTTAAACATCCCAGAGCCGTACAAAATGAAAACCTCAAATGTACTCAGCAAAATTGTCTCTATGACGTTGGAGTCAGAGGAATAGTTATGATTGAGTTAAAGAAAAAGATTTCAATTTCTGAACATCTACAATTTATGACTGATGTTACTGATATTTCAAATTCACTGCATATTTGAAACATTAATATTGGCTTTTCAATTGTGACAAACCTCTTATTGAAGGGCTGTCTCCCCCTCTTTTTAATATAGGTTTTAAAATTATGTGCAAAATTATTGACAATGAAACTGTGCTCATACGACCTGATTTTAAACACTTGTCTTGTACTTACAACTTTCTATCATGATAATGTTAGCGATACAACTATTCCACGATTATTTCTTGAATAAGAAATTCTTGGCTACTGCAGAATTTGTCCATGAGTGTTTATAAACACTATAAAATCACTGCTCAATTTAAAACAAAAGTATCAGAAAGAAGAAGAGGTCATAAAATGTAGAGTATCACTGAGTTACCAAAATTTTAAAGAAGTATAATTGGGAGTACAATTATGTTAAAGAACATAAAACTTTGTTTTATGGAGATTAAGTAAATACATTAAAAGGGTTTTTTTGCCCCAAAATTTCCTGGAATACTTGTGTTTACAGTGGCCATCTTAAAAGCATATAAGAATATTATAGTGTTACATAGATAAATTCAGGGAGAAAACATAACTCTGAGAAAAAAAGTATATTCACCTGTTTTCTAATTTATTACTCCTTTTAGTAAACTCTTTACTCATGTATACCAGTTTCCTGAATAAATACAATTTTCCTGATCATTTTTTAAAAAATATTTTTATTGAGAAATATTCACACATGTACAGGCCAACCATATTAAACAATCAGTGGCTCAGAATATCATCATGTAGCTGTGTACTCTTCACCGTGATCATTTTTAGAAGATTTACATCACTCTGGAAGAAGAAATAAAAAGAAAAAAATAATTCATATATCCCATACCTCTTACTCCTCCCTTTCATTGACCCACAGTATTTTAATCTTTCCAATTTTTTCCCTTTATCTCCTTCAGTTATTTATGTATTTTTTATCCTTATTATTATATATTTTTTACTCATTTGTCCATACCCTGGATAAAAGGAGCATCAGACACAAGGTTTTCATAATCACACAGTCACATTGTAAAAGCTATATAGTTATATAGTCTTCATCTTCAATCAAGGCTATTGGAACATGTTTAACAGTTTCAGGTACTTCCCTCTAGCCACTCCAATACACCATAAACTAAAAAGGGATATCTATATAATGTGTAAGAATAGCCACTGAGACTTTATTTTGTCTCATTTCTCTCTTTCCCCTCTTGGCCAAAGTGTTTTCGTTCCCATGATGCCATGTCCTAGTTCATCCCTGGGAGTAGAGTCCCACATGGCCAGAGAGATTTACACCCCTGGGAGTGATGTACCATAGCGGGCGAGGCAGTGAGTTACCTGCCAATTTGGCTTAGAGAGAGAGGTCACACATGAATAACAAAAGAGGCTCTCTGGGGGTGATTCATATGAATAATTATCAGTAGGTTTTTCCTCTCCTTTGCAAAAATAAGCTTCATAAGGGTGTACCCCATGATCGAGGGTTGAGCCTAATGAATTGGTTTTTCCCAGTGCTTGTGAGAATATCAGGAATTCCAGAGATAGGAAAGTTTAATATTTCCTCCTTTCTTCCCACCAAAGGGGAGTTTGCAATACTTTTTTTCTTCTCTGCCCAAATTACTCTGGGATAAATCAGGGCATTACATTAAGATTTACAAACTAACAAGATCTCATGCCCATTCAAGATTTCCTGTAATTATGGTGTCCAAATAAACTAGACATATGTTTTAGTCAGGATTATCTAGAGAAACAGAAACAAGAGGAGATATCTATAAATATGAGATTTATAAAGGTGTCTCATGCAACTGTGAGAATGGAAGAGTTCAAAATCTGTAGGGCAGCTTGATCAAGCTGGCGGCTTTGATCAAGGCCAATAAGAACTTGTGTTGGTACATTGCTAGATGTATTTCCAGGCTCTATATGCCCACTTTCCTTGGAGTCCAGCCTTTTTCCAGTATTTTGTGCTGTCCAATTCAAAAAGCCTCTGTTTTCTTTCCCATCAATTCAACCCCCTCTCTGCCAGGGCTAACTCCTGGTTCTGTGTGGGAACTCAGCCATTTTGCCTGGTCCAGACTGGTGTACACTGTGTGTCTGGTCACTGATGTTCCCCCAGCAGTTGTTCTGTACTCTTCCTGGCTATAAAGTAGCTGCTCTGGAGGATGAAATAAATTCCACACTTCACCATGAAAACGTTTTTCCCTGCCTCTCCTCTCTTGATCATTTTTAACAAGAGAGGTTTCCACCTCCATGCCAGTTTGAAAGCATTATGCACCCCAGAAAAGCCATGTTGAATCCTGTTTCAATCTTGTGGAGGCAGCCATTTCTTTTAATCCTGATCCAACACTGTAAGTAGAAACTTTTGATTAGATTATATCCATGGAAATGTGACACACACAATTGTGGGTGTGACTTTTGATTAGATGGAGATGTGACCCTACCCATTCCAGGTGGGTCTGATTAGTTTACTGGAATCCTTTAAGAGGAAAAATTTTGGAGAGAACCAGAATTGACAGAAACAGCAGAAGCTTCAGAGCTGACATAAACTTCACAACAGAGCTGACACAGATTTGTGGAGAACAGAGACATGGATGTTTAGAGATACTTGGATCCCAGCAGATGTTGCCATGAAGTGTTAAGCAAGCCAGAACCTGGAGAGGGCCAAGGGAAGCCAAGAGATGAAAGCCAGCCCCAGAGAAACAATGTCAGGAACCCCCACAGGAACATTAGGCTGAAGGCAACAGAGACCAGGAGCAAGGGACCAGTAGATACTAGCCACATGACTACCCAGCTGACAAAGGTGTTCCTGATCCATCAACCTTCCTTGAATTAAGATATCTTTCCCTGGATGCCCTATTTTGTACATTTTTATAGGCTTAGAACTATAACATTGTGACATATTAAATTCCCCTTTTTTAAAAGCCATTCCAGTTCTGGTGCATCGCATTCTGGCAGCTTGTAGACTAACACAACCCCTTTTGTTGGTCCCCATTCTAGTTGCAGTTACATTAATCTTAGCTGCCTGAGACTTCTCTTTGCACTCCCCTCTCTGCACTAAAGCCTACTCCCAATGCTGATTTTCAACCTCCACTTCACTTTCAGACTTCCACTGTAGAGACTGGAAGGGCTGAGAAGAGATCTGTAAAGAGTTTAGGAAATGTGGCATAGACACCAATGAAGTTATGATTTCAACTTGTAATAGGTGTTACCATATCAAATGTGCATTACTTTCTATCCCAGCTCTGCCACTGCAAGTGATAAAATAATTCTGAAGCTTGTTTATAGAATTTCCTGGGTTTCAGCCTATTACTTGAGCCAAAAACTTTCAAATTTTAACTGCTCATTGTTTTCCTTTAAATTATTCAGTGCCATCTGAAGAATATGCTCATCTTGGAATCCTTGAATTCTCATTCTTGTTGTATTCTATGACAGTTGCTCACTTTTTCAATGATTTCAATGGGCTCTTGGTTCCAGACTGCTGTAGGTTAAATACGAATCATAAGTGTGCTATTTCCTGCTAGGTGTTGAGACTCTCCTTGTAAAATATTAGATGCTTTATTTATTTATTTGTTTTTTGTTTCAGCCTCAATTAAATGAGGAGATATCTTAGATTTCTTAGAGAAATACTGCACAGTGTGTCAGCTTAAAAATCAAGCATTAATTAACTCATGTTTCTGAGACTAGAAATTTGTATTCGTCAGGGTTCTGCAGATAAACAGAAGCAACAGAATATATTTGTAAGTATGAGATTTACAAAAGTGTCTCTCACAACCATAAGGATGTAAGAATTCAAACTCTGCAGGGCAGGCCACAAGATGGCCACTCCATTGAAGGTCCTCAACAAACTCCCAGGGGAGGCTGGCTGGTTGAAGTGGAAAGAGAGATTGTCTCTTCTGAATTCTCCTTATAAGCCTTTCGGTGATTAGATTACGCATCACTCATCGCAGAAGACACTCACTTTACCTGACAGCAGATGCAATCAGCCATACATATAGCCAACATGCTCATGATTTAAGTCCATAAAATATTCTCACAGCAACAGATAGGCCAGTGCTTGTTTGACCAGACAATTGGGTTAACATCACTTGGCCAAGTTGACACATGAATCTGACCATCAAAATGTCCAAATGAAGATATTGTCAATGTTTACTTTCTCCTGAAGTCTGCAGCAACCTAGCTGCTGACAGTCCTTGCGGTTCCTTGGCTTATATCTTTGTCACTTGACAATAGCCTTTAGCTTCTGCCACCCCCACCCCCTCATGTGGCTTTTTCTGATTTCTGGCTTCTTGTTTCTTCTATTTATAAGGCCTCCAGTGATGTAGGTTAAGATCCAACCTCATTCACTTGGGCCATACCTTAGTTGAAAAAAAATCTTCAAAATGTTCTATTTACAAGTAGTTTCACACCCAGAGTGATGTGTTTAAGATTAAGAACATGTTTTCCACTGGGGTATGTAATTCAACTTAATATAATGAGCAATTCCAGGCTCCCACTTATTGCCAAGATTAATTAAGGTTATATAGGCATACTTCAGAGATATTGTGGGTTTATTTCCAGACTACCACAATAAAGCATATATCATATAAAGTAAGACATGAATTTTTTGATTTCCCAGTACATATAAAAGTTTTGTTTGCACTGTACTATAGACTATTTAGTGTGAAATAGCAGTACATTAAAATGTACATATCTTACTTATAACATACTTTATTATCTAAAAATGTGGATCATCATCTGAGCCTTCAGCAATTCATAATCTTTTTGCTGGTGATGGGTCTTTTCTCAATATTGATGACTGGTGAATGATCGGGGAGGTAGTTGCTGAAAGTTGCAGCAGTTGTGCTCCTTTCTTAAAATAAGACAACAAAGAAGTTTGCTGCATTAATCAAATCTTCTTTTCATGGAAAATTTTTCTGTCACATGTGATACTATTTGATAGCATTTCACACACAGCAGAACTTCTTTCAAAACTGGAGTCAATCTTCTCAAATCCTGCTATTTCTTTAACAGCTAAGTATATGTAATAGTCTACATCCTTTGTTCTCATTTCAACAATGTTCATATCATCTTTGCCAGGAGCAGATTTAATATCAAGAAATTTCTTCTTTGCTTATCCATTAGAAGCAACTTTCCACCTGTTAAAATGTTATTATGAGATTGCAGCAATTCAGCCACATCTTTGGCTCCACTTCTAGTTCTAATTCCCTTGCTATTTCCACCACATCTGCTGTGCTTTCTCCACTGAAGTCTTGAGTTCCTCAAAGCCATCCATGATATTTGGAATCAACTTCTTCCAAAATCCTGTTAATGATGATATCTTAACCTCCTCTTATGAATCATGAATGTTCTTTATGGTATCTAGAATTCTGAATCCTTTCCAGAAGGTTTTCAATTTACTTTTCCCAGATTCATCAAAGGAATCACTATCTATGACAGCTATGGCCTTACAAAATGTACTTCTTAAATAATAAGACCTGAAAGTCTAAATTACTCATTGAAACATGTGCTAAAAAATGGATGTTGTATTAGCAGGCATGAAAACAACGTTAATCTCATTGTATATCTCCATGAGATCTTTTGGGTGATCAGTTACATTATCACTGAGCAGTAATATTTTGAAAGAAATCTTTTATTCTGAGCGGTATGTCTCACAAATCTTGGGCTTAAAATATTCAGTTAGCCGTGTTGTAAAAAGATATGCTGTCACCCAGGTTTGTTGTTCCATATATAGATTACAGACAGAGTAGATTTACCACCATCTTAAGGGCCCTAGTATTTTTAGAGTGGCAAATGAGCATTGGCTTCAACTTAAGGTCACCAGCTGCATTAGTCCCTAACAAGAAAGTCAGTCTGTCCTTTGAAGTTTGAAGCCAAGCATTGACTTCTATCTAGCTATGAAAGTCCTAGAGAGCATCTTCTTCCAATAAAAAAAAAAAAAGACTGTTTCATCTATACTGAAAATCTGTTGCTTAATGTAGCCACCTTCATCAATTATTTTAGTTTAATCTTCTGGATAACTTGCTGCAGTTTCTACATCAGCATTTGCTGTTTTACCTTGCACCTCTATGTTACAGAGATGGCTTCTTTCCTTTAATCCTATGAACCAAACTCTGCTAGTTTCCAATTTTTTTCCTGCAGCAGTTTCACCTGTCTTAGTTTCTTAAGCTGCTTAAAGCAAATACCATGAAATAATTCAGCTTGAACAATTTATTAATTTACACTTTTGATGCCAAGATGTCCAACAAGGC
Source organism: Tamandua tetradactyla (assembly GCF_023851605.1). NCBI lineage: Eukaryota > Metazoa > Chordata > Mammalia > Pilosa > Myrmecophagidae > Tamandua > Tamandua tetradactyla. Next base: position 64,858,114 of record NC_135336.1, on the reverse strand, counting down.
ACCATCAAGGCAATGCTTTCTTCCCCTAGATTGGCTACTGCTGATCCTTGGATCCTCTGCTACATGGCAAGGTACATGGCAGCATGTGCTGGTCTTACTTCTCTTCTGGGTTTCATTGAGTTCTGTTTCTTGCCTCCATGCCTTTCTCACTCTCTTTCTGTATTCATTCCCTTTACTACGTACTCCAGTAATAGTATCAAGTCCATCTTGAATGATGTGGCTCAAACCTTAACTGAAGTTACCTCATCAAAACAGCCTACTTAAAATGGGTTTATAGTCCCTGGAATGGGTTAAATTTGAGAACATGTTTTTCTGGGGTACACACAACTTCAAACCACCACATCACCTTTCAGCCTTCATAGAGCTGAAGAAAGTCAGGGCTTTGTTCTGGATTAGGCTTTGGCATAATTGATGTTGTGGCTGATTTGATCTTCTATCCAGACCTCTTAAAACTTTCTTTATATCAGAAATAAGGCTGTTTCACTTTCTTATAATACATGTGTATACTAGAGAAGTACTTTTAATTTCTCTCAAGAACTTTTTCTTTATATTCACAATTTGGTTAACTGTTTGGCATAAGAGGCTTAGCTTTCAGCCTATGTCAGCTTTCTGTGTGCTTTTCTCACTAAGCTTAATCATTTCTAGCTTTTGATTTAAAATGAGAGGTGTGTGATTATTCCTTTCACTTTAACACTAAAGAGACCATTGTAGGCTTATTAACTGGCTTCTTGTCAATATTGTTGAACTTCAGGGAATGAGGAAGTGTGAGGAGAGAGAGACAGGTGGGTGGAGCAGTCAGAACACAACACAACCCAGCATTTATCAATTAAGTTTGTTGTCTCATATGGGTGCAGTTTCTGGTGCCCCAAAACAATGACAATAGTCAAAGATCCATGTAAAAAACCAATAGTCAATGATTTATATAAAAGATCACTGATCACAGATTGCCAGGTTAGATATAACAATAATGAAAAATCTGGAATATTGCAAGAATTAACAAAATATGACACAGAGACATGAAGTGAGCAAATGCTATTGTGGAACTGGCTCAGGGATGACACAAAACTTCAATTTGTAAAAAATGCAATATATGTGAAGTGCAATAAGGTGAAGCACTGTAAAATGAGTAAGCCTGAACCACCCAGGGTAAAAGCTTTGAATACTGTGTATCATGGTAGCCATTTCGATGTCACTTTTCCTTACTCATGGTATCAGTCTTTTTCCTCAGTAAAATGAAATGTTTTTATTACAAAACTTAAAAATGTATCTGATGAATTTAAGATTCCAATCAACATATCCAAAATGAAAAAAAAAATGGTTACATCAAGAAATTTGGACAATCAGGTTTAGAAACACTTAGAAATTTTAACTAGACAGTAGCACAAACATGTATCTAAGGGAAACATCCTTGGAGTATAGGACTGATGTTGCCACCGGTAGAAACAAAATTCTGCCACTGGGTTTCCTGCTCCTGGAATTTAGAGGCTGCTGCTAGTACTGACAATTACTGCTTGTCTGAGACAGTCAAAATTAATTTTAAATCATACTACATCCCTGTCATTAACACCCATTAACTAAGCATAGCTTTCAGGAATCAGAGAAAACAAATATCTACATTTTTAGCATTTTAATTGGAAAGAGGATCTTACATTTGACCAAGTTAACATATGTTGTTTGAATCTGTTGCATACGTCAGAAAAGCCAATTTATTTAATCCTCATTTAATAGTGCCCAATGGGAGCTTTTTGATAGTTTCCATGGAGATGTGACTCACCTAATTGTGGGCGTTTTGAATTAGATGGTTTCCGTGAAGATGTGTCTTCACTCATTCAAAGTGGCATTGCTTACTGGAGCCCTTTAAGAGGTAAGCATTTTGGAAAAAACTTTAGAGCCACCAGAACCAACAGAGCCAACAGAGCAGATAGAGGCTTGGGGAAGCCATTGAAGAAGCCTTATTAAATGAGTAGAGAAAGCTAGCAAACATCACCGCGTACCCTCCCAGCTGAGAGAGAAACCCCAAACTTCATCAGCCATTAATTAAGGTATCTTTCCATTGATGCCTTAATTTGGACATTTCCATGGCCTTAGAACTGTAAACTTGCAACTTAATAAATTCCCCTTTTTAAAGTCATTCTTTATCTAGTATATTACATTCTGGCAACTTGTAAACTAGAATATCAAGTAAGGGCAGTCGGCTTTTGGATATCTTCCAAACCTTTTTCAGATTCATTCTCTACCTTTTTTTTTTTTTTTTTACCTACTTTATGACCTAAGATGCTGACTTGTATAGATGACATCAATCCTTCCCCTTATCATCTGGCTTCAGTTGGGATCAGCCAATGAAAATACCATTTGAGAGATGACTGGAGGAGGTGACTGAGATCTGGGTATCTTCTCCACCTGCTCCCTCCCTGCAGTGTCTCCAAGGGTTTATCCCTTTACTGAAATGTTAGCTTCCACAGAAGGACCTCTCCACCTAGGGTCGCTGTCCCTATAATTGCTTGTTCCCATCACTCCTCTAAGTTTTTGTGTGGTGATGGCAGGAGATATAACACTATTCCTTCTGATTTCTCTTTGTGCTGCTATCTTTTTTTGTAAATATCCCCTTAATTCAATTCTTTTCTAATTACCCTAATTTGAATGTGACATTTGTTCATTTGAATGATACCAGAAGCCTCCAAAATGTCAAATAACCTCTATGGATAGAATTTTCTCCCTAAGGCCCAGAGCAGAGTAGTATTATACTGATGAATTTATATCTCCTTTCTCTTTTCCTTAGTATCTTGGTTTGCTATGGCTCTTTTTTGGAAAAATAGAAAACAAAACTACAAACTGTTTGTCTTAAACAACAGGAATTTAGTGGTTCACAGTTTGGAGACAACAAGTCCAAAATCAAGGTATCAGAGGAGGATCAGGCTTCTCTAAGGTGTGTAGCATTCCAGCGGTGGCTTGCTAGTAATACTATGTATGCATTGGCTTACAGGCATATGCCTACCTCTGTCACATGGTGTATTGGTTTGCTAAAGCTGCCAGAATGCCATATTCCAGAAATGGGTGGGTTTTTACAATAGGGGTTTATTAGCTTACAATCATACCAAATAAGTCTGTGAAAATATCCAAATTCAAGCATCAAGAGAATGATACCTTCTCTGAAGAAAGGTCACCAGTATCTGGGCTACCTCTGTCACATGGGAAGCAATGGGCAGTATCTGCTTGTCCTTCTCTCCCTGGTTTCATTGCTTCCACATTCTGGATTAAGTGGCTCTCTTTCTCAACTTCTCTGGGTGCTCTATCTCTGTGAACTTTTCTTAATTTCATCTCTCTTAAAGCACTCCAGTAAAGCATTAAGACTCACCATGAACTAGGTGGGTCATATTTCAATTGAAATAACCTAACCCAGAGTTTCTAGCCACTATAGGTCTGTACCCACAGAAATGAATTAAATGAACATGGCCTTTTCTGACTTTCTTCTATCTTCTCCTCTGGCTTTTGCTGATGAACTGAATTTCTTGTACTTATAAGATCTTTGGCCATATTGTATTAAGGTCCACTGTGAATCAATTTGGTCTCATCCAAATGATATCTTCAAAGATCCTACTTACAAATGAGTTCACACACATAGAAGCAGGGGTTAGGGCTTGAACATGACTTTGTGGGGAACATGATTCATTCCACTATACTTATTGTGACCATTTTACACCTTCTGAAAATAGACACCCTTCATGAAGAAGAGGTAGTCTCAGGACAATTTTACTGAAATATCTTCACAAAAAGAATCAGAGAAACTTTCCAAAGTAAAATGGTCTGAAGTGGTCTAAAATGGAGAAAACTGAAAAACAACATATTGTGTAGAAGACAGAAGGGTTTATTTTCACTCTTTAATCTCTTAAACAATTCAAAAATTGACCATCTCTAAGTATTACAAAATGATCTTTACCTGTACTATAGAATCATATACTTAAGTATGTATCTGGGCACTGGTGGGAGGGGGTTTGGATGAGAGGAAAATTCTTTCAAGAGTAGAGTATTGCAATTATCTACTGATTAATATTAAATGAAATAATGCACTGCAAGCTGCTTAATATGTACAAAGGGCCATTGTGTTGGAATGAGTCACATGCTATTAAGCTACTTAGAAGATTGACCAGCATCTATGTTCCACATCAAAGTTTTAAAAATTTATGGATTTAGGAAGATCTCAAGATGATTGGCTTTAACATTTTAAAGAGACACTGTGATTTCTGCACCCTACTGCCAGAATCTAATTTCAGTTTTAGTAGCTATAACAGACACTGTCAGTTCTTTATTTTAGTATTTCATTTTATTGTTGTAATGGTTTAATGCATGGTCCTTTCCAGGTGCCATTTACTCTTTAATAGTGACTCTCAAAAGTTCAGTCCAAAGGGATAAAAAATATGGAAATTTCAACACCAAAAGAAGAGAAGGGTTAATATGATACTAAGTCAAAGTAGTTCTTGGGCACTTTTAGTCCAACTTTATATATACTGTCTGTTCTTTGGCTCAGGCCTATGGGCAGAGAGTTCTTGGGCAGAGTTTAGTCCAACTTTGTATATACTGTCTCTACCTGGTTTAACCATATTCTTTTTAGACATATGAGAAAGAAAAGACGATCTGCATTGGAACAGTTGTAGCCAGTGCCCCTCCTATGACTTTGGCACACATCTCTATACCAAGAAAGATGCTACTGTGAATACCTGTGACTTCTGCCTGTGGATTTTTGTCTAGTTTGTGAGCATGCTGGAACTACGCTTAAGGCAAGCCAAAAGTGCTAAAAAATCAATGCCTCAACCAATTACAGAAGTAAACTTTGTGGGCAAATACTTTGGCTTACTCACCCCTTGATTGGAATAATGTTGTCTATCCAGGTGCCACAGCAGTATTAAGTCCACTTGCCCAAAATGGTAACTGGCTTAGCTACCCACCTTTTATTGGCTTTATTTCCTTTCCTAATTGTGCCATACTTCTAGTGTTTCTGCCTGGGATCACTGTAAAGTAAACTACCTTTACATTGTATCTTGTCTGAGGGACTGCTTTTTAGGGGAAATGTGAGCAAATACAATTGGTGCCAGAAATGATCATAAGAGCAGACCCTCAATGCCAGATTCTGGAACTGGATCATTCAACCAGTCAGATGGTGTTTGAAAGGATTATGTGTCCTAAAGAAGCCGTATTTTAAACCTGCTCCATCTTATGGAGGCAGCTGTTTCTTTTAATCCCTATTGAGTACTGTATGCCGGAAACTTGATTAGATCATCTCCCTGGAGATTTGACACACAAATGAGGGTATTAACCTTTGATTAGAGGGAGATGTTACTCCACCCATTCCATGTGGGTCTTGATTAGTTTACTGGAATCCTTTAAAAGTGGAAGTATTTTGGAAAAAAGCTGCAGAGCTACAAGTTCTATGACAGCTGAAACCCCACATGACCAGAGACCTTTGGAAATGAGGAAGGAAAGCACCCCCAGAAAAGCTTCATGAAACAAGAAGCTTGGAGAGAAAGCTAGCAGACTTTGCCATGTTTGCCATGTGCCTTTCCAGTTAAGAGAGAAACCCGGAATGCCACTGGCCTTCTTGAACCAAGGTGTATTTCCCTGGATGCCTTAGATTGGACATTTCTATAACCTTGCTTTAATTGGGGCATTTTCATAGTCTTAAAACTGTAAGCTAGCAACTTAATAAATTCCCCTTTTTAAAAGCCATTCCATATCTGGTATATTGTACTCTGGCAACTTGCAAACTAGAACAGATGGCAACAAGGACTTTATTCCTCAGGTAAGCAGTGTGACTATAACTGCTTTTAGGCTAAGGCTCTTACCTGTGGTGAATTGGGATGGGTTACTGGGGGAAAGAGATGTCATAGTTCAGGCAACATCTCAAATATTTGGGAGATATGGAGTAATTATAAGGATATAAAATAAATTGGATGTTGACAACTGCAATAGAAGTCTTGTAGGATAAGAATTATAGGTCTGAAGTAACTAACTATGAACTCAGAGCTTGGTAAGATAGCCAGAAAGACACAAGGCCACACTTACATAGACCCTGTTTTCCAAAAATAAGAGGACAAAATATGCCAACAAAAGTACAAAGTGGGCTGAATTTACAGCCCTGTCAAAGTTTCTACTGTAATGTTACGGCCCTGTCGGAAAAAAATTGAATGCTGATATTTGGGATAAGCACTGCCTGGTGGATGCATTAGAATAGGGATCAGCATACTTTTTTGTTAAAGGGCTATCTAGTATATATTTCTGACTTTGCAACCCACACAGTCTAGTCTAATAACTACTCAATTCTGCCTCTGTAGTATGAAAACTGTCATAGATAATATGTAAATGAATGAGTGTAGCTGTGTACCAATAAAACCTTATGAAACCAGGCAGTGTATACTTGGTCCTTGGGTTGAAGTATGCCAACTCTTGTGCTAGATAAACTCTGGGCCATAATATGGTAGTACTTTCCTATTGCAGGAAGATAACAAGATTGCAGTCTTAAGCAAATGCCTCAAAATATTGTTTACACATCTCAATATCTCTTCCTACTTTTTTCTCAGTGCTTCTAGATTAATGACTAGGGTCAAAATTCAACATGGCTCAACTGGAGGAAGTATTTTTCCTGTTTTAGGAGGAAAGAAATTGTTTAAAAAATGAATTACAGAATCTGGGTGATATATATATAGCAGGAACTGGAAGAATATACTTGAAAATAGATGTGAAGAGTGCTTGATTGGGGTGGAGAATGGTATATAAGGCAGGATACTAGAGAATTTATTAGTTTACTGATAGAGGGCACACTCCTGAAATTCAAGCAATCTCCTTTACTGAAGGTCAACAGATTGCAGATGCTAATCCCATCTGTAAAATACTTTCACCACAACATTTAGGCCAGTGTTTGGCCAAACAACTGGACACATCATAACCTAGTCAATTTGATATGTTCAATTATAGCATCACAAGAGTGCCCAGAGAATCACTCTCAAAAAACAATGGAGTATAGAATGTGCAATAAGGCTTATTGTAAATGTTTCTAGATTGTAAGATCTTACAGCACTCACATTTATTCCAGAGTTGTAACTGTTATTTCTAAATTCTGAGATTTGAGCTCTTTGTGCATAATCTGGTCATTCCCTGGACTTTTGCATACAGTCAGTTATGCCAACAGGGGCCCAGGATCCTTTTTGGCTTTTGCATACACATCCTTATTGCCTCATATGTTGCAAGTAGGCTGCTACACTTCAAGACTTCACATAATTTTTCAGGCAAGAGGAAGTAGGAAAACATTAAAGACAAAAGAGAGAATCAACAAACTTCTATTTAAATTTCTTAGTAAGAACACTTTTACTTTGATACTCCTAGCTACAAGGAAGTTTAGCAAGTTGAAGCTTGAATCGTTGAGTTTATAGCTTTTGCAGTCTCTGCAGTCAAGGAAGATTTTTCAGTTTCTTGGTCTCTTCAAGTAAATACTAGTGCAACGGTTTAAACAATGGAAATTTATTTGCTTATTGTTTTGACCACTGAAAGAATGTCCAAATCAAAGTATCATCAAGTTGATGCTTTCTCATCAAAACTATGGCTCTCTGATTCTGGTTGCTGCTGCTCCTGATGTCCTTAGCTTGTCATATGCAAGGCACATGGCAGTATCTCCTGGTCTCTTCCTTCTTTTCTGAGTTAAGCTTCTTGCTTCTTGTGGCTTTCTCTCTGTCTGTCTGAATTTCATTCCACTTATAAAGGATTTCAGTATTAAGATCAAGACCCATTCTGATTGATGTGGTGTTCTAGTTTGCTAGCTGCTGGTATGCAATATCATAGAAACAGAATGGCTTTTAAAAGGGGGAGTTTAATAAGTTGCTAGTTTACAATTCTAAAGCTGAGAAAATGTCCAATTGAAACAAGTCTATAGAAATGTCCAATCAAAGGCATCCAGGGAAAGATACCTTGGTTCAAGAAGGCTGATGATATTCAGGGTTTCTCTCTCATCTGGAAAAGCACATGGCGAACACAGTCACAGTTTCTCTCTTGGCTGAAGGGCACATGGCGAGCAAGCTGTCATCTGTTTTCTTTCCTGGCTTCCTGATTCATGAAGCTCCCTGGGAGGCATTTTTCTTCTTCATCTCCAAAGGTCACTGGCTTGTGTGCTTTCTGCTTCTCATGGCTATGTCGTTCTTCTCTGCTCTCTCTGAATCTTTCATTCTCCAAAATGTTTCCTCTTTTATGGGACTTCAGAAACTTATCAAGACTCACCCAAATGAGTGGAGACATGCCTCCAGCTAATCCAGTTTAACAACCATGCTTAACTAAATCACTATTAAACCACTATTAACTAAATCACTACTACTAAAAAGTAATATTATATCATGAACACTTGAAATCAGTTTCCTTTTTATAACTGCAAGATTACTTTTACCCTCTTAATAACTGGAAAAATACCAAAATTTATTTTTCTGACTTTCAAGTTTCTCAAGATATTCCAAATAACTTACAAAACTTGTAATATCTCCTTGAGTCTATTGAGATAAACTGAAGCTTTAGCTTGAAGAACTTCAAATTATTTAATTTTTTAAAAGTGCCAAAATAAAAAAAATAAAGTGAAACAGAATGTACTTACTCCTGTCCATAGTCTTGAGTGATTGGCTGCATCCCTCATAAACAATTGTTCACTGTCACTGGCATCCCTGCTTTGTGGGCCTTTGCTTTTTATTAAATAGCCTCAGATGAAAACTGGCAACTAAAATCTGAAGTGTTTTATTTTTTTTGAGTGTGGCAGAAAATGATTTTTTCTTTGCCAATTTTGTCTGCTAGGCTAACAGTCTTCATATTTTTTAATTGTTGTTTCTATTTGAACTCATATATTTTCATACTGCCCAGAAGTAATGTAACAGCAAGATATTTATCACTACAACTGGTATGTACCTGGTTCACTCCATTGCACATTTAGGGAAATATTCCCAAGCTGTGACAAAGCAATTTTTGTGCTTTCACTGATTTCAATCATCTGCTTCCCTGAAGATCTTGTTTATTGTTCTTTTTTTAATACTCTAAAGAGATTTTCCTCTTTAAAATGTATAAAAAATTTAAAAACAAAATGAGTATATAATTACATATTACTTTACAATGATATTTATTTTAGCAAGTATAGTTTTTTCTCTAATTGCGCCAATAGAATATTTTAAATATATATTATAATAATTTATAAACATTATTTATGGAGATTTAAATTAATCATTTCCAGTATTTAAAATTCCAATTGACTATACCTTGATTTTTAAAAAATATTGCTGTTGTAGAACTTTGAAGGAAAACACATGGGTTAAACCAATGTGACATAAACTGATGCATTCATCTGACCCTAGCTTTCATTGCAAGCATACAGGAAATTAAACTTGTCTGTGCACAAGATGGTCTCATTTTTGGAGGGCCTGATTTCCACATACTAAATTGAGAGCCTGGAATATATAAACTGGATTGTTAACCTATTAAATTTAGGAGAGGTGAATTGGAATTCTATTTGGACTGATCAGAACGGTTTAACCCTATAGGAATGCAATATGAAAAACCAGATGTGCCAGTTTGAAGCTATTATGTGCACCAGAAAATCCACGTCCTTGTTCCTGATCCAATCTTGTGGAGGGCAGCCATGTTTTTTTTTTTTTTTCAATCCTGATTCAATATTGTGGGTAGGACTTTTGATTGAATTGTTACCATGGAGAGGTGACCCATCCAGCTGTGGGTGGGAACTTTTGATTAGATGGAGATGTTACCTCACCCATTCAAGGTGGATCTTGATTAGTTTACTGGAGTCCTTTTAAAAAGGAAGCGTTTTGGAGAGAGCCCAAAGCCAAAACAGACAGACATTTGGAGATGCTTGAAGTGCTGACAGAGAGAGAAGATGATTGGACACGGATATTTGGAGATGCAGAGTCAAGCAGACATCACCATGTGCCTTCCCATGAGATGCTAAGCAAATCAGAGCCCAGACTGTGTCCCAGAGGAGTTAAGTGAAGGGCCCCAGACACTTAAAGAGGCAAGAGAAGCAAGAACAAAGACCAGCAGATACCAGCCAAGTGCCTTCCCACAGAACAGACATTGGCCTTTCTTTTTGTCAAGATATCTTTCTCTGAATGCCTACATTTGGACATTTGGTCTTAGAATGGTAAATTTGCAGTTTAATAAATTACCTTTATAAAAGCCATCCCATTTCTGGCAGTATTAGCAAGCCAAAACCGATTTTGGTACTTGAGAATTGGGGTGCTGTGGTTTGCAAATAGCAAACATGTTGGAATAACTTTTTAAATGTATAAAGGGGAAATTCTGGAAGTATTGTGGTATGGTTGAAAGGAAAGGCCTAAATTTTATGAACAGCCTCTTGGTAGGAATGTGGACTCTAATGATATCCCTGATGAGGCTTTAGATAGAAATGATGCATGTGTCATTGCAAATTGGAAGGAAGGCAATCCTAGTTTTAAAGTGGGAGAGAATTTGGCAGAATTGTGTACTGCCCTTGGATGGAAGTTAGAATTTAATAGTGACAACCTTGGATAATTAGCTGAAGAAATTTCCAACTAAATGTGGAAAATGCAGCATGGTTGCTCCTTGCAGCTTATTGTGAAATGTGACAGGAAAGGTATAAGCTTAAAACTTAACTCTTGGGTAAAAAAACAGAAATTGATGGTTTGAAAAATTCTGGACTTCCAGAAAGTGAGACCTCAGAGAATAATGAGGATTTGACCCAAACTTGGAACCAGTCAGTCATTTCAGAAAGAGGAAGTGTTTTAGTTTTTTAAAGCTGCCAAAATATAAAATACCCAAAACAGAACAGCTTTTAAGGAGGGAAATTATTAAATTGCAAGTTTACAGCTCTTAGGCCATGGCCATGCCCAAATAAGTCATCCAGAGAAAGACACCTTAACTTCAAAGAAAGGACCAATGAAGGTTAGGTATCTCTCTCAGCTGGGAGGGCACATGACAATTATCTGCCAGCTTTCTCTCCTCATTTCATAAGGCTTTTATGGGGGCATGTTTTAGTTTGCTAAAGCTGCCAGAATGCAACACACCAGAAATGGATTGACTTTTGACAAGGAGATTTATTTAGATGTGAATGTATAGTTCTTCAGAGGAAAGGCAGCTGGCTTTCCTCTGGCTTTCTCTGTCTCATGGGAAGGTACATGGTAGATGTCTGCTGCCTCTCTCTCCTGCTTCTGGATTCAAAGGCTTTCCCCAGGGCATGTCATTTCTGCATTTACAAACATCTGGTTCTGAGCTGTGAGTGCTGAAATGAAGTATGCTGAGCAGCTGAGCTCTCTTCTGACCCCTCTTTTTAAGCCTCCAACTAATTAAATTAAAATTGCTCATTGTGGAGGGCACTCCCCTTAGTCAACTGCAGATGTAATCAACCATAGATGAACTTCACATGCTGATGATTTAAGTCCACAAGAGAACAATGGGGCATCATCACTTGGCCAATTTGAATCTATCATAGGGCATTTTCCTTCTGCTGTGTGGGCTCTGTCAGCATTGTGGGCTCTAAAGCTTTTTCTAAAATGATTCCCTCTTAAAGGGCTACAATAAGCAATCTCAACTTGAATGGGTGGAGGGCCATCTCCTTGGGAACCTAATCAAACCACCTAATCAAAAGGTACTACCAGCAACTGGTAGGGTCACATCTTCAAGTATTCAATAGAAAATTTCCCACCCAGTAATACTGAATAAAGATTAAAGAATATGGATTTTATGAGGTACATGACTGGCACAGCCAGAATTAGAAATGGAATTAACCAGGAAGGATTTATAATGGTTGTAGCTGATGGATGTGATCCATGTATACTGCATGGAAAAATGACAAATTTCGTACAACATCTGCATGAATGGAATCACTGCCAGTGTGGTCTTAAAATGACAGTAAAGGGACATATTGAAGGAAAAAAATAAATTCAAAGGAAGAACCATGGAAGATAAAGTCTGAATGCAAGAAATCTCAGGCCATTCATGTGGGAAAGGTGAGTTTGCCTGAAAAGCAAAGGGTGTGACTTCTACCTTGATGTTCAGGAAGATTTTGGTGCTCCAAGCCTAAGAGGGGGTGGAGCACATAAACTGGAGATTAGGGGAGCCTAGCAATTTACCCATTGTTCTAAAGACCTTGAGCATGTGCCCAGAGATGACAGAGAGCCTTGGTACCGCCCTGATGCTTAGAGAGGGTGCAGCTGAGAGAAAGGTTGTCCTTTACATCTGCAGTTGACTAAGGGGCGTGCCCTCCACAATGAGCAATTTTAATTTAATTAGTTGGAGGCTTAAAAAGAGGGGTCAGAAGAGAGCTCAGCTGCTCAGCATGGTTACAAGGTGCACCTCTTGTAACAACAAGAGGCCTCAGTGTTACAACCTTCATCCCAGTGTACGGAGAGAACAGGGCCATTATGTAAGCCCTTGGAAAGGGGGACTGCCACATTCTTAAGCCCTGAGGATAAATGACTCTCAGACTTTGAAATCCAGTGGAATTTTCCATGCAGGCTTTTTGGAACTGTTTTGGTCATGGAACTCTGTTTACCTTTCAATAATCCCTGTGGCAATGGGAGCATGTATCCTATGACCGTTCCTCCTTTGTATACTGGAAGCAGATAACTTGTTCTGAGTTTCACACGTCAACAGTCAGAAACTCAGGCTGTTTCTTGGGATAGACCATGCTGTAAATGACTTTGATGAGATTTTGTACTGTTTCTGACTTTGCATTCTATTTGTATTGTTACTGTCATTGTTTGTGGATTTTGTGATATTGTGATGGAATGAATGTATTTTGCATAAGGAAAGAACACATCCTTTGGGGGTCCAGAGGGTGGGATGTGCTGGTTTGAGTTGTTATGTACCCCAGAAAAGCAATGTCCTTTTTACTGATCCAATCTTGTGGGGAAAGCCATGTTTCTTTTAATCCTGATTCAATATTATGGGGTCAAAACTCTGATTGGATTGTTTCCATGGAGATGTGATACACCCAATTGCAGGTGGGAACTTTTGATTAGATGGAAGTGTAACTTTGTCTTGATTAGTTTGCTGGAGTTCTTTAAAACAGGAAACACTTTGGAGAGAGCCTAAAGTCAAGACAGAGGCAGATATTTGGAGATTATTAGAGTGCTGACGGAGAAAGCAGATGCCTAGACACAGATATTTAGAGATGCAGATCCCAGCAGACATCACCATGTGCCTTCCCATGAGATACAAAGGAAGCGAGATCCCAGAGTTGTGCCCCAGAGTAGCTAAGTGAAGGCCCACAGATACCTAGAGAGGAAACCACTGGTATCAGAAGCAGGAAGCAGTGGAATTAGGAAAGAGGCCTAGCAGACACCAAACATGTACATTGCATTGCTACATACATTGGCCTTCCTTGAATCAAGGTATCTTTCTATGGATGCCTTAGTTTGGGTATTTTTATAGCCTTAGAAATGTAAAGTTGTAGTTTAATAAATTCCCTTTTTTAAAGCCTTTCCATTTCTGGTATATTACATTCTGGCAGCATTTAGCAAATTGAAACACCAGGTTTTTGAAAAACTGCTTGGTACACATGGAATCTGAATAAAGGAACTTGGTCATGTGATGTGAACATTTGTTGACAACATAATCTGAAAGCCTAATAGTCAGAAGTACCTATGGTGATCCTTTAGAAAATTTCAGGGAAACTTTTCACTGGGTGGGACATTTTGATTAAGTTATTTCCATGGAGATATGTCTCTGCCTGTTCAGGGTAGGTCTTAATCTACTTATTGGAATCCTTTAAGAGGGAAGCATTTTGGAAAAATCTTAGAGCCAACACAAACAGAGATATCTGGAGATGAAGAAAGAAAACACCCCAGGGAAGTTGTTTGAAACCAGAAACCAAAGGATGAGCACATGCCAGCCACATGGGTCAAATAATCTTTCTCTGGATGCCTTAGTTTGAACATTTGTATGGCCTTTGAACTGTAAATTTGTAACTCAATAAATGTCACTTATAAAAGCCAGCCCATTTCTGGTATGTTGCATTTCCAGCAGCATTAACTAACTAAAACAGATGGGATTTCAAAATAGAATATCATATTGTTACTCCACCTTAACAATCTATAATTCTTCTTCATATATTCTTCCTATTTGAATTAATGTTATTTACATTTTTCTCTAATACACAAATAAGTCCACCTTGTTACTACTCATCCCAGCATCAGCTGTACTCTAGTGCTCAAATGTACTCAGCTCTTTCATTTTCTTGTCCCTCATGTATGAAATGGCTCCTGATTTTTTTCTCTTAAACTTGGACTTACTCAGTTCAAGAAGGTACAGTATCAATATTAGTCAACTACACAGAGTTTTTTGCAATGATTATGCCTGAGTATTCTTGCTGATAATCTCTCTTTCATATTAGATTATTATATACATACACACAAATACATTAACATGCATAAGGGATTTATATCTCATAAGAATCTCACTTCGGGTTTTGTGATATGAAATTTTAGTAACGAAAAGCAATTGTTGGGTTGGAAGTCACTGGTTTTAGACAATCTACTTCTCAGTTGAAAACACTAGCACACTAGACATAGAGATTGAATTGTTAATGGTGTCTTCTTTCCTGAACATAGCAAGTAGGGCACTGTTTCTCTTTTTAATTTTTCTTTTTCTTTGACCTTTGAAAACCAACCATCAGGTTAAGGTTATGTCTAGAAACTCTTGGCATTTAAGAATCTCTTTAAGTTTATGGTACATATCTTGGTTTATAAGATAAAATCATCAAGATACAAATTATTTATAGTATTTCCACATTTTAGGGGAACGTCTTGCTGTCACTTCCACTTAACAATCACAGAATCTCCTTTAATTTCTTGTGTATTTTGTTTTAAATCTACCATTTTTTACCCATTCTTATGACATAAAATGATTATTTCCTCCACAATTAAAAAATATTTATTAAGTTGAAGAAAAAAATCCTAAACTAGCTCATTCCATTTTGATTTACACCTAGGTTTTGTACAAAAGCCTAATGGTAAAGGTGAATAGACAAGCAAAGGGTGATGCTATAAATGGAACAAATGATAAAAGGGACATATATATATATATATATATAGCATGACTATTGCATTCAAGTGCAATTTTATCTGCCCTTGAATATAATCCTGAACTTCAAACAGTAATATGGAACTCTAACTTCTTCAATTTGATTTATTTGTATCTCCTCATTCCATAAATTTTTATTGAGTACATATTGCATTTTTGCAAAAGATCCTTAGGATCTCTTTGAGGTGTAAAATTGTATAATTCTGTGATATTTGTGAACTATTCATATTTTATAATATGCAAATTGATATCTAGTTGTCTACAAAAATGTTCACACAGGTCCAGGTATATATCATGTCTGGATTTCTTCATAAGGATCTCTCCTTTTGATAGTATAAGTGAAAGGCATAGACGCGAATCTTGTGATGAAAAATACATGCAATCTATGTACATAAAAGTATAATTATGAAAATATGCTTTGATTTTAAATTGTGAGTGAAATAGCTTGTGTGCTATGAATTAATTGATTCTAGAAATTTCTGCAGATTTTGGAAAGATCCTATTCCAATCCTCTCAAACCAATGTGTTTTGAGGTTGTGTTCTTTTCAAATATAAAGGCCACACCAAGCTCACAAATCAACTTTATTAACCAGGGAATTTCCTAATGCCTGAACTGCCTAGAAATTAACTGGTTGTTAATGTATATACACGTTTTTGTATAATGTATAGCACAATCTAACTGAAATTTTCATTCGAGTTGAATAGTGTTTATTAAATAAGTTCATCCATTTCATTAGTGTTGGCCGGCACATTTTCCTATATGTAATGTGATCAACAGACTTGGTTGATCAAAGAACAGTCACTCCTGTTAGCATCTCAGACTTAGACATCTTCTGTTCTTATTTTCCTTCTTCTTTTTTTGTCAGCTATTCTGGCTTCCCCAAATGTCCATGTTGTTCTTTAGTAATACCACAAGAAACTTGAAAACCTCCATGTACATTCCCTTCTCTCAGGACAGCACTGGCCATTTACAAACCCTGTGCCTGGAAGGATTTAATGAGAATGGAAAGTCAATATTGTATATCTCAAATTACCACCAATAATGTAGCTATTTCAGAATTGCCATCTTTGGAACACAGAGTTTGACAAAGGAGAAGGCTTGATTGTAGCACAGTGCCTAATATAACAACTCATTAAATATGTTACTAAATGAAATATCACTTGAGTCACTTCTTAAAAGATTGGTGTTCTTTTGAGTAAAACCACTTAATTATGAAAAATGCTTAAACACTACTCAAGATTGGGTCACTCCAACAAAAAATTCAAGGTTCACAGTAAATATTCCTTCTGTGTTAGAAGGAGTGAAACTGAAACAAGAAGCAGACACCCAAATCTCAATTAGGTTTGTGTGCTTGACTTGCCTTGGGATTGAGAGCTTGGAAACCTCCATAGAGAAAGAAAAATGGTTTATGTAATTCCCGTTGGCCTTCACTACAGCCACATATGTTGCCATCTAAATCAACCCGTGGTTGACAGCAGCTGAGAGCAGAAGTGAATTGGTTGTATGTGGACTCATGTTACATTTTGACAATGAAAATAGGGAACAATATATAACAGTAATCATAATATGCTTTTGCCTTAAAATAAAGAACATACAACCTTCTATTACATCTCTGGAAATATTAACAAATGCCTCAAATTGGAACAGATTATTCTTTCCACAAAATAAGGTGAATTCTATTTCATCATTTCATGTAAGGTTTATAAACTTCAAAGGAGTTAATTTCCAATTGTTGATTGATTTTATGCTCTTGTGATGATGAGCTCGCATTTTTTAAGTCTAATGATTTTCACGGGCGGTTGCTAAGATTTCCAGGCATAAACTATTTTAAGATAAGAAAAGAAAGACAAAACTATAAAAATAACTTTTTCAAGGAATATATATTGTCAGCTTGACCAAAGACACAATGTGACACAAAAGAAAAATGTCCCATGTGAGTGTTTCTATTCAAGACATATCACCATAATATCTCATCTAACTCTCTCATTCTTGATCTTGATATGTTAGCAGTGTTCTAGTCAATAAATTATTGAAAGGGCCTTTAATTACCTGGCATTAGCCTCAGATTTAGCAAACCATCACCCTCTGTTTTGAGAGGAACATGAGAGAGTGGAGGACACTAATTTGATGGAGAAACACTCGCCTAAGTTCTTCCAACAAAATAGGCAATGCACCATGTCATTACCTGTTGCCTGAAAAAGAGATAAAAAAAATTTCAAATGACCTAACTCCCAACAAATTACACTGCTATAAAAAGAATGACTAATTATGCTTCCACTAGGTACCATAAAGTGTCCAATTATGGGTTTAATTAGAAGGGAAGAGCATAAAGAAATGAGCCTTTATTTAGAAATGTTGTTATTCTCAGGATACCTTTTAAAGTGGTTCCTGTGTTTTGTTTTATGTATTACATTAATTTTACCTTTCTGCAACTTGCTCAGATTTATCTCAATAGGACAAACATCTGTCACATCTTGCATATTGCTTTAATTTGATTGTCCCTGACCCCTTAGGCAAATACAGACAGGTGGAAAACATACTGGCTATTTCACACAACATCTGTAGTCACTTTAGCCAGTCTTTTTTTATGGCTTGTCACAGCATGGAAGGTCTGCAGAAACCAAATTGCTTCTCTCTCCCTGTAGCAGGGAGAGAAAACCAGATAGATTTCTACTCTCTGCTTGCTTGAGCAGCTCTGTTCCACTTAGCATTTACAAACGCAAGCTAGAGAACAGCTGCCTGGATGCAGATGAGTCCTTAAGAATTGGGGAAAAAGTCAGCAATGGGTAGGGAATGCTTTTCAACTAAAACATTGTCTTTATTCTGTAACTCCAAAAGAGTTTAATACATGACTGCACATACAAACACATACATTCACACACACACATTCACACACACATTCATACATAAAATATCTTTAGCAGCAATTTGACGTGATTAATGAGGCTGCTCTGGCACATCTTGAGGATAGCATATTAGTCACAGTTAATGACTCTTGCATATCCTACTCAAAAAGCAATGCATCCTTATTAAATGTTTCTATCCTGGAGCTGAACAAGAACTCAAAATCTCCCTCTATGGTCAATGACCCTAATTCCAATATTCATGAAGAGACACACCCTAAAGTAGTCAGGATTTATTTATTTATTTATTTATTTTTAATCATTAAGAAAAACAAAACAAGGATGTAGATTCTCAAAAATGTTCTTTATGACAGCTTTAGTTCATAATCATTATTTAAGCCAGGAAATCTATTCTTTTAAATGAGTTTTTACTTTAATCCAAATCAATTTCCTCTTGTACAGGTAACAATGGAAATGGTGAATCATGGTTCAGCTATCCTCTTCTGTCTGCACTTAATATACTTGCAGATGCTTATTAAATCATCTTCCTGCCTTCCTTGCTATAAACTAAAATTGGTTTCTTTTACTCTTTCCTAGAATAATGAACTTCATCTTTTATTATTGTTTTAAAAATTTTATCTGGGCACTCTAGTTGAATATTTCCAAAGCGTGGGAAGGAGACTACTTGTATGACCTGGGAGATAACTGCCTAGGGTGTCCTTAGGGTGCCGAAATGATTCTTGGGCACCACATTTACTCAATCCAAACCTCTTTAGTTGGGGTGCAAAATCTGCATCTTATAGGAATCCTGGGAGATCTGTATGTATATTGATGTTTGAGCACAAGTACATTGATTTCTCTTTAACTAAACCATGTAGACACCTTTTCTACGAGGCATATACCTGGTCTCTGGTAAACTGCTTTCCATCTCATCATATTTCCATTTCTACATGCTTCAATTTAATCAAAGGATAATCATACATCCTTCTAGTCCATTCATTATGCCTCCAGCTTTTCCTAAATTTCCCATCATTCTTTCTTCTGAAAGAACTTCGTTCCCTTCCAGTATGTTCTCCAACTCCACAGCAATTTCTATTATTTCCATACTTCCAGTATACCTAAAATATATAACACATTCTGTTTCTTATTTCTTTTCCTTTACTCATAATTTTACTACCTGAGGGACGACTTTCCTTCTTTCTCATCTTTACGTCTTAGCTACCTTGCCAGTCTCAAGTAAGATCCATTTTATACACAAAGGGCTTTTACAACTACACCAGCCAATTCTGCTCTGCCACTTAGTGAACTAATCATCAATCTCTAGTTGATAGTCAGACCCCTATAGCATATATTTTAAAAATTTCTTGGATTTTATGTTTATTTATATTTCACTCATTCTTAAATATATGTCTTCATGTCATTGTGCTTTGATTTCCCACCTGCTTGGCAAGAGTTTGGACTCAGTATCTTATACACATGACTGCTCGCAAAGGAAACCGCAATTAAAAAAACCCCTGTTCATTTATGTTATATTACTAATGTAGCTTAAGTTGATAGATATAATAATTACGCTAAGGTTCCAGAACACACAGTTTATATCCATTCCTTCTAAATTCTCCTTAGTCATTTCTTGTTTTATCCACTGCTTGCTCGCTTCAATTTTTACCATTGTCTTGAAAGTACTTTCTCAAAGGGCACCGATGTTTTATTAAATCTAAGACCTGTTTCTTAGTCTTTATTGTTGTAGACCAGTTATTAATATTTGCTAATGGTGATCATCTTCTTGCTCAAATTCTCCTTTGTTTCTACTCTCTTCTTATTTTTCTGTATCTGATATATTTCTTTACTTCTTCCTTTTATTATTAGACTGTAACTTTGGGGCTGCCGAAAGTTGAGTCGTGGTCTTCATTATGCATGCTTTTTCCTCCACTCCTTTAGAGACCTCTGTTCTACATTCTTAACTGAAGAACCCCAGCTTGTATCTGGTTGTGGTCATCCTCCAGCATTTTAGTTGCATACCTATAATGTTATGATGTGCACAAAAATAATTCTGTATTTCTTCATTTTCTACTGGACATTTACACCTGTAAAATCCCAAACTCTAAATGGCTAAAACATTATTCATAATACTTTACCCCAACTCAGGTCTCCATCCCAGCTTCTTTCACTCTAAAAATCAACTCTTAATCACCAAATCTCAAGGCTCAAAATTTGAAGTTATTGTGATTTTCTCCATTTTCACCTCAATGATTGTGAAAAGACTTTGCTTCCTCCCATCAAAGCTTGACAGAGCCAGTGTATTCCCTTAGCAGGCTGAGAATTTGGCAATTCTGCCAAGAAATACTTTTTAAATATATCATTGGCATTTATTTAATAGGGTTGGGAAATAATTCAATTTATATTATTAAAATAGTTTATACAGAAAGAAATTCCTCTACTAATTCTCTTCCACTGCTCTAAGCAGTGTCAATATTCTGTAAAAAAGAGATTGGTGATTATGTTGCCACCCCAATTTTCTCCCATGACTTTCTAGACTAGACACTTTCTTGAAACCTTCTTAAAGGATTTTAAATCTAGATAATAAAATGAATCCCACATTCATAGTATAACCCACTTTATTCATTTTCAGAAATTTAGCTAATGCTGATCATTAGCTGCTACATCACAAAATTTCAATGTATACATTTCACATTATCCCTGCACCCCATGCATCCAAACATAGCTTAGGAGCACTTTTTAGTAATTTCCATAGGCTTCTGTATATTTTATGGGAACTTAATTGATTTATATTCTGTTAAACCAGCAATTGCTTTTATGGATTGGTATCTTGGGAAGGGAGCGTTTCCTATTTGACCTGCCACTTAAAGCCACTTTGCTTCTTCTTATAGTATCTTCTCCAATGCCCCTCTCCACATAATCATGGCACCTCAATTGCTTTCTTCAAATTTACCTCTCAATCTACCCCCACCCCCCTTTTTTTGCATAGAGACCTCCTTTTATTTCATTTTATCACTAAAAGTTAAATCTCTGTCTCATTTTTCCTCAAACACAGTTGTGTTAATTTCAACACCTGGTCTTTATTTGTGTTGCTCTCTCTGTTGGAATGTCAACAAATATTGATCAGGCAAAATCATTAAGGATATGGCCTTTTGAAGTTAGAAATAACCAATGTGGGCTCTCCTGTCACTTTAGAGCCATGTGATCTTGTATTAGTAATTCAAGCACTCTAAAATCCACTTTTCTCAGCTATAGCTTAGAAATAATAGGTATTCTTATCTAATCACTATTAGATAAGAAATCTAAATGAAGTATTGTATTTTATCAATTATTTGCAAGATTTCTGGTACAAATAAGTGCTCAATAATTGTTAGGTTTTTATTATTAATTGTAGTAATATTAGTGGTAATTGTGATAAGGGTTATAGTAATAATGTATAGGGAATGATACTAGATACAAGAAATAAAGTGCTAGACACAATGCAGATGACCCTCCTTTCGGGGAATTTGCAATTTAGAGGAGAAAAAGAAAACTAATCTAATACTTAGAATGAAGTTTGTGCTATTCTGTTACCCAGCAGGGGGACTTAACCTCGTTTATAAATCCTGAAAAGCCCCCCTGATGGAGTGGAACTGTGAGATAAGAAAAAATTAAAGTTAGTCATGTTAATAGGGGAGGGGTATGAGTGAAGTAGAATGCTTAAGCAGAAGGAATATTTGTGGTACCTGGAAGCAGAGACAAATTTGAGGAAAGTAAACAATTCCTGCAACTCTGAGGTTGTACAAGCTGGGAAAGTGAAATTGTGAAGACATTAATCCAGAGGGTTAGGTAGAATCCAGATCACATAGGTCTCCTTTTTCCTTATAAAGTAATTCATCTTAGTCTATCTTAAGAACATTGTTAAGGCTCTTGAAGGATGCCAAGCAGTAGAGTGCATTAATTGAATTTTTATTTTTGCTTATTAATAGCATTATAATTTCTTCATGCTGGAAAGGGTTGTTGACCTTCTGGGGTAGAGAAATGACCCTGGTTGCTGCTCTTGGAAATACTGGTACCTCTGGGTTTCACTACTTATCTGGTCAGTGATTAATCTGATGGCCTTGAGTTTCTGAAAAAATAAACTTATTGAGAAAAACCTTTATAGAGTCTTAAGTAGAGCCAGAGCATGCCCTAGGGTTTCAGGAATAATTTGGTTGGGGCGTGGCATGCTGTGGTAGTTAAAAACATCTGGCTAAGCTTTCATAAGAGTAGCCTCCAGAATGACCTCTTAACTCTACTTAAACTCTCTCAGCCACTGAAATTTTAGTTTATTCAATTTCATTTCCCCCTTTTGGTCATTCTCTAACCCAAAATGCCAGGGCCAGCTTCATCCCAGGAGTCATGTCTCACATTGTCATGAAAACTTATACCCCTGGGAGTCATGTCCCACATAATGGGAAGGGTAGTGACTTTATGAAGAATTGGCTTAAAGAGAGAGAGGCATATCTGAAAAAAAAATGAGGCTCTTTGGGAGTGACTCATAATTATATGGAGGCCTAGCTTCGCCATTTCACAAATAAGTTTCATATAGGCAAGCCTCGGGATCGAGTGCTTGTCCTATTAAATTGAGAGTCCTTAATATCTGAGAGAATGCCAGGATTTCCCTAGATGGGGAAGTTTAATAGACTCACATTTTTCCCCAGCCGCACAAGGGGACTTTGAAGAAGTTAAAATGGTCATTGCCCAGATAGCACTGAAGGTTGAAAGAAAGAGCAGGTGAAAGGAAGGAGGTGTAACTGAGAAATTAGGATTTAGAAAATGACTGTGACTAATGATTCATTATATAGACATTTCTTTTTAGAGTCTAGTGTTTCAGAATAGCCAGAAGGAAATATCTGAGGCTGCTAAACCCTGATCATCCAGTAACCCTGATCTTTGATTTTACAACTATACTGAAAAAAGAAAATAGCAAGTTTCTTGTGTTTGTATGGATCTGCTTCAGGATATTTTTTTTTGTCAAATACTGTCTATTATAAGTCTTAAGATTGGGTCAATTACAACATTAGTGGTCAAAGGAAAAGAGGGGTAAGAGATATGGGATGTTTGGGGTTTTCCTTTGCCCTTTTAATTTTGTTTTCTGGAACAATGCAAGTGATGTTCTAAACATGAGCATGGCAATTAGTGCATAACTATGTGGTGGTATTGTGAGTCCTGATTGTGTAGTTTGGATGGATTTTATGTTGGGTGTGGATACTTCAATACAGATATATAAAAAGAAAAAAATATCATTCTAATGTAGATAGCTGATTCTAGGAGAGGGCTCTTGGCAGCAGGAAAGTAATTAGAAGGCTTTAGCAGAGAGGCAAATGAACAAAATGTTGGCCTGAACAAGCACTGTAGTAGTGGGGATGAAGAATAGATAAATGCATTAATTGAATTCTGGAAGTAGAATCAACAGGAGTTCCTGATTGATAAATATATTGAGAGAGTGGGTGAGGAATTAATCATTTGTAGTTTCTTGCTTGTCCAAGTGGATGAATAATGACACTGAGAAGGGAAATAGTAAAAAGAAACTTGTATAGGAGGTAAATGAAGCCCATTATTCAATTATCCAAGTGCATACTCTGAGGTTATATGGTGCTAGACTGGGGCTGTAGTAGTGAGACAAATAGTTAGAGGCCCGCCCTCATGGAGCTTAGGGCTCCAGTTCATTCACACAGGAGTCATTTTTTGCTTTAATAGTAATCTTATACAATCTTAGGCTGTAAATCAAACATCTGTCTCAGTCATCAATGTTTTATAAAATTGCTGCTGCATCTTCTTTCCTATATGTTGATTACCTGGCTCTTAAAAGAATTGTCTGTCTACTGAACACTTCCCTGAGCAATGAATTGTCTAATCTTTTGATGTGGCAATTTTATATTTCAAATGCATCAGCCTGTGAAATCGCTTTCTGCATTACTATCTGTATTTCCTTCCCTTCTTGCTGTCCATGTAAGTTCTGACCCCACTATGGTCCATTCTCTCCCACCGGCTATCTCATTTTTCCTAATAGTCTTTTTAGGTAAAAACCTGCTTTGGCCTACTAAATGTGTATCGTTTATTTCTCTCATCCGCTTGATTTCGTCTTTGCCTTTAGGTACTTGGACAGTCCCAGTTTGTATTATTATTCATCATTTCCAGAGCTTTGGCTCCTCATATGCAGTGGAGTGGTTTTGGGATCTTTTCACAGGTCTGTCTTGTTTTTCTGCTTGTTCTTCATCTCATGCTCCTAGTTTTTGTTTTTTTAATGTTTCAGTATTCATTCATTCATTTATCCACACAGGCATGCATTCATTGAATCATTCATGTATTTATTCATTCATCAAACATACATTAAGCAGCTGCTTAATTCTGGTCATTGTGTGAGCTCTGTAGAGTCAAAAAATAATGTGGTGCAGTTCCTGTTCTCAAGGAGTTTAGAATAGAGATACAGATAAGTCAGTTGACGATTACAAAGTAGTGTGGTGAATGCTAAAGTTTATGAGAATATGCAGAATGGGACACATTCAGGATTGGCCCAGTGAGTAGGAGACAAATTAAGAATGAAAAATAAGTGAACTGAATTACAGAGTTTTTGCAGAAACTATCCTTGAAGGTGATGGTAGTGGGAAGGTAGAAGTATGAAAACGATGATATTGTTAGGGAAAAAGAGGATACAGGAGAGGAAAACAGCAAATTTAAATGTCAAGAAGTGGGAGCATGGCCATTCTGAAATTGCAGTTCAGTATTCTGTGTGTGCTGAGAAAAAGGGAGAGTAGGAAGAAATAAGACCAGACAAGTAAACAGGACTAAAGTAAAGATTTGTATGCCTATCTATCTTATATTTATGTGATATCTTATATGAAAACCCATTGTCAACTTCATTTTCTACATTGACACTAAGTTCTTGTCTCTAATATCACCTAAGCAAATTTCCTTATTTTCAGTGTCTTTATAAATATGTGATTGTTTTTGTAAATGTAGGTTTATACCAGTTTGTGGGGCCCTATGTATGTTATGTGCCATGTGGAAGTGTCTGGCAGTTATTTGTAAACAGTGATAAAACAAGGAGCACTTTTGAATAGTGAAGTTAACATAGCTATGCTTTAGAAGATTGACAGGCTGATATATTAGTTGGTGAGCAGTGAAATCAGAAGTGGATGAACTGATTGAGAGGCTCTCTCATGTTTAGAGAATATGAACTCTGTTGGTAGATGAACTGAGTTTGAATTTGATTCCCCCACTTTTAAGTTGAATTCTACCACCTGCAAAAACCACGTTCAAGTCCTAACTCCCAGGCCTGTGAATGTGACCTTATTTGGAAATAGGGTCTTTGAAGATGTTATTCATTAACAGAGGCAGAAGACAGTAGGGTGGGACTTTAATCCAATTTGACAGGTGTCCTTATAAAGAAGAGGACATTTGAACAAAGATGGACTAAAGGGAGAGCATCATGTGATGACTGAAACAAAGAATACCATGTATTGCTCAAGTCACTAAGAAGTCAGACATGAAGTCCTTATAGACTTCATAGGAAGTACTGACTTTACCAACACTTGGATTTCAGACATCTAGCTTCCAGAACTCTTGAGACAATGAATTCGTGTTGTTTTAAGCTATCCAGATTGTGTTACTTTGTTAGGGCATCCCAAGGAAACTAAGATACAAAATGTATGATATGGGAAAGTTATCTCATTTTTTGTTTACTTCAGTCTAAAATAGGGATTACTATGATAGTAATTATTTTAATGTGTAGTTGTAAAGGTTACATGATTTAATACAAGTAAAGCACTTATAATATGCTTGACACAGGGATATGTCTTATAAATATTCCTTCATTATGTTACTCAAATAGTCCATAATGGAAAGGTTCAAAATGGGCTAGAAATGATTCATTTTTAAAATAGATCCTTCAAATCTTTATACTGTCACAGTCCATGTAATTCATATCTGGTGAATTAACATAGCTATTAGATATTCTCTTCTGAAATTATTGCAAATTATTAATATTTCCCAAATTCTGTCAATGAGACTTAGTTTTAGTAAGTAAATAATATTGTCACTAACAACCATTATTAACTCGGCCTTTATTTTCCCTATTAAGTGAAAGATCTGGAGTTAGTAGACAGTAAAGATATAATAAAGAAGGAAACAGTAGAGAAAATTATTGATTTTATTTACTTTTATTAATGAAAACTTAAATTTTGGGTTTATTATTTAGCTATCAGTAAAACCAGAATAGATTACATGATTTTCAAATGTCATTAGGTAGACATGAGAATGAAAATATGCCATAATAGAGAAAAATTTTAGATCTGAAATAAGTATGTAAATTTTCAGTAACAACTTGCAATTTCAGAGAATTAACACTGTGAGCTGTTTTACACTGAGAAACAAATTTACTTTGACTATAACATATTGGAAAAGCCAAGAATGGGTTGTGCATTCATCACATTCTCATCAAAAATAATGTAGTGGTACTTGTACATTATTATCCAATTTTTTTTTTTTTGGTTAAATTTCACTTCTGAAAAGTGGAGGAGGAAAACAGTATCTGGAAATTAGAAAGATAAATTTATAATGATATTTACCACTAATGTGTCTAATAATAGATCAGAAAAAAGTTGTATTTTTAGCTGTTTTTAGAAGAAGAGGAAATAATTATGTTTTAGTTATATATTAGGACATACAAATAATGAATAACAGAGTGAATGACAACTAATTTCAGAAATGGGAGTAGTAAGTGCTTATAGATTAAAAAACTAAATGAATTGGATTTTTTTCTTCTTGTACTACATTACATTCACACTATGCTATTTTTTTCTACACATGTGAGAAGGATAGAGAAATTGGAAATGAAAATATTAATGACAAACTTATCAGATAAGAATCCAGTAGAATGTCATATAAAATACACAAACAACCCCAAGGTGGCCAATAAATAATAGTACATGACATTTTTGAGAATTAGTTAAACTTAAATTGAGAACTATCTGAAGAATGGTGAAGAAAAATCCAGAAATATTTTATAAAAAATATTAGACATGAAATGAATAAGGAAGTACTATAGGCTTTACTCCTTCAAATAAAAAATAAAGGTTAAGAGCAAAATATGCAATTCTTAGACTATAGACTTTAGGAAAACTTTCACTGAAGAAATAAATTTTGACTTCCAGAAAATTAGTATGACATTATCAGAAAATAATGCTACACATTGGGAACAAATTAAAAGCATAAGAGAGAAGGGAGAAAGCTTCCTTAATTAAAAAAAAAAGTTTCTAGACATCTACTATCTGAGGCACTTTAAATCTGTTATTGTGTACAATGTTTATAAAAATAGCATGATGTGTGTTTTATTCTCATTTGATGTATGAGGTACTGAGGCATAAAAAACACAAGCAGCCAACACATGATTATATAACCAGTGAGTGGTGAAGCAACATTCACAAAAATATCTTTCTCAACATCTGAGCCCTTCCCATTGTACCATAAAGAATTTCAAGAAAAAAGTCTTCTGAATTGATAGCTGCTGTTCGGGTTTGCTAAAGCTGCCAGAATGCAATAAAAAATGGGCTGGATTTTTCAAAGGAGATTTATTATGTTACAAATTTATAGTTATAAGGCCAATAAAAATGCCCAAACTAAGGCATCAACAATAAGACACCTTCACTGAAGAAGTACTGATGAAATCCTGGGTTCTTCTGATGCATGAGAAGGCACATGGTGACATCTACCAGCCCTTCTCTCATGGGTTGGTTTCAAAATGGCTCTTTCAGCTCCTGTAGGTCCTTCTGGTTTCTCCTGGGGTGTTTTCTTTCTCTCTTCACTTCTCTCCGTTCTGAGATCTCTTTAAAATGTCTCTCCTTTGAAGGACTCCAGAAAGCAGATTAAGACCCAACTTGAAAGGGTGGGTTCACATCTCCACGGAAACAACCTAATCAAAAAGTCCCACCCACAACATGTCTGCAGCCACAAGATTGGATTAAAAGAGCATGGCTTTTTTGGGGCAGATAACAGTTTCAAATTAACACAGATACTAACTTCATATGTTTTATTCAATTGTATTTCCAAAAGCCTACTGTATTTTCACAACTATCCCCCAAAACAGCACTTAGTTTGTTTTAGAAAATGCTGATCTGTTCTCTGCAATAAAGTAGAGCAAGTTAGCATAGCAAATGACACGGAATAATATACTTTATTTAATGATGATAATGAGAAAGTATGATACATGAAATCAGTTTCCTCATTTCAACATATTATTAAAAGGGCAAGTCCACAAATATGACAATTACTCTTTTTTTTTTCAAATATTATCATCACATGGGTGTGCATTCCTCACCATTATCAATCTTAGAATGCTTGCATTAGTTCAGAAAAAGTAAGAAAAACAGAAAAGAAAACCCCAAACATCTCATACCGCTTATGCCCCACCTCCCTTTATTGGCCCCTAATATTGTATTTTACCCAATTTAAAGGTATACAATAAAGGCAAATTGACTGAGCTGGTGTAGTATTGTCAGAAATAAAAATATAGATGAGTGGAACAGAAAAAATCATCCAGAAGTAGATCCATACAACTGACTTTTTTTTTGCTATATAATTATACAATCCTTATCAAAGACCAGGGCTACTGGATCATAGCTCAACAATTTCTGACATTTCCTTCTAGCTATTTTTATACACTGGAAATTAAAAAGAAATATCTATATAATGATGTAGTAGTCATACTCATTTGTTAAATCCAGATTTCTCTGTAATACTTCCTCCTCATTTAATCATTCTCTCAATCTTCAGGGATAACTGGGCAATCACCATTTTAACTTCTTCATGCTGTAAAGGGGTGTTGATCTTATGGGTTAGATGTATGAAACTTTTTGATGTTCTTGGAGAGGCTGGTACCACTGAAATTCAGGGCTTATCTGGCATAGGGTCATTCCGGAGACCTTAAGTTTCTGAAAAATATAAACTTACTAGGTGTTTAGTTTTCTAAGCTGCTGGAATGCAAATATACCAAAAACGGGTTGGCTTTTACAAAGGGGATTTATTAAGTTACAAATTTACAGCTCTGAGGCCATGAAAATGTCCCATTTAAGGCATCAATTGGATAATACCTAGACTCTGAAGAAAGCCCAGCAGCATTTGGGCACCTCCGTCATCTGAGGAGGTATGTGGCTAGTGTCTACTGGTCCTTGCTCCCAGTTCTGTTGCTTTTAGCTTCTGATTCCAGTGACTCTCCGTTTCCTGTGAGTCTTCTCATAGTGTCTCTGGTGCTTCCCTCCAGGTTTTTGCTCTTTCAGTTTCCTTGGTTATCATCACCTGAGATGTTTCTGTCTAAGCTCTCTCTCTTTGTAAGCTGTTAAAGGACTGCAGTAAGTGGATTGAAACTAACCTTGAATGGGTGAAGTCACCTCTTCATGGAAACAATCTAATCAAAAGGTCCCACTGAGCAACAGGTCTGCCCTGACATGATTGAATTAAAAGAACAATGGGCTTTTTTCTGGGGTACATAACAGATTAAAGCCAGCACACTAGGTGAGACATTCATACCCTCTTAGAATCCAGGGTATTCTTTAAGGTTTTAAGGATTACTGTTGTTTGGGGGTTGGCATACCATGGCAATTTGCAATATCTGGTTGAGCTTGCATAAGAGTAACCTTCAGAATGGCCTCTCGATGTTATTTGAAATCTCTTAGCCACTGGAACTATTTTGTTCCATTTCTTTCCCCCTTTTGATCAAGAAGGCACTCTCAATCCAACCTTGCCAGGGCCAGGTTCATCTCTGGGAGACACGGTCCATGATGCCAGGGAGACTTCCCCTCTGGGAGTCATGTCCCATATAGAGAGGAAGGTAGTGATTTTATTTGAGAGAGCCGTCTCATCTAAGCAAAAAAAAAGGCTCTCTGAGGGTGACTCTTAGGCATAGTTATAAGGAGGCTTAGTTTTATCATTACAAAAATGTTTACTAAGGGAAAGCCTCAAGTTAGCATTTGACTTATTAAATTGTTTGTCCCCACTGCTTGTGAGAATATCAGGAATTTCTCTGGTGGGGAAGTTTAATAGTTCCACGTCTTCCCCCAGTCCCTCAAAAGGACATTGGAAAATACATTTTTATTTTCTGTCCAAAATACTCTGGAAGGTGTCAGAGTGTTACCATAACCTGTGCAGAATAGCAAGAGCGTATTCTCTATTCTAGGTTCCATGTAATTAGATTGTTTAAATAAATTGACCTAGCAGGTTACATTGGATAGTATGCTACAGAAAATTTAAATTTTGGACAAAATAAATATCTCTTCTTTGGTCTCCCACAGAATTTGAAGTTTTAAAATATAGAAAATATCATCCTTGTTGAAGTTTAATCTCCTTTTCAGCTTTTTTTTTTTAACAATTGCTAAATGGAGTAATGCTGACTTTCAGAGCATTGATGCTGAGTCTCAATGTAACACAGATACCAAATTTCCAGAGAACTACCAGGTTTTACAAAAAGAGTCAAGCATCTCAGAATTTAGAAATAACAATTAAAACACAGGAATAGATGTGACTGCTGTAAGGGCTTACAATTGAGAAACCTTTATAATAAGCCTTATTGAACATTCTGTAATCCTTGATCATTACTTATCCAATCTCTACCCACTTTCTAGCCCTTGATAAACTATGCTCTCAAGTTCAATTCTCAGAGTTTGCTCATTATACTTAGTTTATATTAGTGAGAAAATACAATATTTATTCTTTTGTTTCTGGCTTATTTCACTCAACATAATGTCCTCAAGGATCATTCAACTATTTGCATGACACACAACTTCATTCCTTCCTGTAGCTGCTCAATATTCTGTCATATGTATATACCACAGTTTATTTATCCACTTGTCCATTGATGGACATTTGGTCTGTTTTCGTCTCTTGGCAATCATGAATAATGCCACTATAGCCATTGGTGTGCAAATGTCCATTTATTTCCATGCTTTCAGACCTTCTAAGTTGTTTTAGCTTGCTAAGGCTGCCAGAATGCAACACACCAGAGATAGATTGTTTTTTTTTTTAACTTTTTTAAATTGTATAATATAACATATATACAAAGCAAAGAAATAAAAAAGGAATAATTTTCAAAGCACTCTTCCACAATTGGTTACAGGAAAAATCTCAGAGTTTGTCATGGATTACCATATGATCCTCTCATATTTTTCCTTCTAGCTGCTCCAGGATATAGGAGGCTAGAGGGCTTAAATACTTTTTTTATCATCACAATTGACTTTTTTCCTTCTTTTTTTGTGAACAATAACATATACGCAAAAAAGCTAATAATTTCAAAGCACAACCTCACAACTAGTTGTAAAACATATATCAAACTTTGACTTGGGTTACAATTTCACAATTTTAGGTTTTTACTTCTAGCTGGAGTAAAAACTTTAAACTTTAAAATGCTGGAGATTAAAAGATATCAGGTTAATGATTCAGCATTCATATTCACTTGTTAAGTCTTATCTTTTATGTATAATTCCACCATCACCTTTGATCTTTCCATACCTCTCTTTGAGGTTGTTTGGGCTATGGCAATTCTAAAGTTTTGCTATTGGAAGGTGTTCTAGTTTGCTAGCTGCCAGAATGCAATACACCAGAGATGGATTGGCTTTTAATAAAAGGGGATTTATTTTGTTAGTTCTTCAGAGGAAAGGCAACTAACTTTCCACTGAGGTTCTTTCTTATGTGGAAGGCACAGGATGGTCTCTGCTAGTCTTCTCTCCAGGCGCCTGGGTTCCAACAACTTTCCCTGGGGTGACTTCTTTCTGCATCTCCAAAGGCCTGGGCTGAGCTACAAGTGCTGAGATGAGGAATGCTGAGCTGCTTAGGCTGGGCTATGTTGCTCTCTCTCATTTAACCACCAGCCAGTTAGTCAAACGTCATTCATTGCAGCAGGTACGCCTCCTAGCTGACTGCAGATGTCAATCAGCAACAGATGAGGTTCAAGTACCATTGGCTTATGTCACAGCAACAAGACTAGGTATGCTCACCTGGCCAAGTTGACAACTGAATCTAAATAACACAGAAGGGTCTGTTGCTAATATGGAGATGGAACTATCTGATGTTCTGGAGAGGCTGGGCTAGGTTTCAGGGCTTATCTGGACCAGGGACTTATCTGGAGGTTGTAGGTTTCTGGAAAGTTACTCTAGTGCCTGGAACCCTTGTGGAATCTTATAAATTGCCATAGGTGTTCTTTATGATTAGCTGGAATGGCCCTTGTTGGAGGTTGACAGGTTATGATAGGTAGCAAGGTCTACCTGAGGCATGCATAAGAGCAGTCTCCAGAGTAGCCTGTTCATTCTATTTGAATTCTCTCTGCCACTGAAACCTTATTAATTACAATTCTTTTCCCCCTTTTGGTCAAGACGGAATGGTTGATCCCACAGTGCCAGGGAAACTTTCAACCCTGGATATCATGTCCCACATAAGGGGGAGGGCAATGATTTCACTTGCAGAGTTGGGCTTACAGAGACTGAGGCCACATCTGAGCAAAAACAGAAGTCCTCCAGAAGTAACTCTTAGGCTTTCCTATAGGTAAACTAAGCTTCTATGCTACCTACATAAGCTTCACAATAGTAAGCCTCATGATTGAGGGCATGGCTGATTGATTTGGGTATCCCTAATTTTTGACACAGCATCAAGGGATTCCATGATGGTAAAGTTTAATAGTTCCATATTTTGTCTCCCTTCCTTCAGGAGACTTTGCCAATAGCTTTTGATTATCTACTTGACACACTCTAGAATGTTTCTAGGCATTACAATAATCTATACAGGAATAAAGGACCTATTTCTTATTGTGTGCTCCCTGTGTTTCAATTGTTCAAATGAGCTATACATATAGGTTGAATTAGACTATGCACTACAGAAAATTTCAGTTTCAGATTGAAGAAACCTTCCTTCCACTGTTTTCAAAGAGTATGTGTGGTTCTAAAATATAGACACTGTCTTCCTTGCCCCATGTTCTGAGTTACTTTAAACACAACCTGTTCAGCTTTGTTCTTATCTCTAAATATCAGGTTTTATATGCAAAACAGCATCTCAAAATCCAGAAATAAAAATCACCACTCTGGACTTCATGTGTCTGCTCTAAAAGCTTACAATCTAGGCCCCTGTTTTCTTATAATATTTTCTAAAGGTGACCATACCATTGTTGTTTTTTGATCCTGACTTATTTTGTCTCATCAAATGTCCCACATGTTCATTCACATCATTGCATCCCTGACAATATTGTTCCCTTTGGTAGAAGCACAATTTTTATTCATAAGTATACGCCATTGTTTGCCAACCTACTTCTCCATCAGTGCATCCTTCAGCCACCTGCATTCATAGGGCATCAAGTAGAGGGCCCAAAGTCTACAGTCCATCAACATTCTCAATTTTAGATAATTTCATTGTTCCCAAGAGACAGAAATCCAATGAACATATCCTCATCAAATAGGAAATCTAAACCTCTTCTTCACTCTTTTCCCTCACCCCACTATTAACCTCTGTTGTAGCTGTGGTAGTGCTGATGGTTTCCTTTTGAACACAGCTAATAGCATGCAATAGCAGTGTCCCGCTCTATCCTGGACTTGAACATTCTTTATACAAGAATCATATCTTTGAAGTAATTCTTATGAGAACACATTCACAGTTCTAGTGTGAGTCAGTGGGACGCATAGGTCTATACAACCCCTTTCAGTCTTGTTCATCTTCAATTTGGTAATACATTTCTAGACCCACTAGAGAATCACCTTCACTCCTATCTATCCCCTTACATTGGCGTTCAACCTCCTTAGCTAATGGTTCACCCACCTCTAGCTTTTATGTATCTCTAAATCCCCTATCTTCTGTATTATAAGTTTCTGATTATACATTTATGCTGTCCATAAAAGTGGATTCATACAGTATCTATCCTTTTGTGTCTGGCTAACTTCATTCAGCATTATGTCCTCAAGGCTCATCCATCTTGTTATGTGCTTCAGAATGTCATCTTGTCTTACTGCTGCATAATTTTCCATTGTATGCATATACCATATTTTGCTGATCCACTTGTCTGTTGACGAGGATTTGGTTTGTTTCCATCTTTTGGTGATTGTGAATAAGGCTGCTATGAGCATTGGTGTGCAAATGTCTGTCAATATCATTGCTTTCAGCTCTTCTGGGTATATACCAAGTAGTGCTATTGCTGGGTGATAGGGCAACTTGATATTTAGTGTCCTAAGGAATGACCAAACAGTCTTCCATAGTGGCTGCACCATTATACATTCCCATCAGCACTGAATAAGTGTCCCAGTTTCTCCACATATTCTTCAACGTTTATAGTTTCCTGTTTGTTTAATAGCAGCCATTCTTATAGGTGTGAGGTACTATCTCATTGTAGTCTTGATCTGCAGTTCCCTTATCTCCAGTGAAAATGACCATCTTTTCATGTGCTCTTGAGCCATATGTATTTGCTCTTCAGAAAAAATGCCTATTCATATCTTTAGCCCATTTTATAACTGGGTTGTTTGTTGTTTCATTGTTGAGTTATATGATTTCTTTGTATATACAGGAAATCAAGTTTTTTTTTGTCTGATATGTGATTTCCAAATATTTTATCCCATTGATTTGGCTTTCTCTTCACCTTTTTGACAAAGTCTTTTGAAGTGCAGAAGCATTTGATTTTGAGGAGTTCCCATTTATCTATTTTTTCTTTTGTTACTTGTGCTTTGGGTGTAAATTTAGGAAGCTGCCTCCTATTACTAGGTCTTGAGGATGTTTCCCTATATTTAATTCTAGAAGCTTCATGGTGCTAGTTCTTATATTTAGGTGTTTGATCCACTTTGAGTTAATTTTTGTATAGGGTGTAAGATAGGGATCCTCTTTCATTCTTTTGGCTATTGATATACATTTTTTCCATGCCCAATTATTGAAAAGACTATTTTGACCCAGTTCAGAGGATTTGGAGGCCTTGTCAAAATCAGTTGACCATAGATTTGGTGGTCTATTTCTGCAGTCTCAAAACAATTCCATTGGTCAATGCTTCTCTCTTTGTGCCAGTACCATGCTGTTTTAACCATTGTGGCTTTATAATAGATTTTAAAGTCAGGGAGTGTTAAACCTCCCACTTTGTTCTTCTTTTTTAGGATGCTTTTAGGTATTTGGAGTCTCCTTCCCTTCCAGATGAATTTCATAGTTAGATTCTCCAAATCTTCAAAGTAAGTTGTTGGAATTTTGATTTATACTGTATTGAATCTGTAGATCAACTTGGGGAGAACTGACATCTTAACTATATTTAGCTTTCCTATCCATGAGCATGGAATGTCTTTCTACCTATTTAGATCTCCCTTGATTACTTTTAACAATGTTATGCAGTTTTTTGTATACAAGTTCTTTACATCCCTAGTTAAGTTCATTCCTAAGTATTTTATTCTTCTATAGTTGCTATTTTGAATGGAATTTTTCCCCTAACTGACTCCTCAGCTAGCTTATTGCTTGTGCACAGAAATATTATGGATTTTTGCTCATTAATTTTATATCCTGCAACCTTAATGTATTTGTTGATTAACTCAAGTAACTTTGCTGTAGATTTCTTAGGATCTTCGAAGTATAGTATCATATCATCTGCAAATAGTGAGAGTTTTACTTCTTCCTTTCCAATTTGGATGCACTTTATTTCTTTGTCCTGCCTGATTGCTCTAGCTAGAACTTCTAGCACAATATTGAATAATAGTGGACAGTGGACATTCTTGTCTTGTACCTGATCTTAGGGGGAAGGCTTTCAGTCTCTTTCCACTGAGTATTATGCTGGTTATTGGTTTTTCATGTATTCCCTTTATCAGATAAAGTAGTTACCTTTGATTCCTATCTTTTGGAGTGTTTTCATCAGAAAAGGATGCTGAATTTTGTGAAATGCTTTTTAAGAATCAATCAAAATGATCATG
Organism: Tamandua tetradactyla; assembly: GCF_023851605.1. NCBI lineage: Eukaryota > Metazoa > Chordata > Mammalia > Pilosa > Myrmecophagidae > Tamandua > Tamandua tetradactyla. The sequence continues at coordinate 64,822,265 of NC_135336.1, read as the reverse complement.
TGGTTTTTCCCTTTTGATTTGTTAATGTGCTGTATTACATTAATTGATGTAATTAATGATGATGATTGTGTTGAATCATCCTTGCATTCCTGATATAAGCCCCTCCTTGGTCATGGTGTATAATTCTTTTAATGGCTGTTGGATTCAGTGTGCTAATATTTTATTGATAATTTTGCATCTATGTTCATTAGGGAGATTGGTCTGTAGTTTTCCTTTCTTATGACATCTTTACCCAGTCTTAGTATTAAAATCATATTAACTTCATAAAATGAGTTAAGTAGAGTTTATTTTTCCTTAGCTTTTTAGAAAAGTTTGAGCTGAATTGGTGTTAGTTCTTTATGGAATGTTTGATAAAATTCCCCTGAGAAGCCATTTGGCCCTGGGCTTTTCTTTGTAGGAAGATTTTTGGTGACTAATAGAATCTCTTTACTTGTGATTGTTTTGTTGAGATCTTCTATTTCTTCCTGAGTCAGTGTAACTTGTTTGTGTGTCTTCAGGAATTTGTCCATTTCATCCAAGTTGTTAAATTTGTTGGTGTATAGTTGTTCATAGTATCATCTTATGATTTCTTTCATTTCTTCAGTGGCTGTGGTAAGGCATCCCTTCTCATTTCTGATTTTGTTTATTTGCTTCTCTCCTTTTTTCTTTGTCAGTCTTGCTAGTGGCCCATCAATTGTATTGATTTTTCTCAAAGAACCAAATTTTGGTTTTATTGATTCATTCTATTCTTTTGTTCTCCCATTCCTTTATCTCTGTTTTAATTTTTGTTAATTTTCTTTTCCCATTTGCTTTGGAGTTAGTTTGCTGTCCTTTCCCAAATTCCTTCAGGTTTGCTGTTAAATCCTAGATTTTTGCTTTGTTGTTTTTTAACATGGGCAGGCACCAGGAATCGAACCAAGGTCCTCTGGCATGGCAGGCAAGCATTCTTGCCTGCTGACCCACCATGGCCTGCCCATCTTTGTTGTTTTTTAACATAAGCATTTAGGGCAATAAATTTCTCTCTCAGCACAGCCTTCACCACATCCCATAAGTTCTGATTTTTGTATTCTCATTTTCATTCATCTCTATATAGCTACTGATTTCTCTAGCAATTTCTCCTTTGATCCACTGGTTGTTTAAGAGTGTGTTATTTAATCTCCATATATTTGTGAATGTTCTCATTCTTTGGTGGTTATTGAGATCTAGCTTCATCCCATTGTGATCAGAGAAAGTGCTTTGAATAATTTCAATATTTTTATATGTATAAAGATCCATTTTTTGTCCCAGCATATGATCTATCCTGGAGAAAGTTCCATGAGCAGTGGAGAAGAATGTATAATCTTGTGCTTTGGAGTGCAATGACCTGTGTATATATATATATATGTGCCAGGTCTAATTCATTTATCAAGTTATTTAACTTCTCTATTTCCTTTTTGACCTTCTAGCTGTTTGTTCTATCCATAGAGAAGAGTGGTGTATTGAAGTCTCTTACTATTATTGTTGAAACATCTATCATTCCTGTCAGTTTTGCCAATGTCTGTCTCATGTACTTTGGAGCTCCTTGATTGGGAACATATGCATTTATGTCTGTTATATTTTCTTGGTGAATTGACCCTTTAATTAGTATACAGTGTCCTTCTTTGTCTCTTCTGATGTCTTTACAATTAAAGTATATTTTGCCAGATCTTAATATAGCTACTCCTGCTTTCTTTTAGTTACGACTTGTATGGAAAATCTTTTTCCATTCTTTCAGTTTCAATCTATTTGCATCCTTGTGTCTAAGATGAGTCTCTTGTAAGTAGCATATAGCTGGATTATGTTTCTTAATCCATTCTGCCAATCTGTATCTTTTAATGGTAAGTTTAGTCCGTTAACATTCCAAGTTATTAGTGAAAATGCATTTCTTGATTCCACCATCTTATCTTTTACTATATTTGACAGATCTATATATTCTTTTCCCTCTTTCTCTTTGTAGTCTTTAAATTACCCTTATGGTACTTTCAGTTCTGTGCCTTCCTCCAGACCTCCTACGCCTATCTTTTATTTTTTTCAGTGGCAGAACTCCTTTTAATATTTCTTGTAGGGCCAGTCTCTTGTTGACAAATTCTTTCAGGAATCCTTTGTCTGTGAAAACTTTAACGTCTCCTTCAATTTTGAAGGACAATTTGGCTGGATACAGAATTCTTTGCTGTAAGTCTTTCTCTTTCAGGATCTTGAATTTATCATACCACTGCCTTCTCACCTCCAGGGTGCTAGTTGAGTAGTTTGAACTCAGTCTTATTTGATTTCCCCTGTATGTAGAAGATTGTTTTTCTTTTGTTGCTTTCAGGATTTTCAGCATTTGACAGATTGATTAATATGTGCCTTGGGGAAAGCCTATTTGGATTTATTCTGTTTGGAGTTTGTTGGGCTTCTTTGACTTATATATTTATGGCCTTTATGAGGATTGAGAACTTTTCCCCCATTATATCCCCAACTTCTCTTACTATCCCTTTACTCCTCTCTTCTCCTCAGGGACACCAATGATTCTTATATTTGAATACTTTGTTTTGTCTATCATTTCCCTGAGTTCCCATTCCATTTTCCCTCTTTTTTTGCCATCTTTTTTGAGTCTTTGAAGTCAGCTATCCTGTCCTCTATATCACTTATTCTTTCTTCTGTCCCTTTGAATATGGCGCTGTGTGCCTCTAGTATGTTTTTTATTTGGTCAACAGAGTTTTTTAATCTCTGTGATTTCTGCAACTTTTCTATTTATTCTTTCAAATAATCTTTGTGCTCTTCTACTATCTTCTTGATTTCCTTTATGTCATTTGCTATGCCACTTATTTTTTTTAAGTAGAGTTGTATGAACATCTTTAATTAGTTGTTCTAAAGTCTGTGTCTCCTTTGGTGTTTTAATTTGGTCATTAGGCAGGGCTATATCTGCGTTGTGATATGCTTAGTGACCTTCTGCTGTCTTCAACATATGTAAATATCTTGATTTGTTTACTTTGGGAGTTAGTTTCTCTCAGTAGCCTAAGGCCTTGTATTTGCAGGATGGTTGTACAACAGGGAACAGGGCATGGGGTGGAACACTCAGTACAGTAACTTGTTTCAGGGCAAGTATGGGCACAAGTTGGACATGGTATGCCAATGTTTGTGAACATGGGACCTCAGCAGCCAAGGAGGATGTAACTGTGTGGATGCACCAGTCTAGGGGGCATAATCCTGTTGTGCAGTGGTTTAAGGCATGGGGCCCTTTGTGTGCAGGTATAGAGCTGTGGCTGCAGGTCATCATTATGCCTTTGTGGATTGGGGGCAGATGTGACCTAGCTGAGCAGGTCAGCACTTTCTCAGAGCTTGGAAGTGGACTGAGGGTTGTGCACATGCATGGTTCTAGGACTGCTGTAAAGTGCAGTTCCCAGGGCTGAATGATGTGACTGGGGGCTGGTGCACATGTGTGGGCCTGGGAGTGCCATAAAGGGATGTGCTGAGTTCAGGGATGGCGGGGTGAGGCTGTGTGACACTATGGGTGGAGGGCAGGGGTAACTTAGGTATGGAGGTTAGTGCCCACAACATTATGAGTTGACAACAGCTTGCAGGGAACAGGTTGGGAGAGGTAGTGCTCAGGAAGGATGCAGGAGAGGTGGGTTGGGCTGCACTTGGTGTGGGGGTGGGGGCAGGTATGTGGGGTGGGGGGGTTTGGGTATGTTCACTGGGGATTGGCAGGATGGGGGAAGTGGGAGAGGGTGATGTGGTTCAGGTGCATGGGGTGTGGGGTGAGTTGTCTGTCATGGGGCTGTGCTGGTGAGGGTAGCATGCCCAAGGAATGCAGCCTGGCTTACTTTTCTAGTCCTGCACTCCAGTACATGCACTTCTGCAGGCTCCATGTCTCCACACCTCCACACCAGTCTCCTTTCTGCCTCTCATTTCCTCAGCCTCTGCAATCAGGGCTGCCGCATGTGGTGCTGAAGGCTCTCTCTGGTCAGCCACACTCCAGAATTGCCACCTCAGTCAGCCACATTCTCTAACTTTTCCATGGAGCAGGGCTAATCTTGAGCTACTCTAGTTGGCCATCTTCCCAGAAGTCTGGATTGGCTTTTAATGAGGAGATTTATTTAGTTGCAAATTTCCAGTTTCTTGGAAGCAAGGCTGCTAGCTTCATCTGGGCTTCTCTGTCACATGGGAAGACAAGTGGCAATGTCTTCTGGCCTTCTCTATTGGCTTCTGGTTTCCAACATCTTTCCCCAGGGCATGTCCTTTCTGCATCTCCAAATATCTGTGTCTGAGCTCACTCTCTGTCATCTCACTCTTCTGCTTTAAGACTCTAGTTGATTAAATTAGATGTCCCACTGTGGAAGTTACATCCTTTAGCTGGCCACAGATGTAATCAGCCATAGATGAATTTCACACACTGATGACTTAAGTTCACAGCAACAGAACAACTGGGCACCATCACTAGGACAACTTGACACAAGAACCTAATTACTACATGAACATATACCTAGTGCTGGGATTGCTGGATCATGTGGCAACTCTATGAACTGCCAAATTGCTTTTCAGATTGACTACAATACTTTTCACTCCCACTAACAGTGAACAATTATATCTATTTCTCCACATCTTGTCCAACACTTGTAGTTTTCTGATAATGACCGTTCTAGTAGGTGTGAGATGATATCTCATTATGGTTTTGATTTGCATTTTCTAATTGCTACTGAAATTGCACATCTTTTCACATTTTTGATCCATTTGTATTTCCTCTTTTTAAAATTATCTGTTGATGTCTTTTGCCTAGTTTTTATTTGGGCTGTTTGTCTTTTGTATTGAGTTGTAGGAAATCTTTATATACTCTGAATATTAAGATGTTATCTCAGAAATTTATGTAATTTCTGAGAATTATCTTTCATTGCACAGGCTGCTTTTTAACCTTCTTTACATAGTCCTTTGATGTACAAAGGTATTCAATTTTGGGGACAACCTATTTATATATTTTTTCTTTCATTGCTTGTGCTTTGGATGTAAGGCCTAGGAAACCACCTCCTATCACAAGATTTCTTTTAGATTTTTTCCCCCCACATTTTCTTATAAATATTGTATGGTCTTAGCCCTAATGTTTAGGTCTTTGGTCCATTTTGAGTTAATTTCTGTATAAGGTATGAGATGGGGCCCTCTTTCATTCCTTTGGACATGGATATCCAGTTCTCCAAGGACTATGTTTAATGCAATTTTATTGAGATATGTATTCACAGACGATATAATCATCCAAATTGTACAATCAGTGTTTTACAACATCATCATATAGTTGTGCATTCATCATTACAATCAATATTTTAACTCTTTAGTTATCCCAAAAATAAATTAAAAATAAGAATAAAAGAAAAAAAGAATACCAAAACATCCTGTCCCCTCAACTATTTATTTATTTATTGTCATCTTTTTTTTTCTTACTCATCTGTCCATACACTGGATAAAAAGAGTGTCAGTGAAAACTTTCACAATCATACAGTCAAACCTTAAAAGTTATATAGTTATTCAATCATCTTCAAGAATCAAGTCTATTGGATTACATTTCAACTCCTTCAGTTAATTTCTTCAACCATTTCAATACACCAAAAACTGAAAAGGAATATCTATATACTACATAAGAATAATCTCCATAATGCCCTTGTGACTCTATTTAAAATTTCTCAGCCACTGAAACTTTATTTTGTTTCATTTGTCTTCCCCTTTTGGGCAAAATATATCTCTCAATCCCATGATGCCAGGGCCAGGCTCATCTCAGGGAGTAAGGCCCTTTGTTTCCAGGAAGTTTTACACCCTGGATTAATGTCCCACATAGAGGGACATTAATTAAGAAGAGAGGGAATGAGTTCATTCTGAGGAGTTGTCTTAAATAGAGGCCATCTCTGACAACAAATGAGGATCATTGGGGGTGACTTTTAGGCATACTCATGAGTAGGCTTAGCTTCTCCTTTGCAGCAATAAGTTTCATAAGGGAAGCCCCAAGATCAAGGTCTTGGCCCACCAAATTGTTATCCTCCAATGATTGTGAGAATATCAGTCTTCCACAACTGGGAAGTTTAACATTTCTACTATTTTCTCCAGTCCTTCAAAGTGGCTTTGCAGATATGTTTTAATCTTCTGTCCAGATTACTCTGGGATGTACTTTGGTATCACACCAACTTGTGCAAACCAAGATCTCACACCGTATTCAAAGTTCCACATAATTATGGTGTTTGAATAGCTGAACATACAAGTTAAATTAGTATGCTACTGAAAATATAAATTTTGGACAAAATGAGCACCTCTTTGGTCTTACACAGAAACTGAAGTTTTAAAATACAGTCAATATAAATATTTACTCTTTCATCTGATTTACCTCAGTCCTAATGAGATCAGCTTCATTCATATCTCTAAGTAAAGTCTGATCACTTTTTCGGTATTTTTAACTGTTGCTGTAGGGGATAATACTAACTTTCATGGCTGCAGAATTTTTACTCTGAGTCTCAGGTGTTAGATACCAAAGTTCCAGAGAATTACCAGGTTATACAGAGAATATTTCTCAGAATTTAGAAATAACCACTAAAATTCAGGAATAGATGTGACTGCTGTAAGAGCTTACAGTTGAGGAACCTTTACAATAGACCATCATCTGATAACCTATGCTCTCGAATTAAATTCTCAGAGTTGGAATTTTATAAAAGTTAGTCTATATTATTGAGGTATTATTATATTTGTGTTTTTGTATCTGGATTATTTCACTCAGCGTACTACCTTTAATGTTCATTCACCTTGTCGCATACCTCATAACTTCATTCCTTCTTGCAGCTGCTCAATATTCCATTTCTGTATACACCACAGTTCCCCCTTTCATTTGTCAGTCTATGCATCCTTAGGCCACATCCATCCATTGCATAATGCAAGCACTGCTGACATAAGTACCACTGTAAAAAAGTCCATTCATTCCAAGTTCCTCCAAGTATACACTAACTACTGATTGCAGGATTATATGGTAAAACCACCCCTAGACTCCTGTGGAGCCATTACGCTGCCCTCCAGAAGGGCTGCACCACCCAACATCACTACCAAGAGTGAATAGGTACATCTCAATCTCCACAAAGATTCTAGTATTTGTATCTTTCTGTTCATTTTTAAGCAGTTTTATTCACACATCATACAATCCAGCCTAAGTAAAAATTCAGTGGTTCCTAATATAATCACATAACCATGCCTTCACCACCACAATCTGCATGAGGACATTTTCTTTTCTTCGACAAATAATCTCGTACCACTTGTGCTAGTTGAAATGATGTATGTAGCCTAGAAAAGCCATGTTTTAATCCTATTCTCATATTGTAAAGGCAGCCATTTCTTCTAAACCCTATTCATTATTGTATCTTTGAAACTGTAATTAGATAATCTCCCTGGATATATAATTTAATCAAGAATGGTTGCTAAACTGGATTAGGTAGAAGCATGTCTCTACTCATTTGGGTGGGTCTTCATAAATTTCTGAAGTCCTATAAAAGGGGAAACATTTTGGAGAATGAGAGATTCAGAAAGAGCCTCCTGGGGAGCTTCATGAAGCAGGAAGCCAGAAGAAGAAGCTAGCAGATGATGCCGTGTTTACCATGAGCCCTGCCAGATGAGAGAGGAACTCTGACTGTTCAACATGTGCCCTTCCACTTGAGAAAGAAACCCTGAACTTCATTGGCCTTCTTGAACCAACTTATCTTTCCCTGAATGGCTTAGATTGGACATTTCTATAGTCTTGCTTTAATTGGGACAATTTTTTCAGCCTTTGAACTGTAAGCTAGCAATTTATTAAATTCCCCTTTGTAAAAGCCATTCTGTTTCTGGTATATTGGATTCTGGCAGCTAGCAAACTAGAACACCCCTCTCTGATATCTTCACTTATTGACATTTAGTTTTGGTATATTGCCTTTGTTACATTCAACAGAAGCATATTACAATTATTCTGTTAACTATAGAACCTAGTTTGCATTCATTGTATTTTTTCCCTGTATACCATTCCATTCTCTACACCTTGCAATGTTAACATTTATTTGTTCTCCCTCATGCAAAAACACTCTTATATTTGTACATTTAATCACTGTCATTGTCCACTCTAGGCTTTGCTAAGTTATACCATTCCAGTTCTTATCCTCTGTATTCCCTTCTGGTGTCATACATGCCCCCAACACTCCTCCCTCAACTATATGCACACTCAGCTTCATTCAGTGTACTTACAACATTGCGCTACCATCCGATAACATTGCGCTATCCATTTCTGGATCTTTACAATTATTCTTGCATACATTCTGTACTCCTTCAGCATCAAAATCCCAATCCCTCAACATGGTTAAAAGATCATATGAAACACTTACAGCTAATATCATTCTTTATTGGGAAAACTGAAAGCTTTCCCTCTAAGATCAGGAACAAGACAGGGATGCCCAGTGTCACCATTGTTATTCAACATTGTACTTGAAGATCTAGCTATAGCAATTGGGCACGGAAAAGAAATAAAAGGCACCCAAATTGGAAAGGAAGAAGTATATATACCCTTTTTATATCTCCTGATAACTTGTGTTCTCACCTTTAACTCTCAAAGTGTTCTCATTGATGTTAGTTCATATAGTATTTTTCCTTTTGCTTATGGTTAATTTCATTCAACATAATGGCCTAAAGTTTCATCCACATCATTGCCTGCATCATAACTTTATTCATGACTCAAAAATTTGAGATTGAACTCTCAAAGTTCACTCATTAATTTTAGTTCATATTAGTGAGATCAGATAGTATTTGTCCTTTTATTTCTGGTTAATATCACCCAGCATAATGTCCTCCAGGTTCATCCCTATCATAATATGCTTCATGACTTTACTCTGTCTCATAGCTCTGTAATATTCTGTCATATGTATATGACAGAATATTAGCTTGCTTAGTATATATATATACCATATATGTGTATATGGTTGTTTGCATAGTGTATATATACCATAGTATATATATACCATATATATGTATACCATAGCTTGCATAGTATATATATACCATAGCTTGTATAGTATATATACATACTTGCATAGTATATATATACCATATATATGTATACCATAGCTTGCATCATCCATTGATGAACATTTGGGCTGTTTCCATCTCTTGGCAATCATGAATAATGTTACTATAAACATTGGTATACAAACATCTCTTTGTGTCCTTGTCTTCAGTTCTTCTGAACTATGACCATCTTTTTCATGTCATTGTACCATTTGTGTTTCCTCTTCTGAAAAATGTCTGTCCATATCTTCTGCCCAATTTTTAATTGGATTGTTTGACTTTTTGATGCTGGGTTGTAGGATCTCTTTATATATTCTGCATATTAAACCCTTATCTGACATGTGGTTTCAAAATATTGTTTCCTATTGCATAGACTGACTTTTGACTTTCCTGACAAAGTCCTTTAATCACCCAAATACTTAATTTTGAGAAGATCCCATTTATCTCTTTTCTCATTGTTTGCACATTGGGTGTAAGGCCAAAGAAATTGCCTACTATCACATATAATGTATTTCCTTCTGAAAGCATTATGTTCTTTGCTCTGATGTTTAGGTCTTGGATCCATTTTCTGTTAATTTGTGCATATGATATGAGTTAAGGGTAGTCTTTCAGTCTTTTGAATGTAGATATCCAGTTGTCCAAGCAGCATTTATTGAACAGACTGCTCTGTCCCAGTTGAGTTGGCTTGACTGACTTATTAGTAAACAATTGTCTGTAGATTAGAAGGTCTATTTCTGAACACAACTCAGTTCCATCTGTTGGTACATCTAGACAGTACCATGCTGTTTTGACCACTGTAGCTTTATAATATGCTTTAATGTCAGCAATGTGAGACTTCTCACTTCATCTTTCTTTCTCAAGATATTTTTAGCTATTTGGGGGCACACTGCTCTTACAAAAAATTTTGATTATTGGTTTTTCTGTTTCCATAAAGTAAGTCGTTGGGATTTTGATTAGTAATGCATTGAAATTATACATCAATTGGGTAGAATTAACACCATAACTATATATAGTCTTTCAGTCTATGAACATCATATGTCATTCCATTTATTTAGGTCTTCTTTGATTTCTTTTAGCAATGTTTAATCATTTTCTGTGTATAAGCCTTTTATGTTTTTGGTTATATTTATTCCTATATAGTCAATTCTTTTCATTGTGAGTGTAATTGGAATCTTTTTCTTGATTTCCTCCTCAGCTGTACATTCCTAGTGTATATGAACACTGCTGATTTTCACATGTTGATCTTGAGTCCTGCCATTTTGCTGTACTCATTTATTAACTTTTGTAGCTCTGTTGTAGATTTTTTGAGGTTTTCTATATACAAGGATCATGTCATCTGCAAACTGAAAGTTTTACTTCTTCCTTTCCAATTTGGGTGCCTTTTATTTCTTTTCCGTGCCCAATTGCTATAGCTAGATCTTCAAGTACAATGTTGAATAACAATGGTGACACTGGGCATCCCTGTCTTGTTCCTGATCTTAGAGGGAAAGCTTTCAGTTTTCCCAATAAAGAATGATATTAGCTGTAAGTGTTTCATATGATCTTTTAACCATGTTGAGGAGGTTTCCTTCTATTCCTAGCCTTTAAATTGTTTTCTTCAAGAAATGATGCCTAATTTTGTCAAATTCTTTTTCTGCATCAATCATAATGACCATATGTTTTTTCCACTTTGATTTACTAACATGGTCTATTACACTAATTGATTTTCTTGTGTTGAACCAAACTTACATACTTGGAATAAAACCCACTTGGTCATGATGTATAATTCTTTTAATATGCTGCTGGTTTTGATATGCAAGCTTTTTGTTTTAAATATAGAAACTTGTTTATTTACTGGCAACATTATTTCTACTTTTGTTTTAAGAGCTTATGGAAGAACAGCTTATGAACACTCAGTGGTTGTTCCTACCCACTCATTGGCCTGAGCAGTGGGAGCTACAGACCAGTCTTCAGTTGTAGGTTGAGCACTCCAGTCTTCAGTAGGGAACTGCTGAATAGGCACAGAGGGAACCTGTACACCTTCAGGCCAGTCTACATCCTCAGGCTGAGTAACAGTAAGTTCAGGAGCTGGAGCAGTCCATTCACCATGAAATTCCTACTTGTTGACATCTTCTTCAGCAGCAGCCTGCTCTTCCTTTTCAGTCTCTTCAGGATCTCTGTAGAAGCAGAGATCTGGCAGGAATTCCCATGGGTTCTCACAGGAGATGGTGCCACACATGCACAGAACTTTCTGGGCCAGCATCCACCACATTAGATCCACTGAGTGAGCTCCCATGTTTCATGGAATGGCAATGTCCACATAGCACAGGGGAGAATCTGTGTTACATAGAGCAATGACAGGCAGGTTAATGTAGAATGCCTCTGTGAGAAGCTGGTGGTCAGCTCTGGGATTGGTCACCACTAGAAGATGTGGCTTTTGAAAGGCTGCATGAATCTGCTTGGTTAAAGTTCCTGGAGTGAAGTGCCCAGCAATAGGAGTTTCTCCAGTGGCAGCTGCAAATTTTAGCAGAGCTCACTGGCCTATATTCCTGGAAGATATGACACTGGCACCAGTGGGGTTTTCAATGGCAATAATGGCAAAAGCCACTGGAAGAAGCTTCTCCCAGGTCCTTTTGATATTTATGATGTAGATGCCATCACTTTTTCTTTTGTATATGTGCTGGTCCATTTGGAAATCAAGGTTGGTGCCACCTAAGTGGGTTCCTGTTGCAAGGAATTATAGGACATCCTCCTCTTTCATCAACAGGACATCAAAGGCTCTGGAAATTGGTTAAGTTTCCCTTTAAGTTATGATGGGAGTCGAGGACAACACCATATGCACCCTTCTCTGGGTAGCGTGGAAAGACTGCAAATATTTTGTTGAGAATTTTTTCATCTATATTCATTAAAGAGATTGGTCTATAATTTTCTTTTCTTATACTATGTCTGGCTTTGGTATTAGGGGAATATTAGTTTCATAGAAAGAGTTATTCCCTCCTCTTCAAACTCCCTCCTCTTCAAGTCTTTGAAGAGTTTGAGCAGGATTGGTACTAATTCTTTCTTGAATGCTTGGTAGAATTCACATGTGTAGCCATTTGGTCATGGAGTTTTCTTTTCATTTTGACAGGTTTTGAGAACTGTTTCAATCCCTTTACGTGTGATTGCTTTGTTAAGATCATCTATTTCTTCTTGAGTCAATGTTGGTTGCTAGTGCTTTTCTAAGAAGTTATTCATTTCATCTAAGTTGTCTAGTTTGTTAATGTATAGCTACTAATAATGTCCTCTCATTATCTCTTTCATTTCCACACATCAGTAGATTCACCCCCTCCCATTTCTGATTTATTTGCATCCTTTCTTTTTGCTTTTGTTAACTTAGCTAAGGGTCCATTGATTTTATTGATTTTCTCAAAGAACCAACTTCTGGTTTTGTTGATTCTTTTTACTGTCTTCATGTTCTCAATTTCATTAATTTCTGTTCTGACCTTTTATATTTCTTTCCTTCTGTTTGTTTTGTGGTTAGATTGCTATTCTTTCTCTATGTCCAAAGTGAGCCATTAATTCCCCCATTTTTTTTTCTTCCTTCTTTTTCTTTTCTTTTCTTTTTTTGGCATGGCAGGCACCATTTTGCCTTCTTTAATATGAAGATTTAATGCAGTAAATTTCCCTCTTAGGACTGTATTGGCTGGATCCTATAGTTTTGATATGCTGTGTTCTCATTTCCATTTCCCTACAGGCATTTACTGATTTCTCTTGCAATTTCTTCCTTGAACCACTGGTTGTTTAAAAGTGTAATGTTTAGCTTCCATATATTTGTTAATTTTCATACTTCCCACCCACTCTTGATTTCCAACTTCATTCCATTATGAGAAAGTGGTTTGCATAATTTTGAAATTTATTGAGATGTTCATTGTGACCCAATTTGTGGACTACCCTGGGTAGTTATCCTTGAGCAACTGGGGAAAAATGCATATTTACCTCTTTGGGGGTGCAATGGTTGTAAATGTCTATTAGGTCTAGTACATTTATTATATTATGCAAGATTTCTGCATCCTTATTTTCCTCTGTTTAGATGTTCTCTCAATTGATGAGGGTTGTGTATTGACATCTCCAACTATTATTTTATAGGTGCCTACTTCTTCCTTTATTGTTGTCAGTATTTGCCTTATGTATTTTTGGACATTCTGGCTCAGTGCATACATAATATGATTGTTATTTCTTCTTGATAAATTGTCCCTTTTATTAATACATAGTGTCTATGTTTTTCTCTTTTAACTGTTTTACATTTGCATTCTAATTTTCCTGTTAGTATATTTACCCTTGCTCTTTTCTGGTTGTGTGAAATATCTTTCTCCTACCTTTCTCTTTCAGCCTATTTTTTTTTTCTTTTGGGTGCATGGTCCAAGAATTGAACCTGGTTTTTCCACATAAAAGGTGAGTATTATACCACTAAACCATCTGTGCCCCCTCTTTCAACCTATTTTTGTCCTTGTGTCTAAAGTGAGTCTCTTGTAGACAGCATATACATAGATTCTGATTTTTTAAAATCCATTCTGCCAGTCTTTATCTTTTGATTGAGGAATTTCCTCATTAATTTTTTTAAGGATGTGAAAAGCTTTAATAACATAAAAGTTAATAATGTTGCTATAATTACTAGACATAGAACCTTATGCCCCCCAAACTGAGAACACACCTTATTTTCAAATGTCCACAAAAAATCATACAGATTTATTTTATCATTGGCAACAAAGGAATAAGACAGCAAATTGTAATGCAATAAAATTAAAAAAAGAATAACATGCCAGAAAGAAAACTTACCAAGTAAAAATTTAAAAAATTAAAATGTTCTCAATGAATTCTTGAGTAAAATAATAAAATGAAACTCATGTTATAGGATATCTAGAAAATAATGATTGTTCGATTTATTAGGCTGCTTAAAGAAGATGCCATAAAATTGTCCAACTTTAACAATGGAAATCTATTTGCCTACAGTTTTGAAGCTGAGAAAATGTTCAAATGAGGACATCCTTTCCATACACATGGGTGTGTCTGCTCCCCTGGCCTGGGACAATGATATCTTCAGTCCAGATCTCAGCTTCCATGGTTTTGCCTTTGAAATTAGTTTTTCTTTAATTTATCCCTTTTCTGTTACTTTTAATCCAGGCCAGCAGAGGCTCTGTTCATACAGATCTTGCTAAAATCTTATCAGCTTTGCATGTAGTACACTGGAGTTCATGCCAATAGATAGCAGGACTTTCCACAGATCCTTCCTGGATAACTGCATCTCCAATCCTGACTTGCATTGAAATGCTGACCAGACCCAGGTTCAGTTAAAAATTCACATGGAGCACTGTTCTCTGGGAACTCATTTTCTGAAAGCTCAAAATTCTCCCAAACTTCAATCCTATTTCTTTGTACCCAGGAGTTCAATTCTCAGCTTATCCCTTTCCTCTTGCATTTTATTATGGGCTGCAAGGAGAAACCAGGCTGTACTTCCCACACTTAGCTTGGAAATCTCCTTAACTAAATATCCAAGTTCATTGCCAAATTCTCTGTCACTTTAAAACAAAGATCATCTTTCTTCCAGTTTCTAACACATTCATCACTTTTCTCTTAAGGCCTCAGCCAAAGTACCCTTAGCATCTGTGTTTCTACAAAGAGTCTCTTCAAAGTAATGTAGGCCTTTTCTAAGAGGCACTGAACAATTCCTCCAGCCTCTACCCACTACAGAATTCCAAAACCATATCCAAATTATTATGTGCAATAACAGCACTCCATTTTCCCGGAACCAAACCTGTTTCAGTTTTCTAGGTTGCTGTGCTGGTTTGAAAGTTTTGTGTACTCCAGAGAAGCCATGTTTTAATCCTGGTCCAATATTGTGGGAGCAGCTGCTTCTTTTAATCTCTATTCAGCACAGTAGGTTGGGAACTTGATTAGATTATCTCCACAGAGATATGGCACACCCAATTGTGGGTGTGACATTTGATTAGATGGAGATGTGACTCCACCTATTATAGGTGGGTCTTGATTAGATTACTGGAATCCATTAAAAGAGGAAACATTTTGAAGAAAGACAGAGCCTAGGAAAATGACAGAAATGATAATCCAGCACCACTTGCAGAATTAATTAACAAATTCTCACTACAGAAAATAGGCCCCCAGCTTATTTTAACCTGGAATAACCATTAATGGTACTAGGAGTTTTTGCCCGAAGAGAGAGAGGGCATGGCTACGGGGGAAAAAAGGCTTTTTTAGTCAGACAACACAAAATACTGCAAAAGGGCTGGACCCAGGGGTTCTGGGAAGATGGAGAATAGAGGGTTCCAGAAAGATGACAGAGTAGGATAGGTCAAGTTCACACCTGCTCCAAGGAACAGCTGGAGAAGGGATGTGAAGGTAACTTTCACAGCAATTCCAGGATGTAATTGACCCAAGAGGGTCTTCTACACTACATAGAGTGACCCTGATTAGGAAAGCTGAAGAATTCTTCATTTACTTTTAATGTCATTATTGTAAAGGCAGTACTTTCTTCAACCATTTTGTCTTTTGGGTTTTATGTATCATACCCTATTTTTCTCTCTCTTTTAGTTACACATACTGATAATCTTAATTTCTACACTCATCTCCATCTCTCTCTCTTCTGTCTTTCCCTATCTGCCTGTAGCACTCTAGTATCTTTTGTAGAGCAGGTCTCTTATTCATGAGGTCTCTTGGTGTCTATTTATTTGTAAATATTTTAAATTCCCCTCATTTTTGAAGGACAGTTTGGCCAGATATAGAAATCATTGTTGACAGTTTTTCTCTTTTAGTATATCTTTAATTATATCATGTGATATAATTAAACCTCTTGCCTCCATGGTTTCTGTTGAGAAATCTGGACTTAGTCTTATCAAACATCCTTTGTTTTTGATGGATTGCTTTTCTCTTGTAGCTTTCAGAATTCTCTCTTTCCCTTTGAAATTTGACAATCTGTTTAGTAAGTGTCTTGGCATAGCTCTATTTGGATCTATTCTGTTTGGGGTATGCTGAACTTCTTGGACCTATGATTTTATGTCTTTCATAAGAGTTGGGAAATTTACAGTAATTATTTCCTCTGTTGTTCTTTCTGCCACTTTTCTCTTCTCTTCTCCTTCTGGGACATCCATAACCTGTATATTTGTGGACTTCATGCTATCATTCAGTTCCAAGACACCTTGCTCATTTTTTTCCCATTCTTTTCCTTATCTTTTGTTTTGTGCTTAGGAATTCAGATGTTCTGTCCTTTGGTTCACTAATCCTTTCTCCTGCCTCTTCAAATCTGCTGTTGTATACCTCTGCTGTGTTTTTAATTTCTTGTACAGTGTCTTTCATTCCCATAAGTTCTGCCATTTGTTTTATCAACTTTTGAGTTATTCTGTATAGTCACTCAATGGCTTCTTTATATCCTTCAGTTCTTTTATCACATTTTCCTTCAATTCATTGAATTGATGTAGAAGATTTGTTTGAACATCTTTGATTAGTTGTTTCAACTCCTGTATCTCATTTGAAGTGTTAATTGGTTCTTTTGACTGGGCCAATTTTTGTGCTTTGTAGTATGACTTGTGATCTTTTGCTATTGTTGAGGCATCTGATTTTCTTGATTAGCTTATTTTGGAGGTCATACTCTTTCTTTTGTTTAGGGTTTTCTTGTTGGTTGCCTTGTTCTCTATCTGTTCTTCTACATTCAGTTAAATTTCTTCTAGACTTCTGGAATAGCTTCTGTCTAACTGATCAGGATTTTTCAGCTCTTGCTTTTCTAGTTCTTGCCTTGCCCATGTGGAAGCATTTTTGAGATTACCTATTTGTGTGTGCATTGCTGTTTTACCCCCAGGAGAAAGGTCTCCTTTCCTTTTCTTATCAAGGACTGTTGATCTGCTATTTGTTTTGTTTGCCTCTATATGTTTTCAATACTCTTTTTGTTACATCTAGCATTTTTTGCCTGGATGTCTATCTCTGGGCTGAGGTTCTCCCAAATTAAGATCAACTCCAGTCAGATTTTCCTAGACAAGACAGGCCCAGAACTCATAAAAGGGATGTAATCAGTATCAGGGTTCCCAAAGGGTGAGACCAAGCAGGTGAAGCCGCTAAATTTTGTGCTTTTCCTGTCTTGCCCATCAGATGGTGGTTGTAAGCACACTCTTCTCCAGTGGTGTAAAGTAGTATTGTGCCTTTAATTAGCAATAGGCCCTGTCCCTGTCAAGAGTATGGTTGAGACAGAGGCTGAAGTTGAAGGCAGTCTTATACTTTTTCTGTTTTCCAGTTTTGTGATCTGAGCTATCTAATAATAATCACTGCTTTTGCTGGGCCTTGCCCACCTTCTTTTTTGGGAGGGTGGGGTGGGGCAGGGAGCTGCTCTTCAGCCCCCTGTTCACTATAGGCTGGAATAGTTACAGGTCTCTACAGTTGCCCCTTTTTCCCGACTACAGGGAATGTGTTTGAGATTTGCTGGGTTTTGCTTTTTATAGGTTAAAACTGCTGCATATTTGAGAGAGGTTGATCTCCATTTTGGTAGCTTGAAACTACTGCTGCTATCCAAGCCTCTGGGATCTTAATTCTCTGAATGAATCCAGCCACTTATGCTTGGCCCTGCCCCCCCACCTTTACTTGGGAAATATATGCCTTTTAGGGAATTATCTCCTTCACTTGCTAACTATATTGTCATCTCTGACATTCCTAAGTTGATGCTTGCCTCAGGCAGGGATAAAAAGCTAAGAACACTTGCTGTTTTCTTTAATGGACTAGTAAAAAGTAAAAAATTAAAATTAAAAAAGAAGGGAGAAACAACAACCAAAAAATCCTTTTCAGTTCCTGTCCCCAGTCCCCCAGGATCGTCAATCAGGAGCCAAGGTTGGTACCTGGCTCTATCTGTTCCTTTACTTGGGGCACAGAAATTTTCTACTATTCTAAATTTGGCCAGTTCCAAAAGCCTTGTTTTACTTACTTACTTAATTAATTAAATGTTTTGATCAGACCCACTTCCTTGCTGCTGGGGACAGACCTACTGGTTTCTTTCTGTGTTTGCCCTTTACATTTACCTGTGCTCAGAGCTTGTATTCAGCAGTCTGAATTTGTCAATCATATCCACATTGGAGCTTGGTTGTGCTCCATTTCTCTTGCTTTTTTCTCCCACTAAGGAGATACTCAGAGATAGGCTGCTATGTTAGTCATGGTTCTCTAGAGAAGCAAAACTAACAGGATATATCTGTAAATATGAAATTTTATAAAGGTGTCTCACACAACTTTAGGAATGAAAGAGTCCAAAATCTATAGGGCAGGCTGTGAAGCTGATGGGTCCAATGAAGGGCCTGGACAAACTTCACAGGAGAAGCTTGCTGGCTGAAGGAGCATTAAAGGATTCCTCTTCTTTCTTAAAAGACCTCGACTAATTGGATCATTTCATTGTGGGAGACATCCCTTGGTTGATCACAGATGCAATCAACTAACTGATGATTTAATACATAAGCCTTTTGTCTTATCAACCAGCCAGGAAATATCCTTGCAGTAAGGGTCAGGCCAGTGTTGCTTGACAAGACAACTGGACATAATCACTGGGCCAAATTGACACCAAAACCTAACCATCACAATCCACCCCTTGTCAACTTGGCAGCTATACACATCACCTTGAACACACTTAATTTCCAAATATAACACAATAACAAATATATGCTTCATCTCACAATACCCAGCTGCCTTGTATATCATTAGAAATGCACTACATCTCTCCAGAATAGTGTCCAAGTCCTTAGGAAACTGTCATGATCAGGTTCATATGTCAACCTGGCCAGGTGGTGGTGCCCAGTCATCTGCTTGGGCAAGCACTGTCCTGTCTATTGTTATGAGGACATTTCATGAACTTAAATTATGATTATGCCAGCTGCATCCACAGCTGATTACAACTAAGAGTAGTGTCCTCTGCAATGAGTGATGCTTAATCTAATCATTGGAAGTCTTTTAAGGAGGATTCAGAAGAGACAGTTCTTCCTTCTTCCTTCAGCTGGTGAGTCTCTCCTGTGGAATTTGTCCAGGCCCTTCATCGGAGTCATCAGCTTCACAGCCTGCCCTAAGGATTTTGGTCCTTCCATTCCCCACAGTTGCCCAGCTAGCCTTTACTGAGATTTCATTGCAGACTTCCATCAAAGTTACCAGCTTATGCCTTCAGGAGCTGCTCAAGACCTATCTCTATTATACCATTTCCATTTTATGACACAGTGCTATGCATGTCCAACTTTATGGCTTGGTGGGTCAGACAACATCCAGCTCTTGATAGACAACTCTGGTCTCATGGTATCTTGGTGGCTCATAGTTAAGTGTTCAGTCGCTAATAAAGCCCAGGAGCAGGCTAAAAACTGTTTCTCAAAGAGAGAGTAGTTATCTACAGCAGATGATAAGGCTTTGCTCCAAAATCCTAAGGGTCTGCATTATGATTCTCCTATAGGGGCCTGCCAAGGGCTTCAGACAGCATCCTTATTTGCTACTGACAATTCTAGCACCACTGGAGCTGTTGGATCATATGGCCCAAGTGGCAGAGGAGCTTGCACACCAGCCTGGATTTGTCCCAAAGCCTGTTATTCCAGTCCCCACTCAAACTAACAGCTTTTCTGGCCACTTATTAAATGGGCTGGAATAGAACACCCAAATGAGATGTTATCTTCAAATCAAAAGAGACCAACTAGACACTGTGCTTCTTTTTTGGTCACAGGAGAGGCCAGATGCAATAGCTTATCCTTCACCTTAGAAGGGATATCTTGACACGCCCCACAACATTAGACACCTAGAAATTTCACTGAAGTGGAAGGCCTCTGTATTTTTGTTGGATTTATCTCCCATCCCCTGATATACAAATGCTTTTCCAAAAAGTCTAGAGTACTTGTTACTTCTTGCTCACTAGGTCCAATCAGCATAACATCACCAATATAATGGACTGGTATTATATCTTATGGGAGGGAGAAATGATTAAGATATTTGTGGAGAAGATTGTGACATAGGGCTGGAGAGTTGATATACTGCTGAAGCAAGACAGTGAAGATATACTGCTGGTCTTACTAGCTGAATGCAAACTGTTCCTAGTGGTACATACTGACAGCTATTGAGAAAATAGTATTTGCCAGGTTAATAGTTGCATTCCAGGTACCAGGAAATATGTTGACTTTCTCAAGCAATGATACCACATTTGGTACAGCAGTTGCAATTGGAGTCACCACCTGGTTAAGTTTATGATAATCCACTGTCATCCTCCAAGTCCCATCTGTTTTCTGCACTGACCAAATACAGAAGTTGAATGGGGATGTGGTGGGAATCATCACCCCTGTGTCCTTCAAGTCTTTAAGAGTGGCAGTAATTTCTGCAATTCCTTCAGGAATATGGTATTGCTTCTGATTCACTCTTTTGCTAGGTAAGGGCAGTTCTAGAGGCTTCCACTTTGCCTTTCCTACCATTGTAGCCCTCACTCCATGAGTCAGAGAACCAATGTGGGGATTCTGCCAGTTGCTGAGTATGCCAATTTCAATTAATTGTTCTGGAACTGGGGGAATAACCACAGAATTGGTCCAGGGACCCACTCAACCCACTGTGAGATAAACCTTAGCTAAAACTCCATTGATTGCCTGACTTCCATAGCCCCTACTCTGACTGGTGTATCAGAGTGATGTTTTGCATCTACTGCAATTAGCATCTCTTCTGAACCAGTGTCCAATAAGTCCCAAAATTTCTGGTCATATCCTTTACTCTAGTACACAGTTACCCTGGTAAAAGGCTGTAAGTCTCCTTGGGGAAGTGTCATGGTCACGTTCATGTGTCAACTTGACCAAGTGGTGGTACCTGTTTGTCTGGCTGGGCAAGTGCTGGCCTGTCTGTTTCAATGAGGATATTTCATAGAATTAAACCATGATCATGTCAGCTGCATCTGCAGCTGATTTCATGTGTAATCAGCCAAAGTGTCTTCTCCAATGAATGATGCTTAATTTAATCACTGGAAGCCTTTTAAGGAGGATTCAGAAGAGACAGGCTTTTCCTGCTTCAACTGGCAAGCCTCTCCTGTAGAGTTCATCCAGACCCTTTATCCAAATCGTTGGCTTCACAGCCTGCCTTGCAGGTTTTGGACTGTGTGTTCCCTCGGTCACATGAGACACTTTTATAAATTTTATATTTGCGAGTGTTCCCTGTTGATTCTGTTTCTCTAGAGAACTCTAACTAATACAGGAAAGCTGGGAGGAAGGTTAACAGTGTAAATTTTGAGCAATGTAGGGGTCCATCCATATGGTTACCTGCCCCCTACTTTATTCAAGGGGCTTTGGGTCTATAAACTGTCTCAAGTCTCGAAATTGATTAAGGGGCTGTGACTCTGTTTTGTAATTCAAGTTAGACTTCTGTTCACTTAACCTAGAATTCTTCTGCTTATACCACTCGAACAAGAATTTAGTAGACTACCCATCCATTTTACTCCTACATACCCCACAATCTACTAGCCAATGCCACAAGTCTCTGAATCAGATAATTTTGACTGCTGCTTTGTGTCTGCTGTCCATTATGGTGGCCATGCCCATCTTTTCTATGGTGATTAACTATCGCCACATGGCTTCTTCCAACTTGAGATCCAATCATTCCTATTCTGTTTAAGAATTCCAGCCCAGTGATAGCAGTTCACACATTAATATCTGACCTACAGAGATGGGTGTCTACAGAACTCTTCAGGGATGATGGAGCTAGTCTCACAAATTTATTTCTCAAGGTTCTGGTGACAGATGTGTCCTCTGGACATTCCTGGGGTGTGTGAGCAAGTCTTCCATGATAAATCCACTCTAACATTCCAATCTCTCTGAGCCTCTGGATTTACATCATACCAGGGCAGTTCTGGTTTTTCAACCTCAGGTAACATCAGCCACCTTTGGATCTGCAATTCAGCCAACTAGTCAAACAAACAGTTAATGCCCTTTCTAATTCCTTGAGCTACAACAATGAATGCAGAATTTCTGCTTAGTGGGTCCATATCAATAAATTCAGCTGTATCCAACTTTATATTCCTTACACCATTATCCCACACCCTTAATATCTATTCTCACACATATTCCCCTGATTTCTGTCTAGACAAGTTAGAAAACACATGCAGGTCTTTTGGAGTATAGTCTACCTCCTCATAGGTCATGCTTTGTACCTCACTTTTTAGGGCCTGTTGGGACTTTAGTTTAGTTATAGGTCTTGAAGAAAAGAGGGGTGGTGGGGTTGGGTCATGAAATGAAATAGAAGTGTCTTTCAAGCCAATTGCTTCAGCACATTCCATTGCAGTTCATCTGGTATAGAAGGATTAGTTGCTGTAGACAGTGGAGTGAGGGCTGTTTCCCCAGAGGAGATGTTTGCAGGGTCAGCAGGCACTGAGAGGTTAGTCCTCATGGAGGTTGGATGGCAGTCTTCTCTGGGGAGACTGGAGCTAGGAAGTTATTTTCTTAAGGCAGGCTGGAGGTCAGGAAACTCTTTCCTCAGGGCAGTCCATTAAAGGTTTATCTAGCAAAGGCTCTGCAATTCCAGGGATTCCCTCTCCCCATTGCCATCATTATCAAGCCATATATAACCATTCTTTGTTTCAGGATCCCATTCTTTTCCAATCAAAGACCTTTAACAGCAGACACCCTGCAAGGTTGAGATTTTAGCTAATGTTACTGAAGTTTTGTGACTGGTTTTCAGAGATCTCAAGTATGCAACCACAGGAAGTAAGATTTTCTTTCGGGGCACACATGGAAACTTTTAAATCATTTCTATGTTACTAAAGTTTCAAATTTGAAGCCTTCATCTCATCTCTTTCCCTTATCACTGTATCCAGTGTATCTAACAACAACCAGCCATCATCATTATACCTGTTAACTCCACAAAACTCCATAAAGTTGTCAAAAACATTCTCATCCAGAGCCTTGCCTCATATAAGCATACCATTAGCAGAATCTAAGGGTGAATATTTTTAGTATCACTTTTGCCAACTCACCCCATGGACTGTCAGTGCTACCTTGTTTCTTGGGAACAGAGTCATTACTGCCACTCAGTCTAGTCAGAGTAGAAAGCCAATTGTAAAACCCATTCTTAAGATTCTATTTCTCAAGAACCATTGCTGATACCAAGTTATGTTAATAAAGTTTCTCTAGAAAAACAGAACCAACAGGAGAGATCTGTAAATATGGATTTTATAAAGCAGTCTCATGCAATCATAGAAATGAAAGAGTCCAAAATCTGTTGAGCAGGCTATGAAGCTGGCAGCTCCAATGAAAGGTCTGGGCAAACATAACAAGAGAGGCACGCTGGCTTAATAAGCAGTGAAAGAATCTCTCTTCTGCCTTAAAAGCCTTCAACTGATTGGATACCTTGGCTGATCACAGACTTTATCAACTATAGATGCAATCAACTGACTGATGATTTAATACACCAGTCTTTCAGTTTACCAACCAGCCACAAAATATCCTTGCAGCAATGGTCAGGCCAGTGCTTGTGTGACCAGAAAAATGGGCATAATCACTTGGCCAAGTTGACATGAGCACCTAACAATTACAGTTGCTGTGCCCATGAGGGATGGATACCAGTCTCCACAGCATAGGAATTTATTTACTGTTCTGTGCTGTGATCTCAGCCCTTTTACCTATTCCATGCTGGTGTACCTGTATGTTAGATCAAGAAGTCCTCCAAATACTCTTCCAGAGAGTTTCTGGTTATTTACTAGTTGCCCTTAAAGATGAACAAAATCCCTCACCAGCCTACAGCGCTATCTTGCCCCATCCCATAACTCTTTAAGATTGGTCTCAGAGTACTGCCATAGGCATCTGCTGAGGCCACCTGAAAATATTCCAAAGAGGAAGCTGTTTAGCATAAGAGTGCTAAAATCACATCAGGTCATTCTATACAATCTACTTTCTCTTCCCTTGATGCTTTATCCACACCAGATGCCCATAATTTAACAGTTTTTCAGGGTCTTACTTCCATAATCCCACCCTCCCTTATGATGGATTTACTTTTTTTTTTCTGTAAAATTAGTTCATGACCTCATCTTGGCCCTGCTCCTTTCAAAAAATTAAGTGGAAACAATTTTGACAATGTGGTTTAAAAGGGAGGTAGGTGACTTTATGTTCAAATGCTTTTAATGAAAAATTCTACAGTTTTATTATTTTGTATATATCAAATGTAAACTTATTATGATCAAATCAATAAGTGTAAATGAAAATAAAGAGCCCATGATTATAATTATTATTCCAACATTATGAAATTACATGGGAAAACATTTACAACTATTTAAAGTCTAAAGTGTCAAAGTATGTGACACTAGAATTCCACTAGAATTAATGGCAAATGCTTTTTGACCATAGGACAACCAATTTACACACTTAAATGATTTTATATTATTTCTTTACATATACAATGGGTGTAGTGGCCAGTCTCCAAGATGTTCCCTATCTAATGATCTTTGTCTTTGGGTAGTAATAGCCTTCTATCCACACTCATTGAATCAGGGCTGGCTTGAGTAACCAATAGCATACTGTAGAAGTGATAGTGTATACAGTTAAAAAGGTAAGCTATAGGAAGCTTTGCAGCTTCTGCTTTAGCCTCTTGCATTCATTACACTTAGACAAACCAGCTGCCATGTCATAAAGACACCAAGCAGCTTACATGGAGAAGAGCCTACTAGCAGCTTTGTGATTAAGACACTTTGAAGTGGATCTGCCAGCTCAAGACATGCCTTCATACAACAGCAACTACTACCTCAGAAACCAAAATAGCCTTCTGACCTGCAAAAGTTGTGAGAGATAACAAATAATTATCGTAATTTTAAGTCACTAAGTTGGTAGTGATTTGCTATATGGCAATAGATGATACAATAGGTTAACATGAACATGATATATCAACTAGGCAAAAAAGGAAAAAAATATCTTAGTTTGCTATTTGGTTTGCTTAGTTTGACCTGTTTTTAAAAATCGGTAATGATTTCTTCTAGTAATAATAATTGAGAATGTTTATTATATGGAGTGGCTAAAAATTATTAACGGTAATTTTGAAGTGGAGCAGAAATATCCTGGCATTTTGAAAATTCCTTTTCAGAATTTGATAAAATATAATTTTATGGTATATTTTTGATAAATATGTCATACAACAATAAAATAAAATGCATTCATTCATTTTCCTAATCACCTAATATTATTTGAGCACATATTAAGTGATAGCCACTCTGTTAAACTGTGAAGATTAACTAGCAAATAATGCAGCTCCCCCTTTTAAGCTCTCATAGTCCATATATAAATGGAATTCAATGTTCAACTAAACGTAAATACTCATTAATTTGTAATTTTCTTATGTAAAACATGCAAAATATATTTTCTTTAATTTTATATTAGTAAGTGAGCAATTTCTTCTCAATTCCACTGGTTCCAATGAAGGGTCAGATGGTTTCTCACTGAATATTACTGGGAAAAGAAGGAAAGGGAGTGACAGATGTAAAATCCCTGTGTTTTTCAGAGAATTTAGGAGAATGATGGAGTTTCGATCAGGCCTCATTCATTCCTTCATTCCTTCATTCATCCTATTGGCAGTTATCTAATATCATCCACAAATCGCCAAGCCTGTAAGCACATTGCCATATTTCTGTACACCAAAAGGCCTCAACATAATGCTGATTGTTTCTTCTACCAAAAATTTTTAAATTATATACTGTACTCTATTTCTTAAATAGGTACCAGAATAAATCATTAAATATTTTTATTGAAAAAATATAAAGAAATATAATAATGTTTCAATATTTAATGAGATCACAGTATATCACTATATTAGAGAAATAAGATGGTGTTATGCCCTTTTATTTCTAAATGTCTTTTTATTTGAGGGGAAAATAAGATGGATTAAAAATAACTTTAGGATCAATATTTTACTTTCTGTAAAAGGATAGATGGATAGGAATATAAAGTATCCTATTATATAGTAGTGAGTCAATAATTAATTTTATAATAACTTCAGCTTTATAAATAGGTGGCTAATATTTACCTCAATTTAAAATTATTATATAAATTACTGTTGTAGATTTCTGGTTGTTCTTTAGAAAGCTGTATACATATTTACCTCGTGTATTGTACTATGTATTTGAATATAGATACATTTCAAGCATGAATGCTATTATCTGAAATGACCATGGTTAGAGGTGAAATTATTTCCTAAAATGTTATTTTTTTTCCTTCATAACACTCATCCAACTTAATTTAAAGCAATTCAAATCCAAACAAAAGAATGGTTTAGAGTTCACTTTCAGGCTTATAGCTAATTAACAGTTTCAATAAAGAAGTGCTTTATTGGGTGTCTCACTCAAGTGCTTTAGGTTAATACTACAAAAAGATAAGTTGAATTATAGTCAAAGCAGAAGAAAATTTCAGGAAATCCTGCTTAAAGTATCTTTCTGCTTTCCCAGAAACCCTGAAACTATCACTTTTTAGCAAAGTGAACCTAATGAGGTGCCTTTTCTTTCCCTGGCGACTTCCGATATCTTAATTAGCTGATTCAGGTCAACTATCTGGTTCATCAGTTTTTGAACATTTGAGACTTGGTCTTCAATTCCCTTTAGAGGAATGAATTCCCATCACAAGGACCTCATGGGTGTGCATGTGTGGGAAAATAATTTTGAGCAATTAGGAATTAATGATGACCTTGTGGGGAGAGAAGAGGACATAATCATAAAATTTGAACATACATCACCAGGACTGAATAATGCACTCCATTAGCATAATTGGCTAGCATTAAAATGGAGGTATCTACGATTATTATGGTTTAAGAGCTTCTCGAAGAAATGAGGGAGTATTGGAATGTACAACCCTAGACATTAGTCTTGAAATTTCATCAGTGATAATTTGGAAGCATATGTAAATGAAAATTGTTAATTCAGAACTTGGAAAAAAACTCTAATAGATCAAAATAGAAAAAAATTCATAATATGAATGGAAAAAGTAAGTAACAATGCTATATATTAGAAACCTCTTGTACGGAATAGAATCTAGAGCTTGGGCTCTTTGTTCAGGTAACACCTGGGTTTGTTTCCCTGCTCTCCCATCCCTTAACTATGTGGTCTTAGAGAAATTGCTTAGCTTTTCTAACCCTCTAAAAGTGAGTATAATAATAGTAATTACTTCACATGCTTATTTTAAGAAGCAAATGAATCCATAATACTAATAACTACCTCATTCACTAATCTATTGCTGCATAATGAACCTTGCTTTTTCAGCTTAGTGGTTTAAAGCAATTTATTTCTCATAGTTCTTGGGTTTGATGGGCTCATTTAGGGTTCCTCAGTTGTAGTCAGATGTTCAGATGTCAGTGGGGACTGTTGCCACTTAAGGTACAACTGGGCCAATGTCCAAAGTGGCTCACGGACATGGCTGGCAGATACTGTCAGATATTGCCTGGGAGTTCAGCCTGTCCATGTGGCTTGGGAAGGACCAATTACACAGTTTGCACGGTCCAGTGAAAAATGAGTCTTCTTGTTAAGAAAATATATATTAAGAATTTCAAGATAGTGACAGCACAGACTGCTTGCTCATGAAGCTGACTCTAGTCTGGGGCTTCTCACAGCATGAAGGCTGGGTTCTTAGAAGAAGCATCCCAAAAGCAAGCATTCCAAAAGACCCATGTAGAAGCTGTGAGATTTCTTGTGACCAAGACTGACACATTTATATTTGTCAAAGTAAACAATAAAAATGCCTCAGATTCAAGGAGAGGAGAAGTAGGCTCTATCTCTTGATATAAGGGGCAGCATTGCTGTATGAGAGAAAGAATTTAAGTCAGCCATATTTGGAGACTATCTACCACATGACCTCAAGGTTTTATTGTGATTTTTAAGTAGGACAATACATATTAGATAGTCAGCAGAGATCTTTTCTGTAAAAACTTTCATGGAATAATGGCAATTACTGTCTTTGATTAAAAGCTTGGAAAAAAAGCCAAGGCCTTGTGTATTTACTATCTATCTGAACAGCTAAAATTCTATGCTATCAGATTTTATCTTGATAAATCTATGAAATTTGTCTTTCAAAAATATTAGAAGAACTAACAGTTATTATTTCTGTTAGGCTCTGCAAAGACTAAAGCACGTTTTAAGATAATTATTAATGAGTATAACATTATCCTCAATAATAATAAGGCCCTCTATTGTACCTAAAGATATTTTACAGAAGTGGATAGCTTAGTTTTGACTTCTTTGCCTATTAAATAACCATCTGTCATCTGTAGTCTATTGTCTTGCTGCATTTATCACAGATGAGTGCAGAACAAAAATGAATGAACATAAATTGCTGTAATATAATACCTTTCTTCTCTATACTTTTCCATAAAGTGCCACATTCCTTGAATGCATCTTAGCTAGTGTGTAACTTGGGATTCCAGGTTATAAAAGCTTTTTATAATCTTTAGTCATTTAACACTACCTACATCTCATTTGATGGCTTTTCTTTTCAGTTAGTGCCAAAAGCAATATAATTTTTCAATTAGGAAGCTAACATGCTTCTTAAAATGAGATGCTGTTTCTGACATCCAAATTTTGTTTATAGGCACCACAGTATTTTAGGAAGCCTTGTGTATAAAGATAATTATAAGTGAAAATAATGGCAAAATGAGCACCCAGGATACCACAGGGCAGTTCATTCTGTTATGATAAAGACTACTTATGCTATTGCTATAAGCCCTCAAAATATGCTGAGAAAAATGGTTTCTTCTTTAAGTCAGTGGGTACTCAGCTAATGTCAACCCGTGTTACAGCAGGTCATAGAGCTGAATCTAAATATACCCAAGAATCAGTTTTGAGTGCTCTAGAGTTTTATGAGTTGCTAAGCTTGCAGACCTTCATGTTCAATTTACAATATTTCATTCTTTCTGAACATTGGCCCTTTCCTTATTTTCTCTGGGCTCTTATACATTTTTATTTTTTTCTTATAACGTCTCATTTCAAAGATGCCTTGTATTGCATGTACACACCTTGGTGAATTTTTGAACATATCTTTGCATCCAGAACCCTAGAAATCCTTCCCATGTTCCCTCTAGTCACTAAAACAGTTCTCCCCTCCCCATTGCTGCAAAGACAACCACTGCCCTGACTTCGACCAACATATATTGTTTACACTGTTTGGGTATTTTATATACATGAGCTTATACATATCCATTCTTTTGTTTCTAATCACCTAGGTTGTTCCCAATTTGGGGCTTTTATAAATAGTGCAGCTATAAACATTCTCATACATGTCTTTTGGTAACATAAGAAAACAATTCTAGCAGTGGAACTGCTGGGCAATAGGAAATGCATATGTTCGTCTTTAATTGATATTGCGCATCAGTTTTCCAAGTGTCTATACTATATAACAGTTCTACCAACAGTATATGAGAATTTTAGCAGCTCCACATCTTTGCCAATCTTAGTATTTTTAAATCTTTAATTTTAATCATTCTGGTTGGTGTGCAATGCTGATAATTTATGAGGTTAAGCACAATTCCATATATTTATTGGCCATTTGGTTAACTCCTTTTGTGAAGTGTGTCCAAGTCATTTGCCCACATAAATGTAAGAAATATAAACATACTAAAGAGAGTTATCTGTATATTTTTGTCAATTTGTAGGAGTTCTTTGTTATTTGTAGTTTACAAAAATATATTCTAAATATCAATCTTTTATTGGAAATGTGTGCTCTGAATATCATCTGCCACTCTTTGGGTTGTCCAGTTGACCATGCATCATTTATTAAAAAGAACATCCTTCTCAACTGTAACACTGCCGATCCTGATATAAATCAGGGGATGATTATTTATAGCTCTGCTTCTGAACCCTCTATCCTGTTTGTGTATACTTGTACCAAATCCATTTTTTTTAATTAACCACATATATTTTTCATTAAAATAACATAAGTAACTAAGATCATTTACCAAGGAGCAAGAACATTATGATATTTCCTTAGTAAACATAACATATTCTAGAGAAGTGACTATGAATTCAAATTTAGCATACTGAAAATTGACTTCCAGTACTTTTCATTTAAAACAATATACACTACTGTGAGAAAGATGAATAATATTGCAATATGTTCTAGTTTGCTGGCTGCCAGAATGCAATATACCAGAAACAGAATGGCTTTTAAAAAGGGGAATTTAATACGTTGCTCGTTTAAAGTTCTAAGACTGAGAAAATGTTCCAATTAAAACAAGTCTATAGAAATGTCCAATCAAAGGCATCCAGGGAAAGATACCTTGGTTCAAGAAGGCCAGTGAAGCACAGGGTTTCTCTCTCAAGTGGAAGGGCACATGGCGAACATAGTCAGAGTTTCTCTCTCATCTGGAAGGGCACATGGTGAACATGGCATCATCTGCTAGCTTCTTCTCCTGGCTTCCGGTTTCATGAAGTTCCCCGGGGGATTTTCCTTCTTCACCTCCAAAGGTCCCTGGCTTGTGGACTCTCTGCTTCTCATGGCTATGTTGTTCTTCTCTGCTCTCTCTGAATCTCTCATTCTCCAAAGTGTTTCCTCTTTTATAGGACTTCAGAAACTAATCAAGACCCACCCAAATGGGTGGAGACACACTTCTACCTAATCCAGTTTAACAATCTCTTGATTAAATCACATCTCCAGGGAAATTATCTAATTACAGTTTTAAACATACAATACTGAATAGGGATTAGAAGAAATGGCTGCGTTTACAAAAGGAATTAGGATTAAAATATGGTTTTTCTATGAAAATGTCATTCATGAAATGACATACATCATTTCAAACCAGCACAATGACATTTGTTACATTCACTGAGTCAGGTAAAAAAAAAAATAGTGACTAAGACATATTTTTTGCTCACAAGGATTCTAGAGTGGAAGAAAGGTATATAAATAAACTAATCACAATAGAAAATGATATCTATTTCTGTGAAATAAACACCTAATATTCTTGAGCTTGATGGGGGTGGTGACATGTGAACTGGAAGAAACATTGGAAAAATGCCTAAGGCAATAAATGTGATAGTCCTTCATCAGTTCTCAGAACATTGGATGGAGGCCTGGAGACAGAGGATTTGGATTCATCTAATTTATAGTCTTCCAGTTCTATTCTCTTGTGAAACAGTAGGTAAGAGTACATGAGTTAATCTCAGGAGCTTGGATGTAATCTTGTATGGACAAACATAGTCTTTTAATCTAAGGAATAGATGGAATGGAAAGGGAGGGCTTGATGGCAGGAAAATCAATAGGAATAATCAAATAACCAGTAGCAATAATCTAATTAAGGGAAGATAAGGGCTATGGTAAGTGGGGTAGGAAGGAGAAGCCAGATTTTGACATATCAGGGTAGAATTAACAAGACTTACACTTGGATATGGATATAAGATTCAATATGGGAGGTTAGATTGAAGTCATAGTTGAGAATTGCCTAATTTCCAAATTGGAAGTCCAAATGAATTCTTGGCAAGATGATTAACCAAAGACAATAGAGAAGACAGCACATATTTAATGTGGGGGTTGTGGACTATCTCTTTTTCACACCAGCCCAATATCCATTGTCTTTCATGTGAAAGTAATTCCGTATATTTCTTGGAGACAAATCCTTCTCAGTTTTTATATTCCATGTTTTAAATACAGCTGATTCCACTGTCAGTTCTATTACATGGCAAACATAAGATTACCTATTTTTGACCATAGTGATGGAATTAGGCAATGAGATTCAATTCTGGGACTGCTGATGAAAATATTATTAACAGAGATTCCCTTTTGGGTCTTGATGCTCCAAAGAAAATTATACAAATCTAAAGTTGCTGGTAAGCATAAAGGATGAGTGCGCTAAAGAATGGAGCCAACACAGAAAGAAGCTGAATTCTGAGATGAAGAAATTAGCAGGTTGCAATAACATTGCCCATTCCCCCACCCGAGGCCCTTTGTGCAATCAAGCATTTCTAAGGCTGCTGTGTCCTTGGAGTTCGCAAATGAAAACATTTTTTTTTTCTTTTCTGCTCTATTTTATTTTTTTCTCTTTTCTTTCTTAAAACTGTTTTTTTCTTTTTTCTTTTTTTGCCATTTTAACAATACAAATGCCTCAACTAATAGAGCTGAGGAAGGAGTATAAGGACAGATATTTTTTCATTAGAAATATTAAGTTTGAGGTACCTGTATGAAAATCTGATAAAGAGGGCTTGTGGACAATTGAGAATAAAGAGCCTGAACCTCAAAATAGAAGTCAGGGCCAGAGATAAAAGAGATACAAATATATAAAAGGTTTTTGAAGTCATGGATATAGAAAGTCATCCACAATGAGCAGAGAGAAAAAGCCAATGCATCCCAAGAATAGGGTCCCAGAAAACTCTAGCATTTAGAGGTCAAGCACTAGAGCAGGCAAAACAGACAGAGAAAGAATAGTCAACGAAGTAGACAGTTGAGAAAGTTTTGACTGCAACTGTAGGGGCAGGAAGCAAGTTTCCAAGGCCATAACATTTCTGGAATTTATATCAGTGCTGCTGAAAGTGTCTGTACAGAAACTGTTTCTGGATAATCACAAAATAAGGAGCTGTCCCAGAATATAAATCTTTTAAGCACACTGTTTAGTTCTGCCAACTTTTATATTTGTTTTGCTACAAGACTTTCTCCATTGAAGGGAGCAGGTGTGTTAATTTGCATTCTGGCACAGGTTTCTTATCTTAGACCTAGTTACATTTTGTTGATCACACTTGGAACAGCATTGATCTAGATCAAATTCTTCTTTGGGGGTGATTAGTCTGTAATATAACAAATCCCTTTGTGTCACACATCGGAAGGAATACAGATAACTTTCAATACAAATTACTGTGTGGAATGTTCAACATATGCATTTGATAAAATAGGAAATGAACAAAGCATATACAAATATAAAATAGCTAATGAACTTGACTTATGAACTCTTTGTAATGAAGGCATTCTCTCACTGATAAATTTAGAAAAAAAGACATTAGCAGCAAAATACTGTTGTTAAAAAAATCTCGTTTGGCACTCTCATATCTAAAACCCATCATCAAAGCAGTCTGCGGAGGGAGAAGGGCTCAGGATGAGAAATGCACAGCATGGTCTCCTCAGGTGCCTCACTGCCTCGTGCTACTCCCTAGGGCACCAAAACGGAACCATAGATTTCTACATTTCAGTTTGAAAACCACTGGAGTTGGTGATAAAAGGCAATTAGCTTTGAATTCATTGTTGACTCTTGACTCTTGCACTTTCTGGCTCTGTGACTTGAAGAAAGCCACTTAAACTCCTTGAGGTTCAGTTTCTAACCTACAAAACTGGGGTAGCAACAGTGATTTTAAAGAGTGGTTCTGATGATCCAGTGGATGAGTGTAACTGAATGCACTTTGTGCAGTTTTAAGGACGTTACCAGTACGAGAGGGTAACATTTCATGCGTAGAGGTCTGCCCCTAGCTCACCGGAGCCCCCACATGCCTCAGGAGCTCCCGCGGCAGAAGCTGCAAGGCCTCAAGTTGGTGCTTAAATATCTCAAGCTTCAATAACTTCCTGTAACCTGGTTGTTTCTAGGCAAGTGAATGAACAGAATGGAAAATGAGCACCGCTTTCTAGTGAAGCCTCCTAACCGTGAGTAGGGATTTGCTAAAGCGTGCGAGGGGTCAGAGTCCATTCATGTTAACTGCACTATCAAGGGTATAACCCAAAAGTTCAGTCCCTGATTTTCTTGGCAAAAGGTCAAACATAAAAAAGAGGAAAATCTTTTTTCCCTTTTAGAGGTTTTAGTCAGAATTCTAGATTTATTCACACCCTCTGTGAGTCTCCCTTAGGTTTACTCTTATTTTGGTTTTCTCTTTTTCTTCTCTCCAACTCACTCTCTCTTTCTGCTTTTCCTCATTAATTGCTTCCTCATGCCACTTGCTGCACCTATGATTGAAGGAGGCTTGGCATTCATGTATGTTTGCAGCATTTTTTTCCTTGAAATTTAGAAACTGTATGCACACATTTCCTTATTTCGTATGTGTCTTTTTAAAAAATTAACAATAGCATAACCAAATTTCTTCATTTCCCTCATGCATTTTGCCCTTTGTTCCAATCAGCACTGGGTGTCAAAAGAAAACTCAGGTCAAATTTCAATTTTGAAGATACATCATTCTTGAGAAAATGTGAAAGAGTACGATTCCACTTTTGAAGGCAAATTTCAAAGAAAAGCTGCAAAGATAATTTGATATTGTTCAAATTAATCAGTATGCTACTCATATCATAACTCAAAATATAATGGAAGCAATACTGAAGGATTAATTCCAAGACCCAACATGTCTTAAGCACTTACAATGCATTAAATACTCACCAAGGTCCTTCATATCCATTAACTCTTAATTCTAATGATATTTATAAAAGGAGATGCTGTCATTAACCCCCATTTTATTGATGAAGATAGTAAGGCACAGAGAGGTTGAGTAGATTTCACAGAGTCACTCAGCTAGAAAATAAAGGGCATAGGATTCAATTTGAGGAACTCTGGCTATATAGACCTTACCCTTAATGGTACAATATTGAGAAGTAAGTCCATACTCTCTCAGGTGACTGATTTCTGAGAGGATTAATGCCTGTTGTCCCACTTCCCAAGATAAAAGTCCAAAAGGCATAGTTAAGAAGAAAACATTTTCACTCATCCTACACCTTGACAGTTTTTGGAACAGTGTATAGAATGGGGGTACAACTTTCATTGGTTCATATACTCTTGGATCCTTCATAGCAGAAGGCATTAGAGAACTCAACAGATTGCTCCCTAATCATCCAGATCCATTCAATTTTCTCATGAATAAAAGTTAGTAATATTTTCAAACTATTTAAAAGTTGGCAGCTGGGTAGACTATTAATTCCTTTTGGAGCATGGCACTTAAGATAGGCCTTAATGCATGTGGCATCTTATTTTTAATTAAAATACTTAGTTCAGGGAGTATTTATTAATAATTCTTACAGTAACAGATGGTCTGCTTATGTGTTGTAACAATCTTTACCAAAAATCAGTCAAAATAATTAGCAAAATGCAAATTATTAAGCACTTAAATATGTATTATGTATCATTACCATTGCTGTAGCACATTTTAATCTATTATGAGGAAAAACATGACAGTTAAACAATAATATATGGAACGTTGTGCACCAAATATTCAGAAAGCTAGATCTTCCTGTTTTATTACATTAAAAATATTTGCATTGCTAGCATATCTAGCATTGTTTACTGCTGCCTAGAAATGGGATTGAAGCCATAGCCAAATAAACCAAATTTGTCCTTAGGTAAGAACATTATATTAAGTTTCTTGTATCTAATATTGGGCAGAAAAGTCAAAGTTCAATTGTTATCTGGAAAATTTGAGAACAGTTCTTATCATGTCTATTCACTTGCAATTTATAAGCCTGATCTAAACTTTAGTAGCTTTAAAGTGCTTGAGACTCTTTAGCTGAAAGCAGCCATCAGTGTACAAACGTTTGCTCCTTCTGTCTTCCTTGCCTCTTTCTTTCCCACCCAACACTATGTGCTGTTTCTAAATTCACCTCTCTGACTCTTTGAATGGACAGCATCATTTTATCTTCCTAATATTCTTAGATTATCAAAGTGAGATGCATTTTGGAACCCTTTATCTTGGTGATCCTTGAGCACTTTATAGTTAATGCTAGAGTTTAACAAGTAAAGTTATTTAAATTTATTTAGACTGAGAACTAGCAGACTGAAAAACATTTGATGTGGGGGTGAGGAAACGGGACTGCGGGGGAGCTCTGAAGTGCACCAATTTGGTGCAACATTTGAGATAACTTGGGTCTTATGGAAGCCTGGAAACTACCTTCTGGTTTCTGAGATGTACAGCACAGAATCTGAAAACCATGCTTTGATACAGAAATGGTGTATATAATCCCCACATAAGGGATTAAACAACCCATATATGCTTTTTCTTAATTTAAGTTATATTTAAACTACTCTTCAATTAGAATGGCAGAAGGAAACTTAAAGGTCATTCCAAACTGTGTGACTTTGAATGTCTTAATCTTGGGCAATTTATTTAAAACCAAATTTATTTAGTTTCCTCACGTGTATACTGAAGGTAGAAACAATACCTACCTGGTAGACTGTTGTCGCTATTAAATGAGTTAATTCATAAAAAAGCCCTTAGCACAGTGCCTAATGCATTAATTTAATTCAACTCCTTTCTTTCAAAACTTATGAAACTAAATTCCAGAAGGTTAATTGATTTGTCCTGGATAACCAGAAAGCTACGAATACTAGAAATAGAAATGATCAATCATGAATCCAGGTCAGGGCTCAGCTCATGAAATAAGACATTTCTGATGTTTATTTACTGGAAGAGAACATTTATCTCTTAATTTTAAGATTATAATTTCCCTCAAAGCTAACATTTTTGCTCTCAGGAAGAGCACCATCAGTAAATTACTTCTGGAAGGTGTTCAGTAGATGCACATTTAAATTACTTGCTTTCATTTGCACTGAAAATGCTTGGTATACAATTTACATTCTCTTTTCTGTTCAGTCCTGATTTTTGCAAATGTTTTAAAGAAAAATGGTGCTTTCATAAATTTCATTTCTCTCTCTACGTATTGTAATTTTTCTTGTACTTCAGTTAAAACTAGTGAATTATCACAGTAAAAATTGCTCTGTTAGTTGTTGATAGTTTCAACACATTAACAATTTTAGTACCCAAATGAAACAGATTTTCCTGCCGTTTGATCAAACACATACATTAGTGAATCCAGGTGCAAAACTCTATAATAAATGAACAATTTATGGACTTTTTTGATCATTGAAAAACTTTAGTTTTGCTTTTCAGCAGCTGTCTTCTACTATAACAGCTGCAAGTATTTATCTATAACATTTGTCAGGTTCTTTTACAAACCATATAAACTACATATGCTGCTTTAAGGGGAGTATAAAACAAAAAAACATAACTGTATATTACATAGGTAAATTCATTTCAAATTTTTGGATAAATTGGTAACAGAATTTATTGAATCAATTGGTTTCTTTTATACTTTACTTTTCATTCGTATCTTTACAAAATATCCTTTCACATTTGAGCCCAAATAATTTCTCCTATAGCATGATTAAGCCTAAATTGAGTTATTGATTTATATTACTTGTTTAAACATAAGGCATAGTCAGTTATGCCTTATTTGACTTTGGAGAGTATGTACATACCATTAAGATACCAATTTAGCTATGATAATGCATTGTCAGTTTACAGTGTGTTCTGCCATTTCGTTTCATTTCTTTCCTCCAACTAGAAACATCTGTGGTTCATTCAGAATGGATACCGCCTCTCTGCAACATGATCAGTTGCTACTGTTCAAATGTCATCAGTGCAGGTCTTGAGGCTGGATAGTGTGTGCAGTGCTTGAGGCCAGCCCCTCATTCTGCATTTCCTTCTTTGGCCACCCAGGATGGTTGCTAAGCTTTGCAAAATGCAGGTGCAGTTGCCTTTGGAAATCTATGGCAGCATCATATCTGGAGGGTTGCAGACATAAATGATCAGCCTCTTCTGCTGCACATGGTGGCAGGGAGGGGAATTAGGGATTAAGCATGCTGGGTAGAACTTGGAAGGGAAACAAGATGTGTTGTGTTCTACATACTTAGCATTCTCTCAGACTCCTGGCCAACAGATCCTTCATAGAGCCTCCTCAACACCCCAAGAAAGCAAAGATACAGATGCTCAGGGCTTGGCAACCAAAATCTGGGAACATCTCTTGAGTAGGAGTTTGGTTTTTTTTTGACAGCTCAACTACTGTCAAACATATACTGTCAAACTTCTTAAATCCTTTGTACTGCTTGAAGTTTTATGTAAATAAGGTTGTGATTCTTAGGATCAGAAATTGGGAGAGGGGTTAAAAGGAAGGGCATTAACATCAGTTTAAAGGCTTTAATCCTCTGACAATGAATGGCCTCCCACCTCCAGGTCAGTTTTCTGAAAAATTGTTTATAGGATTTTCCTTGTTTTTCTGGACACTGGTTCTACCAACTAAAAAAAATGTTTCCTAATGTGCAACATACGTTTTCCTTGATTCAAATTCATTTTAGTATTCCTGTTAAAATAGTCATGCATACATAACTTCTTCTGACTTTCTCACTCATCAACTATTTTTTAATGGCCTCTCCCTTCTACTGACCCCAAATGCGTAGGTGTTGGTCTTCTAATTTTTATATTTTATCGAATCAACTCTCTATCATAATTTTGGTCTCCAATAGTTCAATAGCATTTAAAAAAAAATTCTAGATTTGATTTTCCTTTCAACCCGTTAAATACCTTTATGCCACATTAAATCTTTTGTCTTCTATCTATTTATAGGCTGTTTATGGACCACTATAATTTTTAGTCCTTCAATGTTCACATAAACATTTTCTTAACATTTCCAAACTTTCTGTGTTGACTGTATTCCTTGGTAATGTGTTAATCTTTATTTTTTTAAATTGTCCTTTCTCTCTCAGAATATTTCACATTCTTCAGACTGAATTTTATTACCTTTTTTGTGGGTGAAAATACTCCATCTGAGCATGTTCCCTGACACATGGTCGATACTAGGAATTGTTTATTGGGGGTAGGGTGGGGAATTAGGAACATAAGTGTTCATGGTACTCCAGTCCTTTCCTTCATTCCAAAAAGCCATGAGAGAAGGTAGAGCTATCCGATCTGTCAATACACAATCATTGAAGAAAGAAAATAACTTTTTTCTTCCCCAGGAAACATAAAATAGTAGAGGGTTCAAAATATCCTAGTTGAGCTTTCAAACCAGCTATAGAAATCTTAAATTATCAACCAGGTTTCAGAGTCCTAGTGGAAGCATGGCTCAGAAAATGAGGGTTAGGAATAGCGCTTTGAGTTTACTGAAAAAAATAAATTCCTCAAAAGTAAGTGAAGATCCTTCTATTATCTTCCAAGTTTGCCTTCATGACTCATAGAAGCTGACTCACAGATACGAAACTTGGCATTAGATTGTCATCATATGATTTAGTAATTAAGTATGTGATTGTGATGGCCAGTGTCAACTATGACATACCAGGTCCTTTATGATATTTTTTTTATGATAGATTCTGTGCAAGCAGGCAGCTCAGATGCTGATTTTATGTTTTTCAGGGAGACAAAACCAGTGGAATTCTTAAGGATATGAAGGTCAATGATTTGCCACTATGGAATGCTATGAATATTGTACCTATGGATCATCTTTATTCTACCTTGTACTTATCAAATGGGAAAAAAAAGCCTTCTCAGAAATTATTATGGGTATGATCTCTTTAGGTAAGTTCTAAAGTAGGTAGGATCTCTTTAGGTAAAGTTCTAATTGGCAGAAGTCTGCCAATTAAGGCCTGTTATACTGAAAGGTTGGCATCTTCTAGCTTAACAAAATCAAAGGTACCTCTTAGAAACTAGTAGAGATAGTCATTTAGAGAATCTACATAGAAGACCATGAATTCCTCAACAGAAATTACAGAAAAAGTATCATTTACTAAGACACGTATGCATGAAACTCATTATACAGGTACTGTTTGTTGCCTATCAAAGCCATAATCTCATTTTTCATTGCTAATAAAATTTCATTTTAAACATTTTTTCAAGTAGAGGTCTTTTGAATTCAGTAAAAATGGGGTTGGGACTAGTTTCAGGTGTACATATGTCTTCGCTCTGGACCATCACATATAAGGAAAAGCCTATTAAAGATATCTGGGAAGGTTACTCCTTAATGAAAAAGAAATACAAAGTTTTTTTCCATTCCTTTCCTTCCAGTCTAGGATGCTGGAATAAGAAAGTGAAACCTGGTGTGGTGAAAACGATCTTGTGGGTGCCAAGTAAGAAACTAAGGAGGAAAAACCAACATGCTGAAAATGACTGAACAGAAAGCTAAAAGGATCCAGCTTTTATTAATATCACTGAGCTGCTGTAATCATTCTGCAATCTCCTATTTTCAGATTTCTTAATATAAGAGATAATTACATATCTATGGTGTAAACTATTGATATTTGATCATTCTGTTACTTGTAAACAAATGCATTTTAACAAGCATAGTTTAGATAATTATGCACTACAAATATACACATGTTTTGCAATCATTTTTAGAGGGAAGATTATGGTTTTGGATATTTTGTATTGCAAAATCCATTAAGCTTGATGTTATCTAATATTTACTTGAAGCAAATAAAAATCTAGTTTCTATCATGTAAAGTATGTAGTGTGCATGATACTAATTCAATAGAATAATATTTACCAGAACCTATACTGCTTGAATGTGTATCCTAGATTGACTTTTTGATTAATTATGCCAAATGTATTCATCTTATCATAACCTACAATGCTCTCATGATGTACAGGTCACACATAAAGTGTTTGCTTATATAACTATCAGAAAGTAATCATTAGTGGTAGTTAACTTGCACTGCAAATGTAAAATACATCAATAAGATGACATCTGTCATTGAAGCTATGGTGCATTCAAAATGGCCACACATCTTTGACTCTCCTACAATCAAGAGGTAGAATTTACTTACCCTCTCCTTGAATATAGACAGACTTTGTGACTGTTTTGACCAGTATAATATTGCAGTAGTGATGCTGTTCCTTTTAATAGGCCCAGACTTTGGAATTTGGTAGCTTCCTATTTTTTTTTTTTAATCTAGGAAGAGCCCTGAGGCACCATATAAAAAGTTGAAGCTTTCCTGTTATGAGGAAGCTCAAACTAACCAGAGGGAGAGCCACAGGAGTGAGAAAGTGGCTTTCCAGCCCTCAAATGTTCCAACTATCCCAGTGTAGGCACTAGACATTGAGTGAAGACTTCAAATGACTCCAATCTCAGCCACAAGCTCAGAGAAATTGTATGAAAGATGCCAAAGCAAAAATTAACCAGCTAAACTGTCAACTCTCAGAAACACAAGTGAAAATAATGATTTTCTAAGCCACTAAGCTTTGAGATGGTTTGTTATGCCCCAGTATAAGTAGAATGATGACCAATAACTAATAAAATAATAAGGTTGCATTCATGGAAACTATTTCTACAATTTGGGGAGGACTTAAATGGCAAAACATGCAAAGCACATTATCCAAATATGAAAAGTCAATTTCCTTCCTATCATCTGGTTTTCTTTGTATATGAATTCACACAAAAGGAAGACATAACCATACATCTACTGCTCCGTAGATAAAGAGCAGCCCATTATGTCTGGTAATGTGATGTGCATAGCCATGTTTAATCCCTTGTCTATGTCCAGTAGATTCAGACAAGCTTACCTTCTGGTTTCAGAACATCCAGTTCTTTCTGTAGTCCTGCTCAGTGATGCAAGCAGGAACTCAAACACTGGTATAAAGATTTCTTTCTCTTTCTCCAGAAAGTTCTTGCCCTTGAGCAGGATTCAGGAGAAGCCTGCAATATTTGAAGCAGTCACTGAGCAGTTAACATGGATGACAATGCCCTGAGGGCTTATGCAGAAGAAGATGGAGTGGGTTGTCAATTATTTCTGCACCCAGGGCTATGGCCTAACAATATGCTTGGGTGAGGCAGAGGTTACACATCAGCTGCAATCCCACAGGCAATCTGAATCTGCCATTAATGGTGTGGAACTGAGAGTTTCAACAAGGTTGGGTTTCCTTGGTAGTGAGTTTTCCAGTGATGCAAACTTGGACAAGGATATAACAGTTCTTGTTAAGAAAAGTCAGTACCTCAGCTAGAAGACAAAGAGGTACGATATGGCAGCAACATGTCATCAAATTATAGTTCAAACTCCAAGACCTATGTGTTGTTAGTCCTTTGTGACTCTGAGACCTACATCTCACTGACAGCATGTGCAATCTGAGAGTCTCTGCAGATGTTACTTCCTCAGGAACAAAAATAAGGAATGAATTTACTTTATTAAGATACCATAATATAGCCATTTTGAGATGCTCAAACTTTGGGAAATGCATGATGGAGTGATTATGGCATCTAAGTTTTAGAATCAAACTTTGATATAATTTAGGTTACTTTATGGTAAACTTATTTTAAGTTTTAGAGTAAAGTGGTGAAGATATCAGCCACAAATGTTTCTATATGGATCATTGAAAGTAGGTTCATTGATTTAACAAATTTCTGGGTTAAATTAGTTCCAGGGTGTTATGAGTTGAATTGTGTCCCCCAAAATGATATGCTTAAGACCTAACCTCTGGTCCCACGAATGTGACTTTAATTTAGAAATAAGGTCTTTGAAGATGTGAATAGTTAAGATGAGGGCAAACCAGATTAGGGTGGGCCAAACTAAAATATGACTGGTGTCGTCATAAGAAGAAGAGAAAGTTGTGTGAAGATAGGGGACAGAGTGCTGCATTCACAAGTCAAGAAGCACCAAGGATTACTGGAAAACACCAGAAGCTATAAGACAAGGAAAGATTCTCTCCTACACATTTTGGATAGAGCAGGGCCCTACCAACCCCAATGATTTCAGACTTTTATCATCCAGAATAGGAACAAAATAAATTTATGTTGTTTTAAGTTACCTAGTTTGTGGCACATTGTTATGGCAGCTATAAGATACTAAGACACAGATTTACAAGTGTTAAAGTGGTCCCCAAGTCAGAGCCATCTTTCATAAACATTATTAATTTATTTGACCACATGAAGTCTGTCCTTCGCTGCCATTGCTGGGCTTCTGTACAGCGTGTCATGCGGTGGTCTCAGTCTTGTTATTCATATCCTTCTGAAGTCAGATACAGCACTCCTCTGTTTCTTCTTTTGCAGCCTATCCAGAAAATGAAGTGGGAAACACAGGTCCTTCCACTTTTAGATTCTCGGAAGTTTTTGTTATTTCTCTCCTTCTTCCAGTTGACTTTTAATATGTGGAGTGGGTTCAGACAGCAGCCTTAGTCCTACCAATACCTTAATCCTCTTTTTCACCCCTTTCATTCTCCCTTTTATGCTTTCCTCAGTATCTTCAAAACAAGTTTTACTAATCTTGGAGTTTAGGGCATGGGCGGGAAGAAACTATCTCTGACAACCTGCATTTCTTCCAAATTTCTCATTTTTGTCTTGGTTTCTGAAATCTCCCTGGATAAAACCTTCCCTTAGGCAATGGGTTTCTCTGAGTTTAGTTTAAATGAGGGAAGGACTATGGAATAAAATCTACTTAAAGGAAATGAAAAAATGCAAGGAACAAAAACACATTCGTTAATATGTTAAAATATTATTTTTCTGCTTCATCATGTACAGTGGTGAATCCACTTTAGGTTTGAGTATCTTCCTCTTTTAGCTCCATCCTCATTTCTTTTCCTTTATGTCTACTTCCTATTTCTGGATAGGGTTCTAGAGCACTCATACTACATGGGATGTGACTGGCTCTTCAATCCTGGCTCTTAGGTTTGCTGTTTACTATTAATGCAGAAACCTAAAGCAGTAAGCTTTGTTTTTGTTAGGCATGGACTTGTTAAGGATTCTATGTAAGACAGTAACTCAAAGCTTAACAGGCTTATTGGGGTGAGAAAGTAAGGAGAAAGGGAGAAAGCAGGTGGTAGAAGGCAGGTAGGAGAGC
Source organism: Tamandua tetradactyla (assembly GCF_023851605.1). Lineage (NCBI taxonomy): Eukaryota > Metazoa > Chordata > Mammalia > Pilosa > Myrmecophagidae > Tamandua > Tamandua tetradactyla. The sequence continues at coordinate 64,778,747 of NC_135336.1, read as the reverse complement.
AAAAGGAAGAAAGCAGGTGGGAGCCAATGAAACTTGCCAGTGGAAAGAAAAGAAAATGGCTCCAACTTTCTTTTTGAGAAGCAGATCCATTAAAGGAAAACATGTGCCAGGAGGGGAGGGTGTCATGTGCTGCAGCATGTACAGGGATTATTGGGCAGGAACATTCTTTGACCATAGACTTATGATTGTTTATCTTATAGGCCTATCTGTTCTTGCTTCATTCACCTTCTGGTAGCTGAGGCACCAGTATGTCTGGGACTCTCAAACATTTCTTACTGTAAACCTCGTGATTGTTTATTTTGCTATCACAGCTGGCTCTGCAAAAGAAGCTGAGGAGCCTCTGAGTCTAAAGTCCCTTTTACCTACAGAGTTCTTTTTCTGAGACCTGTCAGTTTTTGATAGGGGTATGGTGATGGTCAGTTTTACATGTTAACTTGGTTTGGCTGCAGTCTAGTCCCCAGTTATCCAATCAAACACTAACTAATTATTGTTGGAAGGTATTTTGTATATTAAAGCCCATAATGAGATAACTCTAAATAAGGGAAATTATCCTAAGTAATCTAGGTGGACCTGATTCGACCAGTTGAAAGGCCATAAAAGCAAAACTGCAATGTCCCAGAAAAAGAAAATATTCCACCTGTGGGCAGCAGCTTCTGCAAGTACCTAAGAGTACCAGCCTGCCTTCCTGATGGTCTTCTGAATGGAGGATTTTGAACTTCCAACCTAGTCCCCACAATCACCAATTTCTTTCAATAAACCTGTCCATATACATTTCCTACTGGTTCTGTTTCTCTTGTTAAACCCTGACAAAGGATTCAACAGGGACAAAGGAATTGATGGTTAATAATGGCTTAATACATTGTCTTGCTACGATTAAAAAAAAAGCTGTTTAAATGCCTTAATGCAGATTTCAAATGTGGACCCTGTAGGTTATTCAATGTGCACCACTCATATACATTTTTCTGTAAATGCCAACTTTGGAAGATTTTCAACGTGACAGCCTTGGTTTTAATGCTTTCCCTTGAAGTAGGGAAAATGTGGGAATTTGAGGCTGGTATATGTCAGCTCTGTTGGCCTTTAGCTACCTGATGTTGATTGATTGTCTTCTTCTCCTAAACATAAAACTACCTGTTCTAGTTTGCGAGCTGCCAGAATCAACACACCAGAGATGGATTGGCTTTCAATAAAAGAAGATTTATTTAGTTAACGTATCGTTTTTCAGAGGAAAGGCAGTTAACTTTCAGCTGAGGTCTTTCTTATGTAGGAAGGCACAGGACGATCTCTGCTGGCCTTCTCTCCAGGCCTCTGGGTTCCAACAACTTTCCCCAGGTGATTCCTTTCTGCATCTCCAAAGGCCTGGGCTGAGCTGTGAGTGCTGAAATCAGGTATGCTGAGCTGCTTGGGCTGTGCTACATTGAGCTCTCTCATTTAAGCACCAGCCAATTAAATCAAACATCATTCATTACAGCAGACACACCTCCTAGCCGACTGCAGACATAATCAGCAACAGATGAGGTCCACATGCCATTGGCTCATGTCCACAGCAATACAACTAGGCACCTTCACCTGACCAAGTTGACACCTGAATCTAACTACCGCACCACCCCACAGTCACCCAGGTCTAAGAAAGTTCTATTGAATCTATTGACAAAACAGCAGAAGATCCAGAATAGTTCTTGCTCATAAAGGCTTGCTGCCACTGAGATCAAATGGCTGGCTTCCTAAAAGCATGATATCATTCAGATAAAGGTCCTAGTGTTTGGAAAAGAGCCAGGTTCTGAAAATAGCCTAAGAGAAACTATATTGAAATTATACTGAAGGATTGATAGTCTAACCACTGCCAAGGAGAATCGTACTTTGAGGAGCTTGTCAGAGTTACTAGTCTCTCAGAGTCAGCGGACCACATTTACTGAGTAAAATATGAGATGATATTTCCAGCAATTTCTGTGTGCTTCAATGTTCTGTCTTCATATATGCCTTCCTCACATCCTCATTTTTTAGTTTCACTTAAATAATGCAGCATGGATCTCACAATTCTTTTTCTCACAATTCTTCTCATTCTTTAAAAAAAAAAACAATTGGCTTATTTTTAAATGACTGTGTCTTTGTCAAGTCTGTAAAGGAAGTTTTAGTCAAAATGTTTGCATGGCATGTCAGAGTACCCTCGAAAAGAAGCATTGGACTGGCAAAAATAATTTCACAAACACTATGCATTTAAATTCTATCCAAAAACCATCAGTGTTGCAGTGTCAGATCATCCAGCAGCACATGTGTGACCTCATGGTATGCTGTCCTTTTAGAAAGCATGCACTGTTTCGCTATCCCCAGTCCTTTTCTCCATCTGCCTGCTGACCCATGCGGCTGCCTTACTATCCACCTCAGTGGAAGCCTCATACCTGCCTGGCCAGCAGAAAGGAACACAATGACAGCAGTTTCTGTGGGACTGAAGAGGAGGGGTTGGGAAACCTTGGATGTCCTGTCGTTTTCTGGACAGCTAAAATTAAGATAGAGGACAGCTCTAGGAAAAGTCATGCCCTGGAATTTTCAATCAGCTTGCATCCATTTAGAGAGTGGGTGAATAAACGGGCAATCTATTTCAGGGCAGTTTACCTTCTGGAAGAAGGGGCAATTTGCTTGAGGGTCACATACTGGGTAACTATCTGCATAAGAAACTCTAGTAGTTTCAGAGCACAAGCGACTCACCACAGAATCTAATGACCATTTTCCCTGGGAGGGTTAGTTTGCAATGAGTCAGAGCCTGTCAATGCACTGATCGAGATTGTGTTCACCCCAGTAGTCACCGAAAGTGTGTTCTGGTGGTAATTGCTTCCTTTGAGAGTATAGAAGGTTATTTACAGGCTAATTTTCCTCTGAGTTTCTTCCTCACTTCCTGACATGACATTTAACTAGTATAATTTCTTCAAATGATCATGTAGATGGTTATGTTAAGAGACCAAAGTGCCTGTTTACAGAAGTACCACCTAAAGCAAAAAAAATAAAAAAATTTTAAACAAAAGTCACAAAAATATTAGTTTTATCCCCCATACTCCAAAATGACCATCTTGCCTCACATGAAATAGAAAGGACAAATAATTTTTCTTTAAATAATGAAATTATTTGTTGATAATCAATTTGGACTTGGTAGACAATAATTACTGTGCATAAAAGACTAGAAATCAGTTCATTTGGGGGGATCATTGAATACAACCAATGGTTGAGAGGGTACCCAGGGTTTCCCAGATATGAAACTTTAATAGCTCCGTATATGTATATTCCCTTTGGACCCTCAAGGGACTCTACCAATACTTTTTTTTGCATGCTGTATGGTAGGGTCACATTTCATTCTTTTCTCCATGTGAGTATCCCGTTATTGCAACACCATTTGTTGAATTTTTGCTTGTTTGTTTGTTTTTTGGGAAGTACATGGGCTGGGAATTGAACCCAGGTCTCCCGCATGGCAGGCAAGAATTCTACAACTGAACTACCCTTGCAGCCCTGTAAACTGCATTTATAATTTTAAATATGCCTCAATAGCCCCATATTTTGTCTGATGTACATGTCCAAGGCTAAGTTATAGTAAAGCCAGCAGATATATCCCCAAGCGTATATGTGGCCACCAAATTCAATTGGAGGCTTTAAATTTATTTGACACCCAAATTTAAAGTTCTCACGTGTAGTGAAAAATTTTTGCCTTAAACTTCTGTAAACTGAATCACCAAGTCTCACACAGCTTTAAAATCTTACACAAAAATGCCTGCAGAAAGATGAAAGCTGTGTTCTGTGACAGCCTCAGTGGTACTGTTGTGCCTCCAGCTCTCTACCCAATAACAATTATGTTTCCAACTTCTCTGTAGGAAATCCTGGAACTCTGTCTGATGCATCACCTCAGGAGGCACAACTCCAGGTTAACTGATCAGAAAATACTTTCACAGATTCTCAAGACTCCCAATTAACTGTTGACAATTCTGCTGTCATAATGAAAAAGAAGACAATTCATTCTTATGCCTGTCACAAAAAGTATAATTGTTCATTGATGATCCGAAGACCATTCCTAAAACATGGAGTTAGTCAAAGGCAATCAAGGGTATCTCATTATTTGGGAAAGAATTTAAACTTTAAGACAGTTGACAATTCTGTTCAATAATAGCAGTCTCTTTAATCACAGGCTGATAGTGAAATATTTACTGCTGATGCTTCCAGAAGGATTTGAAGCCTGCCCTTTGGAGGGCACTGATAATCTCAGCTCAGGGTAATCTGAGCTGTCCTTATGTGAAGTGTCAATGTGCCACACTGAACAATGCCTCTGATATGGATTTGTGGATCATAAACAGTAAAACAGCTACTTTAGGAGGTTTCATAGGCCCAACATAAAATTATGTCTGACTAAAAACACGACAGGGCAGATCTCAGTGGGGGAGAAAAGAAATGCAAAAATTTAGAATATCAGCAGTGCAGATCAGAACATCGTAAAAGCCCAATTATATCAAATTGGAAGGATTTTTAAACACTTTTTTAAAAAAAAAAGAAGTGATTTTTTTTTTTTTTACTGTATGCGTTATATAACTTTTTGTTCTATCTTTTGTTAGCTATTCTTGCATTTTTAAGTCTTTCTTCCCATATTAATAAATGTGCTTCAGCTCTTCTAGGACAGAGGTTATGTATTTTTTTTTTTTTTTGGTATTTAGTCAATCTCATTCTGTGCATTTATTCAATAATTAAATTTCTAGAAAGACGTATTGCTAAAAAAAAGTGAGGGGCCATATTTGACTGCAGTGCTATATAAATTATTGATGTATATCTCCAGAAAACAAGCTTAATAGCCTATTATGAAGCTAATTTGAATGAAAAGACAAAAACAGTCACTCACAGAAATTGTCTAGCAGCACTTCACAGACAATTGCACAAATTATCCAAAAGTAACCGTGACATGAGTTCCATTTCATTTCTAATATGACATAGTGCTTAGTGGGCCATATCTCAATTATTTTAAGTAGAAAACTTTAACAAATTCACTCAATTAGAGCCAGGTTTTAATCAATTGCAACCTGGCCTAGGCAATGTTACATTTTAAGGTAGTAAAGCCTTTCTTCAAACAATTATAGAACTTGAAAAGATTGTATGTATGAGATGCACCTATAATTAAAAAACAGTTAAGTTGCCTCTGCAGAACTATGTAGTGTCAAACCTGCCTGTGTAACGTATAATTATGAAGAAAGACCTTGGGCAATCTGTGATGTGTTACCAACTGGGAATTTAGGATGAGTTTTGAGTAAGCTTAGTGTAAAAAAAATATTGCATAGAAATACTTTGTTTTACAGGTTCTTGATCAGTAAGATTAAATATTTATATTAAAAAATAGAGCATCAGGATATAAAATAAATATTTTGTGAAATTTCAAGTAATGAATTATGACTTTGAATTGATTTTTAAAAGACAACATGTATGGATGGCAATATTGGTGTGCTTACATGACTCTAAAGTAATTTCTTATACCCGCAATAAAACCTGGTTGAAAATATTTGCCAGGTGCTTAAAGATCCACATTTCATATTACTATTTGCACCAATTCAATCAATCATTTTTAAAACATGTAAAAAGTCTTTCTCAGAGTGAAGCAAGACGACCCCATGTATGCACAACACAATGTTTTACTAATAAAAGAATCATTCACTGTTTTTTTTTAGAAAGATGTCAATGGATATTTTTAAAATGCAATTATCCTCTCTTAACTGGTTTCTCACCTGCGAAGCACACGTTACAAAAATATGGAGAAGAGCTAATCGATGCTACAAGAAGCATCTCACAATCCATCAAGATATGTGTGAGTATGTATGTCTGTGCATAATTATGTGTGTGTGTGTATGTATATATATATATATATATATATATATATATATATAACAAATTATATAATATATATTTTATATAATTTAGTATGCAAAGTCAGGCATATATTCAGTTGTCACTCTGTGGTGCAGGGGCATGACTGTGTTTATGGCCAGAATCTGTGCTGATTGAACTGATGTCTGCTCTGGTGTGTCTATCCTAAATAGATATAAAATATTTTTAATGTCATTCTTTGTAAAACAAGAAAATCAGGTGTTGATAAGCAACATTGTTTATTCTAGGTCTCTGGAACATATGAAAAAAATGTATTGTTCATGTGAGTTCTGATAAGACACTATATTGAGGTCTAAATTTATATTGAGTTTTTTATATTCAAATACAAATGATGAAAGTTTGGAGAAATTGGTTCAAAGTAGTGAAAACAAGGGGATCATTTAGCTTAGTGTAGAGGAGGCTTAGAGTTGAATGTACTTAATGTGCAAAATATGATGATTAATCAGAACTGAATATGTATACAAAAGGTAAACCAAAAGAAATTGATGTACGATTGCCAGTAGTAGTGAGAAATTATACAGCAAGCTCCTGCTGAAACTAGGGGTTGGTTTCCTTCCTGACGAAATCTGTGGTTGACAAAAACCACAATTTGAAATATCAAATCTCAGAAAATAGAATTTAGAATTGAATTTGAAATGACGGTCTCTCTTTCTCTTCCTTTCACTCTCACTCGCTGCCTTTCTGGTTCTCTCTTTTTGAACTAAACATTAACAGCTTAAAATTTAGTACCTTTAACACATATTCTCCTTTGTTTAGTTTTTCACAATAGAAAACTGCTTGAATAGTTACTATTTAAGGAAAATCTCGGTTTTACTTTTTCATGATTTATTAATCTCTATATCTACTTATCTATATCTATCTATCTGTCTGTCTTTATCATCTATCTATCTAATCTATCTCAATTCCATCCCTCTATCTTTCTTTTTACCCTGAAGTTATTTAAACTGAAAATTCATAAGGAGAGAATTGTGTGAAGATGGCAGATTAGGGAGCCCCAGGAATCAGTCCTTCCATCAAAACAAAAATTAAACAGGCAGGAACTGTCTGAAGCAGCTGCTTTGAAACTCTAGAGACCAGAAGTACATTGTGCAGCATCCAGGGAAGAGTGGGAGAAAGAGGCTGGTATATTACAGTGAAGAACAGTAAATTGCTTTCTCTGCGCAGTCACTGCCAGCACCCATCCCCCACACTCCTGAAGATCCAGAAGGACAGGGGAAGCCCTGCACGCTGCATTCTCCTTGGGCAGAACCTCCTGACAGGGGGGCTGAAGTGCAACAAAATGTCTGTCTTATCATCAGCCGGTTACAAAACCGAGACAAAGGCATCTTAGGGAATAAATCCCTGAGTTAACATTTAAAATTTCAAAATGTACAGTGTGCAACTAAAATGTACAAGACAAAGAAACAGGAAATGATTGCCCAGCCAATGGAAGAGGATAAAAATATAGAAAACAGGGCGGGCCGCGGTGGCTCAGCGGGCAAAGTGCTTGCCTGCTATGCCGGAGGACCTTGGTTCGATTCCCGGCCCCAGCCCATGTAACAAACAAACAAAATACAATAAAACAAGAGAATGTTTAAAGATGTTTCCCTTTCTTCCTCCCTTCCTTCCTTCCATCCTTCCTTCCTTCTAAAAAAAAAAAATATATAGAAAACAACAATGAAAAGTCGAGAATGAGTACATACCAAATAAAACCTTTAAAACAATGACCTTAAAAACTCTCAAGAGGATGAAATAAAATATAGAAAATGAACTAAAGATTATCGGGAAAGCAATGAATGAACAATATGAGAGTCTAAGTAAGGAGATAGAAATTATAAAAGAAACCAAACAGAATGACTGGAGCTGAAGACCACAATAACTAAAATGAAAAATCTCCAGGATGGTTTCAAGAGCATATTGGAGGTGACAGAAGAAAGAACAGTGAACTAGAAGACAAGTCACTTGAAACAAGTCAGGCTGAGAAACAGAAAGATAAAAGAAATATTAACAGCAAAAATAGCCTAAGACACCTCTGGGATACCATCAAGCACACTAATATAAACATTATAGGAGTCTCAGAAGAAAAAGAAAGAGAGAAAGGGGCAGAAGGAATATCCAAAGAACTAATAACAGAGAATTTCCCAAATTGTGCTAATGACATGTATATTCACATCTAAGAATCCCAGAGAACACCAAACAAGATAAACATGAAGAAAAATATATCCCATCATGTACCGATCATGCTATCAAATGCAAAGGACAAGTTCAAGCTCGAAAAGCTGCAAGAGAAAAGCAATGTGTTACATACAAGGGACTCCCAATAAGATTGAGAGCTGATTCCTATTAGAAATGATGGGGGCAAGAAGGCAATGGGCTTAAATACATAAAATGCTGAAAGTAAATGACTCCTAATCAAGAATTTTATATACAGTAAAACAGTCTTTCAAAAAAGAAGAGATTGACATTTCCAGATAAGCAAAAGCTGATGGAGTTCATTACCGTTGGAACTGTCATAGAAACAAATCTCAAGGACCTTCTTCAGACTGAAAGGAACATACACTAGACAGTGGTTCAAAGTGGCATAAAGAGTAACCATTCTGGTAATTATAAATGCCAGTACTATTACATTGCATTGATTGGAATGTGTTCTAGCTTGCTAGCTGCTGGAATGCAATATACCAGGAGCAGAATGGCTTTTAAAAAGGGGAATTTAATAAATTGCTAGTTTACAGTTCTAAGGCCTAGAAAATATCCCAATTAAACAAGTCTACAGAAATGTCCAATCACAGGCATCCAGGGAAAGATACCTCTGTTCAAGAAGGCCGACAAAGTTCAGGGTTTCTCTCTCAAGTGAGAAGGCACATGGTGAAGACAGTCAGGGTTTTTCTCTCAGCTAGAAGGGCACATGGCAAACACCGAATCATCTGCTAGCTTTCTCTCCTGGCTTCCAGTTTCATAAAACTCCCCGGAAGCGTTTTTCCCTCTTCATTTCCAAAGGTTGCTGGCTGGTGGGCTCTCTGCTTCTCGTGGCTATGTCATTCTGTTTTCTCAGAATCTCTCCTGGCTTTCTCTCTTATCATTCTCTTTTATAGGATCCCAGTAAATTCATCAAGACCCACTTAAGTGGGTGGAGATGCGCCTTTACCTAAATCAGCTTAACAGCCACTCTTGATTAAATCACATCTCTGGGAGATGATCTAACTACAGTTTCAAACATACAATACTGAATAAGGATTAGAAGAAATGGCTGGTTTTACAAAATGGGATTAAGATTAAAACATAGCTTTTCTAGGGTACGTTCATCCTTTCAAACCAGCACAGAATGTAACTCCACTCATTTCCTGTATGTACTAAAATGAAAATACATAAAAAGTAGTGATGAATTCATGGTTTTGTACATAAAATGTATGAGAAAAAGGTGGGGGATAGAGGGGTACAGGAAAAGTATATGTGTATGATAGTGCAGTTATGTTGGTATCAAATCAAATATTATTGTCACACATTTAGAATGTTAAATTTAAACCCCTTGGTAACCAGAAGGAAAATAGATGGAAATATATATTCAGATAGAAAAGATAAGGCACTCCATACAGTACAATACAAAAATTCAAATAAATATAAAAGTAGGCATTAATGGGAAAATGGAGGGTCAAAAAAAAGGTAGAAGACATACAAAGGCTAAATAGCAAAATGGCAGAGGAAAATTGCATTATCAGTAGTGATTTTAAACATAAATGAATTAAACTCTCCTATCAAAAAGCAAAGATCAGCAGAATGGATAAAAAAAAGCATTGACCAAATATTACTGTCAACAAGAAACTCATCTTAAATCCAAACATACAAGTAGGCTAATGGTTGGTGAAAAGATGGAAAAGAAGTAACTAAAAGAGAACTAGGGTGACTATATTAATACTGGATAAAATAGATTTTTTTTTTTTTTTTTTTTAAAGGGAAACATCTTTAAACATTTTCTTGTTTTTATTATATTTTGTTTGTTTGTTTGTTTTTTACATGGGCTGGGGCCGGGAATCGAACCGGGGTCCTCCGGCATAGCAGGCAAGCACTCTTGCCCACTGAGCCACCGCGGCCCGCCGATAAAATAGATTTTAATTCAAAAATTGTGATGGGACAAAGATGGTCATCATATACTGATAAAGGGAACAATTCAACATGAAGATGTAATAATTATTAATATATAATCACCTAACAACAGAGCCTCAAAATATATGAAGCAAAAATTGAAAAAAATTGAAGGGAAAAATTCTAATAGTAAGAGAATTTAACAGGTCACTCTCAATAATGGATATAACATCTAGTCAGAAGATCAATAAGGAAATATAAGACTTGAATTATTCTCTAAACCACTAGACCTGATAGACATAAGTAGAACACTTCATCCAACAACAGAATACACATTTTCCTCAGGTGCACCTGAATCATTTTCCAGGATAGAACATATGTTGAGTCATAAAATAAGTCTTGATAAATTAAAATATTGAATCATACAATCTACATTTTCCACTATCAACAGAATGAAGCTAAAATCAATAACACTGAGAGAAATTTAAAGTTCAAAAATATGTAGAAATTTTGCAATGTATTTTTATACAACCAATGGGAAAAAGAAAATCAGAAGCGAAATTAGAAAATATCTTGAGTCATATGAAAATGAAAATACAAAATACTGAAACTTATGGATGGCAGCAAAGACAGTGCCAAGAGAGAAATTTATAGCTCTTAAATATGAATATTATAAAAAGAAGAAAGATTTCAAATCAGATACCTACCCTCTAAACAGAAAGAACTAGAAAAAAGAAGAGAAAACTAAACCAACAGTGAGCAGAAGGAAAGATTAAAGCTGAGATAAATGAAATAGAGAACCAAAAATCAATAGAGAGAATCAATAAAATCACGTTGGTTCTTTGAAAAGGTCGACTAAAAAATCAACAAATCTTTAGTACACTGACAAGGAAAAAAAGAGACAGTGTACTAACAACAAAAATCAGGAATGAAAAGGGGGAACATTGCTATGAACCTTACTGAAGTAAAAAAAAAGGAAAATCTTTTTAAATGTTTTATATGACCAACCATAGCCAATAAATTAGATAACCTAGATGAAATGGACAATTCTTAGAAATACACAAACTGTCTACATTGACTCAAGAAGAAATGGAAAAGCTCAGCAAACCAATTATTGGTAAAGAGATTGAATCAGTTATCAAAAACCTACCAACAAAGAGAAATCTGGGACCAGATGGTTTCACAGGAGAATTCTACCAAACTTATAAGAAAACTAAATTCTAATTCTGCTCAAGTACTCCTTAATTCATTCTTTCCAATAATCCTCAACAACATACCAGCAAAGGGAATCACACAGTATGTAAAAATAATTATACACCATGACCAAATTGTATTTATCCCCTGCTACACCAAGTTGGTTTCAACATAAGAAAATCAATTAGTGTAAAATACCACATTAACAGAATGAAAGAAAAAAAACAACATAATAATCTCAATTCATGCAAAACAAGCATTTGACAAAATCCAGCACCCCTTCATGAGACAAACACTTGAAATTTGTTTCATGTGAAAAACAATGCTAGGAATAGAAGTGAATTTCCTCAAAATGATAAAAGGTCTATATGAAACACCTACAGCTAACATCTTACTTAAATAGGATGTAAAATTTTACCTCTAAGATCAGGAATGAGTTAAGTAGGCCCACTGTCACCACTGTTATTCAGCTTACTCTTGCCAGGATATTAGGCAAGAAAAAGAAATAAAATGCATCCAAAACTTTCCTATTTTCAAATGTTATGATCCTATATACAGAAAACTCTGAAAATAACCACAAGAAAGCTTGTAGAATTAATTAATGAATTTAGCAAAGTGGCAGGGTATAAGAACAACATCTCAAAATAGCAGTGTTTCTTTCTTTACACAAGCAATGAACAATGGGAAGAAAAAAAATCATTCAAAATGGCAATTTAATGAATCAGATATCTAGGAATAAATCTAAAAAATATAAAAGACCTGTATACAGAAAACTACAAAACCTTGCTAATATAAATCAAAGAAGACCTAAGTAAATGGAAGGACATTCCACTATCATGATTTGAAAGACTGCATATTGCTAAGATGCCTAAACCCATAGAAATTCAAAGATTCCCTGCAATCCCAATGAAACTTCCAACAACCTTCTTTGTAGAAATGGAAAAACTAATCTTCAAGTTTCTATGGAAGGTAAATGGTCCCAAATAGCTAAAGCCATATTGAAAAGGAGGAAGGAAGTTGGAGGACTCACCCTTTCCAATCTTATAACATTTACAGAGGCACAGTAACCAAAACTGCATGTACTGGCTCAAGGACAGACAAATAGACTGTGGAATAAAATTGAGAGCTCAGAAGGTAGCCCTGATATTTATGGCCAACTGAGTTTTGATAAGGTGTTAAAGACCATTCAATTGGTAAAAGAGCACTCTCTTCAACAAATGGTTCTGGGAAAATGGAATCTCTATTTATCAAAAAAAAAAAAAAAAAGCAGGACACCTACCTCACACCATATATAAAAAGTCAACTCAAAATGGATCAAAAACCTAAATATAACAGGTAGAACTATCAAACTTCTAGAAGAAAATGTAAGGAGGCATCTTCAAGATCTTGTGTAAGGCAGTGGTTTCTTATTCTTTACACCCAAAGCACCAGCAACAAAATTAAAAACAGATCATGGACAATTTTTCTCAGGTCTCTGCTTATTCATCTTCCTCACACATTCTCCAACAGTTTCAAATTCTTTTTTTGCATGGGCAGGCAATGGGAAGTGAACCCAGGTCTCTGGCATGAAACAGGCGAGAATTCTGTCACTAAGCCACTGTGGCTCACCTTTTCTGGTGTCATCTTGAAAATTTATAGAGGAAAAACAAAAAGCATGGTTGGGTAATTAACTTTAGCTTATGAGATTAAATGCCATATGTACTGGGGGACCCAAACTCCCTCTCATAACTTCTGATTACAGGCTCTTGCTTTATTCCTTATGCTTTAAAAATGATATGGAGGTTAATTTATTACTATTATATAAGTTCATTTATTACTGGATTATAGATGTTGAAAGGCTAATTTTATTAAGGCCTATAAAATTCTATGAAAAAAGGGAAATTTCAAGATTCCCACAATTATTCATTAAGAGGGTTTGTAAAATCATTTTGCTGATCTGTATCTAGGAATAATAGTATTTTTTATTTAATGTAATCAAACTACTTGTTCCTTAATAAACACACTACCACCATCATCCTTCTTTGAATATAATTTTGTGAAACTTTTTCTCCCTTTATAGTTCTTTGACTCACTTAAATAAATTTCTACATTGACACTGAGCATTAGAAAAAAAAAGAAGATGGTGAAGTTTCAGTCAGTGGTTGGTTTTATATTCATTTAAATTTAAATCATGACTCAGATGAATCCCTAAAGGAGGCCTTATATTTTATACCGAGTTGCGTTCTATTGAACCGCTCTGTGAAATGATTTCTAAAGCATTAGACAACATAGAAGCCAGGTCCTGAAATGGTTTACAGATTGAGGTAGAGGACTCAATTTTTCTCAGACTCCTTTGCAAGCAGCAGGAAATAGCGCTTACATAACAATTAAAATTGCCCACATTTGTTCCCAGTGCCTGCCCATGCCAAAAAAAAAAAAAAAAAAAATGCATTTGGAAAGGGTACATAAAAAGTTGTCATTTCTACTTATTTATTGGTATTTCTCTAATCAGATATTTTCAGTGAGAAAATCTGGCCTTCTGAATTAAAATAAAAGATAGTATGCCAGTTTATGGAACAATAAGTCTACAAACCTGTATTTTCTTTATAAAGCCAATTTACATTATGATTACAACACCGCTCATTTTAGTTGGGCTGAGAATTAGAATAAAGAAAAATTTGGAATCATCTCTCACTGATAGTAGAAGCACTCATATACCTAAACATGAGCCATGTTTTACTCCTTTTGGAAAATACTGCCGAATTTGTTGAAGAGGAGAATTTTCCCTCCTGTTCTCACTATAGATCTCTGTAAAATCATCTTTTTATGTAAAACTCACCGTCCACAACCATTTCTAAAAGCCATGAAGAGATTTTATGCATTTGCAATTATGCACAGCTCTTTTCTGTAAAAAAAACTTTGAGGGCCATGCCAATTTAAATCTATTATGTAACCCAGAAAAACCATGTTTTAATCCTGTTTAAATACTGTAGTTGGAAACCTTTTATTAGATTATCTCCACAGAGATGTGACACATCCAATTGTGGGTAAGTTTGGGTGCCCCAGTACATACAACATGGGATGGATGGAACTCCACCCATTTCATGTGGGTCTTGGTTTGTTTTGCAGGGTCTTTAAAAGAGGAAACACTTTTGAGAAACATCAGAAATGACAGATCTGACAGAAACTTCAGAGCAGAGCTCACATTTGGAGAACAGAGACACAAATGTTTGGAGATACTTGGAGCCCAGCAGACATCGCCATGATATGTTAAGCAAGCCAGAACCTGGAAAGAGCCAAGGGAAGCTAAGAGATGAAAGCCAGCCCCAGAGAATCAAAGTGAGGAATCCCCACAGGAACAGAAGCTGAAAGTAATGCAGCCTAGGAGCAAGGGACCAACAGATGCCAGCCATGTGAATTCACAGCTGGCAGAGGTGTTCTAGACCCCTTGGCCTTCCTTGAATTAAGGTATCTTTGCCTGGATGCCTTAGTTTGGACGTTTTTATAAACTTAATATTTTAAATTTGTAACTTATTAAATTCCCTTTATAAAAGACATTTCATTTTTGATATATTGCATTCCGGCAGCTTTCAAACTAGAACAATGCCTGAAATTGGGGGCTAGGAGAAGTTAAAATATCGCCTGCATTCTTGGAAACATAGAAAAGCCTGTAAGGGGTTAAAATCAATCACTAGGACTATATCTACTGCCCATAATCCTAGACTTGGACAGACTTAAATTGAATTTCAGCCATTACCCATTTATACTCAGCTCTTGAGAGGATACTGGTTTTCTTTTTTATCTCCCACATGGGGGCCATAGACAGAGACAGTGGCTGAAATGGAATCCATTGCATCAAATGCCCTGTGTGCTGATTGAATTTAAAATTGGACTTTCTTTTTTTCTGATTTTTGCTTTAGAGATGTGTGAAGGAGGAGGCAGGTGTACTGTAAATAAAAAATGTGACTCATCTGTAGAACATGGAATAAAGAGCTTCATTTCCTTGTTTATTTCAAATTAAAAACAAAGAGAGGAGTCTGTAACAGAAACAGTCTTGGCCGTTTCCAGAAATCAGCTTTAGCTCAACAAGCCCAAATAACAAGATGCTTCACTTTTCCTGGTTTTTGATAAATTTTAAAAAGGTTTGGAAAACTTTTATCTGAAAAAAATCATTAGCTTCTCTAGAAATAATTTT
This sequence comes from Tamandua tetradactyla, assembly GCF_023851605.1. Taxonomy (NCBI): domain Eukaryota; kingdom Metazoa; phylum Chordata; class Mammalia; order Pilosa; family Myrmecophagidae; genus Tamandua; species Tamandua tetradactyla. The sequence continues at coordinate 64,763,419 of NC_135336.1, read as the reverse complement.
CCTTTTATTTACCAAGGCTGCCTTAATAGTAATGACATTTAGAAGAACTAGAAATAAAATGAAATAATATCTTCATAAAGATTCTTTGGGAAATAAGATTTATTTGTGGTGTGTCAGATGAACAATATTCACATGATGTTTCACCCATTAAGTCCCACTTAAAATCTTGCAACATAAATTCCATCCAACAATTTGAAAGCATTTTGTTTATTTAGAAAATTAAGTTATACTATGTAATTTTAGACAGAAAGAGTTAAGACAGCCAGACTCAATAGGAACAGACATCATTTTGTTGCAATGCAGGAGATCTGAACATACTATTTTCAGTATGTATTAGAGTTTCCTTACTTTGGTTTTTCCATCAAAACCATACACAGAAAAATTCGATATTCTTCTTTCAAATAAAGCAAATTCCCTGTTGTCTTGAAGAAAGTTGTTCTTAGCCACCTTGAATTTAAAGAGGAAATCTCCAACAGCAGTCAACAAATAAGAAACACACTGGTTACTTAAAAATTCTCTCCTGGGTATTGTCCAAGAGACTCCAGGGACCTGGGGAAATAGAGTATTTTAAGAGAAACAAAAACATACTTCAAAGAAAGAGGTATTGAATTTCTTCCTGAATGTTTTTATGCTTAGGTTCTGTTGAACTAGGAAGTGGGGATTTTAACAGCCTATGCCTTCTTTTCATGGTGGATCTTGGTTGCTCTCCTTTCACATGATAAACCTTACAGGAACATTGGATTTTCTATTTTATTCTTAGGAAAGAAGCAAGTACTAAAAAACTTAAAGTAAAGAGCTGATGAGGCAAAAACTTGGCTGGAAACTAAGTTCCCATTAAGAATTATGTCAGGTGGAATCCAAGTCTTCAGACAAGCAGGTAATTTTTACAAGTCACGTAAAACATCTTGTAGTTTGACAACAAATTATTGAGTATATATTGCATGCTGTGATGCTGCTGAGGAAAATAAGACCTTATTCTTAACCCGGTTGTAATGGTATAAAGTGACCACCCCAGTTAACCCTACCCTGGACATAACAGCAATTAGCAAGGCCTGCACATCTATATGTTTTGGCACAGTAAATCCCTTGCTGCTTCTATTCTTTGCTGAATAATGTGCAGGGCAGGTGCTCGCATTTGCTCAGATAACAAAAAAAGCTGCCTTCAGCTTCTCCAATGGCCCTTGCAGTTTCTGTTTTTCAAACCATAGAGTTTGAAACCTTCAATCCCCAAAATTCATTGGAAAATCCTGCACCTTCCTTCTGGGTCATAATAAAGGCAAGGGCCGTGGATCCACGTGGGCTCTTACCAACCCTTACTCTTCCATGGTTCCTCACACAAACTTGAGTTAAACAAGACAGGGCCCTTCAACTGCCCTTCTTCCAGCTTTTTGATCTAATTGATGTATATTTTCACATATTCTCAGCTGGCTGGCTACCTCATCACCCAAGGACCTTCACATCACATCACAAACACCCAGAACATAGATTCAAGTGGTGGTTGGGGGGCAGGGGTGGAGGGCAAAGAAACGTAAAAAGAACCAGGTCTTTTAATGTGTTAGCAATAATATTTAAAAATAAATAAATAAAATAAAAAAGAATGAGGCCAAGAGAATCACAGAAATATCATACAAAAAAGTAATTCAATATTTTTGTTAATAATTTTATCAGATCACACGGCAACATATTCATTGTAGAAATACCATTAAAGAAAACCTAAAAAAGAAATTAGAATATAGACATCTTAATAATCACTATAAATACTTCAGCATATTTTTTTCATTCTCATCACTTTTTATTCACTAATATTCAGACATAAAAGTTAACTTTAAATACTCCCTACATTGAATGTGGGTTTATAGACAGTCTAAACAACTGTATTAGCTGTATTAACTGAACTGCAAAATGGCATTTTGAAATGTACTAACACTTCGAGAGCAAAGCTTTCATTTGCAAATAACCGGCTTTGATGAGAGATAATAAGAATCCTAGGTTCCAAGAAGCTGAAGACTTAAAGTGAGAGTTTATAACATGAACTACAGAGTGATTCCCTTAAGAGCTCTTTCCACTCCAAAATGATATAAGTATAACCAATAGGCAAAGAAATGGGTATTAGAGAGTTTGACAATAGAGCAAACCTTGATACCCTCTTTTATCAATAAAACATTGGAGGTCAGTTTGGAGGGTCCCTCAGGAGAAGGTATCATTACTTGATTTTCTAGGTTAGAATCCTGGAAACTGCAGGTCTGGTAGAGTTTTCACGTGCAACACTGTATTCGAAGTGCTGTATAAACCATGGCTAGACAGGAGTTTATGCAGAGAATCTTGAGCACTCTAGAATGGTGGTGGTGATAGTGGGGGGAACACAAAATAACAAAAATGAACAGTTGAGTCTTCATACATTTCAGGTTAGGAAAGGGATTAGTAAATGCCGAGAGAGCCAACCAGAAGAGTACTGGAGTTCTGATTAGGCAGAAAGCAAGGGTTTTGAGGTCAGAAACCATGATGAGATCATGGACATAAGCATCCACGTTAGTGGATGTCAGTAAGACAGAAGCTTATGAAACATGTTCTTGTCTACAAAGCAGGGACATTAAGAAAGCCCCCTGGAAATTTACATCATCTTGGAAGAGAAAAATAGAAACAGAATGAAGAGGAAGAGAATCTTAATTTGACTTATTTGAATTAATGAAATGAACACATAAGTAATGGTGTTATAATCCACTCCAGATTAAAGTGGAGAAATTAGCTAAATTGTTTGCAGTTTGTTATGGGTTGAATTGTCTCCTGCAGAAGATATACTCAAGCCCTAACCCTAAGTACGTCAGACTGTGACCTTATTTGGAAACAGTCCTCACAGATGGAAATAGTGGTAGATAAAATGAGGTCAACCTGGAATAGGGTGACCCCTTAATCCACAGTGACTGGTGTTCTAAGAAGAAGAGAAAAGACACACAGAAGGAAGATGGCCATGTGAAGACAGTTGCAGATATTGGAGTTATACTGCTACAAGTCAAGGATTGCCAGAAATGCAGAAGCTAGGATGAGGTGAGGAATGATTCTTTCCTAGAGTCTTCACAAAGAGGATAGCCCTGTTAATATCTTAAAATTTAGACTGCTATCCTCCACAACTGTGAGGCTGTACATTTCTGCTATTTCAAGCCACCCACTTTGTGGTACTTCATTACTGCAGTCCTTGGTAATTAAATCTTAGTCTTACACAAATGATAATTGTCTGTATGGCATCCCAATACTATCATTTATTTACCAATTATTGATTGTTAGACATTTAGATTATTTTTTCTATCTAAACTAATCTAAATAAATACCTTGTATATATATCTCAGCATGTTTCACTGATTATTTTATAATGAGAAATCCCTAGTAGTGCAATTATTAGTTTAAGAAATCTGATCATCTTAAGCTTTGACTGCATATTTTAAATTTCCCTTAAAAATGGACATATCAATGTATTCTCTAATCAACATCACCTAAGAGATACTATTTTCCTTGTCCTGACTAACACAGGAAATAGCATAGCAGTTAAATTCATCCCATATTTAGAAAAGCTAAGCCATGACCATTTTAATTTCATTTCTTTGAATGCTAGAAGTTGACAAAACCTAAGAATCTAAAGTATAGATTTTATTAAGTTTTCTCTTGTTTCTTGAAGTAAAACAAACTATTCCACAGGGAGTATTTATTTTGCTTCTCAGATTAGCCCTGGTCATATATCTGAGTCTGTCTCTATTTGTTCACATTTAATAGGATAGGACAGGTCTATCTTCAGAAATGGCAGTGAAATGAGTTTTTGCCAAGAGTATGCAAGTCATTGTTTAAATATGACCATGATAAGGGAAAGGAAGAAAGGAAAAGTGAAGATTTTCTGGACTGTTAGTTTGCCACATTAAGGATCTCTTTGCCTGAGAGGAGAAAGACAGGTTTGGGACTTGAGCTGTAGGTAACTCTCTGGAAAGGGACTTCATTTTTGTCCTGAAGATTCCCCTTTCCATATTTGTTGTAGCAGCCTAAGCTATAGAGTACTGTCTCCTCTTTTCAAATTAGCATTTTGATAAGAAAAGAAGAGAGTTTAACACATGGATGCAAACTCCCAGTTGAGATACAAGTCAGTATGCACACATTAAGTCTTTTCCTTCAAAGAGGATTTTACAGTTTGTTCCAGCCCAGTACAACCTGGAGACCAAAGAACACACTAGACAGAAGATTATCCATGAGTTTAATTAGAGGTTTAGGGACAGGAGGACGATCTTCTCCAATGGAAGCCAGTTGGTCCAAAATCAGAAAGTTCAAACAAGAGACAGGGAGAGCTCGTTCCCAGGAAAAAGTTTATCAAGTCTCATGAGATTTGGTTATGGAGTTTCAGGAGACTCTCCTGAGATTTGCTTATTAGGGGAGGGGTTTTTTGCATTCTTTGACCTTTAACGTGTGTACCTGGTCACACATATAAGCAGTTGTGTGCAGAGACTTGTTCTCAAAATGAAGGAGGGGTCCAGGCCCAGACCCTGGGTCTTTATACAGTTTATATTCCCATCGGCAATGTATGAACATGTCTATTACCTACACCCTCAGCAATTATACATATTTTCCAATGTGCAATGAGACAGATAAAAATTCCATGTTGCTATAGTGTAAATCAGAGTTTATTGGTGGCTTATGAGGGTGATTAATATTTCACATTGTTTTCAGTATTTATTTTCTTTCTATATTTCTTTACCTATTTGCAAAGTGCATAACAAATTACCCTTCAACTTAGCACCTTAGAATAAAACACTTTTATGATCTCAAAGTTTCTGTGGGTTAGGAATTTCAAGGTGGCTTTGTTGGGGGATTCTGGCCCAGAGATTGTAGCCAAGATGTCACCAGAGCTGCTGTCCTGTAAAGGCTTGACCAAGTTGGTTCTCCCACATCAGTGTTGGCAAGGGGCCTCAGTTTCTCCCTGGCTGTTGGCAAGAAACTATGGGCTTCTTCATGGGGCTGATTGAGTGTTGATGAAGGTGGCTTGCCCCATAATGAGTGTTTCAGTTTATCATGTCTGTTATAAGAATACAAATTATTAGATACAATGAGAAAACTTAGCCAAATGACTAAATTTAGCCAATATAGTATATTTGTTATACTATGTTATTACAGTTCTATTTACAAGAAACAGACAACTAATATGGGGAGTATAATTAGCAAAAAATCACAGTTTGCAATAGCAACAAAAGTTATAAGGTACACGATAAAGAAATCAAAAGTAAAGGATCAAATAAATAAAATGGAAAATTTTATTGAAAGTCATTAAGAAAGACATAAATGAAACAGTATCTGATGCTCATGAAAAGAAAAATCAATAACCCAAATTTTCATGTCTTCCCATTTTTGCTTAAGGATTCGATACAACACAATTAAAAGGCCAAAAGGGTTTTCATAGATATTAATAGGCGATTCTAAAACATATTTTTGAGAGGAAAATTTTTAAAATAACCAAGTCACTCTGGAAGATGATTGTGAAGGGAGGTTTTCCACATCTAATATCAAGGCTTCTCATAGATTTAATAGAGTAGTAGCATTAGCTCCAATTGATATATAATGTGAAGTGCAAAACTTTAAAATTTTTAGAAAAAATTAGTCTATCTTCCTTTTTCAAATCAGTTATGAAAAATGATAACTTTAAAAATCATAGTTGATAATTTAATTCCATTATAATGAAGAACATCTGCTTCTTCATTATAAAGAAGTAAAGACTAGTCATATAGAAGATAAACGCAACAGAAGTGACTGACAAAATAATTTATGAAATATGTAAATCAATAAGGAAAAAATATCATGTAGAATAATAGGCAAATGGCATAAACAGATGTGGCAGACATCTCTGCCACATATTTCTGCCTCCTGGTGCCCTTGCCTTTTTGCAGTTCCCTCCCCTTGCATATAGGCAGACCAGAAACTTGACTACAACCATTAGAATATGACAAAAGTGATGGAATGTTACACCTGAGATTATGTTACTTTACATAAAACTATCTTTTGAGCAAACTTGTGATAGAGACTCTTCTTTTGTACTTGATGAAGTAAGGAACCATTTTGAGAAGTCCCATGTGGCACAAAACTGTGGGTTGCCTCTAGGAACTGAGGTCACAGATGATAACCATGAAAAGTTTGGGTTCTCAGTCTTACAGCCAAAGGAAATGAATTCTGCCAACAACCTGAGTGAGTTTAGAAATGGATTCTTCCTCAGTTGAGTGTCCAGGTGGGAATTCAGCCCAGTCAACATCTTGATTGTAGTTTTTTAGACTGGGTTGTAGTTTTTTGGGCCCAGCTAAATGCTACTGGACTGATAAAAAATCCCCTACACCTATCCCATGGGAAACTTTAAGATAATAAATGTGAGATGTTTAAAAAAAATGACTAAGCTTGTGGTAAACTGTTGCACAGCAATAGGTATCTAATACAACCTGTATTTCACACAACTAGAGAGCTATGCGCAACACAAATATTCTTCATATCCTCAGTCATCAGAAAAATACAAATCAATGCTAAATTTACATTCCTTTTGCCTAAATAAGACTGGAGAAAAAATAAATCTTAAAATAAGAAGTGTAAATCTCAAAATGAGATGTGGCTAAAATAGGACACACTTCATTGTATTTGGAAATATAAATCAGTTCAAATGTTTTGCAAAACAGCTTGGATTTTTATATTAGAAAAGTGAGTAAACAACTCTACTTCTTGCTGTACACTTAGTGACCTGTGTATATCAGCTTAGCACACTACTTTGTACAAAGTATTCATAACAACATGGTTTGTGACAGCAAAACTGGGGGAAAGAACCCAATTGTCCATTAACTGTAAAACAGATAAAAAATCTGCAATGGTAAAAATTAATGAATTACCCCTAACCCAACAAAATTGGATATTGAATATTAAGCAGCAGTTAAAATTAATGAAGTACAGCTACATTCAACAATAAGGATAAATCATAGAAACATGTTGGGCAAAATGTGTATCAGTGGAGTACAAACAATATAAGGTCATTTTTATAATGCTTAAATAAGTAAAGCAAACTATTGTTTAAAGGTTAGCATATAGCTTATGAAATTATTCTAAAACTAGAAAATATGCTGAATGATGAAATCAAATAGTGCTTTTGTCTGTGTGAGAGAAACAAAGGGCTAGAATGGGGGAAGAATAAGAGATAAGCAAAAGTTCATTCTTTTTTGTGTGGTTTGTGGATTGACAATTGTTCATTATGTTATTATACCATATAAACTATTTCTATGTTATAGTCTTCTGAATATTTTGTGTATTATGTTGTTAAAAAGTAATGAAGTAAAATATGGTAAAATGAAACCTTTAAAACTCTTTTAAAGATTAAAATACAGATAAATAAATAGAGTAACCATCTCTTGAGTAACATATCAAAACAACACTGAATCCTGCTGTATGGATGATTGTGAGAGAGGGAGAGAAAGAGAAAGGAGAGAGTGAGAACAGGCAAAAGAAATCAGTAAAATTGTGGTGATTCATTAATATCATCTTTCTAAGAGACAATATCTATACTATGAAAATAAATTGTTTAGAATATTTTCATCTCTCAAATAAGGTTCATTTTCTCATAACCAAAAATGGAAACGTTATGCAGTAGTGAGTTGATTTCTCCTTGGGTTCTTACTATCTCAGCACCGTATGCTAGAACTCTTCCTTTGGACATAAATATCATGACCTCCATTCAGGATGTAAAAAAAAATGTTCTGTCACCAAATTCCTGAATCATGTCATATGGCATATGGGAAATACATCGACATACTTCCCTTTTGCAGAAGAATGTTCAATGCTGTTCAGAAGTTGGTGATATAAATACAAGTAGTATTAAATAACTACTAGTGGCATAACCAAAATGATGCCTCACATCTGCATCAAATTAATCTTTTCTTTCAATTTTGTTTAAAGATATGATAATGAAATCCCTCAAAATTCTAGAAACAGCCTCTTAGATATTAGACAACACTAAATATTAAGATTGACTCTTTGGTACATTAGGGATGTCAAAATGATATTTTTGTATGAATAGTAGGAATTTTTTATTTGTCTGCATTTTCTGTAGGTTCCCAAACTTTTGTATATATATAATATTTATATGTATATATAAAATTTGGAATAAGGAATAGATATCAGTATTTAAAAAGTAAAATTAAGCAAAAATATTTTCACAGGAATTTAGCTTAAAAGCTTAAGTCCAGTTCATTTAGTCTCCAATAAGTAGATTTTAAACAAGACATGACCACTAAAGTAAGCAACTGTAATGAATTTTTAACCTTAAAAATAAAAGAAAAACTAGAAGTGTCCTTGTATAACTTCAAGATCTGTTTGACTTTCAGGTAAAATCAAAGACTTTTTTATAGTTTATTCCCATTTTTATATTGAGCTTATTTTAGTCTCAGTAGAACTATGATATACTGTTCTCAGTGGAATAAGAAACAAGCAACATGGATGGCTTAATAGGGAATTTGACTTTGAATTTATTTCCTATTTAAGCTTCAAGAAATTTTCACAAAGACTGAAATGTTTTGGACTATCTTTAAAAGAACAAACAGAATTCTCCCTGCACATACACTATCTACAGGCTAAAAAGCACTCTGACAGCTAAAAAAAAATCCCTTTGAGATGGCAAAATGGAACCCTAAGAACAGTACTTCCTCTAACATAATGCCGTTGAACAGTTCTAAGTCCTTTGTTCTTTCTAAGCCTACTTTGAAAATGGAAAGCTAAAAGGTGTGCATATGATATGATGGAATTCTTTGTGCCCTCTTTTATGAGAACAGGATATTTCACTATTGAAGGAATCCATGAAACTTTGCAATTGTAGGTCCATCCTTTTCTTTGAGTTTGAACATGGAACTAGGTTACTTTTTCATTCTCCCATGTATTTATCAAACCCATTATAAATGCTCTCTGTGATGATTATTTCTTTCATTTAATGTCTCCATCAAGATAGATGCTACTCCTGAATATCGATATCCAAGGTGACCTTCTTTATAAAAAAAGGAAATAGATTAGACAAGAAATGATTCGACCTAAAACATGCTTTTCACATTTTAGCAAATAACAATAAAGCAACTTTTATCAATGATAACATTGATACAAGTGTTTAATAAATAACTATTTCTTTACTTTATTATCTGATTGTTTATTGCAAAGGAAAAGACTCCTCACATGTCGATTCATAAAATAATACCTTTTTGACCACTTTTCAAACATAACAGTTAGTATACACTGCAGAATGTCACAGAACATTCTTTGCAAAGTTATATTGTGGCACTTTAACCATGCTTACAGTTAGTGTGTAAAATCTGACAGCAATTAAAGTGAAAAAAGATTATCTAAAAAAACATGCCATCTTACATTTATGCCAAATCCAAACATGAAAGAATTTTATTTAGTAAATTACTGAAAATATTACATCTAATTACAATAATTTTCTTACTCAGTTTAAAAAGATTTTACTTTACCATCTTAATAGTCTTGATTTTAAACATCATAATATCAAGCAAAAGAATAACTTACAGCCATTTTGAAGTTTGATTTTACACTTAAATTCTTGGAAAAATTTACTGCTACACAAGGGAATAGTTCAATTGAGGCTTGGCATCTGTAACTAAAAAGTAATTTTCATTTCAGATTTACTTACTATGTTGCCATTTTTATAAAAGGTAATTATGCAAAAAGTACATTCCATAGTAACCAGTTTTACAAGCAAACTGTATTTCATTTATCTAGTCCAGTAGTTCAATACATTTGAACAGAGGCTACCAAAATAAAACTAATGTCTTAAAGTGTAATAGACATGTGCTCTTGGCTGGTGTAGCTTGGAAGACTTATGATGGCAATTTGAGCTAAGGATAGATGGGTAGCAACATGATTTGTTGGTAATGATCAGTACCACATTTCATTTACCATACTAAATAGCAAATATTCTAATACAAGAGATAGAGATATAGCTTCCCCATAAGCTGATGTTGTATTTTAAGTTTATCCAAAGCTTGACTTGATGTGAACTTATTTCACTGAGACAATGTGATACTTTTTGAAATTTGCTTTGGAATATTTACTACATAATATCCTTTAAATTCTATATTGGTAGGCAATAGACAACTAAACTGGGAAAAAGACAAAAAGTCTACCCCGGATCAAGTGCAATTTAGAATGATATAAAAGTAGTGAGAATCCTATGTTTAGGATTACATAAACTGGAACTAACATATCTGTTTTTTGTTTTGTTTTGTTTTGTTTTGTTTTTACAGTTCATTATGATCTGTATTATCTTTCAACTAACAGTTGTTGTAAACCTTAAAGTTCAATGTTCTATTACTTATGGCTAACTTTAGCTGATACTTGCATGTGGCTTATTTGATGATTCTCTGCAATGGAATCATTCAATGCATTCTCATGCATTGAATTGAATTGCAATGGTCAATATGGAGGAAGGGTAGATTATCATTCATTTCTGATGTTAATCAAATTACCTTAATTTAAATAATAGATCAATTATTTTGATCCTATGCATATTGAATATTAAATAAACATGTATTCCTAATAATCAGCCTAGTAAAAGTTATTTTAAGAGAAGTTATAATTTATCTGTGCATTGTTGCTGGCACTTGTTAGCATAAATAATATCTAACTAGATTATAATTGTACCTTGATTAATTCAATGGAAATACAAGCAATTATAATATGACCCCTGGATTATAACATCAAATTACCTTTATGGAGTGATTTAAATGTTAATTGATTGCTTTTATAACACTACCAAATAGAAAAAGATATTATATTCCCCAAACATTTTTTAAAAAATTAATAAGGTCATAAAAGCTATATAAAACAGGTAATCACTTGTTAATTGATTCATTATTAGGATTATATTAAACCTGGAGGTAATATATTTGCCTCCGGTTTCCTTTAAAATGGCCAAGGTGGTCATACCATTCCAGAAAAATCTTTAGTCTGTTGCTTAGGTAAGCACTAGGTGATTTATTATAATACAGAGAGTGGTTGACAGATCATTAGTGAAATAAATATATGATCTCCATGAATTCATATCTATGTATATGTACTAATTGTCCTGTGATGTGATTACATCACAGTCCTCAATAGGCATTCCTCCAAACTGTTTGATGGGGAGGATGTTATGCTGGGGGAAATAAATGCAAAGAAAAATTACCAACCTGAATTAATTTGCTTTGATTTAGTTTAAAACTTCCAGATATGTCCAGCAATATTCCTTAGTGAAACCTACTTGTGAGTTTGCTAACAGGATGAATGGAATAATTCACCTTTCAACATAAATGTGTTGACATCCTTCAACCATATTAGAAACTTTAAAAGTTATTATAGTGTGTATATAATTCTACCCCTTTCCCCATTTTAGCCCTAATTATTTTTATGAACTGAGATATGGTTTCAGATATTGCAATTAATAGGTTTATCCTCATCTACATATTAATATCATTTTCTTTCATTTCATCATAGAATTTGTGGGGATTATGTAACTTAAATTTTTTTTCTAAGTGGTATACATAATTTTGTTTGTCAGTGATTTTCTCTTCTGGTGATGGAGGTCTATATAGGTCTATATAGTTAGGACAAACTCTTCAACTGTGAACAATTAGAAAATTGGACAAATTATACCTTTGGAGAGATATTTGTAATATATCTTACTGTGTAATAAATGACCCCAAAGCTTAATGACTTAAAACAGCAGCCATTTACTTAACTTATGATTCTGTGGGTTTGGAATTTGGAATATCTTTCCATTCTGAGACATGTTTGGCTGATCATGGCTGAACAAACACGTGTCAGCTGATATACTGATTAGAGCTGCTTGACCTATGATAACCTCATCTGGAATGGCTGGGATGACTAAGGTCTTTCTTCAAAGGATCTTTCATTCTTCGGGAGGCTAGTCTGAACTTGCTCAAATGACAGTGGAAAGATGTCCATGTGCAGCAAGAATGGAAGCTGAAAAGTTCTCTCGAGTCTTGGGTTTTGAACTCACACAATGTTTTTCTCCTTCATGCTGTTGGCTTGAGTAGGTCACAATACTAGATGGGATTCAAAGAGTGGTGAAATAGACTTTGAAACACCATCTCTCAAGGAAAGAAGCTATAAAATATTGTGACCATTTGTGCCATCTGTCACAGAAATATCCCACAAGACAGTAAAGATCCAAAAGAAGGAAATCTAAAGAGATTAAACAGCCAAGACTTTGTCTTGGCAACTGCTAATTCCAGGAAGGATGGAAAATCTCATATTCTGAAATGTGACCTTAACAGTTTTGTAGGGATAGGGAGACAAAAGTTAAAATCTCAGGCTCATCAAAGACGCCCCACCAAGGTAGAAGAAACAGGCAAATGCCCCATACTTTGGGATGAGACTTTGGGGGTCTCATATCAATATTCATAAATTCTGGGGATTAGGAGATGACCATCTTTGTACACCACTATTCTCCCTATTACATTACCTATTCTTCAGATCCCATTCAAGTTTTGCCAATTGTCCCATACAATAACGCCTTTTATAACAAAATAATGATGTTTTGAATATGTGTTGCATTTAGCTGTCTTATTTCCTTAGTTTCTTCCATTTGGAACAGTGCCTCAGTCTTTTCTTAAGTTTTATGTCCTTGACAACTTTGAAGGTTAAGGTCAGTCATTTTGAAGTGTCACTTAATCTGTTTTTTCCCCCATATATTCTTTTGATGCTATTTCCTTCACTTTGCACCTTATTGAAGGTAAACTATTTTAATTTGTCCCATAATATTCACTTTGACCACTTGATTAAAATTGTGTCTGCTAGGCTTTTCCACTGTAAGATATTCCTTTTTTTTTTTTTTGGTGTTAATCAGCATTCTGTATGGAAGTATACCCTTTCTCATCAAATTTCAATTTTTAAAATTTTTTATGTCAATATGAATCCATAGTAGGAATGTAACTCTTATATTGTTCAACATGTTACATTGTAATTATTTATTTTGATTCTTACATTGTCCTGGATTTAGCCTGTGAAAATTCCTTCAAAATAGAGTCTATGTTCTTTGATATGGACTCCACCAAGCTTTGAGCACTTCTGCATTTTCTGACTGGGCTCTGGAGTGAACCATTTGTACAAGGATCGCATGCTCATTTAAAGAAGAATGACAATTAGAAAGCTATCTCTAGAGGTTAATATGTTGATGCTGATACCATCAATTTCAGTGCAATACAACATTCTAGTTTCCTGCTGCTGAACTTACAGGAAATGCAAAGGAGACAAAAAAGGGGAAGAGAAATGTATTCTCAGTAATTAGTTTCCCTTATGTTTATTGAGGTAAAGTTTACAAACAGGAAAATTCTCCCATTTAAATTGAAGATACAGCATTTCCTTCAACTCAAAATATTCCTTCTTTCCCTTTGCAGTCAAAAGCCACCCCTGATCTCTAGTCCCAGGCAATCAGTAATCTGTTTTCTATCACTTTAGGTCAGCCTTTACTAGAATTAGGCACAAATTGGATCATATAGTATGTAATTTTTCATGTTTTACTTTTTTCACCTAGCTTAATTCATTTTGAGATGTGTGCATGTTGTTTCACATATTAATAGTTTATTCTATTATTGAGTAGCATTCCCCATATGGATATATAGCAGTTGATTTATATATCCACCAGTTAATGAACATTAGTGTTTCCCAGGTTCTGCAAGGTTTTATAACCTTGCTATAAATACTTAAATATAAGTCTTTTTGTGAGCACATCTTCTTCGTAAGTAATAAGAAGTATGACTCTCAGAGTACATGATAGGTACGTGCTTAAATTTCAAGACACTGGCAAACATATCTTACAGTGACTGCACTAATTGATTCAACCTACAATATATGAGAGTTCCAGCTGCCCCACATCATCCAGCAATTGGTTTTGTCAGTTTTTTTTAATTTTAGCCAATCTTGTGAGTATGTAGTGATGTCTCATTGTGCATTTTATTTGTATTTCCTTGATGACTAATAATATTAAGCGTCTTTTCATGTGCTTATGGGTCATTTGGGTATCTTCTCTAGTGACTTGCTTATTCAAATATTTTGTTATTTATTAATATATGTTTTTCTTATTACTATTGAGTTGTAGAAATTCTTTATATATTCTGGCTACAAGTCTGTCTGGGAGTATGGGAGATACGCTTTGCAAACATCTTCTCACAGTCTGCATGCTGTATGTGCGTGTGTGTGTGTTTTGAATTGTGCTTCTAAAAGTTCAAAGACTTACTCTTAGGGAAGTGTAATTTCTAATTTTTTATTTTATAGTTTTTGTTCCCTGTACTCTATTTTTAAAATAACACAAAGATATTTCTCTTACGTTTTTTTGAATATTTTATTGCTTTTGCTTTTACATTTAGATATAGAACATATTTGAGGTATTTTTTTTGTGAATAATGTGAGGTAAAATTTGAGGCTCATTTTTATTTTCATGTATTAAGCCCTTCCAGTTCCATTTGTTGAAAAGACTATTCTTTCTCACATTGAATTATTTTGGCAACTTGACCATATGTGTGGGTCTATTTCTAGATTTTCTATTCTATTTCATTCATCTCTCAGTCCATAAGTGGATCCTATATTACATTGTGTTGTTAATTGCAGCTTGGTTATGATAATGCAAGTTATTCCACCATGTTCATTTAAAAAAATATTTAAAGTTCTTTCCTTTCTATATAACTTTTTGAATTGCCCTGTCAATTACTTTAAAAAATGTCAAAACTTTTTATTCAATCCTTTGTCATGAATCTGGGATGATGTGCACCCGTACTCATCTTAGATGAAGTATACATTTATTTCTCCTATCTGTTTAACTAGGGACTCCATTTAGAATGAATCCCTCCACCATCCATCCTTCAAGTGATTGGGAGAGGACTTTCTGCCTCTATGATTAGTTATCACAACTATGCTTGGTTATGTTTTGTGTGCATCTCTTTCTCTCTTCCTCTAGAATATTAACTACTTCAGAACAGAGACCTCCTTGGTATTCTCCAAAAATATCTAGAATGTCTCGTCCAAAGCATCTGTTATGTTAATTCTAAAAAGCAACTGTTAATAATGTACAATCTTAAAACAAAAACTCTCAAAACACTTTACAGCTTCAAAAATGACTGATGCTTATAGTTATCTTTCTTTGTAATTTCCTTTAAGTTAGGAATTTTGGCATCTATTTTAGACATCACAGTTCTTTTAGATCTGCAGTGAAACTTTGTTGCTATGTCTGGTATTTTCATTTGAAGCACTATGTTTTACTAGGTTTATTTTTTTCTCTCAGGATCATAGATACAAACAAGTGCACATCTTAGTAAAATCAAAGATATTTAAATAGCAAGTTTTTGATTATCAGCATATAAATTTAGATTTATTAATAAAGTTCTTCAAATTAATCAATGAAATAAGACTTCATAATAAATCTGAAAACATTGTTTGAAAATTTAATGTGTTTGCAGTGAGCCTAGAAAGTTTTTAATCCATACTAATCAAAACATTCTACTGTCTTCATCTTTTACTTTTGGTACAAAAAGCTTGTCTGCAAATGCCAATAAAGGTCTGTTGAGTTCAGTTATACTTGTGGATCTATTCTAGTAACTGAAGAAGTTCTTTAATTCAGGACTTTATAAAAATGACAATGAAGATAAAATGGAAGGAATCCACACCATGTAGTAAAGACTACAAGAAATATACTACATAGAGTTTTCCTAAGCCCTAATTTCTAGATGTAACCTGTACAGAACTCTGTGCAATCATTTTTCTATTTTATTTCCAAAACCTCTACCTTAGAGAAAGAATGAATATCCTTAGACTGATGAGGTCAAGATAAATGTCTCTGTGTCCTGCTTCTTTTATTGTTATTGAGATTATACTAGTGATGTGTCAAAGGTGGCTTATACTGCCTTCTAGGAGCTGATTATAAAATATTGAGAAATTTTGCTTATTGATTGTTAAAACATTGATAGCTTACAATTGGCCATGGTGTAAGGACTTACATGATGGATATTGACAAATGCTACAAATTAGTTCTCTTCTCTTACCTGGAAAGCTGGTTTTCCAACACACCACTGATTGTAATGGTCATGGGTACTCATTTCTGTTTCACCCTGTTCTTGTTCAATTACAGCAGTGTACTACCGCAAAGACAACTTGCTTTTTTATGTACTGGGGATCACAATAAGCCCTGGTCTAGCTCAACGGACTTCAATATAGGTGTGAGGGGGCTCTCTACTCCAGCTAGTGGTTGGTCAAGAAGACTGCCTTTGAATTATATGTGACTTTGGGAGGTTGTGGATTGGTATGAAACTATTAACAAAATCTAGCAGCTCTGACAGGCTTTTTTAGTCCCTGGTACAGAAAGTGTCAACTACACATAACTGAGCAACTGGTAAAAGAGCAATTCCTCTGAGAGTATTCCTTATCAGGGACCCTTTTATGAATTCCTGATTGGTAACAGTTTCCATCCTACCTATTTCTCACTTCCCTGTAACCTCACCCAAACTTTTTCCTCCTCTTGTAGCTTAAAAATAAAAGCTGAAATGAAATGTTTATTCCTATATTTGCAATTACTGAACAATTCAGAATTTTGTTGACTTTCTAATGTTTCACTCTTCTTCAGTGCAAAATAATACTAATTACTTATCTGAGAATTCTCTAAATCTTTAACATAAATCTGAAAATCCAGCTATCCTAATATTTCACCATAGTCTTTAGCCAACGTTGCACTTACCATTTACTGACAGTGAGAAACAGCATGTAAAGGGCACACATTTTTTTATCTTCTTTTCCATAAGAGAGATTTCTTTTTATAATAAATAAAGTGCCTGCTAACTTTTTCCATAGATACATGTTAGAAGAACGAATCAACGGTGTGCTCTGCATTTCCCAAGTTTTCCCACTGTTTCTTAGACCTTCTTCCTCCTCCTTCATTCTCATTTTGCAGTTATTGACACACACACACACACACACACACACACACACACGTGTGCACTTTTTTTTTTTAATTAGAAGAGGAGGAAGAAGTTTGGATGGGAATGGAGATGGTAGGTAGAATGGATTAAACAAACTGGAGATATTAGCATTATGTCTATTCCTCTCTAACCCTTTGTATTGGGTTTGACTTCCTCTTGTTCAAATAAGAAAGGTGGAAATGGATAAATCAGTTCTTCTTGAGAGGCTTAGACCAAACTTTGCAACAAAGACAAAATACTTTCTTAGCCTTGGAAATACTCTGGACACTTAAGAAGGCAGCAAAGCATAAGGATATATTGAGACAAATTAATTTGGTTACATGAGAATGGTTCTATTATAGTGTAGGGAATGTAGTAAAATAAAGAAAACAAGATTCAGAATGAGAAACCTCTATCTTCATTTTTCCCACCTTATTATTTAGCAATTCTTAATCCTTGGGGTCCTCTCTAAAGGCCGAATAGCTACAGTAGTTAATCCTAGAAAACGTTTTCATAGAAAGAGGAGGTGTTTAGAAAAAAATAATCAATCTATTATTCTATTTAAAATTTGTTATGCTCTTTACAAATATGTTTTAAAATCCCAAAAAAGAGTGGGATTTTCTAAGTCTAAGTACTTCTAGGTTTGAGAACATAAGTGCAAAAAAAAAAAAGATTAACAAAAGAGAAATTGAGGATATACCTATTCCCAGTAGAATTCATACTGACATATCAGGTAGAACTCTTGGTTTTGATTCTTTACTCCTGGAAAATATAAAGACATTTTAAAGAAAATTATTATTATAAGGTAGAATTTTTTTATTACCTAACTTAGAAAAGTTACATTATAAATTTCAAATGATTTCCTTTTGGCCAGACTTTGCATGCTTTTAAAAAATAGTTTGGAACAGGTATATCATCCTTTAAAACAAATTAGGCACATAGACATAAAAATATAGAAATAATAAACCAAGAGAATAGAGATAGAGTTATGGAAATAATAAACTAAGAGATTATCACTTTTAAAAATTTCTACAAAATTATGTATAATGGATGCTGCAGTGTGTCACCCAAATCCCCTTTCATGGAACATTTACCCAGTGGCAGAAAGAGCTGCCTGCAGATTACACATAGCTGATTCACTTAATTGAAATGCTCTCAGTGAAAGGGAGATGCCTCACCCTTGGTTATGCACTCTTTCCTGGAGCATCTTGTATTTTAAAACTAGTTCATATTGGGAATCAAATGTTCTATTCCCTTGTGTTGTTAGGGAACAACAATGAAGACATGGGCCTCTTCAGAAGTCTCCATGGAATTGGCTGAATCTTTTGTTACAGCGAAATTGCAGATTGGCTTCTTCCTCTGTCTATTCCTGCTTTCGTCATGCTTTCACAGATGTTGAGCCTAAGCATAATAAGCTTCTTAAATTCAAATCTTTATCCCAGAGAATCTTTTAAAAATTGAGTGGTTTAAAGAAGCAAATCCTAGAAACAATTTTGGAGTTCAATTGCCAGCAAAGTGGCAATGAGTACCCCATTGTTGGTGGTAGAAGGAATGTTTATATTTCTTGGTATATTGTAACAGTGCAATTAATAAAATTTCCACTAGTGGTGAACTGGAATAGCATGCCAATAGAAGGAAATGCATTGATGGGTGCAATAAATCAGATGTTTGAGAGGTTCAGAAATAGTAGTAAATAAAGGACAATGGAATTTTATGCTAGCTGAAGAATGCATCAATTTACTTGAGAAAGATGATGAAAGGCTTAGGTGATTAATCAACCACTTAAGGTGCAGTATGAAAGTCAGAGGGCTTCCTTGGTAGAATATAAAGAAACTGTCATCTCCTACAGCTGGACTTAGCCAACATATTTTGGCAGGAGCCAGAAGGGCATGTATAGGGCTAGATCTTGAGGGAGCTGGGCCAATGGGAATCACTCTTCCATGATACAGGTAGTACCCCTTGGCAAGGATATCAGAATATGGAGCTAATAAATTGTTAGATGGGTTCTTGGAAGCTGAGAGAAAGTGATGGCTCTTGCTAAGTGAAATACAAACATCAAACTACATGGCAGGTGGTGGGAGAAGAGATCACAAATAAGATCTCTTAAGTAAGATCTAAGAAGTAAGCCCACTAGAATTATTAAATGCCTAAGGCTGGTAAATTCATAAGTTAAAGTGAGAAGGGCAGCCACATAATTTTGAAACTCACTATTGACTGTCCTTTGCAGACCAGAATTTATGGTAGAAGATGTTGTTTCATATTATTGGATAAAAGGATCCAGCTGACCTTGTTATATGGAGAACTGAAGCATCCCTGACAACAACAGGAAGTATAGAAAGCTGAAGTAATAGAGGATAGATGGCAATGTAGACTGAAATAGATGATATATGTAGAAATTAGTAGAACATGGCCAGAAAATATAGATAGGTGGGTATGAAGGATTGAGTCTGCAGTGTACACCAGAAAAGCCACGTCCATTAATCTTCATTCAATATTGCTGGGTGGTAGATATTTGATTGTTTCCATAGAGATGTGACCCACCCAATTGTGGATTGTAACTTTTGATTAAATGGGTTCCATAGAGATATGTCCTCACCCATTCAAGGTGGTGCTGCTTACTGGAGTCCTTTAAGAGAGAACGATTTTGGAAAAAGCTTTGCAGCCACAATAACCCACACAGCCAGAGACCTTTGGAGATGAACCAGGAAAATGCCCCTGGGGGAGCCTCATGAAACAAGAAGCCTGGAGAGAAAGCTAGCAGATGTCACCACATTTGTCATGTGCCTTTCAAGTTGAGAGAGAAACCTTGGAAGTTATCAGCCTACTTGAGCCAAGGTATCTTTCCCTGAATGCCTTAGATTGGACATTTCTATAGACTTGCTTTAATTTGAACATTTTCATGGCTTTAAGACATGTAAATTTTCAGCTTAATAAATTCCCCCATTAAAAGACATTCCATTATGATACATCTCATTCTGGCAACTAGCAAATTAGAATAGTGGGTGACAAAGATATTGTTCAATTTATAAAAATCAAAGGAAGCCAAAGATGGATGATCAGGAGGCTGAGATCTGCTCTCTTAAAGCAATGTCACAATCTCTTGCCCATTTTCATGATCTGAGCCAATTTTCAGTTCCAGAATCTACTGACTGAAGAAAAGGCTAAGTCTCCAAGAGGAAGGAGCTTACAAATTCATAGCAAGTATATTGTGCTGTAAAGATTCCCAGTCTTTACCAAAATGGACCTATATCCATTTACTGGGATAGCCACTTAATAAGTGAAGGGGTATAGTCAGACAGAGAAGAGTAGGATACAAATTTTGAGTTGATACTGATACACAGGTACCTGAGGTGTCACCATGGTCACCCTGTTAGAGTGGGAGCCAGGAAATGAATGGAGTCTTGGGTATACTGAGTACAGAATATGGACCCACCCACCAGACAATTCTGAAGTCTCCAAATATAAACTTCTAACATAAGGATCGAATTAAATTCCACTGGGCTATGGAATAAGAGCTCCTGGGATGGCTAATGCCAAATGCAAGTCCCTGATACTGTTCCTGACACTTGCCAAGATAGTAAATCAAGAAAACTTTGCATAAACTTCACTTAAAGTCATAACAATGAAGGAATGGTAGATTTCTGAATATCCTCATTTAATTTACCAGCCTGACCCCAACAAAAAACACACAGAGCTTTCTTGGAGGATGCCAGTGAGCTATCACAAACTCAAGTAAGCTATAGTCCAAATTTCAGGATGTAATAATATTTTAATTAAAAACAGAATCAGAAATAGTGCCATGCCAAACCATATTGGAGCCTGAGGAGGGAGGAAAAATCAGTAATGCAGCTCCTGTCTTTATTAAAAATGTTGATACTTTGTTCATAATGGATTTTTGCATTAATTTTGATTTTTAAAAATATTGCATTAAAATATTGTTTCTCTTAGAAACTGAATTTTTTTATGTCCCCATAAATTTCGTATCTGAGGCAAATGTCTTACTCACCTCACCCACCCTAATCCTGGCATGTTATTACATGGCCTGAGGAACTTGGTAGGCAGCCATTGTTTTATTGAATGCATTATTTCCTCTCCTTCATGGAAGGCAGAAGCAGAGAAGCACTTAACATTCACTTGTGATAAACAAAAAAACACATTTATAATCTTATCCCAGAGCTATGTTGATTATCCTGCCATATGACAATAAGTTTAGTCTGAAGGAAACTGAATAATTTGTACAATACATAGACTATCACATTGGTCTACTATTTCAATGGCATTATATTAAGCAGAGGGGATGAGTTGGCCAGAATACTGTACAAAGTGGAAGTATATATGTTCGTAAGTTTATTAAGGCACATGTAGTTCAGAAGTTGGGAAATAAATCCTGTGAAGATTCTGCTACATCAGTGAAATTTGTAGGGGTTCAATGCTTTCTCCCATCTCTCACTGTTAAGAAGGAAATGTGATTCCTGGTACATAAGTTACATAGAAGGCTAACAGCTTACATTTGAAAGGGAGTATGCAGCAGGGGGTAGAAGGGTGGGGAGGTGGGGGTGGTGGTGGCTGTGGTGGTGCCTGGCTATTGTATATGAACCCTTGATTGAAGACAACACAGCAGACCATGGCATTAGAGGTATCTCTGGTGAGCAAAGTAACCCAATTAGAAGATCACCATGTGAACTTTATAGTGTTCTGGAGCAAATCTATGCCATCTGGACAGAAAATTATATTCTATTAGATAAAAGTCATAGTATGTGTTTTTGTTTTCTGGCAGATAAAAATATATAATGCAATCAGTTGGTTTAAGCAACATGGATTTATTGACTCATTGTTGGATTTAAGACTAGGAAAAGTTCAAAATCGGGTGAAATCAAAGTTAGGCTTTCTTAGGCTTTCTCTGCTAAGGCTATGGACTTCTGGGGATGGCTGCTGGTCCTTGGCTTTTCTTTCATATGGCTATGTACGTGTGAATGTGTTCTCCTTTCTTCTGTGCTTTTTGTTTCTTTCCAGCTTTTGGCTTCTCCCTGTGGCTTTTCTGTCCATGTCCAATTTCCTTTTTTTCAATGTGGATTTCAGTCATATTGGATTGAGGCACACCCTCATTCACTTTGGGCACTACTTTGGTTTGTTAAGCTGCCTCAATGCAATATATCAGATTTGGATTGGTTTTTATAAAGGGGATTTAATAGGTTACAAATTTACAGTTCTAGGACTGTGAAAATGTACAAATTAAGGTATCCAGAGAAAGATACCTTGACTTTGAAGATAAGCTGCCAACATTTGGAACACCTCTGTCAGCTGGGAAAGCACACATGGCTGGTGTCTGCTGGTCCTTTCTCTTGGGGCAATATTTTCAGCTTCTAATTCCAGTGACTTTCTCTCTAAGTGTCTGTGGATCCTCACTTAGTTTCTCTGGGGCAAACTCTGGATCTCTTAGCTTAGCATCTCCAGATATATGCGTCATAGATTCATCTCTCTGCTCTTTGTGTTGACTTTGAGCTCTCTCTGTTTTTGCATTTTATTCTCTTCATAGAGGGCTCTAGTAAAAGATTAAGACCAATCTGGGGTGGGTGGGGTGACATCTTCATCTAATTAAAAGGTCCCGCCCACATTTGGGTGGGTTACATCTCCATGGAAACAACTTGATTGAAAGGTCCCCTCCAACAATAGGTCTGTCCCCACAAAATTGGATTAGAAGAACATAGTTTTTCCTGGGTACTTAACAGTTGCAAAGTAGCACAGGTATACCTTAACTAATAAGGTCCTATTTACAAATGAGTTCACATCCATAGGACCATGGATTGGGACTGGAACATGCCTTTTGTGGTTTTCCTAATTTTCTGGCTGCTGAAATGTGATATGCTAGAAACAGAACAACTTTTAAAGAGGGGAATTTATTAAGTTGCAAGTTTACAGTTCTAAAGACATGAAAATGTCCAAATTAAAGCAAGTCTATAAAAATGTCCAAATTAAGGCACCAACAGGAGGTTACTTCAGTCAAGAAATGTCGATGAAATTCAGGGTTTCTCTCTCAACTAGAAAAGCACATGGTGAACCTGGCAATGTCTACTAGCTTTCTCTCCAGGATTTTTGTTTCATGAAGCTCCCTCAGGGATGAATATATTCCTTCTTCATCTCCAAAGGTCTCTGATCTTTTTCCAAGATGCTTCCTCTTCTAAAGGACTCTGATAAACTAATCAAGACCCACCTGGAATGGGTGGAATCACATCTCCTTCTAAACAAAGATTAATACCCACAATTGGGTATGTCACATTTGCATGGAGATAATCTAATCAAGTTTCCATCCTACATTACTGAATAGGGATTAAAAGAAATAGCTGCCTCCATAGAATGGATCCAGATTAAAACATGGCTTTTCCAGGGTACATAATCCTTGCAAACCAGCCCAGTGAGGATATGATTCAATCCCCAAAAACATGCTGGTATGACTTGATAGATACAGGGTGCAAAAATGGATATCAAGTAAACATGCAGCTAAAACTGCTCATTCTGAGCTAGATTATGCCAAACTCATCAAGTGATTAGGTTGATCATGCCCATTGGCAATTAATCATGTTAGCATGCTAGCATCCATGTGAGCATAGACAGCAGGCACCAGTTAGTGACACAAGCAATTGCTCAGACTCCATGTCGTAAACCCTGTATCATCAGCACATCTCACTTGCTATGTACCTATAGCTGCATGGGTAATTCATTAAAATAGGTAATGAAAAATAAAGGCTGAGCTTAAATCATGGTTGGGGTCACTTTATATGCAAGTCAAAAATGAATGTGCTGTGCTACAGACCAACACATGGGTGGCCCTTAAAGACAGAAGTGAAGAGAAATTCTCCCAATGGATATAGCTTTGAGAAGCATACATTTATGTGGGAAGAAAAGTGGCCCAAGGTTAAAATATGTATGGACAATTGGGCAGTGGTGGATGAATCACAGGATTAATCAGGGGCTTGGAAGGAGAAAAATTTGAGGATTGGAAAACAAGACTCCTGGAGAAACATGTTATTAAGCTTAGGGGAGTAGATGAGAAATGTAAACAAAAAAAAACAAAAACTATGTAATTCATGATAATTCCCAACATAGAGCATCCATCATAGAAAAGGAACAAAACAATCAAGTGTAGAAGATGACTGATTCAATTGATGTCGGTTGGATTCTGTCACCACCACCCGATTTTGGCCAAGTGGGAGCATAAATGGAATAGCATGGGTGATGCGCATGAGCTCAGCAACATGGACTCCCATTCATCACGGCTGATTCAGCTACTGCTGCTGCTGAATGTCTGGACTGTCAGAAAAAGAACAATGCTGAGCCCCTAACAGGACATCAACCCTGAAGGAGGACAACAAATTATTTGATTTCAAGATGATTCCATTGGACCCCTAATACTTTAGAAAGCACAACAATTCTACCTGACATATGAAAACACTTCATGTATATGGGTTTGCATTGTTTACAGGGCCTCATACAACCCCAATATCCAAGTGTTTCTAAGATTAGTTGTTTAACCAATGTAGAATTCTAATTGAAATTGTTTAGGATCAAGAGACCCACTTTGCAGCACCAATTCTGTCTCTGAGCATGTTTGTATAAACCATTGGTCTTAACATAAACGGTACTACCCAAATTTGTGGAGACTGGCCGACCAATGGAAGAGACACTTCAAGGAATATCTTGAGGCACCATCTTTAGATGATATCAAGTGCTATTGAGGTTCTACCCTCTAGAATGCAGTATATACTCCAAATCAGCAACCATTAAATGGTGCTCTGTATGTAATAAGAATAAATCATGATTTGGGAATCAAAGGATGGAAGGAAGGGCCCCTTGTATCATCTTCAGTAACAATATTGGTTCAGACTGCAATGTAAATTAATTTTAAAAGGAGTTCTGCACTTACACATAGAAAAAGAAATCTATTGTAATAATTAAATTTCTATCTTTATAAAGTTATATACACTAATTTATTTTACATCACCTCTTAATTCTTTTTCGCTTTGTTTTTCTTTTGCCAAATTTAGTTAACTTGTGACATCACGGTAAGAATAAAATTGAGAGAGCTTGGTTATCTTTTTTTGGCCTACCACTAACCAATGATATGAACTCGGATGACCTCAACTTTCCTGGGTAAGATTAACTTCATTTGTTAAGTGTGGGGAATTTATCTGGTGCATAGCTTCCAAAACATTTTATAGTTTTGAAATTTAAATATTTTCCTTTTCAGAAAGCTTCTTTTTTCTTCAAATCACGTTGCAGTTTTGGTAATAGTGTTACTGGAAGTGAAGGAAAAAGATGAAATATTTGGAATGTATGGGACATTTCTTGATCATTTCAAAAATAGGTAAAAGCTGCATGAATAGCTAGAAACCAAAGAGCAAATATTTTATTATTTCATTTAGAAAATATTTATAAGAAAACTAGGGCCTAGATTGTAACCTTTTATAGCAGTAACATTTAGTCTGGACTGATAATTGTTATTTCTGAATTTTAAGTGAATATATATTTAAGTTATATATATATATATATATATATATATATATATATATATAACTTGGTATTTGTAGATAAGAATGAAGCTGACCAGTTTGAGAATGAGGTAATTTAGAATTACAGGGGTAAGGAAGACATTGTCTGTACTTTAGAACTTCACCTACTCTTTGAGAGCAAAAGAAGAGAAGTTTATTTTGTCCAGAACCTACATTTTTCCAACCTGGATAGATTATTTAAGCAATCCAAACACAGGGAACCCAAAATAAGAATGAGAACCTTTCATGACTCCCGGCGGTGTGGCCCTTCCTGGCAATGTGGGACAGAAATCCCAGAATGAGCTGAGATTCAGCATCAAGGGATTGAGAAAACCTTCTCTACCAAAAGGAGGAAGAGTGAAATGAGAGAAAGTGTCTGTCAATGGCTGAGAGATTCCAGAGTCGAGAGGTTATCCTGAAGGTTATTCTTATGCATCATATAGATATTACCTTGTCATCCAAGATATAATGGAGAGGCTGGAGGGAACTGCCTGAAAATGTAGAGCTGTGTTCCAGTAGCCATGTTTCTTGATGATGATTGTATAATGTTATAGATTTCACAATGTGACTGTGTGATTGTGAAAACCTTGTGTCTCATGCTCCTTTTATCTACCTTGTCAACAGATGAGTACAACATGTGGAATAAAAATAAATAATAGGGGGAACAAATGTGAAAATAAATTTAGATTGAAATGCTAGTGATCAATGAAAGGGAAGGGTAAGGGGTATGGCATATAAAAAATTTTTTTTTCTGTTTTTGTTTTATTTTTCTGTTGTCTTTATTTCTTTTTCTGAATTGATGCAAATGTTCTAAGAAATGATCATGATGATGAATATGCAACTATGTGATGTTATTGTGAATTACTGATTATATATGTAGAACAGAATGAGAATATATTAAGAATGCTTGTATTTCTTTCTTGTAATTTTTTTAATTAAAAAAAATAATGAAAATCTTTAATCCTGTATTGCTTATGTAATGCCTGTATATGTCTTTAGTATGCTAAGCAGATAATCAAAAAGTATTGACAAAGTCCCTTGAGGTATAGAAAAATATGAAACTATTGAATTTTCCACAGGGGAAACTCAGAATACTGTGTCAACATTAGGGACACACCCAAATCAATAGGTCAAGCCCTTGACCTTAAGGCTTGCTTTTGTGAAGCTTATGTATGTAGTGGAGAAGTTTAGCATATGTCTAAGAGTTTCCATTAAAGGACCTCTTTTGTTGCTCAGAAATGGCTTCTCTCTCTCTCTCTCTAAGCCTAATTCTGCAAGTGAAACCACTTCCTTCCCTTCAATGTGGCACATGACATCTAGGGATGAACGTCTCCCTAGTGACAGGGGAGATGACTCCCAGGGATGAGCCTGGCCCTGGCACCATGAGATCAACAATGCCATCTTAACCAAAAAAGGGGAAAGAAGAGTAATAAATAAGGTATCAGTGGCTGAGAGAATTCAAATAGAGTTGAGAGGCTACTCTGGAGGTCACTTTTATGCCAGCTTCAGCTAGACTTTGCTACTTATCATAACTTGCCAAACCCTGACAAAAGCATTCTGCTAATCCTAAAGAATACTGAAGGCATTATATAAGATTCTACAAAGGTTCCATGCACTAGGGTAAGTTTCCAGAAACCTACAACCTCCAGATGGGGTTCCTAGACTAGATAAGTCTTGAAACACAGAGGGGCCAACCTTTCCAGAATATCAACTAGTTCCATCCCCCTATCCCATATTATCAATAGCCCCTCCCAACATGAAAAAGTTAGAACGGACATAGCCTAAATACCCCTAAAGCGTGAAAGGAAGATCAAAGGCGATGGTGGAGTTATGCAGAGAAGCTTGGGTTTAACAAATGAGTATGACTGCTGAATCATTATATTGATATTCTTTTTAGTCTCCAGTACCTTAGAGAAGCTAGAAGTAAAAACCTAAAATTATGAAATTGTAACCCATACCAAACTCTGAAATCTGTTCTATGACTAATTGTTGTGATGTATTTTGAAATTTATTGCTTTTTTTGTATATATTTTATTTTTCACATAAAAAAGAAAAAAGAGAGAAAAGGAGCGGTATAATAGAGAAGATAGATTTTAGCAAATGAGTATGACTGTTGAATCATTATATTGATTTTTTTTTGGTCTCCAGTGTCTTAGAGCAGCTAGAAGAAAAAACCAAAAAACCGTGGAACTGTAACCCATATCAAACTTTAAAATCTGTTCTATAACTACATGTTAAAATGTATTGCATTTTTTTGTATATATGTTATATTTCAAAATAAAAAAAGTGAAAAAAAAAGGGGGCTGGTTCAGTGACAGAGTTCTTCCCTGCTGTACTGGAGACATGGGTTCGATGCCCAGTGCCTGCCAATTCAAAAAAAAAAAAAAAGTTGCATGAACAATGCTAGATAATAGTGAGATGATGCTGAGACAAAAGAGAAGCTTTCCCATGGAAGATGACCTGCAAAAGACCATGTAACAATGATGAAAAAAACTCATTATAGTCATCAAGCATTTGCAATATTTGTGATAGAAGAATTTGTAAACATGATTCAATTCTTGATTCCTTCATTCAGCAATGCAATTACTCATTGCATACCTACTTTGTGCCCAGATCATACTAGGCCCTGGGATGCAGAGGTTAATACGATAAGATCTCAATTCTTGAACAGCTCCAAGTCTAGTGGAAGAGAAAGACATACAGAAATATAGCACAAAAGATTTCCTGTAATAGAGTTACAAACAGTATGCTGCTGATGAATTTTTGTAATGATCTTTCTTATGCAGTCAGGATACATTCCTCTTACAAGGCTTGACTGTCAATCAGCTTGAGTATGCCTGCATTATAACAAAGGCAATCCTGATCACTCAATCATAAATGGACTAGGTGCTTCCTTGAAACAAACATTTGCTGCAGTTACTCGTATCAGTGCTGCCATTCTGCTAGGACATCTTAATTCCTTTCTCTTTACAGCAAACATTATTGAGCTTCTGGGTAAACTTAAATATCACACAAAAATTTATTACCAAAGAAAAGCAGGGGAAAGACCATTAATTGAAAATAGCATATTTTAGTTTAAAATTATGATTCTTATTTGGGCAATTCCCAAGCAGCTCAAGGTGGTAGAGGGGAAAGGGTTGCAGGGATAAGGGAAAAGAGACAAGTATGGAAAGAGAAAGACTAGAATGAAAATAAGGAATTATTTTTATGGCTAGAGATAAGTAACCTTATAATATGTGATGTTAACTTGTTTAAAGACCCTGCATCTTATCCTTCTTCTTCTAAACAGTTGCACAGTGTTGTGCTCTCTGTCAACTGAAAAGCAGAAGCTGCTTAAAGTCAACAATTCTTCTATTGTTTCCTGAAATCAAAGCTCACTAGAGAGCTAATGCTCAGTGACCTGAAGGGGTGGTAGTTGATGGGTCTGTCGATGGGTCTCCAAGAGGAGAGGAGGAAGATTCTGGAATATTAAGGAGTACCTTTAAGATTGGTGAAAGAGGATAGGGAGATATCCTTGGACTTCAAGGTAATGAAAATTTTGTGTATTACAGTAGCATAAACCCACCATAGGTTAGCATTGTCATTGAAAAATGAGACAGTTTTGAAGGTGAAAGTTGGTGCAAAATTGTCTTAAATTATTTTACTTTTTGAAATAGCTACTTATTGTAGTGGTTTGAAACTACATGCACTCTAAGAAAACATGTTCTTATATTTATACCATTCCCGTGGGTGTGAACTCATTTTAAGTAAAGCCTTTGATGAGGTTACTTCAGTTAGGGTGTGGTTCATCTCAGTCAGGATGGGTCTTAATACCGTTACTGAAGTCCTTTATAAGAGGAGTGGAATTCAGACAGCAAAGATGAAGTCAAAGGAAGCAAGAGGCTGGACATCCAAAGGAAAGGGAGAGACCTGGACATGCAGCTTTGTTTGCGTGAGTTATATAATATCGGTTGACACTTGAAATAGCATTGTTCAAAATAAAAATTTCTCATATATATGTTTTCCTAAAAAGTAAAAATAGCATACCTACTTTTATTGACTATCCGATCATTAAAAATAAAAATAAAATTTTCTTGGTAAATGCACACATACTTTGATCTATTTCTGTCTTTAATCTTATGTTGTTGGTATTCTTCTGAAAATGCATTTTTATTGTCTTTTTGCTTTTGATTACTTAATTAAAACTACCTATGGTAATCTTTAGTATTGCATTTTATTGTTAATAAATCTGAATGTGTTGATACTTTCAATTAACTTTTCAATAAACCATAATATGTTTAACTGAAGAAAGACTCTAAAGGTGCTGAGGTGCATGCAGGCTCAGAGAACATTCTGATAAATGGAAACTATTCTAATTCTTATTCTGCTCATCTGCTCATACTGAAATTTGGATTATTTCAACCCAAATATTTTCTCCGGTATTGGAGCTTTTGTTTTCTGCCTTTAATCAAAAGCCCCTTTTCTAAAAGATATTTAAAAGATAAGACTTGTCAAATTAAGTTTTCAAAGTTTATAATTCATTCATAAATTTTGTCAAATTCACAAAGCAACATCTTAGGAACTCTTAATTTTATTCCATTTTAGTTCACCATGTAAATTTTCCACACACAAATTAAATCCCCATCAAAAGTCACTTTAACAAATTGATAGATTCCAAATCACAAGAATAGCATTTTGAAAATAAAATCATATACTTTATTTGAGCTCTTATCTTTTGCATTTTCAGTTCCTCTCTTGCTTTTGTTGGAGTATTTCAATGTTCTTTCATTTTGAAGCTTTTGATGAATAATTTCAGTTTGCTAAGAGCTTCAATATGAAGATTTTTGGTGATTCATTCACTGAAAAATTTGAGTAAGGTTTACCAACTGACCTTGAAGAAAATACAACTGAAGTTTGAAGAGTTACTTATAAACTCATTTAATGTCATTGTAGGACAATTAGAGTGAATTACAAAGCAGTTGTTTAAGTGCTCAAGTACTAAAATATGATTGATGTTGGACAGCAGAGAGAAAAAGCAAGTAACCCCTTCTGAGTTGATTTCTGCTTATAAGTTTCTTTATTTACTGATAAGAATTTTCTCCCACTAAGCAATGTTCACTCAAAATTTAATTTCATATAATAACAACAAAACAAATACTTGAATCTTCAGTTTTGAGCTTTTTAAATGAATTCACAATAACATTACAATAATATAATGTTTTAACCTTTGACTAAATGAAACGCAAAAGCATTACTTTGATTCCATGAAATGAATGAAAACAATAAACCATTTCCAAAATTAAGGTAAATGACGTTTTATCTGAAGCTTTTGTTAATAGTCAAATCAGCAACAACCATTGCTTCATTTTTTTGTATGTGAGCTAGATAACCGCTTTTGGTACAAACTCATTGCTGTCAGAAAGGTTTATTGTGAAAATGAATAAGTAAATGAATCAAACAAACAAAAATACATTATTACCAAATGATAAAATAAATACTAGTATATTTATAATACATAGTAAATGAAAAAACTACTGAAGCAAATGCATTCATACAACCTCTTATATATTCTTTGATGGGACTGATCCGTCCCTATGTTTTGTAAGTACTTCAAATATAATGCAAATATAATACAAAGTATACAGATATTTATTGGCAACCTTTTTGTTTTGTCCACTTAGCAGATGGAGGAATGAGCTGCAGCATTATTAGCTGATGCACTAAGTGTCCAGCAGGGTCAGCAGTGCAGAATTCTTTTCCCTCCACCACCCATACCCAGAGAAAGTTATCCTAACCTAAAACTACTACATTTCATTTTATCATTGACAAGCACTTGGCATACTATCTTTAAGAGGGAAATATTAATTTTGGTGTACGGAGGGGTCAGGAAATGAGGAATGGGTATTTCAGGTCAGCTTTTAATTCAATCATACGTTAAGAGAGAACGCTGATCACATCATATGCATTTTACATACCACTAGGCAAGATTATTGCAAAACTTGAACATAAAATCGAAGGTCTACCAAACTCAGCTTGGCCTATGTTAATGTAAGCTTAATTGCATTTATTTGTAATTCCTACTTCATTTCAGATTCAAATGAAAACAGGACAGAACTCTGGCAGACAGGTGTTTACTAAGATTGTTCCAGGCAAACCAGGAGGAGTGGGTTAACCTTACTATGAACCATTCTATTGTAGGATCCTTTTCAACTGAGTAGTCAGAAAGGAATGACACATGTTCAATGAGGAAGGCTGCATATTGGCATCCTTGCAGTGGTATGCTGATAAATATTTAACAACTACACCTAGAAGTGTGAAGGGTGAAACTTGTAGCATTTTTCCAATTTCTATGGTGTAAATATCCCACCAGGGACAGTTTCAAGCAGCCAAAGTGAAGTCACTGAATGCAGAGCTGAAAAGAGTCCTGAACGATCAGTCTTAGCAAACAGGCAGGAGCTGAGTTCAGCACACCAGTAGCTGTCTCTGTAAAGAATTCAGAGAACCACACACACAAAACACAGAAACATAGCCATGTACGAAATTCTAAGGATAACTGCAATGCGTATTGTAGGCCAGATATTAGGAGCTCCCCATCCCCATTTTTCTCTTGCATCTTCTATACCTCAGAGATTCTGATGATCCTATGAGTGATTTTATATCTCACTTTCTAAAGAAAATGAAAGCAGTAGTATTACTTGCACACCTAATTTTGTGGATTAAGAATCATACCTATACACACATATTTATAGAAAAATGAAATACTTTTGTCTGGAAATAAAGGGTCACATCAAACCTGAGGGTAAAATTTGTAATTTGCTGTTTGAGTTGGAAAGGATAGCTTCAAATTTTGTATTGATTGGCATACTAGGAAAACATCATTTGGATTGGAATACTGAATTAGTCTTTGGACAGTTTCAGAATGCTTTAATTTTGAATACCAAACTACCCTCCTTCATCACACACAAACATCCCATGTTGCCAAATACCATTTCAAACAGAAAGTGAATCAGAGTTCAGTCATTGTCATTGTATTTTATTTCTTAGAAATTATCCCAGCGGAGAAAATATTTTTCTACTTCACTGAAATGGAATATTTTGAAGGGCTGAAATTTAAACCTTTAAGTGGTTGGTTGCCAACAGTTTTTGTAGCTAAAATTAGCATTATTTGCATTGTTTATAAATATTATATTCTGTAGCCAAATATTTTAATATTTTACTAGCTTTGGGGGAATGGATTTGTGGTGATTTGGAACTGGAACCAAAAAAGCAGGTTCTTAAACTTAATCCATTCTTGTGAGCGTGAACCCCATACTAAGGAGGATTTTTTGTTGAGGTTACATCATTTAAGGTATGGTTCACCTCAATCAAGATCGGTCTTAATCCTATTACATGAGAGAAACCCATGAGAAGTAAGAAGCTGAAATTCAAGAGAACTGGGAAGAGAATTGAGAGACCAAGAGAGGCCACCATATGCATTGCCATCTGACATATGTGTTGCCAAGAACCAATGATTGCTAGAAGCCAGCCCCAGAATGTCAGTCTTTGGAGAGAAAGCAATACTTTGATGATGCCTTGATTTGGAATTTTACCTGGCCTGAAAACTGCAAGATTTTAAATTCTCATTGTTTAAGAATTTTCATGGTATTTGCTTGAGCAGCCTCAGAAAATAAAAAAAAAAGATTAAAAATAGTTATTTTCATAAAGCACACACAAGTTGATATGATCCTAGGCTATCAAAATAGATAATAATTAATTGAAATTTATGTAAAATATCTGAAGAGTAATTAGGTATTTAAGTCATGTCAACAAGATATATTCATTTCTATGACTACTGTAACAAATTACTACAGACTTTGTGCCTTAAAGTAACAGAAACCTGTAATTTACAGTTCTGTATATAAAAAAATCTGATATAATCTCAATGAGCCAAAATCAAGATTTCACCAGAGCTGCATTCTTTCCCAATGCCCTAGGAAATTACCCATTACCTGGCCTTTTCCAGCTTTTAGGGGCTACCTGCTTTCTTTTGTGTGTGGCTTACTTCCTCCAACTTCAAAGCCAGCAATGTTTTGAGTCTCTCTGGCCACTTTTCCATAGACACATCTCCTTTTCTCTGTTCACACCCAGAAAAGTTTCTCTGATTAAGGACCATTTGAATAGATTGGACCCAACTGGATAATCCAGGATAATCTCCCCATTGCAATGTCCTTAACATAATCACATTTGGAGAGTCCCTTTTGCCATATAAGGTAACATATTCACAGGTTCCTGGGATTAGGCTATGGAATCCTTGGAGAGAACGTTATTTTGCCTATCACACAATATGATATTTTTTCAGCTATGAATATACTATGTGAGAAAAGCTCTAGATACAGCTCATTCTCTTGTCACTGCTCTGAAAAGAAAAATAATTACCTAATTTTATACTAATTTTAAGAACAATAAATCACAAATAAAGCTGTCAAGTATTTTTTGCAGCATGCATCAGATGCTACTTTCTTGCATAACACCAAGATGAGACTATAGCCAGATATAAGCTACAATACTGGAGAATTTCTTCAGTACTGTAATTGCTTGAAACTTTTTTTTGTGGCAGCCAGATGTCTATTGTTTTTGTTTAGTTAGAAATTAATTCTGTAATTGTTTAAAAAAGAAGCTTCATGTCCAAGGCCACACAGGTGGCTCAGGTGCATTTCAATAACTCTGCTGTTAGTTTCTCTAATTAGAACCAGGATTGTGGATATCCATGCATTTCTTTTTGAAGGCTGCATGCCCACTCAATTAAATGAAAGAAATAAGCTCTCAGTGGAGCTTCCTGAGATCTTGGGCAAATGCTGTGTAAGTTATAATCCACAAACTACCTCAAAGATAGAAACAAAGGGATATATAAATGATTCAATTTTAGTTTTAAATTGTTAATAATAGAGCTATTATTTTGTCAAATTTAAATCTAAATAGATACATGATTGGCTATTTATACATAAGCATATATTTCTGTTCAATATATGTGCCTAAATAAAAATAAACCTCTACTAAATAATACATATATTTTAGAAAAGATTTCTTAAAAATAAAGTTTCTAAAATAATTATTAGAAAGAAAAGAAGAAAAGAATATTTAGAAATAGAAGTTATATAACACCACTGAACAGAAGGGGAAAATCACCAAAATGGATACAGGGATATCTGTGATTGTCTGAAAATGTTGAAAATGGATGTATTTGTGAAGGGAAAATA
This sequence comes from Tamandua tetradactyla, assembly GCF_023851605.1. NCBI lineage: Eukaryota > Metazoa > Chordata > Mammalia > Pilosa > Myrmecophagidae > Tamandua > Tamandua tetradactyla. The sequence continues at coordinate 64,728,658 of NC_135336.1, read as the reverse complement.
ATCTATAGAAGCATGAGATAAACTCAGCTGAACATATTAAGCAACCTCATTTCCTGAAGATACAATTCTACTATCATCATCTTGACTGATTTTTACATTCAAAGAAAGAGTTTGGATGTGGTTTTAGTGAACTGATAGAATTGAATATCTTTTAAAGTTTGTGTTATTAATTATAGGTATATACTCAACGAAATGATGAAGGTATTTGATAAATGAGCCAGCATCCAGACTTTATTTCCCAATTTCAAATCCAATTCTGAATAAATCACCTGCATCTCTCTCACTCTACTTCATAAAAAACTAAAGAAATAGACCTGTTTTTAGTTACTTTCATCCTGTTCCAAGAACCTGAATATATATTAAATTATATACATGCTGTGGTTGCCTTGAATACTTTGTAAAACAAGGCAGAATATGAGCAAATAAAATGCATGCACATATTGAAAAGTAATCTTTGTTAATTTAAGCCATGCACTAGATATGATGGATTTTATTGGAGAAAACTAGGCCAAGATGTAAATTAAATGGACTATAGATTCTACTTTTTAGAAACTCACACATACAACTGAACTAAGAACTATCTTGTACAGAAATATTCTAAATATTCACCAACCTATCTTTATTAAGAATTTCTATTTTTTTTCTTACCTTATCCGGGGCACTTGGGGTTACTTCAAAAAGTGAGATTAATATCCAAATAATGTAGTTTGTTACTCATGTAAGAAATACATTTCTCTTTAAATTGTATTCTCAACAATTGTTTTGGGAATAAGACAGTTATAAATAAATAAATAAACAAATAAATAATCTCTCTTTTTCCACATATTGTGTGGTTCCCAGGATTCTTTGACATAGACAACCTTGTACTTGATCTCCCCAGACACACCATGCAGCAATTTTTTTCTGAGTTCTTGCTGCTTGCCAAGGGCAGTGTCACAGTGAGGTTGGCTCATGATCAGGTTGAACCACACACACATCCTGGTTTGCCTGGGACAATCCAGTGAACACCAGCTAGGTACATTTCTGCAGAATTAGTTCTGAATTGTTTATTTTGTAATAAAATATTGTTATGCACTTAATCATGTACCCCACAAAGACATGTTCACTCCTAACCCTGGTCTATGGATGTGAACCTATTTTTAAATAGGATATTTGAAGATTTTTAGCTAAAATAGGTCAAACTGAATCAGAGAAGAGCTTAATCCAATATGACTAAAGCCCTTATAAGGAGATGAAAGCTAGAAGAGACACAAGATGACTGAGTATGAGGCAGAAGGAGATGCACTGCCATGTGACAGATACAGAGATTAAGTTATGAATTGCCAGCAAGAAACCATCATAATGCTATAGATTTTAAAGTGAAAGCATGCCCTGTCAAAACCTTCATTTTGGACTTTTAGCATCTAAAACTTTGAGGCAATAAATTCTTGTTTTGTTTTTTGATTTTGAGTCAAGCAGTCTGTGGTATTTGTTATAGCAGCCCTAGCAAACTAAGACAAGTTTTACTTACAAACACATGTTTTAAAATGGCCAGAAGAGGTTTGGTAGACTTCATTTTCTATTTCAAGCTTCTCCAAAGGTTTTATCCACTAGTGTGTGAAGCTCAAGATCCTCTCTTAACATGTGGTTAAGTAAAAAGGGTGACCAGAATAACTCATTACTCTTTCCTGATGCCTTCTAGTTACAACACGCTGTCGCTTTCAAGGACAGTCTTCTAGGTTCTAGCTGATGTCAAAACAAAATGCACCTAGACACAATCGGCTTAGGGCTAAGCGTATTCCTTTTGACCATCGTTGGTGGTAGTAAAAGGATTCTACATCACTCCAGGACCACTAAGGTATTTATATCCATGGGCAAGGGTTTTCCATATTTTTTTCTCAACAAAGTATTAGGATGCCACATAGAAACTCATGTGCATAATGAATCAACTTCTCACTTTAATGAGGTATATGTTTTGAAAATATTTTTTTATTAGCAGGAAAGGGATATATTTTAAGGTCAAAACTCACAGCATGTCCCTTTTGGTTATGCCTATTTGGCCTGCTAGTTTCATTCATCTATGAAAAAATTTAAAACAAAACAAAAAAAGGACCACATAAAATGGCATGCAATGACACATCAGCAGAATTTGAAACAATCGGACACAATGAGGGACCTCCAAGGGAGAAGAAAGCATTTGGCTGTTTAACTAATTACATGCACCTAGATTTCTATTGGACCTTGTGGTTTTGAAAAGTTCATTTCCTTTCTGGGTCAAATGCTACATATTTACAGACTGTTCTTATAAGCAAGGCATATATGCAGAAATAGAACAAAGTCAGAAATCAGAAAAACTGAGTTCGGATTCTGCCACTTTCCAGTTTTCTTTGAGTATTCGGAGTTTCAATTTCATTACTTATAAAATGGAGATAATAAAAATGTAACAAATAAAACTGTTCTGAGGCTAACCATGATAAAGGTAATAGTAAATTATAAATTTACAAATACAAATGTAACGGCTAACCTGAATTGATTGCAACTTTATCTTCATGGCAATGGTATCAATTTCAATTTACTCCCCTAATACATAAATATGTTCCTTTCCATTGTGGATCATATGAAATATTTCTCTTCTTTTAAAAAATATGAATATCATATCTTCCTAATTTTTTAACCTAGTATATAGAAAAATATCTGTTAAGTAAGTGATGCTTAATTAATACAACCCTAATAAAAAATGAATAAAGTTTTCTGCTTGTGTATTCTAAGTCAGTAGACATGGTATGTTTTATCTCTGCAACCAAATTTAGTCAAAACTCACAATTACATGAAACTTTTCCATTAATTTCATTTGGGTCCCTTGTCCAAATCATCCTAACAGTTTCACAGTGGTGTGAATTAATATCATTTGGTTGTGTGTGATTTATATAGAGATGCTAATGTAAATTCTGACTTCTCCACTAGTATAGAAATATATCAAAGACAGGACCATGCCTTCTATTTTTATCATTTACTGTGATATAACTAACTCTTAAAACTCAACATGTCTTGAGTGGTTATCAGAAAGCATCCATATGAGAGATCTTTATAAATAGCATACAATGGTTGGATAACTTTCTAGGATTTAAGATCACTAGATATAAGTGTGTAAATTTGAATATATATACATTGAAGAGAAAATTTACATAGGTATATTAAAAACTTATGTTTATTAAGGTATCAACTTTCTGATGGCATTAAGCATCACTTTTTTTTTTTTTCAGGTGTATGGTCCAGGAATCGAACCTGGGTCTCCTTCATGGAAGGTGAGTATTCTAACCACTGAACTACCTGTGCACCATATGCATCACTTTTAAGCACATATTCTTCCATACTGTAGAAATTCAGGATTAAGTGATGGAGAAAGTAAAATTTACTTCCAACAATTTTCTTGAAATGCCAGTATGTACCAGGTTTCACTGGCAAAGTGAAATGGGATTCAGAGATAACCCCAGAAAGTAAAGCAATTATCTGTTTACCTTGGAAAAACCCATGTGCAGGTACTTAATTTCCCCATTATATACATAGCCCCATTAAAATATAATTGTTCCATATGAGAAAATATTTTCAAAGCATTCCTGCAAATTTATAACCTTCTATGACTAACTAGCTCATAATGAAATGCATAATTGGAAGTTGCATTTTGTTATAGAACATGGTTTTTACTTGCAAACTTATTTCTGTTCATTAAAACAATAAGCAACATCATAATGAATAAAAGATTTGTATGCCATTTATTATATCCACTACAACTGTGCTGATACTGACCATGAACTGAATCCACCCTATAGCATGTCCGTTCCAAAATCCACTGAATAGGCATTTAAAGATTGTTAAGAAAATAAAATGTTAGATTTCTCACAGGCTGTCAACATCTGTATATTTTTGGAAACCTGAATAGTATTCATTTTAGAAAGTAGAGAACATGAACAGATGGAATTTGACCTTTTACAGCATATGGATAAAATAAAATTAATTTCCTTTGTGTTAAATATCATACTTTAATTATAAAAATGCACTCTTTTCATCTAAGTCAATAGTTTGCACAGTATTTATAGAGAACAGTAGGTCAGGGGGGTGCAAGGGTAGCTCAATGGTAGAATTCTCTTCTGCCATGTGGGACACTGGGGTTCGATTCCTGGCCTGTGCACTTCCCCAAAAACAAACAAACAAGAAAAACAAACAAAAACAAACAAACAGAGCCAAGATGGGTGGTTAGTGAGGTGTGGAATTTAGTTCATGCTCCAGAACTGCTAGGAAATAGCCAGAAATAGTACAGAACAACTGCTGGAGCCATATCAGTGACAGGAAACAGCATACACCAGTCAGGACAAGCTGGACCAGCTGCAATCCCACCCAGAACTGTAAGTCCCCCAAGCCACGGCAGCCAGTGCCCCTCCCACACAGCCTGCTTCTTGGAGGGGAAAGGAAAGGGTCTTTATTAGCAGCAAGGGGCTGAGCTCTACCAAGCTCCAATTTGTGGAATGAATGAACAAATTCTACCAAAAATAGGCCCCCAGCTCAGCTGAAAGTCTAGTAAAAGCTGAGGTTGCTGGGTTTTGCCCCAGAGCAGAGAGAGCAGGGTTGACTGAAAAAGCAAAAAAAAAAAAAAAAAGAAAAAAACAGAGGTTTTTTTTTGTTGTTGTTCAGGCAGCACAAAATACTTGAAAGGGTCTGGGCCCTGAATGAAAGGACAGCGCACATCGGACTTGGAGATACACAGAGCAACATACAAACTAAGCTCTTGATTGGCAAACCCAAATAGCAGGGGTCCTGCTCTGAAAAGGATTTGTATTTGTATTTATATATTTATTTTTTGTGGCTGTGTTTCTATGGCTTGATTGCTCTTTGGATACACCTGCAAGGCTACTCAGGCTCCAGCTGCCCCTGGCAAGGGTGAAATTGAACTTGTCTGAGAGCTTGTCTGGAGGTTGCACCTTCCCCAGGAGAGGAATGGGGCCCAAGTCAGGTGGAATTCCTCCCTCAAGGAATTCAAACCTCAGGGTCTGGAAAACTGAAGCAATTAAAGCCAGTCTACAACCTCTCCCCTGTCTTGACCACACCCCCAGCAGGTAGAGTCTGCTGAAGTTAAAGGTACCACATCACCTCATGCTGGAGAGTAGACCTGCAGGCAGACAAGCACCACATACTGGGTAGGATAGAAAAAACACAGAGTCTAGAGGCTTCATAGGAAAGTCTTTTGACCTACTGGGTCTCACACTCAGGGAAAACTATGCAGATGACTCTTTCCTTCTGAGAGGAGGCCAGTTTGGTGTGGAAAAATATAACTGGGGTCTATAATACCTAAGTAGACCCGCCCAAGGGAAAAAAAAGGCACCATACAAACAGGGCAAGAAATGAGAAAACAAGAACTGAGAAATTCTGATCTATTAAACAAAACCTAAGCTAGAGATCTAGAATAAGCTAAACTTAATGTCAAAAAACAGATAGACAACAAAGTCATCCAGCAAGAAAATTCTAGGTAAAAAAAGTGAAAACAATCTCAGACTAAACTAATTAAGGAAATTAAATGCCTAGATGCCAGCAAAAAATAACAAATATGAAAATTGAAGATATGGCCCAGTTAAAGGAACAAACCAACAATTCAAATGAGATACAGAAGTTTAAACAATTAATTCAGAATGTTCAAACAGACATAGAAAACCTCATTAAAAATCAAATCAATGAATTGAGGGAAGATATAAAGAAGGCAAGGGGTGAACAAAAAGAAGAAGTCAAAAGTCTGAAAAAACAAATCACAGAACTTATGGGAATGAAAGGTACAGTAGAAGAGATGGAAAAAAAAAACAATGGAAACCTACAATGATAGATTTCAAGAGGCAGAAGATAATATTAAGTGAACTGGAGGATGAGATATCTCAAATCTGACAAGCAAAATAAAATATAGGGAAATGAATGGAAATATAGGAGCAGGGACTCAAGGAATTGAGTGGAATATGAAGCACACAAATATACATATTGTGGGTGTCCCAAAAGGAGAAGAGAAGGGAAAAGGAGGAGAAAAACTAATGGAAGAAATAATCACTGAAAATTTCCTGACTCTTACGAAAGAGTTAAAATTACAGATCCAAGAAGTGCAGCATGCCCCAAACAGAATAGATCCAAATAGATGTACTTCAAGACACTTACTAATCAGCATGTCAGATGTCGAAGAGAAAGAGAGAATTTTGAAAGCAGCAAGAGAAAAGCAACCCATCACATACAAAGGAAGCCCAATAAGACTATGCATAAATTTTGCAGTAGAAATCATGGAGGCAAGAAGACAGTGGTATGATATATTTCAGACACTAAAAGAGAAAAACTGTCAACCAAAAATCCTATATACAGCAGAATTGTTCTTCAAAAATGAGGGGGAAATGAAAATATTTTCAGACAAAAAAATCATTGAGAGAATTTGTGAGCAAGAAACCAGCTCTGCAAGAAATACTAAAGGGAGCACTAGAGACAGATCAGAAAAGACAGGCAATAGAGGTGTGGAGAAGAGTGTAGAAATGAAGACTATCAGTAAAGGTAAAAAGAAGAAAAATTATATGTAACATGTAAAATCAAAAAGGCAAAATGGTAGAAGAAAGTACTGCCCATACAGTAATAATACTAAATGTTAATGATTAAACTCCCCAATCAAAGGACATAGACTGGCAAAATGAATTAAAAAACAGGACCCTTCTATATGCTGTCTACAGGAGACACATTTTAGACCCAAGGATAAATTTAGGTTGAAAATGAAAGGTTAGGAAAAGATATTTTATGCAAACAACAATCAGAAACAAAGCAGGAGTAGCTATACTGATACCCAATAAATTAGATTTCAAATGTAAAATAATTAAAAGAGACAAAGAAGGACATAATGCATTAACAAAATGAACAATTCAACAAGAAGACATATCAGTCATAAATATTTATGCACCAAGCCAGAGTGCTCCAAAAAACATGAACACTGAAAAGAGAAATACACACATCTACCATAATAGTTGAAGACTTCAATTCCCTGCTCTCATTAATGAACAGAACATCTAGACAGAGGATCAGTAAAGAAACAGAGAATTTGAATAATACAATAAATTGTATTATTTATTATAATTTAATTTAACAGACATTTATAGAACATTGCACACCATAACAGCAGGATATACCTTTTTCTCAGGTGCTCATGGATCATTCTCAAGGATAGACCATATGCTGGATCAAAAACAGGTCTCAATAAATTTCAAAAGATTGAAATCATGCAAAACACTTTCTCAGATCATTAAGGAATGAAGTTGGAAATCAATAATAAGCAGAAGGCCAGAAAATTTACAAACATATGGAGGCTCAACAAAACACTTTTGAACAACCAGTGAGTCAAGGAAGAAGTGACAAGAGAAATCAGTAAATATCTTGAGGCAAAATGAAAATGAAAACACAACATATCAAAGCTTATGGGATGCAACAAAGGCAGTGCTAAGAGGGAAATGTATTGCCCTAAATGCCAATATCAAAAAAGAAGAAAGAACAAAAATCAAAGAATTAACTGTTCACTTGGAAGAACTAGAGAAAGAACAGCAAACCTACCCCAAAGCAAGCAAAAAGAAAGAAATAATGAAGATTAGAGAAGAAACAAATGAAATTGAGAGCATGAAAACAATCAAGAAAATCAACAAAACCAGAAGCTGGCTCTATGAGAAAATCAATAAGATTGATAAATCCTTAGAGAGGTTGACAAAAAGAAGAGAGAGGATGCAAATAAATACAACCAGAAATGGAAGAGGAGACATAACCACTGACCCCATAGAAATAAAGGAAGTAATGAGATGATAATATGAACAACTTTATGCTAATAGGCTAGACAATGGAGATGAAATGGACAGCTTCCTAGATCAGCAGGAACAACCAACATTGACTCAAGAAGAAATAGACGACCTCAATAAACCAATCACAAGTAAAGAAATTGAATTAGTCATTAAGAAGCTCCCTAAAAAGAAAAGTCTAGGCCAAGATGGCTTCACATATGAATTCTACCAAACATTTAGGAAAGAATTAGTACTAATCTTGCTCAAACTCTTCAAAAAAATTGAAGAGGAGGGAAGGCTACCTAATTCACACTATGAAGCCAACATCACTCTCATACCAAAGCCACACAAAGACACTACAAGAAAAGAAAATTACAGACAAATCTCTCTAATGCATATAGATGCAAAAATCCTCAACAAAATTCTTGCAAATCAAATTGAGCAGCACATTAAAATAATTATACATCATGACCATGTAGGATTCATCCCAGGTATGCAAAGATGGTTCATCATAAGAAAATCAATTAATGTAATACACCATATCGACAAATCAAAGCAGAAAAATCACATGGTTATCTCAATTGGTGCAGAAAAGGCACTTGACACAATTCAACATCCTTTCTTGTTGAAAGCACTTCAAAGGATAGAAATAGAAGGGAACTTCCTCAATATGATAAAGGGAACATATGGAAAACCTACAACTAATATCATCCTCAATGGGGAAAAACTGAAAATTTTCCCCCTAAGATCAGAAACAAGATGAAGATGTCCACTATCACCATTGTTATTCAACATTGTGTTGGAAGTTCTAGCCAGAGCAATTAGACAAGGAAAAGAAATACAAAGCATCAAAATTGAAAAAGAAGAAGTAAAACTCTCACTGTTTTCACACGATATGATACTATATGTCGAAAACCCTGAAAAATCCACAGCAAAGCTACTAGAGCTAATAAATGAGTACAACAAAGTGGCAGGTTACAAGATCGACATTCAAAAATCTGTAGTGTTTCTATACACTAGTAATGAACAATCTGAGGGAGAAATCAAGTAAAAAATTCCATTTACAATTGCAACCAAAATAATAAAATATTTAGGAATAAATTTAACTAAGGATACAAAAAACTATACCAAGAAAACTACAAAAAATTGCCAAAAAAAATCATAGAAGACCTAAATAAATGGAAGGGCACACTATGTTCATGGATTGGAAGACTAAATACAGTTAATATGTCAATTCTACCAAAATTGATTTATAGATTCAATGCAATGAAAATCCCAAAAAGCTTACTTTTCAGAAATAGAAAAACTAATAAGCAAATTTATCTGGAAGGGCAGCATGCCCCGAATAGCTAAAAATATCCTGAGAAAGAAAGATGAAATCAGAGGTCTTGCACCACTTGACTTTAAGGTGTATTATGAAGCTACAGTGGTCAAAACTGGCATGGTACTGGCATGAAAGATAGATATACTGACCAATGGAATTGAATTGAGTGCTCACATATAGACCCTCTCATCTATGGACAATTGATCTTTGATAAGGCAGTCAAGCCAACTCACTTGGGACAGAAAAGCCTCTTCAATAAATAGTGCCTAGAGACTGGATATCCACATGCAAAAGAAGGAAAGGGGATCCATTCCTCAAACCTTATGCAAAAATTAACTCAAAATGTATCAAACCCCTAAACATTAGATCTAAGACCATAAAACTTTCAGGAAAAATACAGGGAAATATCATAAATCTTATAATAGGAAGTGGTTTTCTCGATCTTACACCCAAAGCATGAGCATCAAAGAAAGAAATAGATAAATGGGAACTCCTCAAAATTAAACACTTCTGTACATCAAAGAACTGTGTTAAGAAAGTAAAAAGACAGCCTACACAATGGGAGACAATATTTGGAAACAATACATCAGATAAGGGTCTAGTATCCAGAATATATAAAGAGATTGTTCAACTCAACAACAAAAAGACAAACAGCCCAGTTACAAAATGGGCAAAAGACATGAATAGACACTTCTCAGAAGAGGAAATACGAATGGCCAAAAGGCACATGAAAAGATGCTCAACTTCACTAGTTATAGGGAAATGCAAATCAAAACCACAATGGGATATCATCTCACACTCACCAGAATGGTCATTATCAATAAAACAGAAAATGACAAGTGCTGGAGAGGATGTGGAGAAAGAGGCACACTTACCCACTTTCGTGGGAATGTAAAATGGTGCAACTGTTCTGGAAGGCAGTTTGGCAGTTCCTCAGGAAGCTAAGTATAGAATTGCCATATAATCTGGCAATACCATTGCTATGTCTATTCAGAGGATACGAGGGCAAGGACACAAATGGACATTTGCACACCAATGTTTATAGCAGCATTACTTACAATTGCCAAGAGATGGAAACAGCCCGAATGTCCATCAACAGATGAGTGTCTAAACAAGCTGTGGTATATACATACAATGTAATATTGTGCATCTGTAAGACAGAATAAAGTTATGAAGTATGTAACAACATGAATGGACCTTGAGGACATTATGCTGAATGAGCTTAGCCAGAAACAAAAGGACAAATACTGTATGGTTTCACTGATATGAACTAACATTAATGAATGAACTTGAAGAATTTCAGTTAAGAACAGAGACCATCAGGAGATAGAAATAGGGTAGATATTGGGTAATTGGAGCTGAAGGGATACACATTGTGCAACTGGACTGGTTGTAAAAAAAAAATCAGAAATGGATAGCACAATACTACCTAACTGCAATACAATAATGTTAGTAAACTGAATGAAGCTGCATGTGAGAACGATAGAGGGAGGAGGGCTGGGGCACAAATGAAATCAGAAGGAAAGATGAATGATAAAAACTGAGATGGTATAATCTAGGAATGTCTAGAATGTACAAGGATAGTGATTAAATGTACAAATTTAAAAAATGTTTTTGTATGAGGAAGAAGAAAGAAATGTCAATAATTGCAGGGTGTTAAAATAGATGGTAATTCATATTTAAAACTTTAATTTATATGTGAGACTAAATCAAAAAAATGTTTGTTTGGTACGAAACTTATATTTTGACTAGTTTATCTTCTAAAATAATCTATATGGACAGTTTAATTAAGCACTGTAAGTACCTGGAACCTTGAGTAGGGCATGAAATTTTGTAGGTTTGTCCAGAGTGATGCCCTGATAAATCCTAGAGTGATCTGAACAACGAATGAAATAGTATTTGCAAAGTCCCCTTGGGGAATGGTGAGAGAGAGGGAAAATTGAACTTTCTTATTTGGAGAAGACCTGATATTCTCACAGCAGTGAGGACAACCAAATCAATAGGTTGAACCCTCAATCTCATCATTTTTTTTCCATACGTTATATGAAGGCCAACACTGTATTGTTTTATCTTTATATCCCTAGGACCTAGGACAATACCTTTATGTTAGCAGAATGTTGGCCTCAGGCAAATTTTATTTGTTTGCAGATTCTTGTCCATGCCTTGTTCTCAGCACACTACCACTCTGCCTCAGACCTAACACCTAATTGTATCTATTACTGACTTGACAAGATCCTGGACTTCACTTGTCCTGTAGTTAGTGCTTCACAAAAAGAATGGTTGTGTTCATTGCTGAAACATAGATTTTGGTCTTATATTCACAGATATTTGATACAAGAATATGTGTCTTTTTTAGGAAATTATAGACTTTGCATTTAGTTTAAAAATATAGACTTGTTAAGGATGCATGCTGTTCTAGTTTGCTAGCTGCCAGAATGCAATACACCAGAAACGAAATGGCTTTTAAAAGGGGGAATTTAATAGGTTGGTAGTTTACAGTTCTAAGGCCTAGAAAATGTCCCAATGAAAACAAGTCTATAGAAATGTCCAATCAAAGGCATCCAGGGAAAGATACCTTGGTTCAAGAAGGCCAATGAAGTTCAAGATTTCTTTCTCAAATGGAAGGGCACATGACAAACACAGTCAGAGTTTCTCTCAGTGAGAAGGGCACATGGCAAACATGGCATCATCTGCTACCTTTCTCTCCTGGCTTCTGGTTTCATGAAGCTCCCTGGGAGGCATTTTCCTTCTTCAGTTCCAAAGGTTGCTGGCTCGTGGACTCTGCTTTGTGGTGCCTATTCTCCAAAACGTTTCCTCTTTTATAGGACTCCAATAAACCAATCAAGACCCATCCAAATGGGTGGAGACATGTCACCTAATCCAGTTTAACAACCACTTTTGACTAAATCACATCATCCAGGGAGATGATCTGATTACAGTTTCAAACATACAGTATTGAATAAGGGTTATTCTACCTTTATGAAATGGGATTTTGTTTAAAACATGGCTTTTCTAGGGGGCATACATCCTTTCAAACCAGCACACATACAAATTGGGACAGACATATCTCAGGTCTTCGTGCCTGTGCCTAGAACAGTGACCAACATGTACAAAGAGCTCTGTAAACACCTGTGATTGAACAATCAAATAAAGAACCTTACTAATTTTGAACAGGCTACTGAAGCCCTGTTGAAGCTTTTTTAGCTTTTATTTTTATTTAAATTTTATTTAAATTTTACATTTTGAATTGATTTTAGATTTACAGAAGAGTGGCATATATCCTTCATCCAGCTTCCCCTAATGTCAATGTTATAGATAACCAAAGTGAAAATATCAAAAGTAAGTAATCAATGCTGGTGTAGTAGTATAATTAATCTAGAGACTTTATTTGTATTTCACTTGTTTTTTCTGAATAATGTCCTTTTTCTGTCCCAGGATGCAGCCAAGGATACAATATTGCATTTTATTGCTGTACTCTGCATCCTCCCCCAAGCTGTGAGGTTTCTCCATCTTTTCTTCTTTATCATGACATTTACTGTTGTGATACTCAGGTATCTTGTGAAATGCCCCTCAGTTTGAATCTGTATGATGTTTTCTCATGATTAAACTAAGGTTATTTATTTTAGAGAAGAATAACACTGAGGTGAAGTGCCTTCCTTTTCACATTAAATCAAAGGGCACATGATCTAAACAGGTCATAGTATTGATGTTGATTTTGTTATCTGATTAAAGCAGTGCCTGCCAGGTTTCTCTGATGCAAAATTATTATATTTCCATTTCCATACTCTTTATTTGTTAGAAGTGTCACTAAGCCTAGCCAACACTCAAGGGCTGAGCTCTGCATCTAGGATGAAAGAATATCTAACAATTTGTGGACTTATGTTAAAACCACTCAATAGTTATTAATATTTGGGAGGAAACACTTTGTGGACGTGGAGTTATTCTATTTCCTTTTGAAGTTTCATCCATGGATCCTGCCTGCAGCAATCATTAGTATGATAATTTTCTATTTTCATCAATGGCCTACATTCATTATTTGAAGTTCTTCTCCAAAGAAAATTTGTCCCTTTCTCCTTCATTTATATATTTATTTATTTGAACATTTATTTATATGAGTTTGGACTCATGGATGTTTATTTTATACTTTGGGTTATAATCAAATCCTATTATTATTTACTTTGTTACTCAAATTGTTCCAAGTGTGGCCATGGAGAGCTATTTTATGTAGGCTACTCTGTTCATTTGACATGGCACTATTTTTTTTTTATTTTGTTGTTTTATTTTATTTTTAAATACCTCCTTATGTTCTGGCACTATAAAATTCTACATCTTGTGTTTTCCCTATTTCAGCCCTAGAATCAGCAATTTGTCCAGAGAATCATGATTCTTAATGTTAAAGAATGGTATTTAGAAACAAAAATATCTTGTGCCTCTTGTTACTGGGGTGTCACTGCTCCTAGACCCTCTCAGTATTCAGAGCTAGTAAATCTATGTATGTTTATGAGCCCATGTATGCACAAGTATCCTGATTTATTTCTGTACCTAGTTACCTATCTATATACACTACCATAAATGTGAATCTGTGCTGAAGTCTTAGCACCAGAACCTTCATCCCATGCTAATTTGTAACATTTTCTCTGACAGTGAGAAACCTGGCTCCCGCTATCTATAATTTATTTACTTATTGTTCAATCTTGGATACGTAAATTAAGTTCAAGTTTACAACTTGCACACCTGTGAGAAACAAACCAGTATATAGTGTTTATGTGTACTTCTTTTGTCCTTTTTATTGTATCTGGACAAAAGAACATTTTCCAAAGTTACTTAGGTCAGCTCCTTTTTAGTACCTTTTGCACTGAGGTTTTGTCATACATTTGCAATTCAAAGATTAATTTGTCACAGCTGCACAACATTTTAAAAGTTTTTGATGTGCATTGCTAAATGACTCTCAAGAAATATTACATATTTCCATTAGTGGAAAATAATGTGTGCACTTTTTTAATGTCAAATAGTTTAGAAGCTTCTGCTACTGTGAGAAAAGCTATGGGCTAAGGTATAGTAGGCACTACTGAAGTACCAGCAATAACACACCTGGTACATTGTATATGCTCCAGGCTTCCATTTCCCTGTCTGCACAATAAATTAGGTGGGCTTGCAGGAAATGGTCATATCCAAATAATAGAAATTCAGTGACACACACAAAGTGTCTTTATGCATGTATAGGAGTGCATCTCTCTCTCTGTATATATATAGTCAGCAAATTAAATACTAAAGCAAGTCAAAATACAACTTTTATATCTGTGAAACACTCATAGGCAAAGAAAAGGAGAAAGCTATTTTTCATGCAAAGGCACAACCCTTTATCTGTCAGGGTCTGTGAATTCTAGGCATGTCACAGGCATTATAGGAGACCTAAGAAAAGGAATTTTAAGAAGAAAGAGGAAGAGATGGAAGATGAGACCATTATTCCAACTCTAACTTACTCAAGTCCACAGAATGTGTGGCCTAAATATCTTACAAAGACTCCAAAATTTGCTGAATGAATGAAAATAATTTTTCTCCATCAGGAAGAGGGGTGTAAAAATTCTCTATAAGCTTCTGTCTTAGTTTCTTTAATGGAAGACAAATACCATACTATGGCTTTGCTTACACAATGGGAACTTATTACTCACAATTTTGGGTCTAGAAGGCCAAAATTGAAATGGCAGTGTGGTGATGCTCTCTCCCCAAAGACTTTGATGCTCTGATGTTGGTTAACTGGATTACTGGGTACTTGGCCTTTCTCTTCATATGGCAATCAACATGCGTGTTCCTCTTCTTTCTCTTTCAGTTCCCTCTGACTTCTGGCTTTGGGGTCTTCCCATGACTTTTCTCTCTGTCAGAATTTCATTCTGTTTATACAAAGCACTCTAGTAATTGGATCAAACCCCCACCTGATGCAGTTGGCCACAATTTAACTAAAAATAACGCTTTTGAAAGGTACTATTTACAGTGGGTTTGCACCTTCAGGGATGGATTAAGATTAAGAATTTGGGTTTTTTTTCTGTGGTATATAATTCAACCAACCATAGTAGCTAACTGAGTGGTCAATTCAGATAAGGTAAATCTGTAGGTGTGAGGATAAAAACTAGCTTCCGCTTGTCCTGGTATTCTCCTTTCCTTTGGTTTTCCTGTTGGTTGGGTGTCCAGTCCTTTACCAGTTTATTCCTACCACTTACCTGCTCCCTTCTAGCATCCAGTTGATCTATTTTGAGTGACTGGTCATGGTTAGCCTGATTCCCTGCACGGCTGGGTCCAGATACCTGTTGTGTCTTGGAGTCTGGTTATATTACTCTTTTGTGTCTTTTAACACTACGCCCTCTTATGTGTACCATAAACCAACCCTTAGACCCATGACATGATTTTCTTGGTCAAACTCCTTTAATTACAGTTTGAGCTCAGCATAATTACTGATCTTCATTAACCATGTACTGCTATTTAATGTTAATCATGAAGACTGGCTTTGACAAGATTAGTATACATTTTGGTAGGATGACCTAATATTTATAGTTCTAGGACAGAAAGAAGCTAATGCTTTGCAGAAAAACTGGATGAAACAAATTGCATTTCATCACAAATAATTCTAATAAGTTAAAAAACAAAATTACCAGTTTGTGAAGGAAATGTGTTAGTCTGGCTTCCAATCAGGCAGTTACAAAATTTCTAGTTAATAAATACAACTATGAAATTAAACCAAAAAATGCCATGAACTTGACAAAGATCTGGACATATTAATAGGCAGTCACATTCAAATTTGTAATCAGCAAGAGGATGAAAATCAAAAGGCTACTCAATCATTATTAAAAAAATAGTTGAGAGTTCATTATAGGCTAATCTCATTTTCATTTCTGATTGGTAGCTTAAGATAAATCTTACATAATAAATATGAATGCGAGCTATATAATAAGAGTGATTCATAAACATTTGAAAAGTTTTTCTCTTCTGCAAATATACACAGCTTTGGAAGAAATGCATAAAGAGTGGAGAGGAGTGAAAGGCTGTCTATAAAGCCTATTACAGCAGCAGATAGACCAGTTATAGCTCCACAGCTCTCACAGCCCTGTTGTGATGTGTTTGTGAATAAGATGCAGAAACACCCTGGATACTAGTCAGAGTGGATTGAAAGATAAGAGATTGATTATTAATGAGACATTGTCTACTATGACAAGGTCTTAGACAATGTCTCATTCAACAGTTTTATCAATGACTTTTCTGAACACACAAAAGTCATGACCTTCTTATTTGTGGGTGAAACAAATTTAGTTTGTTGGTTGATGCATTCGATTCAAAATTTGGTTTCCAAAATTCTTGCCAAGTGTGAAGGATGGTCTGAATCAAACAAGAAGAAAGTTAATGGCTAACTCAAAACTTTGCATTTAGTTAAAATTTTCAAAATACAAAACAAAATAAATAAAACCTCAGTTAGAATGAAACTAAAATCAATTGATTAATACCATTTTATGCGAAAAATGATTTTTGAGTGCTTGGATAACTCTAAATAAACACAAATCAATCACCTATGATAACTACAAAATGATTTTAGATGCATTAACATGTAGTCTACAGAGCAAAGCTAGACTATATTCTGATCATCACCATTGATTTTGGGTGCATTTCTAGAAATACAGTGTTCAGAACAAAAATAGAATCACTCTCTTCTACTTCACGTCCAGTCATATGAAAAGCATTTTAAGAGGATTGCAGACCTATTAAAGAATATTTAGGATAGTAAAAGCAAGGTGCTATATGGATCACTCAAGGAAGCATGTATTGAAGTACCTGTTAGTGGGTATGTATGGCAGATGATGGCAAGATCACAGCCTGAGGGATCAGTGAGTAGAACACAGTCAATGACTCACTAGGACACAAAGGTAAGATGATGCCAGAAGGAAACACCGTGTCATTGAAATCCATGTTCACCAAATGACAATTTAGGAAATGCCTTTTAGTCACAGATGTTATCAGTTGAGACTACACAGCCCAGAGGGAACAACATAATTAAAGTGAAGATAGATAAGTTGCTGCAGGGAAGTCAGGAATTATCAATAGCATACCTTAAATGGCAGAAATTATTTTTCTGACAATTTCTGACTATGTTGTATTATGTTACTCTTCCCAATTATCAGAAAAATCATCTCTATTATTTGAGGTACATCTGTCATAGGGAGGCACCACAGTCACGTGGAAACCAGATATATATAACCAGACTTTATATACATATAATCTCCATCTTCTCTCAAGGAGGGCCATGCAATCTGCTTTGCTTCCCTGGGAGTTTTCTTTTCTTTCACATTTGGCTATGTGACTTGCTTTAGCTAATGGAATACAAGAAGTGACAACTGAAACATTGGGAAGAAGCTTTAAGAGCAATTGGGAGGTTCAGCCATTTCACTTTTCCTTCTGGCATGAGAACAAGCTAGGAGCTACCTATCAGCCTGGATCCCAGGAAGAAAGAACCATGAAACACAATTGAAGATTTGCTAACTACCCATAGCTGAACTACAATGTGAGGGAGAAATAAGCCTTTGCTGCAATAGGTAACCAAAATTTAGGAAGTGTTCATTATTGAAATGTACCTGACAGAGTCTGACTGGCCTTAGATGGACTACATCCATGAGACCTATAGGCTTGTTAAGCTTAGATAAGAGGCTTGGCACACTAAAGCCTTGCCATGAGATTTAGAAGAGACATGGTAACTACCGGCACAGGTGGACAAGGGTTCACGCTTATTTAGTAGTTTCCAGAAGGGACCATTAGTTCTCAATTTAATAAGGAACTTTCTAACAATTAGAAATGCTTAAAAGTAGCATGGGCTTCTTCTGAGGTGGGATGCTATTTCTGTAACACCCTTGAAGACTTCTCTGGGTAAAATGGGGAGGTGATGAAATTCATCTTTGATATGCCTTCTCCTCTAGGTGTTCTTTCCATGTTTTCAGATACTACCAAAACCAAACACCAGGTCTTTCCAATTGATTCTATACCTGAAGAAAGGGATCTGTAGACAACATCAAGGTAAGTACTTTGAAGTAGAATATCAAAGAATTGGTCTAAACTTGGTTCAACATTATATGTATGCTATTCTCTGAGACAGATCATTTTAATACTCATATTTTTCCTTATTTATTAACTAGAGGGTAATGATAATGCTTCTGCCTACTTCATAGTGATGTAATGATTAAATGAAACCCTATAGGTAAGAGTGTTTGTACAGAATTTTGAGATATACAAATGTAGACAATTATTATTTTCATTTTCTTTATCATCGTTTCACTATGGATTATTATATACTAAAAACAGTTTATATCCCCAAAACAATGTTAAATAAAAAAAAGTATTATTCAGTGTGAAAATATCAGTTTTTTTCAAATCTTTATTAGAATTTGTCAAGCTCTAATACAAGGTAACAGCATTTTCAGCTTATCTGTAAGATTTCCTAAATTGAAAAGAAATTATTTCATCTTTGAAAATATATCCTTTAGAGGTCTAAGACCCATTTAAAATATGATTTTTTGTAATTTATTATAAAATTATATTTTTTACATAGAGAGTTAATGAATTTTTGCTTCCCATTCATATGTGCTAAGGGCCACCATTCTCATTAATGATTTGTGAATAAAAATTGAAGGACCACAGTGAATTGATCAGCAACTTAAAATTTGATGACATTGTAGAAGACATCAAAATGAAAATACAAAGAACTTTGGGAAAGTGTGAAGTAGGCTTCATACAAATGCAAATTGGCACTAAAGGTAGTTCAAAGACGCTCATATGAAGATCATATTTGATGCTAAACAAAGTGTAGTATTTGGTGCTGTCTGCTTCCATTTTGCGCTGCTTTTCAACTTTTTAGAATTATGGTCTCATTATATTCAGTTGCCTCATTCTTTTTCCCTGCTACATGTTTGCACATAGTATTCAATTTTTTTCTAGCCCTCAAGCTCATTCCCATCCTCGTAAACTCACAAGTTATTAAATTGCCTCTTCCTCCTACATCAACTTGTTTCAGTCCCTTGATATTATTTACTTCAAGGAAGTATTCAAGTGACCTGCTAATGTGTAACCTATGACCACAGTTTATGAAATTGTGAATAGGCTGGTTATGAAGGAATATATGGTAAAATTCCAGTCAATATGACAAAGCAAAATGAATTATCAAGGGTGTGAAGAGGTAGTTTCTGAGACCACGTAAGTCTTTCAAATATTATTAAAAAAAAGCAGCTTGGTTTAGAGAATTATGTAGTGATATTTGATTAGAGCAAGTCTAGGAAAAGTTATGTACAATCAGATAACCTTTGAAAGGGGATAGATTAAGGATTGATCAATACAACTAGAATAAGCTTTGAAGTAGTTTTTTTCTTTTCCTTTTCAGCACTTACTACATAAGACTTAAATTTTTATTGTGTTGCTGCTGCTCTGTAATTTATGTAACTCTTACTGACAATTTCTAAGTGCCATCTATTTTCATGTACAAAGTTACATCAGTGGATGCATTATTTGGTATGGAATATATAGTTTCATGGGCAATATACCCTTTGAAGACAAGAAAGATTGATAAGCACACTTTAAGGAAGGTTTCTATTGCACTCTGTATTTTCTTCATAATGTGTTTGAAATTCTGAAAATTTATTCATGTTGTGATAGGAGGAAATATACATTTAAAAACAGTTAATGGTTTTATTTATTTCCGCCTTTCTATTTACTGCATATTGTCAAAATGGATGTGTGGCAGTGTAATAAACGTAACCAATTTCTTGACGCTAATAACTAATCCTGAGTAAATCTGAACCAATTCTCTAGTCCATTAAGTTTCGAACTATGGTTATAATTTTGTTTAATAGCTCCAGATACAGGCTATATTTTTTCATTATCATAAACTAAAAGAGACTGAAAGTGGGAAAATACACAGGTGTACATAATTCACACAAAACCTCTTGTTAAAGGCAAGAAATAGAGGATGAGAAAATCTAAACCTGCTTTTTGGGTCTGCTCTCCTCTTTGACTATTAAAAATGCAGGACTATCAAGCATGTAACACCTATGGAAATAAGTCTGGAAGGAACCAGACTCAGCAAGAGTACAAACAACAGAAAGGAAATGGTCTTTAAAGTCTTAGTAAATGCACATGTCGCTGCTGCTAACCAGATTATGTGAAACAGAACTGAATGTACCCCTACTCAGGCAAAATATTTTGATTTAATATCAAAAGCAAAAAAAAGCGCATCTCTAGTGTTAGTAATACCTTAAGCTTTGCTCTCTTTCTCTAATAAAAAAATATTTGGCTTATAGCCACATTTAAAAGAGAAAACCAATATAAGTCAAGTGTCCTTTCTTTTCTGGTGCACAGCTTATAGAAGTATGTTTATTTTGCATCCCTGTATTTGCATACATACCACTTTCTTTGTTTCTTTGATAAAAATTTTATGGGCAATAAATTATAAATCATGCTTATGTATAATTTATCTCCTTAAATACATATTTTATTTTTTGGCTTTTTAAATGAAATCCGTCTTTGTATTTTTAAGAGATTCAAATTCAATACTTTAAGAAATTCATGAATAAAGCATGTTTCCACCCTAATTTGCATTTTTATAGTGTCTGCTGTAGAACAGTATAGATTTTGCTTTCTGAGTGTACCCTTTCAAGCAGACACAATTCCCTGAAGAATAAACCTTGAGAAAATTCACTTGCCCTTCATAAAACATACATTTCACTATCTCCGTATAAATTGGACACTTCCCTAACATGGTTGTGCATCTGTGCCTACCCCAGAATATTGTAATATTCTCCTAGCTCACATACACACACTAATACAAACAGAAAATGACCGTTTTATTTTATCCAATTGAGTGGCAAGTGACCTGATATGAATCCAAAATATTCCACCTCCAAGAAGATGATCTCAAAATTATACAATTCTGTAAGTTAGAAAATCATATGGGAGAAATTATTTTTCCTTGCTACTGTCATATAATGCGCTTGGTTTAATATGCATGAAATCGCTATTTTAAAAATATATTTAAAATACTTTACCAAAGAACTTTTATTGACAAACCGCAAGGAAATAGCCCTTTGCACACTGTTAGAAAGTTAGCTAAGGACTGTGATTAGACAATTCCTATAAAAGAATTATGGTCCTCATTTGCTCATCTAGACTCAGCATCATTTACATCCTCTTTTCTTTTCCTTCCCATCCCATGGAGCTATTTCTTAACAATCACTACTACTTAGGCTTTTGCTTAGTTATTTGGGGACCAGTTGTATTTGCTTTGAACTAGGGCTTTGGGGAAGAAGAAAAACATGTATTATCTGAGAAGTACCTTCGTTTAGCACAAGGACTAAGTTTAGCAATCTCCATCATTCACTTTCATTTTTTCCTAATGCCAGAAAGGTCTGTAGATGCAGTCATCTTTTAATAATCTGATCATGCCTTTCTTACTTAAGGATGTTTGCTTATTTCCCATTGCTGATCTACTCTTTAAAGCGGATTGTGAAGCCTTTTGGGATCTGTGCCCTAGGCCTCTTTCCAGCTTCTGTATTAATTCCTCCCTTCCCATTCTCCCCTACAACCATTATAGACACCTCTCTGCTCCTTAAAATACCGTGCTTTCTCATTTTCTCTTCCTTAAAATCAATCTTCTCCGTTATCTTCCCCCCAATGTTAGCACTGTAACTTAGAAATTAGGATTGAAGGGATGATTTTGATTACTGAATCATATTTCTTTTTGCTTTCTGGTATACTGGAGTAGACAGAGGGGAAGACCTGAAATCCCTAAACTATAATGCAGCTGCCCTGATATCTGAAATGATTGTAAAAGCCCTTTTCTGTGCCGTTGTGACCGTAAGAGCTGTTGCTCCTTTTATCCAGTCATTTTCTTGTACAAGCAAAGGCCTTAAGACTAAAGAAGAATTTGAAGTCAGGATTAACTAGTGGCAGTCCAGGATATTTATAAATCTTATCAGCTAGACTCCGCTATTGAAAGATAACTTGTCTCCTTTCCTTTGGGTTTGTACCTTTAGTACTGAAGTGATAGCTCTGCCTCCCTTCCTTTTAGCTTACATTCTACTATTGAAATGATAATGACATTGTCTCCTTTTCTGCTTTGAACTTTCTATTCTAAATGACCTCATTTCCCTTTGCTCAAATCCTTAGAAACCTTGAATCCCCTAAACTCAGGGAGACAGATTTTGGGCCATTAGGCCATCTGCTCTCCTACTATGTGCCTAGTAATAAACTCTTCCTCTCTTTAAAACCCCAGTGTCTCAGGATTTGGTTATTGAGCACATAGGGCAAAAGAATCCACAGCTTTTGTTTGGTAACAACACACTTTACTTCCTGACACTCTCCCACCCTAATTTTCTATCTAAGGAACTTTTAATCATTTATTTTTAGGTCTAAACATCAACATTACTTCTTTTTCAGAAGGCCTTTCTTTTTCTTCTTGTCTCTCATATTATCCTATTCCTCTGTCATAAAATTAATCTCATTTCACTAATTTAATGCCTATCTTCCTTGCAAGATTGAAAATTAAGGGAAAGGACTATGTTTGTCTTATTTACTGCCTTAGCGCTGCTCTAGTACTTATTACCTGCTTAATGCATATTTATTTAACAAACAATTGAATGGCAATGTTAAGTTGAAAACAGACTCTGAAAACCAAGGTGAAGAATAGGTTTATTGAGCTAAATGACACGTGTGAGAGCAGAACTAAAATAAAGTGTGTGTGTGTGTGTGTGTGTGTGTGTGTGTAGAAACAGTTTATATAGCTACTCAAAACAAAGAAAAGGTAAGCAGGAATGGAGAGGAGGCGGCAAGGGAGATGTGTCCTTTGGTAAATTTGCAATGACTCTTTGCCAGGTGTTTGTAGAAGTGGGCTTATCTGGTGAAGATAAACAGACTTGCTGGACTTATTTATTATAGATACTCCTCTTCCATGGAGGTAGAGGTCTTACAGTATTACAGAGGATTGTTGTTATTTCTCTGCTTCATCTCTGTAGTTTCCTGGGAAAAAAGGAATTCGCGCAGATCAAGTTGTTTTTGAAAATTATTTACCATTCCATGTTCATAATATCATGTTGTGAAACATCTCCCATAAAACCACATGTTCCAGTCTTAATCCACGTTCCCATGGGTGTGGACCTGTTTGTAAATTGTACCTTTGAAGATACTGTTATTAGTTAAAGTATAGGTTTATTTGTGAATAAGATCTTCGAAGATTCTATTTAGATGAGAACAAATTGAATCAGAGTGGCCTTAATCCATGTGACTGGAGCCCTTATAGCAAAGGAAGTACAGATGTAATCAGATAGTAGAAGCTTGAAGTCGCTACAATGCCACAGGCTCTGGGAGGAGACAAGCCTTGCCAATATATTGGATTTTTAACTTCCAAAATCATAAGAAAATAAATTCCTATTCTTTAAGCCAATCCATTGTGTGGTATGTGCCGTGGCAGCTCTGGAAGCAAATACATGCCATCTGCTCCCTGCCCTGCTCCTTTGCCTAGGTGTGTGCTCTATCAGAATGGTGTGAGTCAAAAGACTATTAAAGTAATTTTATGGATTTGTGAGACCACGGGCATAAACTCAGCTGCTTTAGGACCTAGGAGAAAAATGTCGTAAGGTGTGCGCAAGAGTTATTTTCCCTAGCATTATATGGAATCCATAGTCTTCTAACACCCAGGGGATGAGGGCTTTGGGGTAACTTGGGGAGATACTGCTTTGGTATGGAAAGTAACATTATTAGGGGGCAGAAGCTACAAAGGCGTCTGTGATGCTCCTTCCAGAATCTTCACAGAAGCAAAAAAATAAATTGTATAGTATGTACCTTAGGAGACTGCAGCTGACAGGGTTTTCTGGACACTCTGAAATAACAGCGAGACAACTTAAGGGGAGAAAGTAGCCAGCTCAGATCCATTGGAAATGGGAAATGTCAAAGTGGGATCATTTTATCCACATCCTGGTAAGACCACATGACATTTAGGTTATAGCTATAATTCAGATTAAAAAATGAGATAGTTCATATTGTATGAAATAAAATACAAGAATTTTTCAATTAATCACATTAATATGAGAAAGATGGGATGAATAGTTGAAGTTCACAGACTATCCCACTTAATTTTAGTCGTAAATTTACATTTTTTTCCTCATTAGCATTACTATAAAACAGAATCAATGAGTGATTTGGGTCTCTCTTTCTTTGATTGAAATCTCTTTCTAGTGAGGTTAATTAGAAATAGAAATACTAAAAAGCTTAATCAGTCATATATTTTGGTAGAATAACTCCTTTGACTTGACTAACAGCCCAGTATGGTATTTTAAATTACCCTCGGTTGAAACAGAAAATATCATGGGAAAGTATCCTATTTCATATTACCAACCATTATCTGCTTGCCATAAATTAATTTTCTTCTGATACTTTCCCATATGATAATGTGCTAGGACATTGTCCTAAAGGCAAAATAATTAAGTTAGTATGAGATGTAGGAACAAAAACACAAAGCAAAGACCAAAGATTATGGAATCAGAGTTCCTAGTTAGAGTCTTAAGTAGTTACATAACTTTGAATAAATTATTTAATCATTATAAGTTCAAAAGGCTCTCATAAGTCTACTATTGCAGGATTTTAAAGAGGAATTACATAGTAAGATCCATCTGACTTTTGCAGCAGTCTGTTTAGAGAACTGTAAGTGGCAAGGTGGATGAGGAAGGGGCTCTGTATATTAAGAGTTCAACTAAAGGTTTCTTGGAAAGGTTCTTGGAAACTGCAATAAATGATTACTCAACAAGTCTCTAAGAGAACCAAAATCTAATTGGCCCACTTTGCCTGGGACTAACTATGCCACAGAATCAGGCAGAAAGAGAGAGTAAATGATGTAGAAGTTATTCAAACTCATACCTATGAGAAAATAAGTCTATGTGCTAAATGTTGACCTACATTTACTAGTTGAATATTGGAAACTATTATGCTGGTGAAAAATCTACCCTTTCTCAGTCTTTTCATTACCTCCTGAAAGGAGGTTGTCATGGTTAGGGACAGGTGTCAACTTGGCCAAGTTGTGGTACCTATTTATCTGATTGGGCAAGCACTGGCCTGTCTGTTCCAATGAGGACATTTCATAGGATTAGGTCATGATCACGTCAGCTACATCCACAACTGATTCTATTTGTAATCAACCAAAGGGGAATGTCTTCTGCAATTAGTGATGCTAAATGCAATCATGGGAAGCCTTTTAAGGAGGACTCAGAGGAGACAGGTTCCATTTCCTGCTTTGGCTGGTGAGCCTCTTCTGTGGAGTTCATCCAGGCCATCCATCGGAGTCATTGGCTTCGCAGCCTGCCCTGTGGATTTTGGGCTCTGCATTCCTACGGTCACGTGAGACACTTTCATAAATTTTATATTTGCAAGTGTTCCCTGTTGATTCTGTTTCTCTAGAGAACCCTAACTAATACAGAGGTGTAGGACGTGCACACTATGTGAAGAGCTGAAGAGTGGGTTCAGCTTTAATTGTTTATTTGTTTGTTTATCTGTCTCTAAGGCTAACTCATAAGACAAAAGGAGGTTCCTCAATCTTGAAGTGGACTTTGTGTGGCTCCTCTTTACATTAGAAATGCACATTGTTTATCACTCCTTATGACAACCATACATTTCAAAATTATTTGAAGAAATTGGGACCCATCATAGGGTAAAAGAGAGATGAAAGGGACATGTTGTAACAATTTTTTTCTGGAGAAATACTTGAAAATTGGAAATTTTACTCTCTCTTTTGTGACCAGACTAAGCTAGCTATAAAAAGAAAGGATTGCTTCAATATTTAATATCAAAGCCAGTTCTTTACCTCAAAACATGATTTTAGATGTGCATATTCTCCTGTATTTGCCAGCTGAACCGGCAAGTGATTACCTGGTCCATTTTGATGATTCATTGCAAATTACTATGTTATGAAATACGGGGACATTTTTGGAATAGCAATTAAAATTAAAGCAAGGTGTTTTTAAAGGTAATTAGCAGAGAGAATGGGAACATGTCCACTTTGTAAAATACATGGTAATGGCACTTTTTTATTTAAGGCAACAATCAATTATATGTAATCTAAATTTTTGGAAGAAACACATTATAAATGAATAGCAACATTTTACCATAACAGCCAAACTGCAAAACTGTTTCTCGCTTGCTACTATGATCTGCACCAAACGGAGAGGCTCTTCTATAATTTTTGGATTGCAGTTTTACTGACTTGAACTGTAGTATATAACATTAAGGGATTATGACACTCATGTTAAGCATATCAAGCACAATGTGACGTCATCTCTGTTCCTGGTGTTGAAATATAGGTTATTAGTTGTATTGCTTGAAAAACAAAATATTCCAAAGTGACATGTACAGGAAACTCACACACAAAAAAGAAACACAATTATTCAATAAACATAGGGGATCTGGTTCAATGTTATTAATAATGGATAAGATACGTGTCTACACAATAAGATACACTCATTTGTTGATTAAATTAACAAAAATTAAAAATGATACTGATGAAGTTGGTGGAAAGTCTAAATTTTCAAAACCTTTCAAGAAATTATTTTAGCAATAGAAAGTGTTATGATGTGCATCCACGCAGTTTATCTCTAGGATTGTACCCTAAGATAAATCAAGATATTCAATATATGGATAATAAATAGAGCAATTATTTTCTAAAAATTTCCCATATTTTCTAAGATTGACACATTACCAGAAATTGATTAGTTACTTTTCCTTAGTTATTTCCTTCAGTCCTTATAACCTTCTTGGTCTGAAGCTAAGATAAAGAGAAATTAAGACCACATAGTTCTAGAATAGCCAAGCCCAATTGAAATCAACATATGTCAGATTGTAAAGTAACCACTCAGTCTTTTTTTTCTCTTTACGTTCTTATTTCTCTTTTTTAAATATAACATAATTGAACAAGCAATTAAAACTTAGTAGAAGAATATACGTAGGCAAGGGAAAATATTCAGTATATATTTTTAAAGAAAAGAGAAAGTTTAAAAAATGCTTAGTTTGAGTCAAGTTTTGCCACATACTTATTTTCTGTATGTGCTGACAAAAGATAAAATGATTATAACCATGTGCTAATAAAATGGGATTGTGATTGATACTATTTTTTGTTTTCTTTCCTTGTTGGGGTTTTCTACAGCTGTGAATATTTTTTTGACCATGCATCTATGTGGTTTGCATACTAACAATTAAATCCATGTTGAAAACAAAAATAAAAATAAGAACAAAGGGGAACAAAATCTTAAGAATTAGAAGATAGACAATATACATATACAAGCTAACCCAGAAGAAAATGTTGAGAAATCTGTATTAAAACTTTACCAGTTTCTTAGTCATAACACATATCCTATTTTCTATTTAAACTATTTACATTATTGCCTGGAATTTCAGGTTTCTACTTTAATAATGAATCATAAGAAAACTTGTCCTTGTGCTCTACATTTTGTCTCCTTGTTATCCACTATCATCATATAATATTAATGCTAATTAATATTTGAGGGAAGGTCTGTTCATGCAGAAGACATTGTGACTTTCCCCCCCACACAAGATTATCTCCTTTTCTTCAGAGTTTTTAAGGGTCATATGTTTCAAAGTTTATGCAAGCCAGGTAGAAAGTATGATAGATATAGTGAGATAGATGCTTTTATTTTTACCTTCTCAGACTTATCACCTTGGGAGAGAAAATGACTCTTCATGTTGTAACTCAGACAGGAGGCAAACAGCATATGGCATTGCTGACTGGGCTGCAAAATCAAAATTGACAAATCCTGGAGGAGAAGAAACTTACCATTGCAAAGTCAGGCATCGTTGTACACACTACCTGAGCCTCCCTGGGGTCCTCCTATTGCTGTTCAGCAGTCCCCAAAGTCCAGGTGATATTAGTTTGTTTTCTCAGACCAGTCAAAAAGGAAAAGATAATTTTATTATAAGGAAATAAAAAGGTTGTCTCAGAAGACCAGCCACTCTTGCTGCTCTTGCTATGAAGAAGAGTCAGAGAGGTGGTTGCTAAAACAGCATGGGCTATGCACAAAGAGGAAGAGTTGGATTTCATTTTACCACCAATCTTCCTAAAAATAATTCGAGTTAATAGCAAGGAGTCACTGATGGCAAGAATGCCCTTAAAATGTCATGCTCATGCATCACTATTTTTGGTGGCAGTGAATTTTAGCCCAACTACTTTAGAAAGCATTTTGACAAAGACTTTCAAGAATCATATACATGTTCATGCATTTTGATAAGTAATAGAAGCTATCTACATATATGGGGTTATATGCTGAGAAAATTGAAGCACAGACTGGGTATTATATGCCAAGAAAAGGTATTAAGCCATTTGTACAGTCATCTTCGAATGTTAAGGTGAGTCAGGGTATAGACTTTTGTGAATAAGGTTTTCTAAGTCCCTAGTTAGGTAATGGTCCAAACGGACTAGACAAGCCTTAATCTGTATCACTGGAGAGAAAGCCACAGAGAGGAATCAAAAGCCGGAGTTCAGCAGAAACTGAAGCGTAGACATGGGAGAGAGAAATTACATTTGACAGGAGGCAGAGATGCAAGCCAAAGGACTCCAAGCTTTGCAGCAAGCCAGCACCAGGAGGCTAAAAACTGGGAAGAAAGATAGCCTACTGACACCTTGACTTTTAATGTCTAGTGTCTGAAACTAGGAGACAATAAATTCTTCTTAAGTCAACCTACTGTGTGGCATTTGTTATGGCAGCATTTAAAAGTAAGACACTAATTAAACATACGTTCATTTAGGAATTTTTGTCCAATGGTTAATAAAACCATGGTGTTTCAACTCAATGGACTATAATGCAGCCACTAATAAGGCCAGTTAACCAACATAGAAAATGCTTAGAGAGTAACTGTGTTGGCAAAAGTAATATATGGATTTGTATTTTACAATGGTCAAAATGTTATGAGAAATATGTATTTCCATGGAAAAAATATAAAAGATAACCAAAGTGAAAATAATTGTGTCAAGTAAGAAATCAATGGCAATTTTTACTCCATTTTTTTCTATTTTTAAAACATGTATAATTTTATATTTTCTTATAATAAAAATTAAAATGATTGAACTATTTGATATTTGTGTGCAGGAACACTAGCATCCAGAACAATTTCCAGAAAGCATTTGACAAATGAATCTTTCTAAAACCTTATTTTTATAACTCATGATAATCAACATTAAATAAAAATGCATTCTAACTTGTGTTAACTTTCCTGACACTGGTGTGATATGTACAGACTTAAGGTAAAAGAAAGAACTAAAAACTGAAGAAAACTCGCCCCACAATTAAACTGATTCTCTCCAATATTTGACAAGCTTTCTCAACTTAATACATGAATGGAAGATGGAAATATTTGAACCGTGCTCTGTAGTACCCAAATGTAAGGAACTAGGGCCCAAGGCCCACACTCTACACCATTGTGAGAACAAATCATGCAACTGTTATAGGTCAACGAATGTAAAACTCCCGTCCCCTAATCACTGCTGTTCCCTTAGCATTCTTCCCTTTCTCGGATTTTGGGTGGAATGCAGATTTCCAATTCCCAACTGGCTGCCATGAAGTAGAATTAGTCTCCTGTTCCTAAGTCCCTAGATTAAAGCTCATGGGTAATTTGGAAACTGGCATGTTCTTTGGTCTTGGAGTCCTGCTGGCTGGAGCACAGAGGAGGATGCAATGATGATACAGGGCTGTGAGGGACAGGTTGAGGGATGGGAGCTCCATTTGTTAGTTCTAGGGTTCTCACACTGTCCTAAGTATTAAAGGGATCAGTAGTTTGGCACATCTGAAACAACCAGGCCCTTCAGAAGGTCTGCTTTGAAACATGAGCCAGGAACAAACCAGCATAATATCAGGAACATAAATTGTGTATTTGGAGGGGGAAATGTGTATGTGTGCATGTGTGTGTGTGTGAGACACAGAGAGAAAACACTGGAACTGGGTGAATGGCAGCTCACAGAAATTTACCTTTCTTCCATGACCTCACAATACTAACTTGGTTTAGTAAGTAATTGTGTTAAGAGTGTTGCCTGCTTCCCCCTGCAGATCTCTGCAGGCTGCACCATTCTGCCTTATGGAGGTGATAGCAAGGAAATAGGCAGCTCCTGGTTACTTAGGTAACACACATTTGTAAGCATACGATTTCTATTCGTTTTTCCATTTATTCCTTAATAAAGTTGTTGGCAGTTAAGAAATAGCTGTTGAGATTCATATCTCCTAAAGTCATAGATGAGTTTATGACCCTTTGCTTATTAGTGAACAGAGAAGATTTATGGAAGAAAATATGCTCTAAGAATCCTGCAAATGTAGGAAATTATAATTAGAAAGAATAACAACCAATCCTACTTGAAACAATATAAAGAGGGGAAAAAATCCTAGGGTAAAGCAAATATTCTTTAAATCTATTGAAGCATCAGATCAATAATTTATCCTATCTTTTTACTGTTTATTGTATAAATTTATATGAGAATAGCTATGAATGTTTGAGAATATTAGGTATTAATTTTAGATTATTTAAATATGGACATAACATCCCTTTTCTCTTTCTTATTTTTTTTTCCTTTCAGTTGCTAAATAAAAGAATATATAACAGATCTGATATGATGTAACTGCAGCTGGTAAATGTATTGACTATTCATTTCATCAATTTCCTCCATCTTATAAACTGATATTCAGTAGCATTTAAGTCTTTTTAACTCTGTAGGTTAGAGAAGCTATTGCTATGGATCTCCTACTTAGAGTTTAGAATAGAAATTTTCAACAATTTTCTCCAGAACTGTATGCTTCAAAGAGTATGCGTAATTTTAATCCAGCTTTAATTTTTATATATATTTTAATTATTAAAAATTATAATAAAATTGACATGTAATTTCAAAAGTGATTATCAAATATTTACAAATTAGAAACTACTGATATATTGTTTTATCTGTACCAAAAATTGTCTCTTGCCATCCTTACCTTCTTAAAAATGTCCTGCAATTAAAAGTAAGTAGCAAAGGGGTAAAAGGGTAGTTCAGTGATAGAATTCTCACCTGTCATGTGGGAGACCTGGATTCGATTCCTGGCCCATGCACTTCCCCAAACAAACAAACAAACAAACAAAAACAACAAAAATTCAACAAATGTTGCTTCAATAAAGGGATAATTACATGGAAAAAGAATGAAATGTGACCCCTCCAATACACAGCATACAAAAAAAGAAAAAAATAACAAAAATAGTTACCAGTTATAAAAGCTCACCAGAAGACTTCTTGAATTCTGTGTAATGTACACAAGTCCATTGGATGTTACATTCACCTGTGAAGACTGCAATTGGTTGACACTTTGCAGCCAAACACAGCATCTTTAGAATCCCCAGCAACATTTGCTTCAAGGTCATGCTCTTCTTAGGAGGCCTCCAGCCAATAAGTGAGACCAACTATGGTAAGGCAGGACTCCTCTAATGAGTAATAATTCACTCAACTCCCCATTGGGTTGGTGGAGATTTTGTCCAATTTATCCAATCCTGCTTCCCTCTGCTATGTCTTCCACAGGCATTACTCCCTCCTCAAACCTCTTTATCTGTCTGTGCCTCTGCTCCTTAGAGACCTCAAACTTCCCCGTTTAGGTAAATGTTGAGTATACCTTTTTATTATTTGACTGTATAAAAAGAGCTATTGAGTAAATCAATATGTAAACAAGATTGTTGGGGAGAGTTTCTTTTAAGTTCCTGTACTTGAGGCAGATATTTTAAGACATTTCAACATTTTCATGACAGTATTTGATGTTCTTAACTAATGCAATAAGAAAAAATCCATACAGAATGCAAATTTATCTTAATCGACTCTGAGCACTAGCTATAGTCACCATTTGGGTTTAAAAGTATAAAAATGTTATAATGTGGGGTTGGCAATGGCTGCACAGTGGCAGAGCTCTAGCCTGCCCTGCTGGAGACCTGGGTTTGATATATATATTATAATGTGACCTTAATATTTTGAAATATTTTAATAAAGTATATTAGGATTCAATAAGCTTTTTTCTTTACAAAAAATATACGTAAGTTAAGAAGAAATGAATGAAACATATTACAGCCAATTCTATAGAGAAGCACTCAGGATGTGATATAATCAATGACAGGTTTTGAATTTTCTTATATATGCTTATTTATTATTTACTTATTTATTTAATATTTAGTACTTTCAATAACTTAGAATATCTTGTGATTGGTTCTTATACTGGATTACCATTTAGTCCAAAAGTTTCATTGCATAAAATGTACATTCTATTTTATAATATATTTCTTAAGATTTTGGATTGGACTAATTAGAATTTGGAACAATTGGTCTGGTCTGAAATTTCATCTTCATCGTAATTATGTGCCTATAGTCAAACGGTTTAGGGAAGTAAATTCAACAACATCTAAATGCTACTTGAGTGTATTTAGGTGGTTGAGCCTTGTCATAATAACATAAAAATGTATCCAATTCTCCAGTCTTAAACTTGGACACATTTTTAAATGTATTTTACGTGCTTGGTTCCTGTCATTTCGTGGTTCCTAAATTGTGGTAATCTGAATGATGTTAACTGGATAAAATTCATTTACCTACCTTCTGGTTTACTGTTTGGATATAACCAAAATAATTATTTTCATAGTGACTTGCTCTGTACAATATATAAACGTCAAGGTTCAAATCCAAGTCTATGGTTAATAAGCATAAACATTTCTTTCTTACATGTGCTTTATTAATCTTTACCATTGGTGAAACTGAGGTAGGTACAAAACAATGACAACAGTTATTATGCATATGCTGTGAAGAAAGCCCTCAATGGATTAAGTGGATTAAATTTTATGATCCTAAACCAATCCACTTGTCAACATATAACTACATCCATAAGCACTTTATTATTATCCTATGCGCAATTTGAGAAAAAGTTTTAAAGGCATAAAAAATGTTATTATGTTTAAGGAAAAAAAATGTAGACTGTATTTAATCCCTTAGTGCTTTTTGAAATTATTCCTTATTTTTCATTTAGTGAGGGGAAAATCCTATAATGGTTGCAATCTCACTTTACTAAATGAAGTATTGAAATTATGTATCCACATTCTTTGTTATGGCATGAAAAGATCTTACTTTTTTCCTGTCTGTGTGATGTAGTTCTTTAGGTAGCTGGCAAAACATACTGCCCATTCAGCAATTATGCAATTCCCTCCTGGTGCAACAAATGCCTTCTTTGTGTCTTTATCCTTAGGCTAATTATACTGAGTTAAGAGGATTAAACTGCTGGTGGAACTCTATTATTCTCTACATTAGGTCAGAAAAAAAAAAGATTAATTTTGTGAAGAAAAAGTACAAGCCTATAGTCATATTTGATACTTTTTTCTGTTGTTTTAATTAAGCCATATTCTGGAATAAATATATTAATAATTATATTATTTTGGAGGCTGGAGAAAACCCTGATGTCTGGCACTAACTAAGTGTGTGACCTTATACAAAATGTTTAGTCTCTATGTTCTTCATTTTCCTCATTAATGTGTCCTTTTTGGTGGTGTAAACCTTACCCAAAATATTGACTTCTACTAAATATATATGTATACTCCGATCTCTCCCATCAGAAAAATCACTGTTTCTCAGCATGGGGCACAGAATCTTGCTTGCGATTACTTAAAGGAGATAAATAAAGTAAAACACACCCACATAAATAGAGAAAAGAGTTCTTATAATTTACAAGTTCTACTAATTCAATTAATCAGTTAAAAGTATTTATTACCTACAAGTGTTAGACGCTACTTTTAAAATTATATATGCATGTGAGACTTGACAGAGTCAAAAGTTATCCATTACTTCTTTGTACCAAATGTTTAAAAATAGTCCAAGTATCTTCCAGACACTCATCCTTTTTGATCTCTTTCTTCTTCATGATTTCCACTGTTATCTATGTGCTGGTCACTCTCAAATTTATTTCCACGGTTCAAATACCTCCCCTGAGCTTCACAGCTAATTTCTATGGTGCATTTTGTGTGATCAGTTTATGCTGAATAAATATGTTACTGCATTAATTTTGTTTTATACACCATTATTTCCACTTGTACACTCAATTCTGTTAATGTCCAACATCAACCCAGCTGCCCAACCTAATTCTGAGAATTATTCTAGACTCATTTCTCTCATACCTTCTATATCCAATCATTATTTGATTTCTACCTATTCAATCATCTTTATCCAACTTGAATTCTTCCTTTCCTCCTATGTCAAATTCTATTAAAGTAGCATATTATGTGGCCTCCAGGTTCTCTTCCTCCAATACATTCTC
Organism: Tamandua tetradactyla; assembly: GCF_023851605.1. Classification (NCBI taxonomy): domain Eukaryota; kingdom Metazoa; phylum Chordata; class Mammalia; order Pilosa; family Myrmecophagidae; genus Tamandua; species Tamandua tetradactyla. The sequence continues at coordinate 64,694,165 of NC_135336.1, read as the reverse complement.
CACCCAGACACCAAAATATCTCTCTAAAATGCATATTGTGTTCCTTTTATCCAGGTATGAACAGATGAGTAAAATAATAAGGACAACAAATATATACATAATAGGGGTCTATAAGGGGTTAAAAACAATTGAGCAGATTGGAATACTAGTGGTCAATGAGAGGGTGGGGTAAGGGACGTAGGATTTATGAGTATTTTCTTTTTATTTCTTTTTCTGGAGTGATGCAAACATTCTAAAAATGATCACAGTGATAGATATCCAACTATGTGATGATATTGTGAGCCAATGATTGTTTATGTTGGATGGACTGTATATGTGTTAAGATATCACAATAAAATATATTTTAAAAATAAATAAATAATCATCACATCAATTAAAAAATTAAAATAAAATAAAATGTATATTGTGCTGATTTGAAAGGATGCATGGACCCTGGAAAAGCCATGTTTTAATAAAAATCCCATTCTGCAGAGAAAGAGTAATTCCTATTCAATACTGTATATAATTAGATCATCTCTGTGGAGATGTAAACTAATCAAGAGTGGTTGTCAAACTGGATTAGGGGAGATGTCTCCATCCATTTGGGTGGTTCTTGATTGGAGTCTTATAAAAGAGGAAACATTTCAGAGAACAAAAGATTTGGAGAGAGCAGAGAATGCTGCAGTACCACGAAGCAGAGAGTCCACGAGCCAGCGACCTTTAAAAATGAAGAAAGAAAATGCCTCCCGGGGAGCTTCATGAAACCGGAAGCCAGGAGAGAAAGCTACCATATGAGGCTGTGCTCGTCATGTGCCCTTCCAGCTGAGAGAGAAACTCTAACCTTGTTCACCATATGTCTTTCCAGATAAGAGAGAAGCTGTGAACTTCATTGGCCTTCTTGAGTCAAGGTATCTTTTCCTGGATGCCTTTGATGGGACATTTCTATAGACTTGCTTTAACTGGGACATTTTCTGGGCCTTAGAACTGTAAGCTAGCAACTTATTAAATTCCATTTTTTAAAAAAACATTTCATTTCTGGAATATTGAGTTCTGGCAGCTAGCAAACTAGAACATATATTGTCCATGTTTGCCATAGGATTAGAAATTTTGACAGCTTTTGATTGTCAACAATATGATCTACAACCTAAATTCTACCTTCTTTTATAAGCACCTCCTGCTTCCATATCTATATTTTATGTTCAAGGCACATTGAACAACTTATGGTTTTCTGAAACTTATTTCATAATACTACAGCATTGCATAGGCTGGCCCATCTGCTTTAATGAATATTTTGTTTTTAGCCCTTAGAAATTTTCTACGTATACTCTAGTTCTCAGATTAGAAATCATTTAAGAAACATTTCCTGAATAACATACATCTTTTTTTTTTTTTAATTATGTCCCTTTTCAATTTTTAAAAGTAGTCATTTGGTCACATCTCTTGGGATGAGCAATAAATATGTCTTATTGTAGAATATTGAAATACAGTTGTATCAGTTTGTTAAATGCTGCTGTAATGTAATATACCAGAAATGGAATGGCTTTTAAAAGGGGAATTTATTAAGTTATACATTTGTAGTTCAAAGGACTTAAAGAAATGTCCAAACTAAGGCATCCAAGGAAAGATACCTTGACTCAAGAAATGTGGATTGGTCCATAACACGTCTATCAGCTGGGAAGGCATGTAATTGCTGGCATCTGCTGGGATTTTTGGTTTCTAATTTCAAACAGCTTCCCCAGGGACATTTTCTTTGTGTATCTTCAAATGTCTTGTGTTGGCTCTGTCAGCTCCTTCCCTTTTTAAAGGACTCTTCCTCTTTTAAAGTAAACTAATCGAGAATCACCCTGAATGGGTGGAGTCATATCTCCATCTAATCAAAAGACCACACCCACAACTGTGTGTGTCGCATCTCCAAAGAAACAATCCAGTCAAAGTTTCCCACCCTAAACAAATTGTGATAATATTGTGAGCCTTTGATTGTAACCATGACAAGAATGTTTGTATGTCAAGAATGTATGTATGTTCATTCATTGTTTGTATTAAAAGAAAGAAAAAGCAAAAGAAAACTATAAGAAAGGAAGTAATAAAAATAAGAGCACAGAATAATGAAATAGAAAACAAAAATACATTAGAAAGGACCAACAAATCCGAAATTTGGTTCTATTAGAAAATTAAAAATACTAACAAACTTCTAGCAAGATTGATTAAAAAAACAAAAAGGCACAATATTAGGAATTAAAAATGAAATATAAGTTTAGATGCCACATAGATTGAAACGATGGACTATTACAAACAACTTTATGCTAATAAATTGAAAATTTAAAAAAACATACAAATTCCTAGGAAAATAAACTGACTTTTTCTTTAATGAGAAGAAATTAAAAATCTGAATATTCCTATAACCACTGAAGACACTGACTCAGAGTTTAAAACGTCACCACAAAGAAAACAGCAGATAGTTTTATTAGTAACTTCTACCAATTATTCAAGGGACAAATAACTCCCATCCTGAACAACAGATCTGACCACACAAGATTAGATCAGGATTAAAACATGGCTTTTCCAGGGTACATAATAGTTTCACACAGGCACAACAATGGAAACAACATAGTTTGTGAAGTAGAAAGGCTGCATTTCCAAGTACTTTTCTCTGATCTTGGGTAAGTTACTTAGCCATCTCCAAAAATGGGATAATGATCCTTTAGTTGTAGGATTTACATACATATATCCCTCAGTTTAGTAACTAGCATCTGGAATTTAATAGGCACTTAATAAATGATAGATACAATGACAACGATAATGCTAATAATAATTTCAATGTTCCTGGATATTTATCACAGAGTCTGACAAATTGCAGGTGTTCCAATAAATAATCAAGAGATTAAGTGAGTCAATGACTGAGTTAAATTAAGGAATTAAGTAAAATTAGTGGTTGTAAACTGTAGCTGTTCATCAAAGTCATCTGTAGAGCAGTTTTGTAAAAGGCAGATGCTTGACTGGAGACAATGACTTGGTACCAGAAACTCTGTATTTGGGACCAAGACATCTATATATATATTTTTTTTATTTTTTTATTAACAGAAAGAAAAAAAAAGAAATTAACACAACATTTAGAAATCATACCGTACTACATACGCACTCAGTAATTCTTAACATCATCACATAGATGCATGATCATCGTTTCTTAGTACACTTGCATCGGTTTAGAGGAACTAGCAACACAACAGAAAAAGATATAAAATGTTAATATAAAGAAAAGAAATAAAAGTAGTAATAATAGTAAAAAACAACAACAACAAACAAACAAATAAGCAAACAAAAACAAAAAAAAACCCTATAGCTCAGATGCAGCTTCATTCAGTGTTTTAACATGATTACTTTACAATTAGGTATTATTGTGCTGTCCATTTTTGAGTTTTTGTATCTAGTCCTGTTGCACAGTCTGTATCCCTTCAGCTTCAATTACCCATTGTCTTACCCTGTTTTTAACTCCTGCTGAACTCTGTTACCAATGACATATTTCAAGTTTATTCTCGAATGTCCGTTCACATCAGTGGGACCATACAGTATTTGTCCTTTAGTTTTTGGCTGGATTCACTCAGCATAATATTCTCTAGGTCCATCCATGTTATTACATGGTTCATAAGTTTATCTTGTCTTAAAGCTGCATAATATTCCATCGTATGTATATACCACAGTTTGTTTAGCCATTCTTCTGTTGATGGACATTTTGGCTGTTTCCATCTCTTTGCAATTGTAAATAACGCTGCTATAAACATTGGTGTGCAAATGTCCATTTGTGTCTTTGCCCTTAAGTCCTTTGAGTAGATACCCAGCATTGGTATTGCTGGGTCGTATGGCAATTCTATATTCAGCTTTTTGAGGAACCGCCAAACTGCCTTCCACAGTGGTTGCACCCTTTGACATTCCCACCAACAGTGGATAAGTGTGCCTCTTTCTCCGCATCCTCTCCAGCACTTGTCATTTTCTGTTTTGTTGATAATGGCCATTCTGGTGGGTGTGAGATGATATCTCATTGTGGTTTCGATTTGCATTTCTCTAATGGCCAGGGACATTGAGCATCTCTTTATGTGCCTCTTGGCCATCCGTATTTCTTCTTCTGGTAGGTGTCTGTTCAAGTCTTTTTCCCATTTTGTAATTGGGTTGGCTGTCTTTTTGTTGTTGAGTTGAACAATCTCTTTATAAATTCTGGATACTAGACCTTTATCTGATATGTCGTTTCCAAATATTGTCTCCCATTGTGTAGGCTGTCTTTCTACTTTCTTGATGAAGTTCTTTGATGCACAAAAGTGTTTAATTTTGAGGAGCTCCCATTTATTTATTTATTTCTTCAGTGCTCTTGCTTTAGGTTTAAGGTCCATAAAACCGCCTCCAGTTGTAAGATTCGTAAGATATCTCCCTACATTTTCCTCTAACTGTTTTATGGTCTTAGACTTAATGTTTAGATCTTTGATCCATTTTGAGTTAATTTTTGTATAAGGTGTGAGATACGGGTCTTCTTTCATTCTTTTACTTATGGATATCCATTTCTCTAGGCACCATTTATTGAAGAGACTGTTCTGTCCCAGGTGAGTTGGCTTGACTGCCTTATCAAAGATCAAATGTCCATAGATGAGAGGGTCTGTATCTGAGCACTCTATTCGATTCCATTGGTCGATATATCTATCTTTATGCCAATACCATGCTGTTTTGACCACTGTGGCTTCATAATATGCCTTAAAGTCTGGCATCGCTAGACCTCCAGCTTCGTTTTTTTTCCTCAAGATGTTTTTAGCAATTCGGGGCAACCTGCCCTTCCAGATAAATTTGCTTATTGGTTTTTCTATTTCTGAAAAATAAGTTGTTGGGATTTTGATTGGTATTGCATTGAATCTGTAGATGAGTTTAGGTAGGATTGACATCTTAATTATATTTAGTCTTCCAATCCATGAACACGGTATGCCCTTCCATCTATTTAGGTCTTCTGTGATTTCTTTTAGCAGTTTTTTGTAGTTTTCTTTATATAGGTTTTTTGTCTCTTTGGTTAAATTTATTCCTAGGTATTTTATTCTTTTAGTTGCGATTGTAAATGGGATTCGTTTCTTGATTTCCGCCTCAGCTTGTTCATTACTAGTGTATAGAAAAGCTACAGATTTTTGAATGTTGATCTTGTAGCCTGCTACTTTGCTGTACTCATTTATTAGCTCTAGTAATTTTGTTGTGGATTTTTCTGGGTTTTCTACGTATAGTATCATATCGTCTGCAAACAGTGATAGTTTTACTTCTTCCTTTCCAATTTTGATGCCTTGTATTTCTTTTTCTTGCCTAATTGCTCTGGCTAGAACTTCCAACACGATGTTGAATAATAGTGGTGATAGTGGACATCCTTGTCTTGTTCCTGATCTTAGGGGGAAAGTTTTCAATTTTTCCCCATTGAGGATGATATTAGCTGTGGGTTTTTCATATATTTCCTCTATCATTTTAAGGAAGTTCCCTTGTATTCCTATCTTTTGAAGTGTTTTCAGCAGGAAAGGATGTTGAATCTTGTCAAATGCCTTCTCTGCATCAATTGAGATGATCATGTGATTTTTCTGCTTTGATTTGTTGATATGGTGTATTACATTAATTGATTTTCTTATGTTGAACCATCCTTGCATACCTGGGATGAATCCTACTTGGTCATGATGTATAATTCTTTTAATGTGTTGTTGGATATGATTTGCTAGAATTTTATTGAGGATTTTTGCATCTGTATTCATTAGAGAGATTGGTCTGTAGTTTCCTTTTTTTGTAATATCTTTGCCTGGTTTTGGTATGAGGGTGATGTTGGCTTCATAGAATGAATTAGGTAGTTTTCCCTCCACTTCGATTATGTTGAAGAGTTTGAGGAGAGTAGGTACTAATTCTTTCTGGAATGTTTGATAGAATTCACATGTGAAGCCGTCTGGTCCTGGACTTTTCTTTTTAGGGAGCTTTTGAATAACTAATTCAATCTCTTTACTTGTGATTGGTTTGTTGAGGTCGTCTATTTCTTCTTGAGTCAAAGTTGGCTGTTCATGTCTTTCCAGGAACCCGTCCATTTCATCTAAATTGTTGTATTTATTAGCGTAAAGTTGTTCATAGTATCCTGTTATTACCTCCTTTATTTCTGTGAGGTCAGTAGTTATGTCTCCTCTTCCATTTCTAATCTTATTTATTTGCATCCTCTCTCTTCTTCTTTTTGTCAATCTTGCTAAGGGCCCATCAATCTTATTGATTTTCTCATAGAACCAACTTCTGGCCTTATTGATTTTCTCTATTGTTTTCATGTTTTCAATTTCATTTATTTCTGCTCTAATCTTTGTTATTTCTTTCCTTTTGCTTGCTTTGGGATTAGTTTGCTGTTCTTTCTCCAGTTCTTCCAAGTGGACAGTTGATTCCTGCATTTTTGCCTTTTCTTCTTTTCTGATAAAGGCATTTAGGGCAATAAATTTCCCTCTTAGCACTGCCTTTGCTGCATCCCATAAGTTTTGATATGTTGTGTCTTCATTTTCATTTGCCTCGAGGTATTTACTAATTTCTCTTGCAATTTCTTCTTTGACCCACTCGTTGTTTAAGAGTGTGTTGTTGAGCCCCCATGTATTTATGAATTTTCTGGCACTCCGCCTATTATTGGTTTCCAACTTCATTCATTTATGATCCGAGAAAGTGTTGTGTATGATTTCAATCTTTTTAAATTTGTTAAGACTTGCTTTGTGACCCAGCATATGATCTATCTTTGAGAATGATCCATGAGCACTTGAAAAAAAGGTGTATCCTGCTGTTGTGGGATGTAATGTCCTATAAATGTCTGTTAAGTCTAGCTCATTTATAGTAATATTCAGGTTCTCTATTTCTTTGTTGATCCTCTGTCTAGATGTTCTGTCCATTGATGAGAGTGGTGAGTTGAAGTCTCCAACTATTATGGTATATGAGTCTATTTCCCTTTTCAGTGTTTGCAGTATATTCCTCACGTATTTTGGGGCATTCTGATTCGGTGCGTAAATATTTATGATTGTTATGTCTTCTTGTTTAATTGTTCCTTTTATTAGTATATAGTGTCCTTCTTTGTCTCTTTTAACTGTTTTACATTTGAAGTCTAATTTGTTGGATATTAGTATAGCCACTCCTGCTCTTTTCTGGTTGTTATTTGCATGGAATATCTTTTCCCAAACTTTCACTTTCAACCTATATTTATCTTTGGGTCTAAGATGTGTTTCCTGTAGACAGCATATAGAAGGATCCTGTTTTTTAATCCATTCTGCCAGTGTATGTCTTTTGATTGGGGAATTCAGTCCATTAACATTTAGAGTTATTACTGTTTGGATAATATTTTCCTCTACCATTTTGCCCTTTGTATTATATATATCATATCTGACTTTCCTTCTTTCTACACTTTTCTCCATGCCTCTCTCTTCTGTCTTTTTGTATCTGACTCTAGTGCTTCCTTTAGTATTTCTTGCAGAGCTGGTCTCTTGGTCACAAATTCTCTCAGTGACTTTTTGTCTGAGAATGTTTTAATTTCTCCCTCATTTTTGAAGGACAATTTTGCTGGATATAGGAGTCTTGGCTGGCAGTTTTTCTCTTTTAGTAACTTAAATATATCATCCCAATGTCTTCTAGCTTCCATGGTTTCTGCTGAGAAATCTACACATAGTCTTATTGGGTTTCCCTTGTATGTGATGGATTGCTTCTCTCTCGCTGCTTTCAAGATCCTCTCTTTCTCTTTGAGCTCTGACATTCTAACTAGTAAGTGTCTTGGGGAACGCCTATTTGTGTCTAATCTCTTTGGGGTGCGCTGCACTTCTTGGATCTGTAATTTTAGGTCTTTCATAACAGTTGGGAAATTTTCAGTGATAATTTCTTCCATTAGTTTTTCTCCTCCTTTTCCCTTCTCTTCTCCTTCTGGGACACCCACTACATGTATATTTGTACGGTTCACATTGTCTTTGAGTTCCCTGATACCTTGTTCAAATTTTTCCATTCTTTTCCAGATAGTTTCTGTTTCTTTTTGGAATTCAGATGTTTCATCCTCCAAATCACTAATTCTATCTTCTGTCTCTTTAAATCTGTCATTGTAGGTATCCATTGTTTTTTCCATCTTTTCTACTTTATCTTTCACTTCCATAAGTTCTGTGATTTGTTTTTTCAGTTTTTCTATTTCTTCTTTATGTTCAGCCCATGTCTTCTTCATGTCCTCCCTCAATTTATCGATTTCGTTTTTGAAGAGCTTTTCCATTTCTGTACGTATATTCAGCATTAGTTGTTTCAGCTCCTGTATCTCATTTGAACTATTGGTTTGTTCATTTGACTGGACCATATGTTCAATTTTCTGAGCGTGATCCATTATCTTCTGCTGGCGTCTGGTCATTTAGTCAGATTTCCCTGGGTGTTCGACCCCACAGGTTGAAAGATTTTTCTGTGCAATCTCTGGGTTCTGTTTTTCTTATCCTGCCCAGTAGGTGGCACTCGTGGCACACGTTTGTCTACGGGTTCCACCAGTGAAAGTTGCTGTGGGTCCTTTAACTCTGGAAAATTCTCGCCGTAGGGGAGGTTCAGCAGCCGAAGCGTCTTGGAAGAGTGCCAGCCGGCCTGGGGTTCCGAATGCGGGGAGGGTCGCCGGCCGCCGCAGCACGGGAGAGCGTCCGGCTGAATTAGCTAGTCGGCCCGGGGCGCCAAGCGTGGCGGGAGGGCGCCAGCTGTCGCAGCCCGGGAGAGTGCACTGTTCCCAGCCGGACGGGGGAGTCACGTGTTTGGAAGGGATCCCCCGGTCACTGTTCTCCGCAGTCTGGGGATTTCCAACCCAACTCTCTCAGTTGGTCCGGGATGCCTCGCGTGGTGGGGGCACCAGCCGCCGCGGCCTAAGGGGACCGCCTGTCCAATTCTACCAGCTGGCCTGGGAAGGTGGAAGGGAGGGACTCCGGTCGCTTGCTGTCCCACCCAGGAAAGCCTGTGCCCCTTGGTGATCTCACCGGAGCTGGTTCTCCCAGATAGTCAGCCATTCCAGGATGGGGTACGCCGTCCCTTTGATCTCCCTCGTGGCTCCGGGAGCTGCTCTGTATTATCTCCACTCCCCCAGTAGCTGTTCTGGAGGAGGAAAGGTGAGGGTGGCAAGGCTGTCGAGGCTGGTGGCGGAGGAGCCGGTGAAGGCGGAAGAGCTGGGACCAAGACATCTATATTTTTAAAAGATAGCTTTAAAAACTGTCTAATATAGTTTAATGATGATTATTCTTTATGATAATGATTCCTAAAATAGAGGCTGCTGGGGGACACATTGAAATGTTAGGATATTGGGTTGGAAGAGTATAAGTAAATTGAAAAATTCATCTAATCTCTGCAAATCCTGATATATTTCCAAGGTATGCTGTGCTCCTTCTGTCATGAGGTATAATCACTTGGCATGCACTAGCTCTTAATCCATTTCAATATTAAATTATTTTTATTTCCATAATAGCTGCTTATAGTGCCTTATCTGGATTTAGTTCACACTCTCAAGACTCAGGAACCAGTCAACAGGTGAGGGACAATTCCAATGTCAAAGGGAGAGGAGAAAGTTGAATGTATCTGAAGATAAGACAAGATAAAATGAAGGGATGTGTGAGAGAAACAATTTAATGATATTTATAGGGATATGAGGCATAGTGGAGAAGATGGTATCCTCACAAAACCAGTTAATACGTACATCCTGCATGATCTACTAATAGAGCAGTATTCAGAAAAATTCAGTATCTCTAAAGTATGTTGTTAAAGTAGATGAAAGAAATTGGAAACATGCTCTCATTCATTTTAGACCTTTTCTTTTTACTGGTTAGCACTAATTTTGATAAGGTATTACTTCTAAGTAAATATATATATATGTAATTTTCTTTCAATTTTTTTATGCTCTTCTCCAATCTGTCCACTAGTGATATGCAAATTACTTTAACAGTAGTGTTTCTGAGTCTGATTCCATTTCAATCAAGTTGTGCAAAGATTTCATTAAAAGAGGGAATTAGAGCGATGAATCCTTCAACTTTGGAGGACTGCATAAGAAACATTCAAGTTATTTGCTAAAAATAAAATTTTTTAAGCTCAACTCTAGAGATTGTGATATTGTAATTCTGGGGTAGAGATAAAGTCATGCATTTTTAATAAGTTTTTGATGCCAAATAAGCACTAAAACTCAAGGAAATACAAGATACTAACAATTATTAGTAGATCTACAGAAGAGACAGTACATTTTTCCACCTTACAAATAGAAACTTCTCTTCCTTAAATATAAGTAGCAGATGAGCATAACATGATTTTATGAGTAAAATGCTATGTGATTTTTCCCTTCTTTTTCACATTTCTCTTATTTATATTACTAATAAGTGCTTATAAAAATAATGTTTTTCCTTCATAATTAGTATTTTTACTTTCTTTATTTTTTAACTTTCCTCAAGTTTTTTTTTTTTTTTTTTTTTACTTTTATATTCATGGGATCACATACAGGTTTTTTTAAAAAATGACAATTATGATCAATTTCCCTGGCTATTAGGGAAATGCAAATCAAAACCACAATGACTTATCATCTCTCACACCCACCAGAATGGCCATTATCAATAAAACAGAAAACAACAAATGCTGGAGAGGATGTGGAGAAGGAGGCACACTTATCCACTGTTGGTGGGAATGTTAAAATGGTACAACTTCTGTGGAAGATAGTTTGGCAGTTCTTCAAACTGAAGTATAGGATTGCCATATGATCCGGCAATACCATTGCTAGGTATCTATTCAGAAGACATGAGGGCAAGGACACAAATGGACATTTGCACACCAATGTTTATAGCAGCAAGATGGAAGCATCCCAAATGCTCATCAACAGATGAGTGGCTAAACAAGCTGTGGTATATACATATGATGGAATATTATGCAGCTGTAAGACAGAAAAAAATCATGAAGCATGTAACAATGTGGATGGACCTTGAGGACATTATGCTGAATGAGATTAGCCAGAAATAAAAGGACAAATGTTGTATGGTCTATTTACTGATATGAACTAACATTAATTAATGAACTTGGAGAATTTCAGTTAAAAACAGAAGTCATAAGGAGATAGAAACAGGGTAGATATTGCATAATTGGAGCTGAAGGGATACCAATTATGCCACAGGCCTGATTGTAAAAATTCAGAAATGGATAGCACAATACTACCTGATTGTAGCGCAGTAATATAAGTACATTGAATGAAACTGAATACGAGAAGGATAGAGGAAGGCTGGGGGAACAAATGAAACCAGAAGGAAAGATGGGCAATAAAAACTGAGATGGTATAATCTAGGAATGGCTAGAGTGTACAATGATAGCGACTAAATGTGCAAATTAAAAAATGCTTTTGCATGAGGAAGACCAAGGAAATGTCAATATTGTAGAGTGTTGGAAATAGATGGTCATTCATATTTCAAAACTTCAACTTCTGTGTGAGGCTAAAGCAAAAAAAATGTTTATTTGGTACAGAATTTATATTTTGACTAGTGCATTTCCTAATATAAGTTATATAGACAGGTTAATTGAACACCATAAATACATGGAACCTTAAGTAGGGCATGAGATCATGTGATGCCCTGATAAATCCCAGGATGATTTGAACAGTGAATAAAGAAATATTTGCAAACTCCCCTTGGGGGAATGGTGAGAAAGGGAGAAAATTCAATCTTCCCCATTTGGAGAACTCCTTATATTTTCACAAACAGTGAGGACAAACAAATCAACAGGCCGAGACCTCAATCTTGGAGTTTGTTCATATGAAACTTATCCCCACAAAGGATAAACTAAGCCTACTTAAAATTAGTCTTAAGAGTTACCCCCAGAGAACCTCTTTTGTTGCGCAGATGTGGATTCTCAGCCATGGCAAGCAAACTCACTGCCCTCCCCCACTCTACATGGGACATGACTCCAAGGGGTGTAAACCTCCCTGGAAACATGGGACAGAATCCTAGAATGAGCTGGGACTCAGCATCAAGGGATTGAGAAAACCTTCTTGACCAAAAGGGGGAAGAGAGAAATGAGGCAAAATAAAGTGTCAGTGGCTGAGAGATTTCAAACAAAGTCAAGAGGTTATTTTGGAGGTTATTCTTATGCATTATGTAGATACCCCATTTTTAGTTTAAGGTGTATTAGAGAGATTAGAGGGAAGTGCCTGAAACTGTAGAGCTGTGTTTCAGTAGCCATGTTTCTTGAGGATGATTGTATAATGATATAGCTTTTGCAATGTGACTGTGTGATTGTGAAAACCTTGCATCTGTTGCTTCTTTCATCTACGGTATGGACAGATAAATAAAACATATGGATTAAAAATAAATAATGGGGGGAACAAATATTAAAATAAATTGTGTATGGTTGACATGATAGTGATCAATGAAAGGAAGTGGTACGGGTATAGGAAAAGAATAGAGAGAACAAAGGTTAAGATATATTAGGTAGACGGAAATTCTAGTGGTCAATAAGAGGGGGGGCAAGGGGTACGGTACGTATGAGTTTTTTCTTTTTTCTTATTATTTCTTTTTCTGGAGTAATGCAAATGTTCTTTGAAATGATCATGGTAATGAATATACAACTATGTGATGATATTGGGAGTCATTGATTATATACAAAGAATGGAATGTTCATATGTTAAGAATGTTTGTACTTGTATGTTGTTATTTTTTGTCAATTAAACAAAAGAGGGGGAGAAAAAATAGTGTAAAACTTCAATTAACCAGGACCCAACTTGTCCAAATATTCATATTTTGGTCTCTGTTTTTGAGAGTACATCTGCTGTTAGAAATTCCTCCTGGTAGTAAGCTGAAACTTACTTCTTTATTCTCATAAGGCATGTGTTCTCTAAGCTCAACTGCTTCTGATTGCTCACAGGGCATCTGCTCCAGACCTTGGGATATTTTCCTGCTCTTAAAGTGCAGTTGGAATCTCTTCCCACCTTGATATGAATGCTACATTATTAGAGCTGAACATCCTAAACTTGTGCTTTACTGTGAGAAGTATTACTTGAGAAAACTAGTGCTTATGAATCTCTTGCCTTCCTTGATTATTCAATTTGTTAATTTAGCAGTTGTTTGTATAATGGCCTTTTAGTTTAGTTGTGTTTTTTTTTCTTTTAGTTCTGCCAGCTTTTCAATTGTTTATTTATAAAAATCTTGCTCCATAACATCTAGTAATATTTGAGTGAAAGTATTGTGTGAATTTCGATATGAGTGTTGTAATTGATAAGAAAACCTATAAATAAAAAAAAATGATGTTTCCTTTCTAAACACAAGGCAGAAAGAGCCCATGTGTTAGGTAGCTGTGGTAGAAACAAAGTTTAACACTTGGCTTTGAAAAAGAAAAACTTGGTTTCAAATTTGGAACTTGCATCTTGCTGTGTGGTATTGGCTAACTATTTTAGTCTCTAATCTTTGCCACATTTGTGAAGTGGAGAAAACTTTATGGGGTGGAAAATATAAAATAATGTGTTCAAGCAGTGTTTTATAAATTGAAAGTACCAAATAAATGGATGTCATTAATCAAAAAAAAAAAAAAAACTGACCGTAAAAAATGTGCTTCTGGGGCAATAATATGAAAACAAACTCTACTGGTTATACTAATATGCAAGCATGAGTGTGTTATTCATTTATAAGTATATATATATCTACTAATATATATATTCAGATTAGTAGACATATGTTGTATACATTCAGGTTATATATGTATTATATATGTATATATTACTAGGTATTTTTTTCATATTTTTCCAAATATATATATATATATATATATATATATATATAACCTTCTATATAGGTTATCAATGGTAATTAAAAATGTTTCTGTTTCCTAAGAGTTTTCCTGATGTTGCTAATGATTCTTTATAAACTTTATTTATAGCCTATGATAAAATGTTTCTTTTGAGGTATGGTGTTTTTCTGCTTTCATACATGCAGGAAAGCAGTTAAAACCAAACAACATTAGTTATAAATATTTATAAAGCAAAGTCACATCATAATTTTAAAACAAAATGTCACTTTTTCACTACTCTGTAACAGGAATTAATATGAACAAAGTAAAAGTTGCCATTTTACTGATTCATCAATTTAACTATTTATGATTAGAAAACAAAGGTTTAGACATTCTCTTAAGAGAAATTCCTTTCATTAGTATACTCAAATCTTTCACTTATTTTTAATTCACTTCAATGATGTCTACTGCTTTTTTCACTAACTTTCTTGAGATTATGAAATTATTTCTAAAGTTGCTCTTCTTCAAAAGAGCTATGAAAATCAAAGGTATTTACTGTCAGCCATTCAAGAGGTTAATATCATATGATAATAAAGGTAAACTTAAAAAATTATTTGTAAATAAGCAGGTTGTTCCTTATATTTAGAAATCTTAAAGAAATTTAGGTGAAAAAAATATATCAAATTAAATGGCAAGATTAGCTGCAAGAGTTGGGTCCTATTTTACTTGCTTCTCCTAGAATCTTTTCAGTAGTACCCTTGCCTTTGAAAAGCAGGAAAAGAAATTAAACCTTCAGACTGTTTCTTAAATTAATGGAGGAATTGTCCTCCCATCCCTTATTTCTTCCCATCATTTTGAATTTTTCTTAGAGGCCACTCTGAGGTACTATGTGAGTCACTGGAACTAAACAATGAATTAAAAAGTCACACTCATCCAAGCCCTTCTTTTAATCTGAAAATTAATTAGCAGTGCCTGGTGTGGTATACACAGAGCTCTCATTGTAGTATAGACAGAGCTTTTATTGTAGCTTCTATTTTTATTTTCGAGTGAAAATGGCAGTCATTTACAATGATTGACCTCTGCTTTAGCACTTCAGTTAGCTAAAGCCTATTCTTTCTTACTGATAATTTCTCAATTTCCTCTATTTGTCCATTGACTAATTATGAATTCCTTTTGAGGAGGTATCCCATTACCAATCAGTTTTTCCCAATTTCTCATCTTTTTTATAAAATATAAATATAAAATACAAATACAAAAATATATTTTGAGAAATAATTATTTGATTGTGTGATATTTGCATTGAAAATGAAAAAAAAAATGATCGCCCCTTGATATTGTGGCTGAATAAATTCTGTGGACCCTAATTGATGACTTTATCAGAGTATCTCTCAAACTCTACCTCTCAATGCATTAAGATCTCAGAATTATTTACCTATTCTGGGCTGAGAGGGTGGGAGTGTTTGAGAATGAGTAAGGTTAAATTTTTCCATCAGAAATTCAGAATGGATGTACATAGTCAAAAATGAATTTCCATTTTAGAAAATTTTTTCAAATAGTTTCTTAATACCTCAATTTGTAAGCTGAGATTTACACCTGCAATAATTGCTATAAAGTAATGTAGAGGTTATATATTTCAGTGATTTCATCTGAAATTCAGCACTAGTAACTACTGAACTAAACTTACATACCTGCTGAAATACTAACTACAATGATGTGAAGGTTTGAAGTAAAAGGATGATTAGGGGTGTATGACAAATACTTTCTTATCTTACTGTAGTCAAATCAAATAAATCTTGTAATACGGTAACTGGCCATTGGCTTTCTTCCAGCTATTATTTCTATAAAACAGGGAATAAATTACAAAACTAGATTTTGATCATAACAATATCAAGTTAGAAAAAATGCATTTTTGACTCTCCTTTGTGAGTATATTAATAGCTTAACTTAAGAAGACTGGGACTAAAATGGTAACAGTGAGGTTCCTATGGTGCAAACTTTAATGAGGAACTCAACCTCAGGAGTAAGCAAGTACAAAGTTGATGTTTCATTCCTTTTATCCTAGTCTCAGCCCTGTGATCTAGTTTATATCATTGCTAAATTATCAGATAATGCAGAAGCAGAAAGGCCTTTGAAATGAGGCTGATACATTAATGTTTAGTATTAGAGCACATTGATCATATAAACAGATTGCTGTGATGGTAGTTGTGCTGGTTTGAAAGGATTTATGTACCCTAGAAGAAAAGCCATGTTTTAATCCTAATCAATCTTGTGGGAGCAATGGTTTCCTCTAATCCCTATATAAAGCTATAGATTGGAAACTTGATTAGGCTATCTCCATGGAGATGTGACTCAATCAAGAGTAGTGAATTTTCTTAGGTGGAGACATGCCTCCACCCATTCCAGATGGGTCTTAATTGCTTTACTGGAATCATTTAAAAGAGGAAGAATTTTTGTAAAGGCTTGAGATTCTGAGAGAGCAGAAAATGATGATAGAACAACAAGAGAGAAAGCAATGAAATTCTGAGAGAGACTTGAGTCCATCAGCCAGTGACCTTTGGAGATGAAGGAGAATGCCCCTGGGGGAGCTTCATGAAACAAGAGGCCTGAAAAGGAAGCTAGCAGACAATGCCATGTTTGCAATGAGCCTTTCCACTTGAGAGAGAAATCCTGAACTTCATCAGGCTTCTTGACTCAAGATATCTTTCTCTGGATGCCTTAGATTGGACATTTCTATAGACTTGTTTTAATTGGGACATTTTCTTGGCTTTAAAATTGTAAAGTAGCAACTTATTAAATTCCCT
This sequence comes from Tamandua tetradactyla, assembly GCF_023851605.1. Lineage (NCBI taxonomy): Eukaryota > Metazoa > Chordata > Mammalia > Pilosa > Myrmecophagidae > Tamandua > Tamandua tetradactyla. The sequence goes on along the minus strand of NC_135336.1, from coordinate 64,677,636 downwards.
TTTTTAAAAGCCATTCTGTTTCTGGTATATTGCATTCCAGCAGGTAGCAAACTAGAACAGTAGTCATTCTTTTACTACTCATATTTTGCCCCATGAATTGGAATAGTTGAATGTCATGTTGACTTAACTTATGGTACAATAAGATGATGTCGATTTTTCATTAAATGAGTGTTTGAAGATTTGCTTTTTCCTTGACTTTATTTTCACTGAGAACTCTTGATGAAAAAGTGTTTTTAAAGCAAGTTGAGAGTTCACTTACTTGGAGTGTTATTTGTAAGTCATACAGACTCTTCTCCAAAGTTTGAACATCTCCATTCAAGGATATCAATTTATGCCATAGTGAAGAGGTTTGGGCCAACAAATTTATTTTAAGATGCCTATGTGTGAAGACTCAAATCTACCTTTAAAAAATAAAATTGGATACTAAGACCACATCATTCTCAGTTGAAATCATTTAATGAAACACTTAAGGCTGACAAAGCAGAAATTCTGGCAAAGGTTTCAAGGCAAGGAAATTATCCAAAACACTTTGTATAATGAGTGAAATACAACCAAACCTAAACTTGTTAGACTGACATCCACTAGGCACAGTAAGTACAGTGTCTGGGACCCAAGTAACTTTTAAATGGCCAAAATGTTTTGATATCTTTTCAAATAAGAAGGAAAAATTAATATAATCTAGTTTGCATATTAGTTGTCATTGTACTAGCACAGTTATAAAATATACTATTATTATTATTGTTATTATTATTATTTTAATGAAGGAAGAAAACCTCAAAGGCTAAAGCTCACAGGGTTTCTGAAAGCCATTTGCAGTCCTGCTTATTGTCACTGGAAGGGATTCATATTTGATAAAAACCATCCCATGATCTAGTTCAGGCCACATTGCTTGCCTACTTAGCTAAGTACTATCAGAGTTTGAAATTAAGGAACTGTTCAGGAAGAGGTATGGATACCAGGTGGCCAATAAAACCGAACAAATGTTAATTTCACATGTGTTATTAGGCCTGATGATGGATAGGTCATTAGCTCAAATAAGTTTAAGGAAGCAACGTATAGAAACTGCCAATTCTTCTCACCACCAGGCCTATGATCTGGTTAAAAAGTGGTGCAGATATATAACCTATTATGAATGTTCAAAGATAGTGAAATAACACGTTTCCATCCTTGAATTCCTGTCCATATTTGTACCAGAATTTAGTTGCAATGATTTTCTAATAATGTGATTCCTCAGTGTTCCCTAAACAACTTGCCTCTCTATAAAATATCAGATTTTGTGAGGCAATCGGTAATGCATTGAATATAGTGCTATTGAATACACTGTTCACATATGTTGAATTATTATTGCTATAGGTTTTAATATTTGATTGAACTAAAGAGCAGAATAATGGAAGGTCTTGAGGGCATAGGCTAGTATCACAAGGCCAGAGAGCATTTGGGTCACTGTGACATTAGCATATTTGAAACAATATTTTTTATAGTGATAAAACCAATAAAATCATTTCTGTGCTATGGTTTGCATTGTATGCCCCCCCCCCCCAAATGCTCAAGTCCCAACCCTGGCATTATGGATGTGACCTTACTTGGAAGTAAGAGTCTTTGAAGTTTAGGGTGGGTGCTAATCCAGTATGCCTGGGGACTTTAGAGAAGAGGATATTCGGCACAGAGAGAAAGAGGGAAGGTCTTATGATAATGGGAGAGGTGGAGTGATATATCTACAAATGAGAAAATGCCAAAGATGGCCACTGCCAAAAGCCAAAAGAGAGCCATGGAAGAGATTCTACAGACTTCAGAGGAAGCGTGGTCCTGTACATTTTAATTTCAGACTCCTTGACTTCAGAACTGTGAGATAATATATTTCTGTTGTTTTAAGTTATGATGATTAATTTTATGTGTCAACTAGGCTACATGTTGTGGTTTTCAATTGTTTGTCTAAACACTGACCTGGGGGTCCTAGGTGTTGTTATGGAAGTATGTCCAGGTGGTATTAGCATTTGACTTTAAGTACAGTACCTTCAGTAACGTGGGTGGACTTCATCCAATCAATTGGAGAACTGAAAAGCAAAAAGCTAAGGGTACCAAGGAGAAGAATAAATTCTGTCTCAGGACCACACTTCTAATTCTCTTTGAACTTCCAGATTCAAGTCTTTACCATCAACTCTTACAGAATTTCCAGCCTGCCAGCTTCCCCTAAGAATTGTGGACACAAGATTTCAATATCATTCTTACCAGAATTCCCCTGCCTACAGCCCCCACAATCATGTGAGTCATGTCCTTAACATAAATGTATACAGACATATATCCTATTGGTTCCTTCTTTCTGTAGAACACTGACTAATACATAAGCTGTAATGATTGAGGTACTTTGTTGTGGCAACCCTAGGAAATCAGCACACACTACAAAGCAATATTTCTAATGCTGTGATCATCTACTTCAGAATTGCCTGGGGTACTAGTGTTTTTACTTTTCACCAGAGGACCTGAAGCACAATGTTTGCAGGCGAAGGCCCAATATCTACATTTTTATCAAGTATTCTAGGTGATGCTTGCCCACACTGAATTTGAGAACTTCTCTGGAGATATGTGACATTTCCTTTTTCTTCTGTTTTGTAATTTAATTGCAGATTTCAAATTCTTGATGTGGAATTATGCTAATCCTCCACACACCCTGTTATCATTGCTCCATAGGCTCTTTTGTCTAACTGTGTCTTATCTTTCTATCATCTCTACTGCCTAAAATATACTGAATGCCCTTGAATTCACCATCCAAGCCAAGAATTAAAACGTAAACAATAATTCACATATTCTTCTCTATCCCATTCCCCTCTCCTTCTAAGGTGATCTTTGTTAATTATTTTCAGAATTTGTATATATATATTTTGCTTTAAAAAAAAAATATATATATATATATATATATATATGCCTGCATATATATTTTTTAAATTTTTTATTTAAATTTTTAATTGTTTTGAATTTTAAATAAAAGTGTCAGGCTGTGTGTATTCTTGTAGGATTTGCATAATTCTTCTACTACCAACATTGTATTGAATTTCATGTATTCTAATTCTTTAGTGTAGTTTAATTGTTAATCATTTTCACTGGTATAGAATTATATGGAATATGCCATAACAATTATAATTCTCTTCAATTGGGTTAATTTCTGGTATTTTCCTCTTATAAGTGGTTTTGCTGGTAAAATTTATATGTATGTATCCAAGTGCACTTATGTGAAGTATACCATAAATATATACTTAGTGGCAATATTGAATAGTAGGTTATGAGAATGATAACTTTAAAGGATATTGCCAAATTGTTTTCCAGAGTCATTTCACAATTTATTCTACCACCAATAATGTTGAGACTGTCTCTCTAGTACTTAAATTTATCAGAATTCTTTATTTTTCCAATTAAATAAATATGTTTTTATAAGGTGCCCTTTAAAGAGCAGACATTCTTACATTAAAATGAGTTAGAACTTTTTCTGTATTGTTTGAGTAAAAATTCTAAGACCAGAAAGATATTGCGCCAGTATGAAACTAATATGTATCCCAGAAAAGCCATGTCCTTCAATCCTCATTCAATATTGCTGTGTGAGTTGTTTTATTGGTCCCTTGGAGCTGTGACCCACCCAATCGTGGGTAATAACTTTTGACTAGATGGTGTCCATGGACGTGTGTCTCCATCCATACCTCTTTACTGGAGCCCTTTAAGAGAGAACCATTTTGGAAAAAGCTACAGAACCACCAGAACCAACAGAGTCCACATAGTCAGAGACCTTTGGATATGCATAAAGAAAATGCCCCCAGGGAAGCTGTTGAAGAAGCCCTGGAGAGAAAGCTAGCAGATGTTGCCATGTGCCTTTCCAGCTGACAGAGAAACCCTGAATGCCATCACCTTCTTGAAGCAAGTTTTCTTTCACTGGGTACCTTAGCTTGAAAATTTTTATAGCCTTGCCTTAATTGGACATTTTCATGGCCTTAGAACTGCAAATGTACAACTTAATAAATTCCCTTTTTAAAAGCTGTTCTATTTCTGGTATATTGCTTTCTGGCAGTTTACAAACTAAAACAGGTATTAAGCTATTTTTTTCTGCTAAAAGTCTTTATTTTTTATATTCAAGTTCTTAACCTATCTTGATTTACTCATGTGTAAGTTTTGAGATAAGGATATAATTTCATATATATATATTATATATATATATATATATATATAATATATATATTTTACATATTAATGATCACTTCTCTTTAATTCCATTAACGGAATTATTTTCTTTTTAAATTGTTCCCCTCCCACCACACTTATCATATGTCAAGTTTCCACATATATGCGTGTCTGTGTAAACTATGTTATATTTATTTTGTTAGTTTGTGAATCCCTAATAAAACAGTGCATTATCACTGTTATTATAGCTTTTTAATAAATTCTGATATCTAGAATGGCATGTCCCCAATACCTGTAAGCAAAAGTTACTTGGCTACCATAGCCCTTTAATATTGCATAAAAATTTTTAAAGTAACCTTTCAAGTTTCATGAAAAACCTTGTTGGTATCAAGTGATTTAAAAAAAAATCTATTCATCCTGTAAACTCACTAGAGTCACAGAAAAAAGAAAACAAAAATATTACTCTGGCCTCTAAAACTACTCTATTGGAATCATTTAACATTTGTACATCTTTCATTAAAATCATATTCTTTCATAGTATTTAGTGTGAGATTTAAAAAATATATATTTGCTTGGAGAATTAAAGGGAAGATTGGAGTTAAAGTTCATATTTGTTCCCATTCCTGTGGTTTATGCGTGGTGAGGATTTAGAGTGCTGTTATTTCAGCTCCTTACTATTGCCTTAATGGACTATTTTGATGAAAGTTTCTTCATGCCTTTTTATTTTATTGATACTCAAGTAGTGATGATTACACTTTAGGCTATAATGTGGATTCTTCATTATTAATTGAAAATAAAGGAATTCTTCTCCCACAGATCTTAAAATTTTGTTATTTGGGTAAATCTAAATTGGTTTAATATTCACAACCCTCTCAATGATAATGGAATGGTATCCATCACCCATTATGTTCTTTAAGCATAATGCGTAATTTGGGTGAGCACACATAATATGGCAGCCTCAATATGACTCCATTCTCTCTTTAATATATATATTCATTGGTAGTAAGTTAGGTACCATGGAAAATTGCAGCAGCAATTTACAGAATAGAAATCTAGTGATTAAAGAGACTTTGCATAGTTTCTTAAAGTATATTATTTATCCCTGATAAGTCGCTTAGATAGTGGCAAACTTTAGCTTAGTGCTTATGTCTGGTATTTCATTGCATTTGTGTGAGCAGAGAGATTTTTTTTCAGCTCAAATTTGCTCAAGGACATAAAATATGAGGACACTTAGTATTCTGGTACAGTGCACTCTGTTCTGTTAATCCTTTTTATGCTGAGAAGCTAGAATGTGAAAAGGTTGTAAAACAAGGAAACAAACTCAAATGGTTATTTCTTGTTTTAGTCTAATCCCATTATAATACAGAACCAATAAGCATGGTAGCTAAGATAATAAGAGTGTGAACCACACTATTTGTGTCTACAATTCAGTAAGACATCAATTCTAATTTACAGTAAATGAAAAAGGTGTTTACAAAGCAGAAAAACAAAAGATAGAACAAAAAATAAAGCAACATCCATTCTTCTCTTCTGGCCATGTTCTGTGTGGTGAGCTTTGCATGGGTTTAATCTTTTACCTTGGACTAAAATCAGGAGAAATTGGACTCTCCAACTTGAAATCTCCTTATTGAAAAATCAGTAAATAGAAGGGAGGGAGAAAAACAAACTTGGTAATTGAAAAAAATTAAAATCCTCCCTGTAGCTGAGGTTATACAAAAAATGAACGACTGAAATGAAAAGTGTGACTCAACAGCATATAGGACATACTGCAGGACAAATTATATCTCCGATCTAGATGAAATCAATTTCATGCACAATTTATTTGTGCTGTCACAGATGGTCTGTCCTAAGACAGAATCTAGGTGAATTGAATTATTTACCTACAGCAGTATCAAGTGGTTTTTTAGAACATTGTTTCCTAAACTCTCTTGCTTTTCTGTTTAAGAAATAATGTGTTTTAAACTTTCATTCTTTTAACAAGAATGCTTGTTAAAAATGCAGATTACTTGGTTTTAGCCAAGATCTACTGACTCAGAATTTGCAGTTCAGGGATTTGGGAACTTCCATCTTTAATAAATTAAGTTTGGAAAAAACTTCTTTAGAAGAAGGCAGTTCATGGAAGAGGACAGCATTAGTGATATTTTTATATGTATGTGTGCATGTATGTGTTCATATATTACAGAAAATAACATCTTTTTTTTTTTTTTTTAACATGGGCAGGCACTGGGAATCGAACCCAGGTCCTCTGGCATGGCAGGCAAGCATTCTTGCCTGCTGAGCCACTGTGGCCTGCCCAGAAAATAATATCTTAATTTTTAAACTATCTCCCTAAAATTATGTGGAACTGGATAGAATGATCTAGTTAACATTCAATTGACTTTAGCTATTTTTTTTTTCTGAGAAGTGTAATGATCACTCTTTCTGTTTTAATTTATTTATGTATTTTATTTATGCTGTGAATGATTCCTGTTGGGGCTTCTTATCAGTTCAGCAAAGTGTATGAAACAGGCAAATTCTAAAATTTTGTCTTCCCTAGGTAAGAGGAAAAGGGTAATTTAAAATATGCCTTTACCTATCTCTATTAATATAGCCAAAATGAAGGGAATTTTGCATATCTGGTTTTCTCTAATAGTAATGGAAAACTGTCTAAAACATCAACAACAACAAGAAAACACCGAACAAGTTCTATTCGATGATTCCAAAGTGGGTTCTCATGGATAAAATCTTATAATTGGATAGATTTCAATTTAATTATATATGTAACAATTATACAAACTCACTCCCCCCTTGGTATTATAATACTTTGCATTGGTAGCTTGCTTGTTTGGCAATTTTTACTCTCTGGAAAGAGAAATATGTTTTACAGAAAATGATATCCATTTTTTCCAGTAAGAAAATAGGTTCAAAGAGATTCCAGCAACTTGCTTGGATGCACACATCAGTCAATGGAAAAGTCAGAAATATGGGCAGTATTTCCCTGCTTTTTTGTGGAAATGTGTTTGTTGCAGTTGCTCTTTCTGAGACAACTTAGCCCTAGAGAAATCCATATTTCTTGCTTTGTTGTCCACAGTCGCCTTTCCCTTTCAGCATTGTAGGTGTCAAAATTGCTTTTGAGGATGATTAGTCAAAATAAATTCTTTTTCCTCTACATTTGAATCTTTATAGAGCATTTCCACGGGAGCCAATGTGCGGGGCAGATGCTCCATAGCACAAGCGTCATCTCTTACTCCTCCTGTGAACATCTGCCTCCTGCCTCAGCAATCGGATCCCCCTCACAGCCCAGCTGCCACCTCTATTCTAGGTCCCATGGCTCCCTCACTCAGGGCACAAGTGCTGTGTGAGCAATGACCCTTGTGGCTTCCCTGTCATTGTCCAGCTGCCTTCAGCCGAAGTAGTGACTTAAACAGACTCCCCCCCCATTTCTGCTGTCAGCCTGATGATGCTAAACTTCACAACCTCCCTGGTCCATTGCATTTGCCTCCTGCCTCTTTTAGGGGCTTAGAGATTCTACAACATGTCCCATCTTCTTACTGACAATCACAATTGAACAGCATCAGGAGGCAGGGCTGTCTTCCTCTTTAGGAGAACTACAATTCCCTTACTCAAAGGAGGAAATGAAGTGTAGGTTTCTTCTTCTAGGTACAGTCGATGATAATGTTGAATTTTATGGAGATCAGTCATATACAAAGGTTATCTCTCAACAGGTTTAGAAGACAAACATAATAAGAGATAGAGCATAATTCCAGTAGAAAAATGTCCCAAGAGAGTGGATTTCTAATTTCTCCCTAACTTTAACATTTCCAACCTTGGTAGGTCTTTTTACTGATCGAGTCCTCAAATTTCTCACTAATAAAATGTAAATTATAAAATTTTGCCTGCCTAGTGGCCAGTACTTTAGCCAACTAAAGGTTGAAGTCTATTTCATTATAACAGTAAGAAAATATTTGCCTTTTAATGAAATTAAAAAAAATTAATTCTATTATAAAGATGACATTTTGAATTATAATAGTAATGTGAGAACAAAAATAATTTGAAAATATATAACAAAAAAACAGATTTGTTTTAAGATTTGCTGGCATTTTTTTTTCATAAAAAAGTGCATATAATTCATAGAGAGTAGTTTATAATGATAATTTATATTGCCATGTTGTGAAACCTGGCTACACAGATAAAATGTATTACACTATACCCAATAATTTCTAAATGTTAAACTATGGATATTAAATCTTTTAGATATTGTTCTAGTTTGCTAGCTGCTGGCATGCAATATACCAGAAATGGAATGACTTTTTAAAAAGGGGGATTAAAAAAGTTGCTAGTTTACGTTCTAAGGCCAAGAAAATGTCCCAATTAAAACAAGTCTATAAGAACGTCCAATCTAAGGCATCCATGCAAAGATACATTGGTTCAAGAAGGCAAATGAAGTTCAGGGTTTCTCTCCAAAGTGGAAGGGCACATGGTGAACACAGAGTTTCTCTCTCATCTGGAAGGGTACATGGTGAATGCAGCATCATCTGCTAGCTTCCTCTCCTGGCTTCCTGTTTTGTGAAGCTCCCTGGGAAGCATTTTCCATCTTCATCTCCAAAGGTCGCTGGCTGGTGGACTCTATTTCTCGTGACTATGTCATTCTGCTCTGTTCTCTCTGAATCTCCTATTCTCCAAAACGTTTCCCTTATTATAGGATTCCAGTAAACTAATCAAGACCCACCCAAATGGTTGGAGGCACATCTCCGCTAATCCAGTTTAACAACCACTCTTGATTAAATCACACCTCCAGGGAGATGATCTAATTACAGTTCCAAACATACAATATTGAATAGGGATTATTCTGCCTTTACAAAATAGGATTTTGATTAAAGCATGGCTTTTCTAGAGTGCATACATCCTTTCAAACCAACCCAGATATTTTATATATATATAAATATTATTCTTTATGAAATATTATTCAGCTGAAATATTTAAAAATATCCACCACATGTGCAAAACAATTAATTAATAGAGAAAGATTTGTTTTTTTAAAAAGTGAGAACTTTCCTATAGAAAAAAATAAATCTATTTTTCAAGTAAAGGGGCCATTTCTACTTTAATAAGAGAGTCTGGACAATAGTCAGCTAAATGACACATTTAATTTTACTACAGCTTTAAATTTAAAGCTTTAAATACTTTCAAATCCTCCTGAGCTAAATTAAGTTAGATCATGTGGTAAGCTTTTTAGGAAAAGCTAACTGGACTCTTTTCCTAAACCCACATTTACCACTTAAATTATAATGAAAGGTAAATTGAAGCACATGGGCCAATGGAAGAGGTTCAGAATACATATCCAAATCTCTAGAACTGAACTGATCTGGGCCATCTGTCACAGAACTTCTTGAACACGGTATGTTGCAGCTTTGAATGAAGATGCCCCTAAACTCATCTAATCTGGCTCCACAGAGACAAGGACAGAAGTCAGTGGCTGCTCTAGAGTGAAGTCAGAACATGCCCAAAAGAATGAAGGAGTGTTTCCAAAATATAAGCTTATTTATATACTTTTGTCCCCTAGAGTATACAGCCCAAGTGTTGTTTGTGATCTTTGTTCATAGGTATGCTTAGAAAAGATGTAGTGGTTGGGGGAAGTGAGGAGGTAGTAAGAAAAATGGAATTTAAATAAGCTTGGATTTCTACTGACACCTCCTTTTTCCCTACAGATATGTTGACACACAGTCACTAGATTAGCTTGAGCTCATCTCATTCCCTCAGTAAATGCGAATAACAAGTTTATATACTAATGTGTGTGGCTTACCCTCATGAACCATCCATCCAAATAAAGAAAAGCATGATATGAGGAAATTTTTCACTCTCAGCATTAGAAAATTGCATTTTTCTTCTTATTTAATTGCTTTCCCTACTGATATCAGGTGACTTGGACATTTTATGTGCAAAGGATAGATCAGAGTTTGTAATGATAAAAGAGAGAAATCAGAATACGACTCTAAAAAGAAAGGGCATTTAAACAATGTATCAGAACATGAGGACTCCCAATCACTAGGAGCAAGTCCTAGAAGCAGCAGCAATACAAGATTTCCATCTAGCAACCTATCAGATCTGTCGCCTGTTAAACAACTGTAGATAACAATCTTGTTTTGATAAATGCATGGAGAGGGCTGGAAAATATCTGCTTGGCATGTAAGAACCTTAAGCTTATATACTGTCAAAATTGGGAAATGGTGAAAACTTTATCTATCATAGTTTCTGACTCTCTTTTATTGAAGGTGTTTTTTACTGCATGTGAAGAGTCCTTGAAGCTATCTATTGTGTGATCAGGAACTCTGCCTTCTAATCTGCCTCACTGATTAACTTTGGAGTGGACTGAGATAAATCTTACTAATTACTGAGGTTGTTTCTTTGTTCTTGGGAATTGAATCACGTCACCATAAAAGTCACGTTCAAATCTGAAATCCTGGTCCTGTAGACATGACTCCATTTGTAAATAGGACCTTTGAAGATGTTGTTAGCCAAGGTGTGCCCAGAGTGAATAAGGTTGGACCGTAATTCAATATGGGTGACGTCCTTATAAGCAAAGGAAATTGGACACAGAAAGAGAAGCCACGGGAAACAGCAAGAAGGCAGAAGCTGATGGAACCAGGAACAGAAAGAAGACACTTTCCTGTGCATTGCATGTGACAGAAAAAAACAAGAAACCCCCAAAATTGCTGGCAGCCAGAAGATACCAACACTAGGAAGAAGTAAGCCTTCTAGTCTTTGATACTATGAGCCAATAAATTCTAGTTTAAACCAACCCATTGTATGGCATTTGTTTTAGCAGCTAAGAAACTAAAACACTTGTTTTTGAAGCACTGAACTAATCCTCTAGAGAATGTACCTGCATCACTTTTTTTTTCAGCCTCCAACTTCACGAATTTATTTTCTCCTCTATTACATTCTTCCCATTTGGTCTCTTGATTTTCTTCCTCATTTTTTGTTTGTTTGTTCTTATAAGAGAAGTTGTCGGTTGACAGAAAAATCACACAGAAAATATAGTTTTCATATATGCTCTCATGCAAACAGTTTTCTCTATTAATAACATTTTTTAATAGTGTGGTAACTCTGTTACAAATGATGAAAGAATGTTATTATAATTGTACTATTAATAATAGTCTACCTTATACATTTGGTCTCACTGTTTGTGTTGTACAGTCCTATAGTTTTTCCGAATTTTTATTGTACGACCTAAAATTTCCTCTTTTAACAATATTCAAATAAATAATTCAGTGGTGTTAATTACATTTACAATGTTGTGCTACTATAACCACTATCCATCATCAAAACTTCCTATTATTGTGTTGTGATTTTCTTACGTTAAACCACCCTAGTATAACTGGGATAAATTCCACTTGATCATAGTGTATAATTCTTTGAATGAGCTATTGATTTCAGTTTGCTAGCATTTTGCTGGAAATTTTTGAATCTATATTTATTTGGAGAAAGTGGTCTGTAATTTACTTTTCTTCTGGCTTTGATATTAGGGTGCTATTGACCTCATAGAATTAAACAATATTCCCTCCCATTCAATTTTCTTTTTGATAAGGTTTTGAGCAGGATTGGTGTTAATTCTTCCTCCAATATTTGATAAAATTCTCCAGTGATGCCATGTGGTCTTAGTTTTTGCTTTGTTGGGAGGTTTTTGATACTGATACAATCTCTGTACTTGTAAATGGTCTGTTCTATTTCTTTTTCATTCAGTATAGGTGGTTTGTATGTTTCTGGGAATTCGCTAATTTCGCCTAAGCTAACTAATTTAGTGGAGTACAGTTACTTGTAGTATCCTCTTATAATCTTTTTTATATCTGTGAGGTTAGTAATAATGTTCTCCCTTTCATTCCTGATTTTAAATATTGTCATCTTTTTTTTGTCAGCCTAGACAAACATTGGTGTTTATTGAATTTTTCAATGAACCAACATTTTTTTTTGGTTTATTCTCTATTTCATTTATCTCTACTCTAGTCTTTGTTATTCACTCTAATCTTTTTGGGAACTCTACCTTCTAATCTTCCTCACTGATTAACTTTGGAGTGGACTGACATAAACCCTTCTAATTGCTGAGTTTGTTCCCTTGTTCTTGGGAATTGAATCATGTCACCACAAAAGGCAGTTCATTCCCAGATCCTGGTCCTTTTAATCTTTGGTGTTTATAGATATTTTCAATGAACCAACATTTTTTTGGTTTATTCTCTATTTATTTATCTCTACTCTAGTCTTTGTTATTTACTCTAATCTTTCTTCTGGCCACTTTGAGTTTAGTTTGCTTTCCTTTTTCTAGACTTCCAGTTATGAGTTTAGGTTTCTGATTTGAGATATTTCTTCTTTCTTAATGTAAACATTTAGAACACTGTTTTTTTTTTTTTTTTTTTTTTTTAGAAAAGGAAACTGGGGCATTTATTCATAATTCAAAAGAAACACCAAATAGGTAGGGGAAGAGATTAAATATAAACCAACAGGGGGTAGGCACCATTCCTGGAAATACTGCAATACCAGGATGATGCGTGGAGTGGATGGAGCGAGCTCCTTTTCCAACTCCCTCTTCCAAAAATCAATTTAATACGTTGTCCCTCAGATAGAGAACATATCAGACATTAAACTGATAAGAACAGATACTACACTTGATCTTAGCCAAAAGGCCGAGAAGCGATAGAACACTATCTTTATATCATCCAATAAATTTTGATATGTTGTGTTTTCATTTTCATTCATCTCAAGATATTTCCTAATTTCCTTTGTGATTTCTTCTTTGGCCCATTGTTTTTTGTTTTTTTTTAGTAGTTTGTTGTTTAATTCTACATATCTGTAAATTTCCCATTTCTCACTCCGTTATCGATTTCTAGCTTTATTCCATTTTGGTCAGAGAAGTTATGATATGACTCTTCAGTCAAAAGGTAAAAATTGGCTGAATGAATAAAAAAGCATGACTCAACCATAAGCTGTTTATGAGAGATTCATTTTAAAGCCAGGGACACAAGTAGGTTGAAAATGACAAGATGGGAAAAAAATATGCCACGAAAATAGTAACCAAGAGAGAGCTGGGATGGTTTTACTCATATCAGAAAAAATATACTTTAACTCAAAGACTGTTAGGAAGAACAAAAAGTCACTATATACTGATAAAAGGTCCGATTCAAGATGACATAACAGTTTTAAATATATATGCCACTAAAGACAGAGCTCCAAAGCATATGAGGCAAATATTTACAGATTTGAAGGGAGAAATACATGGTTCTACATTAATGGTAAGAAAATTAAAAGCACCACTTTCAATAATGGACCAAATATTTAGACAGAAGATCAATAATGAAATAAAATACTTGAATGATGCTATAAAATAAATATTCCTAATAGACATAATAGAACATTTAACCAAAGAGCAGCAAAATACACATTATTCTCTAGTGCACATTGATCATTCCCCAAGAAAGACAATATATTAGGTCACTAAACAAGTCTAATAAATTAAAAAATATTGAACTCATACAATGTAACTTCTAAGTATAGTTCTATTTATTTCCATCCGTATCTTCTATCTGCATCTTGGCTTCAAATGGCTATATTGTACTCAATTAGCAAGTCATCTTTTAATCAAAATTATAGATGATAATCATAGATAAATAAGATCATCATAATAATATTATAAATATTATCAAATATTTATTATGTTCAAAATACTAAAAATTGTTTCCCATACTCTATTTAATTTACTGACCGTACAATTTTTTATATCTTGTTTTATATCCTAAATTCTTAAAGCCATGTATGTGACAAAAATAACAAGATGGAAATAGCACCAGAGAAAATCAGAGGGATGGGAAAAATAAGCATACAAAAATTAAACTGAAGAAAGAGACATATGATACATGTTGTGAAGTTTTGCGTATTCATTAGAACTGTACACCAAATTAGATTTTTAACTTCTCACAGCCAAATCTGGGAAGAGGTGCTTGTGGGTGGTATAATTATTACATAATCACAATGTTTATAAAATGATATCAAACCAATTCTTTGGAAATATACTTTTCTTTGAATGGAGATTTAATGCAATTAATATGTTTGGTCATATAATTTTACTATGATTTTCAAAGTTAAGGAATATGAACATATTTATAACACTTCATACATTTTACCAAATTTCTTTCTTAGATCCAGCGTTGGGTATTGACATGTGATTTTCCAATACAATGCATGCTTATAGTTCCTCTTTTTGTTTTCTTAATTCCTATTTCTTTGATTGCCAGTAAAATGAAATAATTTTCTCATGTGTTTACTTCTAGATGTATTTGCTAGTTTATGAATTGCCCAATGTTTTCTGTCTGTAAGATTTTTGATATGGGGTTTTATGAGAGGAGTTTTGACCCCTGGTATGCTGACACAGTCTATATAGTCAGAAATCTCAAAATAATTAAAGATCTAGCTCACTATATTGGGTTTCAACACAACCAAAACATTTATAACTAATTTAACATTCTTAACTGTGTCAAGATCTAGTTCTTTTTTTGTTCATTCAAGTGTAAAAGACGTAACCTCTTGAATTCTTATGTTCTCTTGGTTTAATATATCATTTAAAGTTGAAGAGAAAAAGAATATATAACAGTGTGGCAATGCATTTTCTCATTTTGTTTATATAGGTCAGATAGGCCTATTATAAGTTTGAAATCCATTAATACCATACATTGGACTATATTTGAACTTTTTATTAAATGTATTTTCAACCAAAAATGTATAAGGTTTTAATCGTTCTAAGACAATCCATTTTTGCTGTAGTCCTCTACTAAAAAAGTAGTAATTTTCTTGATACTTTTTCCAGTTTCCAAACCTTTCTAGGACAATATTAAATCTGCAATTTAAAGACAAATTATATTACTACACTAGTCTATTCATATTACTTGTTTTTCTATGTTATGTTCCTTCCAAAATGTCTTGGACAATCTGTAAATAGTAGGGGTTGGGATTTTTTTTATGTATAAGTATTTACATTTTGTGCTAATCTAGCATTTGTTTTAAAAACAGAACAGCATGCTTCCAAGCACTGCTTTTAATCAGATAGTTCTCTTAGCATGTGGCCTATCTAACTGAGAGCCTCATCTTAGGATGCATTTTTGAATGTTTTGAAGAAATGCTGGATGCAATTCTCTGGTAAAGGCAACCTGCTAGTATTCCATCACGTCTAGTGCATCTGCTCTAGCCACATGCTATGTGAACTTGGACTGCTGGTGTCAGGAGAAAATCACCATTGCCACATGCTATAATGCTTTCCCTGGAAACACATGTTTATAAAAATTCTGCGGGAGCCAAACAAAAGAGAAAAGTGATATAGAGAAAAAGCTCATATCTCCAAATCCAGTCTAGGCCTTTAGAAACTATTGCCTATGTGTTTGAGATCCAGAGTTTGATGGATGTGAGGAATTCCCATAAACTTGAGGGACAGAGCTAAAAAAAACAAAGACAATAATTTGAATCCTTAAGTCTGAAGAGGAGGTTGGAAGGTTAAAGACTGGCTCATTAATGGAATTCATGTTATGTAGAAGTTTTATAATTGAGTCAAATGATTTAACCTCTTTCAAAGACAAATTTGATTCCTGTTTCAAAATATTTAAATAAGAAGAGAATATGGGGGAGAGATGGAAGGGGGTATGGAGATAGAATATCTGTGATCTGGGTAACTTTCCCTGGGATTTCCTTTATCTCACCTAGTGACAATGCATTCAGGCATTCTTAAACTATTCAGAATGAAACATTACCCTGCCAAAATTGTCCCATGTACTCTACTGCAAGAAGATAATCAGAGATCAGTAGTGCTGCTGTCTGATGTTAGAATGAGAGAAAATCAGCTCTGCAGACACTACTGAGCAAGATTTTAATTTGATATGAAGCTGGCATTTTTGATAGTGTAGTTGTTAAACATAAGAGAGCTGTTGGGGAAGGGAGCTATACATCATCAGGATAGCTGGATTTACCAATTTTGGATACTCATCTCAAAAAACAAGAAATCCTTAAATGGCTTATCAAACTTTTCATTTTGTAGTAACCAAACAAAACAACATCATCTCTCTAATTGAAGTGTTCTCTTATTCTGGAAAATATTATGCTCTATGACTTTTACCATTTTTGGTCTTTGGTTTGCCATTTTTTATTTAAAATCCAGTCTAGGAAGGACATCATTGTTATTGATCAGGATTATATTCTGATTGATCAAAATATGCTTAAGAAGTAATAACATTTTGTTTGTTTTTGGAAAAGAATGTAAGGCTGCCCTTCTCAGTTTTCTTAGCTATTGAATGGGGCCAAAATAAACTTTACTTTAGAATTTTATTGGCAATCAGTAGTAGGTGATTACTAAATGAAGCAATCGATATAAAACAAGTAAAATTTGTTTTTAATGCATATAATATTAGATGTACTTCATATTTTTGGTGTTTATATGTAAAATATCTGATGATGGCTATTGATTCTCCAAAAGACTATCATAAAAATCTGTTGATCAAGCAAAGCTAAGTTTTGTGGAAATACGGCAGTAAGAGAGAATAGTCCTTTCTCTCTTAGTCCACTACTTAGTAGTGTTTCAGAATAAGATGTAAGGGGAAGATATTTAAAGAGTTTTAGGGCCTGAACTCAGTGACATAAAACTGGGTTCTGAAAAGTTGTAAATGTATAGGATTGGTCAGATTTTATGATGTAATTAGCTTTAAATTGGCAAACACACAATGGTTAGGGTCTTTAAGAATTGTAAAAGTGGAAACAGCCTAAGAAACTCTGGGACACCATAAAGCAGACCAATATATAGATTATGAGAGTCCTAGAAGAAAAAAAAGTAAGGGACATCAGGAATAGTCAAAGAAATAATGACAAAGAACTCCCCAAACTTAACAAAAGACTTCAATATGCACATTCAAGAGGCCCAGAAAACATCAAACAGGATAAACATTAAGAAAAATATAACCCATCATATATTAGTCTCAGTATTGAATGCAAAGGACAAGGAAGTGTTTTGAAAGCTGCAAGAGAAAAGCAACATTCTATGTACAAGGGAGTCTCAATTAGATTGAGAACTGATTTCTCATCGGAAAACATGGAGGCAAGAAGGCAGTTGGTGGAAATACTTGAGCACTGAAAGAAAACAATCATCAAAGAGGAATTTACATCTGGTAAGATGTTCTTTCAAAAATGAGGGAGACGTTAAGACATTCCCAGATAAACAAAAGCTGAGGGAGTTCATTACCACTAAACCTTCCATAGAAGTAATGCTAAAGGAAGTTGTTCAGATTGAAAGGATAGAACATGACTGTGATTCAAAACAGCATAAAGACATAAAGACCTGAAGTAAAGGTAACCATTTGGGTAAATGTAAATGCCAGTATGATTGCACTGTGTTATTTAGTATTTAACTACACTTCTTCCTTCCTACATGTGCTAAAATGCAAATGCATAGAAAATGGTGATGAATCTATGATTTTGGACATCCAGTGTAGAAAGATATATGTAATAAACACACAAAGAAAAGATAGGGGGATGGAGGAGTGTGATCATTATATATTTAGGATGTTAAATTTTAACTCCATATTAACTAAAAGGAAAATACATGAGAAATATATCCTGATAGAAAA
Source organism: Tamandua tetradactyla (assembly GCF_023851605.1). Taxonomy (NCBI): domain Eukaryota; kingdom Metazoa; phylum Chordata; class Mammalia; order Pilosa; family Myrmecophagidae; genus Tamandua; species Tamandua tetradactyla. Next base: position 64,659,844 of record NC_135336.1, on the reverse strand, counting down.
GAGAAGCCATTGATTATGGCACAATATTTAAAAAAAATCAAATAGATATAGAAGTAGACATTAATGGGAAATTGAGGGCTGAAAAAAGGCATATGACTTTCAAAGGCTAAATAGCAAACTTGCAGAAGAGAGCCCTGGATTATCTTTTTAAATGTAAATGATAATTTTAAATGTAAATGATTTAAAGTCTCCAATCAAAAGTTAGAGATAAGCAAAATAGATTAAAAAAAAAAAAGGATTACCCAACTATATGCTGTCTGAAAAGAGTCACGTTACATTAAAAAGTACAAGTAGGTTGAAAGTCACAGGATGGAAAAATATATACAATGCAATTAGTCAAAAGAGAACTGTGGTAGCTATAACAGCATCAGATGAAAAGGACTTTAAGTCAAAAACAGTTTCAAGGGACAAAGATGGTCATTATATATTGATAAAAGGGTCAATTTAAAAAAGCAAGATGTAACAATTATAGATATATATGTACCTAACAGCAGTGCTCCAAAATATATGAAGCAAATACTGTTGGGTATGAGGGTAGAAATATATAGTTCTATATTAATAGTAGGAGAATTTAACAAAACATATTCAGTAATGGATCCATCATCTAGTCAGAAGACCAACAAGGAAATATAAGACTTGAACAATACTCTAAACCAAACAGACCTAACAGATAGACATGTGCAGAACAATTCACCGAAGAACAGAATACACATTCTTCTCAGATGCACATGGATCATTCTTCAGGATTGACCATATATTAAGTCACAAAACGAGTCTTAATTAATTAAAAAAAGTCCATAGAATGATCTTCTCAAACCACAATGGAATGAAACTAGAACCAAATAACATAGGGAAATGGAAAATTCCTAAACAATATACTCTGAAATAATCAATGTATTAAAGAGGAAATCCAAGGAAATTAGGAAATATCTTGAGGTGAATGAAAATGAAATTGCAGCATGCAAAAATTTATGGATTACATCAAAGGCAGTGCTGGAAAGGGACTTTATAAGCTCTTAAGCCTTATGTTAAAAAAGAAAGACTTCAAATATGAGGCCTAACTTGAAAACTGGAAGAACTAGAAAAAAAGAGCAAACTAAAGACAAAGCAAGCAGAAGGAAGAAAATTAAAAAGACTAGAGTGGAAATAAATGAGTTAGAGAACAATAACAAAAAAGAAAATCAACAAAACCAAAAGTTGATTCTTTGAAAAGATCAATAAAATTGACAAATGTTTAGTTAACTGACATAAAAAAGAGAGAGGATATAAATGATGAACATTAGAAATGAAAATGGGGGCAATATCCCACTGCAATTAAATGGCTATAAGCGAATATTATGGACAACTGTATGCCAACAAATTAGAAAACCTAGATGAAATGGATAAATTCCTGGAAGATTTTAATAGATATTTACAAAGAGGATACACAAATTGCTAAAAAGCACCTGAAAAGATTCTTGACATCACTAGCCATCAGGGAAATGCAAATCAAAACCACAATGAGATATCATTTCACATCCACTAGAATTATTATTAATAATTATTATTAAAATAAAACAGAAAACTATGAATGTTAGAGGACATAGTGAAATAAGAGCACTCATTAATTGCTGGTGGGTATGTGAAAAGATCCAGCTGCTGTTGAAAACAGTTTGGCATTTCCTCAGTAAGTGAAATACAGAAGTAATATTTGACCAGGCAATCCCACTGCTAGCTATATATCCAGAAGAATTGAAAGCAGGGACTGAAACTGATATTTACACATTGATGCAGCATTATTCAGAATAGCCCAATGACGGACACAAACCAAGTGTTCATCAGCTGATGAATGGATAAAGACAATGTGAGATATACATAAAATGGAATGTTATTCAATCACAAAAAGTAATGAAGTCCTGATACATGTGACAACATGGATGAATCTTGATAACATTATGATGAATGAAATAAGGCTGACACAAAAGGGCAAATATTGTATGATCTCACTGATATGAACTGATTATAAAAAGCAAATTCATAGAGTTAGAATCTAGAATACAGGTCACCAGGGGATAGAGTGTGTTTAGGAGAATGGGAAGTTTATGTTGAATTTGTACAGAATTTCTATTTAGGTTGATTGCAAAGGTTTGGAAATGGATGGTGGTGATAGAGAACATTATTGCAAGAGTAATTGGCAGCACTGAATCATATCAGTCAATGTGGATAAAAGGGGAAATTTTACGTTGTATATGTTACTAGAATAAAAATTATAAAATAAAACACGGGACTGTATAAAACAGTGAATCCTATTATAGATGATTGTCCACAGTTAATAATAGTACAAGCATGTGAATATTCTTTCCTGAATTATGATAAATGTATGACACTATTATAAGGTGTTAATCATAGGACATTATATTGGAAAGATACACTTAGTAAATAGACTATAATTAAGAGTAACTATTTTAATAATCTTTCATCAATGTAACAAATTTAATTAATGTTCAAAATAGTACAATTACTAGAAATTACTATCATCAATTGAGAAAAATATTCCAGAGCAATACAAGGTGCTACTGGTGAAGTAGTGTATGGGAATCCTATATTTTATGCATGATTATTCTGTAAACCCACAATTTCTCTAATAAAAATAATTTAAAAACCTAGGAATAAATCCAGTGAAATATTTAAAGGAGTTGTACACTGAAAACTAAAAATTATTGCTAAAAGAAGTGAAAGAAGACATAAAGGAAATTCTGGTTTCATGAATTGGAAGACAAAATCATTTTAAGTGCCAGTCCAAACCGAAGTTATTTATAGATTCAATGCAATCCCAATAAAAATTCTAACAGCCTTCTTTGCAGAAATGAAAAAGGCAATCATCAAATTTATGTGGAAGTGTAAGGGGGCCCAAATAGCCAAAGCCATCTTGAAAAAAAAATTGAAATTGAAAGCCTCCATTACCCAATTTTAAAACTTATTACAAAGCCTTGGTGTTCTAGCTTGCTAGCTGCCAGAATGCATTATACCAGAAATGGAATGGCTTTTAAAAATGGTAATTTAATAAGTTGCTAGTTTACAGGTCTAAGGCTGAGAAAATGTCCCAATTAAAACAAGTCTATAGAAATGTCCAATCAAAGGCATCCAGGGAAAGATACCTTGTTTCAAGAAGACCGATGAAGTTCATGGTTTCTCTCTCAAGTGAGAAAGCACATGGTGAATGCAGTCATGGTTTCTCTCTTGTCTGGGAGGGCACATGAAGAGCAAGGTGTCATTTGCTAGCTTTCTCTCCTGGCTTCCTGTTTCATGAAGCTCCCTGGGAGGGATTTTCCTTCTTCATTTCCAAAGTGCTGGCTGATGGACTTTCTGCTTTGTGGTGCTGCAGCATTCTCTGCTCTCTCTGAATCTCTCTCATTCTCCAAAATCTTTCCTCTTTTATAGGATTCCAGAAACTAATCAAGACCCACCCAAATGGGTGAAGACATGCCTCCACCCAATCCAGTTTAAGAACCACTCTTGATTGAATCACATCTCCAGTGAGATGATCCAATTACAGTTTCAAGTATACAATACTGAATAGGGATTTGAAGAAATGGCTCCCTTTACAAAATATGATTGGGATTAAAGCATCGCTTTTCTAGGATACATACATCATTTCAAAACAGCACACATGGTCAACAAAATATCATGAAACTGGAACAAGAACCGACATATAGAGCATTGGAATTGAATTGAGCACTCAGAAATCAACCTTCACATTAAGGTCAACTGATTTTTTTAGAAAGAGACCAAAACCACTCAATTGGGAAACATATGATAAAACATTTGATGGAAACTGGATCTTCACTTCCAAAAAATAAAAAAAAAGAAGAAAGAAAGAAGGACAATCATACCACAGTTCTTATACACAAAATTAACTCAGAATGGATCAAAGACCTTAATATAGGCATCAGAACTATAAAATTCCTAGAAGATGACAGGGAAGCAACTTCAGGATATTGTGTTGGGCAATGATTTGTTAGCCTTTATATTCAAAGCCCAAGCAGAAAAATTAGACAAATGAAACCTAACCACAATTTGCAAACTGTTGCATTGCAAAGGATTTTATCATACAAGTAAGATGACAGTTGACACAATGGAAGAATATATTTGGAAGACACATGTCCAACAAATTTTTAATATCTAGATTATACAAAGAAACCCTTCAACTTAACAAGACAAGCAACCTAATTTCACAAATGGGCAAAAGGCTTAATTAGACATCTCTCCAAAGAAGATATACAACAATGCACAGAAAGCACATGAAAAGATGTTCAACATCATTAGCCATCAGGGAATTGGAAATCAAAATCACAATGAGATACCATTTCACACCCATTAAAAAGGTAGCTATTAAAATAAGGGAAAATTACAAGGGGTGGAGATGATGTGAAGAAATAGGAACAATCATTCATTGTGGGTGGCAATGTAAAATGATATAGATGATGTGGAGAACACTTGGGCATTTCCTCAGAAAGCTAAGCATGGAATTACCATATGATCTTTCCAAACTACTACTAGATAAATATCCAAATTAATTGAAGATAGGGACTCAAATAGCTACCCATAAACTGCTGTTCATAGTGACCTTATTCACAATTACCAAAAGATGGAAGCAGTTCAAGTGTTCATTAGCTTATAAATGAATAAATAAAAAATTATATGTATATCAAATGGAATATTATTTAGCCATAAAAAGAATGAAGTTCTGATACCTATGAAAACATATATGAACCTTGAAGACATCATGTCTTCATCCCTTAAATCCCAAATTCTCAATTACATGTATAATAAAATCAGTAAAGAAAAACATGTTTGTAGTGTGCATACTCTTGAGTCAGAGATTGCTGATTGCTTATTATTTATCCTAATTATTCTATGTTTCTTGCACTGTTGGTTTGGGAGTGCGGAATGCCTAGCTAAATAGTTCCCTGCCCCAGACCCTTACCAAATGATATTTTGCTGGTAAATTTTGCTTTACTGACAGAAGCACTCTCCCATCCTCTTTTGAGCTCCCTTCTTTCTGTGTAAAATGCAACATGTGCGAGTAGGCTTGGAACACTCATTTTGCAAGTATGGAGTAGAGAGGCAGTTAGAGAAAAGAGGTATTGTCCTTGGAGACAGTGAAGCAGCCCTGGGCTACTCATTTCTGCACATATTTTTATGTGGAAACACAACAATAACAAAAAATTAGTGAAAGTAGAAAAAACACATCCCATTTGCTTAAACCACTGTAATCAGTTTCTGCTATGTGCTATGGAGCACAATCCCCACCTGATATAGATCTCGATTCTGCTTATAAATAAATATAAGGAAAATAATACCTAAAATATTAATTGTGGTAATTTCTGCTCAGTACAATTACTGCTGATTTGGAAAAAAATTATTTTCTCTATTTTATACATTTTCAAATATTTTAATCTAGTCAGAATGCATTTATTTTAAGATCAGAGAAAATAAATTACTTATGCATATTTACTGTATTTTTTAAATCTAAGAAATAAACTTACATAGTAACAAGGTTAATATATCATTGTGAGTTTTTTTTGCTTTTGATTAATTTTTTATTATTTTATTATCATCCTCCTAGAACTATGTAAAGAATAGAGGGATTGAGATTGGGGAATATTCTCCTAAATTTATGAAGAAATCAAACAAATATCTTAAGACCTCCTTATTTTATTTTATTGCTTCATGCTCTATGGCAGGGTCACATTTCATCATTTTTCGATGTAAGTATCCTGTTATTGCAGCACCATTTGCTGAATTTTTTGCTTGTTTGTTTGTTTTGCTTGTTTGTTTACTTTTTGGGGAAAGTGCATGGGCCGGGAATTGAACCCAGGTCTCCTGCATGGCAGGTGAGAATTCTACCTCTGAACTACCCTTGCACTGCCTTCCTTATTTGAAAGAGAAAAATTTTGGAAGTAGAACTGCCAGATTTTTTTTTTTTTTCTTAATCTGGGTTCCCCTAGTTGGTATTCAATTGTCCATGTCAGCATTTTTTCACCAATAGTGTTAAAATTAGTCATGTTAATAAGTCAAAACATTATTCCCTACCAGTTGCCTAGTTGGTTGGCACAAATTGATTGACAAATGAGTAGAACTGACTTCTCATGCCTGAATTAGCCTTCGCAATTTAACCCCTAGAGTTAAGTAGACTGCATATTGACACCTAGAGTTAGAGTTCCCAGGGAGAGTTCTTCAAAAAAGCATTTCCAAATTTGGAATAAATTAACTTAATAGTAAAAAAGGTGGTAATACAATGGAGATTCATCCTTTGAGTATATTTAGTTGGTAGGCATATAACTTCAGATTACACATTTAGAACATATACTGAAGCTGTACCAATCACCAAGATAAGTGAGGACAGTCAGATACTTATTTACTTTACCTTCAGTAAACAACAAGGCTCCAAAAAAGCAGCTAATAGATGGTAGAGTAAAGGACATTCCAGCCTTCCATTCCATGACTAAATCTGCTCTCAAACATCAGTACAAATCTGGGCAAGCACCGAAATAGTTCTTCAATTTCTTCCCAAAACTATGTATTGATAATTTGATGTGAGATAACATGTTTCTTGATTGGTGTATGCATTTATGCCATGTAAAACAATTTTTTCAGGGGCTGAGAAAGGTAAAATGGTATTAATATCTAGTACCTTAGTAATGTTGCAAAGCCACACACAGAAGCTTCAGACTTTGTGCTGATCTTTCTCTCAGCCCCTGCCGCCCGGTGGTCTAAAATCACAGAGCCAGGGCATCTTCTCAGTTCTTTGGTTGGCCCAAAACCATTATCCATGTGAATTCTGCTCACTTCAAAATAAAGCCCAAATGGAAACTCCAACCAGATGACTGGCTATTGGTACAACAGGTTTATAATCAACACATTTTAGCAATAAATTCCTCTGTTGTTTGGCTTTCTGTTTGAATGGTTCCATATATCTGAGTGTAATTAGTGTCTGTGTAGTTATCTGTGCCTTCAATGGGAAGAGGCTTTGGAGGAGACCCCTCCCCTTCAGTTTTAGGTTCTTTGTTGACATTCAGACTCTACTGGTGATCAGTAGAAATGAGAATGGGAGGAGAGGGTTGCTGATCTTGTGGAAGGTTTTCAAACTACTGATCATCTCTCACTTTGGTCAAAAATCATAAAATGACCTCTTGTACCTTTAGGAATAATGACAGCAGTTGTGCCTTTGGCACAGCCTAGACTTTGTAAGCTTTTATTTAAAACATTTTTTAAATTGCAAGATATAGCATGTAAACAAAGCAAAGAAAGAAAAAAAGCAACAATTTTCAAAGCATACTTCAACAAATAGTTATAGAACAGATCATAGAGTTTGTCATGGGCTAGCATTCCATGAACTCAGATTTTTTCTTCCAGGTGCTCCAAAACACTGGAGGCTGGAAGGAATATTAATATAGTGATTCAGCAACCATACTCATTTGTTAAATCACATTTTCTCTGTTATACCTCCTACTTCTCCTTTAACCTTTCTCCCAATTTTTTGGGATCTTTGGGCAGTATCCATTCTGACTTGTCATGTTGAGAAGGGGTAGACATTAAAGGATAGGAGAATGTAATTAATTGATAGCCCTGGAGACACTGGTCCTTCTGAGTTTCAGGATTTATCTTACCTAGGAACCCTCCAGGAATTATATGTTCCAGGAAGGCAAACATAGTGTATGAAATCTTTATAGAGTCTCAGTTCAAGCCCCAGGTGCTCTTAAGAATCAAAAGAGTAATAATGTTGATTGGGGCTCGGCAAATGATGGCAATTAGTTCTATCTTACTGAAACTTGCATAAGAGCAACACTCAGAATAATCTCTTGACTTCACTTGATTTCTAATGGCCACTGAGGGCATATTTTATTACACTTTTTTACCCCCTTTTGGTCAGGAAGGTGTTGTCAATCCAATGGTGTCAGGGCCAGACTCATCCCCTGGAGTCATGCCCCATATTATCAGGGAGATTTTTGCCCCAGAATGGCTTGTACCACATAAAGGGGAGAGCAATGATTTTCTTTGCAGAATTGGGCTTTGAGATATAAGGTCACATCTGAGCAAAAAAGAGGCTTCCTGGAAGCAACTCATAGGCTTCCTTATGGGTAGACTTATCTCCAAAAGGAATAAGTTCCATAAGAGCAAACCTCAAAATCCAGGGCTTAGCTTATTTTCTTGGGAGTCCCCTATTGTTGAGAGGGTACTTGGGGTTTACCACATGGGACAGTTTAATACATATATACTCCCTTTGGATCTTTAAGGGTTTCTAGCAATACTTTTCCATCATCAGCCCACCATAGTCAAAGATGTATCCTGGTATTATATTAAGCTATACAGAATTGCAAGGCCTTGTTCCTGTTCTGCACTCCAGGAATTTGGGTGGTTTAAATGAGTTATCTGAAAAGGTGGGTTTAGATTACGTGTTACAGAAAATCTAGGTTCTAGATGTAATAAACCTCTCTGCCCTTGATATCATACAGTAGCTAAAGGTACATACATTCTCATTGTTCACCCTGCATTCTAATTTACCTTAGACCCAGCTAGAATGGCTTTGTTTTAAACTTTAATTGAGGCCTGATCTCTTTTTCAGTTACTTGAACTGTTATAGATAGCTAAGCTAACTTTCAGGGCGGTAGCACTGGGTCCCAGGTGTCGCAGAGCTACTCAAAGTTACAGGGAAATATCAGCTAATACACATATAGTTCAATGTCTCAGACTTCAGAAATACATCTTCAAGTTCAGGCCAAATGTGGCTGCTATAAGGGCTTACAATCTAGGCTTTCATTTTCTTATAAGTATTTACTGAGAGACACCTTAGCAGATTTGTTCTTTCCTTTCTGGCTTATTTTCCACAACATATTGTCTCCAAAGTTTATTCAGTTAGTTGTATGCTCCCTAATGTCTCTCCTTTTTGTAGCTGCACCAAATTCCATGATATAAATTATCACCATTTGCAATTGTGCTTCTCGGTCATTTTATATTTCGGCTCCCCCATCTATTGGGCATAAAGTATAATGTCTGAAATAAAAAATCATATCTTACAGTATCTTCATTTGGTTTTATAATCAGTAGCACTCTCAATTTTAGACAATTTCCATTGGTCCATAAGAACAAAGAACTGGCAAACACAATGCCACTAACTATCAAATCAAAGCTATCCCTTATCACTTGTCCCTCCCCTTCAGTTAGCTGCCCCTGGTAGTGCTGCGGTACTGTTGACATCTTCTTTTTAACAATTGGCCATAGCATGCATTTTTAGCTTTCCCTTATATCCCTCTGTTATTGACTCTTTGTCCACTACCAAACCATTGAAATAGTTCATGCAGGTACTTATTTATAATTGTAAATTTAATCAATAGGATCAATGTCTTTTAGTAGCACACAGGCCAAATATGCATATAAGAGGGAAACACAGAATGATGATGTCTTATTTGCAGAAGTAGATTAAGAAACTAACATAACTTTTGGATATATTGGGAATCTATGCTCAAAAGTCTAATGAACGTATGAATAAAGAAAATCCAGCCAATTTAAGTGAAAAAGCTATGAAGTTTCCATGTTTCCTTTTTAGGTTGCTTACAATTTTTTTAAAATTCAGTAGAGTGGCTTGTAGTACATTATGTTTATGTTTGATAATACCCAAGGACAATTAATAAATGTTCCTAAGTGTATGTGAGTGTGGTGTTAAGGTATTGGAAAGGGGAGTTATTATGTTGATGAGTCCTCCACAGATTCACAAAATAGTCCAAAGCATTAATAGTTGTTCTCTGATAAGTGCTCTTTATTTGCCTAATGAGTTGGTCTCTTGTCATGTTCATATTTATGAAATTAATTTGTTTTTGTGTCTGTTATGAAGTGATAATTTTAATGAGAAACTCTGCTAGTTATACCAATCATAGGGCCATTCTTGTGAATATTTCTTTTTTTTTTTAATTGCTATACTCTCTCCCCCCCCCCACCCACATACCCTAGAATAATTGGGAGCAAGGCGAATAAGTGGGTGATTTGTTCTACTGGAGCGGTTTCTTAAGTCCAAAAAGTCTGAAGACCATACATAGTTAAAGATATGCATAAAGAAATGCAACATTTTGCATAAAGTATGAAAAATTGAAGAAAGAGAATGTCAGGTAATAAACTTTGATTATGGAGATTTGTTTCTTTTGTTTCATAAATTATTCACCAACTCTTGTAACTCTGTGGATACCACAACACTCTATTAACATTGTAAGAGGTTAAAACAATCAAAAACAAATTTTACACTTTTAGCATTCATTATAGTTCTAGAGGCTAGACCCTTTAACTGCTTTCTTAGTCTACTTGCTTATTTTAGAGATGAGGAAACAAAACCTCTAGATGAGGAAAGGAAACCAATCTAAGCTCCAAACAGACTCTTGTTTTCATCTCCCCTAAAACTCCAAGCTCTTTCTTGCCTCAGGAACTTTACACATGCTCTTTTCCTTTCATGTGGCTCATTGGACCACTTGAGTAACCCTAAAATTATGTTTAGGTTTTCAGATCAGATATTTTCTTCAGGGAACTTTCTCTGCAATCCCTAAATATGGATTAGGCATTGTTCTTTCTTCTCTCAGAGAAACTTGTACACCACTTCTTGTCATTTACCATATTGTATCATAAATGTTAGTTTGCATTTCTTGGTATCCTTCTAGATTATAAACTTAATGGAAACAGGGCAGGGACTAGAGACTTTTTGTTCATTGTTGCTTCAGCACACAGCAAAATAGACACCACATAATAAGTGTTCAAAATATTCATATTCTTGAAAGGGTGACATACTAAATCTTAACAGTCAATTGTGTAATTTCATGAACTGTATTTGAAAAGTTTACAAATCCCTACATATAAAAGTAAAAATGTATTTCCAGTTTAGGACTAGCAAAGCGTAGGTGAAGAAAATCCAGAATAATTTTAATTTAGTAAGAAGTAGTGACTTCTTTTTTCTTTGATTACTTGTAACTAGAAAAACAATAAAATTTATATTTATTCTAAAGTTTAAGATTCACATTTTTCCTAAGAAACACTGCTGTTTTATGTGATGATACACATACTCATGTGCCTGGAAAAATTGATAAATACAGTACAATATTTACATGTGCCAGTTTGCATCTGTGGTATACCCCAGAAAAGCCATGTGCTTTCAGTGTTGCTTTGTGGGAGCTTTTTTATTATCCTTGGAGATGTGACCACCCAATTGGGGTGGCAACTATTGATTTAGATAGTTTCCATGGAAATGTGTCTCCACCCATTCGAAGTATGATTGCTTATTGGAGCTCTTTAAGAGGGAACAATTTTGGGCTCTGTTACCAATGACATATTTCAAGTTTATTCTCGAATGTCCGTTCACATCAGTGGGACCATACAGTATTTGTCCTTTAGTTTTTGGCTGGACTCACTCAGCATAATATTCTCTAGGTCCATCCATGTTATTACATGCTTCATAAGTTTATCTTGTCTTAAAGCTGCATAATATTCCATCATATGTATATACCACAGTTTGTTTAGCCATTCTTCTGTTGATGGACATTTTGGCTATTTCCATCTCTTTGCAATTGTAAATAACACTGCTATAAACATTGGTGTGCAAATGTTCATTTGTGTCTTTGCCCTTAAGTCCTTTGAGTAGATACCTAGCAATGGTATTGCTGGGTTGTATGGCAATTCTATATTCAGCTTTTTGAGGAACCGCCAAACTGCCTTCCACAGTGGTTGCACCATTTGACATTCCCACCAACAGTGGATAAGTGTGCCTCTTTCTCCGCATCCTCTCCAGCACTTGTCATTTTCTATTTTGTTGGTAACAGAGTCCAGCAGGAGTTAGAAACAGGGTAAGATAATGGGTAATTGAAGCTGAAGGGATACAGACTGTGCAACAGGCCTAGATACAAAAACTCAAAAATGGACAGCACAATAATACCTAATTGTAAAATAATCATGTTAAAACACTGAATGAAGCTGCATCTGAGCTATAGGTTTTTTTTTTGTTTTTTACTATTATTACTACTTTTATTTCTTTTCTCTATATTAACATTTTATATCTTTTTCTGTTGTGTTGCTAGTTCCTCTAAACCAATGCAAATGTACTAAGAAACGATGATCATGCATCTATGTGATGATGTTAAGAATTACTGAGTGCATATGTAGAATGGTATGATTTCTAAATGTTGTGTTAATTTCTTTTTTTTTTCTTTCCGTTAATAAAAAAAAAAAAAAAAAGGGAACAATTTTGGAAAAAGCTTTAGAGTCACAAGAACCCATGCAGCCAGAGACCCTTGCAGATGAAAAAGGAAAACTCTCCTGGGGGAAGTTTCATGGAATAAGAAATCTGAAGAGAAAGCTAGCAGATGTTGCCATCTTCGCCATGTGCCCTTCCACCTGAAAGAGAAACCCTGAACTTCATCGGCCTTCTTTGAGTGAAGGTAATCTCTTGTTGGTGCTATAATTTGTATATTTTCATAGTCTTGCCTTAATTTGGGCATTTACATGACCTTAGAATTGTAAACTTACAACTTCATAAATTACCCTTTTTAAAAGCCATTCCATTTCAGGTATATTGCATTCTGGCAACTAGCAAACTAGAACATAACACAGTGGAATTCTGTGCTGCAATGAGGATAAATGAACTATAGCTACATGAAACAATCTGGATGACTCTCATGGACATGATGCAGACTCTAAGAACCTAGAAATTAAAAAAGTAAATATTTATTATTTTATTTAGATAGGAATCAGAAATAAGCAAAAATAAGGTGGTGAGATGGTGGCTCAGTGGCAGAATTCTTGTCTGCCCTGCTGGAGAACTGAGTTCGATTTCTGGTGCCTGCCCATGCAAAAAAAAATAAAAAAACACAAAAATAATCCAAGTTGTTGAAAGTTGGAAGAGCGGTTACTCTTGATGGAGGTAGTGAATGATATGAGTATGTGCAGAGAGAGTGTCTGCGGTACTTATTCTATTCTGCTTCTTGCTATGGACTCTAATTGCATAGGTAATCATCTGATGGTAATTCATTGTGCCATACAAATACCACTTGTTAACTGTCTTGTGTATATTTTTATTTCAATATAAATATATTACATAAAAATACATTGTGCCAGTTTGAAAGGATGTATGTAGCTTAGAAAAGCCATGTTTTAGTCCTAAACCCATTTTGTAAAGGCAGCCATTTCTTCTAGTCCTTATTCAGTACTGTATGTTTGAGACTGTAATTGGATCATCCTCTTGGAGATGTGACTCAATCAAGAGTGGTTGTTAAGCTGGATTAGATGGAAACATGTTTCTATCCACTTGGGTGGGTCTTGATTAGTTTACTGGAATCCCTATAAGGGTGGAAACACTTTGGGGAATGTGGGAGATTCTGAAAGAGCATAATGACTACCCCAAGAGAAGCAGAAAGTCTCCAGCCAGTGACCTTTGGAGATGAAGAAGGAAAATGCCTCCTGGGGAGCTTCATGAAACACAAAGCCAGGAGAGAAAGCTAGTAGATGATGCCATGTTTGCCATATGCCTTTTCAGATGAGAGAGAAATACTGTCCATGTTTGCCATGTGCCTTTTCACTTGAGAGAGAAACTCTGAACTTCATGGGCTTTCTTGAATCAAGTTATCTTTCCCTGGATTCCTTAGATTAGACATTTTTATAGACTTGTTTGGGACTTTTTCTTGGTCTTAGAACTGTAAATTAGCAACTTATTAAATTCCTCCTTTTAAAGCCATTCCATTTCAGGTATATTGCATTCTGGCAGCTAGAAAATTAGAACACTCAGCCCCCAATATGGCACCATTCCTTGAGGTGACCAGTCAGCTACATGGTGGCAGGTTGATTACATTGGACCACTCCCTTCATGGGAGGTGCAGTGATTTGTTCTAACTAGATTAGACACATACTCTGGATATGGGTTTGCTTTCCCTGCATGCAATGTTTCTGCCAAAACTACCATTCATGGACTTACAAAATGCCATATCCATTGTCGTGGTATTACATACAGCATTGCTTGTGATCAAGGAACACACTTCATGGCAAATGAAGTGCGGGAATGGCCACATGATCATGGAATTCTCTGGTCTTGCCATGTTCGCCATCATCTAGAGGCAGCTGGATTGATAGAATAGTAGAATGGCCTTTTGAAAACTCAATTATGGTGCCAACTAGGTGGCAATACCTTGAAGGGCTGGGGTAATGCTCTGAAGGAAGCTGTGTATGCTCTGAATGATCAGCATCCACTGTGTGATGCTGTTTCTCCCATAGTCAGGATTCATGGATCCAAGAACCAAGAAGTGGAAATGGGAGTGGCACTGCTCACTATTACCTCTAGTGATCCACTAGGAAAGTTTTTGCTTCCTGTTTCTGTGACCCTGAGCTCTGCTGGTCTACAGGTTTTAGTTCCAAAAGGGGAAGTGCTTCCACCAAGGGAAATAACAATGATTCCATTGAACTGGAATCTAAGACTGCCACCTGGCCACTTTTGGCTACTCATGCCCCTTGATCAATAAGCCAAGAAGGGGATTACATTATTGTCTGGGGTGATTGATGCTGACTTTCAGGGGGAAATAGGACTGCAACTACACAATGGAGATAAAGAAGAGTTTTCCTGGAATATAGGCATAGTTTAGTATTTCCATACCTTGTGATTAAAATTAATGGAAAACTGCAACAACCATATCCAGGCAGGACAACCAATGGCTCTGAAACTTCAGGAATGCAGGTTTGGGTCATCCCACCAGGCAGAGAACCATGGCCAGCTGAAGAGATTACTGAGGGTAAAGGGAACATGGAATGGGTAGTGGAAGAAGGTAGTGATCAATATGAACTACAACCATGTGATCAGCTCATGTTATAGTATTTAAGTTGCAAGATATCAAGTTTAAGAATGAATATTACCAAAAGACTTGCACCCTTTAATGTGTGTCTGAATGTATGCAGAACATTTGAGTATTGTTAGATGAGGGAAAATATGTCTTTTATTGTTTTCTGTTTAGAAATTAAGTATGGTTTAAGGTGATGTGTACAGCTGTCAAATTGATAAGGGATGGACTGTCATGGTCAGGCTCATGTATCAACTTGGTCAGGTGGTGGTACCCATTCATCTCGTTTGGCAAGTGCTGTCCTGTCTGTTGCAATTAAGACAGTTCTTAGAATTAAATCATGATCATGTCAGCTGCATCCACAGCTGATTCTATTTGTAATCAGCCAAGGGAGTTTCTTCTGCAATGAATTATGCTTAATCTAATCACTAGAGGCCTTTTTAGGAGAATTCAGAAGAGACAGGCTCTCTCTTCTTGCTTCAGCTGGCAAGCCTCTCCTGTGGAGTTCACCCAGACCCTTCATCAGAGTTATCAGCTTCACAGTCTGCCCTACGGACATTGGACTCTATGTTCCCACAGTTATGTGAGACATTTTTATAATTTTATATCTACAGATATTTGCTGCTGATTCTGTTTCTCTAGAGAATGCTAGCTAATACATACATTCACATGCACACACATACACAATCACATGCCTCAGAACTTTCAAATTTAAGGTACCATGAAGTATAGCCATCCAGTAAAATGAGTCATAATGCACACAGATGCACCTATTCACAGTTATAGTCACCTCATTATTGTATCACCCAGCTACCTAATGTTACATAAATTATCATAAATATTAATCTTAGAACAAGACCATATTAATACCTGAGCTAGGCTTGAAAGCTTCCACTTATCTCATGTTGCCACAGCAAATTTCCCCAATACTATATGCCTTACTCTACCTCCCTTGTCATTTCCATATAAAATCCTCAGTTAGTAGCTTCTTCAAAAATAAACCATGACCTTTGTGGGTAACAAACTTAGTGAGTGTAGCCCATGTGTTATGTCCATGCTTTAACTAATTTATAAGATTTGAGGGCAACTAATTTTTCCCATGCCTTTGATGCTTGTCCCCAAATTTATTTGTCCACCTGAGTTCACCTATGTCTGTGGACAGGTGGATAGTTCACTGTTCACTGGTGGTGTTCTACCTCAAGTGCTTATCTGTTTCTCTTCATCTTTGATAAACAGTTTCTTAAGAACTGTAGGAATAGTGAATGAGTTCATGAACTTGCAGAAGCTCTCAATGCCTGGAGTTTCTCAGTCCTGTAGATAAACAATCCACCTCCCCATCTGGGACTACTTCATGGTGAATTAGAGTTCCAGTTAATGAAATCCTATCACCTACTCATTGATGCACACTTTATTAGCTTTTCTGTTTACTCTGCTCCCCTCTCTATACTTCCTCCCTTGTGTTTTCCCAAATCAATTCCTAAATAGACTACTGACATCAAAGTTCTTGCCTCAGTGTCTTTTTGGGGGACCCACAACAAGAACGCTCCTCTTTTACAATGACATTGATTTATCATGGAGGACATTGGTAGAAATGAATTTGTTTATAAAGAAGCCAGTAAAAGCTAATTAGTCTTCAAGATAGTATTCAAGGTACCTTTCACTCAGCCTCAGGAAACACTAGTTTGTCCATTGTTCTCTATACCACCCTGATATTATATGATAAACTAGAAGGTGAAAGTGAGCACCTTTTTATGGAGTTCTATTCTTTTTTGTCAATGCTTCCATTTGCTTACTTTTGTACTTTTCCAGGCATTTGCTTAATGGCTTTGGGGTATTGACAATTGTAGACCCATGGATTTGAGCCATAAAGAATAAATACCAAAATGTTTGTTTGTTCTGTGCACACACTAAGAAAGTAAACATGGGTGTGTTTTAAAATCATGAGCAACTAAAACAGAGAAACTTAGATTAGAGCAGAGGCTATATCATCCTCCAAAATAGCAGAACAAATACGCATAGAGCTTACTGGTGCTTGGCCATTTTCACAATGAAAATCATTCCCCAAATATTCTTCCTTCAGTTTCCTGTGTACTCTAAGCACATTACCCTTTCTCTCCTTTCCTAGAAATATGTCAAACGATAAAATTTGAGTGGTGTCTCTGAAAATTTGCATTTTATACAAGTTATATTGTTAATTGCCCAATATCTGCTGATTTAGGACATGCTAAATAATGCTCAAAAGTGGAATGGCTTCCTATCTCTTTTTGTTTGTGCCTCATTAAATTATAGTGTAAGAAAAGCTGTGCCATAATAAAAGTGCAAAAAAGATGCATTGGCAAATCATAAGGAAGAAAGATGCGATGGCAACCATAAAGGAATGTGGAAGATGATAACAAGGGCAATAGAGGTAGGAAAACAAGTGGAAAGAATGATTATCACACTATTTAGCCTCCTTTTTGTTGTGATCTGTCAGCAAGAGAATGAAGTGACTGGCTTCAGCATGGTATATGTATGTTTGAGGATATATTCATGCTTGACTTCTGCCCTGAATTTCTGCTGGTTCATTTAACCAGGCAAATTTTGTTTAGATCATGTTCAGGTTTTGCACTAAAAAAATATGTATTTTCACATCTACACAGAAAGTCATGGCACATGATACTAAGTGAGGTTAAAAACAGAGTTCTGCCTACCTCACCAGGATAATCACTGTTCCAATTACAGAGGGAAAAGGAAGAAAGACCCTTCAAATTAATAATAAAACTCCACATTAAGGAAAGTCACTTTAACTTTGTGGTTGTCATTAATAGTGAAATTAATTTTGGCCAAAAGAATTATTTCATAAACCAGTAATACTGATTAGTATGACCAACAGCAGCATCACACCTTTCTCTATAAATATACAAACATTATCTGGAAATTTAAGTTTCTGTGAATTCAGCATGCTGAAATCTGACCTCGTAAAATCACCAAATGCTTTGGGATCCATCCATTGAGGAGGAGTCAACAGTTCAATTTCAGCATATAGGGTTCTAATTTCAAAGTATATGTCAATTCCACAAAATAATTTATACATGAGGCTCAGGTATAATATTCCATTTTCTATCATCCCTCTATAATCTATCTTTATCTATCTATAACCATCTATTATACATGCATAGAATTCATATTCCTCCTTTTGTCAAAATTTGGTTTGAATATTGGCAGACTACTTGTCTGGTGTCTTTTGATGGCTATGCATTTAAAAATATGAATGTGAGACATTAATCCACATTGTCTCTTCTTAAATTTTCTTCATACATTAATTGCAGTATTTATAACTGTACAGGAAACACATGCCCCAAAATGCTGCAAAGATTGGTGATAAAAAGTTTGACAGCTATTAGAGTCAAGCTGACCATATTTTTTCTTTCAGAGAGAAACCTGAACACCAGGGATTCTTCCCTACTGCTAAGTGTCTTTTGGTGATTTAAGTAGCCAGCCATCAGAAGAGAAAGCAGACATTGTTGGAGTGGGGACCCTTTCATGCACTTTCATTCCATTTCTTTTTTTTTTTCACAAGTAATGCTCAAAACTCCTTTTTTGTTTGTTTGTTTGCTTTTGTTTAAGTGAGACTTTATAAATAGCAAAAGAAAAAGGGAGATATGAGAAAAATTTTTAATTTCTTCTACCTGTTTTCTTCTCAAAACAAAATGCGTTTGTTTAAGAAAATTAGAATTTTTTTAAAGAAAGTTTTGTTTGTTACATTTTCTTTTACAGTAAAATTGCTTATAGGTTATTTGGATTGACACACTGTCATGGTCATCATAAACTAATTAGGAAGAAAGTCACGTAAAAAGTTATTTATTTTTTCTCTCCTTCCCACGCATAAATATGTAGGTGAGAGGTAATCAGACAAATTTGCAGTTTGGTATTTTTTTGTGTTCATTTTAAGCACCAACTACAGCTACTTCAGAGTCAAACAATAACTTTATTATGAGCTAAGGGTCTCATCAAGCCATGACTAGCCTGACTAGTTCCTCTTTTACCATCTCTTTAGATACATGAATTGTCTAAGTTTATGCCTTTAAACTTTGGCACCTCTCTCTGCAACGCTTTCTTTGAAACCGCTTACATATATTCATGAATACTGTGAGCCATCATATTTCTGGTACTTTCTGATTCTCCTCATTTGGGAGTTAAACAGTTTCAGGTGTCCCTGAAACACCAGAACAGTAGGTTTCTTCATATGAGTGGATCTCTTGTCCTCAAAAGAGTTCCTCTGTATAGGAAAAACCCCAGAAATTTGTCAATGCCAACTCCCCAGAGCTATCATTATTCTTGTGAATATCTGAGTCTCCTCACTGGTTGCCTCAGAGGTAAGAAGGAAGTGTTGCTGAAACAGCTAAATAGGAGGTGCTATGTGTAAATGAACCTCTTGCCTCAAACAGAGTTTCTCTGGTGTGTATAGAACACACTGGAAATTTGTTATTACCACCTCTTTGAAACATTTATCCATCTACTGTTTCTGGTATAATAGATGTATATGAAAATCCCAAACCACTTCATTGATGCTTGTTTTCAAAAGAAGGTGCTGTGTAAGCCTAAACATCAAGGAGATAAGACCTTCCCCAGAGTGAAAGAGATGGAAGAATTTATAGATCATCCCAGGACAGATGAGAGTGCCATCATCTCAGAAAATTTAACAAAAAAAAATCAATGCTGTTCTTCAGTCCATAAATATCTCTGTTCTGTGCTCTCTCTCCAAATGGTGTTTATCCAGACAAATTGATGTCCTAAAGTCTTGTACTCTAAATAAAATATATAAAATTTCAAAAATCAATGCCTTTAAAAACTCCATGCATGATTTTCTATATCCCCATTACAGTCATACAACACCTCAGACTTGCATATTCATGAGTATGTCATAATATACAATCTAAAACTAGAACTTACCCATTTTATTATGGGTCAAAAATATCCTTTGCCAAAGCAGGCAGTTGACTGAATAATGTCATTACTCATTAGAGACATAAGAATAAATCATTTTGCTATTTGATGAACCATAGTGAACAGGAAGGAAAAAATATAAAACTGAGCTTGGAGACTCACTAAAATTTTTGGAGATTTGGGGAAGACTCTTTTAAAGAAGGATAAATTTTAGTTTTAGATTTTATATTTAGTTTTATATCTTGGCAATTGTGGCAGGTTATATTTTTCCAAATAACTGCAACACCATCTCCCACTCCACATGATGTTCTTACAATGTGATTTGCCATTCCTCCCACTGAGAATTGAGGCCTAAATATTCTTACCTTGAATCTGGGTGGGGCTTATAAATGTTCTGACCAAAACAGTAAAGCAGGAGAGATGCTATGACTTCTGAAGTTAGGTAGTAAAAAAGATAAAAGATCCATATGATTCTCTATTGGGAAGCTTGCCTTGGGTACTCACCCACCATGCTGTGAGGAGGTCTAAGCTTGCTCACAAAGAATGGCCACAGAGAAAAACTCACTGGGAGGTAACAGCATCAGCCACAAAACAAACAACTGAACAAAACATAAGATGATTCCAGTTCCAAGCTTTTGAGCTTTCCAACTGAGGTGTCAAAAAATGTGAAACAGTGGTATACTATCCATACTGGCCCACAGCACTTATAAGCACAATAGGTGGTTGTTTTATGGCATTAAACTTTGGAATAATTTGTTATACAACCATAATAACTAGAGCACCTCCCTCCTTTTAAGTGGATAAGAATAGTGGGAACACAATGAAAGCCATACTATTGATTGAATTTACAGTTAGAATTTACAGTAGAATCAGTTACACTGATTCTATATCATACATTTAGAACCATGTATTAGACATTTTTATTTGATGATATGTAGATTTATTATTGATCTTTTAAACAAAATGAAAGCCTGATTATTTTGATTTACATTTGCATGATTGTATGTGTGTATATGTGCTTGTGTTTGTGTGTATGTGTGGTCACATTTCATCTATTCTCCAAGCCTTGACCCATATTGTATCTAATCTTTGCTTCTTTGTCCATATGATAGGATATCTCCATGTACTCTGGCTCTCATTGTCACAATAGCTATTCTTAATCATATGGAAATGCATTTGGTTGCTCCCTGCACTTGTTCATGCATTTGGGTTGACTTTTTTCCCAGGCACACAATGGGTTGCCTTAAACAACAAGAATTTATTTGGTCAGTTTTGAGGTTAAGAGAAGTCCAAAACTGAGGGATCAACAAGGAGATGCTTTCTCTCCAAAGTCTGTAATAATCTTGGACTAGCTGCAGGTGGCCTTGAAGTTCCTTGGCTTGTATCTTTGCTTCATGTCACATGTCAAAGTCCTCTCCTTACTCTCCCAGCTTCCCTTTGACTTTCTGCTTCTGGTTTCTCACTGTGGCTTTTTCCTTGACTGAATTTCTTCTACTTATAGAGTACTCTAGTAATCCAGACCTGACCTCATTCAGTTGGGGCAAACTGTAACTAAAATAACATCTTCCAGGAGTCTCATTTACAATGGGTTCACACTTATGGGAACTCAGATTAAGTTGGAGTACATAATTCAGTCTACCACATGCACACATTATGAGACACTATTTCTCAGAAGTATCTCCTTCAAGATTCCCTGAAGCTCTCTAAAGACTACTTTATACTAATCTCCTCTGTGATGAAGAATATATAGGGCTGAGCATACCAAGGAAACCAAATAGGAAGTGAGGAAAATACATGTCTCAAAATACAGACTTTTAATTCTTAATATGCCATTTTGTTTCACATGGCTAAAAGAGATCATAGGGAAAAAGCATATAAAATCTTTCATTTACTCAACTGAATATTGTGAAATGGTGTAATAACTACTATCAGGAGAATAAAGGAGGAAATTTAGAGAAATCATCTTAATAAAATACAATTTTAGAATAGAGAGACATACGATAATTCTTATTGTGATTTTTAAAAATTTGAGCATAATTTGAAATATGAACTCTTTTAGATATTTATAGCATAATCCCAAATGCTTTCCTAGAGAGTTTTTTTCCCTCAAATTGATTTCCCTTTAGAGTCAGGATAAAATAATGATGCACACAGCAATAATAGCAACAAATATTCTTTTCTGAGAAATAAGAGACTGTGTGCTTATCCACCCCTTAAATATCTTAATATTTATATATCATTGTTGTTGAAATAAAGTATCAAAGGGACAGTAATCCAAGTGAGCACTAAGTCTAAAGACTATAAAGACATATTTACATATTTTTAGAACTCAGATCAGGAGGTAAATGCTTTAAATATAACTTTATTGGAACAATGCAGCCATAAATAGGAATTGGCAGAAATTATTCTTAATGACCAATTTTCTAAAAATATGTTTCTTTAGAAATAATATGCTCTTAAAATCTTTTACACAGAGAAATAATAGAGCATTTCAGACAATTTTTATGTTTGACCTAAAATAGAATACACAGAAATGTTTAAAAGCATGTGTTGTAAATATATGTATGGACACTCAGATATATATATTATACATATAGAAATATATAAACACGTATAGTATTTTCAAGATTAACTTAAAGGTTTTTCACCAATTTTAAACAATATACGACAGGATATTGTCATAATAATAGCTACACAGGAGTTTGAATAATTCTGGGGTTAGAATATAAACACAGATGCATTTTTTTTGATGATTAGATATTTAAATAAATGAATGTAGGAGTTTATTTGAATTTCTGATTATATATTAAACTGTATGGAAATACAAACCATTTGAAAAAGCATATCTCATCTTATATTGTACATTTTCATGCAACAAGAACAATTTCTGAACAGAGATTCTTGGCCTGGGACTCTGGATTGCCACTTTAGATAGACTTACACAATTTTTCTTCCTGTGAAAATTTTTCCTCAGGGAAATAAGAAAGTCCTCCCCTCCCTCTTTGGCTAACCCATTTGATCTTGTACCTTACTTTTAAAATGCTTCCTAGTAAATTCTTGGGCAGTGTGTTCTTTTTAATTTTTGCATTCTTTTTCTTAATATTAATTTTTACTTTTATTGTTGTTTTACTGTGATGGATAAGCCATATTTAAGAAAAGAATTTAAAAGAATTAAATACTAGTTTAAATGAGGGTCCCATCCAACTGTTTTATCCCAATAGACTCAGGAAGGAAAACAAATCTGAAAAGAATTTCCATTACTATTCAATGAGAAGTAATGCAAATTGAGATCCATTTATTTTTAAATACTTTTATGTGAAAGATAAATTGAGAGATGAAAGAGTAATTTTACAAACACTGATGACAAGCAATATTGTAATTAGAAATTACATGTGTATTAAAGAATGCTCCTTCTCTGGATCAGTTAGAATGTGTTAATGACATCAGAATGAAGCATTACATATTGGAAATAAATAGGAAATAATTGTATGAAGAATTAACGAGGTAGTGTGTATACAGGGATTTTCTTTTACTTCTTTTTTTCTCTTTATTTATTTTTTTGGTGATTTAGTTTTGAAAGAACTTAGGGTAGGTCATAAAGAAAGGAGAGACAAAACTTTATTAAGGCGAGACATATATAAAATATATGTTTATATATGTTATATATATAGTTTATATATATAAACCATATATTATATATAGAGATATACATATATATAACATAGCTATTTATAATAGATATATAACATGTTGATAAACAATAAAACAATTATCGCTTTGTAATGGGTAAATTAGCAGTTCTCCCACATTAATGTCCACCTGGAACAAGCGAAGATGACCTTATATGGAAATAAGTTCTTTAGAAATTTAGTTAAATTGAGATGATGTCATTGTTCTGGTTTGGAACTATTATGTACCCCTCCAAAACCATGTTCTTTTAATCCTAATCCAATCTTGTGGGCAGCAATGTTCTTTAAATCTTGATCCAATATTGTAGGGTGGGACCTCTTCATTAGATTCTTTCCATGGAGATGTGACACACCCACTTGTGGGTGTGACCATTTGATTAGTTGGATTTCTTACTCCTCTCATTTAAAGATAGTCTTAATTAGTTTACTGAAGTCGTTTGAAAAGGAAACCTTTTTGGAGAAAGCTCAGATGCATATACTTGGAGATGCATGGAATGCTGTCAGGGATACCTAGAGAAGCTGTATGAAACCAGGACACAGATGCTTGAAGAAAATAAATCTTTGACCCAGGAGA
Source organism: Tamandua tetradactyla (assembly GCF_023851605.1). Taxonomy (NCBI): domain Eukaryota; kingdom Metazoa; phylum Chordata; class Mammalia; order Pilosa; family Myrmecophagidae; genus Tamandua; species Tamandua tetradactyla. The sequence goes on along the minus strand of NC_135336.1, from coordinate 64,635,821 downwards.
TGCTAAACTAAGAGATGAGACCCAGAATTTTGCCCTGGAGAAGCTAAGGGATGGCTCATAGATGCTTAGAGGATGCCACTGGAATTAGAAGCTAGAAGGAAACAAACTAGAAACAAAGACTTGCAGATGCCAGCCATGTGCCTTCCTATGTGACAGAGGAAACCCAGATGTCATCCAGCCTTTTCTTTAGAGTCGAGATATCTTTCTTTGGGTGCCTTAATTTGAACATTTTTAAGACTGTAGAACTGCAAACTTGTAACTTAATAAATTGCCTTTATAAAAGCCATTCCATTTCTGATGTTTTAGCAAACTGAAACAGTCATATTGGAGAAAGGTGAGGATCATCTCAGAGTGTCTTCTCTTCCATATTTATGTTCCAACTATTGCTCTTCAGCTGTTAAAGCTTCATTCTGTATAAGAACTAACTTTTTTCTATGAGAAAGAAATGGGCTAAAGGAAAATTTCATCTATGTATCCTATAGCTATATGAATAATTTGGATTTTTCAGTCTCTAAATGCATTATAGCTGGTGTATTTATATAAGAAGAGAGTAATTTGGATACAGGTATGTAAATGCACAGAGAAGATAGAGTCAGAGAATGGAGTTTGCTGCTTGCAAGCCAAGGATTGTTAGCAAACACCAGAAGATAAGAAGAGATAAGGAAGATTCATTCCTCAAACTGAGTATAGTGCTGGTCATATCTTGATTTCAGACTTCTAGTCTCCAGAACTGTGAGAACATCAATTTCTATCCTTTTTAGCCACACAATTTATGATATTTCATTATGACAACACACAGAAGCTAATACACACCTATTTATCAACTAGGGTTGTAACAGAAAAAGAACATCTATGAGTCATATGCAATTGAATTTTTTTTCTTTTTTTGTTTTGGGTGTTCAAGCACTGGAAATTGAACCCAGGTCTCCAGCGTGGCAGGCGAGAACTCTGCTACTAAGCCACCATGGCTTACCCTGGAATTAAAATTTATTTTGGGTATTTAACCTTATTCAAATGTGGGAGCTAGATAAGTAATCCAATTCAGTCAGCTCCTTCTGCTTTTTGTGTTAGGAACGAAGTCAGCAGGGCCATCATTATGGAAGGAAAGATGGATTTGAAGTATAAGAGAGGAACAACAAACCAGAACGTTGGGGAATGAGCTGAAATAGAAAAGGTTGAATGGAGCCTGTGCATGTCTATCTCTTACCTCCCACAATCTTGATGATGTAGATGATGTGCAGGATAAGATATTTCTCTTCATCAACAAAGCCATATACATACCGGACCAGGATTTGTAGAAGGGAAGGAGTGGTTCTAGTAGGAGGTGGCAGAGCTGCATGCCCAGCTGCTGCCTCAGGCCAAAAGGATGGGCCAGCACAAAAGCAGCAATGTTCATAAATGGTGGCATAAGTTTTCTGTACATAACTAAGGGTGGTATCCTTCATAAGAAGATGAAAATTCGTTCAGAGAAGAGAGTGAAAATAATCTTAGAAATTACAGTGGCCTTAGGCCCTCCAAAGTTTAACCCAATTGGACAAAATCTTGTCCCTCAGTGTTAGAAAGTAAACCATACCTGAAGGGGAACAAAAGCTCATCTGCTTGTGGAGGAGAAAAGAATTTATTCATGATCTTGCAAGAATGGGTGCCTAACCAAACACAAAATGGTGGCTGGTGCACCAAACAATAGAAAGCCAGGATGATTATACCTGTGCCTGACCCACAGACCCTCCCCTATTTCTCTACTGATTGGGTACTCCAGAGGTTACAGCCTGTCCAGGAAATCTCACTAATTCGAACTTCCCACCAAGGGTTCCCCCTGTGATTATGTTTTACAGTTTTAATGACCATAGCCTTTAAGGTTTTGGGGCCAGTTCTAAGCTTGCATCAGAGGCCTTTCCTTCCCCTGCCTGTATCACCTTTGTGAAAGCTAAATTTTAAGTTTGATTCTCACACTTATTATTGAATTTCTTAGACTGGAGGGGAATTTTAAGGAACAAAAAGTGAAAATAGAAGACTTCTTTGCAAGGTAATAATGAAAAACATGTTAAGAAACCAGCCTTCTAGCATAAGCATGGTTGTGGCTTCACTTCTGTCTTCCAAATCTCATGAAATATCTACAATAGCCAATCCTAAATTGACACAATACAAAGCTACCATATTTAAATCATGAATCTTGAAGTTCAATATTTCCAATTCTTCTATACCACAGCTGAATTATCTTAGTATTCTAGCCTTTATTTCAAATTCACATCTATCCTCTCAGCTATCTGTCTGGCATTGGGCAATTTATTTAATACTTCCAATAATGAAATGGGAATTATATTCCTGCCTTCTATCACTGTTGTGAAGGTCAAATGAGGCTCCAGAAGTGAAAGCTGGTGAAGAGTGAAATCAAGGTGAGTAGAAGCTTACGGCTAAAATATTTCTTATATTCTATTTAAGGTAAACATAGCTCTCAAATAACATCTGCGTTTCACAGTGGACTCCAGTCATTTCTAATTTTTCACCATCTAATACTACCATTTACCTTTATAATTGTGGGGATGTATTTCTCAGACACATTAGCTAATTCACCCTAGATGGTCAGTGGAAGAGGTTGAGGTATCTTTGAGACATTTAAAATCTCAATCCAGTTTTTTTTTTTAATTATATAAGCTGCCTCCCTTAATAATATGAATGTCTACTTTAAAAAGTTTAACCATTTTTTTTTTCTTCCTTAGTATTTTGGGAGAATAATCTCTTTGGATGACAAACAAATGGGCAAAAGATGAGGGTGGCAGGTGGTCTGGTATTGAAAGTACAAGCTTTGAAGTCAGAACTGGATTCCTCTGATCCAGATTTCACAGTTCACTGATGCATGACCTTTACCAAATTAACTTTCCTTCTTTAAATTTCAGTTCATTTATGTAAAATGGGTTTGAAATAGTGAGATGAGGAAGGTTAGTGCCTAACATCCTGTAAGCGCTAAGTAAATGTAGCTATTGCTCTTGTGTTTACCCCTGTAGAGTTTTAACATTGATGTGCTAATAGCAGCAAAACATACCTACTTGATGAGACTACAGGGAACAAAGTCTGTTTAAGATTGGTTTAAAAAGAAGCAGTATTATGCAAAAAGTCATGTTTTCTGTGAATTTCCTTAACTCTAGAGATACAACAGCTAATTTCAGAGAGCCAGTAGTGCAAGACATTTGAAAGTCAGTGGAGCATGAGGTTGGACAAAAAATGTATCATCATATGAAAGGCTGACTGCAGAGAATATAAGCTGAGAAATTTTTTTTTCAAACTGGATGATCCATATGATATTGCATTGCATTATGCTGAGAAAATCTCGCTCAAGTAGATTTTGCTACAAGACTGAAAAATTATTACTATGCATTAGAAGATGCAGAGTCTTATAATGATAAAACTGTTAGATTATTTCCACTGTGATCACATGATCTCAAACTTTAACTGAAGGGGACTTCCTAAATGAAAGAGAACTGTCGATTAGTCTCAGCCAAGATTTCTAAGGTATAGTCATATTGTATTCAGTTTTACTATACTCTGTAATGAGGCTAATAGCTTCTTTTGCCTGCATTAGCTTTTATAAAAGTTGGGAAAATAAAAAAAGATTGAATGTTTTAGCAGTATATAAATCTAAATGTCTAAAATTCCCTAAATACCCACCTTTCTAATTCTATTAAACAACTTCTAATATTACAAATCTTGGAGATTGTACTTAGCCATACTAATAATCCATGGAGCTAAAAATCAGTGTTGGGAGTTTTCTATTTATATAATATTCATAACAACCTTCCTATTGTCACTATTCTCATAAAGACCTTGAAACATGAGGAAGGAAATTTACTTTCCCCAATGTAATATAATGTGGGGACAGAATTCAAACCCTGCAATATTTTAGCTCCAAACTCCACATGTCTATCACCCTTCTGCACTCCACTAAATCTTAAAGCTCTTTCAAAGTTGCATAGAACATTCTGGTTGACTTTTCATTTTCTATTTTCATTTCAGAGTAAAAGTCTTGGTTTTGAAGACTTTTGAAATGTTGAAACTTCTGAAATTTGAAGGTAGCAACATTGCTTATCCTCAATTGTTCTGGACTATGTGAAATTTCCTGTCCAGAAAACATCAGTGACTTTCTAGAGTGAATGTATGTTTTTGGTTTGTCAAAGATGGTCTTGGTTTATTTCTGTTTTTTCAGTGTACCGATTTCATTAATGCATACCACGAATCATTTATTTTTAAACAAAGCATTATTAATTGCTGCATTAATACAAGCTGAGATGGGTTTGTTAGATCTTCACCATGTTATTCCAGCCCCTTTACCATGATATCATTTAGTAATGCCTGAGATTTATGCACAATGAGAAGAATCCTCAAATCTAACACATGGTTAAATTTTGAAGGTAAATGGTGTCTCTTTTCCTGATCATCTTTAGACTCTACCTAACAAAGGCTTCCTTTTTAAGACATTATGCAGGATGTACCCTAGTTGAAAGAAAGCTACTTACATAAGATAAACCAGGGTCATGGTTGCTACTGTAATCCTGCTGACTGCTTGTGTACCAGCTAGTTGCCACTCATAAAGCACTTGCAAACTGTAAAAAGTCACAACACAAGCAGTCATAGGGTATGTGGGAAATATGTTAAATTAGAGTATGAGAGTAATGTATGAGTATGAGAAATGGAGGCTCAATGGTCATGATGTGGTTGTATTGAGAAATCTGAATGTGCTAATAGTTGCATAAATTTATAACTATTAACGTTATTGTGTAGTATCACTTTTTAATTCTTTAATAAACCTATCTGCCAGTAAATAATAAGAAAAATGAAAGTGAATGTTTCTAATGCAACAGTAAAGAAGCATTGATGATGAAAATTAGGAAAATTAACAGAAAGCATCTTAATATTTATGATCCAATGTGATGAGCATAATGACCACATGAGAACCAGAAGACACAAATCTGTTGAAGAAGTATACGCTTCTACTTCAAAAATAAGATAGTTATTTTAGAAGAATATGCCAGAAAATAACGATTTAACACATATAGCTGATGAAATTGGATTCACTCATCACACTGGGAAGTATGATATTTCATTAGATCTAGAGACAAGAATTCTAAATTAATTTTATTTATTGCTGATGTCAAGATTTCTTGGTTCATATAAAAAGTGAAGTTATAATTGTTACTGGTTTGATTCCATTAGCAGAGGAAAACCTTTGAAAATAGTTAAATAATGGGGACTTTATCTCAATGTTAACTTGAGGTTTCAAAGAGAATATCAGTTAATTCCAGTCAGTGGCCCTGGCAGTGATGGTCTGCCTTGCTCACATCTCCATTGTCTTATTTTCCTAGGACTGCCATAACAAAGAACTACAAAATGGGTGGCTTAAAACAACAGAAAATTATCTTGCAGTTTTGGAGGCAAGGTGTTAGAAGAGTCATGCTTGCTCTAAAGTCTGTAGGGAAGAATCTATTCCATGCCTTTCTTGGCTTTTTGCAGTGGCAGGCAATTTTTTGTGCTCCTTGGCTAATAGCATAACTCAATCTTTGCTTCCATTGCCATGTGGCGACTTCTCTCTCTGTGTTTATCTTTATCTGTTCTCTCCTTCTTATAAGTACACCAGTCATTTAGTTTAAAGGCTCACCCGATTCCAGTTGAATTCCAAATTGAATGATCTCATTTTCAAATCAAGTCACTTTCTGAGATACCAGGGATTAGGAATTCAAAATATCTTTTCAGGGGACAAAACCAATTACATCCTTCAAAAGAAGCTGTGGTGGGGAGTCTAGTTGAATCTATGTTTCCAAATATTGTATTTTCATATCCATTGTGACCTTCAAACCAAAGCCATGTTTTCCCCTACCTGTTTCTAGCCAGTGTCTGAGCATGGCAGGGATACTAGATCCACAAAATACCCATTAATATAGGACAACACTACTGGGCAATCTTTGCTCAGGGTCTTTCTATTGGTCTGTCTGAGACTCCTTCAGAACTACACTATAGACTGAAGCTCTTTGTACCTGTCCTCCTACCTTCACTCTTTCCTTTCACAATTGTCAGTTAGGTTCAGGTGTGAACCTGGCCAGGTGATGATGCCCAGTTGTTCTGTGGCTATAGACTTAAATCACCAACATGTGAAATTCATCTATGGCTGATTACATCTGTGGTCAGCTAAGGGGAGAGTGACTTCTGCAATCAGTGAGGCTTAAAAGGAGAAGTCAGAAGAGAGAGAAGGAGCTCAGCACAGCATGACTAAATGAAGTGCTCAGAGCTAGCTCTGAGCTGGATATTTGGAGATGCAGAAAGAATTTCCCCAGGGAAAGCCTTTTGAACTTAGAAGCTGGGAGGGAAGGCCAGCAGACAGCACACATGCCTTCCCATGTTACGGAGGAACTCAGATGAAAGCTACTTGCCTTCCCTCTGAAAAACCGTAAATTTGTAACTAAATAAATCCCCCCAAATCCGTCTCTGGTGTATTGCTTTCTGGCAGCCTTAGCAAACTAAAACAGTGTCACAGTCTGAATGCTGTCTCTGAATTTTCTTCCTTGCTTCCCATTACCTTTCCCCAGCATTTCCCCAATAATTCTTACACATCTAATCTTATACTGGCTTCTGCTTCTTAGAGGACCCCAGCTGACACAGAAGTGATATTCTATCATGGTAAATAGAAGCTGTGACTTAAATACTATATAGTTATACCTTGTTTTATCGCGCTTCACTTTATTGTGATTTCCTGATATTGCATTTTTTTTACAAATTGAAGGTTTGTAGCAACCCTGCGTCAAGTCTGTTGGCACCATTTTTCTTATAACATGTTCTCACTTTGTGTCTCTGTGTCACTTTTTTTTGACACGGGCAGGTACCAGGAATCAAACCTGGGTCTCTGGCATGGCAGACGAGAACTCTGCCACTGCACCACCATTGCCTGCCCTCTGTCACATTTTAATTTTAATTAAAGTATTTACATTGTTTTCCTTTTTTGGGGGGGTGCATGATCTGAGAATTGAACCTGGGTCTCCCGCATGAAAGATGAGCATTCTACCACTGAACCATGCGTGCACCCTTGTTTTCCTTTTTTTAGACATAATACTCTAGCACACTTATTAGACTACAGTGTAGTATAAACATAACTTTCATATGCACTGGGAAACAAAAACATTCATGGGACTCATTTTATTGCAATATTTGCTTTATTGCAATGGTCTAGAACCAATCCCACAATATTTCCAAGCTATTCCTATAAAAACTTTTTTATATACACAAATTAACAGAGCTGCATGACCGTTTCAGTTTCCTGGTTTCTAAAACAAATGCCATGTGATGGGGTGGCTTAAGAGCAGGCATTTATTGGCTCATGCTTTTGAGACTAGGAGAGTATAAAATCAAGGCTTACTCCCGGAAGACTCTGGCATTCTGGGCTGGCTGCCAGTGATCCTTGGTCCCTGGCTTTTCTGTCACTTGGTAATGCACATGGCAGCCTCTTCTGGCTCTTCCTTTCTCTTCAGGGTTCTATTGACATCCAGCTCTTGGCTGCTCCCTCCATGGCTTTTCCTTTCTTTGTGACCCTCCCTAAAAGGCTCCAGTAATAGGATCAAAATGCACAGTGGATCAGCTGGGCCATCCTTTTACTGAAGTAACCTCATCACAAGTCCTATTTACAATATTTCACACCCACTGGGAGGGATTAAATTTAAGAACAAATTTTTCTGAGACATAGATAGCTACAAACTGCCACAACCATGTTTGTAAAAAGGTGAATTCTTTTTACAAAAGTCTATTTTGGTGTGGCAATATGTATATTCCCTGCTTGGGTTTCATTAAAATTTTAGAATTATTAGAGGCTTTGAAATACTATCATTTTGCTTTAGAATATTTCAACTTGTGGGAAAATATTTCAATAGTGTTTTTATTTTATTGTGAGAAACTTATATCAAAATGGGATTCAATTTTGAAGCATTATGGTAGTTCAGCCTCTGAAATTTGCAAAATAACCAAAGAAATATATATACATATACTGTATACCAAAGAAATATATATACATATACTGTATACTTGATAAATTTTGTTCTTGCTAAAATATTTGTCAAGAAACAATATTTTAAGTAGAGACAAAAGATAATACCTGTGAAAATATTTGGGGTGAAATATTTACACATTTCCACGTGAAAATTAAAATTGAAAGCATCCTTCATTTAATAGAATTTGCTCCAAGATTTCCAGAGGATGACTATAGGCAGTTTAATGAAAAAATTAAGCATTATAAAGAACTAATGAAAACATGTGCTTCAGAAATATATAGTGACAGGGTATTGAGACAGATATGGCTAAGTATATGATTAAAAGAGGTGATTATGTGGTATCTTCGGATTGACTGCTACTGCTTCCAGTTGATTATATTATAAACCTTGGAATCAAGCTAACTCTCCTTTATTCTGCAGCCAAATTCAGAAAATATTGTCAGACAAATATTTTCGATATGTTTATCATATTCAACAACTCATCATATCCACTTTAAACACCCTAGTCCAAACCACTATCATACCTGGTTTACTGTAGTCAGCTTCTAACCGTTTTTCTTGCTTACAGCTTTGCCACTATCTAACCTAGATTCAACATCAAGATCTTTTAAAAATTTATGTCTGATCTTTTTCAATTCTACTCCTCAAAATCTTCTAATGGCTTCTTATGTCAGGTTCAAATTCCTGGTCCTTACAGTGGCCTCCAAGGTCGACCCTGCAGTTATCACCATCATCAATGCTCCCTGACCCCCTGCCTCTCTAGGCTGCAGCTACACTGGTCTCCTTCCTATTTCTCAAACATGTCACACACAGTCTCGTTTAGGGTATTGAAATTTAGTTCTCTGGTAAAATTCTTATCGTTCAGCTATCTACTTTCTTCCATGTCTACTGTATTAGGCTTTTTAATCAGAAAATTCTACCCTGACCATCCTATCTAAATAAGTACCTCTGTTACATTATATCTCTTTATTCTATACTATGTAAAATGCATACATGCATATATATATAATTTTATGTGCTTATTTCTTGTTTCTGTGTCTCTGTAGAGTGCAAGTTTTATGAAGACAGGAACCCAGCTTTATTCACTGTTTTATCACCAGAACTTAGATCAGTGTTAATCGATCTGAGTGATTGAATGACAGCTCTAAATGTTGTACTCCAAGGTCTTCCTTCCTTTCCCTCTATAATAATTGTTCTTTATGCCTGCATCAGAGTTCTGCATACAAATAGCTGTTGGAAGACAATTCCCCATGGTTTTCTTGCTTTACTGCCGATATTGTGTGGGGAGATTCAGACTCCTTTTTTTTTTGCATGGGCAGGCACCGGGAAGTGAACCTGGATCTCCAGCATGGCAGGCAAGAACACTGCCACTAAGCCACCTTCTCACTGCCCCTTCCTTTTGTCTTGAATTAACTTTTGAAAGATGTTTGTATAGCAAACATTTTTGGAAGATGGAAACTGTATACCCCTCTGGGCTAAGGGCAGATTTATTTTCTGCTCAGAGTAATAAAGATAGTATTTTTCTGGGACCAAATTGAGGCAAAGTCACTGTCCATTATAAAAAAATCAGGATCCCTAAATTCAGGGTCCTTCTTTAACACAGCTTACTCCATGTACAGTGTCGCCTAGTATTCTTGGTGTCACATTGTGGATACTGGAGTTTGGATTATTGAATGACATAAATGCTGATGTTCTGGCTACTGATATTGATGTGAGCAATGAAGTTCTTTATCTCTGATCCAGGGGTCTCATTTCTTCTGCCAGAATCCATGAGATAGTGATAGTCTAACTTATTGTAGATAGATAAAAATCTCAGCTGCTTCACAGTTCTTGACCATATGATGGGATTATTATTAGCTTTGATTATTTTACTTTCTATGAATATAAAAAGTTCTATCTGCAATTATTTCATTCAGCTGGAATAAATCATTCCTAAGCAATAATAATTATCCAAGCATACTGTGCTGGGACCTCTAGTAATATACGAAATTGAGAAATACACAGTCTCTATTTTCATAGAAAATAATATAGACACATGCTCACACACACACATTGCAGTACTTTTATAAACAAAGTGCTACTGAAATACAAAAGATAGGTTTGGACTGGAAAATAGAAAAATTCCTGAGGATGTGAAACTGAGCTGTGATTGCAAGAGTGAATTAATATGACTGGGAGGATAAAGGAGAAGGGAAAGATATTCTATTACACTGACAACAGAATTAGAGAATAGACAGGTGTGTCTTGTTTCTAGGAGTCTAAAGAATCTATAAAGTGTTAGAAAAAAAGAATCATGTAATCTTAAGCTAGAAATTACAAGTTACATTGCAAATTATCCTAACTGTCCTACAGAATTAGAAATGAACACTAGAAATCACCATATATATATATATAGAAAGTATGTTTTCCATGCAAAGTTTTTATGCTGTTTATTTATTTTTAAGTAGAGGTGACTTAATCAGCTCTGTTTTGTTGAGAGTAAAAGTGGTCCTTTTGGGGAGGGGATAACTAGAAGCAGTTGTGTTTTTCAAAAAATAATCTATGTGAAAGGTGATAAGAACTCAAATTCAAAAGAGATTTTAGTTGTGGAATAAGGCACAAGTTGTTAATAATTTGGTCATATGTAATAATTTTGTCTCATGACACAAAAAAGAGAAACATAAGTTACACTCTCTTTCTCCATTGTACCTAAAGCTCACAGGCCAACTTGCCTGGGTTACCTGAATGCTTAGTTACCAATATACCATATATAAGGAATAGCAATTAGTTTTTTAGGGCTTTGTTCTCAAATGTGAAGGGTCATTAAAGGATCACTAGAAACCTTAAGGAAAATCTCTAAATATGAAAGAATGAAATGTGATATGATATATTAAAAATTATTATTTTTTCCTTCTGTGTTTGTCAGTTTTAGGGAGTATATCAAAACCTCTAAATGGAAATTCCTGTACCTTAAAATATTTTTAATGTACATTTATAAATTTAATTAGTTTCATCTATCCCCCATTATCAGAAAATGGAGATCAGTAATATCTTGAGAAAAACAAACCATTTGTCTGGCTTTAAAATGATTGAATATAACTTTTTTGGACAAAAACATCTAGAGGCCCACATCTAGATTTTTTACTCTTAAATTACAAATATTTGAAACATAATTAGATGAATATAATAAAATAAATAATGCAAAGAAGATAGCTTCTGGTAATGAACTGCCTCATTTTGTCTCACTTATGAGGTGGAGCAAAAATTCAGAATCAGACCCAGAGGTAGGATTAAAGAGGAATTTCCATGTGTAGGTATTACTGGAGACAATGCTTATTTTAGAATTGACTTAATTTTAGAAGTATTTATTTTGCTGCATGTATTTTACATTTCAAGAATACTTACAAAAATAATGATTTCTTTTTTTATTTTAGCCCAAAGATCAATTGATGAATTTTGTTTTCAAAATGTTATCTCATTATGAGGATGCATAGAGTCCATTTAAACAGTGAAAGAGTAGACTAATGAACACTGTCATATGGTAATATTTTTTTACTTAAGGAGAAGTAGGTTGTATATGAAATAGATATTAATGGCTTTGTAAGACAGAAATGTTGAAAATCAAGGAAAGACACAAGAAGTCTCTTAGAAATCATGATCACTAATAGTTTCAAAATTGGACACACTAGTAGATACCCCCTACCTGAAATTATTATATTTTAGTTTTTGTTTTTTAATGAAGTAGAATAATTGTCTTGCTTCAACTTGAGGAGGTAACAAAGGAGATTAGATCTGCTTAGTAAATTGCAAAGTTTTCACTAGAGAGTAAAAGCTGATTAAAGGAAAAGATGCATATTAAGTTTAAAAGGTTGAAATTTGCATGATAAAGTTGTATTACTCATTCTACTTATATGAAACATAAAACACATTAATGTGTTTATTTTTCTTATATCCACACCTGTTATGATGTGTTTATGGATATGAAATCATTTCAGAAAATTACTTGTAAACTTACTTTTTCGGTGTTTTTTATGTGCTTTGGTATTTATTTTATGGAATTTGGCCTTCTGATAATTCACCTGTAGTAATAATGGTTAAAAGAAAAAATAAAATATATATTTTAAGACATCTGACAATCTGAGGGATCATCATCCGTTTAGATCACCTGTTAAAAAAGTAGTAAGAATAAGAGGTGGTTCTTTGAAAGAGTTAGTCTGATTTTAAGAAACAATAAAGTGTTAATAATTTCTATTATAGACTTGGGAGAAATGAGGATGTTTGAAATGGGACCCTTTGACCACTTCTTTTTCTTTAAAGTAACTTATGAAGAAAAATGAGTTATTTTTAGGTTTTTGGTAAGTTTCTTTTATAGACCAGAAAATATGAATATGGAATCAAGAAAATTTGCTATGGGCACAATTAGACTATACTCCATATTTTTACCCAAGGATGCTTCTCACTACAATTAAATGTCACATAACTTTAGAGATATATATTTTTTATACACTTTATATAAAATAATATTTGTTATATTACATAAATTATCACTTTGATTAATCATCTAAACAAGTTAATTTTTTGATCACAGAAACAAGTAGAAAATAAGGGAGCAAGGAAACAGATTAGCTTATGGTTTGTGATAGTTAATGGTGTTAATATTAGGAAACTATCATAAAACACAAGTGAAGAAGATGATTTCATCCTTTTGTCATGATTAGTAGTAGAAAGGACATTATTCCATCTATAGCTTATTGTACCTTATTAAAAAAAAAGTCTATGTGTTTGTAAAGGAGTCGTGCCTTAATTTGAAATGTGGAACATTAACATTAAAATAATAAATATAAATTTAAAGACATGGTCATGATTGCAAAACTTCTTTATCTCCTATTTTATCCACTTAGAAAACTTTTGTATTAAAGAAGATGATTCAAGGTGATGTGATGGTGGCTCAGTGGCACTGGTGCCTGCCCTTCCAGATAAAAAAGATGATTCAAATTATTGTAGTTGTTCTAAATATTTTTACGTGAAAACTTCTTTTAAAAGTATACGGGTGCTAGATAATGTAAAAAAAGAATCTCTGAAACCAAATAATTTTAAGCCTCAGAAAGAAACGAGAATATTAATTCAAGTAATTCATCTAGTGAACTATTTTAATATTAATTTAATTAATTTCAATTCAATGTGACCTGCAACATTTTTAGCATTTTATTAGTTCCTTATTTGACCTATTAATTCATTGCACAACAAGACAGAGACTGGCAGTTATCTAACTCAATATCCATTCACCATGCTATGACAACTATGAATCTATGGATTGGCCATTAAGATGTAAAAGAAAATATCATGTGATATTTTTGGAAGGTATTTTAAGGTAAGTAATATATTCTTCTAATATTCTACTGGAGGAAATGAAAAAAAACTAACAAATATATTTTAGGTGGAAGAAGGCAATATTAAAGAAAATAAAGCAGAGTAAGGAGTAGCATACATGCATAAAGGAAGATAGGTGACATTTTTGTAGTGAATTCTTTTCTGATAAAGTGGGACTTCATCAGAAACCTGAATAAAGTATGAGAATAAGCCATGCAGATATCTCGAGGAAAGTTAGTCCCAGTAGAATGCTTACTGGTACAAAAATATGGAGTGAGAGCTTGTATGACTTTTTTGAGTAGTATCTATAGCAGGAGTAAACTGGAACAGAGAAGATATGTCAAAGGTAATTTTGGAGCTGGGTTCAGGTCACAGAGGGCCTTGAAACCGTGCTAAGAATTTGGGATTTTATACTAAATATACCAGAAATCTGTTGCTCAGTTTCAAGGAGAGGCTTTATATGAAAAGATTTCTGTTTTAAAAGTCGTCACTGTTATTCAACATTGTACTAGAAGTTCTAGCCAGAACAATCAGAAAGGAGAAAAATGTAAAAGGCACCCAAATAGGAAAGGAAGAAGTAAAATGATCCCAGTCCATAGATAACTTGATCTCAGATATAGAAATCCCCCAAATCTGAAAGAATGGTACAAGCACTAATAAATGAATTAAGCAAAGTTGTAGGACACAAGATATGTATATATGTCAGTTCAATTTCTAGATACCAGTAATGAGCAATCTGAGAGGGAAATTAAGAAAACAATTCCATTTACAATAGCATCTGTTTTGGTTTGCTAACGCTGCCAGAATGTAATATACCAGAAATGGACTGGCTTTTATAAGAGGGATTTATTAAGTTAAAAGTTACAATTCTATCAAAATGCTCTCCTGCCGAGGATGTGCTCAGGGCACAGAGTCCAGATGGAGCTGACTCGGTGGGTGAGCTTGGGGCATGAGGTCATCTTCAGGATACTGAGTTTTCCATGGATGTGGGGTGCTTTTGTGCTTAGTTAGGCCTTCTTTAACTTCTTCAAGAATGTTTACTCAGTTTTTAAAGTACAGTTCTTGGCCTTTTAAAAAAATGTCTGTTGCTAAGTTCTCTATTCTTTTTATTCTATTGTAAATGTTTTTCCCCCTAATTTTCATTTTCAGATACTTTAATTACTAGTGTATAGAAATGCCTTTGATATTTTGTGCTTTGATATTTTGTACTGCAACCATTTTGATAGCCAAGGGGTCACATGATCTATGAAACCCAAAAGGCAGATATTGTGGAAGCCACTTTCTAACAATGCCCTTCAACTTTAAGTTAAAAATTCAAGTGCTTAGAAATATTAAAATATTCTTATAAATTACTATTAGGTCAAAGAGGAAATTCAATATACAATAGTATGTACTTTAGAAAAATTAAAAGAATATTATCTTTCTCAATTCATAGATTAAAAGCCACACTCCAAAATAGATAGATAATAGAGCATTAGGAGGAAGGTAAGGAGGGAATTAAGCTAGAAAGAAAGAGGCTGCATATTAAATTTAAAAGGCATAATCACCACCATCAATAATTACATAAATATGTAAATAATGAAGGAAAACAGAAATGAGAAAAATAAAAATAAGTTAAAATTAAAAAAAAAAAAGTTACAATTCTAAGGCCTCAAAAATGTCCAAATCAAGGCACCAACAAGAGGATACCTTCTCCCAAGAAAGGCCAATTAGATCATATCCGGGATTTCTCTGTCACATGGAAAGGCAAGTAATTGCCATCTCCTGGCCCTTTGCTTCTGGGTTGTGTTGTTTTCAGCAACTGATTCCAGTGAACTCCTATGTGCACTTTCCAAGTAGCTCCAAATATCTGTGTCTTTGTTGACTCTGAACTCTATTTCTCTCCATGAGCTCTCTTAAAGACTCCAGTAAGCTAATTAAGACCCACCTTGCATTGGCGGAGTCACATCTCCATTTAATCAAAAGGTCATACCACAATTGAGTGGGTCACATCTCCATAGAACTAATCTAATAAAGAGGTCCCACGCTACAGTATTGGATCAGGATTAAAAGAACATGACTGCCCCCACAACACTGGATTAAAATGAAAAGAACATGGCTTTTCTGGGGTATATAATAATTTCATACCAGTACAGCATCTAAAAGAATAAAATCCCAAGAATAAATTTGATGAGGAAGTGAAAGACTTGGATACAAAAAACTGCAAAACATCATTGAAAAATGATAAAGAAAATCTAAATAAATGGAAAGGCAGTCTATGTTTATAGATTGGGAGACTTAATTTTAAGATGTCAATACTTCCTGAAGTGAACTACAAATTCAACACAGTCCTTATTAAAATTTGCTCTTCAAATTTATATGTAACCTTAAGGGGCCCTGAAGAGCCAAAACAGTCTTGAAGAAGAAGTACAAAATTGGAGGACTCACACTTCCTTACTCCAAAACTTACCACAAAGCTTCAGTAATGAAAACAATATGGTAGTGGCATGAGGCTATACATATAGACCAATGAAATAGGATTGAAAGTACAGAGATAAATCCACTCATCTTTGGCCAGCTGATTTTTTTTTCTTTGTATATATTGTTTTCTTTTTGGCCAGTTGATTTCTGACAGGTGTGCCAAGTCCATTCCTAGGGGTAAGAACAGTCTCTTCAACAAATGGTTCCAAGACAACTGGAAATTCATATGCAAAAGAATTGATGTGGATTCTTACTTCTCACCATATACAAAAATTAGTTCAAAATGCATCAATGATCTAAATATAAGAGCTGAATACAACACTAAATGCTGCTGTAGAAGAAAAGGAAGTTTTATTTACACCAAATGAGGGCAGGAAATGGATCCCAAATATGTACACACACACACACACACACACACACACACTGCCCAGTAATTTTTTCTTATGGTTTTTATGCAAGTTAAAGACAAAGAAAATTTATCATCTTGGGTAATGTAACATTTACAGGGGTCTGGAGAACTTCATTACCTTCTTATCTGAGTTATTTCCTATATCCTTTAGGATTACATTTTTAAAGATACGTGGTGCATGATGCCTCCAAATCTGAGGTGATAAGGATGAGAGAACATAATGGTAATTAATGTATAGCTTAATTAGTGCCTATATGTGACTATGTGCACATCTTACATTTTGCATTTCCGTGGAACTAAACTTTAAGTACACAGCTTGCTTACAATTTGAGAGTTGCATTTTTTTAAATTTATAATTGACAAGCCAAAACAAAATACAAACATCAACATTCTTAACATACAAACATTCCATACATGATATGCAATCAATGGCTCACAATATCATCACATAGTAGTATATTCAGAGTTACTTTTAAAATTCTAACACTACAAGCATTAGTGTAATGGATTGCAATAGGCAATGAATTTTTAGGTTTTACATCAAAAATGCAAACAACAGAAAAAATTAGCTAAAATGGATGCTGAAAAATTAAAAACTTGCGTGTGTCAAAGGACACTATCAAGAAAGTGAAGACTGCCTATTGAATAGGAGAAAGTGTTTGGCAATCAAATTAAGTAATAAAGGTTTAATATCCAGACCTTAATAACAAAAAGACCGAGGACACAATTTAAAAATTGGTCAATGATTTGAATAGATATTTATCCCAAAAAGACATTCAAACGGGCAATAAGTATATGAAATGGTGCTCAACATCATCAGCTATTAAAGAAATGCAAATTAAAACTACAATGATATAACCACTTCACACTCACTAGGATGGCTATTTATAAAAAAGGGGAAAAGAACATGTTGGCATTTATGCAGAGAGATAGTGCACTCACTGCGGAAAACAGTTTGATCATTCCTCAGAAGGTTTAACATAGAATTGCAACGTAACCTGGCAATTCCACTCCTAGGATTATGCTCCGAAGAATCGAAAGCTAGAACTCGTACAGATTAATTGTACACCAACATTCATTGCAGCGTTACTCACAATCGGCACGTGATGGAAGCAACCCAAATGCCTACCAGCAGGTAAATATACAAACAAAATGTTGTATGACCAGACAAATGGATTATTCATTAATATTATTCAGCAGTAAAAATCAGTTAAGTGCTGTTACATGGCACCACAAGGATGAAACTTGAAGACCTCATGTTGAGTAAATAAGCCAGCCACAAAAATACAAATATAGGATTGCACTTACAGGAAGAAAGCTGAATAATTTTTACCAAGGGTATGAGGAGGAGGAAATGAGGAGTCATTACTCAATGACTATGAGTTTTTGTTTGGAATGATGACAGTAAGAAAATGGTAGTGAAGCTTTTGTCCATGTACTTATTGTCAAAGAACTGCCCACTTAAAATGACTTTTATGTTATAAATATGTCACCACAATTACAAATTATTAATTTTTAAAAGAAACATTTTAGCTACTGAATGGAAACAAGATAAAGACAAGTAAGAGTCTAGTAAGTAGGCTATTGACATTAATCAGATGAAAATTGATGGTGGCTTGTGCTATTGTGGTGGCAAAGGAAGTGGAGAGAGGTTTCTAGGTTTGAGTGAATATACTGAAGATTTTGCTGTTGGGTTAGATATGAAGTGTGTTGGTTATTATAACACTAGCTATCTTAACAAACACCCTCCACACTATCAATTGCTTAGAACAACTAGATTTGTTTTGTTTTGCTCTACAAACAGTCCAATATGGATATTTCTGGTAGGTGTGTGTGTGTGTGTGTGCGTGTGTGTGTTTGTGGTGATGTGGTAGGGTGGTGAATGGGGCTTTCCACGTAGTCTTTCAATAGTCAGGTTAATGAGGAAACAACATCAACATGTAGTTTCCAAGGATGCCCAGGCATTGACATCCAGCCGCCTGATGGGAAGAGAAAGGATGGAGAAGGTACATTCGCTATTTAGCCACATTGTCCAAGAAAGCAAATATATTACTGCTGTAATAGCCTTCTGCTATGCCCACTTCATTTTCTATTGTATGCAATTCCACAACTTGGGAGAAATGTAATGTCTAATGAAAAGGCCAGGTCAGACCTTAAACCCAGAAACTTGGAACGGGTAACGTCAGACGCTTTTCAGAACAGAAATTCTTCAAAGCAGGGCCTCCACTACAAAAGATGGATTAAAAATCATGCAGTCTTCCCCAGGGAGAAGTGGGGCATGCAGAGCTGCCATCTACCTACCCTTACCTGGAGTAATTTTGGACATCCCAGAAGACTAGCAGTGATGGAGCTCTTTTGATGCTTTATGCTGGGTAAATGATAAACAGACTGTATTATCTTCTCTGGACTCTATACTGTTCAGGAAATAAAGTGGTCATTTGCTGAAAGTTTCTTTTGCATCTTGAACCTGTGTTCTCATGAAACACCCTTGTCATTTCACACCATTCATGGGCAGCTGCTTTCCTTATAACAACTCTATTCCATGCAAAGTGAAAAATGAATCACTAGTGAAAAGTTAGTTATTTCTGCCTCCTCATAGCTCATCTCTGTGAGTTAGGAGAAAGGAAGCATCCAGAATGGTATCAAAATATGTAATATGTATGATTGAGTGATTGTTAATAATACTGGGTGGGTAAAGATTACTAAAGTGGGGGCAAGGGTTTGCTTTTATAGGTTAATTTCAGTCATCAATTAGACACTCAAGTGATAGACAAATATGAAATTGAGAGGATAGGTTTTTCTTGAGATGTATATTTGGAGTAATTAAAATAAAGAGGATATATGAAGTCATAAGAGTGTATGAACGATTTAGGAATGCATGTAAATAAGGAAAAACAAATAGGCTCAGGGTTTACCATTGTCAAACATTTACTTGGCAAGTACAATTATAAACACAATAAAATTATGGCAAGAAGTTAAAGAATTTAAAGTAAAGAATTAAAACTAGAAATGAAATCTGTTGCATCATCCAGTATCCTTTTCACATTCTTTCTAGAAATGGAAGTTGACTCAAATAAATGGCCAAAAGAGAAAATTAGCTTCTCCGAGTAGGTTACTTGTGGTAGAAATTTTGAACTTATTTTTTTTAGCTGGGTTTCCATATCCTAATTTTGATTTTTTGGACAGTTTCTTTTTTTTTATTGCCATCTTTAAGAAGAGATTGCAAAATAGTCTTTGGCAGAAATTTTTTGCTTTGCCTTGGAAGGATGGCTTATAATCCCCATGTGAAATCACAGATGTTGCCTCTGAGACACTCTTTCCTTTTCATACCAAATACTTCAAAACAGGATGCAATGTTTATCATGACACTTTGGAGTTTCCAAAACATGCCATGTATACATTTGTCTTTTTTTCAAATTTTATAATTAATCAAAACTAATTAAATATAATAGAAATTTGGGGGGATTTTATACTTCTATATTTAATATAAGAAGCCTCAGTATTAATCTATAGACCAGAAGGAGTGTTTGTTCAAATTCAAAGTACAATTATCCATTGCAAGTTTCTCAACAGTCACTGCTCAGATAACTTTTACTAGCTTATTTTTTGTACTCACAAAATAATTCTGACTAGTACAAATTGAAGGGGTAAAATTCTGATTATTGGGAGAAGTAAGGAGAAATTTTACAGACATCTGAGGGGATTATTTAGATAGTAAAATGATCCATTAAATAGATGTCAGAAGGTTAAAATAATTCTTTTGTGAACTGCTTACTAAAATCATCAATAGCTAATTATATTTATACTTATAACTTCATTTAAAATAGCATTTACTGGTCTCATTTTATAGAAAATCACTGACATGTAAGACAATCATAGGAAAAAAATGAAGATAAAAGAATAGTTTTTCAAATATAAATATTCAAATTTTCTGACTGTAAACTTTGTGAAGAAATTTGAGATTTATTTGATCTGAAATATCAATAAATAGTATACTGTGTTTCAAAAATGTCAAATTAATGTGTATGTAGGAAAAATAAATTTTTAAAATAGAGGCGTATGAAATCTGTCCTGTTATTTCAGAAAAAACTAAAATGCTATTTATCAAAATTCATGAACGACCTTTCAAATTTTATTCCAGAAACGTACGGTACATATTTGGACAATTTTTCCAAAAGCTTTAGTGAGATGAGGGTTCTCTTGGAATATTTTAATTATATTAAGTGAAGGTGTTATCCAATTGAAAATGTTTATTGTAATGATTTCAGCAAGAAGCCAAAAGCAACATAACCTGGACAAGAAGGGAGAGACCAGCAGACACCGCCATGTGCCTTGCCTGGTAGAAGACCACAAGAATCACCAGTAGCAAGTGTTAGGGATAAAAGCATTGCCTTGATGATGCCTTAATTTGGACATTCTCATGGCTCCAAACTGTAGGCTTATAAATTACCATTGTTTAAAACCAACCCATTTCATGGTATCAGCTTTGAGCAGCTTAGGAAACTAAAACATATGTATATGTTTGATATATACATATAGCCTATATATGCATGTTACAGTGGGGTTCAATGATTTAAGGCAGGATAGCTTGATAATTAAGCAAACTATTTCTATTGGAAGAGTTTCATGATACAATAAAAAGAGAAAAAATATAATATAGTGCATGATTTTTATTTTAAAATGTATGTGCAAGTCACATATGTAACATATAAATGGACCATATTCAAATATGATCAATATTTTTATTTTATCATTTATATATTTTAAATTTTTCCAAATATTTTACAGTGAAGACCCATATCCATGACACCGCATTCACTTCACTGATGAACCTGAGGGTACAATTTCCTAGGAAGGTATGGATACATAAAACAGAGATGAAAGTGTTGTCATAGAATTATATATATACATAATATATAATGTGTGTATATATATATATGTATATATATAACATGGATTTATATGGGAAGTTGGATGATACATGCCTAACTCTAATTAAAAAAAAAGATCTAGGAAAAAATTCCAAAAATTTTTCCACAAAGTGCTGAATTGTAAATATTTCAGGCTTTGGGGACCCCAAGGTCTCTGGCAACTACTCAACTCAACTGTTGTAGTACACAAGAAATATAGCTAGTACTTGGAGTAATGGACATGACTGGGTTCCAATAAAACTTATTTTTAAACAAAAACGTATAGAGCCCTGCGATGGTGGCTCAGTGGCAGAATTCTCACTTGCCATGTGGAAACCCGGGTTTGGTTCCCAGTGCCTGCCCATGTTAAAAAAAAGAAAAAAATATATATATATATATGTATATATTTGCAATCATATATATATTTGCAAGTCACACTTTCCTTGCATCCTTTATATAATGTTTCACTTAAAAAAACAAACAAACAAAAAATGGGCAATGGTGGCTCAGTGGCAGAGTTCTCACCTGCCATACTGGAGACCTGGGTTCGATTCCTTGCACAAAACAGGTAGCAGGCTAGATTGGGCTCATGAACTATATAGTTTGCCAAGCCCCATTCTAGCATATTCCTATGACTGGCAACTATTGGTCTGGAATCTGTCTAGTGAAATGTATTGGATGGTTAGTTTCTAGAAGACAGGATATTTGTTTTTTATCTTCATATCACTTGTGTCACATAACATTTACCTCCACATAGGAGATGCATTTTATTGAATAATTATTAAAAGAAAGAATGTATTGATGAAAGAAAAGTTCAGTCATGTCCAGTGTATTTCTACCACAGATTATAGTTTCTCTGTGGGCAGGATTCCCACTAAAATAAAGCACATTGACATAAGTGAAAAAGCATGGGCTTACAGTCTAATAGAATGGCTTAGATATAAATCTTTGATATGCTATTTATAATTCATACACATTGGACAAGTTATCTAACTCTAACTCTTAGTTGTGAATTTTACATATATGAAAAGAAATTGATGTTGTTGACATAGTGACATATTGGTAAAATAAGTTCATTAAATAAATAGATGTGCTGTGTTTGTTTTTTGTTTTTGTTATTGTTAAAGGACACAACAGAGAGTTGGACTTTAGGAAACATTAGCTTCCATTCACTTCAGTTGGAGTCACAATTTGATTAACTTTGCATAAAATGATGCAGTGGGAAGAATCTTGAAAGTAATTTTTGTTTATTTCCCTTGCTTCCCCTTCTTAAGGAGAAAAAAAAAAAATGAGGACCAGAGATATTAAGACAGTGTAAAGAATTTTAAGATTAGGAATTACGAGGTTGGAATTTAGTCCTACTTTGACTATTAATTTACGTCTCCTTTCTCTCTTTCTCTCAATCTCTCCAAATTTCTCCAACTGTAAATGAAGAATATTTATCTATTTCAGCCTGTTTCTTCAGTTAGTGGAACTACATAGGAATTAAGCTTCTATTTGATGTTACTCTTCTATATTTATATTGTCAATAGGCTAACACTTTCCTCTCCAAGCCCACTCTCTCACTGATCACAATACACTAGGATGACACCCACCCACTCACACACATGAACATGAATTTTGAACGTATTCAAAGTCATCTATCCTAAGAAATAATATCCACTGATCACGAAATTTAAAAATACCAGAAGACAATTTTGTGAAACTTAAAATATGCCAAAAAATAAATAAATAAAACAGAATGCAGAACCAAAATAGACTGTGTTTAGAACACGACCAGATTTGTGATTGCCATGTCAATATACATCAAGCCAGTGATGACAGGATAAAACCCTGCTCTGTCAGCACCTTCTACATTGCTAATATCGCTTTAACATTCCTTGATCAGGCAATTCCTTCTGCAACCACTCAAAGATGCCCCACGTAGACGGTAAATAAAGCTCAGCTTCAAAAGCAGTTTATTTACAATCCTTTTCATAGTGATTCCACCCACTCCCTCCTTTTTATCCCCCTAAGCACAGCTGCAAGTTTAAGTAGTCAGGCAAACTATAATCAGCCACTTAGATTGGCTGCGGAATCACAGTTGTGTCCAATTTGTCTATTTAACTTTTTTCTTGCTTAAATGACCTTGGTTTTTGCATGCCGCCCCCCAATCTTGATGATAAAATGATGGCATGCCAAGTCCTTATGATGCTTTGAGTGTATCAGAGAGTTCCCATATAACACACCCATCCACTTTGTACTCTGGTATGTGGCTAAAATATTTTAATGTTAGTACAATTGAATTACATTTAATTTTACCTTGTTTTGAAATTAGTTACAAAACAGTGCTTCCAATTTTAAACACATAGTTGGTACTGACTATTTTCTTTAGGAGGCTACATATTTATACTTTATAAGACTGAAAAAATTTTAAATATATTCTTTATCTTTAATAGAGAAAGCAAAAACCCAAAGCACAAAGCAACTACTTTTATGACTAGGCTTTTGACTTTCCAGGAAATCAGGAGACAAAGAGTGTTCATTCATTTCTAGTATAAATAGTAACTAATCCATTTTCACTTTCCTCCTCATACTTGCAGAGCTGAAAAATGTTCAGTATATTAAGTTATAATATGTCAGTTCTGAGAGGGAAAGAGAAAAAGTGGCATCATAAATATAGCTACAGTGGCTATGTAACATTTTTAAATAGATCAAGTTATAATGTCATAGAGGCTGAGATGTTAAAAGGTAGAAGGGGGAAGACAGGACCATCACAGAGATTTAGTATACTGATCAATAATGCCCTTATGTATATATGTATAGTGTCTGTGTGTGTAAGTGGTGTGTGCATGTGCATCAGAGAATTTCTGATTTTTCCTAATTTACCAAAGAAGCTTTATTCTATATGATACAGTAATAGCATGTGAGACTATATATTTAAACATTTAAATTAGATTGCAAAGAGTTTTTTAATATAGAATGCTTTCAGGAACTCAGCCCAACTGGACATCTCTTTTTTATGTTTTAGCATCAGTTTCCAATATTCTTTTCTGAAAAGCCTTCTTATCATTTTTAATATCTGTTATGGACAGAAATTTCCTGAACAAAAATATCAGGACTATTTATAAATATTAAAAACTGAGCCTTTCTTTAGTGTTCTAAAATAGGAAGTTGCAAACCCAGCACTTGGGGATCTTGTAAAAATGAAGATTTTGAATGGTACCTGAGAGGCATTTTTAACCAGCACCCTGATAATGTTGGTGGCTGTTGGTCCATGAAATACACTTTGAGTGGGAAGTCTTTATTTCAAATCAATGATGATTTAATAATAATAGTATTAATACTTTTATACAGATTTTATTTCTAGGGAATTTATGCTTAAAATTAATTAGTAAGCATTTAGGAAAACCAAATAGATTGGGTTCCGTCTGTGTAGAGTGTTCTGTTTCAATGTCCTATGGTTATTGAAAGTCTGCATTTAATTGTGGATCAGTTGTCCAACAGTGAGGTGCTGTTGACTGGTTCTATAACTGTTGATTTACTTATGGCAAATTGTAAGGTTTGCATATAGTCAAAATACTTCTGAAAGGATTTTGAGAAGACTATTAGAAAATAGCTGAAGTCTTTTTAACCTGTAATAAAGCCTTTTAGAATAACAACAAATTGAAGTAAAAAGTTCATTTGTATCTTAAAGCCACAATACATTAACTATGAAAGAAAAACCAACCACACAGAAAAGGATTAGTCTATTCCATTGTAAATTAGTATGAAATTATATATTTTGTCTAATGATAAACAACAGTTACTGTAGATAACATAGGTTAGACTAGATCTGTTCTGAACATTAAACAGATTGTACTCCAATGAGGGATTCTGGAAACATGATGATCTTTAAGGACATGCATACATAATAACCCTCATAAACTCTATACAGAGAAAATAAAAGAGAACTTATGACCATAAGTTTCTGACAGTAACTCCTAATATCTTAGGAGTTAATGGATGGCAGAACTCAGAGGGTCAAACATCCAAATATCTTAATCCAAAACAATTTTCTTAAGAAAAATTATTGGATCTGGCACATACATAATCTTTTACTCTGTTTGACTTTCTGCTTTTGACATTTCCAATATCAATCTTAAAGTTTTCTTATGTAACTTTATAGCTATTTGTCTACACTTGGGTTAATGTCATAAGAAAGAGAAAATATTTGTGATGAAACAATTAGTACATAAACCTTTTTGTTTTAATGAACCTATTTCATAGGTAAGAAAAAATGGTGTTGGCATAGACTAGATTAATTGATTTGAAAAATTCACAGTTATTGAAGGCTGATTCTGTGCAAGGTGTGGTGATAGACAATTGGGGGAATATTTTAAAATAATATTAATATGAATTAAATAACAATAGAATGCTATTTTAAAGAAGTGTATAGTGCTGAAAAATTGCTGTTAAGGGACTTCAGAGCAGAGAGAGCATGAGGTTGCTTTTGCTTAGACTAGTTTATGAACATTATTCTCTGATTGCACTCAGAATCCTTTATTGCTAAGAAACCTGGCAATCAGCACCCTTCTTTTACAACTGAAAAAAATGTAGACTTTCCCAGTGAAATGAAATGTCTTGTTCAAGTTCAAGCAATTAGTGGCAGAGTCTGGAATTAATCATGGTTATACTGAATTCCTAGCTGATTCATTTTTCTTCTCACTTTACCTTACAACCAATGCAAGTGTTGTATATGTCCTAGAGATACTGAGTCTAGAGCTTTCCTTGAAAAATGAGTAGGAGCAATAGTGGAGGTAAAATTTTTGATCAGTCTCCCTCTCTATCTCTCTAATCCAGAACTCCTAGTTGGGCAAGCTTGGCCAGAGCCAGAAAATGATCTCAGGAGGAAAGATAGGATGGGTTAGTTTAACAAAGATTTGAGTTAAGATTGGGTATTAAGTTCATCATTTCTAACTTGCTGATATAAGAATAAGTTCATTTTCCTAGAACTCCTGAGTTTTGACCCATCCTGTGTTGGATGGATCATTCTTCACAGAACAAACATTTATGAAGATTTTAAACATGTATCTATGAAGTTTCATAGCTGTGCAGTAGATAACACATGTGAAATATTTGAGAATTTTTTTTCAAACATAAAAAACCTTATTATCCTTAAAGGCCAAATCATACTATTTTAACTATTTTTTAAAAAAAGAGAAAAATGATAGTCATTTTTAGATGTATAAACCAAATTAAATTACCCAGATTCACATAAACAAAGCTTTTTTCTTTATAGCTTACCCTTTAGAATTATTTTAAGTTACTAATATCGTTTTAAACTTTTTTGGCTTTCAAAACTTCAACTGACTTTCTAAAGTGGTCAACTCAGTTTTATAATAATTTGAAAAACTGTAAGCAAGTTGCATAAATGAGAAGAAAATTCAAAATGCTGTCAGCAGATGAACCAAGGACAGACATATTTAGGTTAATTAAGGCAAAATGATGTCAAAATCATATTCTTCTGTAAAGATGTATTCATTTGGAAAAAAATGAATTTATTCATGGTAGTTCTCTTTAAATTATGAAAGATAGTATGTTCACCAACCCCTGTGTCTATTTCTTGACTGTGAGTTACAGAACTTATGATAAAATAATGCTTTCATAATACTAAAGAATTTTTAAAAATAATTGCTTTCTCTTGTCATATCCATAAACACTTGGATGTATATTTTCCTGTTTAGCTTGTACACCATGGTATCTGGTGCATCTGATTATGACTGAAGAACAAAGCATAAACTAGTAAGCTGCTTCTCCCAATGCAATTCTTTTCCCATCACTTCCTTAGTAATATGGATGTGGAAGGTTGCAATGTATTGAGAAAATATTTGTGTAATACTAAAGGTAGGGGTTTTAGTTTCCTAAACTGCTCAAGCAGATGTCATGGAATAGTTCGATTAGGTAATAGGAATTTATTTATTTATTTATTCATTTTTTATACATGGGCAGGCACTGGGAATCAAACCTGGGTCCTCTGGCATGACAGGCAAGCGTTCTTGCCTGCTGAGCCACCGTGGCCCAATAGAAATGTATTAACTCATGGTTTTGAAGCTGTTCTAGTTTGCTAGCTGCTGGAATGCAATATACCAGAAATGGAATGACTTTTAAAAGGGGGAATTTAATGAGTTGCTAGTTTACAGTTCTAAGGCCGAGAAAATATCCCAATTAAAACAAGTCTATAGAAATGTCCAATCAAAGGCATCCATGGAAAAATACCTTGGTTCAAGAAGGCCGATGAAGTCCAGGGTTTCTCTTTCAAGTGAGAAGGCACATGGCAAACACAGTCAGCACTTCTCTCAGCTGGAAGGGCACATAGTGAATATGGCATCATCTGCTAGCTTTCTCTCCTGGCTTCCAGTTTCATGAAGCTCCCCAGGAGGCATTTTCTTTCTTCATCTCCAAAGGTCGCTGGCTGGTGGACTCTCTGCTTTGTAGTGTTGCTCTCTCTGAATCTCTCATTCTCCAAAATATTTCCTCTTTTATAAGACTCCAATAAACAAATCAAGACCCACCCAAATGGGTGGAGACATGTCGTCCCTTAATCCAGTTTAACAACCACTCTTGACTAAATCACATCATCCAGGGAGATGATCTGATACAGTTTCAAACATACAGTATTGAATAGAGATTATTCTACCTTTGAAATGATATTTTGATTAAAACATGGCTTTTCTAAGGCTCATACTTCCTTTCAAACCAGCACAGAAGTTAAAAGAAAATCGACATCAAAGCATCATTAAAACAATGGTTTCTTTGTAAGGACTGTTGTCCTGGAGCTGGCTGCCAATAATCCTTATCTCCTCTCTCACATGGCAAGGAATGTGGAGTCCTACCCTGGTCTCTCCCTTCTCTTCTGGGTTCCATTAAATGTCAGTTTCTTGCTTCCAGTGGCTCTTCTTTCCCTATGTCTGAATGTCACTCCCTTTATAAAGGACCCTAATAATAGGATTAAGACGCATGCTTCCTGATTGGGCTCTGCTTTACTTTCTTAACTGAAGTAACCATATCAAAATATCTTACTTACAATGGGTTCACACTCACAGGAATGGATTAAATTAAAGATCATGTTTTTTTCTGGGGTACATACAGCTTTAAACCACCACAATAGGAAATCTTATGGATAGGTACAAATTCTTATATGTTCATGTATTGATTCTACCCTGTCTCCCAAAATTATTGTCAGTGATTGCCGCTGATAGCTTCAGCCGGGCTGCGCGACCGGTACACTGGGTGGGTTTGGGGCGAGCTCGCAGGAATTAACCTGGGTAAACTGGAGCCGGCGCTTTCCCCAGCCGGTGGTCGCGAAAAGTCGTCACTCAGGCCAGATGCGGGTTAACGCTTTTATTGATACACACCGGGATGGGCCACCTGGGAACCCAAGGAGTGAGACGTCTGGGGTCCGAAGACCCCGGGGCTCCGACGACCCAGAGCGGGGTAAGCGTGGGGCTTAAGTACTCTCGGGGAGGGGTGGAGTCTTGGGCGCACACGTCAGGAAGGGACAGCCAATCACACAAGGCAGGAGGCAGTTGCTAGGCTGAGGGCTTAGGTTAGGTATAGAGGAGTGAAGAGAATAACAGGAAGGCTTGCGGTTTAGTGGTGAGCTACGGAAATGGGCGGTCTACAACAAGAGGGGGAAGGGGGGAACAGAGAGGGGGGTTACAGGTACGGAGGGCAGAGAGTGAATGTAGAGAGGGAGAGAAGGATTAAAAAATTTTAAGCATGGCTAGGCTCCAGTCCCTGAGAAATATGCCACAGGTGATTATGGCTATCCTCCATTCTTGACTACTTGCATCTTTTAACAGGGACTCTATTAGTTACTTACCAGATTATAATACTCTCTTGATCCAATTGTGGTATGGCTAGACTCATTAGAGTCAGCCAATGGCTGTTAGGCTCAAATATCACTCCCATAATAAAAGCCTTCTTTAACCATGCTGCCAGAAGTAGTTCTCCAATTCTATCACTTGCCATCCCAAGACCCTGTTTCACTTTCTTCATAACATTTATCTTTAAGTGAAATCATCCTATTTTTCTTGTTTTCTCATCTTCCTTAATTAAGAGTATAAGGTTCTCTAAAGAAAGAGTGTTTACTGCTGTAACTATCCCTAGATTCTATGGGAGTACCTAATATATACATATAAGTGGTGTTTAAAATATTTGCAGAATAAATTAATTAACTAATGGAATTACTGATATGCCCTATATTTAGTGCTCAGTGGTATCATGGTTATTGTTGCTGATGTTGTTTTAATTCTCAAGGAACTAGTATTTGATCTGGATATTATGTAGCATACATAACTTTGAGCCTTTTTCAGAGCTTCTTAATATCCATAAGCATTATTTTTAATAATAACCCATGATAAGTATCTTCTACAAAAGGAACTGTGTGTGGAAAACAGGGATACACTGCAAGGATTTAGAAAAAAACACTTTTCAAACATCTCTCTAGATATTTGTCAGTTAAAGAAGTATTTAAAGAGAAAATGTAGTAGAGAGAAAAGGAGAAAAGAACAAGTAAGGGACCACAGAGGAAAATTAAATTATAGAAGAATTCAAATGTATTATAAGTAGCTAATAACAAAGGAAAGAGGGACTATGGAGTAATTATTAAGAGCTTATTCACTAAATATACTGTAAAATGTGGATGATTGGTTATGGAGAAATATTAAGGTATAGATTTTCATTATTTTCTTTGGTCTCTTCATGATTTTCATATTATAGAATTGAAATATGGATGAAAACTATCCAAAATCCTATTATGTGAAAATAGTTGGAAAATTTTTAGATCAGCTTGAAATCTGGGGCAATCTAGTAAAAAAAAAAGTGTTGTGCTGGTTTGAATTTGTTATGTACCCCAGAAAAGCCATGCTCTTTTGATCCAAACTTGTGGATGCAGACTTATTATGGGTGGAACTTTTGATTAGGTTGTTTCTGTGATGATGTGACCCACCACATTCAAGATGGGTCTTAATCTGAATACTGGAGTCCTTTAAGAGAGAGATCTTTTGGATACAGCTAGGGAAATCAGAACACAGATGTTTGGAATCAGAATACACCCTGGGAGATGTTAAGCTAAGAGACTGTCCCTGAAAAGCTAAGAGAGGACCCACAGATGCTTAGAAAGAGAAACACTCCAGAGATGCTAAGAGAAGACTGTAGTACACAGAAAGAAAGTCAGTGAAATCAGAAGCTAAAAGCAATGAACCAGGAGTCTTCCCAGCTGAGACAAGTGTTCCAAATGCTGGGGGCATTTTTTCAGTGTCCAGAGTTCAGAGTTAATTCTGATATTTTCATGGCCTTAGAACTGTACATTTGTAATCTAATAAATCTCCTTTGTAAAAGCCAATCCATTTCTAGAATATTGCATTATGTCAGCTTTGGCAAACTGAAACAAGAATGAACTATACAGTTTCACAAAATCAGTGTAGCACATGATTTTAATAAGTATTTCTCTTACACTCTTGATATACAGGAGTTGCAGCTTAATAAACTAGATTTCTAATTATTTAATTTGGGGGGCTCTTTTCTAATGCAGTTTGTTTAAATTTCTGATTCAATTTACTAACAGCAAAAGAACAGGCATTTCTAACTTATCTTCTGCATACTGTCATTTGGGTTCAATATATCTATTTCAAAGCATCAATGTAAGTTGATATAAAAGGAATACCCTGACTGAGTAATTGGGTATATCCATTGCTGAGACATGTCCATGGAACATCAAAAGTGTAAGAGGCTTTTAAAAGTGACACTGTCCACTGATGCTGAAACAGTTTCTGGTTTTAGGTCCTTTACTTAAAAACAAGTGGCAGAGAAAGTTCATGCCAAATAAATAAATAAATAAATAAAACAAAAACAAATGGACTAAGAAATATTAGTACATAGAAGAGGTAGAAGCAAGCTTCAGTAGAAAAAGTGAGTGGAGAACTAGGATCTTCACTGTTCTGCTATACCTTATTCACAGCCAATAAAACATTGATGTTTAGCCAGAATCATTATGCCATTATGATTACAAAGATCTATACATTCTTTCCTTTTTTTTAACATGGGCAGGCACCGGGAATCAAACCCAGGTCCTCTGGCATGGCAGGCGAGCATTCTTGCCTGCTGACCCACTGTGGCCCTCCCAATCTATACATTCTTGTAACTCGTTTCTAAGTTTTCTGGAAGAATTAGATTTTTTAAAGGCCCATTACCTCCTCCATGCTATCTATGGAGGATAAGCAGTTATTTGGGTCAGATGTAAAATAGAGATAGAGACTTTCATAAAGATTTACTAAACTAAAAAATTCTAAGTAGTCAAGTCCCATCTTAACTAACGAAATTCTTCACCATTCAGGTAAAGGACCTTACTTTCTAATGTCCATTTTACTTGGTAAGATATAGGAAGAGAGTCTCATCAGGTGATGCAGTTAGCTGCTTCATGCTGTCTCTAGTCATGATCAGGTAGGCCAAATACCCTGATACACAGGCCAAATATTGGATACTATAGATGCAAGATTTTGCATATCTGAAAAAAGAAAGTGGTTATTTTAATTTTCTTTCCAGTATTTGAAAATATCTTTTCAAATTATAAGTTCACTAGCTCAATTCGCAAGAAATAAAAAGTCACTGTTCGGAGAGCTGGACAATGAAAGGTACTCTGAGCTTAAAGAGGAATTATGTAGAGGGCTGCCATGGTCAGGTTCATGTGTCGACTTGGCCAGGTGATGGTACCTGTTTGTTTGGGGAAGTGCTGGCATGTCTTTTGCTATCAGGACATTTCATAGCATTAAATCATGATCACATCAGCTATATTCACAGCTGATTCCACTTGTCAGCCAAGAGGAATGTCTTCTTTAATGAGTGATGCTTAATCTAATCACTGGGAGCCTTTTAAGGGGGATTCAGAAGAGACAGGCTCTCTTCCTGCTCCTGCCGGTAAAGCTCTCCTGTGGAGTTTGTCCAGTTCCTCTATTGAATTGTCAGCTTCACAGCCTGAGGTACAGATTTTGGACTCTATGTTCTTATTGTTATGTGAGACACTTTCATAAATTTTATATTTACTAATATTTCCTTTTGATTCTATTTCTCTAGAGAACCCTAACTAATACAAGGGGCTAGAAGAATTGATATTTTCTACCTGAATTAATTTCCAGTTATATTAGACATCTGTCTTATTTTCAACAAAACTCTGCTTAAGTACTTTCAGTTATCAGAGAAAACACTATTCCCAAGTCAGACTCTTTCATTCATGGTGAACTGTAATTATCTAGCAATATTTACATAGGACTGAAATCTCCTTGCTTGTAATTTTGAGCCATTATTTGTAGCTGTCCAGTATGAAAAGACAAAGGACACTCTTCTTTCACCCATTCATTCGTTGATCATTTATTCAGCATGTATTTATTGTGTTCTTTCCCTATGCCAGTCATTTTGCTAGGCAATTCCAGATGCAAGAATGGGTAAAAGGAAAGTTCCTGTCACAGGAAGCTTACAATGCAGTGTCAGACAGATACAAAACAATGTAACAACAGAGTCTGAGGTCACTCTCCTCCTATCTTTTGTATTAGTATTTTAAAGGTTCTGTGTTCAGTTGTTCAGACTTGAAAACTGGAAGTCATTCTTGCATCTACCTTTTCCTCATTCCCTTATTAAGTCCCTTGTTTATCCCTACTGAATATACCTCTAAATTGTATCTTGAATGCACCTATTTCTGTCAAATTCACTGTGGACTTCACAGTCAAAGCTATCTCTCAGTTAGACTATTGCAGTAATTGCCTGCTTTGCCCTCCTGCTCCCTTTCTTGATGCTCTACAATCCATTATTTTGAAAGAAGCTGGAGTGAACTTTTTAAAATATGTCAGTTTGAATAAAAAAATCTGCTGAAAAAAGTCTTCAAAGATTTTACGTTGCCCTGAAATTGAAATCCGAATTCTTTACATTGATCTACAGAGCTTTGCTTGATATAGCCATTGTTTTCTTCTGCAAATTTATCTCACGTGACTCTCTCACATGAAATATATTTGCCACCATATGGGCACCTTTTTTCAGAGTCTTTATACTTTTTCTCTGGCTTAATTTCCTTACATTTATTCTTATCACGTCACTTAATGCTAGAGACTTTCCCTAACCACTTTAGCTAAGTACACTATATTTTTTTAGCTTTTAGAGTGCTTACCTTAGTTTGTTTTTAACCTGTTTATTAAAAGTCTCCTCTACTGGACTGTAAGCTCCATCATGGCTTATGGTTGAATCTCTGAAGTCTAGTTCATTCTCTGACATATATTGGATACTGAGCAGATATAAGTTAAATGAATAAATAAGTGGATTTTTCAATTTACAGAAGTGGAACTTTCCTTAGATTTGGAGTGGCTATTGTCTAGGCAGTTAGCAGGTGGAACAAAAAACATTTATTTTACATTCAAGATGTAAATGTGTATATTTATATGTGTATATATATCATAATCTTATATTTATCTTTTTATATAAAACTTGGGTCTCAACCTTTCATCAAATTAGTTACCCTTTTCAGGATAAGTATTTATGCCAATATTCATCTTAGTGCATGTAGTGCTCAAATATTTCTCCAATATAAGTTGTACTAACCTTTAGGAAATGAATTTGATAATACATTTTAAAAGGTAATGCATGTCTTTTTAATCCAGTAATTCCAAGTATTAGATTTTGTCCTAAGAAAATAATTAAACCTGTAGACAAATATCTAGCTGTACATATTTTTCACTATACTGCTATTTAATAAAAGTGTTGTATCAAATCAAAATGCCTTCTAATGCAATTTAAATGCAATTATAATAGGATTTCTCAGAATAATGTCCAAAGAAACATGAATTTTTTATCTTTGTGTTTAGTGCGTTTTTGGTTGTAAACTCATGTTTCTTTGAGCAAGAGTCATCCAAAAGTAACAACAATAAAATGAGACCAACAGAGACTTCAAATATTGTAATTGCTAGTACAGGATGTGAAATAAATACTTTAATTCATGTAAAAACAAGATGAAAGGGAATGACAAATTATTAAATTTAACTAAGCAAATCTGATGAATTCTAAATAGAACATCTATAAATAAAAATATATATCATTGAGATTAAAAATTCAAAGACAGCTTCCAGTTATTGGCTAAGTGATTTGGATTAACTCTTGTCACTAAGATCAAAATATATATGTTTTCAAAAAAAGTTTTGTGAGGCAATATTTGGTATAAGATGGAAATTCAGAGAGATATGTCTGATATTTTGGATTACTTTTCACCTGGTATAGCTGTTGATTCTGCAATTAGTGGTTTAGAGTCTAAGAGGATGCCCAGAACTGTTGACAGCTTCCCAGACTGGGAGAATACAAATTGAGTACCTATTAAGGACTCTCACAGGAATTCATAATAGGAATAAAAACACATCATTAATAGACTGATACCCACAAAGACTACAGTTCAAATTTGAATCATTGAATTTACATAGTATAATATTTCTAGTTTCCCCAGGAACCAGGTAGAAGCAAATGAAAATTTCTTTCTAAAATAAAATAACATCATCCTATGCCTTACAATATTTCTGATTTTTTTCATATATTGTATCCTACAGAAGCAATCATAATAAAATAATCATCAGGCACATGATATATTAAGACACAATGAATGAGAACCAGGGTGGGAAAAAGGCAATAGAAACACACAGCAACTCCTGTTATTTAGAATTATCAGTAACAGAAAACAAAAGACAAGTTTGAGGATTTTGCAAAAAAACTGGAACTATATTAAAAGGGACAAAATAAACATGGAAATGTATGGGTATTCTAGTGTTGAAACTTCCAATAATCAAATTGAGAACAAAATAGCAGATTAGAACTGGAATATAGGTCAGAAGAAAATATTCAGAAAGAAGTACAGGGGGAAGAAAGGAAGAAAAATGAAAAGAGAATTAAAATATAGAATACATTGTTAAAGATATAATTGGAGTACCAAAAGGAAAGCAGAAAATGTGATAGAAATGACACTACCAGAGAGAACAGTTGAGAATTATTTAACACTGTTGAAAGATATCAGTTCTTAAATTCATAGATCCTTCGTGCCCCAATCAGGATAAACAAAGATCTACATGCAACAATATCAAAGTAAAGATGTTAAAAACCAAAGAGAAAACCATGAATGTAGCCAGAAGAAATAAAGATAAACGAGTTTTAAAAGAAGAGCAATTTATAACTAAGAGCTTTTCTCGACAGAAGCAGTAGAATCCAGGAGACAATGCAATATCTTTAAATTTTGAAAGATAGATAAGATAAGAGATAAAGAGGAAGTCTATGAACAATAAAAACAATAAAGAAGATAAGCGATAAACAAGAAGTCTATGAACAATAAAAAAACCTTCAAGAATAAAAGGGAAATGAAAACATTTTCAGAGAAGATTTATCACCTGCAAATATACGCCAAAGGGAAAGCAGCAGAAAGAAACTTATTCAAAATCAAGGTGGAGGATGTAGAAAGGAATGAGTAATAAATGAAGTAGTTACTATGTGGAAGTATACAAATAATAGCATAAGGCAAATATACTGTCTCTTAGGTTTGAAATGTTTTAGGATTAAAATATACCAAAAAAAACATGATATATAAATCAGGAGTTATTGAAGATTTAATTGCTTGAAAATTCTTACATTATCTGGGAAGAAGATAAAAGTACCAGGTAGTATTTAATTTGATTATCCAAGGATTCATATAGTAATGTTTTGGGTGAAATAAACCAAATATTTTAAAGAGTAACTAACTTCCTTTGTATTGCTAGACAAAATAATATTACAGACTATTCAAGAATTGTAATTGGGGAAACACTGGAGAAAAAAGAAACAGAATAAGCAGAAAGCATATAGCAATATAGCCAACATACGTTAAAATAGATCAGTAATAATACTGCATGTAAAATGACTAAATTCTTCACTTAGAAGATGAAGATTGCCAGATATTTAAAGAAAAAAGATGTATGTTATTTTATTATTTGTATGTGACACATCTAGAAATAGGTACTAAATAATATGAAAGTAAAAGAGTTGAAAAAGTTATACCACAGAAACTCTAAATAAAGCAAATATAAATCTATTTTAGGAAAAAAGTGGACTTTAAGGCAAAAATATCTACTCAACCTAAGACGTTGCTTCTGAATAATAAGTTTCAATTCACCAGAAAGATATAGTACTTGTAAATGTGTATGTAACCAGCAATGTAGCATCAGATTTTATAAAAGAAAAATGGACAGAACTATAAAATGGAAAAAAACACAAACACAAGTATAATGAAGAGTTTTACAAGTACTTCTTTGAGTATCTATTAGAAAAAATAAACTAAAAAGTTATTAAGCATTTGACAAACACATTGTGCAAATTTTCCCTGATATATAGAATATGACACTCAACCATTGTGGAATGTACCAAGAATTAGTAAAGATCATCATGAAAATTATATTTCTGACCAAAATTTAACAATGCAAGAAAAATGACAAAAGAATAATAATGAAATTTCCATAAATTCAGAATAACTTATGAGACAAAGAAAAATTTCACAATGGGCTCTGGAAAAAAATTTGAACTGATGACAGCAAAAATATCATTCATCATATTATTGGAATTTGGGTAAAGTGTAGAGAAATTTACATCCTTTAATGTGCATATAATAAAAGAAAAAAGATTGAAGATCAATAATATAAATAACCACATTAAGAAGTTAGTAAAAAAACAGCAGAGTGAATGCAAAGGAAGTAGAAAGAAAAAAATAAAAAGAGCAGAAATTAATGAAATAGAATGCAGGCATATAATAGAGTGAAAATATCGGACTTTGAAAGGCATAGAGGGACTTCAAAGGAATTGGTAATGTTCTATTTCCAGTAGAACAAATGTTCTGATTTGTGCATTATCTTATACTCTTTTTTTACTGTTGGTCTAAAAATCAAATGTACATGCTTTATACATATTTTGTGTGTGTGACATTTTTACACTTGAAACCTTAAATAAATAAAAGACAAGATTGTAGTTATAAAACTGCCTTCTGTTTGGCATGTAATTTTAAAAATAAATATGCATACATGCCTACATATGTGTAGATAGCCAAAATTCTAACGCTTGTTTTAAAACTATATATGGATGTGGGAACTGAAGCTTGGAACTTGGTCTCTCCTCAGTGGCGCCCTGAATGTGCAGCTGCCTGCCAACCAAAGGACTCAGTTCATCTTTAAGCTTGCCTCCCTCAGGAGGAAAGAATATACGAATGGTTCTTTGAATAAACGTGAGACCCTTAGTAGTTTGATGCCATTTTTCACCCTATATGCTTTTCTTGAAAACTAAAATATTATCACACACACCCTTGAATTTCTTCAGTTAATCTGTAACCACTTCCATTAACAGAATGAGTAGCAAGAAACCAACCTGTATGTCATGTTCCTTCTAAGTGTACTGTAAGTGAGAAATTAGGATTTAAGGGATGATTTTGATTACTAAATTATTATATAGATATTTCTTTTTGCTTTCTGGTATACTTGAGTAAACAGAGGGAAACTCCTGAAATCTTTAAATTGTAATCCAGTTGCCTTGATCTCTGATAATAATTGTATAGTCCTTACCTTCTGCCCCTGTGATTGCAAAAACCTGTGACTAAACTTTATTTTATGCAGTTATCCAGTTTTTTAACTTTAAAGTTTTGTAATCACTAAAAACAGTACTAATGTTTATTGATGAAGGGTCTTGGGTCAGTCAGAACTAATTCACCCCAAATCTAAAGTTATTTTGATGACGGAGACTGGATCTAACCAAAGTGGGCCTGCTCGACATATGCAGTAGCTTAGACTTTAACCTCCAAGTCACTATACCTCATTCTACCATTTTCTTACACACGTTCAGTGACTAAGCATGTAATGAATCTGCACATGCTCAATGACTAGACCAATTTTACTTACATCATCTGGGGCCCCTGTGCTCACTATTCTAAACCCGACCCATCTTTTCTCTAATAAACTATCCAAATTACTATAGTTCAGGAAGACAGAGTTTGGGCCACTAGGCCATCTGCTCTCCTACTATGCACCTAGTAATAAGCTCTTTCTCTTTTTGAAACCCCAGTGTCTTAGGAACTGGTTATTGAGCATGTTGGGCAAAAGAATCCACAGCCTTTGTATGGTAACTGTCTGATCTCATAACAATGAAATGTCTTTGTCTTAGTCCCCTATATCCGGCCCTTATGATTTTTACGTAGTTAGGAGGTGCTTCTGGGATTCCCCTACTGACTGCCATCAGAGATGCTGTCCCTATGTTGAATAAGTTTTCAGTAAAATTAATGACTGAGTCAGTGCCTAGTGTTTAGTTTTGTCTCACAGCTGCAACATTCATACCTGTGGACCCAGGTTGGAACATTTGGTGAGCTAGCCAGGAGACTGAAGAAGCTTCCTCCACTGAAGTCATGAGTTGTGAGAGAAAGGACCCACTGGGAGTGGGGAGGGGCTCTTGGGGTGACCTATCTCATCTATGTGGGGAAACTTGGCAATATTTTTTGATGAGTGAGGGCCACCATGGTAATGTGTGGACTACCAGAACTCTCCAGCAGAGATGTTAGAAATAATACAGTAATTATCTGAGCAATTTGGAATAGCTAAGAAAAAGGAAGTAATGCAAATTGTGCAGCTATTGCCTGGTCTCTCTTAGGGGCTTTGTGAGATGCTATGAAAAAGGAATTAGAGACAGCTGGTGCTGTTCAAAGATTAGAAGATGAATTAAAAGTTGAAAAAGACATGAGGTTAGTACAGGCTGAAATGAAAGATGTCTTGAATGAACACTTGAAATGAGTTGATAAGCAATTAGAAACATTAGCTTGTAAGTACACCCATGTTAAAGGAAAAAAGCTGCCATGGTCTTG
Source organism: Tamandua tetradactyla (assembly GCF_023851605.1). Classification (NCBI taxonomy): domain Eukaryota; kingdom Metazoa; phylum Chordata; class Mammalia; order Pilosa; family Myrmecophagidae; genus Tamandua; species Tamandua tetradactyla. The sequence continues at coordinate 64,596,767 of NC_135336.1, read as the reverse complement.
TGTTAGGCACATCATCAACTCCTCTACCTGGGACTCAAAGACCTGCGATTCCATAGATGATTATATTGATGAGGAAGATAAAAGCAAGAGGATAATACCTGATGATGGAGATAAGGATTATTTAAAGAGGTGTGGTCTTTGGTGCAGGCAAAGGTAAAATCACCTCCCTTAGAAACTTGGAAACCTCCTTTCCTACTGCTATAGGATAAAGAGCAAGCTCCCTTGAAAAATGTGAGATCCGTTTTGGACCCTAGGGACTAGATGGCACATATAATACTAACAATTTTCTGATGATTGCTTCCAATCAGCATAGGGTATTAGCCTTAGTAGACAGAAGAGCAGAATGTACTTTGATATATGGAAAAGCTCCAAAACATACCAAAGTTACATTAACCTTATCTGGTTATGGAGGTCAAAGCATCAAAGCGAAACAGTGACTTCTTCTGATCTAACTGGAAGGCTACCATTTAAGGAACATACTCTCTATTTATCTCCTATTTCAGAGATTATCATAATAGACATTCTACAAAATAAAACCTTATAAACAACTGCAGGAGAATTTAGACTAAGGGACAGAGTGGTAAAAATAGTAATAAGGGGGCACCCTAAATAGTCCCTAGTGAGAGATCCCTGCCTCAAAGAATAGTCACCACAAAGTAATACCGGCTCCCTCCAGGGCACATGGAAATCTCTGACACCATTGTAGAACTAGCCACGATAAGTCAGTAGCTATTATCATCCCTACTCATAACCCATTTAACAGCCCAGTAGGGCCTATAAAGGAACCTGACGGAACTTGGAGAATGACAGTAGATTATTGAGAACTAAACAAGATAAAACCCCATCCCCCACCTCCTGTTTGCAGCTGTTCCTAATATTGCAAATTTATTAGAGGAAATTAGTGTTGAGCTGTCATTACCATCTTGTACTTGATCTTGTTAATACATTGTCAACATTTTTCTTAGTTCTTTCAGCCAATCTGCTTTTGCCTTCACGTGGAAAGGAAGAAAAAGACATTCACTGTCCTGCCTCAAGAATATATTCAAGGCCGTATAATATACCATGGGCAAACCATTGTCCTTTTTCACTGCTTTGATGATATTATGTTAACCAGTAATTCTTCTACTGATTTAGGACCTGCTGCTGAGCTCTAGTTTCTCATCTGGAAGAAAGAGGATGGGCAGTCAATCAAGACAAAATCCAAGGGACTGACTGCTCTGTCGACTTCTTCAGTGTTATGAGGTTGGGTAAGACAAAAGTTATTTCTACTGCTGTTATTGATAAAGTACAGAAATTTCCCACCCCTCATACCCTAAACAACTTTTGGGCTTCTGGGGGCTTCAGGGTTACTGGCAGCCTTTTATTATTCATTTGGCACAAATTTTAAAACTCCTTTACTTGTTAGTCCATAAAGGAAAGACTTGGGAATGGGATGCCTCCCCAACAACAAGCAGCTTTTGAAAAAAATCTAAATAAGTGTAGTTTAGGCATAAGCTCTTAGAGGGGTTGACCCAGATATGTCTTGTGAATTGGATGTGGTCATCACCAATACTGGATATGGATGGGGTTGTGACAAAAGCAATCAGTTAAAAGAGTTCCAGTTGGATTTTGGTTGCAGTTATTAGAAAGGAGCAGAATTAAGATATAGACCCTTTGAAAAGGAACAGTGTGCAGCAAACAATACTCCCCTCCAAGTAGAAGGATTAACTTTGAAAAATCCAGTGATCTTATGTACAGCAATCCCTTTTCAGTGGTGGCTCCATGACAACACTAAGAGTCCCTGGTCAGGGAGCATGCAATTAAATATTCTAACCAAATGGAAAGTCTATTTGCAACAAAAGAATGCCTTCAACAATAGGCCACTCAGTAATGAAATACATAACATTTTAGGTCCTGTCTCCGACATGGAACTAGAGCAATCTTCTGTTCAAGCTGACCCTCCAGATATCAACATAGCAGTTCCTACAATTGAAGGACAAAGAACTATCCCTTCAGATAGGTATCAGATGGATCCATGCCTGGTATATGGATGGATCCACTGAACTAGCTGTCCAACCTAGCATAAACATGGTATGATGTGAAACAGGAGAAGGCCATAGAGGCCAATGGGTAGAACTCAGGGCTGTATGGATGGTAATCATTCATGAGATGGGCGAAGACATTACCATATGCACTGATAGTTGGCAGTATACCGTGGGCTTATAGTATGGATAACCACTTGGAAACAAGAACAATAGACTTTAATAGGCTACCCCCTGTTGGGAAAAGAGATGTGGGAGGAAATGTGGGCTGTGTACCAAACTCCCCCAGGGAACATCAAAGCTGATCACCTAGCAAAAAAGTATAGTAGAGACCAGCTGTCAGTAAAGTAGCTACTTGGCTACAACAGAAAACAGGGCATTGGAGATATCAGACATTATGGCAGTTAGCCTAGCAATTTCATCTGCCAGTCACCAGAGAGCAGTTGTCAAGCAGTGTTCCTCCTGCTCCCTACAGAGATCACAGGGTCTTCCCCATCAACTTGGGCACATAGGAAGACCCTGAGTCCTACTTACCTGTGGCAAATAGATTATATAGGTTTCCTACTATTGTCTGAAGATTCGAAGTATGCCTTAACAGCAGTAGATATTCAACTGGATTGTTGGTAGCATTTCCAGTGGGAAAAGCTAATCAATGAGCTAGTATAATAGGTTTGGAAAAACTAACTGCCTTTTATGGAGTGCCCTATAGAATTGACAGTGATAAAGGAACTCCATTTACTGGAAAAATAACACAAAATTGGGCAACTGACCAAGGTATTTTACCCTACACCCTGTAGGGGCTGGCTGATTGAAAGAATGAAGGGACACTTAAAAGAATATTTAAAGGGTGGACATTATTCTTCGCAATAACAGATTAAGTGACTATGCTCAGTTCTTACCCTAAAACTCAAAACCATGATCAGAGACCCCCACTCCAATAGAGGTGTTAGTAGCTGGACACATGCAAGTCTTACAAATACAAGTGAATAGTTCATCTGCTCTACGACTGGTAACAGATAATGAAACTAATCTATTCCTGCCTGAACCACAAACACTTTAAAAGGGGAAAATGTGGTCAATTGGCCCTGGTCCTGTGCTATGCAGCTGCGATGGCTAGTAATCCTACGCCCATGGGGAATAGGAATAGAAAAGAAAATGACTGTAATGCCCCAATTCATATACAAAGTACCTAAAACTGTCAAGGTAATCAATATTGCCTCCCCCCCATTCCAGAAGGTACTATTTGCCTTTCACTTGGGCCTTAAAAATGCCTAGGTTAAGTGTGGATATTATCCCTTTTGATGTATCTCAAATTTAAGGAGGAAAAGTATGGTATTCTAAGCCTGCTTGTCAACAACCTATAGCTGGTACTTTACTTTCTACTAATGGCAATCTTGTGTTCTTTCAGACAACCAAGATCTGCTTATAATTGTCTCCCATATGTATCTTTCTTTTCACCTCTATCTCCTTAGCCTGTATCTTTTTATGGTGGACCTCAGCCATTGCATATGCATACAACCACCTCCAGTGCTGGGTATGAACTGAATTGCTGACCTTGGGAGCATCCAGGGTGCCATGCACCATCAAGCCTGCTAATTAGACTAAATGGAATGACCCGACAACTTGGCCCTGGCCTCACCTGTTTATTGGGCTTGTATCCTTATGTGTTAAACTGTTAATATTTTGTTGACTTCTACCTTCTATACAGTTGCTATGAAATGTGAATGCATGTTTGTCCTGTGGTCAGCATATGCTGTTGCACAGGGGTGGAATGGGGGAACCAAAGCCATAACTTGGTCTTGCCCCAGTGAAGTCCTGAATGTGCAACTGCCTGCTAACCAAAGGACCCAGTTAATCTTTAAGCTTGCCTCCCTCGGGAGGAAAGAACACACAAATGGTTCTTTGAACAAACACCAGATTTCTTAGTAGTTTGATGCCATTCTTTATCCTGTATGTCTTTCTTGAAAAATAAGATGTTATCACATACTTCCTTGAACTTCCTCTGTTAATTTGTAACCTCTCCCATGCATAAAATGAGTAGTAAGAAACCACCACATCCATCATGGGACTCCTTCTAAGTGTATGATATTATACACAACGAAATGTCTTTGTCTGGGGCCCCTATATCTGGCCCTTATGTTGTGAGGCACTTCTGTTGATTCTCTGACTGGCTGCCTTTGAAACTGCAGTTCCTATCTTTGAGTAAGTCTTCAATAAATTTGATGACTGTGTCTGTGCCTGTTTTCTTGGTCTCACAGTTGGAACCTCCGTACCTGTGGACCCAGTTCAGAACAACAGAAAAGGGACATATTCTCACTTTAAAATTTAACAACTTTCCATCTGTTAAAAGTCTTAGCTCTGGATTTTCCATTGAGACACACAGTCAGTTTATTTTGGGACAAAAGTACTTGAGTGCTTTATTTTGGGTTATTGTAAAGAAAATACCCAACCAATATTCCTAGGAAAGACCTGAATATAATGAAAATAATTGCATAATCATCTGAGTGATTTAATGTATAATGCAGTTTACTAATTGGTGTTGCATTTCAGAGCAAATTTAGGTTTTCTATGCACCTGCATTATTGTGTCCATAGGGTAAAGTCCAGAAGACATATACCACATTATTACCTGTCACATTCTAAGATTGCTTTTTATTATCTTATGTATTTTCCTGGATTTTTCCAAACTTTCTTCAAAGAGCATGTCACTACTATTATAAGAAACAAAATTGAAAAAAATGCAGAACATGGCACAGAATACAAAACCTCCAGTTGTGTCCTGAACAATGGTGAGTACAGTGAGATGACTGTCTGGACTCTCAACTTGTGTTGTGCTCTATGTTGTAATAGCTGCCGTATCATCTCAATACATATTGATCTTGCAGTTAACCAGAACACAAGTTTTTCTCTCATAGCTTGCTGTTAAGGCAGATCAGTACAAGTGATTTTCTTACTTGAAATGAAGAACATTATCCCCATTAATATAGTCATGGATTTAAGCTCCTACTTTCTTTCTCTCACGATACTTCTATAGAAATAACATATGGTTGTATGACCTTATCTCCTACTCAAAGTGAGTCATTGCATCTTCCTTTCACTCGATCTCAAAATTTCTCTGCAATGTCATCTATTCTTGTTTTCTCACTTTCGATCTAATCACTTAAGAATTTTACTTTTGTTTCAATTACCTTAATCCTCTTATACATTTTCAATAACTTTTTCCCCATAACTCCTATCACTTTATTTATATTCCTACATAGGTCTCTTATATTCTTAAAAAGACTACTACCCACAAATACCTTCCACAACCTCAATACACTCCTCAGACACACCCACCTAACTTTTTCTTTAAATATATTGCAAGATTGGTCTCCATGGATTGACTTACATTTCTTCCCACATTCTCTCTTTCTTTAGGCCTTTGAAACTGTTTCTACTTAGAACTTTCTCTCTTCAGCTACTTATTTTAAAATATACAAAGAAATTTTAATTATGAAAGGGAATAGTGATAATTCTTGGCCCAACCTCCTGCCTGTGCTCAGGAATAAGAAAGAATACAGTCCATGGAGGGACAATGGCAGATCCTCAGCCACTTGGCTGGAACTTTATATTACCCAGGCTAAAACAAGCTCATCACTTACTGAAAGATAAATCCTGGAAACTCACAAACAATGGTAAAGGGGAACATAGAACTTTGAGGAAAATACTTGAAACTTATTGCAATTGCTGGCTTCCACAGCGAGTTTACAAGTAGAGATTAAATGTAAGGTGGATGACATCCTGATAAACAGCACCACATTTCATTATTTTTACAAGCCATAAAACTTAGACTTACCTTTCACTCTTAGACGCACTCCAATTGCTCCTTTTCACTCTTTGACACACTCCATAACCCCACCCAAACAAAAATCACTAAGACCTAGATTTTCTTTTAGAGTGAACTGTCTTATACTCTTATACCTGCTCAACTTTCTCTTTTCCATTTTAGTGGCTTTTATCACTACTCACTTCAATTATTGCCACAACATGTAGAGAACCCCCTGGCTTACACTCTGAAGCACCCTCAAACTATTCTATACATAATGGATTGTCAGAATGGGCTTTCTATAATGTAGCACCGATTGTGTCTCTTTTCTCATTATATAACATGCTAGGTCCTCAGTATTTTTCACATAAATTTCTTAGCTTAGTGCAGAAGATCCCTGTTGACGTTCTTATTGTCCACCTGTTAGCTTTATTTACGCCCAAGTTCCCGCATTACTCTAGTCACTACTCTCAGTGTCCTCAATGTGTCAAGATTCTTCTCATTTTTGCATAATTGCACCTGTTGATTCTTTTGCTGTAATGTTCTTACTATCCCATTGCTTCAATATTCTTTCTTTTAGCTAGCTCCTGCTCCTTCAAAATTTGACTCAAGCAACATCAGCTCAAACTCTCAATATGATTTTGAAGTTCTTCCTCTGGATTCTCATGACCCTTTGCAAATTTTACTTATAATATTTAGAAAACTTGTTCATCTCCTATGCTAAACTATAAATTTACTGAAGACAGGAACCACATTTTATTTGATTTAGTATCTTTAGTGCCAAGCAACATGATTAGCTCTCAGTGGGCACTCAATAAGTATTTTTTGAGATAATATTTGTTGTCATCTTTACTTCCCAGAAAACACTAAGACAAGGAAATCCCACAATCTCCTCTGAAAGTATAACCATGATACATGCATACTCACCACAAGGCTTTTGCAACTTTGGAAAAATTTTTTCCTTATAGGTAGTTTTAATTTTCACTTTAGTAAACATCTATATATTTTTCCAATTACATTCCATTTAACTTTTCCTGGTAATATTATCCTAACTTCTTTTTGGTAACCGCTTTCTCTCCAGCATCATGCTTCCTCATATGACATGATCCAAATCATACAATCAGAACATAGTACTCTCTTTGCCTCAATAATTGGTTCATATGATTTATCTGAGTCCCTGAATCAAGCAATGATTTACCTATAACTTGCACTTTTTAATTGCATGATCCAATAAATTATTTATTTTTGTTTTTAATTACCTGATAGAATTTTAGATGTATTTTGTGTCACAAACATAATTTCTAAACTAAAGTTACCTCTCCACTTTGTATTGATGTATATTCTTACACTGGCTTTCCATAAGCACCTTATACAAGTTCTTAAAATGTATAAGCTGCCATCATACAGAAAGCCATTCACAACTGGCTTCATATTTGTCTGTTTCCTCTTTCCCTCTGAATCCCCTACGCTGAGTACCGACCTTACTTTATTGGGCCATTCATGCTCTGAAACTATTTTCTGGATTGATATCCTCTAGACTACAGCTGTAATATATTTTATTGTACACAATTTATTTTATGTAACTTTGTTGTACATTTCCTTCTCCTTATATGAGATTCTGAGTCATTTGAGGAAAAGGTTTCTCTGCTAGCAAATGTTCAATCACGAAAATAGAGGACAAGCAAAGTTTTGAGTTATGAAGTGTACAACTACATACTTGGGTATACACAGCCATGTATGTATCCAGGAAACCATCAACAAAATCAAGGCAATGAATCTCTCTAACATTGCTCCAAAGTTTATTCAAGGTATTCATCAACTCCCTGCCCTTTCCCATTTAAACACAGCTTCTTATCTGCTTTCTGCCAACATGATTGTTTTGCCTTCTGTATTATTTTATATTAATGGAATTATACAGTAGTACTCTTTTTGATCTGGCTTTTTTCATTTAGCATGATTATTTTAGTTTTCTTCTATGTTGTATGTATCAATAGTTCATTCAAAAGTAATAGTTCATTACTTTTCATTGCTAGGTAATATTCCAATGTGTTTATCCATTCACTGTTGAAAAATACATAAAAAGTAAAACTACAAAAGCAGTGCCAGAAAGCTCCGTTGCTTCACAAGATCACTAGCATTTAATATAAGTACTTCACTTGAGCTATTCTAATGTGTGTAGTTATCTCAATGTGGTTTTAATTTGCATTTCTCTAATAAATAGTGATTCTCTTAGTTTGCTACGGTGCTATGGCAAACATCACAGTGGGTTGGCCTAAATTATGGGAATTTATTGTTGTCCAAAATTGAAGTGTTGACATCTTATCTTTTCCATGAAGTAAATAATATTCTGGTGCTGGCTTGCTGCAATCCTTGGGGTTCCATGGCTTTCCTCTCTGCCTCCCCTAATGCAGCGAGCTTTCTCTTCTCGTGTCTTCTTTTGTCTGCTCTTTCAGTGCCTCTCACTTCCAGCTTCTTCCTGTGTGGCCTTCTCTGAAATTCTGGCTTCCAGTTTCTTCTCTTTATTAGGTCTCCAATAATATGGATTAAGACCCATCCTTACTCAGTTAACCACACCTTAAGTAATAATAACATCTTCCAAAGATCCTACTTATGAATAAGTTCACACCAACAGGAAAACAGATTAAAATTAGAGCATGTGTTTCATTGTAATATGTATGTAATCCAACCCACCACAATGATAATCGAGCATCATTTCATGTGCTAATTTGCCATTTGTGTATCTTCATTACTGATCATCTGTTCAAATATTTTCTTCATTTTTAATTTTATCATAATTTGTCTTATTAAATGTTATTTATATATTCTAATTGCAAGTCCATTGACAGAAATGTGTATTTCAGAATTTTCTCCCAGTTTATGGTTTTCCTTTTTCTTTTCTTAGCTATAATATGGAAAGCAAGTTTTTAGTTTTAATGAAGTCTAAATTACTTTTTTCTTTTATATTTCATACTTCTGTGCTACATTTAAGAATCTTTGCTAAAATCATTGGGTTCAAACTTGCTCCAAGTTGGCAAAGTTCCCTTCTATTGTTATTCACTAATACTTCTCATCATGAATTGTTGTTGGATTTTGTTAGAGACTTCCTCCATTTCTATTATGATAGCCATATGGAATTTCTTTTATGTTTTTTTTAATGTGGGAATTTTATTGATTAATTTGCTAGTATTCAATCAATCTTAAATTCATGGGATAAATTCCACTTGGTCATGATGTATCAACCTATTTATGTATTTTTGGATTTTATTTGCTAAAATTTTGTTATGAAGTTTTGCATTTATGCTCATGAGATATGTATTAGTTTATGATTTACTTACAGCATCTTAGTGTAATTTTAGTATCTGTATAAGACTGATTCCATAGAATAAAGAGTTTTTCCCCTTCAGAGTTTGTGAAGTATTGATATTTCTTCCTTAAATTTTTAGGAAATTTCAAAACCAAGGTTATTTCAGTCTGGAATTATTTTATAGAAAGCATATAAGTAAAAATTTAATTTCATTTATAATTATAGGGTAATTCATGTTATCAGTTTCTTTTTTAAAAAACTTTCTTATTGTATGCTATAACATATATACAAAGCAAAGAAAGGAAAAAGCAAAAGTTTTCAAAGCACTCAACAGGTACTTACAGGAAAGATCCCAGAGTTTGTGATGGGCTACCATACCATCATCACAGATTTTTTCTTTTAGCTGTTCCAGAATACAGGAGGTTAGAAGGGATAAATATTTTTTTTCTCATCACAATTAACTTTTTTTTTCTATCTTGTGAAAAATAACACATATACAAAAAAACAATAAATTTCAAAGCACAGTACAATTATTAGTTGTAGAACAAATTTCAGAGGTTGGTATGGGTTACAATTCCATAATTTTTGGTGTTCACTTCTAGCTGCTCTAAGATACTGAAGACTAAAAGAAATATCATTTTTTTATGATCATTCCATTCTACATATGTAATCAGTAATTCATAATTGCATGACATAGTTGTGTATTCATCATCATGATCATTTCTTAGAAGATTTGCCTCAACTCAGAAAAAAATTAAAAGACAACAGAAAAAATTCATACATACCATACCCCTTACCCCTCCCTTTCATTGATCACTAGCATTTCAATATAAATTTATTTTAACATTTGTTCCCCCTATTATTTATTTTTATTCCATATGTTTTACTCATCTGTTGATAAGGTAGATAAAAGGAGCATCAGACACAAGGTTTTCACAATCACACAGTCACATTGTGAAAGCTTTCTCAGTATACAATCATCTTCAAGAAACATGGCTACTGGAACACAGCTCTACATTTTCAGGCAGTTCCCTCCAGCCTCTCTATTACATCTTGACTAACAAGGTGATAACTATTTAATGTGTCAGAATAACCTCCAGGATAACCTCTCGACTCTGTTTGGAATCTCTCAGCCATTGACACTTTATTTTGTCTCATTTCACTCTTCCCTCTTTTGGTCAAGAAGGTTTTCTCAATCGCTTGATGCTGAGTCTCAACTCATTCAAGGATTTCTGTCCCATGTTGCCAGGAAGGTCCACACCCCCTGGGAATCATGTCTTATGTAGACAGGGGGAGGGCAGTGAGTTTGCTTGTTGTGTTGGCTGGAGAGAGAGGCCATGTTTGAGCAACAAAAGAAGTTCTCATAGGGGTGACTCTTAGGCCTAATTTTAAGTAGGCTTGACCTATCCTTTGTGGGATTAAGTTTCATATGAAGAAACTCCAAGATTGGGGGCTCAGCCTATTGCTTTTGTTGTCCCCACTGCTTGTGAGAATATCAAGAATTCAAATCTGGGAAGTTGAATTTTCTCCTTTTCTCACCATTCCTGGAAGGGGACTTTGCAAATACGTTTTTATTCACTGTTCAAATCACTCTGGGATTTATCAGGGCATCCTTCTGGATAAACCAACAAAATCTCATGCCCTACTCAATGTTTTAAGTACTTATGTGTTCAATTAAACTGTCTACATAAGTTATATTCAGAAATGCACTAGTCTAAATATAATTTTGTACCAAATAAACATTTTTTTGCTTAGTCTCACACTAAGTTAAAATTTTAAATATTAATTACTATCTATTTTCAACATCCTGCAGTAATGACATTCCTATGTTCTTCCTCATGCAAAAAACATTTTTTAAATTTGTACATTTAGTCACTATCATTATACACTCTAGGCATTCTTAGATTATACCATCTCAATTTTTATTGCCTGTCTTTCTTTCTGATTTCATTTGTGCCCCCAGCCCTCCTCCCTCTATCATTCTCACATTCAGCTTCATTCAGTGTTTTAACATAATTGTATATCAATTTCTTCTTGAATGAGCTTTGGTAACTTATGCCCTCTAAGAATTTGTCCATTTCATCCCAGCTATAAATTTAGTGCCATAATGTTATTCATAATATTGCTTTATTGTACTATTTATCCTTTGGAATTGTTTTTCTGATTTTCATTTCATTGATTGATATTTTCTTTTTCTCTACTTTATTTGGCTTAATTTGCTTTTCTCTTATAGTTTCTTAGTGTGAAGGTGATGTCATTGATTTGAGCACCTTCTTTTTTTCTAATACAGGAATTTATTACTATAAATCTTTTTACAGGTACTAATTTAATTCATTCTCCAAACTTCTATATATTGTGTTTTTTTTGTCATTTAGCCAAAAATGCTTTCCATTTTCACTTTGGTTGCTTCTTTGTTCCACGTGTTATTAGAATCATGTTAATTAGTTTATAATAAACCTGGGTATTTCCTCTTATATCACTTTGTTGATTTTTAATGTACTTCCATTGTAATCATATAATTTACTTTGTATCATTTGAATAGTACTCCATTTATTAGCATTTGATGTATGGTAAATCATTGCAAATATCGTGTCCTTGATAAGGCCATGTATTCTGCTGTTGTTCATTGGAGTGTTCAATTAGGTCAAGTCAATTCCTTTCAAGCTTCTTGTGTACTCACTAACATTTAGAAAGCTCATTCTATCAATTTTTCAGCAGATATTGAAATAGTATAGCTTAATTTTGGCTTTGTCTATTTCTCCTTTCTGTTCTACTGGCTGTGGTTCATGTATTTCTGAATTTTTTTTGTTAGGTACATTTAGCACTACTGTGTTCTCCTCATGAACTGACTCATTTAAACTTCTGAAATTTACTTTGTATCTGTGGAAGTATTCTTTGCTCCAAAGTCTAGTTTGCCTGATATTATTGTAGGTATTCAAACATTCTTTTGATTATCCCTCATGTGGTTGTATCTTTCCATCCTTACTTTTAGCCTAATTGCTTTTACATTTAAAATCATTTTATTGTAGGCAGAATATGGTCTCTTGCCTTTTAATTGTAATATTAGATCCATTTACATTTAATGTGATTATTGATATTTGACTTTATATCTATCACCATGCTACTTATTATTTCCCCATATGTTCTTTATTCTTTTTCCCTCTGCCTTCTTTTGGAAATGTTTGTATAAATCGGTATTATTTCTTATTTAAATATTCTATAGAATTCCTTAATAAAACCAACTGCAATTTTTTGGCCAATCAAGTTAATTGACTTTCTTCCTTTTCATCAATCATATTTTGCTGTTTTTGCATAGCTTGTATTTTTTATTCAAAGTCAGACATTGTAAATTTTACTTTGTTGAGTGTTGGGTAATTTTGCATTTCTATAAATATTCTTGTACTCTGTTTTGGGAAAATGCCAAGTTATTTGAAAACAGTATAATCCTTTTGAGGCTTGCTTTAAAACTTTTTATGTAGGACTAGAACAGCCTTTATTATAAAGCTTGACTTTTTAAAGGACTTACTACTGAGACAATATTGTGCTGAGCTTTTTCTTAACATCAAATCCCAAGAATTACAAGTTGTTTTAGCACAGGCTAATGGAAACAAACTATACTCAACCCTGTGTAAGTTCTGGAGATAGTTCCAAATGTTCCTTTCAGGTAGACCTCATGTAATTTTCTCTTACTCATGCACTCTTCAGAACTAAGATGGAAACTCAAAAAAGAACATCTGCTGATCTCCAGGGCAGTGACTTTGTACAATCATCTTTTCTGATATTTTACCTTGTGAACTCTAGACATCTTGGCTTTTGTGACCTTCATCTCATTCTTCTAACTTAGAGAGACCAGGGGTTCCATATGTTTTCTCCCCTTTCTGGAAATGCACTCCAAGAAGTAAGGCAGTATAGTCATTGAGTTCACCAATTTTTTTCCTATTTTGTTTTATTTTTCCATCTCTTGGGGATCTTTTTTTTTTCTTTTGCCTCATATTCAATGTTTTAAAAACATATTTATCCTGTATACAGTTTTTAAAATCTGCTTCATGTTGCCCTATCTTGGTGAAAAGCAGACGAAAAATATTTAAATCCTGATTGAAAACATAACTTTCAGGAATTTGGGGACACAAAAATAAGAAAGGCCATTTACAAGATACTCCAAAGTGCAAGAATTGCTGGCAAGTTGTCTCCAGTAATATCCAGCTACTTACACCACTGTCATTGGTGGAGGATGGTGAGGGCCACATACACACCAATCTGGAAGACAAGGGAAGCCACCACTAGTTATTGTAGCTATCTTCTCACAACAAACAATTTGAGGAAGAACACCTTAAGACAAGAATTGCCATGTAGATATCTCAATTGCCTAAACACAGCTAAAAGTAGATAAAAATGACTTATTTTTATCCTAAAGATTTCATCAGAGAGACTCTTGTGAATTGGTAATAGCTACTTTAATTGGTAGAAACTAATCCAGAATGTTAGTGTAAAAGAAATCTAACTCTATATTTTCCCCTGCAAAAGAGAATGTAGAAAGACAGGGTAATGTCAAGTTGTACAATGGACAATCTGACACACTTCATGTTTAAGTTAATGAAGTGTAGTATAATTTACATAGAGAAAGTACTTGGTAAATATTGAAAGAATGAATAAAAAAGTGAGTTCTGATAAGAGATTATATGCACATTTTGGATTTAAGGATCAATAACTATAAGAACAAAGAATAAATAGGACACTATGATACTCAGCAACTTTTTTGTACCTGTACATAAAATGGTGTCTTTATTCTTTTAACTAGAGTCTACAGAACACTCTTGAATGGAGTGTGTTTTGGCTTGCTAAACCTGCCAGAATTCCATATACCAAAAATGGGTTGGATTTTACAGTGGGGATTTATTAATTTATAATTTACACTTCTTAGGCTGTGAAAAATTCAAACTCAAGGCGTCAACAGGTGATACCTGAACTCTGAACACAGACCTCTGGCCTCCAGTACACCTCTTTCACCTGGGAAGGCACATGGCTGGCATATGCTTGTCCTTTGCTTCTAGGTTTCATTGCTTTCAGCTTCTGATTCCAGTGGCTTCCTCTCTGAGCTTCTGTGGATTTTTTCTAAGTTATCCAGGGTTTATTCTCTATGAGCTTCTTTTAATTTCCTATCTTAGATTCTCTGGGCTCTCTGGGTTACTTCTGAATATCCTTTATCTTCTTATAAAGGACTCCAATGAGGAGATTAAAACCCATCTTGAATGTTGTGGGTTATATCTCAATAATAACCTAATCAAAAGGTCCCACCCACAATAGATTTGGACCACAAGAATTGATTAAAAGAACATGGCCTTCCCAAAGTGCAAGTAATGCAAAAAGAAATAGATAAATAGTATCTCCTCAAAATTAAACACTTTTGCATCTCAAATAAGTTTGTCAGGAAAGTAAAAAGGCAGCCTACACAGTGGGAGGCAATATTTGGAAATCACATGTCAGATAAAGGTTTAATATTCACAATATATAAAGAGATTCCATAACTCAACAACAAAAAGACAAACAACCCAATAAAAAATGGGCAGAAGGTATAAACAGACACATTTCAGGAAAGGAAATACAAATGGCTAAAAGGCAAATGAAAAGATGATCAACTCTCCTGGCTATTAAGGAAATGAAAATCAAAAGCACAATAAGATATCATCTCATCCTCTAGAATGGCCATTATCGAAAAAAACAGAAAATGACAAGTGCTGGAGTGGGTGTGGAGAAAGAGGTACAATTATTCACTGTTGGTAAGAATGTAGAATGGTGTAACCACTCTGAAAGGCAGTTTGGCAGTTCCCTAGGAAGCTAAGTATAGAATTCTTATATGATCTATCAGTTCCATTACTAGATATATATTCAGAGGAACTGAAGGCAAGGATGAAAATAGACCTTTGCTCACTGATGTTTTTAACAGCAATTGACAATGATTGCCCATAGATGGAAACAGCCCAAATGTCCATCAATGAATGAGTAGCTAAATAAGCTGTGGTATATACAGATGAGGTAATATTAAGCAGCTATAAGGCAAAATAAAGTTATGAAGCATGTAAAAATGTTGATAAACCTTGACATTATGCCGAGTGAAATTAGCCAGAAACAAAAGGACAAATACTGTATGGTCTCATTAATATGAATTAACATTATTAGTGATTGAACTTTGAGAGTTAAACTTAGGAACACAGGTTATCAGGTGACAGAAAGAGGGTAGAGATTGGGTATTTTTTTCTGAAGGAGTACAGAATGTGCAAGAGGACTGATTTTAAAAATTCAAAATGGATAGCACTATACTATATGATGGTAGTGTAATAATAATAACTACACTGAATAAAGTTGAATGTGAATATGGTTGAGGGAGAAGGGCTGGGGATATATATGGAACCAGAAGGAAACATAGAGGATAAAGACTGAGATGGTATAGCTTAGACATATTTAGAGTGTACAATGATGGTGATTAGATGTACAAATATAAGAATGCTTTTGATTGAAGGAGAAAAATAGGGTGTTAAAATTGCAAGGTGTTGAAAATGGGATGGTATATAGAAAAAATACAATCAAGGCAAGCTTGGTCTATATAGATCCTAACTAATGGGTCTATAGTTAACAGTAACATTATAATATGCTTCCATTGAGTGTATAAAAGGCAATATGCCTAAACTAAATATCAATAAGCAGGGACTATGGGGGAAGGGTATGGGATTCTTTGAAGAAGAAAGGAAATGTCCTCATAAAAATAGTGGTGGCGAGGAAATGGTTATGTGATTATACTAGGAACCACTGATTTTTTACTTAGGTTGGATTGTATAATATGCAAATAAAAACTGTTTAAAAATGAACAGACAGGGCAGGACACAGTGGCTCAGCAGGCAGAGTTCTTGCCATGCCAGAGAACCAGGTTTGATTACCGGTGCCTGACCATGCAAAATAAAAAAAGAAGAACAGAGATAGAAATGCTGGAAAAAATGTGGAGAAAAAGATCTCCCTATTCACTATGGGTAGAGAATTAGAATGCTATAGTCTTTCTGGAGGGAAGTGTACTGGTTCCACAGGAGTCTACGAGTGGGGTTGCTATATGATCCTGCAAACCTGTTGCTGGGTGTATACTTGAAGAAATTGAGAATGAGGACATGGACATTTGAACACTGGTGTTTATGGTGGCAGTCAATGACTGAAGAATGGAAGGGGAAATGTGGTGTATACAGTAGATTACTAAGCAGATGCAAGAAGGAATGAAGTTGTGCGGCATGCATCAAAATGAATGAAACATGAGGACAGTATGCTTAATGACATGTCAGAAAAAAATGACAAATATTATCATGCCCACTCATATGGACTAACTTTAATATGTAAACTCAGAGAACTGAAGTCGAGAGCATGAGTTAATAAGCTGGGGGCTATTGTAAAAGTTCCTCATTTGAAAGTTCTTACAGCAGTCACATTTGTTCCAGGGTTGTAACTGTTATTTCTAAACTCTGAGTTCTGAGCTATTTGTATAATCTTGTTATTCCCTGGAATTTCGGGTATTTGCGTGGCACCTGAGATTCAGAATTAGAGCTCTTCATCAATGAAAGAATTACCCCATACGGCAACTGTTTAAAAAATTGAAAAAGTGATCAGACTTCAACTAGAGAAAAGAATGAGGCTGATCTGGATAGGACTAAAGTAAATCAAAATACGGGGTAGAGGATGATATTGACTATTTTAAAACTTGAACTTCTGTGTGAGACCAAAGAAAAGGATGATTATTTGGTGTAAAGCATATATTTGTAGTAGCATGCTGTCTAATTTAACTTGTATGGTCAGTTTACTTGAACACCATAATTACATGGAATTTGGAATAGGGAGTGAGATCTCGCTGGCTTGTTCAAGTTAGTGTGATGTCCCAATACATCCCAGAGTAATTTGGGCAGAGAAAAAGAAAGTTTTTGCAAAGTGTCCTTAGGGAATGGGAAAGAAAGTAGGAAATACTAAACTTTCCCATTTTTGGAGTTCATGAAATTCTCGCAAGTAGTGGGGACAACCAATTCAATAGGCTAAGCCCTCTATCTTGAGGTTTGCCCCTGTGAAACTTATTAATGCAAAGGAAAACTATACCTACTTGTGAGGATGCTTAAGAGTCACCCACAGAGAGCCTTTTTTGTTTCTCAGATGTGGCCTCTCTCTCTAAGCCAACTTTGCAGGTGAACTCACTGTCCTCCCCCTCACATTGGACATAACTCCCAGGAGTATAAATCTCCCTGCCAAGGTGGAACATGACTCCTGGGGATGAGCCAGGACTCAGCATCACGAAACTGAGAAAACTTTAGGGACCAAAAGGGAAAAGAGAGAAATGAGGCAAAACAAAGTATCACCAGAGCAGGCCATGGTGGCTCAGCAGACAGAGCTCTCGTCTGCCATGTCGGAGACCTGGGTTTGATTCTCAGTGCCTGCCCATACAAAAAACAACAACAAAAAAAGAAAAAGTAAATAAAGTATCAGTGGTTGAGAGACTTCAAAGTTGAGAGGTTATCCTGGAGTTTATTCATAGGAATTGTATATATATCCCTTTTTAGTTCAAGGTGTTTTGGAGTTGAACTGTATTCCAGTTCATCAAGAATCATCCTGATTCTTGAAGATGATTGAATAACTACATAGCTTTACAATGTGCTAATGTGATTATGAAAATCTAGTATCAGATGTTCCCTTTATCCAGGGTATGAACAGTTGAGTAAAAAAAAAAAATAGGGATGAACTATAAATAATGGGGGGGATAAGAGGTGAAAAAAATGGTTAGATTGCAACACTAATGTTCACTAGGGTGGGATAAGAGGTATGGGATATATGGATTTTTTTATTTGTCTTTTTATTCCTTTTTCTGGAGTGAAGCAAACTTTCTAAAAATGATCGTGATGATGAATATACAACTATGTGATGATATTGTGAGCCACTGATTACATATTTGTATGAACTGTATAGTGCGGAAAGATATCTCAATAAAAATATTTTTTTAAAAAGAACATGGCCAGAGGTGTGAGGGCAGTTCAGTGGTAGAATTCTCACCTGCCATGTGGGAGACACAGTTCCAATTCCTGGCCCATGTACTTCCCAAAACAAACAAACAGAAGAAGCCAACAAACAAGCAAATTCAACAAATGGTGCTGCAATAATGGGATACTCACATGGAAAAAAGAATGAAATGTGGCCATTCCATACAGCATATAAAAAAAAAGAACATGGCCTTTTCTGGGTTGCATAAAACTTCAAACCACTACAGAATGGTGCATTGTTTAAATAAATAGAGATACTGGTGAACACATGCCTAAATTTCTCTGAAGATATGAATAGAAATAAATTACTAATTTTAATAAGATACACTATTTTAAAATGTTTATGATAGTTTTCCAGAATTGTTAACTAATCTGTTACCCTGAAGTATTTTATCTGCAGGATCTTAAAATTGATAACAATAATAACAATTTTCAAAGTGCTTTTACCTAGGTAATATGTTGTGCCAGTTTGAAATGGTTGTGTACCCAAGAAAGGCCATGTTTTTTATTACTAGTTCAATATTGCTGCACAAAATCTATTTGATTAAATTATTTCCTTCGAGATATGACCCACCAATTGTGGGTGGCACCTTTTGATCAAGTGGTTTCCATGGAGATGTTTCCCATCCATTCAAAGTGGGGTTGCTTACTGGACTCCTGTAAGCGGGAACTATTTTGGAAAAAGCTTCAGAGCATACAGAGCCAACAGAGCCAACATGAGACCCAAAAATTTGGAGATGCAGAAAGAAAATGCTCCTGGGGAAGCTATTTGAAACCAGAAGCCAAAGGAAAAGCAAATGCCAGCCATGTGTCTTCCTAGCTGACAGAGGTGTTCTGGAACCATAAAATTTTCTTGAGTCAAGGATATTGTTAGTTTGGATATTTTAATGACCTTAGAGCTGTAAACTTAAAATGTAATAAATAAATTCACCCTTTGAAAGCCATTCCATTTCTGGTATATTGTATTCCAGCATCTTTAACAATCCAAAACATGTTAAATGAGAGTTTATGAGATTTCATTTCTGCTGGCTAACTAAACTAAAATAAAAATGGCAATAAACTACAATAAGAAGGATCCATTTTCAGTGTCCTGGGAAGGGGTGATAACAGGTACACAATGTTGAGCCTCCCTTCAATATTTTAGCTAGGTTATACAGGTCTCACTGCATTTTAGTTGTTTACTTTTTTCCTTTGCAAACCAGGATCATACCACAAGTCAGTGACACTTCCCTGAAGCAGAAAAATCCCAACATGACAACAAATGGTTAATGGAGAGTTCACTTATATCAGGTTGTACTTAAAACCCATTATTATTATTTTGGATTACATCAAGTGACCATGACACGTCTGCTCACTGAAAGTGCTTAATTTAAATATATTTTCTTTATTAAAAAGATCCTATTAAGTGGTTTCAGCTGTAATAGCACTTGAGTTCCATTAGATTTTTAAGTGATTTAGAAATTCAAATTATTTTTAAAAATTAGATTACGGTGTGGTGGATAATTAGTAAATAGTAAGTTGAATTTGTAAATTAATACTCAGTAGTGGAATCGAACAGAAACATTAGGGTTTGAACTGTAAACATGGAATTGAGTAACTACTTTTAAAGATACTTGTCCTTTGGCGTGTGCAACAAAAAATATTTAAGCATTTAAAAGTATTCTTTTTCTTTTAGTAAGATGTAAATACAATAATTAACTAATTGTTCTTTTACTGGCAGGAAAGATGATAGACATTTTATGGAAGTTGCTAATTATTTTCAGCAAAAAACTTCACCACTAAAATCATAAAAGTATGCTTGATTAAAAAAATTAATTCATAAATAAAATAACAACTCTGGTGTACTCTTTCAAAGTTAATTAATGGAAATAGCATTTTTGATTGATATTAGCAAGTAAAGATAACTCAAAATTCCTAAATTCCAGAAAAATCCTAGAATTTATTTTGCTGTTTCTTTTATTCTAATCTTTCATGCTTACATAAATCTTTCTTGGGCTGTTACTAGCATTGTTAGTCTCTAAATATATAACGATAAAGAAAACAAGCACTGTACTTGAGGATGGACCTTAAAATCAAGTAGTCACCTTCGACAAATACTTTGAAAGAAAAGACATATTGCAATAAACATGGAGTAGAAGCAACTGATCAAGTCTGTGGGTGGGAGATTTACTGTGGAATGTCATGTAAGGCAAGATCCAGAAATAATGACACAGAATTAAATTGATAATGGAAGGGAAAAAATGTTATTTGGGTAAAAAGCTATATGGTAGAAGTGTTATTTTGCAAGTATTTTTATAAAAATGTTTTAAAATAGTTTAAATATACTTCCCAATATATTTTTTCAAGATATTAATTGCATATAGACTTTGATACATAAACATCCTAATTAAGGATACATATTTAAAATTATTTTTATTAATCTTTTGTATTGTTACTTTCTTATAAAAATGTATAAATTTTCTTATAAATGTATGGTCAACTCAAATTCTTGGTAATTTTACTTTCAAAACCATCTGACAATATATTAGAGGATAAGATATTAACTAAAAAACACGCTTTGGAATTATAGGCAAGAATAGAAATGAAAGAGTTAGAATAGGGAAGAAATGGAGAAGAAACTCAAATTTATAGACCAGTTTTCCTACTTTATTTTTTCTTTCAGATATGATTTCAATATTCTTGTTAATCAAAATGAGGGAGGTAGTGAAATCATTTTCATAGCTTTTATGTCAAATGAAGAAAGAAAACATCAATAAAGTAACAAAAACTAACAAATCATATCTTTCAAGGTTAGCAAAGATGTTTCTGTTTGTCTTTTTTTTAAATTTGGTTTACAAAGAAATTTCTTAAATTAAGAAAATTAATTTTCTTAATTTGAAAAATTTCACAAGTTTTCAAAGAGTGAACCCTTTTTCACCTCTTCCTTCACAGTGAGGAAGGAAAAATCCCACTAACAACAGCTGGGGCAATTTTTTAAGGCTGGTTTTGTTGTTGCTATTTGGATACTTTAAAAAATATTTGAGGGTTTCACAATTTCAATAAAGGCATTTATAATGTGGGTGCCTAGCCAGTGAGACTCAAAATACATCTCATGTTCTTATGGTTGAGTTCATCAGCAAAAATAATAGAGGAAAAAATGGACAATGCATTCCTTAAACAAACCTTTATGAATATATTATTTGCTTCAATTGAATTTCCTCCAAAATTTAGCAGACAATTCAAGATTATATTTATTATCATGCAAGTTCCTGCTGAGCAGGTATTTTTTTATTACAGCTGGAAAGATATAATTAAACAAAAATTCATCAGAGGGTCTCTGGTTCCATCCAAGATGGAGTAAAAGAGAAAAGATTTATGCTTCTACTTGAAACAGTTAAAAAAAAAGTCAAAATAGGGCGGGCCACAGTGGCTCAGCAGGCAAGGATGCTTGCCTGCCATGCCAGAGAACCCGGGTTCAATTCCTTGTGCCTGCCCATGCAAAACAAACAAACAAAAAAGGTCAAAATATATGAAACACTAGTTTTCAAGACTTTGGGCATCAGTCAACAAAGGACAGTGATCTCTGAGTGATGGAAGGCAGATAAGACTAGATACATGACTGTTCTAGCTTTCTGCATTGTCAAAGTTTTCAAACTGTGACACAGAGACAGAATCTAGGCAGCAGGGGTTAGTTACTGGTTAGTTACTCCTAGTTGAGGAGATGGACCTGGGAGTCTGGTGTGAATAGGTTGTCTAGTGTTCTCAGGGCAGAGCTTCAGAGAGGAGACATCAAAGAGAAAGAAATCCATAAATCCACAGATAGTTCCCCTTGAATCTTCAGTTGAGTATTGATTTCTACATTGGAAATTCTTGAAATTCCAGGAGTATTAGTTAGCATACTGTTGCTGTTTGCTTCAGCTGTGGGGGAAATTAGCCCTATTGAAATGCTCTTCTGGTCCTGCTTACAAAAGCATGAAAGCAAGAACTGAAGGGATTGATTTCTTTCCAACTGATATAATTGCATCCCAGAAAAAAATTTAAGGATAATTACAAAAATACAAAACTACACATGTTTCAACAGCATAAAGTTCACAATGTCTGGCATACAATAAAAAAGTTTTAGATATACAAAGACCTGGTGTATATTATCCATGATGAGGACAAAAATTAATCAATCAAAATTGATCCAGAAATGACACTGGCAATGATTGAGATAATGGACACGGACATTAAAAGTTATTGTAATAACATTTTCTATGTTTAAGAAGATAGAAGGAAATGTAAGTATACAAATATATTTGAAAGGTGTAAAAACATTCTAGAGATGAATGTTTCAATGCCTGAGAAAAATACTAAATGATATGGGCAACATATTAGGTATTGCATAATAAATAATTAGTGCACTTGGAGAGAAAAGAAAATGGAAGAGGAGATAGGGCAAAGAAAAACAAATGGAGGCATGATAGCTTTAAACTTAACTATATTAATAATCATATTAAATCTAAATGGTTAAGGAGTCTGAATTAAAAAGTAGAGAATTTCAGATTTGATAAAATGTAAGATGCAATTAAATACTGACTTAAAGAAACCCATTTTAATTATAGAAACACAAATAAGTTAAAAGTAAAATGATGGAACAAAGATATACCATTCTTATATTAACTAAAAGAAGGTTGGAGTGGTTACATTACTATCAGACAAATTCGGATAAAAGAATAATACCAGAGATAACGAAAATATTTTCTAAGTATCATTAACTGATAATTATCAAAAATTGCTTTTGCACTTAACAGAACATCAAAATTCATGAAACAAAACTGACCTGAAAGAGAGAAAATTTCACAAATACTGTGACATATTTAAACACCCTCATCTTGATAATTGATAGAAGTAGTAGACATGTCAGTAACAACATAGAATGTGTTAACAGTAACAATTTGACCAAAATTCCACTCATATGTTATTCTACTCAACTATAGAGAATATGCATACTTTTCAAGTGCACACAAGCATTAATAAAAAATGGACTATATACTGGATTAAGAAACAATCCTAAATACATTTAAAAATTTCAATTTATATAAAGGATATTCACTGACCAAAATGGAGTTACAAAATCTTGGTAATAACAAGATATATGGAATATCCCCAAATATTTGGAAACTAGCTAATATGGTTCTGAATAACTAATGAGTAATAAAGAAAATTAAAATGAAATTAGTAACTATTTGAACTGAATGCAAATAAAACAATAGTATATATCAAATTTTGTAGAATGCAAGTAAAACACTGGGAAATTTATAACATGAGATGCCTAGATAAAAATGAAGAAAGTGGGTTGGCAATGGTGGCTCAGTGGCACAGTTTCTGCCTGCCATGCTGGAGACCCGGGTTCAATTCCCAGTGCCTGCCCATGGAAAAAGAAAAAGAAAAATGAAGAAAGATCTCAAATAAATAAATTCTGCTTCCATCCTAAGAACTAGAAAAAGCGGAGCAAATGAAAGTCAAAGGAAGCAGACAACAGTAAATAATGACAGATTAGGAATCAATAAAAAATGGGAGCCACACAAATAGTAAAAAACAACTATGAAACACAAAGCTCATTGATAATCTCAATTAAGTTGAAAAACTGTTGCTAGACTAATCAGTAATAAAAGAAAAAGAGCGAAAACTATCAATATTGGGAAAGAAAGCAGTATCATCACTACAGAGTCTACATATTTTAAAGGATAAGTCAAGAATGAATAATTTTATGAGATTATTTTCAACAACTAGTTGAAATGGACAGATTCCTCAAGAGAAACAAACTATAAAACTCAACCCAAGTAGAATTAGATCATCTGAATAACCTTATGTTTATTAAAAGTAAATCTTCATAAAAAGAAAACTCCAAGTTCAGGAGCTTTATTAGTGGATTTTTAACAAACACATCTGAAAAAAATTACCAAATCTCCACAAATTCCTGCAGGAAACTGCATAGACTCCAATATTTTCCAACTCATTAGAGGCCAGCATTAACCTGATACCAAAATGAGATAAAGATAAAACTACAGACAAATATCCCTCATAAATATGGATACAAATCTTAGCAAATTGAGTCCAAGAATACAAACATTGCTAATAACCTTAATGAAGTAAAGTTCATCCTAGGTATTATGGATTGAATTGTGTCCCATAAAAGGTTACACTGAAGTCCTAACAACCAGTATCTTAGAAGGCAACCTTATTTGGAAATACAATCTTTGCAGATGGAATTAGTTCAGTTAATATAAGGTCATACTGGAGTAAGGTTGGTCCTTAATCCAATCTAATGGTGTTATTAGAAGGGGAGAGAAGGGATAGCAATACTCAAGGTTAGAAGACCACATGAAGATGGAGCCAGATATTGCAGTGATGCATCTACAGATCAAGGAACCCAAAGAACTTCCCACAAATACCATAAACTGGAAGAGACAAGGAAAAATTCTTGAGAGAATTTTTGGGAGAGATCATGTCCCTGCTGACACCTTGCTTTCAAAGTTCTACCCTCTAGAACTGTGAGACAATGAATTTCTGTTGTTGTAAGACACCTAGTTTGCAGTTCTTTGTTATGGCAGCTGTTGGGAGGTAAGATACCTGGAGAAAATAGTATTTAAAATTCATACTAGTAGAATATAAAAGATAGAGCATATGATTATCTTTACAAGCAGAAAATAATTGACAAAAGCATTTCTTTAAAAAATTCTCAGCCATCTAGGCAAAGAAGGACAATTTTTCAGCTTAAAGGGTATCTTTAAAAATACCCACCCCCACTGTCATATTTATTTATGGATTTTTTCCACGTAATATTAGGGAAAAGTTTAGGAGGTTTACTCTTATGACTTTTATTCAATATTACATAGAAAAAAGGCAAAAATGTAGAAAAACTCTCCAGATAGGTTGAAAGGAGTGAAATTGCCTTTATTCCCAGATGATTTTCTACATAATAAGACCCATTGAACTTACAAAAGACTACTAAAGATAATGTGCTAGCAATTTTATAGGATAAAAGACTACACAAAAAATTAATTTTGTATAATAATATAGTGAGCACTTAGAAATTGAAATTTTAGAATATCAATAAAATTTATACGGCATCAGAAATATGAAATGTTTTAGGGTGGATTTGGTGAAGGGTATGCAAAATCTGCATGTTGAAAACTATGAAATATATCTGAGAAAAATTAAAGAATACTTAAGTAATGGAAATATCTGTCATTTCATGGATTTCTGAAACTTCAATATTGAGAAACTGTAAATTCTGTACAAACTGATGTTTAGAATTATAGCAATGCAAATCAAATTCCCAGAAGGCAGCTTTGTAAAAATTGAAAAAAACAATCCTAAAATGCATATGGAAATGCAGGGATGGAACAGCTAAAACAACTCTGAAATAGAATAAAGTTGGAGGATTTTCTATACCTGATTTCAAGAATCATTATAAAGTTGAAGTAATCATGAGTGTGATATTGGCATCAAGATAGACAAACTGATCAATTGAAGAGAATAGAGAGCCAATAAGCAGATCCAAATATATGATTGAATTAATTTTGATAAAGTTAAAAATAGTTAAGTGATATTTAATAGTGATATTGAAATAACTGGATAGCTGTCTGTATTTATAAAAGTGAACTTTTATTCATACCTTCTAGCAGACACAAAAATTAACTCAAAAGGAATCATAGACCTAAATCTAAAACTGTAAAACAACAGGAGAAAATTTTTGTGACCTCAGGGTATCAAAGATATCTTAAATATGATGCAAAAATTCAATTAATAACTTCTTAACTTCGTGCACGTTAAGTAGCTTTAAATTTCAAGACACTCAGTAAAGTGAGTAAAAGACAAGTCACAGACTTGTAAAACATAGTTGAAAATCACATATATAGGAAGAACTTGAATCCAGATCTCTCAAAGCACAATAAAAGAATAAACAACCACCCAAAAATGGCCAAATGATATCAATATACATTACATTAAAGAAGATATCCAGAAACAAATAAGCACATGAAACGATGTTCAATGTCATTAGTCATTAGTGAAATGCAAAGTAATACTATAATTAAATATCTGTACATACTGATGATAATAGCGAAAATTTAAAATTTTGATCATAGAATTTCTTGAGGATTTGGAGCAATTGGATTCTTATAGACTACTGGGGGTATTGTAAAATAAAACCACTAAGAAAAGGTTGACATTTATACAAAGATAACCATATACTTACCATATGATCCAACCATTCCAATCTAGTTATTTATCTAAGAGAAATGACAGTATATGATGGTAAAAAAAAACAAAAACAAAAACAAAACTTGTGCACAGATGTTGATAGCAGTATATTTGTAGTAAGCAAAAACAAAAACAACCAAAACATCTATTAAGAGCCAAATGGATAAACTTGGTGTGGTATAAAACATTACTCAGAAATAAGAAGATATGCGCTAGTGTTACACCTAACAGCTTAGTTGGATCTCAAAACAATTATGATGAATGAAAAAAACAACAAAAAGAATACAGACTGTATAACTACATGTATATAAAACTCAGAAAAATCTAATATTTTCACAGAAAGCACATTCATAGTTGTCTAGGTCTGAGTGTGGGTGGGGAGATATGGTAAGGAGAGATTATAGAGTCACAGTAAAGTTTTACTGGTTATTCTTGATTTATTGATGGTTTCTTGGTTCTATACCTATTTCAGAAGTTTTAAAATTGTACAGTCCTTAATATTTGCCAGTTTATCAATGTCAATTATAACTCAATAAATATCTTAGAAGGAAACAAATAAGTTATATGATACTATTATGGTAGAATTCATTTGCATTTGGGGAATATAAGGAAATGTACTGATTAGTTGCTTCATTTCTGCATACATATGGACATAGGAGAACCTATCTATCTATCTATCTATCTATCTATCTATCTATCTATCTATCTATCTATCTATCTATCTATCTATCTATCTTTCTATCTATCTATCTATCTATCTATCTATCTATCTATCTATCTATCTATCTATCTATCTATCTATCTATCTATTTCAATTTGCTAAAGCTGCCAGAATGCAATATACCAGAAATGGGTTGGCTTTTATGGTGGGGATTTACTATTTACAAATTTACAGCTCTAAGGCCATGAAAATGTCCCAATTAAGCAATCAACAGGCCAATCAATACCTTCTCTGGAGAAAGGCCACTGGCATTCAAGTTTCTTCTGTGAGATAGCAAGACATGGCCAAAATCTGCTTGTCTTTTGCTCCTAGGCTTCCTTGCTTTCAGCTTCTGGTTCCAGTCACTTCCTTTCTGAGCTTCCTCTCCTAGCTCCTCCAGGGCTTCTCTCTTTCTGTTCTTTCTGGGTGTTTCTAGTTGAGCTCTCTGGGTTTTTTTTTCTGTCTGTTATCCTCATAAAGGACTCCAGTAAAGGATTAAGATCTACCTTGAATGGGGTGGGTCACATATCAAATTTAGATAATCTGATAAAAAAGTCTAACTACAATAGGTCTATACCCATGGGAATGGATTGAAAGAACATGGCCTTTTCCAGGGGTACAAATCGGCACATAATCTATCATTTATATATATATATATATATATATATATATATGTATATATATTTAGGTGCATGGTTCAGGAATCAAACCTGGGTCTCCTGTATGGAAAGTGAGCATTCTACAACTGAATCACTATCGATTTATTTTTAAAATAAAATATTCTAGTTGTCTTTCAACATTTAAATCAATGCTGAAATAGTTAAAAAAGTTTTTAAAATAGTTTTGAAAATTTCCCTTAATTATATGCCATATAGTACAGTCAATATCAGTTAGACCAGGACAATTTTCAAAACAGGTGTTACTAATTTGCTGCATAGTCATAGTAAATATCAATTACATGCTCATAAATATCTGGCTTTTATAAGTTTATCTTCCTAATGACTTGTAGGATTAATTTGTAATATAATGCATCCCTAATAGCATAATTAATGTACCCACTAAAGAAGGCTGCATTTTAGAAAATAACTCTCAATAATGCTTATTTAAAGCACAGTTAATATTAAATCATTTTATATTATTATTTTATATTTATTATATTATTTATATAATATTAAATCATTTAGAGCAGAGACTATGACAACAATCATGAAGGCCAACAACGTAAAAGTGTCTTCAAATTTGTGGCAACTATAGCACATATCTGAAGCAAAATTTTGCATATAGGTATATTTAACAATTAGTAACCCTTCAGATCACCATATCACTTTGGAATGTTCTACATGAAAGAATTTTCTGTAAAGCTGTAATTTATTTTTTATGTGCCAAAATGTTTTACATTTTAACTTTTTATGTAAAAATTTTAAAAGTTTAGGGCATAATTCCTAGCTTCTTAAAATATAAAATATTAGTAAAATTAAACATTTTCCTGTCAATGGTTTCTCTTAAGAAGTTTGAACAGGCTACTTGGCATGAAGAGATAAGAAGAAAGTAAGTCCATAGATTGTGTAACATTATTAACTGAAAATTGTCTGTATGGACTAAGGGCAATTACAGGGTGTATTAGTTAGGGTTCTCTAGAGAAACAGAATTAACGGAACACTTGCAGATACAAAATTTATAAAAGGGTCTCACGTGACCACAAGATCGCAGAGTCCAAAATCTTCAGGGCAGGCTGTGAAGCTCACAATTCCAATGGAGGGTCTGGACAAACTCCACAGGAGAGGTGTGCCAGCCAAAGCAGGAAGAGAGCCTGTCTCTTCTGAATCCTCCTTAAAAGGCTTCCAGTGATTAGATTGAGCATCATCATTGCAGAAGACATTCCCCTTTGGCTGATTACAAATGGAATCAGCTGTGGATGCAGCTGACATGATCATGATCTAATGCTATGAAATGTCCTCATCACAACAGGCCAGCACTTGCCCAACCAGACAAATAGGTACCACCACTTGGCCAAGTTGACACATGAATCAGACCATGACACAGGGGCTTCAATCAAGTAGCTGACTCCTGTACCTCTACCCTTTCCAACTCACCTTCGCTTCTTGTCCATGCTTCTGATTTATCTTTAATTTGTCTCATGTAGAAATTCTCTTTGGATATTATTTTCTGCATCTATAGGCACTCCCCAGAACTACCTTATTTAACTTCAGACTTCTAGGATAGAAGACTATCCATCTTCTTTACTTCTAAGTCATTTCTTCTGCAATAACTTTACTCTGGTCTTCCTCACTTCTAGATTGAGTCAACTGCCAACACAGAACTTGAGCTCTGTTAACAAATGCTGTCTCTCATTAAAGGTCAAAATATCACACTTACTGCAGCAGCTCACTTGTTACAATGCCTATAAATTACTTAAAAATTCTTGAGTATAGGTGATATGACATCATTTGTATGCCAATTAGTTTGAGTTATATCTTAGATATGGACAGTTATCCTCCAGTAGATGATCACACTTCAGAAGTAATTATCGAACATTCTGTTCAATCCAAAGATGACTATAAAAATTGCTTCTGTAATCTATATTTCAACTGAGAGCAGAGGCTTTGATAATTAGTATAATAAATGTTAGAAAAGGACTTTCATTTGTGAAATCAGTGGGGTCCTACATATGTAGATGACTTAAAAATCTTAGAGACACTCCCCACCATAACACAGAAGGGACAAAAATTCAGCTCAGCAAATAATATACATCCTTAAGTTTAAGACTCAAAAGTAAATCCCAAACAATTCTATGTTTTGCTGAAAATGTGGAAGATGCTGGATGTCTAATGCCAACTATAAGTTCAATAGATTTTTTTTTTTTTTTACTGCATTTGTTAGTCTGCCTTAAATGAATTTTTCATGCAAAGTGGTGGTCAGAATAATGAAAATATTAAAAGCTGGCTCTACACCCGATATAAGGAAGAAAGTTTATGGGTGTTTTTTTGCAGACATGCCTAATTTTACGGCATTTCATGTGCTTCACAGATATTGTATTTTTTTTTAACAAATTGAAGATTTGTGGCAACCTTCAACAAGCAATTCTACTAGCACAACTTTTCCAACAGTATGTGCTCACTTTATGTCTCTGTGCTACATTTTGGTAATTCTCACAACACTGAAAGCTTTTAAATTTTTATTACATCCATTAATGTGATCTGTGGTCTGTGGTCTTTGATGTTACTATTGTAATTGTTTTGGGGTACCACGAACAAGGCACATATAAGAAGGCAAACATAACTGACAAATGTGTGTGTTCTGGCTGCTCTACCAGCCATTCCCTATTCCTCTCCCTCCTCTTGGGCCTCCCGATTCCCTGAGATACAACGATATTGAAATCAGGCCTATTAATAACCATACAATGACCTCTGAGTGTTCAAGTGAAAAGAAGTCTCACACATCTCTCACTTTAAATCAAAAGCTAGAAATGTTTAAACTTAGTGAGGAAGGCCTGTTGAAAGCTGAGATGGGCTAAAACCTAGCTCTCTTGAACCAAATAGTTAGGCACATTGTGAATGCAAAGGAAAATCCCTTGAAGGGAATTAGAAGTGCTATCTAGTGAACACATATACAATAAGAAAGCAAAACAGACTTTTGGCCTATATGGAGAAAGTTTTAGTGATCTGGATTTTAGTTCAAAATAACCACACCATTCCCTTAAGGAAAAACCTAATGCAGAGGAATACCCTACGTCTCTCCAATTCTATAAAAGCTGACAGATATGAAGTAGCTGCAGAAGAAAACTTGAAGCTAGCAAATTTTCGCTTATGAGGTTGAAGCAGTCTTCTCCGTAACATAAAAGTGCAAGGTGAAGCAGCAAGCACTCATGTAAAAGCTGCAACAAGTTATCCAGAAGATATAGCTGAGATAATTGATGAAAGTGGCTGCAGTAAAGAACAGATTAGCCTTATTTCAGAAGAAGATGCTATTCTGGGCTTTCATAGGTAAAGAGGAGAAGTCAAAGCCTGGCTTCAAAGTTTCAAAGGACAGGCTGACTCTTGTTAGGAGCTAATGCAATTGTTGACTTTAAGTTGAAATCAATGTTCATTTACCATTCTGAAAATACTAGGACCCTTAAGAATTATGCGAAATGCCTGTGCTTTATAAATAGAACCACAAAGCCTGGATGGTAGCACCACTCTTTGCAACATGGCTTGCTGAGTATTTTAAGCCTACTGTTGAGATATGTTTTTCAGAAAAAAAAAAAGCTTCTTTTTCAAGAGACTATTGTTTATTGACAATGTACCTGGTCACCCAAGAGTTCTTATGCAGATGTACAGTGAGATTAATGTTGTTGTAATACCTGTTAACACAATATCCATTCTGCAGCCCATGAATCAAGGGGTGATTTGAACTCTGAAGTGTTTAAAAAATACATTTCATAAGACTGTATCTGTTGTATATAAGTGATTCCTCTGACAGACATGAGAAAAATAAATTGAAAAATTTTTGAAAAGGATTTACCATTTTTGTTGTCATTAAGAACATTCATGATTCATGGGAGAAGTTCAAAATATCAACACTAACAAAAATTCAAACGAAGCCTCATGGATCATTTTGAGGGGTTCACGATTTCAGTGGAAGAAGTAGCTGCAGATGTGGAAACAGAAAGAGAAATAGAATTAGAAGTGGAGCCTGGAGATGTGACTAAATTGTAATAATCTTATGATAAAACTTCAATGGATGAGGAGTGGTTTCTTATGGATGAGCAAAGAAATTGGTTTCTTAAGATGGAATCTACTCCTGGTGAATAAACTGTGAACATTGTTGAAACAGCAACAAAGGCTTTAGAATATTATGTAAACTGCATTGATAAGACAGTGACAGGGCTTGAAGGGATTGAGCCCAATTTTGAAAGAAGTTCTACTGAAGGTAAAATGCTGTCGAACACCTGGGTTTGATTCCCAGAGCTTGCCCATGCCAAAACAAGCAAACAAAAAAACACTATCAAACAGTATTGCATGCCACAGAGAAATCTATTGTGAAGGGAAGAATCAATCAAGGTGGCAGATATCATTGTGGTCCTATTTTAAGTAATGAACACAACCACCCCGAACTTCGGCAACCACCACCGTGATTAAGTCAGAAGCCATCAATATCACCACCAGCAAAAAAAAGATTATGGTTAGCATTTTTTAGCAATAATTTTTTTTTAATTAAGGCATATACATTGTTTTTTTAGACATGTTCCATTGCACATTGAATAGACTACAGCATGATATAAACATAACTTTTATACTGAGAAACCAAAAAGTTCATGTAATTCATTTTATTATGATATTTGCTTCATTGCAGTGGTCCAAAAATGGACCTGCAATATCTGTAAGGTATGCCTATACTTGCTTGCTAGCAATGTTTAATAAATGCCTGTGTGTTAAAATGAAGGTGTGGCCATCTTTGAGATGAGATATGTTTTATGACAACTTGGCAGCAAGCTTGTAGTGGGTGCAGCTAATCTTTAACTTCCTTAATTTTCATTAACAGACTAAGTCTACCCAGACAATCTAAAAATTGTGTCTCTCCTAACTGATCCCCAATTGTTATAAAAAAGTGATGATCGCATTTGAAAACATACTTGTATATTAAAATCTTCAGTATTGTTTATTGAAATTTACGCAGCTTTGATTATCTTTACTTAATAATCCCAGACTGTTATACACTTTGAAATGTCAAATTCCTTAGATGTCTTTATTGGCAAACTCTATTATAGCAGGGTGTCTTTGTTATTTTTGTTATTGTTGTTGTTCTTCTTACTGTTATTATTGAAACATTATTGGATATAGCAGCCAAAAATATAAAAGAAAACTCTCAAAATAAAGTAGACTACAATTTCTGCTTTTTTGTGATCAGACTCTAACTTCAGAATCAATTACCCCTCTGTTCTTTAAAAAGGCTTTGAGTGGATCACTTCAATTAAATGCACCTAAAATTTAAATGGCAATGCCAAATATACCTAAGACATTGAAATCTGTTCAGTAACGCAAGTTAGTCATAGTTTTTTTTTTTTCACAAGTGTCTTTCTTAAAAATGCAGTCACATCATCCTTTCCCCTTAAATTGAGTATGTTATCTCATGCCTTTTCATTGTTCTGTGTGCTGCTATTTGTACAATTATATGGAGCACTGGCAGAAAACATATAAAAGCATAACTTCCTCTCACCACGTGTCCGAGGAAAATAGGATGGAAACAGTCTTGAGGCAGCTCAAAACGGATTGCCCTGGTATTTTCCATATGTGGTATTATTTCATATACAATAACTAAGACTTGCAAATGTCTTGAGATTGGACCTTAGGTATTTTATTTCCTTTTGGAATTATACTGTTGAGGCTGGAGGAGCTATTTATTGTCTCTTGAGAATTATCCTAAAACAAAGTCATGGTACTTAGAGGGTGGAACTCTGCTGGTGTGAAAGATAAATAGTTGACTCTTTATAGGCCTTGAGGAAGTAAATTCTTGAATTACAGCTGGAGGAGGTGGTACCCAAGCCTTAGTCACTTGAAGTGGGTAAGTTGACCAGATGTAATTGTCTTTTCTCTACCACAAAATAGCAAGCCAGGAGCTGAGTAAGAAATTGTGTAAATGTTGTAGAACAGATTGGGCCTTTGAACTCATAAAGAAACAATATTTTAAAATTTCTGCATTTCAACTCATTTGTGTTTTTCCTAGGCTTTCAGTGAAATCTGTAGCCAGATGATGTAGAGAGCAACAGCAGTTTGAGTGAAGATATCTTGAAACTACTAGAAGCAACTTGCAAAACAGAGGAGCATGGTATGTAACTAGACAAATGAGAAGCCAGACAAATGGGAAGCCATTTGGAGCATGTGGGACAGGGTTTCTGATCAATGTGTTTCACCTCAGAAGGAAATGTGATCTTGATATTAGAGACCTTTACTTATACACTATTTTTCTCATCAAGATTTAGAAGCCACTGCATTTTGTTTAACAATCTCTGATAAGACCTTTGTTTTAAAGAAATAGTACAAGGCATGGATAAAGCTGAACATGTAAAAATATTTGCAATCTAAATATTAATTGAAATTGTGAAATTTGGAGGAAATCAAACTGCCCAATAATAGCAGGGTACCAAAAAATAATAATAAATTTATTTCTATTGGTGGAAAAATTGTGGCCATCAAGAAATGGTTATGAAGCCAATGTAAACTCACAGGAAAATGTTTCTTATAAGACATAGAGTAGAAAAAAGCAGGATACAAAATGTCATGCAGTGACAACAACCTGCCCTAGAGAAGAAAATGACTAGAAAATAATATACCAAGTGATAAGAGTGGCTTATTAGAAGGGTTGAATTATAATGAACAATTTTCTTCTAGAGTCTTAATTATGCTTAATAGTTTTATAATTAACAAGTTAAATATATTAAAAAGAAGAAAGGATGACTTGTCTCTCTAGATAGACTGAAAGGGCAAGAGGCAAATGCACAAAGCTAATTGAGAATATCTGGCTGCTCAGACAAGAGTGTGACTGGAGTAAAGGAATAAGGCCTTTTACTCTGAGGCTGACTGTTCTACCAAGTGCAGGAATACCTATGTGGAAATTCAAAGCACCATGGTCTAATTTTGAAGTATTTTGTAAGCTAGGAATTTTCATTTCGAAAGGCCAGAGTTCATTAACTCTAGTTTGACTTCTTATGACCGGGGACTGGGTTTTAATTCTTCTCAAATTTGACAGTGTCTAAAGGACCATATTTGGGGAAAAAACTGTCTTTGTAGATGTAAATTAAATATCCTGAGGTGAGATCATGCTGGATTATCCAAGTGGGCCCTGAATCCAACATCCAGAGTCCTTATAAGAGACAAAGAGAAGAGAGACACACAGCAGGAAGAGAAGTCTAGGTGAAAACAGAGGCAAAGACTGGATTTATGTAGCCAGAAGCCAAGGAACACCTGCAGCCACTAGAAGCTGGAAAACAAGGAAGTATTCTCTCCTAGAAGCTTCAGAGGAAGCATGGCCATGCCAACGTCTTGATTTCAGACTTTGGTCCTCCAGAGCTGTGGGAGAATACATTTCTCTTGTTTTCAGTCACTCAGTTTGAGATAATTGGTTAGTACAACCACAAGAGACTGATACTTATTAAGTTCTTCCCTGGTGGTAAATCTAGATAGTGTATAACTGTGTCTACCACAACTAATAACTAGTTGGGGCTAGCCAGCATGCCAATTTTGTGATTCTAATTCCACAGCCTGCCATCAATGTTCTATGGCGTCTTTTCATCCTCAACTATTCTGAATTGAGTTCTTACATCTGCAGCTGAAAGCAAAAAGTATTGGCTAATACGATACTATCTTATTATTTTTAAATCTCCCTTATAGCATTTTTGTTATAAATTCTTCAAAAACTATAAATAAGCTTTTTGTGTAAGAAAATGTAGTTGGGGCACTTTTCCTAAGATAATAAGCTCATTCACAACTCTAGCACCACAAAATAAGTAACACTGAATTAATTAACCCTTCTTATGTGTATTTAAAGAAAAAAAAGTTATTCAGATATCCCCATTCATTTTTTTCCCAGCAATATTCACTAAGAAATTTTGAGTCAAATCAAGAACAGATCATTTTGCTTTCCTAAGTAGTATCAACTTAGGAGTAATTCTACATCTTCTAATTCTTTGATGTCTATTCATAATTCTAAAATCAAACAATTCCCCAAGTACATTAATAGAATATATGTATTGCTATATTATAATTGCTATTTTACCTGTGTATTCAGTTTATATCCTAAGATCTAAATTTTGGTTTCTATTTTGAGAAAAGTGAATTCATACCTAACAGTATTACTTATTAGTTTTAAAGGAAATTTAGTTTAGAGCACACAAAAAGGCCACAGTATATAAACCCATTGATACAGTACATACCTGATTTTTTTATCTCTTTGTAACGTGTTATATCTTAATTTTCTTTATTACCCAGAGTTCTTTTTTCCTCTTGCCATCTGTTATCTGGCTCCTTTTCTTTATCTTATCTATTTAATGTAGTTGTTTCCCATGAATATCCTTGAAGACTTGGCTCTTTATTAGTAAGACTCTCACCCTTTGCATTTTCCTACAGTTTGTGATTTCAGCAAAGTTTCTCCATCCTCATGTGTTCAAATATTTTACCTCAATCATGGCCTCTCTCTAAAGTTTCTATCCAATGTTTGAGGGATTCTATTAGAAATAACCTTTTTGAATCAGTAAGTCCTATTAATTACATCTAGGAATAAACAAGCCATCTTTCTCCCCAACTGTTTTTCTATCAGTACCCTCTATTTATATCAGTAGATTATTTTCATGTATTCCTTTCCATCTTGCATTTTCTTTATTATTATATAGAAGAGTATATATATTTAGAGAGAGATATTATATACTCTTCTATATCATAATATATATACAGCTTTACCTCTGGCTCCCAAATATTAATATTACCTGCCATGTTAGCTCAACTCTGAGATGTATTTTGTACAGAATTGAGGTGCTAGATAAGAGAACAAAAAACTGAAACTCGCCGTCTTTGTGTAATTAAATAGGCCAGTATAGAGAGTCTCCACAGAAGATAATTAATAGATCTAAAGTTGGAATGGACAGTGAAGAAAGAATAGAATCTGTATGTGCTTGGTTCATGGGAAAGTTTGGAGACTGTAAAAAGGAAGGAAAAAGGCTTGAAAGCATATGGTAGAATCTGTTTTTATCTTCTAAAATGAACTGCATAATGGATTATATAATAAATCCTCTTAGCAATTTTGACAGAACTGAAAGGATTGAAATAGACTTTCAAATCCTTGTTGGATGTTGGACTGGTTGGTATTTCTTTAAATGTTACGCTAAGCTCAGACTAAACTGCAGGTGGCTAGGCTTTATTGGGATTACAAGCACTTGGCTCATATTTCTATCAAAATCCTAATTTTCTTGAAGTTAGAATTTGCATATTTGTATTCTCTCCAGGGACTCTCAATCATAGTCTTTATATTTAATATCTGTTGAGTAAAAAAATAAATGAGTGATTTCATAGGCATTTAACCTCCCCAAAGCCAGCGCCCATTATATTTTGCTCACAGAATACCTGTCTTTTATTTTGAAATATGTTTCATTTTCTATATCTATTTCACACCCTAAATTGTGAATTTATCCAAATTCAGTAGCAATTTTCTCTTTTAATCTCCTTTTCATATACTTCATGTTACATTTTTCATTACTGACTTTGATTTCCTCAACTTCTTATAGTCTAATTTCTCTTTTCAAATATGTACGTCTCTTCTAGCTTTTTAATTCTCTGTCTTCATGATAAAAGACAAGTTGAACCACCCAAATGACTCTAAAACCCTTGAATAGAAACTCAGATGACTTGCTTGCTTGTTCTTCCCTCTTAGGCTCTGGGAATTTTCTAGTGGCCGACTTCAATCTTGATAACAGTGAAAATTTGAAGTATGATTACACTTCTAGGAGATTTATAACTAGTCTAAAGATTACTGGATTGAAGTTGTGACTCAATTTCAAAGTAGCACTGAAAATGGAGTCTTTAAATATCCAAGGTACAGAAATAGCATGGTTAGACTAAATCATGCTTAAGAATAAATGGCAATAACTTTTCTCATTCATAATGAGAAACTTGGGAAAGAACATCAGCTGGCTTCCATTCAGTGAACTTTTGGCTTTGGCACATTAGTCTAATTCTAACAGCAGACGGTGACACCCAGTTCAGCCTGTTATCACCTTTTTTTCATAGACATACATGAGTAAATTCATTTACAGTACACATGGGCTCAAGCCCACACACACGCACACATACAAAGTGAAGTAAAAAGTGTCATGAAGCAATAGAGTTACAATGAACCACTTTATTATTGATTCTATATTGGAAATATTATTATAGTAGTAGTAGTAGCATTTGTTACTCAATTGATTTCACATCTCATGAAATTTTCATGAACTACAATTTGCAAAACACTGACATGTGATTTTCAATTAAGTGATTTAAACAGCACATGGAAAGGAGAACCAGAAAGTTGGGCTAGGAAAGACCTAAGTAGTATCTACAGTGTATATTTTCTTGACATGCTTTGTATATATGTGAAGACATTCTGTACCTTCCAGTTTTACCAGACATTTAAAAATAGCCAAATTTTAATATGGGAAATACTTTACTGCAATAATAATAATTCCCAGAGAAATTTCCAAATACATTTGGAAAATATTTCATACTTTGCAGTGTTAAAGATGTGAAAATTATATCTTGTTTTCATATTTTGTACTAGTGTCTGACTTCATGAAGTAGTTCTATATCTGTGAAAAAAGTGACATTTCATAGAGTGAAACTTTCTTTTTAACCTTTTAAAGTCTTTAAAGTGTACATCTTAAAGACAATATTTTGCATCAGACTGAAAAAATTTTAATTTAAGTGGTTGAATTTAAACTCATCTTATTATAGATGTAATTTTCAGAAGAAAATAATAGATTTATTCAATCACTTAAAAATCATTATAATTCATTACATATCATTAAATTCTATCTCCAACATCTAATAGAAAAGGGGATGGAGAATGGTCGTTTCACAGCTTGATTAATATTCTTAAATTGCCAAAATGCATTAGAGATTATTATTTCTAATAGTCACTTTCTAGACTCTTGATCAGGATGATTAATTAACTTCCACCAGCATGCCATTTCTTGTTATTGGAGGAAACTTTCACCATATAATGAGGCACGGGTAAGGTTCAGGGATGGGGTACAGACCTAGATGGTAGTCAACAATGGGGGGAAACTCACAAAAATCTAAGGATCAAGATGATTTGCCACATTATTTGGACATAAAAATAGTTTTGTTTTGTGTTTTTTACATTCTAATGTTTCAAAATGGCCATACCATGGAAAATTCTTGATAGTGACTGTGCCAAATAAAGTTGCTCCTTACCCAATGACTGATGCTGCCTTTGAAATGAGGAACTCATGCTGAGGCTTGAAATAATTGAAACACTATTTCTTCATAAAATCAACTTGTCAGTGAACTATGATTATACAAACATTGTATTTATTTCTTTGTTCCTTTAACAAGTTACCGTTGAGTGTTTTCTGTTTCAGTCAGTGTGCTAGGTGCTGGGGGTTCAACAATGAAGAGGCCACATAAGATCCTTGCTCTCAATTTTTCTATTTTTGTGTTGTTGTTTTTTTAAATTCTTTTGACTAATACAAAGGTCACTTCCATAGACCTAATTCATTTTCTGTGGCAAACAATTTTCTTTTCATTGATTTTCACTAATTACAGACTTCTACATGCCTATTGCTGAGCTTTGTTCTTTAATTTTAATCAATGCCTGCAATATGTTTAGGATTTTTCCCAGTGAGGGAATCAGCTGTCAGTTCTGGTACTGTAAGATATCTAGCCTACTTAGCCCCAAGGTACACTATAAACTATTCTGGTTATATATTGCTGTGTTACAAACTACCATAAAATTTGGTGGATTAAATGGAAAGTACTTATTTATTTTGTCAGGATTCATGTGGAAAAGCTGTTTCATACTCTATGTAACATAAGCTGGAATGACTCAACTGGGCTCGAGTAACCATCTCAAAGTGTGCTTACTAGCATGACTGTCCTGTTGGCACTGACCATCATTTTGGAGCTTTCTGGGGCTATAAGTTGAGGAATTCAGTTTCTGTCTCTGAGTCTCACTATGGGTATGCATGAGCTTATTCCCATCATGGCAACTAAGTTCTCATAGTAAGTGCACTGTGAGAGCCAGGTGAGTAGTGAAAGTCTTCTCATGACCTGGCATCAGCAAACTTTTCATGGGGGCAGCAATATTCCAGAATATCATTTTTTTCCAAGTTCTATTGGTCAAGCAGATCACCAAGGAGAGAGAAAGATCTAACCTACTTATGGATTTCTCTTTCTCTCTGTTTCTCTCCTCTGTTTACCATGCTTTGTGAACCCTACCTTCTTGGCCTACTTGGGAACCTAATTTGATTTTCTTTTTGCCTTTATTTCCCCATTTACATGTTTCAGTCTGGCAACTCTCCAGGTAGTAAGACGTAGAGCTTACTTCATTTGTTTCTTGTATCTTGGTATCACTATTCTTCATTACTAATGAAGAATGCCAAGTGTCTTGAGAATTATTGTTTCATACACTATATATATACATATATATGTGCATATATATATATTTATATATATATGTGTGTTTGTTGTTATTGTTTCAGACATAAGGATAAAATCTAGTCCGAATTACTCCAACTTGGCCCAAGTCATTTGGCTGCAAAATTGTTATTTTAACCTCTTTTCTTCCTCTAGGTTATCTCCCATTATTTTTGTATATGTGGACTATATCTTTTTAATTATTTATTTTCTATAGTTTAAATGGATTTTAATTTGGTTATCATGGTATAAAATAACAAGCGGAGACCAGCATCCTGTGTAAATCTGAAGAGGCCATGATAGTGTGTTTAAAAGGTTTTGTCTATTAAAAGACTTCTCTATTAAACCATAGAAGAAAAAGTCTGCATTATTTTTAATAAGGGATGCTGTCTGTTTATAAAAATTTCTCAAAGATCTCCACCTTAAGCAGTCATTTTCTACAGTTTACCTTTCTAAATATTGATGCTAAATTTGGATGCACTAGATTCTGGTTACCCAGGAACTCTTTACTGATATGGGAAGGAAACACTAGAACTTACGTTTTATTTAAAATTTGACTCAATAATAAGTAATTCTATAGTAACTTATATTTTAATAAGTAATTATATTTTACTTATTACTGCATATTACATCAATTTGCTATATGCAAATTGATGCTGATACATGTGTCACATAATGTTTCAAAGGCATCTGAGGTATAGTGAGGTTTTATCAATACAGAAGAATGACAGTGATACAGCCTTCTTTTTATTTGGTTTCAGTGTGTTTCTGTATATATTGTGATATTCCTGTATCTGATTGAATGACTTTTACTGTTATACTAATTAGTTTTAACAAGTTTTCGTTAGAAAGTGTTGGTATAGGGGAATGGAAGGGCAAGATGGTAGTGTTAGGAGGGGTGGGATTTAGTTCATCTTCTAGGTCAGCTAGTAAGTAGTCAGGAACTGTCTGGAACAACTGTTAGAGAATATCTGTGACCAGACACATAGCATACACCAGCCCGGAATGGGTGGAAAGGCTGAGATCACAGAACAGAACCATAAGCAAACTCTTCCTTGTTGTGGAGGCTGCTGTGGGAAATAGAAATCCTCTCCACAAGGAGCAAAGGAAGGAGAACTCAACCAAGCTCCAATTGTGGATTTGATTAGTAAATTTGGACTGTTGAATATAAACTCTGAGTGCAGATAAAACTGCAAAGCAAACATGTAAGAAACTGGGAAGTCTATCCCCAGCAGTTGGGGGTATGCTAATGAAAAAAAGACAGGCTTTTAGAGTTGGCTGAGCACAGAATACTGGAAAAGGACTAAGCCCCAAGAAAACGGGCACATAGAGCTGGGTACCAATTCTGCTCCTTGATTGCTGAGCCCAGGGAGATAGGGACTGGCTCTGTAAAGGACTTATTTTCTTTTCTTTCCTTTTTTTTTTTAAGTTTTAGCTGTACATTAAAGAAAGCAGTAGGCATTCTCAGTTTTCAGCACTGCTCCAGGTGAAGGTGGAATTAAGAAGTGACTAAAAGACAAAGAAACTAATCAGGTAAAAGAGACAGTTGTCTAAAGGGCATATCATACCCAGGAAAATGTTAGCAGAGCCCAGTTGAAGTAGGTGCTCACAGTCAAAGAATTTAGACCCTTTGGGTTTGGATATCAATAGCACTTTCAACCTACGAAAAGCAAAGACCAGCCTGTCCCAGACATGCAACAGTTTCAACCAATGAAATGTGGCACCCAGCCCATCTGAAACATGTTCCTGGTGGGGAGGGGAAGGGTGCTACTTAAGGCACCTGTAACTTTCCAACCTACAGGGAACAGGGGGCTGAAGAGTGGTTCCATACTCTCCCACCTCAAAAAAAAAAAAAAAAAAAAAAAAAAAAAGAGGCCCAGCACAGGTGGTATCTGCTATTTAGAGAACTCAGATCCCATGAGAGGGAAATCAGAAACAATTTAAGGCCACCTTCAGCTTCAGCCTCTTTCTCAAACACGCTCCTGGCAGGGACAGGGTCTGCTGAGAATTGAAAGCACAGTACCACCTTATGTCTATGGAAAGCAGTAGGCTAACAAGTGTCATCTGCTGGGCAAGATAGGCAAACTCCAAAATTAAGAGTCTTCCCAGGAAAGACTGGTACCCTGCTGGGTCTCATCCCCAGGGAACCTTAATAGAGATTACACCCTCTTTATAAGTCCTGGACCTGTCTTACCTGGGAAAATCTGAATGGGAGCAATATTAGCAGGGGAGATCCAACTTGCTAGAGGTAATTTAAAAAGTGTTAAAAATATATAAAGACAAACAAAACAAACAACAGATCAACATTCCCTGAGGAGGTAGAGGAAAGAGAGAACTTTTCTCCTGAGTGTGAAGCAACTGCAAATACAAAAAAATGGCAATCTCAAAAAAACTTCCATGGGTGGACTATGGTGGTTCAGCAGGCAGAGTTCTTGCCTGCCATGCCAGAGACCTGGGTTCAATTCCTGATGCCTGCCCATGCAAAAAACAAAACAAAACAAACAAACAAAAAGCTTCCATATATACAGAGTAAGACCAGGAAAACCAGAGCTGAAAAATTCTGATCTCTTAAACAGAAATTGTTAGAGGTTTAGAATAAGTTGAACAGAATGTCAAAGAACATCTAGAGAACAAAGACAACTAACAGCAAAACAAAAAAATAAATAAATAAAAAACAAAACCCCAGACCAAAGGGAGAAAACAATTTCCAGAATAAACTAATGAGAAAATTAGATGCCTAGACACCAGCAAAAAACCCCAAGTCATGATAGGAAGCACAAAGACATGTCCCAGTCAAAGGAACAAACTAACACTTCAAATAGGACACAGAAATTGAAAAACTAATTAAGGATGTCAAACAAATCCTCTAAATCAATTTAATGAATTGATGGAAAATGTGGCAAAGGAGATACAGGATATAAAGAAGACACTGAGTGACCACACAGAAGAATGTGAAAATTTACAAAAACAAATGGCAAAACTTATGGAAATAAAAGGCACAATAGAAGAGATGAAAAACACAATGGAGATATACAACTGCAGAGCTGAAAAAGCAGAATAGAGGAATAATGAACTACAAGGCCAGGACATCCATATAAGTCCTACACACAAAGAAGAGATAGTGAAAAGGATGGAAAAATGTGAACAAAGTCTCAAGGAAATGAATGACCATATGAAGTACACAAATATACATGCTATGGATGTCTGAGGAGGAGAAAAAAAGGGAAAAGGAGCAAAAAGAATAATGGAGGCAATAATCACTTAACCTCTCAACTTTAATGAAAGACATAAAATTACAGATCCAAGAAGAAAAAATATAGCTCAATCAGCTTAGATCAAATAGACCTACATCAAGAAGCTTACTAATCAGATGGTCAAACACAAAGATAGAATTCTGAAAGCAACAAGAGAAAAGTGAGCCATCCAATACAAGGGAAGCTCAATAAGAATGAGTGCAGATTTCTCAATAGAAACTATAGGGGCAAGAAGGCAGTAGTATGATATATTTAAGATCCTGAAAGAGAAAAATAGCTAACTGAAAATTCTATATCCAGCAAAACACTGTCCTTCAAAATGAGGGCCAGATAAGCAGACACTGAGTAGGTTCATGAACAAGAAACCTGTTCTACAAGAAATACTAAAGGGAGCACTATAGGTAGATAGGAAAAGATAGGTGAGAGATGTTTGGAGAATAGTGCAGGAATGAATTTTATAATTAAGGGTAACTAAAAGAGTAAAAAGAGAGAAAAAATGAGATATGATGTATAAAATCTAAAAACAAAATAGATAAAGAAAGTAATGCCTTTACAGTAATAACTTTAAATGTTAATGGAATAAACTCCCCAATCAAAAGACATAGATTGGCAGAATGATTAGAAAAACAAAACGGAATCCATCTATGCTATCTAAAAGAGACTCACTTTAGACTGGAGGACAAAAATAGGTTGAAAGTGAAAGGTTGGGAAAAGATATTTCACACAAACAACAACCAGAAAAAAAGTAGAGGTAGCTATACTAATATGAGGCAAATTATATTTCAAATGTAAAACAATTAAAAGAGACTAAAAAGGAAACAATGCATTAATAAAAAAGATAATTCATCAAGAAGACATGAAAATCATAAATATTTATGCACCAAGCCAGAGTGACCTAAAATAAATGAAGCAAGCACTGACGGCATTTAAAGGAGAAGTAGACACCTCTACAATAATAGTTGGAAACTTCAATAGACCAATCTCATCAATGGATAGAATATCTAGCCAGAGGATCAAAAAGGAAGCAGAGATCTTGAATAATATGATAAATGAACTAGACTTAACAGACATTTACAGAGCAGTGTACCCCACAACTG
Organism: Tamandua tetradactyla; assembly: GCF_023851605.1. Taxonomy (NCBI): domain Eukaryota; kingdom Metazoa; phylum Chordata; class Mammalia; order Pilosa; family Myrmecophagidae; genus Tamandua; species Tamandua tetradactyla. The sequence continues at coordinate 64,552,142 of NC_135336.1, read as the reverse complement.
AAGAATATAGATTTTTCTCAATTGCTCATGGAACATTCTACAGGACAGACCAGACTTTGGGTTCCAAAGCAGGTCTCAATAAATTTTAAAAGACCGAAATTGTACAAAACACTTTCTTGGATCATAATGCAATCAAGTTGGATATCAATTATAAACAGAAGACCAGAAAACTCACAAATATATGGAGGTAAAACAACTATTGAACAACCATTGGGTCAAAGAAGAAATTACAGGAGAAATCAGTAAATATTTCAAAGTCAATGAAAAGGAGAACACAATATAGAAAAATTGATGGTATGCAGCAAAGGCAGTGCAGAGAGGGTAATTTATTGCCCTGCATATTTATATTAAAAGAGAAGGAAGAGTAAAAATTGCAAAATTAACTGCTCACCCTGAACAACTAGAGAAAGAACAACAGGCTAACCCCAAAGCAAACAGAATGCAAGGAATAACAAAGATTAGAGCAGAAATAAATGAAATTGACAACACGAAATAATAGAGAATAAACAAAAACAGAAGTTGGTTCTTTGAGAAAATCAATAAATTAATGAACCCTTAGCTAAGCTTACAAAGAAAAAAAGAGAGAGGACATAAATAAATAAAGTTAGAAATTGGAGGAGAGAAATAACTACTAATACTGCAGAAATAAAGGAGATAGTGAGAGAATACTATGAGTACCTATAGGTCAACAAACTAGACAATTTAGACAAAATGGACCACCTCCCATAAAAGCGCAATCAGCAATGACTCAAGAAGAAATAGAAGACCTTAACAAGCCAATTACAAGTTAAGACATTGAATCAATAATCAAAAATCTCCCCCAAAAAGAAAAGAACAGTCTAAGACTGAATGACTTCCCCTGGAAATTCTACCAAGCATTCAAGAAAAGATTAAAACAATCCTGCTCAAATTCTTCAAAAAACTTGAAGAGGAGGGAAAACTAGATAACTCATTCTATGAAGCAAACATCACTTAATACCAAAGCCAGACAAAGATAATACAAGAAAAGAAAATTTCAGAACAATCTATTTAAATGAATATAGATGTAAAAGTACTCAATAAAATACATGCAGCTCAAATCCAGCAGCAAATTAAAAGAATTATACACCATGATCAAGAGGGTTTTATTCCAGGTATGCAAGCCTGATTCAACGTGAGGAAATCAATTAATGTAATACACAACAATAAATCAAAGTGAACAAAACCACATACTCATGCTGATTGATGTAGAAAACGTATTTGACAAAAATTAGCACCCTTTCTTGATGAAAACATTTCAAAGTATAGGAATAGGAGAAAACATCTTCAACATGATAAAGGGAATATATGAAACCCCCCCAGCTAACATCATACTCAATTGGGAAAGACTGAACGCTTTCCCTGTAAGAGCAGGAAGAAGGCAACGATGCATAGTGTCACCATTATTATTTAACATTGTTCTGGAATTTATAAGCTCAGCAATTAGGCAGGAAAAAGAAATGAAAGCCATACAGATTGGAAAGGAAGAAGTAAACACATGATCTTAAATGTAGAAAACACCAAAAAATATACAGCAAGACTACTAGACTTAATAAATGAGTACAGCAAATGGCAGGATATAAGATCAATATACAAAAATCAGTTGTGAGTCTATACACTAATAATGAGCAATCTGAGGAGTAAATCAAGAAAAAAATCCATTTATAATAGCAATCAAAAGAATAAAATATTTAGGAATAAATTTAACTGGGGGCATAAAAAGACCTATATACAGTAATCAACAAATCATTGCTAAAAGAAATCATGGAAGATGTAATTAAAGGTTTGAAAGACTAAATATAGTTAAGATATCAATTCTACCCAAATTGATTTAGAGATTTAATTCACTGAAAATCAAAATTCCAACAATTTACTTTGCAGAATTAAAAAAAAAAAACAATAATCAGCGTTATTTTGAAGGGCAATATGTCCTGAATCACTAAAAATACCTACAGAAAGAAAAATGCACTCATACTACCTGACTTCAAAACATATTATGAAATTACAGTGGTCAAAACAGCATGGTACTTACATAAAGGTAGACATGCTGGCCTATAGAATCAAACTGAGGTTCAAAAATAGACCCTCTAATCCATGGACAATCTATTATTTTTAATACAATTTTATTAAGTCATATTCACATACTGTATATTTTGGTTTCTTAAAGCTGCTGGAATGCAACCAGAAATGGGTTGACTTTTATAAATGGGATTTAATAAGTTATAAGTTGATAGTGCTAAGGCCATATAAATGTTCAAATTAAGGCATCCAGAGAAAGATACTTTGACTCTGAAGAAAGGTCAAACTGCATCTGGGTTGCTCTTCCTTTATTACCATCTCTGGGTCATCTCTGGATTTCTTCTCTTAGCTTCTCTTGGCTCTCCAGGTTCTGGCTTGCTTAGTATCTCATGGAAAAGCACCTGGTGACATCTTCTCAGCTCTGGTTCCTGCTTAGCTTTTATTGGTTCTCTCAGCTCCTGGCATCTATTGGGGTTTCTGCATTTACAAACATCTGTGTCTCTGTCAGCTTTGATCTATCTTTCTGTGAACTTTTCTAAGGACTTCAATAAATTAATCAAGACTCACCTCGAATGGGTAGAGTCACATCTCCATCTAATCAAAAGGTCATACCCACAATTGGGTGGGCCACATCTCTTTTGAAGCAATCTAATCAAAGGTTGCACTCTACAATATTGAATCAGAAGTTGTCTTTTTGTTTCTGACATTTTATTCAATATATTGCCCTCAAATGCATTCACCCAGTTTCATGCCCTGCAACTTCATTCCTTCTAGCAGAAGTTCATTGTATGTAAACACCACAGTTAGCCCTTCCATTCCTCAGCCGTTCTACACTTAGGCCACCTCCATCCATTGTGAATTGCAAACACTTCTGCCATAAACACCAGTGTACAAATGTGCATTCATCTCCCCAATGTCAGTTCCTCCAGGTAGACATATACCTAGCAACAGGGTTGCAAGATCATTTAGCAACCCCAACCCTAGCCTCCTGTGGAACCTCCAACTGCACCTGTTAGTTTTCCTCTTAGTGAATAGGTGCATCTCTTTCTCTACATTTTCTTTATCACTATTTCTCTCTGTTCCTTTTTAAGCAATTTTATTCGCACATCATATAATCCAAGCTAAGTAAATAGAAATGCCTTAGCCACCATAATCTATATGAAGACATTACTTTTCTTCCTCACAGAATCCTTACCCCTCCTCCATGCCCCTCATTTGTTGACATTTAGTTTTGGCATAATACCTTTGTTACATTCAGTGGAAGCATATTATAATGTTACTGTTGACTATAGACCCCAGCAAACATTTCTTCCCAAATAACTTTAGGATATATTGAGGTATCACCTTAACCTGTAACAACCAACTCGATCTCATTCCTTATTTAAGGTTCTATGTAGTTATCATGTTCAAATACATCGATCATACAAGTTAAATTGAATAGTGCACTACAGAAAGTATAAATTTTACACCAAATAAACATATTTTCCTTTGATCTCAAACAGAAGTTGACATTTAAAACACAGTCAATATAATCATTTACCTTTTAACCTGATTTTCATTAGTCCTAACCAGAACAGCTTCATTCATATCTCATATTGAAGTCTGAGATTTTCAGCTTTTTCAGCTTTTTTACAGTTGCTCTATGTGGTAATACTGATTTTCACAGCTGCAGAACTCTAGCTGTGAATCTCAGGTGTTACACAGATAACCAATGTTCTCGGAAATGGCCAGGTCATATACAGAGAGTTCAGCTTTTCAAAACTTAGAAGTTAACATTGCAATACAGGATGTCACTGCTGTAAGAACTTATAATCTAGGTCCCTTTACATTAAGCCTCCCCCTGAAAACCTATGCTATTGGATTCAATTATCAAAGTTTGTACAATATTGTTAGTCCATATTAGGGAGATATCATAATACTTGTCTTTTGGTTTCTGGCTTATTTCACTCAACATACTGTTATCAAATTTCATTCACCTACTTGCATGCATCATAGCTTCATTCCTTCTTGCAATCATTCAGTATTCCAATGGATATATATATCAAAGTTTGCCCCCCTGTTCTTCAGTTGGTGTACCTAGGCCACCTTTATCCATTGCAAATCGTGGACATTGCTGACACAAATATCAGTGCACATTTGTCCATTCATGTTCCTGCTTTCAGTTCTTCCAAGTATATACCTAGTAACAGGGTTTCAGGATCATATGGCCCCCCTATACTTAGCCTCCTGTGGAACCACCACATTGCCCTTCAGAGAGGCTGCACCATTCTACTCCCCTATCTAAAGTAACTAGCTGTATATCTCTGTCCATATTTTCTCCATCACTTGTATCTTTCTGCTTATGTTTTAAACAGTTTTATTCACACACTATGTATTTCATTTTAAGTAAACAGTCAGTTGTTCCCGTTATAATCATACAGTCATGCATTCACCATCACAATCTATATGAGGATATTTCAATTTCTTCCACAAATAAAGAACAGGAGGAAAAAAGAATAAAAAAATGTAAAAGTGGAAACAACAGCAACAAGAATTCCATACCCCTCTGTTTTAGTTAGATTCAGTTGTCAACTTGGCCAGGTGAGCATACCTAGTCTTGTTGCTGTGGACATAAACCAATGGTACGTGAACCTCATCTGTTGCCAATTACATCTGCAGTCAGCTAGGAGGCGTGTCTGCTGTAATGAGTGACATTTGACTTAATTGACTGGTGCTTAAATGAGAGATTGCAATGTAGTACTGCTAGCAGCTCAGCATTCCTCATCTCAGCACTAGCAGCTCAGCCCAGGCCTTTGGAGATGCAGAAAGAAGTCACCCCAGGGAAAGTTGTTGGAACCCAGGGGCCTGGAGAGAAGACCAGCAGAGACCATCTTGTGCCTTCCACGTAAGAAAGAACCTCAGTGGAAAGTTAACTGCCTTTCCTCTGAAGAACCAACAAAATAAATCTCCTTTTATTAAAAGCCAATCCGTCTCTGGTGTGTTGCATGCCGGCAGCTAGCAAACTAGAACACCCTCCTTTATATCACCCCTTATTGACATTTAGCTTTGTTATATTGCACTTGTTATATTTAATGGATGCATATTTCAATGTTACTGTTAACTATAGAGCCTAGTTAGCATTAATTCTGTTTTTCCTATATACCATCCAATTTTCAACACCTTGCAATATTTACATTCATTTGTTCTTCCTCATATAAAAACTTTCTTGTATTTGTACATTTAATCACCATCATTGTTCACGTTAGGCTTTGATAATTTATACAGTCCCAGTTTTCATATTCTATCCTTCCTTCTAATACCATACCTGTGCCTAAACTTCCTCTTTCAACCATACTCACACTCAGCTTCATTCAGTGTAGGGACAGTATTGGATTGCAATATGATAGACACGGACTATTCATCTTTTATCACAAGATCTTAAAATATTTCCCTATATTTTTTCTTCTGAAAGTTTTATGGTTTTAGTTCTAATTTTTACATCTTTGATCCATTTTGAATTAAATTCTGTAGATAGTGTGAGTCCTCTTTCATTGTTTTGGATATGGGTATCCAGTTCTTCAAACAACATTAGTGGAAGAGGCTTTTGGCCCAGTTGAGTCGACCTGACCACCTTATGAAAGTTAAATCATCCATCAGACACTTTTCCAAAGAGAAAATACAAATAACTGAAAACCATATGAAAGATACTTAACCTCACTGGCTAATAGCAAATGCAAATCAAAACCACAGTGAGATGTCATCTCACACCTACTGGAGCAGCCATTTAAAAAAAATCCCAAGGCAGGGCTCTTGCCTGCCATGCCAGAGACCCGGGTTTGATTCCCAGTGCCTGCCTATGCAAAAAAAAAAAAAAAAAAAAAAAAAAAAAAATCCCAGAAAATTACAAGTGCTAAAGAGAATGTGGAGAAACAGGTACACTTATTCACCGTTGGTGGGAATGTAGAACAATGCAACTGCTCTGGAAGGCAGTTAGGTGTTTCCTCAAGAAGCTAAATATGGAATTGCCATGTGAACCAGTAATCCAATTACTAGGTATATCTTTAGGGGAACTGAAAACAGGGACTTGAACAGACATTTCAATTCCAATATTTATAGTGGAATTATTCATGATTGCCAAGAGATGGAAAGAGCCCAAATGTCCACCAACTGACAGTGGATAAACAAACTATGGTATACATATATGATAGAATATTACACAGTTGTAAGACAGAATAAAGTTATGACATATGCAACAATGCAGAAAAACCTTGAATACATAATATTGAATGAAATAAGCAAGAAACGAAAGGACAAATATTATATGGTCTCACTAATATGAACTAACTATAATGAGCAAACTCTGAGACTTAAAATTGAGAACACAGATTATCAGGAGATAGAAAGATGGCTGAAAGAGTAGAGATCGTTCAACAAGATTCAATGTAATGATTCAGAAATGGATAGCACAACAGTCTGTGATGGTAGCTCAATATTGAAGTGTTCTGAACAAAGCTGAGTATAAGCATCATCAAAAGTGGAAGTGTAGGGTAGTGTATGTCATCTGAAGGAAATATAGAGAAATGGACTGTATAAAGCAAAATCTAGAGTGGACAATATATTGATTTAATGTACAAATACAAGAAAGTTTTTACATAAGGGAGAACAAATGAATGTCGCCATTGCAAGATGTTAAAAATGGGATGGTATATGAAAAAAAATGCAATTAATACAAACTAGGGTCTATAGATAACAATAACATAATATTCTTTCAAGAATTGTAACGAAGGCAATATAACAAAGCTGAATATCAATAAGAGGAAGATATAAGGGAGGGGGAGGGGATTATTATTGTTGTTGTTTCTTCTTTTTTTTTTTAACTTTTTATTTCTTTGTGGGAGAAATGGAACTGCTCTCATATAGATTGTGGTGATGAATGCATAACTGTGATTATACCAGGGGCCATTGATTCTACACTGAGTATGCGATGCTGGTTTGAAAGTGTTATGTAGCCCGGAAAAGTAATGCTCTTTTAATCCTAATCCAATTTTGTGTGGCAGACCTATTATTTCGGTGGGACCTTCTGATTAGGTTCCTTCCATAGAGATGCAATTCACCCAACTGTGGGTGGGACCTTTTGATTAGATGGAGATATGTCCCATGGAGTAAGATGGGTCTTACTCCTTTTACTGGAGTCCTGTATGAATGGAATAAAAGGCAGAAAACATAGAGAGACCTCAGAACTAGGCAAAAAGGTGATACTAAGACCCAGATGTCTGGTGATGCAGCTGGAGCTCAGAGAGTCTTTGGAATGAGAATCTGGGAGAGAAGGACAGCAGACATCACCATGTGCCATCCTATGTCAAAGAGAAACCCCAGACTGGATCAGCCTTTCTTGAGAGAAAATACCCTCTTGTTGATGCCTTAATTTGGACATATTCACAGTTTTAGAATTGTAGTGTATAACTTAATATATCCCCTTTATAAAAGTCAATCCATTTCTAGAATATTGCATTCCAGCAGCTCTAGCAAACATAAACAGATAGATTTGTATGGCATGTGAATAAAACTGTTTAAAAATTAAAAAGAAAGATGCAGGTACTGAAGAAGACAAGAAGAGAGAGATGTACCTATTTACTGTGGGTTGGGAAGTAGAATGGCGCCGTCCCTCTGGGGGCAGTGTGGTGATTCCACAGGAGACTAAGTATAAGGTTGCCATATGATCCTGCAAACCTTTTTATTAGGTATTTACTTAGAAGAACTGAAAACAGGGACATGAATAAACATTTGACACTGTGTTTATGACAGCATTATTCATGATTTGCAATGGATAGAGGTTGCCGAATGATACATCAACTGATGAACAGAAGAGAAAACTGTGGTATATACATATGATGGAATATTGAGTGGCTACAGGAAGGAATGAAATCATGAGGCATGCAAGGTTCATGAATGAACCTTGAAGACATCATGTTGAGTGAAATAAGCCAAAAACAAAGGACAAATATTATATGGTCTCACTAACATCAACTAACTGCAATGAGCAAAATCTGAGAATTGAATTTGAGAACATAGGTTATCAGTGGATACAAAGTGGGCAGAGAGATTGGGCAATCAATGATCAAAGAGTACAGAATGTTCAATATGGTTCACTGCAGAGCTTCCTAGTTTGTAAGCTCTTATGGCAGTCAAATCTTTTCCTGAGTTTTAAGTGTTTCTAAACTCTGAGATGCTGTGCTCTTTGTATATAGCCTGGTAGTTCCCTGGAACTTTGAGTATCTCTAAGATACCTGAGAGGCAGAGTTCAAATTCTGCAGCTCGGAAAGTCAGCATTACTCCATACAAAACCTGTTAAAAGTAGCTGAAAAAGAGATTGGACTTCAATTAGGGATATGAATGGAACAGACCTGGTGAGGACTAAGTTAAATCAGAATACAGGTAAAAGATGATATTGTCTGTGTTTTAAAACCTCAACTTCTGTGTGAGACCAGGGGAAGATATTTCAACTAGGTCCAGAATTTAACTTTTCTGTAGCATACTATCTAATTTAGCCTGTCTGGTCAGTTTATTTAAAGAATATAACTACATGGAAACTAAAATAGGAAATAAATTCCTTCTGTATGGATTAATGTAATACCCCAACCTATTCCAGATCATTTAGGGAAGAAAATAAAAAAAAAATTTGCAAAGTTTCCTTGAGGTCTGGGGAAAACTGTGGAACTATTAAATTTCCACACCTGGGGAATTCCTGATATCCTCTCAAGCGTTAGGGTCTCCCAATTTAATAAGCCTAGCTCTCTATCTTGAGGCTTGCCCTTATGAAACTTATTTCTGCAATGACAAAGCTAAGCTTACTTATAATTATGCCTAAGAGTCACCCCCAGAGAACCTCTTTTGTTACTCAGATCTGGCCTCTCTTTTTGAGCCAACTCTTCGAATAAACTCACTCACCTCTTCCCTACCTAGGACAGGGTATAAGTCTCCCTGGTAACTGGGTAATGACTACGGGGGCATGAGCCTGGTCCTGGCATTGTGGGATTGAGAATGCCTTCCTGGCCAAAAGGGGGAAAAGAAATGAAACAGAATAAAGTTTCAGTGGCTAAGAGATTTCAAGTAGAAATCTATTTCAAATAGAAACCTCTCATTCTGGAGTTTACTCTAATGCAAACTTCAGCCAAGTATTACGGAATTGCCTCAGTATGCCAAGCCCCAATGAACAGTATTCCTGAAAAACCCTAAAGAAAGCCTGGGCTTTATCTAAGACTTTATTCAAGTTTTTCCTAGTAAGTTTTATTTTTTCAGAAACTTAAGACCTCCAGATTGTTCCTATGCCAGATAAGCAAATCTCTGAAACCCAGAGGTACCAGTCTCTCCAAGAACATCAGCCACTCCTCTACCACATAAGGTCAACACCCTTTTCCAGCAGGAAGAAATTAAAATGGTCATTGTCCAGATATCCGTGGTGATTGAGAGAATGATCAAATGAGAGGGAGGCGGTATAACTAAGAAATTAGAATTTAGCATGTGATTAAAGCCACTGACTCATTATACAGATAGCTCTTTTAAGTTTCTAATGTATTAGAATAGCTAGAGGGAAATACCTGAAATTGTTGAACTGTAATCCAGTAGCCTTGACTTTTATAATGATTGTATAACTGTACAATTTTTATTGTGTGATCATGTAATTGTAAAAACCTTGTTTCTGGCACTTCCTTTATCCAGTGTATGCATAGATGAGTCATGAATAAAATCATAATAATAAGGGATGATAACAGTAAAGGAGTGTTTTCGATTTTCTTTTTATTTCTTTTTTTGTGGGGAATGAAAATGTTCTTAAACTGATTGTAGTGATGAATGGACAACTATGTGATGATACTGTGAGCCCCTGGTTGTACACTTTGGAAGGATTATTTGGTGTGTGAATATATCTCAGTTAAACCGCATTTGAAAAAGGTGTTGGTGTTTCACGCGATTACTATAGAGAAGCAGGTTGAATCAGCAGAGTTGGAGAAGAAATTAAGAAAACCATCATTTTGCCTCGTAGAAGTGAACTCTTAGAGTGGTATTAAACTAAAATAATTCTATTAACTTTTATGTCCAAACACTACAGAAGATTTGTAAATAAAACAAATTTTAAAAGGACAATGTGAGCTGACAAAAATCAACCAAAATAGTAATTTTCAAGAGATTTTTAAATATATTTTACAACCATGAAAGTTGCTCTAAGTGTATTCTTCATCATGGGATATTATCTACTGGTAGAATCATACATAGGCTCCTATTTTAAAGTTTTACTTAGCTCATATGTATGTAATAATGTTTAATCTCCTAATTTATGTATGCTTTATAATACATAGGACACGGTAGTTTGTGAAAATTATTTCTAGTAATTGGTTAGTAAAAGTTTATGATCTATAAAAATTATTATGTTCCTATGTGATTGTATGTGTAAACATTTTTTACTGAGATTGTGGTCAATTTGAAAAGTTTTGACCATTGACTTCTAATTCTTTGAAATACATTTCATTGCTTCCAGTGATCTAGTTTTATTCTAAAATAATCTTAGAAGTAATTACTTCACAGAGCCTACTCTAGACTCTAGCCAAATTTAAAAGAATATTTCCTCTATTTGTAGGCATTCTCTTTAGTGCTGGATTTAAAAAAAACTCATATTTTTCTACATCACAATACATCAATGATCAACAAATTCCACCTTCTAATTATCCATAATTACTTTGTTCCACATTGATCTTTTCTTAATTCCTATAGCACAAGGTATTCTTTCTAGGATAGTACATTTTTCTTTGTCATTTAGTGGTTTCCTAATCTTTTCACATAAGCTGTTAACTTCACAAAGTAGAGAAATGTGTTCTTCTAAAATAAAAACTGGTCTGAGAGGAAGAAAAAGTATAGAAGGTAAGGGAAAAGATTGTGTACTCAAAATGTAAGCACAAAGATAAAACTGATCTTTTAGTTTGATGACACATTCCAAAATTAGGGTTAAAAAAATGTGACAACTTGCCAATTAGCCTTATTGGACCTCACATACATTTAAATCCCATTTCAGAGTCAGTGAAGGAAAACATTCCTCTTATTCAGACATATGCCAAAAACTATTTCTTATGCTTAGCTACATTAGGATTTCTTACATAACTTATCCTCACATGTTTTCCATAGAAATATAATAAAATTGCTTATGGTGTGGTCTTTTTTACCTCCTCAAAACAACTTCTTTGTAAATAAAGTGTACTATGTGATGTAAGTAATTTCATACATTCAGACTTTTTAATAGTGTTTTAGTGATTGTAGTGATCAGGATTTGTGACAGCAGAACTGAATGTCCTTGTATATAATGGAACATTGCTTCTTTTCGTTCTTCTTGTGGTCATGGGTCAAAGTTCCTTTATTTACAGAAATTCATACTACAAACTTCAAACCCAGATGTTACCCAAAGCCCTAAATTTTCAGGGTAGAAAATAGTATTAACATTTGTTCACTACTGATCACATACTTCAGATTAATTACCTAAGTAAGCACTTTACGTAGGTTATCTTTGTCAATTCTTGTTTCCTTCATTCCTAATCCTAAAAGGAGTGCCTATGGCACAATTTTCTGCGCAGGTAGTTTCTTTGTGAGATTACAACTGCAAAATGCGTAAGGTGGTATGGTAGAGTGAAGGAAGAAAATAAAGGTCGGTAATGAGCTGTTCACTTTTTGGGTAACTGGGGTTCAATGCCAATAGGGACAAGTTGAGGAAATCTGTAGATGCACCTCAGAATTGTCTGTCCAAAAGGATGAGGGCCTGAATTCATGCTATTAGTTGAGAGTTACCCTAGGGGAACTCAACCACCAGGCTGTTCCTGTGGGCTCTGGCTAAGGCATCTCTTGTCACTTTGGAGAAAGTCTTGAATCAGAAAAGTGGAGATTTCTAGGGTTGGCAAAGTAAGATGCCAGTTGTGGTCAGGGAGCTGTTCCCCCTTGCTCTGCAAGGAATCAAGGAATAAGAGAGTACTATTATAACCCATTTGGGGCTGAGAAAACTTTTTTTCCCAGGTTAAGAGCAGTGAAGTGAATTTTACAGCATGATACGGGTAGAATTAAGGAATTCAGGACTCAAAACTCAGCCCATCTGGCTTCAAAATGAGTTCTTCAGCAATATAGCCTGTGAAGAATGGAGGTACTAGTTCAGAAGGACATTAAACAAGATGTAGCAAATAACTGTTCTCCAAAGTGCATTAAAGGTGCCAATAATATCAGAATAATATAGTGGTTAAGAGTACAGACACTAGAGCCAAATTGACTGGCTTCAACCCAAGTTCATCTAGTCTCTAGCTAGGTACTTACAGGCGATTACTTTTCTGTGCATCAGTTTCCTCATTTGTAAAATAAGCATTACAATACCCACTAGCTCATAATATTTTTTTTGTAAATTGAATTTTCAAATGAAATACTTTGACCTGAACATGGAGGTACAGAAAGTACTATTAAATGCTAGATATTTTAATAATATTAATACTTAGTTATTTACTATTTTTATTACTTTTCATTATTACTATTCTAATTCTTTCCAAATTGTAGTGTCGCTTTCAACTGAGAAATCAGCAATCTGTAAATTTCAGTGCTATATTGTGAGTTTCAGAGGGCAGAGGATTATGTTTTGCTAATTCTGTTCCCCAACTCCTCTGCCCAGAAGGCAGGGGGTGCTTATATAATATCTGACATCAAGCACACAAGGAATCAAATAGCCTTTATAAAATTTTTTTTTCCTAAGGTGTGTTCTTAATAACTGCTGTCAGATTGGGTCTAACTAGTACATAAATATACAATTTATCTGGATAATTTACCTGGATAGTTTAGTTGATTTGGAACTTTTTGAGGACAACACAAGTTTGTTTTTTTAATAACCTCCCTAACACCTTGTACACTGAAACGAGTATTATGCAGTGTATAATACAATTGTGCTACCTTATTAATTTAGACATAACTACAAAAAATTACAGATTCTATAAAGTGGAGTGCTAATATGACTTTCCCATAATCTTCTCAATGATGTTAATGTCCAATTTGTTCTTTGGAAATTATTAAGCAAGTATAGCTGGGTATAAATATTTTTGTACAATACATCATGACTTTTTTTCCTCTTGCATTCTTCAAGATCTGCTAATCTGTTTTTATGTGTTTTACACTGGCCACATTTTCCTACATAGAGATCCTTATTATTATATGAGAAAAACTTTTTAGTCTTCTCAAATATACTTGTTTTAAGTATTGAGTGTTCATCAGCATCATTGCTAAAGATCATTTTCTTTCCTAAATTACATTTTTAAACTTAAATTCTTTCTTTTCTTTCACATACAAGGAAGTGTCTATTTCCTTTTTATCCAAATGCTCTATCTTAAGCTGTGTGCCACAGAATAATGAAGAATAGGAGAATTTGTTGGTCTATTTTTGTTGTTGTTGTTGTTGTTGTTGTTGTTGTTGGGAAATGGAACTTTCTTATTGGAGCCTAAGGTGGAAATGATTGCTTCATTTACCAAAACCATGAACAGAATACACTTCTTGGGTCACTAGACTAGTAAATAACCTTCCTGGTAGCTTTTGGGGTTTATAAATTATAGTTCTGCATTATTGATCTCTGTTCTATATGAAGAGAATAATATCAGCTTATCCTTTAAAACCTGTTGTCTTCAAATTAGAGTGTTCTGGAAGTAAATGAAAATATTTCAAGGAATAAGTAGATAAGAACAACTTTAATGGAATAAATTTGTATACAATCCTTGCCCATAGTAGGATGTTCTGAATTCAGGCATATTTTGAAAAGCAAAACACTCAGTGTCTCTTGACAAAGATTTTATAGATTTCAGGGAAAGAATGAAAAAATAATATTTTTTGTGATTGCATAAACTTATCCATCATTGCAACATCAGATCATTTTGGAGGAAGTATGGTGAGGAATTATTTTGAAAGATAAAAAGTAGTCATGACATGCACAGGTTTTTTAGTCTTTGCAGTTTTGGAGTTTATTAGGTGGGAGATGGGAAGACACAGATGAGCAGAACTTAATTATTTTATGTTGCAGAAAAAAGAAGGAAGAAAGCTAACATTCATTCAGTACTTGTCATGTTCCAACCCCTGATGCCTCCTGCCAAATATTACTTTCTTTTATTTTCACAGAAACTCCAGAGCTGATTTTATCTCCAGTTTATAGACTAGATGAGGATACTGCATCAGATAGATTAATTTATCTAAGGCCATGCATCTAGCCAATGTTTCTGATATTTAACTTAATTTTATTAGATTTTTCAATTATACTAAAGACTTATCTAGGAAGTATCCAGAAGGTATCCAGGAAACTTTGAATATGATAGAAATTATTGGCAGTAAGACAAGTTAGGATATCATTACAAAATCAAAAAGAGATATAATGCAGAAGATTTAATCCAAGATAGTAACCATGAAGAGAAATGTATGCTTTGACATGAAATTTGGTGAATGCCTTTTATTCATATTTTGTGACTTAGGATATGGAGTGTCCCCCAAATTAATCGAAACTATACTTGCATGGGAAATTAATTACTATCCTAAGGCAAAAATGGTCTAGTTAAAGGGGGTAGTTTAAATATTTAAAAATAATATTTAATTTTGTTCCATTCATTCATTATTACTTATTTCAGAAAAATGGCCAAGTTACTCTTTCTGTCCTCTTTTCAGGATAATCTTGAAACCTGTTTATAGAAAAATAAATATAAGTGAAAAAGTGCTACCCGACTTTACAGCTCAGTAAGCTGTAAAATATGCAACCACTACAATATTTCATCTATCCTGATAATTGCTTTCATGCTAATTGCAAGGGCTTATTATGAAATACATATTTTCATCCTTCTACATATGGATTATACCACAGAAACATTTGAAGTGTGTACGACAGTATTAGCTGAAAGTGATGCAAATCAGACATATGCACTGATATAAGCCAAACACTTTCTGTTTTAATTTAAATTGTTTTCTCATAGAATAAGTAATATTTTACCCTTGAAAGATTTTGTTCTTTTTCATTTGTGGAAAGACCAGATGGGTCTCTCAGGTCATTCACAGTTATGAAAGAAACAAAGAAAAAAAAATCTCTCCTCAGAAGTGAGATATCCTTTATTTTTCACTAGAAAACAAATTATTTGCTTGGATGGAAACCTTTTGTATAGCAGTGTAATTGCTGGTGTCTGTGGGGTGTCCTGGAAAATTAGATGCTCTGTCTCAAGGAGTTATAACTTTTCCTTGTGCATGAAATCTAAATAAATAAATGGGAGCAGACCTTGGAGTCTCTTGCAGAGGAAAGCTATATGAAACACATATGAGAAATTAAGACTAAAACTTCAAGGGATAACAAGTGAACAACATAAAATCATTTATTTATTTATGTGTTTATTTATGTATTTTTAAGTGTTTTGTACATTTTCCATAAAGAATTTGCTTCTCCCTGATCTCTAAAACTAGCGAGTCATATATATGTAAAGTTGATGAATGTTTAGGATTTAAAAAATTAATGTTTAGTTACCTTAGTTTGATTTATTTAATTTAACAACATTTGTAAAGTTTTCTATACGATATGAGGTAAAGGGTGCATTCATTAATTCATTCAATACATATTTATTGAGAGTGTACTATAACTCTCACACTGCTCTTGACACTATACACAGAACAATGAACAAAATAACCAAATCTATCTTCTCTTGGAGTTATAATATATTAAAGATAGAAGTAATATAAAAGTAAATAAATACATAATAGGCCAATTAATAATACATGCTATAAGGAAATATAAGGTTACCTGTTAAGGCCTTTCTGAAAAGGTAATATTTGCAAAAATTCTTTAAGGAAGGATTAGAGCAAGCAGTGTGGATGCCAGGGAGAATGTTTGAGGTAGAAGGAAAAGTAAGTGCAAAGGCCCTGAGAGCAAATTTTTTTGGAGTGTTCTTGGAACATCAAAGAAGTGAATATGACTATAATAACAATTAGATTATAAATTCACATTTATGTATAAAATAAAGGAGAATAATCCTTATATAATTTAATTATTCATTAAATTTCAAGTACAAATCTTGTGAATTTGTGATTTAATTCTTACCTGATGCACTTATTGGTCTGCATGTGTTTTGTTTTACTAAAATAAAATTTGGAGACAAGCTGAGGTAAGATAACAAGCTCAATTTTTTTCCTGCCTCACCTCCTACCCCACCCATCCTCCAATCTTAGAACAAAATTTAAGATTAAAATGCTCACAGGAATTAAAAATAAGCAGGGGCAGGGTATGGAACAGTTTTAGAAATTAACATGCGCCATGCCTGTGTTTGAAACAACATGGATTTTGACCCTAAATGGTGTAAGTGGGAACAGATTGAAAAAATATAGTGAAAGCTTAATAAAATGGTGTCTTCCTAATAAAGGAGCTCAGCATAACAGAAAGTGAGAAGAGGAGACCTTGACCACATAGTTTGAGGGCCCAGGGGTCATATAAGGAAAAACTATACAATAGAGGGAAAGCATTCCTCTTGAATCAGCCTTGCCCTTAGAGATAAGTAGTGTTGAAAAGAGTAACAGGAGGGAAGCCAGTGGTCTATCTTTTCAGAAAGCAGAAGAGGGGGAGGCGTCTACAAATACAGATGCAATGTGTTCTGCAATGTGAGCCAAGTCAACAGACACTCACACAGACACACACACACACACAGGTGTTCCCTAGCATAGTCTGTTCTTACAGAGAGATGGCACATACCAAGAATAAAATTTCCTTCTGAGGATACTATTGCCCCAGACTCAACCATTGCAAGTTATTTAAATTTATATCAATGAGCCCTCAAAGTTGATTTGAGAGGTTTCTAACCAAACCTAATAAGGCATCTAAAGGAGACCCCATCATTCCATTTCTGAGCAAATACCAGGTCCAGATAGACCTCATATTGTTCAATGAATAGAGACAAAATATTTATAAAAAGGTTGGAATTTGTTTACAAACTTAAAACATGAACTCAAGCACTGTGCCACACCCTTGATTTCCATAAATCCACGATTAAGGGCTGAAATCTTTGACTATTTTGTTTGCTGATATTTCTCAAACAACTGAAAGAATGCCTGTCTTATAGATGTTCAGTAAATATATAGAGAATATGTGAATGACTCTCTCTAAATTTTCATTTTAACATTATTGTAATCTGCCCAGCCAAAAGTATAAATTATGCCTTGTACCTTCTCTACTCATTCTCTCTGAGTAATCCCAGTGAAAAAGATTATGATAATAATGTTTAGATTCTCTGAGCATCAGATCCATATTTCCAACTGTCTGCTCAACCTTTCTACCTTAATAATAAAACAATACCTTAAGCTCCACATCTCTAAAATTTACCTCATCACCTTCCTCATCAAACATGACCTTTCTACTGGGTCTTCATTCACTCTCCAGATTTCCTTTGCTTAAGGACTCATATAGGATTAAGGCCCACCTGATTCAATTTGGTCTTATCTAATAGACTCTTCAAAGACCCTATTTACAAAAATAGCAAATAGTTAATATTTATTCCATCCCAAATACTACTCAAGTGAACTGTGAGATTTAAGGTCACAGCTAATCACTTCTGGAAGTGATTAGATTGATTTTTAAATGAGTTGATACCATAGGACCAGAAGTCAGACTTTAAGCATATCTCTGTGAGGGACATGATTCTATTGGCAATATTTGGCTATTAGTTTTTATAGGATTAAATGATTCTGAAATTTGTCTTAATTTCGAACCTTTCTGAGTTATCTATCAACAAGTTTAATGTTGCCATAAGAAACTGATAAACTATCAATAAAATATTACTTACTGACAAATACATTCTTAATGAAATAACAAAATGAATTTATGTAGCACCATCAACCATATTTTCAGCCTACTTTTGTCTGGATATCATGTAGTGTTTCAGAGCATCGACAGCAGCTGTGACCTCTGTTAGGTTACTTAGTCTCTCTGGAAATTAATTTATTACAAAATGATGGAAATAATTTCTTATTTTATACTTTTTATCATGAGAATTAAATGAATGAATACATTTAAAACACTTAACAAATACAAAGTACATAATAAATACTTAGTAAATGTCACTTTGAAGTAGTTAGAATCACCTTGTCAATTACTTCTCAACTAGAGTTTGTCTCTTTTTTCTGTTGTATGGAATCATTTGTACCATATACTATCGTGGCAATCCCTTCTTGCCAAGTTCATAGAGACATAAATTCCTCTGAGATGTAACTTGCACTTTCTGAGGTCCTAGAAGGCGTGACTGTCCATCATCACTGAATGGATAAATTTGATTAATTTGGCTCTCAGTTTTCAACTGTTACTGCTTTCCATAATTTTGTTCAGAAAATAGGCAGAATCTTCCCATTTGAGTATTCACTTCCAGAAGTGATTAGGTGTGACCTTAAATCTCACACTTCACTTGAGTGCTATTTGGGAAAGTATCTCTGTAGTGAACTAATCGGTACCCTAGACCGAGAATAATAATGTATCTTCAAAACTGCCTCGCTTTGCTTCCAGGAACAATTGATGAGAATAAATTCGCCATCTAATGAAGATGTGGGGTTAATATACCTACACTTAAAGTAACTCACTTTCTCCAGATAAGTGGAATGACTTCTGACTCTAGTCAGAAAAGAAAGCCTGTTTTTATGATTTATTTCAACATTTACTGAATGTCAGCAGTACACTTTATAAGCCAGAGACACACGGTTCTACAGTGATACCAATAATTATCCAGGTTAAGCTAGTTTTGCTACATATATGCCAAAACTCAATTTTGCAGATTGGCTAACTTCATTTTACTTATTTCAGACTCAAAGTCATAGAGGACATCATGCATATACAATTAAAAGCTTTAAAAAGTTCAGTTGTCTGCTAGCTATCTGTGACAAGCTTCAAAAACTTGAAAAGGAAGACTGCTGACAAAGCAGAGAATATGGGTAGACTTCTTTTCAAACAATAACCCACAAATGAAAGAAGAAAATAAAAATTCAACCAGAAATAAATCCATGATTGTTCTCCTGTCAGCCTGTCACCTACATAAAACAGCTGCTAAAGCAAAGACAGACGCAGCAGCTGTTGCTGTTAAAAGTACTAATGCTTAAGCTCTTCACAAAGACTTTTATTTTTGTTAATATAAAATAAAATTTTATATTTTATGTCCTTACATGCTTCATCAATCCAGTTTCACAGCCTATGTCAATTAGGTTCTCCACAAGGGACCTCATGTTGTCACAGTTTGATCCAGTTTAGTCCAGTTTAGTAAGCATGCCATTACATTAATGTATTTAGAAGTCAAGCATTTCCTTCAAATGCTACTCCACAGACAAAAGGTGGGAAAATGCTCTTGACTAAATGCATTCTTTATTTTCCATTGTCTTCAGAAACAGATAATCCTCCAAGTATCTTCCAAAAGAAGAAACAGGTCCACTTAAATCAATTTGAAAACTCAGTTAAAAAATACGAGAAACTATTTGACCATAGTTTTTAAAGCGCTTGTGGATTCTAGGTGATTTTAGCCAACATTTGTAACTCTTAGCTATGTAATCTCTGTAAAGTTTCGTAAACTATAAATAGGAAATAATAATGAAATCTAATTCATAGAGGTATTTAGAAGATTAAATGGAATGCAGTACATTTAAAAAGGAGCTTAACAACTTGTATGCCTTTCAGAGTTAGCAGTATCTGAGGATGACTAATGCCAATATTTTGGATTATTCTTTTCCCATAAATAAATAACTTTTTTGTCAAGTATAAGCCATTCCATACTTCTTTCCCAACTTTATAGCATTTTTATGCTTTATAGTATTTCTATGTTGTTATATGTTTTAGCTTACTGACTTTCAAAACAAATAGAATACAATGGGTTGGTTTAACCACAGAAATGTATTGGCTCGCAGTTTCAAATCCTCTGCTTTGTCAGACTGGTAGTCTTGTTTCTTCCAGGGTCTGTATCTTCTGGTTGGCCAGCAGTCTTTGAGGTCCCTTGGCTTTTCTTTCACTTGGCAATGCACATGGCGGTGTCATCTCCTTTCTCTTCTGGATTCTGTTGATTTCCAGATTCTGGTTGCTCCCCACAGCTGCTTATTCTGTCTGTCTGAACTTTATTCTACTAATAATGTTACCAGTAATCCTTATCAAAGACCAATGTGATTGAGCTAAGCCACACCTTAACTGGAGTAGTATCTTTAAGAGATCCTATTTATAATGGTTCCACACCCACAGGACGGCAGTTGGGAACTGATCATGTCTTTTGTGGGAGATATAAGTCAATTCCTAAAAGCGTATATTCCTTAAAATATCATGATTAATATTTTCATCAAATGGATGCCCTTAATTTGCTTAAATGTTCCTCTATTCATTATTATTATTGTAAATAAATTCAGATTAGAAGTTATTTTTCTGTATTTAAAATCATTTCTTTCTATATAGCATAGATTTCCAGAAATATATTTGGAATAAGAATTCATACTTATAATGCACATATATGTATGTGTGTATATATACACATAAATGTCCACACATTTTGCTATATAGATATTATTTGAAAGAAATTTGAAACAAATGGATAAATATAGACATACACACATCTCAAATTGAAATAGACACAGTTCTCTAAATAGACTTTGTTAATTTTCCTTGCCCCAATGATTATTTTTTTTTTTTTTTGCATGGGCAGGCACCGGGAATGGAACCTGGGTTTCCAGCACAGCAAGCGAGAACTCTGCCTGCTGAGCCACTGTGGCCCGCCTGCCCCAGTGATTTTTTGAAAGTAAGTTACTTACTTCCTCTTTATCAGATTTGGATTTTAACAATTTTCAAACATTGTTAATATGTTTTATGTTAAACAACATGTATTTTAATTTTAATTGCTATTGTAATAAATTATGGGGACAATTTTAAAGGTATTTGCTTATGATTTGCAACTGTCATTTTGAGGACTGTCAGTTTCTGTCTAATCTCTGTATGTCTGTTGTCTTATTAATATTTCTAGCATACATCAATATTAGTGTTTGCCATTTTTGTGGAAAATATGAAGTCTTTGACCTTAATTTAATCTAGAAAAATTATGATTTTGCCTAATCAAGCAATATATCTCTATGATTTTATTATTCATGCCTTAGCTTAGAAATTGTTTACCTTGAGAGTAGTAAATATTCACTTTTCCTTCTAATTTTCTTTTGATTTTGTTATTTATAATGAACTCAAATTGTACTTGATATTTACCTTGTGAGATAAAAATATAACCTGCACTCTGTTTTTCAAATTTTACAGAACTACCTTACAATATTTCATGGATAAATTCTCCTTCAGAAATAGTCTGGGATCTTCATTTGGAGCTTGACCATTTCTTGAAAGTTCAATGTCCAAAGTTTTTCAGGTTATTTTACATTTTAAATTATCAGTTTTTTTTCTTGGTGCCCATGCATTTTTCCAAATGCATAATGAATCATTCAGCTAACTTCTAATATGCCATCCAAATTGGAATATATATGATATTACATTGATGGCAATTCTTAAATTGTTCCACCAACAATTTTTTTTTCTAAATCAACAACTATTATGCAACTGTTTAGCTTTCTCATTTATTTGTAGTATTTTCAATGGACATTACTGTGATGGTTATTTCCATGTGTCAACTTGTTTAAATTATGGTGTCCAGTTGTTTGGTCAAGTCATGATTATTATTGTGAAGGTGTTTTGTAGATGGATAAAAATAGTCTGCTGATTACATCTATGGCTGATTACATCTAAAATCAACAAAGGAGATTGCTTTCAGTAAGGAGCGGAGTCTTCTTATTTAATCAAGTGGAAAACCTTAAAGGGAGAAATGAGGGTATCAGCAGTCAGAAGGAAGATAATTATAATATTATGAGATCACTTATTTCAAGAGATATTTATATTTTTGCAAACACCTAAAAAAAGTAATGCACCTTATGCTTGTCAAATGAGAATGAAATACCTTTCCTTAACTCAATAAATCAATAAATATTTATGGATGACTTTTGGACATTGTTAAACACTGGAAATCCAAGAATGGAACAGACACATATATTAACCTACAGTAAAAGTAAAAATTTGGTGATGGGAATCCATGAGTAAAAGGGCAATTGAAATAAAATGGGATAGACATTAGAATTGAAGAAATAATAATCAAGTCTTAGTTGAAAATACGGAAGGGGCAGCTAATCCAGACATTGTGCATCAAGAAATTTTCCAAGAAGAGGTTGCATGGAAACCAATATTTGAAAGATGAACATTTATTTTCAAGCATGAATGTAATATTAACACATTTTTTAAAGTCCTGAGACAAAATGCAGCAAATCATACTATATTATCTATGAATCACAAACTTGTAAACTGATAAGAAAAGTTGAGCCATAGATATTTTTGGAAAGTTAGAAAACTCCCAGATCTCTACATACTTTATATAGCAAATTAAAGACCATGAGGAATTATACAAAGATGAAAATACCAAATACTGATATTTTGGGAATGTACACAAAGCCACATTTTAAGGTAAAATTGATAGCGATTAGCAAATACATTATAAAAAAGAAATATTGTAATTGAATGAATAAAGGTTTCAACTTATTAGCTTAAAAATGATCAAATTGATATGATGAAAGTAAAAAAGTAATAATCAGGAGAAAAAATAATGAGATAAAAATGAAAAAATCTAGAAAATTCCTAGTAAGAAATACAATTTCATGGAACAGATTTTAAAAATTAATAAAGCATTGATATTATTGGTAAAGAAAATAAGCAAGAAGATATTCATACTCAGATGAATATTTGAAAATCGTAAGAAAGTATTATAGAACGTATTATGTTAATAAATTGGAAAACTTGAAAAGTTTTAAGAAAAAGTATGAATTATAAAATTGAGTCAAGAAGAAATAGAATATATGAATTGACTGATAATTACTGTGTAATTAAGATGATTATGCCTTTTAATATAGAGATTTAAAAATAAATAATAATATCAGCCCTGAACTATTTTATGAGTTATTTTTATCAAATGTTCAAAGAAGATTTATTCCCTAAGTTGTATAATATTTTCAAAAGAATAAAAAAGTGATAATCCTATCCAGCTCATTTTATGAAGGTAGAATATGATAAACATTAAAAACTTTATAGAACATTACAAGAACAAATATTAGAGTCAAAAGTCACTACCAAAAACCCTACTGAAAACTACATTTCAATGGTGAAAATAGATGCATATTTTTGTTGAAGAAAGCTTTTATTGATGATTGTTTGATATTGTTTAACAGAACAAGACAGGAAAGTGGTACCAAAGGTATGAATGAACAGAAGAAATATAGAATTATTATATTTTAAGAAAATATACAGAATAAAATCAGACATAACAAAATAAAGTTTGCAGGATGTAAAGTTTGTCTACAAAAGCTGGTATTGTTCCTAGATACCAGCAGAAAATAATTAGAATATGTATTTTTTAAAGATGCTATTTACAATAAATACAACAAAATTAAGATGTTTAAGAATAAACATAATAAAATGTTGGAAATTTTCTGGATTAATTGATGAAAACTTACTTAAAGAAATTGAAAAAGAAGTAATATATAGAAATACGTAATATACTCATGATTGAAAGCTTCAATATTTTCAATATGTTAGTTCTCCCCAAATCAATTCATATGTTCAAAACAATTACAAACACAATTTCAGGAGATTGGTGTATGCTTTTAATTTCAAGGAAGATTCTATAATAAATATAGAATAGTAATTGATCAAAATTATCCAAGGTAATGTTGAAGATAAAAATGTGGGGAACGAGCAAAACTAAATATCAAGATTAAATATAAAATTGTATTATCTGAGACTGTATATATCACATGGATAGATAAATTTACCAAAATCTTAGAACAGAAATCCAACAAAATGACAGAAACACATAGGTGTATTTGATGAATGGCAGAAACATCGTTGCAAAGCAGTAGGGAAAATAAGAGTTTTTTGATAAGTGTGTTGGAACATGTATAGAAAAATAAACCTAGATCTCTGTCTCACACCTCAGTAAAATATATTCCAGATAGATTAAAGAGCTAAATGGCAAAAATATGGAAAATGACAATTTTATATTTATAGGGTAAGATACCAATAAGTGTTTGGGATTGGGATCTAAATTATGAACAGTTAGCAAATAAAGTTCATTAACATAAAATACATATGATCAATTCATCATATTTACATTAGAATGATAAGATGGATGAAATAAATCATAGGCATACTTGAGGAACTGACAGCAGATTCACAACCAGACAAATTAAACGATTAGGAAAAAAAGCATTAGAAATGGATAAAGAATATAAACAGACAATCTAAAATTATGAAAAAATATTCACATATAGTTTCTCCCAGCGCTCTTATGATCATTTTAATTTTATGATCATTTACATTTTTATATCTTTAATACATTTAGAATGAATTTCCTTTAATGGCTTGCAGTTATGCTAACACATAACATTCCTTTTTATTGAAGTATAATATACATACAAAACAGTACAAGTCAGTAAAATTTCAGAATATATACACCCATTAAACCACTACTGAGTGCAATTAGGGTATATTATCTACTTTCCGTAATCCCATTCTTGGCTCCTCCAAATCTGTACTGTACTCTCCTTCACAAATTAAACCACTATCTGAATTTTGACAACCAAGATTAATTTTCCATGTTTTAACAATTTATATGTTTGAAGTCACAAAGTATGTATTGTTATCTGGCTTACTTTGCTCAACATGTCATTTGTGAGATTTCATTCAAGTCATTGCATATAATATTTAATTGATGTAACTTACTTTTGAATCAATTTATACATTTTCATTATCCATTCTATAGCTGACAGACATTATTTTGAATGAGTCTTTTTTGCACATATTTATACTATTTCTGTTTTGTGTATTTCTAGGACCAGAATTACTGGGCCAGTCATGCATTGTGTTTTAATCAGAACTACTAAACATATATCCAAAGTGCTTTTAGCAATTTATATCCCCACATTAATGTATTAGAGTTCTTGTTGCTTCATATCTTAATCAAAACTTTCTTTTTATCTTGTTATTCTGTTATAATATTGCCTATCATCACAATGTTTTAATTAACGTAACTTTATTGATTAAAATAATTACCATTCTTAAATAAAGACAAATGTGTATAGTCAGTTGATATTTGACTCAGAGTTAATCTGGCTCAGATTCAAATATGAACAGATTGCCTACCTATAATTCTTTTCTTTTAATTTTTTTATGATTTTTTAAATTAAAGAAATATAACTACAAACACAAACATTCTTAACATATGATCATTCCGTTCTATATATATAATCAGTAATTCACATCATTACATAGTTGCATATTAATTATCATGGTCATTTCTTAGAACATTTGCATCAATTCAGAAAAAGAAATAAAAAGACAACAGAAAAAAAATCATACATACCATACCCTTTACCCCTCCCTTTCTTGATCACTAGCATTTCAATCTAAATTTAACATTTGTTCTCCTATTATTTATTTTCATTCTGTATGCTTTACTCATCTGTTGATAACTACCTGTAATTCTTAATAGGTCAGTACATATCTGATATTTTGGCCTTAATCAAAAAATGAACACGTAACAATTCAAGAAAGTATAATTGTCCTGAAGAACAAAGTTAAAGAAATTTTACGTCTGACAAGTTGCAGTATCTAAGAACTATAAAACCCCATTTTATTTCTCCATGCATTAAATAAATCACATTTTCACCATCACCTTCAGACATTGAATCGTCAGTTCTGGTGGTATATAATCAATTCAATAATTATGAATCATTTGTTAGTTAAATTTCCACACCTGGTATGGCATCAGTAATTTTTATTTTAATTTTCCTATTAAATCATACTTAAGAAAACCACATTTTGTTTACCTTCTTGGTTATACTATATACCAAGCCATCTTCATATGAGCGGTGTCATGAGCTAAGTATATTATAAGGGCTCAATGTGCTATTTTTCTAAATCTTCTTTATTGGCATTTTCATCAAGGATATCACCTCACAACTGGATGACCTGGATAAAGAAGATTAATTAAGCATATAGAAAGGAGAAGGAAAAATAATAAAGAACAGAGAAAACATAAATGAAATAGAGAAAAAAGTTAAGAGAATCAATGAAAACTAAAATTGGTCATTGGAAAAGATCAATGAAATCAACAAACTTTTGACAAGGCTGACAAAGAATAAAAAAGAGAGAATGCAAGTAATTAACATCAGAATAGAAAAAGGGGACATTACTCCCAAACCCCCACCAAATAGTTTAAGAAAATACTTCAAAAAACTACATGCCAAAAACTAGATAACCTAGATGAAATAAACAAATTCCTAGAAATTCATATAAATTACTCTAATTAGAGAAGAAATAAAAACCCTCAGTGGATGAATAGCAAGAGATGGAATGGGTATTCAAAAACCTCTCAAGAAAGAAAAGCCCAAGAACAGACATTTCTATTCATAAATTTCACCAAATATTTCAAGAAGAATTAACATCAATATTATTCAAATTCTTCCAAAAAGTTAAAGAGAAGGGAGTGCTTCTTAACTCGTTCTGTGAGACTGTGTTGGTTTGAAAGGAAGTATGCCCCCTAAGAAAAGTCATGTTTTAATATAAATCCCATTTCTTAAAGGTAGAATAATCCCTATTCAATACTGCATATTTGAAACTGTAATGAGATCATCTCCCTGGCTGATGTGATTTAGTTAAGAATGGTTAAACTGGATTAGGGGATGACATGTCTCCACCCATTTGAGTGGGTCTTGATTAGTTTCTGAAGTCCTATAAAAGAGGAAACATTTTGGAGAATGAGAGATTCAGAGAGAGCAGAGAATGCTGCAGCACCACGAAGCAGAGAGTCCACCAGCCAGCGACCTTTGTAAATGAAGTAGGAAAATGCCTCCCAGGGAGCTTCATGAAACAGGAAGCCAGGAGACAAAGCTAGCAGATGACGTTGTATTCGCCATGTGCCCTTCCAGCCGAGAGAGAAGCCCTGACTGTGTTCGCCATGTGCCATCTCACTTGAGAGAGAGACCTTGAACTTCATCGGCCTTCTTGAACCAAGGTATCTTTACCTGGATGCCTTTGATTGGACATTTCTATAGACTTGTTTTAATTGGGACATTTTCTCGGCCTTAGAACTGTAAACTTGCAACTCATTAAATTCTCCCTTTTAAAAGCCATTCCATTTCTGGTATATTGCATTCCAGCAGCTAGCAAACTAGAACAGAGACCAACATCACTCTAGTACTAAAACCAAACAATGACACCACAAGAAAAGAAAATTACAGACTGGTATCTTTTATGGACATAGATGTGAATATCCTCAACAAAATAGTAGCAAATTGAATTCAATAGCATATGAAAACAATTATACACCATGGTCAAGTGCGGTTTATCTCAAATATATGATAGTGGTTTAACATAAGAAGTTTGACTATTATAAGATGCCACATTAATATAGCAAAGGGGAAAAAAAATCATGATTGCCTAAATTGAAGCAGAAAAGGCATTTAACAAAATCCAATACCCCCTCATGGTAAATGCACTTAGAAAACCAAGAATAAATTGAAACTTCCTGAACATGATAGAGAGGCATATATAAAACCCAAGACCTAACATCCTACTTAATGGTGAAAGGCTTACATAAGCTTTCCTTCTAAAATCAGGACCAAGCTAAGGATGCCTACTGTCACCCGTGTTACTCAGCATTGTACTGGAAGTTCTAGCCAGAGCATTCAGGCTAGGAAAAAATGAAATGCATCCCCATTGGAAAGGAGGAAGTAAAACTTTCTGTATTTGCAGTTGACATGATGTCTCTCTATAGAAAATATTGAAAAATCCACCACAAAGCTACTGGAGCCAATATATGAATTCAGCAAAGTAGACAAGTACAAGATAAAACACAAAAATCAAATATATTTCTATACACTAGTAATGAATAACCTCAAGAGGAAATCAAGGAAAAAAATTCCATTTGCAGTATCAACTAAAATAATTAGACATTTTAGACATAAATTTAAACAAAGATGTAACAGAATTGCACATGGAAAACTATAAAACATTTCTAAAAGAAATCACAGAAGGCCTGGATAAATGGAAGGTTATATCAGGTTAAGGAATTAGAAGATTAAATATTTTTAAAATGTCAATTCTATCCAAAGTAATTTTCATTTTCAACTAAATTCCTACAACCATTTTGTAGAAATGGAAAGCTCAATCATCAAATTTATCTGGAAGGGAAATGGAACCCAAATAGCCAAAACTCCTTGAAAAAAAGAAAGAACTTGGGGAAATCATGCTTGCCAATTTTAAAAGCTACATTAAAGAATGTATTTAATATTCCTTAGAGTGTGGTATAGGCACAATGACAGCTATATAAATTAATGGAATCAAATTGAGAGTTCAGACATAAATATTAATACATATGGCCACACGATTTTTGAGAAGGGTGCCTAGGTCACACAGTAAGGAAAGAATAGTCTCTTCAACAAATGGAACTGGGAAAATTGGATATCCATATGGGAATGAATAAAGGTGGACACCTATCTCATACCATACACAAAAATTGACTCAGAATAGACCACAAACCTAAATATAGGAAACAAAACCTTAAACCTCTTAAAAGACAACATGGGAAGCCATCTTCAGGAACTCGCGTTAGGCAATTTTTCTTAGTCTTTTACACCAAAAGCACAAGCAACAAAAGAAAAAGAAATAGATAAATTCATCAAAACTAAAAACTTTTATACGTCAAAGCAATTAATCATGAAAGTAAAATCAACTTACAGAATGGGGGAAAATATTTGGAAACCATATATACAATAACAGTGTAATATCCGTAATATACAAAGAAATTCCATAACTCAATGACAAGAAGACAAACAGTTCAAGTAAGAAAGTGAGCAAAAGCTTTGAATAGACATTTTTCCACAGAAGATAAACAAATGACCAATAAGTGCACGGAAAATTGTTCAAAATCATAAGCCAGCAGGGAAATACAAATCAAAATCACAGTGAGATACCATGTCACACCCAAAAGAATGGCTACTATAAAAAAAAGGAATATAAGTGTAGGGGAAGATGTAGATAAATAGGAAAACTCATTCCTTTGGGTGGGAATTTAAAATGGTGCAGCTGCTTCCTCATAATATTAAGTATTTAAATTTAAAACAGTTTGATGGTTCCTTATAATATTAAGCATTACCATTATCATTGAAGGCACCATGTTGAATGAAATAAGCCAGGCACAAAATGACCAATGCCATATGATCTGACTGATGAGAAATAATTAAAATAATTAAAATCTGCAAAATCCTACAGCCAGAAACTAAAATAGAGCTTACTAGATTTTGGTGTATAGGTAGAAAATGGAGAGTTAATACTTAATTTGTACAGAGTTTAGTGTGAGCTGATGGAGAAGTTTTGGTAATGAATGGTTATGCATCACAGCATTGTGAATGTCATTAACAGTGAGGAATTATATATTTGAATATGATTAAAAGTGCATAATTTTATATTGTGCATGTATAACTAAAGTAAAATTTTTTAAAAGCAATAGGAATGTACAACAAAAATATAAATCCTAATGTACACTGTGGACTATAGTTAATAGTGCATTTATAATAATATTGTTTCATCACTTGTAACAAAGGTGTCACACCAGTGCAAATTGTTAATACTAGGGAAAACTGCATGTGATGGAGAGTATATGGGAGCTCTATTTTCTGCATGATTTCTCTTTTTTTGCAAACTTGCATTTCTCTGATAATTAAAAAAAAAGAAAGAGAAAGAGAAGAATAGAAAATAGTGGATTCTTGAGAGAAAAAAAGCAAAAAATAAAAAATAAAAATAAATGAGAACTAATTACATAGAACATAAAGAAAATTGAAAATTATTCCTTTCATATGGTAGGTCTGAAAGATACGTGCATGAAAATATGTTCTTATGTTATATGGTTAGGTACAGCTAACAATATATGATACCCCAAAACACTGGAGATTTCTAATATTGCTTATGTTAATCTCAAACTTTAGAAATGAAGCAGGAAACTCTAGAATGAAGGGACAAATGACGAGACAGAATGAGGGAAGATATGGAATAGGGAAAGATTATACAAAAGTACAGATGCTAGGTATATTAAGTACTGATGATTTGAATCAAGAAGGAAGCTAGTAGGCTTTGTTTCTCATCATTCAACAAGAATCCACAAGACATTTGAAGATGTTGATAAAATAAAAATATAATGAAAAAAGATTATGCTGAACATTATATATTTATGTAACTTTCTGTGCCTGGACCCTAATTAAAAAAAATTTATTTTCCAATAGTTGGAAAAATTGGAGCCATAGAATTCTTTGAAGATTGAAAATCCCTGTCATAATGAATAATAACTTTGGAAGATAAGAAAATTAATAAATATAATCAATCTTCATATTAGCAACTTTAGATTTTGTTTCACATGACAAATTCATAAATATATTGGGAAAATGCAAACTGTTCAACTGATCTGTTAGATACAAAACTAATTGTAGAATGAGTGTGTAGGTGGCTTATCTAAAACATTATTATCAATAGTTAAGGGTAAGCATGGAAAATATAATAAGAAATGCTCTATAGAGTCTGGACCCAGTTCCATTTAACATTTTCATTTGTGACCCAGATATGAAAACGTATCCTTTAAGTAGGGTTGGGTTAGTATACTAAATAATTATTTAAAAACTAGAACTGGAGTGGAGCAGCAGTTGTGGCCATAGTCAGGGGACCACCACCAAACCACCCCTTCCTGTGGCCTCAAGCTGGTGATCTATGGGCAGAGCTGCATGCAGCCAATGTGTATTCCTCCATCATATGCAGACCTTGGCAAAGTTACCAGAGATATTTTCAACAAAGGATTTTGGTTTTTGGGTTGGTGGAACTGGAAGTGGAAATAAAATTGGGCAGTGGTTTGAAATTCTCAATACCTGGTTCATCTAATACAGGCACTGGTAAAGTTACTGGGACCTTTGGAGACCAAGCAGAAATGATGTGAATCTGGTCTCATTTTTACAGATAAATGGAACACTGACAAAATGCTAGGAACAGAAATCACAATGGAATACCAGATTTGTCAAGGTTTTAAAGTGACATTTGACACCAACTTCTCATCAAACCCAGGAAAGAAAAGTAGTAAAATCAAGTACTGTTATAAGAGGGAGTGTATCACCCTTGTCTGTGATGTTGATTTTGACTTTGATGGACCTGCAATCCATGGTTCAGCTCTCTCTGGCTATGAGGGCTGGCTTTCTCGTTTCCAGATGATGTTGGGCAGTTCCAAGTCAAAGTTGATAAGGAATAACTTTGCAGTGGGTTACAGGACTGGAAACTTCCACCTAACACTGGGACATAATTTGGAGGATCAATTTACAAGTATATGAAGATCTTGACAGTTCAGTAAATATTGCTTGGGCATCATTCACCAACTCCACTTGTTTTGGCAATACAAATAAATATCAGTTGGATCCCACTGCTTCCATTTCTGCAAAAGTCAATAATTCTAGTGTAATTGAAGTGGGATGCACTCAGACTCTGAAGCCTAGTGTGAACCTTACACTCTGCCCTTGTAGATGCTAAAAGCATTAATGCTGGCGGCCACAAACTTGGGCTTTCCCTAGTATTGAAAGCTTAATACAGCTGAAGAAAACTCTGGGAATGAATATTGCAAGATTTGGCCTTGATATACTTCCATTGTGACCAACAGGTTTTCCCCTGATTAAGAAGCTGATTAAAACAAAGGATGATCCAAACAAGGGCCATATTTTAAATATTTAGATAGTTAACTGTTAGCCGTTCTTGTTCAACTGGTTATCTAGTTACCAATGCTCCATCTATCATATGGCCAATTATATATTATTTAAACATATTAAATTTTAAATGTACTACCTGTCAGAAATGAAATAGATCTTTATGAAAACTGTACAATTGCGTGCATATTTATTTTTATGTTCCTTTTTCTTTTGTATGCTGTATGGCAGGGTCACATTTCATTGTTTTTCCACTTGAGTATCCCATTACCGCAACACCATTTTGTTGAAATTTTGTTTGTTTTTTTTTTGTTTTGTTTTGTTTTTTGCTTGTCTTGTTTGTGTTTTGGGAAGTGCATGGATAGGGAATCAAACTCAGGTCTCCAGCATGGCAGGCGATAATTCTACCACTAAACTACCCTTGCACACCCCTTTATGTTCTTTTAACATTTGATATGATATTACCATTGATTGGGCTGAAGCAGTGGATGTTTTAAGACAAGGTTATCAAAATTTTAACTTATCTATCTTTGGAAATGCTTTAGTATCTCAGTATGTTACAAATTATGAATGAAACAAATATATATATATATAGAAAAAGAGGTGTACCCTTTAAAAGAAGGTCTAGAAGTCAGAGACTCAGAATCACAAAAGATTGTCTTTCCTGCTGACTTTCCAGAAGAAAGTGGCCAACAACCATTCAACTTGGAAGTGAACCATTCACCATTTAAGTCTCTGATGTGAATGCAGCCTGCCCAGATAAGACCTTGATTTAATCTTTGTGAGACCATAATCAGAGCACCCACCTATGATGTTCTAGAACTCCTAACCCCAGGGAGCTATGGGAGTAATAAATGTGTATTGCTTTAGCCACCAAATTTGTGGTAGTTTGTTTTGCAACATAGAAAACTAAATGTAGTAGATCTGATCCAGTGACAATATAAGAATTTAAGACAATTAACTTTACATTTTATAAAAAATCCTAGTATCACTTGGAGTTACCTTGCCAAGAAAGTTGACATCACATTACTAAATTACTCCACCAAGTCAAATCAGAAATAATTCATATAAAAGGGTTCTATTCATGAGAGTCTGCCTCTAAGTTCTTTTTTAATTCTGTTCATGCACCTTCACTTCATATTTGGTGTGTGCCCTCTGATTGCCCCTTGTTTCTAGAAATGATTTATACCATTTGGTGTTTCCAAAGCTCTGTCTCTCAGGTGATGGGAGTCCTATTCACCATGTATTCCATGTCATATATATACATTTTTAATAAAGTCAAAGAGAATTCTGCAGATAATTCAACAAATACACTTCACAGTGAAATTCTGTATGCGTTTCTCTACATGCCACTATTTTCTTGTTTCCAGTCACATAATTTCCTATCATATAATGATCTCAGGATTACATCCTAAAAACAAAGTTAAGTTACATTTTGTACTTTTTTGGCAGACATCTTAATCAGAATAAAATATCAAAAGTTGGTACTTTTTGCAGGCTAATCATTTGGACCATCATTCTTAAATATTTATTATACATCTATGCAGTGGAAGAAGTGGGTATTGGGAAGATTTTTTTAAATAATAAATCTTGATATGAATTTAATATGATTTATTGAAAAATTACATTTCATCATTTATTAAGAAGTTGTGTGTGGAGATGTGAATGATTCGCTCAATTACATTGATTTATTGTAAAAAATAAATTTATTTCATTTTATGATGGTGTTCTAGTCTGCTAGCTACCAGAATGCAATATACCAGAAACAGAATGACTTTTTAAAAGGGTAACTTAATAAATTGCAAATTTACAGTTCTAAGGCTAAGAAAATGTTCCAGTTAAAACAAGTCTATAGAAATGTTCAATCTAAGGCAACGAGGGAAAAATACCTTGGTTCAAGAAGGCCAATGAAGTTCAGGGTTTCTCTCTCAAGTTTGCACATGGCGAACATGGCACCATCTACTACAGCTTCTTCTCCTGGCTTCCTGTTTCATGAAGCTCCCTGGGAAGCATTTTCCTTCTTCATCTCCAAAGGTTGCTGGCTGGTTGACTCTGCTTCTAATGGCTATGTTGTTCTGCTTTGCTCTCTCTGAATCTCTCGCTTTCTCCAAGATGTTTCCTCTTTTATAGGATTCCAGTAAACTAATCAATACCCACCCAAATGGGTGGAGACACACCTCCACCTAATCCAGTTTAACAACCACTCTTGATTGAATCACATCTTCAGGGAAATGAGCTAATTACAGTTTCAAACACTCAATACTGAATAGAGATTAGAAGAAATGGCTACCTTTACAAAATGGGATTAGGATTAAAACATGTCTTTTGTGGGGTACACACATCATGTCAAACCAGCACAGGTGGGAACCTCCTACACTAAGTGTCTGCCTGGTCTACTCTGTTTCCAGGCTTTGTATGTCAGTTTCTACTTGGTAGATTTGTCATGATTTGAGCATCAGAATTTCATAGTGGTAAAAGCACAGGTTCTGGATTTGAAACTTGATTCTGATTTAAAACTTGTTTCCAATATTTACGGACATAATAAAATAATTCTACTAAATCTCTTTGTGACTTAAACTCATCACATAAATGTTAGGGATAATAATAATGTTATTTTATAAAGATATTATTGTCTATATCAGATAATCTGCATTTTACAGCAGTTCCTGGAATATTGTAGGTACCCATAAAACATTTTTTATTGTTTTTACTATTATAGTTATCATCATCTCATAATAACTAATCTTATCCATCTTTGGTTTGTAATTATTTACAAATTATTATCACACAAATATTGACAAATTATCTTAATACAGACACCTCTAAAATCTTAGTGCTTTGTAGAGTTAGTTTTGTTAAACAAATGAGACAGTTAAAACTTCATATATTAAGTAGGCAATGATGACTTACATTAGAAGACTCACAGAAGAGCAAAGGTCCTTAAAATTGTTACATACACTTGCTTAGGAAAAAATGCTTCATTAGAAAATTTAAGAAATTTAAGAAGGCTGAATGATAATCCAGGCCAATTCAGGAAAATAGTAGAGCCAGAGAATTATTTCTTTCCATTCTTCAGTCTTCTTCATAATTTGCCCATAACAATGTAAAACCTAACCACTTCAATTTCTTTGCTTTCTAAAGTTCTCCTTAGTCCCAACAAGTAACTGTAATGTCATTCATTCTATGGCTTAAAAAACTGATTGCATTTTAATCAGAATATTCAAATGTAGCCTGTCTCATACGTGAATATTTTAGTCCTTGTGTTCAATAAAACCATCAGACATTTTTAAGCAAGTTTAATTTGGAGGTAGTGAAAAGCATTCCTCAAATTAGAATTAATGATAAAAATGCCTTTGTTTTATTCGTACTTCTCTCCATCCTTCTTCCCTTCCTTCCTTTAACATAATTTATTAAGATGACTAAGGACCAGGAATACATCGATGAATAGACAAAACCTCTTACTATAAATGCTCATGAATTATATAATTAAAGCAATGGAATAAATATTTTGAAACACCTTAACCAAGTCTCTATAGAATCTCAGAAAAGGAAGAACTTATCTCTGGCTCAGGATGCCAGGATAACTTATTTGAGTAGATGTCAAATAAGTTGAAGCTTGAAGGGTGGTTTTATGCTTGTCAATCAAACTGGATGGATAGAAAAGGTCATTACAGACATAAGGTACAGGTAGAATATATTAAATTGTGCATTTAGGGGAATCCATATTTTTCTGCATGACTGTGGGGAAAGACTTTTCTTTATATGCAAAGGCATCTGAAATATATCCTATACTCAAGTAGAGAACAGTAAAATAATTAAAAAAATATGCATGCATTTTGAAAATATCCCTCTGACTTTGGGATGGGAGAATAGAGAAATAAATTGGAGAGCATTTTAAAATAAAGCATATACAAAACCTAAAGTGCTTTAATGGGTAATGAAATATTTAAGGTGAGAAGCTGGAAGCAAAAATCATGATAATGATGAAGTGATAGAACCAAAATTGACTGACACAGGAGCATAATGATTCAGATATACGTGCAAAAGAAAATGAAGGAATTTCTAATGACACCCATGTTTCTGACTTGAGCAATCAAATTAGTCATGATGATTTCTACCAAAGTGAAGAATACAAGGGAGGGAGAGGTTTTGAATGCTAGGTAACTAGTTCAATTCTGGGCACTTTGAATTCAATAACCTATAAATCAGTCAGATGAAGACATCCTGTAGGATATGACAGCAGTAATTATAATTGTGATTATGGAGAAGCTTGCTGAAGGAGAGTATACGAAATGGCAAGAAAGGAAGGTCAAGAGCAGAAAAACAAGGAATACCAACTTTTACAGAACTAGTTTGGAGATCGAACCTGAGAAGAAGAGGTAAGAACAGTAAAGTATTCAGGGCAAAAACTGATGCAGAGCGAAGGGAGGCAAGTATTTTAAGAAGTCAGCTGACATATTTTAAGTTTCAAGAAAGATGTTGATTGAAAATCATGCTTTAAAATTGCTGTAGGTGGCTGTTTGTTTGCTAAAGCTGCTGGAATGCAATATACCAGAAATGGGTTGGCTTTACAATGAGGATTTATTAACTTACAATTTACAGTTCTTAGGCCATGAAAATGTCCAACTCATGCCATCAAAAGTGTGATATCTGGACTCTGAAGACAGGCCCCTGGCATCTGGGACTCCTCTGTCATACGGGAAGGCACATAGTTGGTGTTTGTCAGCCCTTTACTCCCAGGTTTCATAGCTTTCAGCTTCTGGTTCTAAAGGCTTCCTCTCTGAGCTTCTGTGGATCCCCTTTTAGCTTCTCTGGAGCTTTCCTCAAAGCTCTCTGGGCTTTTTCTATGTGTCCTTTATCCTCTTATGAAGGTCTCTATTAAGAGGATTAAGACCCGTCTTGAATATGCTGACCACATCTAAGTTGAAAGAACTTAAGTAAAAGGTTTCATGGTTAAAGGAACATAGCCTTTTCTGGGGTACATATACCTCCAAACTACTACATTGGCCACTATCATTTTAGTTAAAATGTTTGCATAGAAGTATTAAAGATTATCCCTTAAGCAGAGAATAGAGAATGGGAGGTAAAAGAGAAAAATCATGAAATAGAAAATATTTGTCATGATGGAAAGGAATGAATAAAAGTCAGAAAAGGACTTAAAGTTGATGGAGGGTATTCACTAAGATGAAAGAAAGATGAATGGACTCTGCTTTTAGCCTATATTTTTCCTCCTTTCACTTATAATTAGTGGGTTTTGTGAATCTCTCCTCTGCTTAGTTCTCTGTCTCTGGACTCACAGGTTTCACATTTTTCAGCACATTTGAATTATTTTACTCAGTACTTAATGATATATGTATACCAGTGCACTCCCTGGAGACATTTCTGATAAGAAAGCATGGCATGGAAACAAATGCTTTTTGTTAGTAGTATTGATTTTTTTTTTTTGTCATTGTGCAGGCAGTTATTATCATTGTTTTATTAATAATAGTAATGGTAATGATATCACAGCTTAACTGTGACAGACTTGTGGAATACAAGTTTTTGGTAAATAGTAAAAAATAAATTGGCATCCAAAGAATGATGAAATTTAGGTCCTTGGATACTTGTGACTTGGTTGATTATAAGTAATTGTGTCACACTACAGCACTTCAAATGAACATATGCAGATGTATCTTGAGTCTCTGGAGAGTCAGAAAAAGAGAAAACATAATGCCAGTTTTTTTTTATTACTTGAGACATATTGGAAATGAGACTGATGTCCTTCCTTTGAAACAGCTATGGCCACCTTCAGTTTGTTAACTTCACTTTGGAATGGTTTCATTACTTTTATCTTGTATACTTATTTCTCTGTTCCTCCTTCTTTAGACTGCCTGTGTTTAAACTCATTTTCTAAAAGACTATTTAGTTTGTAAAGCGTGGCTTGCAAAACAAAATGAACAAAACATAACCCTAAAATGAATAGAGTGAAACATTTTTACTCCAGCAGCCATATTTTTCCCTTTACATATGCTTTTTCTCATAATAGGCACTGCTAAAATGAATTGAGGTTTCTGAGTTTTATCTTCTGTGGCATTATATACTTTTTTCCTACTGGAAAAGTAAATTTTATCTCTGGATAAAATACAATAGTTGCTTTGACATATGTCTATTAATTAGGTCATTTCATTCTAAATTAGACCAGGATTGGAAAAATATAAGCTTCCAGTTTTACTCTTGTCACCATTTTGGAATCCATGACTGGGGGTATTTAAATTCAGGGAATGAAAATTGTTTCTTCATGGGGACACTCTTCATGGAGTGTGAATTGAGCAGGTTGGAAGTGGGTAATTTATTACTATCATATTCATTCTCATATATTTTTCTGGATTACATCATTTTGTGATTCTGATTGCTTTAGTTTATAACTTTGGTTGCTATGATACTGTTGCATAAGGCAATATATATTTTACCCTACATTTAGGGCTAAAAAATTTCTTTTAAATATCAGCTACTTAGGTGCACAGTAGTTCAATATACAATGTGTGAAAGAATGAGTGATTTAGAAGTGAAGGAATATGTCATTGTTCTGCAAGGAGTAAAAAGACATTTCTAACAAGTGCATTCACCAAAAGGCTTGGGAAGCTTATCATCTTATAGCCACTGCAAATTTAACAGACAAGCTATTTTTCCATCAGATATTCAGAAGATGCAAGACAAAACGATGTTCTTACATCTGGTTCTTTAAAGGGTAGTTAAGACATCTGACTCAAAGAATGAATCATAGTGTGAGATATTGTTGAAGCATTGAAGTTTATCCCTGGAGTAGAGATCATCAAAAGAACACAAAATATGTATCATGTAAAAATACTGAAAACAGAACGATTGATAGACAATTACACAAAATAAATGACAGACCAAACTATCACAGTTTATTTGGAATTTTAGTAGTAAAACTATTTCTTAGGTCCATTCTTACAATTGAAAATATCCTTACACTAGTAGAATTTGCCCTTAAAACCCAAACAGGAAAATGCATTTGAGTCTGTCACCTTTTTAAGAGCAATGATTACGGCAAAAGTCTGAAAAGCAGAAACTGGCCACAGAATCTCTCATTTTCATAGAAAAAGCTACCATTTTAATGTCATATAATTATTTAAGAAATTTAATTATAGAGTAGTTAAAACTATAACCAATGCAAAAACTAAATGATGTGATAATTAGAACAGAACTGCTAAAATTCTGCATGAACTGCAATTAAATTTGAATTTGACTTACAAATAAAGGCTTTTAAATAGAGGAGAAAATCTTAAAGCTTTATTTCAGCCTACATGGTAATATTTCTAATAAGTATGGACCAAAACTAGAATAAGTAAAATAGAAGAACGATATTGAACGGACATAATCCTTTATGTTTATTTTAGTATAAAATAATAAGAAATACTCATATTTACTTTATTTTGAAATGCCAATTAAAGGCTGTGGTGAAAATAACATATTCTGACAAAGCATAGCATTCATTTTACTTGGCAATCATAAGTAATCCTTAATGGGAAAACAGAATGTTCATATTGAAATACATGGTTCAGCACCAAGAATTACATTGTATAAATAAAAGTAACCATATGAAAATATGTGTCACTTAAAAAGAAAAACCAGCCACTTAATTTTAGAATAGCTAACAGGGTATTTTGAATATAATATATTATGTTTGAGGGAATAATTTACCCAAGTGATTTATGTAGGTGCTGCAGAATTTATGACTGTTTATTGTTTATCAGAGAAAAATGATGGGCTTTCTTTATCTACATCCAAAGACATGGAAGGTTTTTCCCATCTTACTTACAAATATGATTAATAAGTAATTTATTACCTAGAACAATTGTATGCATATATTGCTGCTTTTCAAAAAATGTATATAAAGGTTTCTAAACATGTTTTCCAAAGACTTTTTTTCAACTTTATGTATGTATAATCTTGTAGGCAAGCAAGAAGAAATATTAATGCTTGCAGTCTAAAATTACATATCCATATCATAAAATAAATATAGTGCATTCTGTTATATTTTTAATTTAAAAAATATATTGTCAGTGTGTACATGTTCTTTTGAAAATGAATCTGCCCAGTCTAAAAAAAAGTCACTTGATTAGATTACTTTTTTCAAATTAATATTAATGTGGTTTTCATTTTCTTAATCTTCATTTGCACCCTGCTCTCAACTCTCATGAAAAAATCTAAACATCCCTAAAGATAGGAATAATTTATAGTAATAGAATGTACATTAGAAATTCACAACAAGAGTGTCCTCCTAGCAGTAAAAAATAAAATGTTTTATAGGTTGCATTCTGTTGTATGCAAAGGAAATAAATTGTTTGCCAAAATTATACAGAAACATTTAAATAACTTAAATGGTATTCATTTTTTAAAATATTCATACATGCAGCCTATTGATGAACTAGATTAAAAATTTTATCTCAGCTTTTGATTCAAATTCACGTTTGTAGTCCTGGTTAAATGTATCAGTAAATTTTCCTGCCTTAGGGTCTTTTTTCTGCTACTTAAAATCGATTATCAGTTTGTGGGCTTGGTAAAATGTGTGTCATCTTTCTCGCAATCTATAAAGTACAATGTAGAGATTTTGGTTGATGGTCTTAATTTTGAGGAAAGATGGGATGGAACTAAATTTATAAAGCTATCTCCATAATGATAACCCAACATCTGGGGAGATTTGTTGGCTGTAAGGCTGTAAGATAACCTGTGCTACTGCGTGAATAGTCACCTTTTAACGGGTTATTATTGACCTAAAGTAGAGACAAATCTTACCACATGATGCCACATTTTCCTTAAGAAAAGAAACGGGATGAAAAAACAGCATGGCATTCCAATTCTTCTCCATTATGTCTTGTTATTTTACTTTTAAACTTGAATGATTTTTCTAGTCTGTAATTTCAATGTCTAATGAATATGTTAAAAATAACGTTATTTCCTCTCTCTCTCCCCAGGTGTTTAATTATCAAAGAGTTTAGGGGTCTTTTGTGCTACTATTTTCTTTTTATATTGTATAATGATATTACCCTGCTAAGACAATTATTTTTGGCATTGTCCTCAAAATATATGTAACCCATTTTAGCATAAAATCAGTTCTCTCTCACAATTACCTGCCTCTCTCCCTGCAACCCCTCAACACAATCATCTGCTTTTAGTAGTTTAATGTAGGTTAAATCTACTGACATTTAAATTGTGATTCATGTTACTGAATCCCAGGTTAGGGTTTTGTCTGTCTCCTGTCAAAGTATGCCTTTAATGTTGAAGTTGGAGGAATATCCTTGCCTTAAAGCACTTTGCTACATGCTATTTTATCATAGTACAGTCTGTACAGCAGTCCAGACCTGCGATAAAGTCTCCATGTATTTAATTCCATGGAATATCTGATGTGTTCCTATGGCTCCTTTATGGTTATTTTTCTTGTGCAGAAATTTATATGGACTTTTCAAAATGGAAGGAATGACTAGGGAATTTAGGATACACAATTTAACATAAAAATGAATTTCTATGTTGATAAATATATTTTTCTTCTCCTTTCAAGATCAAAAGGAACTGGAATTAAAAGTTATCAGCTCCTTCTTATTTAAGCTGGGAAGAACAACTTGGAGTAGAGCTAGTAGAACTTAAGTTTTAAAAAGTTATTCATTCATTTAAACTAAAATATTTTATTAGATGATAGGAACTGGAATCATCACAGAAACTTTTGTCAAATTATTTGAATTTGAGTCATTAACCTTCAATTTCTAAATTAGAAGAATTGGGATTATAGAGGAATAAAAGGGAAATATAATTAAAATACCAGGGCACATACTATGTGCTAAGTAAAAGGTTTTTATTAACATAGGCTTTTCCTTTTTCTTTCTTTTTTTTTTTTTTTAGCATGGGCAGGCTCTGGGAATCAAACCCAGGTTTCTGGCATGGCAGGTAAGATTTCTGCCACTGAACCACTGAACCACCATAGCACTACCCTAACACAGGTTTTTTAAAGCATTGATTAAGAATGCAGATTTCAGGCCAAGGTGGCACAGCAGGCAAGAATGCT
This sequence comes from Tamandua tetradactyla, assembly GCF_023851605.1. NCBI lineage: Eukaryota > Metazoa > Chordata > Mammalia > Pilosa > Myrmecophagidae > Tamandua > Tamandua tetradactyla. Next base: position 64,510,177 of record NC_135336.1, on the reverse strand, counting down.
CGCCTGCCATGCCAGAGGACCTGGGTTCGATTCCCAGTGCCTGCCCATGTAAAAAAAAAAAATTATAAAAAAAAAAAAAAAAAGAATGCAGATTTCACAGCCAGATTGCCTGTTATATTCACTGGCTATCTGACTTTGGACAAAATACTCTATAAAATGAAAATAGAGTGCTATTATCTCTAAAGTTCTATGCAAATTTCAATTAGTTAATGTGCATAGATATATAGAACATTGTATAACACATATGCAATGTCTTAAATTTCCAAAGCTAGTATGAAAAATACCACATAATGATTGGCTTTAGCAATAGGGATTTATTGGTTTATGGTATTGGAGGCTAGAAGTCCAACATCAAGATATTGGAAGGGCTTGTTTTCTCCCAGAGCCTGTAATATTCTGGCAATTCTCCATGTGGCGATCTCTCTTTTCTTGTGTCTGCTCCTATGATTTCCACCAACTTTTGGCTTCTACTTACTACTGGCTTCTTCAGACTGTGTCTGGAAGGTTTTGCTTATAAAGACTGCAGACATATGGATTAAGGTCTACTGTGATTCAATTTGGTCTCTTCTACATAGAATCTTTGAAGATCTTGTTCTAGTCACAAATGAGTCCACACCTGGACTAATAATAACATTTTTAAAGATCCTGTTCACAAATGGGTTCACACCAAAGGATTATGTGGTAGCTGGATAATTAGAAAATGCTCAATATAATCCTTTAGCTGGAAAATATTTAGCATAGTCTTTGGTAGGTAGAGATATTTAGTATAATCACTTCACTCAAGCAGCCTAATAGTCCTGGCTGGCATAGTTTGCTGTGATTTAATCTCAAAAATTTACTCTCTGTTCCTGGTTATAATAATAAGAATTTCCTGGTTTTGTTTGCAGGGATAAGATAACATTCAGTGTGGATGAAATAATGCCAGAAAAACCATATGAAATAATAAATTTGCAACTTCCCTCTTTGAAGGACAAGATTAAAGTCTGGATGTTCACCAAAGAGAGGAGGAAATGCTAACCAAATAAATGAAGCAGATGATCATTCCTCAATTTTAATGACTCCTGTGACTTTTATTTTTCTTTTTTCTTATGTTCTGTTTTCTTCTGTACCTTTGTCATTTCTTTGTCTCTCTGAGCTATAAAAGCCAAAATCAACTTTCTTACTTTCAGTCAGTCTTGGAAAGATTTTCCTTCAGTTTCTTTTGAATACATTCTCAATAAAATAAAACTTTTCACCAAGATGGAGACTTGTTTCTGTTTAATAGGGTCAGGTGGGCCTTACTATTGAAGACTGTGTTTTCTGACAGTAACATATGGATTAAGGTTTTTACATGATTTTTAAGCAGTACATGACTCAGTCCCTAACATGTAGTAAGCAATTGCTAAACATTAGGTAGCAAAGCTTTCTATAACATTTTGCAGACCTTTTAGAATTGCAAGAAAATGTGTGTGAAAAATTCAGAATTATGAATGCACAGTCTTAACCCTTATTAAACTTCTCTTTGTGAAATATTTATTAAGTATTGGCACCATGCAATATCAAGTAAAATTCAAAGAAGAACAAAGAACAAATGCACTTAAATGCAAAATCAGGGAAATATTTTGAAGCAGATGTAAAAATGTATTGCCACCATAAGGGATTTCTTCCTTCATGCCTTATGTTTGGCTCTTACATACGCTCACATCATAATCTAATAGTTTTCAATTCTGTTTACTTTTTTCATTTATGATCAGAGTCATTAAAAGCATATTACATATTAATTTTAGGAATCTTATTCTACATAAAAGGAATGTTTGTGATAATGAGGCTGTGAACAATTTTGAGACTTAAAATGCAGAACTCTCTGGTTGAAAAGTTTAACTGCTATATATTCCTATGTTAACAAACTGTAGCTAATTTATTTAGACTATTGGTCATTTGTTGTTATTGCTGGTGTTTTCTAGACTCTAGAATTCTATTAATTCAATGGTCTCTCCCAGTTCCACAATATTTAACAATTAGGATATTGAGTTAAGGGAAAAGAATCAATTCACTTAAATGTGTCAATATTTTCTAATGCTTCTGATGAATCTAATTGCTTTCATATTGTAACCAATGTATTTTGCTTTCATATTGTCACTTACCCCACTCAACCTTTTTCTAATGTATGCAGATGTTTCCATTTCAGAGCCTGGGGGTGACATTAGGTCTAATGAAAAGATGTAACCATATCTCGAACTGGGAAACCCAAATAAGCAGCCCCAGATACACTGCAAAGCAGGAACTCTCACTGGCAAGGGGCCCTCCCTCAGGGGTAGGGAATTACTCAACACTAAAGCAGCATATATTTGTCTCTTCTTTCTGACAGGAAGTAGGGTATGTGGAGCTGCCATCCATCGGTCCTGAGCAGTTGGTATCCCTGGGAGACTAATGATAATGTGATCTTTTCCCCTACTCTTTTAAACCATTTGTGCTGTGTAAGTAATAGAGCAGTAATTTGCTGAAGTTTCTGTTGTGCTTAAGCATGTGATCCCAGGATGCACCATGTAACAACTTGCTCCACAATTTTTGGCACAGAGAGCAAGGTGCGTGGGGAAGTACAGAGTGGGTAGATGTTGGGACTGATACTTTCATCACTATTTTTTTTCTTCTCATGGGCAGGCACTGAGAATCGAATCCAGGTCTCCGGCATGGCAAGTGAGAATGTTTACATCACCTTTGCATTCCTTTTGTACATAAGTCTTAGCAAACACAACTCATGGTTTGCTAGACTAAATGGAGGGGTTTTCCCCACCCTACCAGTCTGTGTAGAGGTACTGATCCATGGCTGGGATATATAGAATGTGCTGTCACTGTCTTCTGGTGAAAGGGTAGTGCTAAAAAGACTTTGAGACTCCCCCATGAATGCCAGGGAGTTGGATAGCTGGTTCCATACTGACATAGATGAAGCTGGGGCTTCTACTGCTTAGCATACTCTGCTTTGTTCATGGCTTATTATATCTCCTCTCATTCTTGATTTAGGCACGTCGACAATCAGGCCACCCAGACAGATCTGGAAGTTAGTGTGATGCTGGTCATTTTTTGGGAGACTATTAAAAGTGAAAATGCAAACCTGGAGGTGAAAACGAAAGTGTGAGATTTTAAGGAGAAGGAGATATAGGATATGAAAGATAGGCATGGACAGAAGCTTGGAGAATATCTTCTCTCATGGCTGTCTTAAATTTAAAATGAAGATGCCACTACCACTCTGATCAACGAGGCTGAATGTAGGATTTTTGGCTGCCTCACATCCAACCCCATCTGTGTCAGTTGGAGTTATGGGAGGAGGAGCAGATGGTGGGGAGAGGTAAGCTGATGATGCAGCCACAGGTAGTCACAACCTCTGTTTGACTGGACTCTCAGAGAGTCAGATGAGCATATCCCATTTTACATGATCTCCCCCAAGTTCCAGCTAAGCCTTTGGAGCAATGTAGAGAGGCTGTGGTCATGCAGTGAAAACTGGGTATTTGCACAGATATGTTCCCCAAATCCCACTGGGGTGATTTGCTCCCTTACATGCTCCCATTTCACAGTGAGGTATTGATGATTTATTTGGAGGGAGCCTTCCTAAATGTAGCGATGAGCTGGTTCTGCTTCTTTAAAACCCTAGGAGATACAATTGAGCAGGTATATTGCTTCCCTATATGTCTGGGGTGCAGATCCTGTGCTCAAGGAGCAGTCATTGTGGTGATTGACAGGAAACCTGGAGGGCCAGTAGTGGAGCACACCTGTTAACCTGGTGGGTTCTGTGGTCCATAGGATGAGTTACGGGCCACCCCTTCCTTTCAAGTCTCTACTCACTGAGCTGTGTTCTTGTGTCTTTTGAAGCACGGCATCCTGGAGGACACTTTGGTCAGGATTTCCAGGGGATAACTTTGGGAAAATGTGAGCTATAAGGAAGGACATGGGATTGGCAGGAACAATCTTCCTCTGCCTGATGCCTCCCTATAATGACCAGATATGGGCAGGTGAGGATGAGGAGGATCCCTGTCTCTCTCTTTGGCCCACACTGAAGAGCCTGGTCCACAGAGGGACCTCTTTATCCAAATACGACTAAATTGATAGTGGCTTAAAGGAGGAGCCTCCAGGGACTGAAAGCCAAATACACCAATATGTACACAATTTGGGGACAGTGGACAAACCTTTAAGGAATTTTTGGTTGCAGGTGCCTAGGTCACTATCGTTCTAGGCAATACAGAGGGAAGGAGACAAGGAATAGCATTGAGAGATTTCAGGCATTCCCCATGGGTATGGGAATAACCCAGAGAGGTTAGTTTCTATCATCTTTTGGCCTCCTGTGATAGTGTTTCCCATAAGGGGATGCATTATAGGATTTGATATCCTATACCGTTACACATTCCAGTAGTGTCTGGGGTACTCTCATATTCCTCGAAATTCTAGCTACTATAGTTAAGGCAAGTGATGGACCAGCACCCACAGTGCTTCTATCTCCTCACCACATTGTTCAGCAGTGGCAGTACAGCCTCCCTGGTGGGTAAAAGGATATTACGGAACTTATAAAGGATCTTTGGCTGTAGGTATCATCCATTCTACAATTCCTACCTATAATAACCTGTGTGAGAAAGGAAAGTGAAGCATGGCAACAGATTGCATATAAATTGCCCAATAGGCTGAACTTTAAGTATTCCTGCTATCCTTGAAACACTTAGACCAAAGCACCCTCATGAACCTGTTTATTGACTTATGGACCATTGCCAGTGGATTAGCATTCTAGTCAGATGTATGGAGGGAAACCAATTGGAGAATCAAAGGTTCCCCAAAGTGGGGAAGACACTTTTAAAAACAGTTGGCGGTGTGAAAGGGCACCTTCCATGTTACCAATGTTGATGCACACAGCAAGAGCCCATATCACAATGAACATCATTGGAATGACCTAACCAATAAAGGATATGCTGAGCTGTTTTTTGTACCCGAAAAGGCTAGAAATCCCCCTAATAGAGGGGCAGAGAATGAGCCCTGCCTGGAGGATAAGGAAAGCAAACTTTGTCTTGGTGACATACATGGAATAGTTGAATTTCCCATAATTGTTTCTGCTATTGGGAGGATTACCACTGAGTTGGACGTGGAAATTCTGACATCATAAAATAATGCATCAAGAACACAAAGTAACTGTTTCATTAAAAGTAGCCCAATCTACCATTTACCAATGTGAAAGATGTCAACTCCCAGCCAGTGCACAAAAAGGACATTTAGGAACTATTTCCAGAAGGGCTACCCTGGGTCACTCATTGCACTGCACATGGATTACATCAGCCTTATCTTACTCTCCTACACCTTAGTCATGGTAGACACCTGCTAAGGCTGTGGCTTTCTAGTTCATCATGTAGACACAGTATATACATGGGATAGTTTGGAAAAATGGCTTTGTACCTCTTGGGTACTCAGATAACATCCCTCTGACCAAGGATCCCACGTTAATGCATGACCCATGCAATGATGAGCCCAGACTCTTGACAACAGATATACCTTCCATGTCATCCCCCACCCACAGGCAGCTGGCAATGTAGAGAACATTAACAACCACATGAAAAGGAACATCTGTATCTATACGCTGACAACCTTCTTTCTTGATGGACTGTCCACCTTGCCCAGATCTTCTGGAAGCTGAGTTCAATAATATCTCTGAAGGGAAACATGGTCTTATCCTCCTTCTTAGTACAGGGATGGGAAGAAGTTGAGGGAGAAACACAGGCTTTGCTGCATATCCATGTTTACACTCATTAAAATGAGGTTTGGTCTTGAATGAGGACCAAGGACACACCAATTGAGACTTTCCTTTCCAACCCCTGTCAGGGTATCATTCCACTTTTTATTTCATTATACTCTCCCCATGATTCCCAGGATGGTGGTGGGCCTAGGTGAGCTGGAAAACTGGTGAAGTTATAGTTCAGGGCAAGAGGCTGACAGACTGGTTAGCCTTAGAGGGAAAATATAAGTTACTGCAAATTGGCTGAGAAAAGTGTCTCCCTTACATAGGAGCTGCACAACCACCCTGCCAGGACTAGTTACTGCTCCCTTCTTCTGTTTTCGAAAAATTTGACCCAGCAGCAACCTGGAAGAAAAATACTTTCATCCACCTTTCCTGGGCCATTGTGGCAGGCAGAACCTGACCAACTGTGTGTCTGCCATCTGACCTCTTATTAACTCTCCCTGCTTTGAGAGTCTGGATTGATGCTTAAGGAGCTGATTTGCCCTGCCTCACTTTTGAACTAAATTTCAGAATTCCTTCATTTGTGCTCTATAACTAGGAAAATGGCACAGACAGTGGATGTGCACTCTTCTGAACATGAACGATTGGACTTGACCAGTCCTCATCTTCAAGTCTGAAGGCTGAAGTTAGCTTATATTGTGGAAGCTAATATGAAGTAGCTTCCTGGTTTAGCATCTGAGTAGACTGCTAGAGTAGTCACAGACAAATGCTCAGCTGGCCATTTCTCAGCCATCACTTATTCATCCCCACCCCTCCCCACCCCTGCTTTTTTTCACTGTATGCAGTGGTTTTAGTCTGTTTCCGTTCCATAGTCCAAGGGAAATGTTAGGTTTAATGAAAAGACCAAACTAGACTTTGAACTGGGAAGCCAAAAACAAGCAGTCCCAGAAGATTATCAGGGCAGGAATTCTTAGTGGCATGGGATGGATAAATACTCAACATTCAAGAAAGCATAGGGTCTTTCCTCTCTGATGAAAAGTGGAGCACACAGAGCTGTAATCCACCGGCCTTGACCTGAGGAGTTGGCTTCCCTGGGAGATGGGACATGATGGGATCTCTTCCCTTGTTCTTTTGGACCCTTTGTGCTGTTTAAGTAATAAAGTGCTCTTTTGCTTAAGTGGCTGTTGGACCGGAGCCTGTGCTCCCACCATGAACCAAATAGCAACACATGCCACATTCACCTTCCCAAACAAAGAGTCTGGTAGGAAAAGTTCACAGTCAGCCCAAATCTCACCACCCCCGTATCAGCTGACAAAAGTTTACTCAAAGGAATAAAGGCCCTTTCATTCTTTATGCCACTTTATATATTTGTGTTCTCACAGTCATTTCTAGCCTTAGCCTAGGAATTATATAATATATATAATTATATATGCCTAGAGATGGCATTTAAGAAAGGGATCCAGTACTTCTACACATAAGTATGAATTATTGACGTAAACCAGAATTATCTTCCCTTAAGGAGGTTGAAATAGACAGAAATCAGCAAGTGTATGTGTAGTTCCTTTACAAACATCGTGATGTTGTATGGTAGACTCACATTTACTAGGTATGGTTTTGGAATAAAGTAATAGTTTATTTCACTATTTTGGTTTAGTCAGAGTTACCATATACAATTCATTGATTCATGAATAGTTATAGTAAAATAAATGTATGTCTGCACAGAAAAATGTTGAATATGCATGTTTTAATTTGTAAAAGCTGCTGGTATGTAATATACCAGAAGTGGAATGGCTTTTAAGAGACTTTATTAAGTTGCAAATTTATAGTTCTAAAGTCATGAAAATGTCCAATATAAGGCACAAACAAGAGGTTACCTTCATTCAAGAAAGGCTGATGCCATCCAGAGCAGCCCTCTCAGCTAGGTAGTCACATGGCTGGTGTCTGTTGGGGGTCTCTGGACACCTCTCTCAGCTGGGAAGGCACAAGGTGATGTCTGATAGCTTTTTCTTTCAGCTTCTTCACTGGCTCTCCCCAGTGAAGTGTGAGTGCTTTCCTTCATCTCCAAAAGTGTTTGGCTGTGTGAGCTCTGTTGGTTGTGCTGGTTCTATAGCTTTTTTCAAAACATCTTTGTTTTCGCATCCAACCCAATAAGATATCTTTAAAAATTAACCTGTAAAAAGTTAGAGTGGGCATAGCCCAAATACCCCTAAAGAGTGGGAGGAAAATTAAAGGTGATGGTGGAGTTATACAGCGAAGGTCAGGTTTAAAAAAACGGGTGTGATGGCTGAATCATTATATTGATATTTCTTTTAGCCTCCAGTATCTTAGAGCAGCTAGAAGTAAAAACTTAAAATTGTGGAATTGTAACATATGCCAAACTCGGAGATCTGTTCTACAACTAAATGCCGTTCTATGCCTTGAAATGTATTGCTTTTTTGCATGTATGTTATTTTTCACAAACAGAAAAAAAATCGATTGTGGTGATAAAAAAAGTTTATTCCTTCTAGCCTCCAATATTCTGCAGCAGCGAGAAGGAAAAATCTGGGATGATAGTATGGTAGCCCATGACAAACTCTGAGATCTGTCCTATAACTACCTGTTGAAGAGTGTTTTGAAAACTATTGCTTTTTTCTTTCTTTGCTTTGTATATATATTATATTATAAAATTAAAAAGTTAAACAAAAGAAGTTAACCTGACATCAGCTTCTGCGAGTGTGTGGAAGCTACTACAGCTACTACATTCATTGCAGCACTGTGTTGGTTTGCATCTCACAAATCTCTTCATAAAGTTAAATTGTGAATTAATTGACAAGAACATAAAATGAGGGTTTCAGTAAGCAGACTGCTTCTGTTTTACTTTGGAAAAGATTTTATAATTTACTTGAGTAATTTAATTTACAGAATGACAAAAATTACTTTGAATTACTCCAATATCCATCAAATGGGTAAGGAACAAGACATCCTACGAAAATGCTAGTTTGCAGTGCCAAAGGAAACTAAGACAAGCGCATCATTATAATCTTTCACCAAGTGTAGACTCTCGTTTTTGGATTGTAAAGACTTTTCCATATACACTTGACTGTAGTGTGTATGTGTGTGTGTAATCCCACTGATTTTATGTCCTTGAAGCTGAATCTGAAACCTGTGTTACGGCTCTTTTTTCTATATGACTCAGTGTAATGGCATAAAAACTGATTCTCAGAATAGCATAGCTCTTTATTTTTCTCATATTATGTACTTAGGTTGCACTTTTAATACACATGATTAGATGTAGCAGATTTTTCATGAAGATATAATAATTCTTCTACTCTCTAAACTGATTCTTCCTGTTGAGTTCACAATAATACAGCTTTTATTCCAGTCTGCAGGGCAAGAAGAGCTCTCCTCTGCCTAGCTTTGATTATTTCTCAAGGAACGATTCTAATATCCTTTAAAGTGAATGGTTCCTTCAGGGCCACAATGCAAATGACTTAACAAGATGTAATAGACAAAAAGTCCAACAAGTTGGGGTGCATTGCTAAAACTTAAGCCCCTAGTCTCTTGCCAGCATTTATATGTTATCATGAGCAGTCATCTCTTCTGTTATTTCAATAATGAGGCTTTTATTGAATTACAAATGAAGTCTGCCTGTAACTTTCCCTTATTCAGATTACCGAATTGTTGAAATAAAACATTTCGCTAACGCATTTCCTCTATTTGGAGGTCCTGTAATTTTAAGAAAGTCACAGCTGTGCTTATTAAAATGTTCTCATTTTCACAGGATTGAAATCAGTCATTGCTGTCTTTTTGACATTCTGACTGAAATAACTGAAGATGTATTAGATTTACCGTAATGAACCTACAAATGCTTAACCTTGCTAATAAAATAGTCTTGACTTGGTATATCACAATGTAATATAATGTAATATAATTTAAACTGGTACAATATATTGTAATGTTATATATTTTGTACTAACTCAATTTAATTCTGCTCCACAAGAATTATTTGGTGCCTACCCAGTGGCAGACAGTGTGGTGGATGTGCAGAACTGAATTTAAGAGTTTTGACGTCACACAGTTTAGGTGGCCTGCTGTGGCATGTACTAGCTTTATGAATTTGGATAATGATCCTGACTTCTCTGAACCTCAGTTTATTTTTCAAATTTAAAATAGAACTAATACTCCCTACAACACAGGTTTTTTTTTCCCCCAGTGAGGTTTAAATGAAAAATGCAAGTAACACTCTTACCTCACAGCCTGAAAACTCTTCACAGAGATTAGCTATTATTAGTCACAGGAGTTGGATAAATGTTAGATATACACTTTATCTTCAGTTAGTCTAAAGTGGCAGCCATATAAATGAACAATAAGTGCAACACTAAGAATGCAAATTATTGAAGTAGCATAAGGAAGGGAGGAGACCGAGAAACCCTTCGGTGAGGAGATGCTGCTTAAGCTGATTCTGAGGAATAAAAAAGAGATTATTTTGGACTGATGAAATATGGTGAAAAGATAATGAGGAGTGATACAACATGGATCGGAGTAGTTGGAGACTTCAAGAGGTTCAAAATTATTAGGAGATAAATGCAAGGGAATCAGATATATTTCACAAAGGTGGGTATTAAACAGCTTAGATTTTTTCCTTCAGAGACAGGTGATCTTCTTCACTCACAGCTTTCAGAAAAATTCATGTAGTCCTAAAAGTCTCCTTATTTATCCAAGCCTCATTATTGATGCCAATACTGGGAATAAAAAAGAACAATAATAAAATAAATGATGATTCCCTGTTCTTAAGTCTGAGTGGAGAAATGGGTACGTAAATAATTAAAGAACTCTGTTTTAACAGAGCTACAGACAAAATCCTGTGGGGAGAAATCCAGTGCTGCCTATGATGGAGTACATATTATCAGATAAACCTCATACCAAGACAAACTGCAGAACACAGATAAAATATATTTTTTAAAGTGACTATTTGGAATCATCAGAGAGAAAAAAAAGTTAAGAACTTAAGGAAAGAATTTAGAAGGAAAGAAAAATGCTTTGTGGCGAGCTGAATGTTTTCAGGGAATTTGCTTGTTTACCACTAGGGGCAGAGGAGACTATTGAAGGAACAAAAGCCTAAGGCTTATGAAATCTCTAAACTGAATAGAAAAGCCCTGGACTAGGGCTAACAAGACAGCCAGACTTGAATGTTTTATAGCCTGACTCCAGTGCTCTGTATTTTGGGAGCAAGATTCTATGAAGCCTGACCCAATCAGCTATTAAGAGGTTCAAAAGCTAAGCAGATATTTCAGCATTCTCCTAGTTTTGGGGAGAAAAATTGGAATACAAGGTATGCAAAGAAAAAGAGGCCTGGGTATATGTTCCAAGCTTTCAGCTGAGACTGCTAAAGGATTATGGTCGAGGAGAAAGGGCCAAACACATATATATTTATAAACAAACAGGTGCTGGATAATTGACCACAGAAGATTAATTTCTGCTTGTAGATAATAGAATAAAGGCAGTTCTATAGCTGGAATCAATAAAAAAATATGTGGCTTACAAGAAAGCAATATTAAATCACTAAAAGAAAAAAAAGAAAGACAAAAACAAGATAAAATAATGTGGGTAATGGTGGCTCAGTGGCAGAGTTCTTGCGTGCCATACCAAAGACCTAGGTTCGGTTCCCGGTGCCTGCCCATGTTAAAAAAAAAAAAAGATAAAATAAGGAAAAGGGATCTGATATTGGAGGTATTTAAAGTAGTAATATTGAAATTTTTAAAAATGAGTAGAAAGGGATCTCACCTGATATCTGAAACTATGAAAAACTATAAACACAAATCTAGAAATACAAAGACAATAAATAAAATTTAATCATTCACAAGGTAGGTTTATCAAAAAACATAAACATTTTCAGAAGTTTATAAAGCAGTTTTTAAAACAAAATTTATAGATTGAAATACATATATTGGAAAAATAGAGCTATAAGAGCAATGCTGTTAGATTTCACCACTCAAAGTTAGAAAAAATCAAATGAAATGCAAATAAGTAGAATAAAAGAAAAAGGAAGAGAAAAGTATTCATCTTTAGCAAAGAAGAAATAACTGGAAAAATCAATAAAGGCAAAAGTGGTTAACAAAACTTATAAATCCTTAGCAAGACTGACCACCCCCTCCCAAAAAGAGAGGGAAAATATAAAATTTGCCAAGATCATGAATACAAGAAAGACATTATTACAAATCCTGAAGATAATTTAATAAAATAATAAATATGATGAAGAAGTTCATGACAATAAGTTCAACAACTTAATGACATCTACAATATTTTTAAAAATCAAACTAATGTAGCTGTGCTGGTCTGAAACTGTTTTGTACCCCAGAAAGGATATACCCTTTCACTTGATCCAATCTTGTGGGGACAGCCATGTTTGTTTTAATTTTGATTTAATATTGTGGGGTAGAATCTTTCACTGGATTGTTTCCATGGAGATTTGACACACCCAGTTGTAGGTGGGACCTTTTGATTAGATGGAGAGGTGGCCTCCCCCCTATTCAAGGTGGGTCTTGATTAGCTTACTAGAGTTCTTTAAAAAGGGAAACATTTTGGAGAAACCACAGTTGAAGAGGCTTGGAGAACAGTTGTTAGAGAGCCAACGTGAGCCCAATATATTTAGAGATGAAGAAAGAAAATGCCTCTGGAGCAACTGCTTGAAACCAGAAGTGGAAGCACCAGCAGATGTCACCATGTCTCCTCCCATGAGATACTAAGCAAGCCAGAACCCAGAGCTGTGCCCCAGAGGAGTTAAGTGAAGGTCCACAGACATTTGGAGAGGAAGCCACTGACATCAGAAGCTGGAAGCAATGGTACTAGAAACAAGGCCCAACAGACCCCATCCTCATGCCTTCCCATGTGACAGACATTGGTCTTTCTTGAGTCAAGTTATCTTTATATAAATGCCTTAGTTTGTACACTTTTATGACCTTAGAACTGTAAACTTGTAACTTAATAAATTTCCTTTATGAAAGCCATTCTGTTTCTGGTATATTGCATCCTGGCAGCAATAGCTGACACAATAGCTGACACAATAAGAAATAGAAAATATGAATACTCCTATAATATTCTTGTATAGACAAAAATTTCTTAGGTCACAAAAACCAACAACTAATAATACAAAAATAATCATGGATGGTCTATATAAAGTTAAAAATCTCTGCCCAGTAAAAACAAATTGGAAATCAAATTAGCAAGGTCCAGATTGGAAAAAGTATTCAAAATACATATATTGACACAAGGATACATGTACATGTATATTCACAATTAATATAGATCTCTATACACATAAACATATTCTCAAATTTTTAATGTATGATTTATTTCAATATTTGCTCTCTTCACTCTTTAAAAAATCTACTAATTGATTTATTATTTACATGTAATAAAATACACCCATTTTAAGTTTTTTAGTCAATGAGTTTTAATGCATATATAACAATTCACGTAACTACGGTCCCATTCATGAACTTTTTCAAAATCAAAGAAAGTTCCCTCACATTCCTTTGTAATCAAATATCCCACCCACAGCCCCATACGACCACTTATCTGTCTTCTGTCATAATAATTTAGTTTTGCCTTATAGAGCATTGCTTTAATAAATGGTCAAGCAATAGGCTCTTTTGTGTGTGGTCTTGTTTAAGTTTGCTGGTTGCTAAAACAAATACCATACAATGGGAACTTACTGGCTCATGGATTTTGAAACTAAGAGATGTTCAGATTTGAGCCCTCAGCAAGGCAATGTTTTCTCCCAGAAGACTGTGACATTCTGGAGCAGTTGTCAGGGATTCTTGGTCCTTGAATTTGTTGTCATATGGCAAGACACCTGGTAATGTCTTCTTCTTTCTCCCCCAGGTTTCAGTGAATTATGACTTTCTTCTCATGGGCTTCTCTTTCTCAGTCTGAAGTTCATTTTGCTCCTAGGGGACTCTAGCAAATCAGATGAAAGCCCAGTCTAATTCAGTGGGCCCATACCTTAACATCTTCAAGAGATGCTATTGGCAATGGGTCCACATCTACTAGATTGCGGACCAAGACCAAAACATGTTCAAACTGAGGTACACAATTCAATCTACCTGTTCTAGTTTGCTAGCTGATGGAATGCAACATACGAGAAACAGAATGACTTTTAAAAAGGGAAATTTAATGAGTTGCTAGTTGACAGTTCTAAGGCCGAGAAAATGTCCCAATTAAAACAAGTCTATAGAAATGTCCAATCTAAGGCATCCAGGGAAGGATACCTTGGTTCAAAAAGGCCGAGGAAGTTCAGGGTTTCTCTCTCAAGTCAGAAGGCACATGGCGAACACAGTCAGGGCTTCTCTCAGCTGGAAAGGCACATGGTGAAGACAGCATCATTTTCTAGCTTTCTCTCCTGGCTTCCTATTTCATGAAGCTCCCTGGGAGGTGTTTTCCTCCTTCATCTCCAAAGGTTGCTGGCTCATGGACTCTGCTTCATGGTGCTGCAGCATTCTCTGCTCCTTCTGAATCTTTCTCCAAAATGTTTCCTCTTTTATAGGACTCCAGTAAATCAATCAAGACCCTCTCAAATGGGTGACGAATGTCATCTCTTAATCCAGTTTAACAACGATTCTTGACTAAATCACATCAACCAGGGAGATGATCTCATTATAGTTTCAAACATACAGTATTGGATAGAGATTATTCTACTTTTATGAAATGGGATTTATATTAAAACATGGATTTTCTTAGGGGGCATATATCCTTTCAAACCAGCACACTACCATAGGCCTCTTTTGTTGGGCCCAAAGTACTTTGTATTAATATTTTTATATGTTTACTGATTCATTTTTTTTCTACTGATGATTGGTAATTCAGTTAATGAATATTCCATCTTATCCTTTTAAGTATTGATAGATATTTGGGTTGTTTTCAGCTTTTTTGTTGATTATGTATAAAGCCGCTATGACTTTTGTGTACAGGAATACTTTCATTTATCTTAGATAAATAATCAGGGGTGGAATTGTTGGGTCATAGGGAAAGTGTATGTCTAATTTAAAAAAAAAATGCTAAACTGACAAACTGTTTTAATACTTTACATTACCATCAGCAATGTTCTAGTTAATCCGCATTCAGAATTTCCCTTAGTTTTATCAATTTTTTTTTTGCTTCTTCTTATTTCTCACGCTATTCTTGTTGGCAGTGAAGTGTTTCTCATGGTGGTTTTAATTTGCATTACCTTGATGACAAGTGAGATGAAAGATCTTTTTGTGTGTTTACTAGATATTCTTATGTCTTCTATTGTAAAGGGTCTGCTCAATTCTTTTGTCAATTTTCTTGAATTGAATTGTTTTCTTACTACTGACTTGTAAGGGTTCCTTATATATTATAGAGATAGGCCTTGCTTTTAGGAATGACAAGATGTCGCAGACTTATCTTTCCTGCCTTTGGACTAAAATCAGCATTTCTTTAAGAAACCATGACATTCTTTCATAGAAAATGTATATACAGGATATAATTTATATTGCTACTTGATTATCATTATTTTTTGCTTATTTTGCAAATGCAGCTTAGAGACCAGTATTTAGAGATGGAGAGAAAATTGTCATGAATTTATACTATGTCCATTTAAAATGAAGGATTAAAAGAGTTTGCTTAATCTGTTTTTTTTTTTTTTTTTTTTTTTTTTTTCTTTTTTAACATGGACACAATCCAGGAATTGAACCTGGGTCTCTGGCACAGTAGGTGAGAATTTTGGACTGAGTCACCAGTGCACCACCCAACCTATTTGATTTTACCTTTGTATCACTTTTTCTGACTTTGAAAACTGTAGTTACTAAAGATAGCAACATAATCAGGTGTTTATTTTGTTTTCCAAGATTCGTAATAGTGTGAATTTTGTAAACTAATGAAAATTAATATTTTTACTACCAAAATAATGAAGTTTAGTTTAGTTGTTTTGTTTTTTTCCCTTAGGATATATCACATTAAGAATACATGGTCAAAATACAGTAGGAGTCAGAAAACTATGGCTCTAGGACAAAATCTGTCCTGTCATTTAATTTTTTAAATAAAGTTATAATAAAGTTTTATGATTCCAGAGCAAAGTCTCTTTGTTTATACACCATCTTGCTCCAAAATGGTGGAGTTAGATAATTGAAATAGAGACTATATGGACTACAAAGCCAAAGAGATTTACTTTTTTAAAGAAAAAGATTTACCACCTTCTGTTTTAAACCCACCTGAATTAAAATTGCCTTTCTCCCATTATACCATCATTTTAATATAGATTTTTGTTTATTTGTTTCAGTTTGGGGGATTGGTTTTCCTTTCTTTTTATTTTTCATTTAACTTTTCTTATTCATTATGTAAAACACTTGTTTCTAAAATAAAATGGTTAAAATAAGTGCATTAGTTAGGCTTCTCTAGAGAAACAGAATCAACAGGGAACATTCACAAATATAAAATTTATAAAAGTGTCTCACATGACCACAGGAATGCAGAGTCCAAAATCCACAGGGCAGGGTGTGAAGGCAGTGATTCCAATGGAAGGTCTGGATGAACTCCACAGGAGAGGGTTGCCAGCCAAAGCAGGAAGAGAACCTGTCTCTTCTGAATCCTCCTTAAAAAGCTTCCAGTGATTAGATTGAACATCACTTATTGCAGAAGACATTTCCCTTGGCTGATTATAAATGAAATCAGCTGTGGATGCAGCTAACATGATCATCATCTAATTCTATGAAATGTCCTCATTGCAACAGACAGACCAGCACTTGTCCAACCAGACAAACAGGTACCACCACTTGGCCAAGTTGATGCATGAAACTGACCATGACAGTCCAACCCTTGTCAACTTGACAGCTATATATATATATATATGTATAGATATATCACCTTATACCATACCTAATTTCTAAATAAAAAAAACGTTAAAACACACATTTTTTCTTTCACCTAACAATACTCAACTGTCCTGCATGTAACTGGAAACACAGTAACTCTCTCCAGAACAGGGTGCAGGTCCTTGGGTAATATTCATTCTTAAACTTGATATCTTAAAACTTTAATAGTATAAAAGGAATAAAACAGCATCACAGTACTTGTTTCTGTAACTGATCATGTGGTTGTAGTTCATATTTATCACTACCTTCTTCCACTATTCATTCCATATTCCCTTTGCCACCAGCAAGCACTTCAGCTGGCCGTGGTTCTTTGCCTGGTGGGATGACCCAAACCTTCATTCCTGAAGTTTCAGAGTCATTGGTAGTCCTGCCTGGATTGGGTTGTTGCAGTTTTCCATTGATTTTAATCACAGGGCATGCTAGTACTAAAGACGCCCTAGGAGATCTCCTATATTCCAAGAAATTTCTTCTTTACCTCCATATTGTAGTTGCAGTCCTACTTTCCCCTGATAGTCAGGTTCAAGCACCCCAGACAATAAGGCAATCCCCTTCTTGGCTTGTTGATACAGGGGCATGAGTAGCCCAAAGTGACCAGGAGGCAGTCTTAGATTCCAGTTCAATGGAATCATTGTTGTTTCTCCTGATGGAAGCACTCCCCCTTTTGGAACTAAAACCTGTAGACCAGCAGAGCTCAGGGTAGCAGGGACAGTAAGCAAAAATTTTCCTAGTGGATCACTATGAGTAACAGTGAGTGGTGCCACTCCCATCTCCACCCCTTGGTTCCTGGACCCATGGTCCTGGCTAGGGGAGAAACAGCACCATACAGCTGATGCTGATTCAGAGCATATACAGCTTCCTGGAGAACATTACCATCATTTCAAGGTACTGCCACCTAGTTGGCACTGTAATTGAGTTTTCAAAAGGACATTCCACTGTTCTATCAATCCAGTTGCTTCTGGATGATGGGGAACATGATAAGACCAGAGAATTCCATGAGCATGTGCCCAGTCCCACACTTCATTTGCTGTGAAGTGTGTTCCTTGATCAGAAGCAATGCTATGTGGAATACCAGAATGATGAATAAGGCATTCTGTAAGCCCACGAATGGTAGTTTTGGCAGAAACATTGCATGCAAGGAAGGCAAACCCGTATCCAAAGTATGTGTCTATTCCAGTTAGAACAAATCGCTGCCCCTTCCATGAAGGGAGTGTCTAATGTAATCAACCTGCCACCATTCAGCTGACTGGTCACCTCGGGGAATGGTGCCATATCGGAGGCTGAGTGTGGGTCTCTGCTGCTGGCAGGTTGGGCACTCAGCAGTGGCTGTAGCCAACCAGCCTTGGTGAGTGGAAGTCCATGTTGCTGAACCCCTGCATAATCTCCATCCCTACCACCATGACCACTTTGTTCATGAACCCATTGGATAATGATAGGAATTGCTGGGGAAAGAGACTGACTGGTATCCACAGAATGGATCATCTTATCCACTTGATTATTAAAACCTTCTTTTAATGAAGTCACCCTCTGGTGCACATTTACATGGGACACAAATATGTTCATGTTTTTAGCCCACTCAAAAAGGTTTATCCACATATTTCTTCCCCAGACCTCTTTGTCACGAATTTTGCAATTATGTCATTCCAAGTCCCTGACCATCCAGCCAAACCATTAGCAACAGCCCATGAGTCAGTATACAAACACACCTCTGTCCAGTTTTCTTTCCAAGCAGAATGAACAACCGGGTACACTGTTCGAAGTTCTGCCCATTGGGAGGATTTCTCCTCACCACTGTCCTAAAAGGATACCCCAGAAAGGGGTTGTAGTGCTGTAGTTATCCACTTTTGGGTGGTACCTGCATATCGTGCTGAACCACCTGTAAACCAGGCCCGAGTTTTTTTTCCTCAGTCAATTCACTGTAAGGAACACCACAAGAGGCCATAGCTCTATTCTGGGAAAGAGAAAGTAATATGGCAGGAGTGGAGACTATGGGCATTTGGGCCACTTCTTCATGTAACTTACTTGTGCTTTCAGGAACTACTCTGGCCCTATCTCGTATAGAGTATTTCCATTTTACAATAGAGTGCTATTGTGCATGCCTAACTTTATGGCTTGGTGGGTCAGACAACATTCAGCTCATGATAGGCAATTCAGGCCTCATGGTAACTTGGTGGCCCATGGTTAAGCATTCAGTCTCTACTAAGGCCCAGTAGCAGTCCAAAAGCTGTTTCTCAAAGGAGAGTAGTTATCTGCAGCAGATGGTAAGACTTTGCTCCAAAATCTTAAGGGTCTGCATTGTGATTCCCCTATAGGGGCCTGCCAAAGGCTCCAGACAGCATCTCTATTTACCACTGACACCTCCAGCACCATTGGATCTGCTGGATCATATGGCCCAAGTGGCAGAGCAGGTTGTACAGCAGCCTGGACCTGTCACAGAGCTTCCTCTTGTTCAAGTCCCCACTCAAAATTAGCAGCTTTTTTGGTCACTCGATAAATGGGCCAGAGTAGCACACACAAATGAGGGCTATGTTGTTGCCAAAATCTAAAGAGACCAACTAGGCATTATGCCTTTTTTTGGTCATAGGAGGGGCCAGATGCAGCAATTTATCCTTCATCTTAGAAGGGATATCTCAACATGCCCCACACCACTGGATACCTAAATATTTCAGAGGTGGAAGGCCCCTGTGTTTTTGTTGGATTTATCTGCCATCCTCTAACAGATAAATGTCTCACCAGTAAGTCTAGAGTAGCTGCTACTTCTTGTTCACTGGGTCCAATCAACATGATTTCATCAATATAATAGACCAGTGTGATGTCTTGTGGAAGGGAGAAACGATCAAGTTCCCTGCAGACAAGATTATGACATAGGGCCCAGAGTTGATATGCCCCTGAGGTAGGACAGTGAAAGTATATTGCTGACCTTGCCAGCTGAAAGCAAACCATTTCTGGTGATCCTTACTAATAGCTATTGAGAAAAAAGCACTTGCCAGATCAATAGCTCCATACCAGGGGATATATTGATATCTCAAGCAATGATACCACATCCAGAACAGCAGCTGCAATTGTAGTTACCACCTGATTGAGCTTATGATGATCCACTGTCATTCTC
Organism: Tamandua tetradactyla; assembly: GCF_023851605.1. Taxonomy (NCBI): domain Eukaryota; kingdom Metazoa; phylum Chordata; class Mammalia; order Pilosa; family Myrmecophagidae; genus Tamandua; species Tamandua tetradactyla. Next base: position 64,490,514 of record NC_135336.1, on the reverse strand, counting down.
CAAGACCCATCTGTTTTTTACACAAACCAAATAGGAGAGTTAAATGGGGATGTGGTAGGAATCACCACCCCTGCATCCTTCAAGTCCTTAAGAGTGGCAGTAATCTCTGCAATCCCTCCAGGAATCTGGTATTGCTTCTGATTTCCTAATTTGCTAGGTAGGGGCAGTTCTATTGGCTTCCATTTGGCCTTTCCCACCATAATAACTCTCACTGCATGAGTTAGAGAACCAATGTGGGGATTCTGCCAGTTTCTCAGTATTTCTATACCAATTATATGTTCTGGAACTGGGGAAATAACTACAGGATGGGTCCAGGGACCCACTGGACCCACTGGACCCACTGTAAGATGGTCTTGAGCTAAAACTACATTGATCATCTGGCCTCCATAAGCCCCTACTCTGACTCAGAGTGACATTTGCGGTCCCCTGGAATTAACGTTACTTCTGAACCAGTGTTTAATAATCCCTGAAATATCTGATCATTTCCTTTTACCCAATGCACAGTTACCCTGGTAAAAGGCTATCAATCTCCTTGGGGAAGGCTTGGAGGAAGATTCACAGTATAAATTTGTGGCAGTGTAACAGGGTTCTCCCCCAAAGGGAACTGGCCTTCCCTTCATTCAAGGGGCTCTGGGTCTGTAAAATGACTCAGGTTAGAGTCAAATAACCTGAAAATAATTCAGGTTAGACTTTTGTTCACTTGACCTAAAATTCTTTTGTTTATACAGCTCAAACAAGAATTTAGCAGACTGCCCTTCTATTGTATTTCAAGGCACGCCATGATTTACTAGCCAAAACCACAAATCTCTGCAAGTCATATAATTTTGACTCTGCTTTGAGTTTGCTGTCAATTATAATAGCCACATCTACCCTGTCTTTGGCAATTAAGTGATGCACCTGGCTTCTACCCACTCAGAATCCCATCATCGCCATTGTGTTTAAGGATCCCAGTTCAGTGACAGCAGTGCCTACAGTAATATCTGACTACAGAGAAGTGTATACAGAGCTTCTCAGGGATGATGGTACTAGATCACAAATCTTTCTCTCACTGTTCTGGTAAAAGGTACATCTTCCGGACATTCCTGGGATGTAAGAGCAGGCTTTGCATGATAACTCCACTCTAACATTCTAATCTCTCTTAGCCTATGGATCCCTCATCTCCATTATACCAGGGCAGTTCTGGCATTTCAACCTCAGGTAATGTCGGCCCCTTTTTGATCCATGTTTCAATCAACCATCCAAACAAATTGTTACTACCTTTTCTAACCCCTTGAGCTATAACGTTGAATGCGGAATCTCTGCTTAGTGAGCCCATATCAATAAATTCAGTCTGATCCAGCCTTATATTCCTCCCACCATTATCCCATACCTTTAAAATCCATTGCCATGCATATTCCCCTGATTTCTGTGTATATAAATTGGAAAACTCACATAGTTCTTTTGGAGTATAATGTACCTTCTCATGTTGTGATACTTTATACTTCACCTTTAGGGGCCTCTTGGGACTTTAGTCTAGTTGTAGGTCTGGAGGAAAAGAGGAGTGGTGGGGATGGATTATGAAAAGAATTAGAAATATCTTCCAAGCCATTTGCTTCAGGGTCTTCATTTGAAGTTTCATGTGGTGAAACAGGATTAATCACTCTAGGGCTAATCCCTTCAGGAGGAGGTTGGGTGACCAACTCCTCAAGGCAAGCTGGAGGTGGGGTTGCTATGTCCTCAGGGCGGACTATTGCAGGGTTATCTAGAGAAGACTCAGCATGACCTAGGGTTTCAACCTCACGCCCAACATCATTATCAACCCATATGCACTATCCCATTTTTTAAGGTCCCACTCCTTTCTAATCAATGCCCTCGTTTTAATGTCAGACACCATGCAACATTGAGATTTCAGTTTATGTTGTAAAATTGCTACTCTACCAATAAGATTCTGAGTCTGATTTCAGAGATCTCAAGTCTACAGCTACAGGAAATAAGATTTTCCTTCAGGATACTCATAGAAACTTCTACATCTGTCAGACAGTGCTTAAGCTTCTCGTTTGAAGACTTAAGCCCATCCCTTTCACTCCTTAATGTAGTCAGTGTATCTAATAACAACCAGCCAACAACTCTATGCCTCTTATTTCCACAAAACTCTGTAAAGGTGTCAAAAACATTATCCCCCAGAGCCTGACTTTGTACAAGTGAAGCATTAGAAGAATCAAATGGTGACATTTTGACTATCTCTTTTGCCAACTCACTCCATGGATTGGGAGTGTCATTCTGATTATCGGAATCAGAGTCCTTAGTGTCTCTGAGTGCATTCAAAGTAGAAAACCATTCATAAAAAAAAACATTTTTAAGATTTAAAACCCATCTTAAAGCATCTTATGTGACTGCAGGAACGCAGAGTCCAAAATCTGCAGGGCAGGCTGTGAAGCTGATTGTTCCGATGGAGGGTCTGAAGGAACTCCACAAGAGAGGCTCACCAGCTGAAGCAGGAAGAGAGCTTGTCTCTTCTGAATCCTCCTTAAAATGTTCTAGTGATTAGATTGAGCACCGCTTATTGCAGAAGACACTCTCCTTCCTTGGCTGATTACGAATGGAATCAGCTGTGGATGCAGCTGACGTGGTCATGATCTAATTCTATGAAATGTCCTCATTGCAACAGACAGGCCAGTACTTGCCCAACCAGACAAACAGGTACCACCACTTGGTCACGTTGACACATGAACCTGACCATGGCAACAAGGTTTATTTAAAAATAGCTTTCACCCCTCTCCATAATCCCTTTTAACTTCCTTCCCCAATTAGTACCATATTTATTATTTAAAAAGTGTTTTAATGTCATAATATAAGAATTTCTTATATGAAAGATCTCACTCTTCAGCCTCTTTTCTGAACTTTGCTTTTATTTTACTTAATATATCTTCTAGAATATTCCACAATATTTTTTCTTAGTCTGCATAATAATCTATTATTGGGTACCCCATAGCTTATTCATACAGTCCCGTGTTCTTGGGTATCTAAGTTGATTATAAACTTTTTCCTTTAAACAGTGTCCTTCAATGAACAGTTGTTGCAGTCTTTTTTTTTTTTTTCAGTTTTCCACCTATAGTTTCTCTTAAGTTTAAGCTTAGGTAGCTATATTTCTTGTTTTGATATTATAAATGGGATATGCTTTCCCATTATTTCTTCAATTTGACCATCGTTTGTATGGTTTTCCTCACCCTCCTTTTAAAAAAAACTTTTGTTTCTGAGCTTAGGTATTTATACTTAATTTCAACCCTTTTCTACACTCTCCCTGAGACATATCAGTTCAATTACTGCAATAAGTCAATGATTCCCAAAACTCTAGCTTTATGATAAAACAATTTTCTACTCCAAATGCAAATTTGCAACTGATACTGGATTGTCCACCTGGGTATACAAGCCTGGCCAAGTACACTAAGCTCAAATATGATTATATTGTTTTTTCTTCATCTTCATCCCAAAACTAGCTCTTTTTCCTGGATTTCTTATTTCAGTTAAATATGACATATAGTCATCTACCCAAGAAACCCCCAAAAATACCATATGTAATTTCTATATTCCCTCTTTTTAACTCTGTAGAAAAAACTGTTTCCAAGTCCCACGAATTAATTATTCTGAGAACTCATCTTCAATCTAATTCTGCTTTTCCTTATCCCAGTGATATTATCCCTTGTTCACATTTAGTAGGCTACTAATGACATTCTTGCTTCTGGACCTTCTCTGTCTCCAGTGTGCACAGGAATGATCACTTAACTTAACTTGTCATTTCTTTGTGGCTAATTCACATATAAATTCATGGCTAGTCACAACATACCCTTGCTTTAGTTTTCTATGCTGCTCAAACACATACCATACAATGGACTGGCTTATAAAATGGGAATTTATTACTTTACAGTTTTGAGGCTATAAGAAAGTCCAAATCAAGGCGTCTCCCTTAAGAATGCAGTGTTCTCCTGCCTGACTTCTGGTGATCCTGAGTCCTTATCTTGTCACATGGCAAGCACATGGCAAGATCTCTTGGTTTCTTCCTTCTCTTCTAGGTTTTGCTGTTGTCCAACTTCTTGTTTCCTGTGAGTTTCTGTCTATCTGAATTTGACTGTGCTTATAAAGAACTCAGCCAAAAGGATTAAGACCCTTCCTAATTGAGGTGGGTGATACCTTCCTTACTGAAGTAACCTTATCAAAGTTCTTACTTACAAAGGGTTCACACCCACAGGAATGGATTGTATTTAAGAACAGTTTTTATGGGGTACATTCAGTTTCAAACCACCATTCTTCACCTTCTAGGTCCCCAAAAGACATCTTCTTTCTACATGTAAAATACATCCATTTCTTACCACATCCCAAAAGCCTTACCTCATTTCAGAAACAATGTCAAATACAAAGTCTCAACAAAATCTGTTATGTGTGTGGTCTATGCTGAAACACAGTTCTTCTGTATCTGTAGACCTGTGAAACTTAGAGACCAAGTTATCTGCTTAGGATACAAACATAGGATAAGTATGCCCATTCCCATAAGGCAAAAGTGGAAGGAAAACAGGGACTACAGATCCCAGATAGCTCAAAAACCTTCAGGCATACTTCATTAGATTTCAAGATCTATGAGGTATAGATGGAATGATGTTTTGTCCTCGGATCCTGGTGAGGGGGCAACCCCACCCCTTCAAAATGCATTCCCAGTGACCATGCTCTCCCTGAGTACTGGGGTGAATTGTCCACCCTCTCCAATCATTGGGCTGGTGGCCAAGATCTCTGTGAACAATAGGGCACTGGTTCCACCTCTCCAAACACCGGGGTGACAGCACTCTTCCTGAACAATGGAGTGAAAGGCCCACCGTTTCACTTGGGGCAAACTCACTCTTTCTACACACATAGGTGGGCCCACTCTTTTTGCCTGAGAAGATAACTTTGGTCCAGATCTCAGTTGCCTTTGAAGAAATTATTCCTTCAATTTGTCCATTCCTTGTCCTTTGTAATTCAGGCTGGAAGTGGTTCCTTTCATAAAAATTACTCAAAAAAAAAAAAAAAAAAACAAAAAACTTGTTCATTTTTGCTTGTAGTTCGCAGGATCTAAATCATCTGACAGTAAGACCTTCCACAGATCCTTCATGGATAACTTAATTTCCAATCCCAAATTCCCCCAAAATGGCTGACTGGCTTGAAGTTCAGTTAAACCCTCACATGAAGCACTATTCTGGATAAACTCAGAATTTTCCCAATTTTAAATTTCTAGTTTTTTTGTTCAATTTCTGATTCAGTTCTCAGTTAATCCCTTTCCTTTCTCATTTCACTGTAAACTTCAAGAAGAAGCCAGGCTGCACTTTCCATATGTAGCTTGGAGCTCTCTTCAGCTACATACCAATTTCATCACTCTTAAGCTCTGCATTCCATCCAAAATCAGAACTCAATTTTGCCAAGTTCTCTGCCACTTTAAAACAAGGCTCACCTTTCCACCATTTTTTCAATTGCACATTCATCATTTTCCTCTAAAGTTGCATCATAAGCACCTTTAGCATCCATATTTCCACCAATATTGTCTTCAAAACAATCAAGGCCATTTCTGTCAAGCACCACACATTCTTGCAGCCTCTATCCAATTCCAAAGCTCAAAATGATTCTGCATTTTTGGTATTTGCAAAGGTAGCATCTCTCTCCTAACACAAAAATATGTTTTAGTTTTCTGAGCTGCTCAAGCAGTGGGTTGGATTTAAAAATGGAAGCTTATTGACTCACAGTTTTGAGGCTAAGATAAAGGTCCAAATCGAGGCTTTATCAAGATTATGTTTTCTTTCTAAAGATTGTGGCATTTGGGGGTTGGCTCCTGTCAATCCTTGATCATTAGCTTGTCACATGGTAAAGCACAGGGTGACATCTCCTGGTTTCTCCTTTCTCTTCCAGGTGCCATTGATGTTTAGCTTCTGGCTTTTCCCTTTGTGGCTCTTTGTCTTTGTGTCTGAATTTCATTCTGCTTATAAAGGCCTTCAGTAATAAAATTAAGACTTACCTTGATTGAGGTAGGCCCACACATTAATGACAGAAAACTCATTAAAAGCTTCTATGTACAATGAGATCTCACTCAAATAAAGGATTAAATTTAAGAACTCATGTCGGGGGTACCTCACCATCACAATGACATCAAACAATATTTTTCCTTATATGACTGGCTAATTTCAGTTAATGTGATGTCTTCATGGTTAATACATGTTGTTCCATATGGAAGAACTTCATCCCTTTCTATAATTGAATAATATTCCATTGTATGTATATACCACATTTTGTTTATTCATTCATGCATTGATGAAAACTTGGGTAAATTCCATCTTTTGGAAATTGTGAGTGATGCTTCTAGGAACATCAGTGTGAAATACATTCTGAGTGTCTGCTATCAATTGTTTTAGACTATAGTTAGAAGTAAGATTGCCAGATTATATGGTAATATAAAGGAGGATGTAGAATTTTGAATGGGGTTGCATTGCATATGTAAGTTGCTTTGGGTAGGATTGACGTCTTAACAAAATTTAGTCTTCAAATCCACTAACATGGAATGACCTTCCATTTATGCAGGTTTTTAAAATTTCTTTTTAGCATTTTTTTTTTAATTTTCCTTGTTAACTCCTTTGTAATTTTGATTACATTTATTCCTAGATACTTGCTTCTTTTAGTTGCTATTGTAAAAGGAATTTTTTTCTTGATTTTCTCTTTAGATTGTACATTACTATTGTATAAAAACACTACTGATTTTTAGCTATTGATATTGTACCCAGCTATTTTGCTGAATTTTAATATTTTCTTTAATAGTGCAGTTGTGAATATCTCAGAATTATGCATATATACAATTTCTTTCATGTGTATATGTACATATATATTTTCTTCAGTCTATTAATGTGTTGCATTACATTAAATGATTTTCTTATGTCAAACCACTCTTTCATACATTAGGCAACTTCCACTTGATCATGGTGAATAATTCTTATTGGGCTAATGAATTTCATTTGCTAATGTTTTGTTGAGAATTCAAAAATCTTTATTCATAAGGGTTACTGGTCAATAATTTACTTTTCTTGTGGTATTTTTATTTGGCTTTGATATTAGGGTGATGTTGGTCAGATAGAATGAGTACAAGTATTCTCTTCTCTCCAATTTTTTGCAATAGTTTCTGAAAGATTGGTGCTAACTTTCTTGGAATGTTTGTTTAGATTCACTAGTGAAACCATATTTTCCCGAGCTTTTTTTGGGGGGGGGGATGTTTTCAATTGTTGATTCAATTTCTTAACTTATTACTGGTCTGTTGAAATATTCTCTTTTTTCTTGTGAATATAGTGTGCATGTTTCTCAGAATTTGTTCAGTTCATCAAGGTTTTATAATTTATTGGTGTACAATTGGTCAAAGTATCATCTTATAACCCTATTTATTTCAGTGAGGTTGGTGGTGAAGTCCTCCCTTTCATTTCTTACTTTAGTTAGTTACATCCCCTCTTTTTGCTTTGTAAGCTAAAGTTGTTTTATTTTTTTAATTGACCTTTTAAAGCACCAGTTTTGGTTTTGTTGATTCTCTATTTCATGTATCTTTGTTATATTCTTCCTTCTGCTACTTTTTTTGTTTGATTTGTTATTTTTCCAGATCCTCAAGCTGTGAGGTTTTATCTCTAAACTTAGATCTTTCTTTTTTAATGTTAGCATTTATAAGTATAAATTTCCCTCTCAGCACTAACTTTGCTATATCTCACAAGTTATGGTATGTCATATTTTCATTTTCTTTAGCCTCAATATACTAATTTCCTTTGTGAATTCTTCCTCTTTCCCATTTTTGTTTGTGTGACTTGTTTAATATCCACCTATGTATGATTTTTCTAGTTCTCCATCTGTTATTGATTGCAAATATCTCACAAGGAGAGAATTCTGAAAATTACAAGAGAAAAGAAACAAGTTATGTGCAAGGAAATCACAATAAAATCAAGTGCCTATTTCTCATCAGAAACCATGGATGCAAAAACAATGACAAGAAATATTTAAAGTGATGAAAGTAAACCACTGCAAAAAAGAAATTTAAATTTGGTAAGACAGACATTTAAAATGAAAGAGCAATTAAGACATTCCAGATAAACATAAATTGAGGTAGATCATCATTCCTAGATCAGTCTTTCAAGCAATGCTGAAGGAATTTACTCAGAATGAAAGGAAAAGGCACTAGACAGTGGATTGAAATGGCATAAAGAAAAAAATGACTTCTAGTAAAGGTAACCATATGGGTAATTTGAAATATCATAATATTGTATTGCATTTTTTGTTTTGTATGAAACTTTTTTAAGTTTCTACAGCTTAGAAAGTGTAAATGCAAGAAAAGAAATTATGAATCTATAGTTTTGGACAGAGAATGGATAAAGACATAATTTGTAACAAGTACAACAGAAAGGTGGAGGAATGGAGGGATATGAGAACAGCATATGTGCATGTTATGGACTTAAATTGGTATCAAATCAAACGTGATAATTATAGATTTAAGATGTCAATTTAAGTCCCAATGAAACCACAAGGACAACATATTTATATATACACACACACACATACAGAGATTTACAAAAAAAAAAAATTGGTATTAACAGAAGAATTGAGTGAAAAATGGTATAAGACTTACAAAGAACATAGAATTATGGCAGTATAAAGTCCTTCATTATTCTAGATAATTTAAATGGAAATGAATTAACTTCTCCAGGCAAAAATAAGAAATTGGCATATGGTATAAAAAAGCTTGACAAGCATATTCTGTTTTCAAGAGACTCGCCAAAAATTCAAAGGTGTAAGAAAGTTGAAAGAGAGAAGATGGAAAAAATATATGCCATAGTAATTAAAAGAGAGCAGGGGGTAGCTATAATAATATCAGGAAAAAAAAAACAGATGTAAATTCTAATACTGTAGGAGGAGACAAGGAAGGTCATCATATACTGATAGTGGGGTCAATACAGCAAGAAGTGATGGCAATTACAAATATATGTGCACCTAACGGAAGAGCCCTAAAACATATGAAGCAAATATTATAAGATTGAAGGGAAAATAAATAGTTCTAAAACATAAAGAAGGAAACTTCAATATACCATTTTTGGTGATGGGTACAACATCTAGACAGAAGAGTAAAAGGAAACAGAAGACGAGTGATACTAGAAATAAAACGGAACTAAAAGACTTGTATACAAAACTTTACCAGACAGCAACAGAACACACATTCTTTTCTGTTGCACATGGGTCACTTTCTGTTAAAGACCATATGCTATGTCACAAAACAAGTATCAATACATACAAAAATATTGATCTCATGCAATGTGTCTTCTCTGACTATAATCAAGGAAGTTTGCAATCAATAACAGATGGAGAACTAGAAAAATCAGACATGGGTGGATATTAAACAAGTCACACAAACAAAAATGGGAAAGAGGAAGAATTCACAAAGGAAATTTGTATCTTGAGGCTAAAGAAAATGAAAATATGACATACCATAACTTGTGAGATATAGCAAAGTTAGTGCTGAGAGGGAAATTTATACTTATAAATGCTAACATTAAAAAAGAAAGATCTCAGTTTAGAGATATAACCTCACAGCTGGAGGATCTGGAAAAATAACAAATCAAACAAAAAAAGTAGCAGAAGGAAGAATATAACAAAGATACATGAAATAGAGAATCAACAAAACCAAAATTGGCGCTTTAAAAGGTCAATTAAAAAAATAAAACAACTTTAGCTTACAAAGCAAAAAGAGGGGATGTAACTAACTAAAGTAAGAAATGAAAGGGAGGACTTCACCACCAACCTCACTGAAATAAATAGGATTATAAGATGATACTTTGACCAATTGTACACCAATAAATTATAAAACCTAGATGAACTGAACAAATTCTGAGAAACATGCACACTATATTCACAAGAAAAAAGAGAATATTTCAACATTTGACACTTCAACTATGCTTTTAGACATATGTTTCTGTGGCTTTTTGGACTTCTTAAACATACATATTCATGTCTTTTTTTTTTAATATGGGATTTTTTTTCCTGCCGTTATTCTTTGAATATTTCTTCTGCCCCTTTCATTTTTATCCTTCCTGCACTCTATAATGTGTATATTGATATATCGATGGTGTTTCACAGATCTCTCAGTTTCTGTTTGCTTTTTTAAAATTCTTTTTTTTTCCCTCCCCAGCCTGAATCATTTCAATTTTATTGCCTTCAAGTTCATTGATTCTTTCTTTTGCTATTTTCAATCTTTTGTTGAAATCCTCTATAGAGTTTTTCATTTCAGTTTTTCTGGTTTTCAACTCTAGTATTTCTCTTTGGTTTCTTAAAAGAATTTGAGCATTTTTGGGGACTCTCATAATATTAGCTCATTTATTTCCTGATACACTTTCATTCTTTCTCTGTGTTTTTCTTTATCTGCTTGTGTATACTGAGTATCACTTTAAAAGTCTTTGTCCATATGTACTAAGTTTGGTATTCTTTTTTTTTGATGTCTTCTGGATTTTACATGGAGCATCATTTTCTGTTTCCTTGTCTTTTAATATATTGTTTTACACTGCATATTTTAATATTGCAAGATATTGCTCTGAGAAGTACTTGAGCTGTCTTTCCTTAAGTTTGTATCCAGCTAGTGGTATGACAAGAATTTCTTTGAGTGCTTGGAGTATACAACAACACAAAACAAACCAATGACAATAGACTATTCAGTCTTTGCAAATTAGCTCTGTATTGATTGGAGCTCTTCTCTAAAGGTTAGCCTTCTTATCAAGAATATCAAGTGAATTTACTGCAGGGTTCTCTCCATGTCTTTGAACACTTGTCTTGTCCTGGGTTTGTACTAGCTCATGATATTAGGAATTCTCTCATTTATAGGAATTCTCATGCTCTGTCTACTCCATAAATACTTTCCCTTCTACTGTATGAATTAAATCAGGTAATCTTTTGCCCCAGGCTACTCTGCTGAATTGTTTCTTCTATTGCTTTAGCTGTCTGCAAGTAACTTCTGCCTTCAGGGAAAGTTCTGAAATGGTTAGCCAGAGATAAGTTTCCTGGTTTAGCCTTTCATGATGACACTTGTTAGACTGGCACTGACATAGAGATACCTGAGTACACACATAGGGCTTACACTACTCCCTTCATAATGAGGTGCAAGATATAAACATACTGATTACTTGCATGCAACCAAACACAAACAGGAACATACAAAATACCTGCACACATAGAAACAATAGTGAAAATATTTTAAAAAATTGCACATAAGCAGTGTAAAAACATAAACACCTGCACACAAACCAAAAAGAGGGAAAGGAGGAGTGTGGTTCAGATCTGGGAGATGGCCACTGAGTATGTCCATGACTTCCCTAGCAGTCCAGTCCTCAGACTCTCAACCAGTGCTAGCCTATGATCCCCTACATTAACTTTAACAACATAAACCGCCTGCCCCCTTGAAAATAAAAGCTTGAACAGGTTGAACTTATAAGCAGATAGCTCTTACACAATGCTTTATAACACCAGTGGCTGCAGCATATGAAGAGGACTGTGATGATTTCTATTCATACATTATTCCAGACAAGGTCAATTGACCCTCCAAACCTGCTGGAGCCAACTTAAGAGGCTCCCAATAGAACCTGAGTGTACACTTTGCAGACAATGGGTTTATTTTGAATGGACAGTGAGTGATCCAAGGCTGCATTGTCCTTAGGTGCAACAACCCATGCAGAGAGTGTCCTTCTCCACATGGACACTTTGTGGACGCTTTGTGGATGCTTTGACTTCTCCACAAAGGACTATAAAACTTGGGCTCTGTTTGGTCACCCTATCTCTCTGTTCCTTGCTTTGAGCTATAAAGCACATCTTTCCCACTGATCTGAGTACCTTCCTCATATCTTCCAACCAACTTTTTCTCCTTTTTTGATAGACAAAAGTTGTCAGGACTCATTGAAGGAATTCCCTGACCATTTTCAAGAGAACTGGCAGCTCAACCAGGTGTAGCCATCACCCACTAATCTTCAGTAAATGTGTCAGATTGTATTAGCTTGGGTTCTGTAGAGAAACAGAATCAGTATGAGATATCTGTAAATATAGAATTTATAAAAGTGTTTCATGTAACTGTGGGAATGTAGAGTCCAAGGTCTGTAGGGCAGGCCAAAACTAGAAACTCCAATGTAGGTTCTCAATGAACTCTCAGGAGAAGCTGGCTGGGCAAGTGTGTGGATGTAAGATTCCAAGATCTGTAGGGCAGGCCACAAGCTGGCAGTTCTGATGAAGATCCTCAACTAACTCTCAAGAAAGCCTGGCTGGTTGAATCATGAAGAGTGACTGTCTCTTCTGAATCCTCCTTAAAAGCCTTCCAGTGATTAAATTATGTATCACTCATTGCAGAAGACACTCCTCTTAGTTTATTACAAATGCAATCAGCTGTGGATGCAGCCAACATGATCATTATTTAAGTCCATGAAATGTCCTCATAGCAACAGACAGGCCAGTGCTTGCCCAACCAGACAACCGAGTACCCCCACTGTCCAAGTTGACACATGAACCCCACCATGACACAGATGTTCGAGGTTCAGCCCACTGGATTGTCACCCTAAATGTATTAAGCACTTCTAGACCCATTTCCATCACCCCACCCTTCCACGTGGTGGCTCTAATCGCCCAGCTTGCAGGGAATCATGTGGAGGGCGTAACTGGCAGTGACTGGAAAAGAGGGATCCAAATGATGTGTTCTTGGTCCTTTTTTTGTGGACAATTATAATCTTTATTTTTTTTAATTATAAAAGCTATGAGTTTACAAAACAATAATGCATAAAGTACAGGTTTCCCATATACCACCCCATCATCAACACTTTGCGTTGGTGTGGAACATTTGTCATCATTAATGATAGCACTCTTTTATAAATCTATTGTTGTTTTAACAGTAGTTACCTTTGTAATAGTTGATGAAAGATTACTAGAATATTTCTATCATAGATAATTTTGTCCCATCTACCACTTCATTATTACCACCTTGTATTTGTATCATATGTTTGTTATAATTCAAGAAAGAACATTCTTATAGTTGTGTTATAGCCCATCATCTACAATGGGTATCATTGTGCTGTACAGTCCTATGTTTTATGGATGGGACCTGGCCTAGAAGACCTTTACATACATGGGGTTATAATCCAGTGGGCTGGACCTGTGGCAACTGACACACACACACACATACTGTAGGTTAGTGGGTGATGCCTTCCCCTGGTTTTGCCAACAGTCCCCTTGGGAATGGTAATGGGATACACTTGGGGAGTCCTGACAATGTTCTGCCTTCCTGTCAGGGTGGGAGGTGGGTTTATGTTGTGTAAGAAAATGTGGAGGAGTTGGCTAAGACTGTTTGAGAGGATGAATAATGAATAGATTGCTTGGGAAGTCACAGGCACACACTTAGCAGCCATCTGCCAGCCCTTACCTACTCTCTGCCTACGTTTCTATTATGTAATGATGATTCATTCTGTTTCCTTTCCACAATCTGGAGGAAATGGTAGGGCTAGCTACACCTTAAACCTGAAAACTGGGACCAACAGCCCCAGATTCTTATCAGGGCAGGGATTCTCAGTGATAGGGCCCCTCCCAATTGTGAATAAATATTTCACACTTACACAGCATAGGGTCTCTCACCTCCGAAGGGAAGTGGGGTGTGCAGAGCTGCCATTAAGTGACACTGACCCAAGCTGCTTGGCATCCCCAGGAGATTAACCACAATGGGATTTCTTCCCCTGCTCTGTTACTTTGCATTGTTTAAGCATTAAAGTGGCCATTTGCTGAAAGTTTCTATTGTACCTGAAACTGTGTTCCCACTACACACTATGTAGTAACTTAATCCACAGAATCTGTATACATTGGTTTTAGAACTCTTTATCTTCCCAATACTTCTAGAAAAAGTAATTGAGAGAGAAAATGAGATTTGGTTATTTTGGTATTCTTTAACCTTCTCACATAACTTTCTATTCACTATGAAAATAACTTATCAATCCACTCAAAATTGTTTTTTCAATTTTTCCAAGTTGTTCAAGAATACATTTATTACATATTCATTTATCTGATTCAAATAGTTCATGCCCAGCTAGGCACGACTTCTTATGTAGATCTCCCCTTGTCTTTACTAATTTCAAAAAGAACAGAGGCCAATAATAATAGGTACAGTCACATTTAATTACTAGAATCAATGTAAAGACTTTGTAATTACTTTTAATAAAGCTTTTTTTTTTAATTTAATGAAAACAGACCAGAAAAGCAGCTCATTTCTTAAATCCTATGGCTGCTTGCCAACAGTTTAAGCAACCGATGACAGTCAGGGTCATTGGCTTTCTGAAAAATGAAGGGTGCCTGTGCATTGTAGGTTTCAATAACACCACTGGGAACTTTCAATTTAACTTGATACTTAAAAAAGGCCAGTGGGAATTTTCAATAAACTCAATCAATTTTTAAAGCAAAGTGCTTTTGAAAACATGAGTAAACATTGATTTCAGGCTTCAGATCCATTCAGGAACTATTCTTGAGGAGGTCTCTACCTCCTCATTCCTACAGTAAGAAATGACTGCTATGGCAACACAACAAACTGAACACAACAGTTGTTGCAATCAGCTTCCTGCCTTTGCTGTTGAATTATTGTGTTTTTAAAATCAAATAGCATTCTCTTAGCAAAAGTCTTAGGATAAAAAACCAGTTTGGGCTGTGTGGCCTTATGCAATATACATGCCTAATTTTCCCTATGGTTGACATTTTTGGCTATGTGACAGGCAAAAAATATTGTATTTTGAGTGTTTCTGTTACTGTTGCTTCTGAATCCATCATCATTCAACTCATGTATACTGAAATATGCTTTGCTGATATGGACAGAAACGGGCTGCAAATTGAAACTAAAAATGGCTCCGAAAGGTACTTCATAGTGAACAAACTTTGGTAAACTGAAACAAAATTACAGAAATACTACAAGAAGAAATTGGATATCATTTTGATCACTGAGGGAATACAGTAAAATAAGAATAAGAAGGACAATAATGACCTCCTCCCCAACAAAAATTGTCTGATATATCTAATGAATAATGTTAGGAGGTTGGTCATTTTAAGAAATTGCAAGACTTTCCTACTCTTCCTGTTGTAGAGTATTTTCTGGTTGAGCTGGTGGGATATGAGAGGCTGTGCGTGCTCAGAAGTGACCCACTGTGGAGAAGGTCAGCATGTGAAACTGAGTCAGCACCCTTGAGGGGAGCCAGGAGCCTGCAGAGTATCCCTAGGTAAATGCTAAATCCAGAGGGATGGAGCTAGATGGTAAACAAGAGTGAACATTCTAACTGGGAACATGGCTGCAGCTTAATTTCCTAGCTAGAAATTAAGGCATGTGTCTGAAGAAATGAAGAGTGACTGGACCAAGTGCTATGGAGAAGCACCTATCGTCAGAATATTAATAACAATTACCTAGAAACTTTTAACTGGCATGTGTTACTGAAAACTATTTTCAATCATATGTTAATAATTTTTATAAATAACCATTTAAAATTTCTTTTAAATAAACTAAGAAATATTTGATACCAATTAGAATATCCTTTTTGTTGTTGATCTAGGAGTTTTTAGATTCTCTTATTTTTTTGTTTTTCTTATATTTCATGAACCTGCATCCAGATGTAGGTCTCTTTTACTTACTTCTTCAGGCACTTGGTGATCCTGTTCAATATGAGAAATTATTTTAGGGGACAATTTCTTCATTTTTAATTTCTTTGTTTTCTCCTCTTAATCTCTTTGTTAGCTTAATGTCACCCCCTTGCTTCAGTAGCCTCTCTTTTTCACTTTCTTTTAATACTCTTTTCTTGTTTGCTTTCACTCTAACAACCCTGTGTTAACTTTTTAAATTGTATATATTTATTTTTAAAAGTTTCAAATGTCTTTCATGCTCTGTCTACTTCTTTTTTTCCTGCCCAAAACTTTTCTGGTTGATATTTTGTGTTCAGAATAACTCATCAAAATACTCTGAGGACATGAATTTAATTCATGCAAAGTTTCTCCAATTTCCTCGTTATTATCTGTAGTTTTTATATTCTCAGAGATCTAACGACCTTAGTTTTGTATTAATGTTTGCGAATGAAGGAAAAGTTTGGGTTGCAACTTCCATTCTGATTAATTTCTCAATGTGTATGCCTTGATTTCCAACCCATCAGAAATATTTTAATAGTATTTGTCTGTTGACCAATTAATGTAGGTGTCTCAGGTTTCTTCTCTCATTATGTAATAATGAGGCTCAGTTTCCCAAAAGCATGTTCCCTTGATAATAACATGGAATACTGTAATATAGGTAGATAGATATTGGTAAATATATTCACAGACCAGAAGGATGTACGTTACACCCTCTTATCTGCCCCCACCCAGCATAAAATAAATAGAAATTACTCAGAAATGCCTATATCGTCTTGGAAAGACTTCATTTTCCACAAGCATGCAGTTTGTAGAAGCAGAATTCGAGATTTGACTTCTGATCATCAAAGATCAAAGATCATTGTATCAGTTTCTTATTGTTGCTGTAACAAATTATTACAAACACAGTGGCTTAAAACAACACAGATTTATGATATAATAGTTCTAGAGACCAGAAATTTAAAAATTTGTCTTATGAGGCTAAAATCAAGTAGTCAGAACAGCTATGTTCCTTGTAGAGGTTCTAGGGGAGAATTTGTCCTTGCCTTTCCCAGTTTATAGAGGCTACCTGCACATTGCTTGGCCCATTGCAGCATCACTCTGACCTCTGCCTGCAGATGACATCTCCTTCTCTGATTCTCCTGCCTCCTTCTTTCCCTTATAAGGACCCTTATGATTACATTGGCCCCGACTGGACAATACAGGATTATTTTCCCATCTCAAGACCCTTAATTTAATCATACCTGCAAAGTCTTTTTTACTGTGTAAAGTAACATTCACAGGTTCCAGGTATTAGAGCCACCTTTGAGGGGTAATTATTCTGCTTACCACTATTACATATGTGGTTTTTTTTTTTTTTTCTTTTTCTTTTTTTTTGCATGGGCAGGCACCGGGATTGGTTTTATGTCATCATTCCATCTTCTGTAACATCAATCACATACAAAAATTTATGTAATCAATTACCTAGCAATACTCAATTCAGCAAGTATTACTGAATATCCATGGAGAGTCAGGCATGGTGTTAAGAACATAAGATATAATACAGACAAATCAAATAAGTCTGTGCTGTCACGTTTTCCATCCAGCTGGAGATGCAGAAATAAATGGGAATTATTTCAAATGTCAGGCTGAGGTGCAATGATTTAGTTTTGACCATTTCTAGAGGTTTATGTGATGTATATCTATATATCTACTGGCCAACAGCATTTCCATAATTTTAGACCTAACCAAGATGGTCTAAGAATACTTGATAAAATCTGAGATGTCATCATCATCTAATTTAATTTCTCATTTTAGAGAAAAGAAAATATAGAAAGGTAGAGATAGGTCCAAGAGTTCCAGGACTCCTACAATCAGTGACAAATCAGAGCTAAAGTTTAAATCCCCTGAACACTTCACATTTCATAGCAAAATGTGTCAGTAATCTTTAATGTTTGCTCTTATGTATGAAGAGTAAAGATTCTTTTAAACTATATATGCAAAGTCTGTTTCTTTAAGCTACTATGGCAATCTCAGGCTTTTATGATTTTAGGATATTTGAGATGAGATTCATTACTTTAAGCTGTCAGGTTAGATTGTGTACTGATAAAAAATTAAAGACAAGTATCTGTGACAAGAAAGCTGATAATACTTGGATATATATAGCAAATTGTCTAAAAACCCAGAAGTCTGAAAATACTCATGAATTTAGTAATCAGTAGCTGCATGAGACTGAATTTACCAGATTTGCGAGGGAAATGTTGACACCTCCAAACATGCAGCCCCTGCCACCATTGGGAAAGTCATGTATAAATAAGTGGTAGGAGAATGGGCTAGTGACAAAGGGCAAATCTTGTAATCCATTTAAGGGTCAGGCTTGAGTCTGCTATTTATTTTAGATTTCCTATAACACTTAATCCAGTTTTGTGTCTGTAGGAGTTCAATAAATACTTGTTGATAGATTAGCTGAATTCTCAGCAGCAGCAAAAAGAAAAAAAAAAATCACTGTGATGATGAACTTGGGGATGTTTACCTCAGGCTCCAGAGCTACATTCTAACAGGATTCATTGATATAAGAGCAGTTTATATCTGTGGTAATCCCTGAAAGTGGCCTCTCTACAACATGAAAATAAGACTTTTCATAATGGGTAAAGGAAAACAAGTATTCTTCCAGTCATTTTATTTTAGTGCAATAGTGGGTTCAGTAGCTAGAAAAGAAGCAACCATTACAGGTTGTATCCCTGCAAGGTTTATTTGGAACACAGTTTTCTTCTTAGAGAGAAAAAGACAAGACTGAGTGACTATTCTCTGATGTTCTGAGCAGCAAGGTACACTTTATAGCCATTGACTGTCGATGCAGTAAAACAGCTACTGTATATATTGATTCATAATGAAAATAGCCTTGTCTTCACAATCAGATTGTTTATAGAAGGTATGTTCAAAAAATGAACCCTCATATTCTGGTCAAGGTGGCAGTAGCGTCTGCAAATTTCATAGAGCTTAAGTTGAGATAATTTTAATATTGAACGGACTTTCTCTATTCCGGTCATTATTTATGAGTGATTTCAATTGCTGAATTAAAGGCTTGTGATAGAAAGCTATAAAAATGTATTAGTAAGCCATTGAATTTTAAAGAAGACAGGGAAACCCTGGTACACTACAAGCGGCAACCCAATGTGCTATGAAAACATGCTAACTTTGAAAGGATCTCTTCTACCACCAGCATCTGAACCCAAACACACACACACTAATACACACACACACACACACACACAAACAAAAGCCAGTGAAGGTGTGAATGCTTCATCTTGGAAGCACTACAACAAAATATGATTAGTACAGTTAGGGACTGAAAAATATAAAATGCTTCCAAAGCTAGAGTATATGAGCATCCATTATCAGTGCTCCTAAAATAACAGGCTTGAAAGAGAAAGTGAAAAGTAATCACTCAGTGAATAGCTGTTTTCTCATCTTCCATAGCTGGTGTTTCTTGATTCATAGGGGAAATATTAATATACTTGCAAAGTGAACTAGAAAATTTTGAAAGTATTGCCAGTTCCTTTCAAGAATATTTTCTTTGGTTCCTCAGATTATTTAAAATTTTACCTTCGAATGTTGATTTTACTTATGTCTGTTTGATTTTCTTTTATTTTTATAGAGAAAGGTTCCTGTTTTTCTACTATCAGGAAGTGAAGTGGAAAGCACATACATGACCTGTGCATACTTTTGAAAATATTTCAGTATCAGAAAATGGATGAAGGAAAGCAAGTATTCTTCCTGTCATTTTATTTTGGTTCTATAACGGGTTCAATAGCTGGGTAAGATCATCATCCAGAAGCAACCATTATGAGTAGCTGTGTACCTGCAAGAAACACTTTCTGTTCAATTTTTTTGTCATTGCAATGCTAGGCAAGGCATTGTCATATTCCTCCAACTGGCCTAACAAGCTTTGTTTGAAGCTAAATTTGGAAGTGTTCTAACTCTCAGAGTAGAATGGCCCTCTACACCAAAGATGATGCATCAATAATAGTTTAAATAGTAAAAGGGTACTGCTTCAAGTATTTATAACAAAGGGAGTATATTCAAGGAATTTATGATACACAGAAGAGGAGATGATATGAAAAATCACTTGAAAATCTTCATAGATTTGCATATCCAATTCCTATGTTTAGGAATCCACTATTATCTTTAGGCTAACGAGAAAGAGAAAAGAAGCAGTGATACTAGAGCCCTGGAGATAGCCAGAACAGGCACACTGCAGGTCTGTCCAATGGGAGCTGAATCCATATAAAAGACACAACTAGGACTAGAGAGGACTTCCAAGGGAGAAAGTGTGGGAGAAAAATCTTGCTTTTTGCTTTCCCTTCCATCAGTCCTCCAATTTCCCACAGGTAACTCTCATTGATAAATCTTAGATGGACACCAACTGAAACTATAGTCAGGAAAACTATGACAACAGGGGCCATCTGCATTGAGGTATAGTGCAAAGCAGGGGAAAGGGAAGGGGAAGGGATGGATTAAAAGGAAGGAGCAACCAAGGAGACCTGGAAATAACTTTTCTTGGGGCTCACTGGTTCTAGTGATGGATAATATCCAATCCTCTTTCTGGAAAAACTGAGCCCAACTTGTAACTTCTATAATTTTGAATTAGTGGAGGTTGTTGATAGGGTCACCACTAGGGTATTCTGGGCCATGTGAAAATAGTTTTTATGGAGAGTTCATCTACATAAACAAGTTTATTTAATATATATATATATATATATATATATATATATATATATATATATATAAAATTTATGAGTTCATGTGAAACAGTGATTTATCAATGAACATTTAGAGTAATGGCAGAAAACAGATATGTATGCAGTTTTTATCTGAGCAATGCACATGAATATACATATATTCATATATTGCCTAGCACCTCCTTCCTTTTTAAGTCAAGGGATCACCTCTCTGTGATCTTAATTGTCAAATTTTATATGTCCCTCACAAGTAAAAGTCAGCAATGCTGAAATTAATTGTAGTCCTAAGACTCTTCAGAACTGTCTGCATTGAAACAGTACAGAAATTATTGTCCCTATACTTCAGTAATATCATTTACTAATGCTGATGACATCATTACTTATGATGTGTCAT
The DNA here is from genome assembly GCF_023851605.1 of Tamandua tetradactyla. Taxonomy (NCBI): domain Eukaryota; kingdom Metazoa; phylum Chordata; class Mammalia; order Pilosa; family Myrmecophagidae; genus Tamandua; species Tamandua tetradactyla. Next base: position 64,469,724 of record NC_135336.1, on the reverse strand, counting down.
CGTCTATTGCGCTGCTCATGAATACTGGCTTCTGATAACTCTCTTAAATATTGTTACAGTGCTTTTCTGATGATAAACACTCTTAACCAGAGCATGTAGGAAAATATCAATGATGATTCATTTTTGGTCATGTTAAATTGATGCTTCAGAACTCTACAGTGTTAACATAAAATAACATATCCTCCAAAAATAACTTCTCTATAATTCTTTAGATCATCACCCCTGCATTCCTAGACTGTCAACTTTTAAAATATCGGCTGTGTCCATGCCTTTAGCACACCACTGCTGCAGGAGAAGGTAGGCAAGGTGTCTCTCTATAGTTCTGCAGAGTTTAAGACCAATCTTAGCAAACACAAAGTCAACCTATTCATTTGAAAGACTGGTTGGCATTGTGAAGCACCAGTTTTGAATGTTCTTAGAGGAGCTGGGTAATCATGGAAGATTACATGATGTCTGGTGTGGAGCCTGTGGAAGAGGTGGTAACTGCCCTCATTGCCAATATCAAGAATAACATAGGGTAAAGGATGCCTAAAGCCACTCCCATTCCTCCAGTTTTAGAGAAGGGAGGTGGCAGCATTGGTTGTAACTGACTGGGAAAGAGTCAATTAAGCCTTAACATATGGCTCAAAGGTTGACAAAGGACTGTTGTAGCAAATAAGTCTTGAAATAATCCTGCATCTGACATAAGGAAGAGTCACCCCAAATTATAATGCTAGCACCAATCTACCCACATAACATTGGATGATCTTATGAAATTGACACCACAGGGAGGGAGCTGCTACAGGCCACAGATCTGGAGCCATACCCTCATCATAATTTCTCAGAAAAACTCCATATACACTTAAAGTCTAGAGCTATTGGGGACATCTGGTCAATGCCATGCTTGAGGTTGCAGGCCAGAGAGCACATAAAAGAGAAAAATAGGACAGAACTCAGCCAGATGTCACATGGCCACCTGTCCCTCAGTGGCCCCATACACTAGAGTAGGACTTGGAACATTTTGAGCAAGGCACTCTATAACATGAGGGACCCCTGAAAGTGTTAGGTTAAAATAGGAGCCTCAACTACCCATGTCTAGCGGTGATAGTGTTCCTTGAGATTTGCTTGCTTCACATAAGGCATTTCCCTTTACAGTGGTTTAAATCAAAACTGTCTCTTCTAGACTCACCCATGCCTTATCCTCTGAGTTTTAGGGAAGCATATGACTATGATTTTAGTTTATATATGTGTGATAGGTTGAATTATGCATCCCAACAAACACATATTCTTAATATTTTCAAATAACTGTGACTATTTATCCAATATAAATAGGAACTCTTGGAGATTTTATTTTTTAGATAAAGTGTGAACAATTGGAGACCTTACAAAGTGAGTTCAGAAATAACAGAATTTATACAAAGGAGAGGATGGAAGGTAAAATGCAAGCAAGGATTCCCAGAGATTGCCAGCAGCCAACACCAAAAGGCTCTATAGTGTTTGGGGAGATATCCATTCTTGTCAATTTGGGGAAAAAATAAGCCTTGTTGATACCTTGATTTTGGACTGGGCTCAATATGTGAACCCAAAAAATTTCCTGTTATTTAACTCAAAGCTATTTGCTGGATTTGTGATAGCAGTTCAGGAAAACTAAGACAACATTAAACACAGATTTTTTTTGTTATCCATGTATAATTCTTTAGCTATTTTTGATGGGAAAAATGCACACATTCAAGTTAAACATGTCTTTAGATTATCTTGAACTGGTAACTCAATTTCTCCTTTCCTGAATTATTTATTTTTATTTTTCTATCACTTTCTGTAATTTTAAAGAACAGTTCATAGATAATATTTTTTAGTCTCTTTCACATCTAAGACTGTCATATGTCATTTTTCCTATATGCCAAAAATTTGGCCAATAAATAGATTTATTGGGTCTTGATAAATTAATCTCAAAATAGATATTTCCCTTTTGCCTTCTAACATTCAGTATGTAGAGGAATACAAGGCTCCTTTATTTTATTCTGTAAGGAGTTCTCATAGACATTTACTTTATCCTTGAAATTCAAAACACCACTAGACTGTCTAAATTTATATGTTTAATATTTTTATTATTCCCCTTTTTGGTAGTATGGAAGTACTATTCATTTTTTAATTTCTTAATGAATATATAATATCCATATTTTATTGTTTTCCTTATTACTTTCATTATTATTGTTTAGACCTGTGGTAGTTTCGAGACATTCTCCTTTCATATGAATTGTCTAGGCCTGTTTGTTTTATAGTGACTCATAAATTTTATTCCAGTATTCATTTTCCATGATTCTGGGTGAACTTTATTAATGGGTCTTCTGCTTCACAAACTTAGTTACTGCAACGTCCAGTTGCATTCTCTCTAGCTCTGCTGAAGTTTAGCATTTGGATCACAATATTTTCTGATCTCATATTGTTTCTTATTTATGACTATTTGCTGTTGTGTTACAGATCTACTGTGATTTGAAGATTCTATAAAAAACAAATCTGAAAGTTTCTACAATTTTTATTCTGCAGGTAAATTTAAAAAATATATGCATCACCTCTTATCCTCAGGTATTCTTTTTATTTTAATCCAATCATCATATCATGTGTCTGCTAGTAATTTTTCCTTATATGTTACCTTGAAAGTTTCCTGTCTGTTTCCATCACAATTCTTGGAGAATGTCCTATTGCAGCATGAGGTTTCTCAGCATGAGAACCAGCAGTTCCTCTCTTCCTCTGAGTTGGTTTTTTCAGATGCTCCTCCACTGTTATTTTCTTTTTAAGTTTTTTTTTTTTTTTCTTTTGGGGGTAGGGGGACATACACAGACTGGGAATTGAACCTGGATCTCCTGCATGGCAGGTGAGAATTTTAACACTGAATCACCCTGCACCCCATTTAATGTTTTAATGTAAAATATTATATACAAAGCAAAGAAAGAAAAAAGTAATAATTTTCAAAGCACACTTCAACAAGTAGTTACAGAAAAGATCTCAGAGTTTGTCATCCACCAGCTCAGATTTTTCCTTCTAGCTGCTCCAAACATTGGAGATTAAAAGGAATATTAATATAGTGATTCAGGAATCATACTCATTTGTTAAATCATATTTTCTCTGTTATACTTCCTCCTTCTCCTCTATCCCTCTCCCAATCTATAGGGATCTTTAGATAAGATAAGCCCATTCTGACTTTTTCATTTGGAGGAGGGGTGTCGACACTAAAGGATAAGGGATGTAATCAATTGATAATCTTGGAGAGCCTAGTCCTTCTGGGTTTCAGGATTTATCTGACCTAGGAGGCCTCTGGGAATTACAGGTTCCATGAAAGCAAATAGTACCTGAAACCTTTATAGAGTCTCAGTTCAAGCCCTTTGTGTTCTTAAGAATCAACAGGAGTGATGTTGGTTGGGGTTTCGCACCATCTAAGTGAAACTTGCATAATAGTAGCCTCCAGGATAGTCTCTTGACTTTATTTGATCTCTCTTGGCCACTGATACCTTATTTTATGACAATTTTTTTCTCCCTTTTGGTCCAGAAGGCATGTCGATCCCATAGTACCAGGGCTAAGACTCATCCCCAGAAGTCACATCCCATGTTGTCAGAGAGATTTTCACTCCTGTATTAGCTAAGGTTTTCTAGAGAACCAGAATCAGTAGGAGAAAACTGTAAACATAAAATTTATAAAAGTGGCTCTCATAACCATGGGCAAGTAGAGTCCAAGGTCTGTAGGGCAAGCCACAAGCTGGCAGTTCTGATGAAGGTCCTCAATGAACTCTTAGGAGAGGCTGGCTGGGCAATCATGGAATGTAATGGTCCAAGATGTGTAGTACAGATTGCAAGCTGGCTCTGATGAAGGTCCTCAATGAACTCTCAGGAGAGGTTGGCTGGCTGAAGCAGGAAGAGTGACCCTCCTAATCCTTCATCACTCATTGCAGAAGACAGTCCCCTTAGCTGATTGCAAATGCAATCATCTGTGGATGCAGCCAATGTGATCATGATTTAAGTCCATGAAATGTCCTCATAACAGAAGACAGGCTAGTGCTTGCCCAACCAGACAAGCTGGCACCACCACCTGACTAAGATGACATATGAACCTGACCACGACTACCACTGAATGTCATGTCCCATGTTAGGGGAAGGGTCATGACTTTCCTTGCAGAGTTTTTTTTTGTGTGTGTGTGAGAGAGAGGCCACATATGAGCAAAAAGAGAGGTGTCTTGGAAGCAACTCTTAGGCCTTGTTATGGGTAGTCTTACGTTTTCCTTACAAAAATATGTTTCATAAGGGTAAGACTCGAAATCAAGGGCTTGGCTAATCTTCTTGGGAGTCCCTAATGGTTGAGAGGTAACCAGGGCTCCCCAGAAAGGAAACTTTAATAGTTCCATATGTGTATATTCCCTTTGTACCCTCAAGGGACTCTACCAATACTTTTTTTTCATGTGCTGTATGGCGGGGTCACATTTCGCTCTTTTGCCCTGTGAGTATCCCATTATTGCAGCATCATTTGTTGAATTTTTGTTTATTTGTTTGTTGGCTTCCTTTGTTTGCTTTGAGAAGTACATGGGCTGGGAATCGAACCCAGGTCTCTCACTTAGTACATAAGAATTCTACCAGTGAACTATCTCCCATTCCCTACCTACCAATGCTTTTTAATTTCAGCCCACCATTGATTGTCTGAGATGTATATTGGTGTTACTTTCAATTATATAGAACTACAAGCCCTTGTCCCTGTTCTGGATTACCAGAGTTTGGATTGTTTAAATGAGCTATATAGACAGGTGCGTGTAGATTGTATGCTACCAAACATTTAAGTTATAGATATAATAAACTTCTCTGCCTTTGGTCCCCTATAGTATGTAAAGGTCTAGAGTACATACACTATCATCTACGTGTATTCTGGTTTTTACACCTATGTTCTGGTTTACATTAGACCCAGCTAGATTAGCTTCATTTTTAACCCTAATTGACGCCTGACCTCTTTTTCAGTTACTGTAACTGTTATTTTATATAGATACGCTAACTTTCAGGGCTGCAGCACTCTATCTCCGGAGCTTTGGTGTCACTGAGTTATTCAAAGTTACAGGGAAATACAAGCTAATATGAGTACATCTCAGTGTCTCTGAATCTAGAAATACATTTACAACTTCAAATTAAGTGTGGCTGCTATAGGGGCTTAAAGTCCAGGCTCCAATTTTCTTTTAAGTATTTTCTGAAAGAGACCTTGGCATATCTGTTCTTTTGTTTCTGGCTTATTTTGTACAACACAGTGTCCACAAGGTTTATTTAATTCATTGTATCCCTCTAAAAGTCCTTCCTTTTGTAGCTTCACCATATTCTATCATATAAATGTATCAGAGTTCACCATTCTGTTTCTCAGTCACTGCACCCTTCACCTAGTTCAATTTATTGGGCATTATGGATAATGTCTGAAATAAACAAACCATGACTTGCAGTATCCTCATTGGTAGCACAAATATCAGCATTCTTTGTTTCAGATACTTTTGATCCATAAAGACAAATAACTGATGAGCACAGCATCACCAACAATCAAATCAAAACTATCCCTTATCGCTTGTCCCTCCCCCTCAATTAGTTGCCCCTGGTATTGCTGTGGTACTGTTGATGTATTCCTGGTCATAGCATGCATTTTAAAAATATTTAAATATTTTACTGTAAAATAGTACATATATACAAAGCAGAGAAAGGAAAAAGCAATAATTTCAAAGAACATTTCAACAAGTAGTTACAGAACAGATGTAAGAATGTCATGGACTACCATTCTGCCATCTCAGATTTTTCTTTCTAGCTTCTCCAAAATACTAGAGGCTAGAAGGAATATTAATAGAGTGATTCAGTGGCCATATTCCTTTGTTAAATGCAATTTTTTTCTGTTATACCTCCTCCTTTAAAAAAAAAACTTTTTAATCATATATATGTTATATATACAAAGCAAAGAAAGAAAAAACAATACCTTTCAAAGCATTCTTGAACAGGTAGTAACAGGGAGATCCTAGAGTGCCATGGGCTACCATACAATCCTCTTAAATTTTTCCCTCTAGTTACTCTTGAATATAGGAAGCTAGAAGGAATAAATATATTTTTTATCATCACAATGGACTTTTATTTTCTTTTTCTTGTGAAAAATAACATATATACAAAAAAGCAATACATTTCAAAGCACAGCACCACAATTAGTCGTTGAACATATTTCAAAGTTTGTATGGGTTACAATTCCACAATTTTAGGTTTTTACTTCTAGTTGTTCTAAGATACTGGAAACTAAAAGATATATCAATGTAATGATTCAGAGACCTATTCATTTGTTAAATCCTATCTTTTCTGTATAACTCCACCATCACCTTTGATGTTTCTATTCTTCTCTTCAGGGGTGTTTGGGCTATGGCCAATCTAACTTTTTCATGTTAGAAGGGTCTATCACTAATATGGGATAGGGAGATGGAATGAGCTGATGTTCTGAAGAGGCTGGGCCTTCTAGGTTTCAGGACTTATCTGGTCCAGAGACTCATTTGAAGGTTGTAGGTTTCTGGAAAGTTACTCTAGTACATGGAACCCTTGTGGAATCTTATATATTGCCCTAGGTGATCTTTAAGATTACTTGGAATGGTCCTGGTTGGGATTAGGCAAATTGTGATAGGTAACAATATCTAACTGAAGCTTGCGAAAGAACAACCTCCAGAGTAGCCTCTCAAATCTATTTGAACTCCCTCTGCCACTGATACTTTATTTGTTACATTTCTTTTCCTCCTTTTGGTCAGGATGGAATTGTTGATCCCATGGTGCCAGGGCTGGATTCATTCCTGGGAGTCATCTCCCACGTTGCCAGGGAGACTTTCACCCCTGGATGTCATGTCCCACGTAGGCAGGAGGGCAATGATTTCACTTGCAGAATTGGGCTTAGAGAGACTGAGGCCACATCTGAGCAACAAAAGAGGTCATCCAAAAGTAACAGTTAGGCATATCTAAGTGAAGCTAAGCTTCTCTCCTACCTACATAAACTTCACAAGAGTTAAGCCTCAAGATCAAAAGCTTGGCCTATTGATTTAGGTGTCCCTAAAATTTGACCCATTATCAGAGGATTCCCTGTTGGCAAAGTTTAATAATTCCATATTTTTTCTCCCTTCCCTCTAGGGAGTTTGCCAATACTTTTTAATTATCTGCTTAATAAAATTTAAAATGTGTCCAGTCATTACATTAAGCTATACAGGATTCAAGAACCTCTTTCTTATTCTGAGCTACCTATGCTTCAATTGTTCAAATGTCCATACAGATTGGTTAAGTTAGATTATGTTACAGAAAATTTAGGTCCTGGACCAAAGCAACCTTTCTTCCTTTGGTCTCAAAAAGTATGTATGGTTCTAAAGTATAAACAATGTCTTCCTGACCCCTGTATTCTGAATTATTTTAACTCTGACATGATCAGCTTTGTTTTTATCCCTAAATACCAGGTTATGTATATACACATACATAGCAGTTTATTTATATATATGTATATATAACAGGTTACATATATATATACCAGTTTATTTATATATATGTGTATATAGCAGGTTACATATATATATATATTATATATATATATATATTAACATCCTCTCAAAATTCAGCATTTATAATTACCACTCAGGACTAAATGTGTCTGCTGTAAGAGCTTATAATCTAGACCTCTGTTTTCTTATAAGCATTATTTAAAGACCATACCATAATTGCTCTTTCATTTCTGGCTTATTTTGCCTCACCAAATGTTCCACATGTTCATTCACATCATTACATGCCTCACAACTTCATTCCTTTTTGTAGCAGTACAGCATTTAGTCATATGCATACACCACCGTTCACTAATGTACTTCTCAGTCAGTACACCCTCAGTCACCTACATTCATCAAGGATCATGTATAATGTCCAAAGTCCATGGTCCATCAACAGTCTCAATTTTAGATAATTTCATTGTTCCCAAGAGAAAGATAACCCTCACCAAATAAGAAACCTAAGCCTCTTCTTCACTCTGGTCCCTCCTCCCATTATTTACCTCTGATGTTGCTGTGGTTGTGTTGATGTTTTCCTTTTAAATGTAGCCCATAGCATGAAATAGCAGTTTTCCCCCAGTACCCTGGGCTTAAACTCTCTTTGTACATGAATCATAACTTTGAAGTAATTCTTGCAAGAATTAATTTACATTTCTAATATTAATCAATGGGACACATAGGTCTATCAACCCCTTACAATCTTGTTCATCTTCAATATGATAATATTACTTTTAGACCCACTAAAGAACCACCTTCACTTCTATCTATTCTCTTACATTGGAGATCAACCTCATTATCTCTAACTTCTAGCTTCTATGTATCTCTAGGTCCCCTATATTCTGTATTACAAGCCTCTGATTTTACCTTTACCATAGTCATAAAAGTGAAAGCATACAGTATCCATCCTTTTGTGTCTAGCTTATTTCACTCAGCATTATGCCCTCAAGGCTCATCCATCTTGTTATGTGCTTCAGGACATCATTTAGTCTTACTGCTGCATAATATTTCATCATATGTATATATCACATTTCGTTAATCTATTTGTCTGTTGACGGGCATTTTGTTTGTATCTATCTTTTGGCTATTGTGAATAATGTTGCTCTGAACATCAGTGTGCAAATGTCTGCTTGTGTCATTGCTTTCAGCTCTTCTGGGTATATACCAAGTAGTGTTATTTCTGAGCAATAAAGCACCTCGGTATTTAGTTTACTAAGGAACCACCAAACTGTCATCCATAGTGGCTGCACAATAGCATTCATTTTTAGTTTTAGCCCCTACCCATACCTGTCTACTATTGACTCTTTGTCCTCTATCAAAACTTTGAAATAATTCATGCTATAACTTAATTATAACTGTAGATTTAATCAGTGGGATACATGACACTTTACATCGCCTTTCAACAATATTCACCTTCCATATGGTAATGCCACATATATTCTTGCCAATTAGTTACCACTAATTCTGTCCATTCCCTTGCATTTAGTTTCAAACCTGCTGAGTAACATTTACCCCATCTATAGGTTTTGGGTATCTCTAAATCTGCTATATTCTACAGTGTAACCTCTGAGATTACCTTTATCAGAGTCATAATAACAAAGTCATACTGTGTCTGTCTATTTTTGTCTGACATATTTCACTCAGCATTATGTCCTAAAAGTTCATCTGTGGTGTCTTATGCATCAGGACCTCATTTAATCTTACTGCTGTTTAATGTTCCATTGTATGTTTATACCACATTTTGTTTATCCACTTGTCTGTTGATGGGCACTTGAATTGTTCCCATCTTTTGGCAATTGTGAATAGTGCTGCTATAAACATTGGTGTGCAAATATCTGTTAGTGCCACTGCTTTCAGTTATTCTGGTATAACTGAGTATTGGTATTGCTGGGTGATAGGACAACTCAAAATGTAGTTTTCAGAGGAATAGGCAAACTATTTTCCACAGTGACTGCACATTCCCATCAATAGTGAATAAGTGTTCCAATTTCTCCACATCCTCTCCAACATTTGAATTTTTCTGTTTGCTTAATAGCAGCCATTGTTATAGTTGTGAGGTGATATTTCATTGTCAACTTAACTTGCATTTCCCTTATAGCTGACGAAAATGAGCATCTCTTCATGAGCTTTGTAGCCATTTGTATTTGTTCTTCAGAAAAGTGTCTAATCATATCCTCTGCCCATTTAATAATTACTTGTTTGTTTTTTTGTTGTTGTTGATGTGTAAATTTTATTTGTGTACATAGGATATTGAGCCTTTATTTGATATAAGGCTTACAAATATTTTTCTCCCATTGAGTTGGCTACTACTTCACTTTTATGATAAAGTCCATTGAGGCATAGAATTCTTTTTTTTTTTTTAATGATGTGCAAGTTTGAAGTTAAAATTTTAACTTCTGATTCTCTGAAGTATATGAGCTCATTTTGTTGACCTTTTGTAAACTAGATGCTTTCTGATGCAGCACCTGGAAAACTGAGAATTGTCCATGGGGATGTGTTGACGTATAAAATAGAAAAGGCTTTTCCAGAAAGTCTTAAAAGACCATGGGAGGATGGTAAGAGCTTTCTCATTGGATTTTTTAATTTCCTTTTGTAATTGTTTAATTATATTTATATTAAAAACTATCTGAAAAGGATAAAATAGGAAATGTGTCATTGCAATTTCGTTCTGCCTTTCCTCTTTCTTCAGAAATATGAAATCTAATTAGTTTTTCTTAACTCTAATTCATTTTTCTCAGATTTCCAAATATTTTGGTTTCTGTGCAAATATACTGTCACTTCATGATACCAAGTAAGTGATGGGGTAAACTGTGAAATGTTACATTTTCCAAGTGGTGAGAAGAGTGTTTGAGTAAGCCAAGACATATCCAAGCCTTAGTTTTCATTTTTGTTGTCTTTTGCACTTAGTGGCCAATCAAGATTCTCTTCATTCCCAGACAGTGTTTATTGAATACCTGCTATGTGCCAACTTTTTGGAATACATAGATAGAGTCGGTTTCTTGCCTAAGCAAACCCCTCACAACAAACGGAGAAATGACTTTGATATATGCTTATCCATGTTCCTCAACCATTTCTCTTCCCCATAAATGCCTTCTGGTGTCTGAGCTGGAGTTAGCAGTGACTTTTTTTAAAATTTTTTTATTAATTAAAAAAAATTACAGAAACAGAAACATTCCCAATGTGATCATTCCATTCTACATACATAATCAGTAATTCACAATATCATCACATAGCTGCAGATTCATCATCCTGATCATTTCTTAAAACATTTGCATCAATTCAGAAAAAGAAACAGAATCAACAGAAAAATAAAATGAAAACAGGAAAAAAACCATACACACCATACACCATAAAATAAACTAAATTTATTTTAACATTTGTTCTCCCTATTATTTATTTTTATTGCATATGTTCTACTTATCTGTTGACAAGGTAGATAAAAGGAGCATAAGACGCAAGTTTTATGCAATCAATCAGTCACACTGTGAAAGCTACACCATTATACAATCATCATCAAGAATCATGGCTACTGGAACACAGCTCCATATTCTCAGGCAGTTCCCTCCAGCCTCTCCATTTCCTCTTAGATAACAAAGTGATAATTACTTAATGCATAAGAATAACCTCCAGGATAACCTCTCTCGACTCTGTTTGGAATCTCTCAGCCATTGACACTTTGTCTCATTTCACTCTTCCCCCTTTTGGTCGAGAGGATTTTCTCAATCCCTTGATGCTGAGTCTCAGCTCATTCTAGGATTTCTGTCCCATGTTGCCAGGAAGGTCCATACCCCTGGGATTCATGTCCCATGTAGACAGGGGGAGGGTGGTGAGTTTGCTTGTTGTGTTGGCTGGAGAGAGAGGCCTCATCTGAGCAACAGAAGAGGTTCTCTTGGGGGTGACTCTTAGGCCTAATTTTAAGTAGACTTGACCTGTCCTTTGTGGGGTTAAGTTTCATATGAACAAACCCCAAGACTGGGAGCTCAGCCTATAACTTTGGTTGTCCACACTGCTTGTGAGAATATCAAGAATTCAACTTGGGGAGGTTGAATTTTTCCCCATTCTCACCATTCCCTGAATGGGACTTTGCAAATACTTTTCTGCTCACTGATCAAATCACTCTGGGATTCATTGGAGCATCACTCTGGACAAACCAACAAAATCTCATGTCTTACCAAAGGTTCCATGTACTTATGTTGTTCAACCAAGCTACCTACATAAGTTATATTAGGAAATGCACTAGTCAAAATATAAATTTTGTACCAAATAAACATTTTTTGCTTTAGTCTCACACATAAGTTGAAATTTTAAAATATTAATTACAAAAAAAAATTAATTGCCATCTATTTTTAGCACCCTGCAGTAATGACATGCTTTTGTTCTTCCTCATGCAAAATTTTTTAAATTTGTATATTTAGTTACTGTCATTATACACTCTAGGCAATCCTAGATTATACTATCACAATCTTTGTCATCTATCTTTCTTTCTGATTTCATTTGTGCACCCAGCCCTCCTCCCTCTATCATTCTCACATTCAGCTTCATTCAGTGTTTTAACATAATTGTATTACAGTTAGGTAGTATTGTGCTGTCCATTTCTGAGTTTTTACATTCAGTCCTGTTGCACAATCTGTATCCTTCAGCTCCAATTACCCAATATCTTACCCTATTTCTATCTCCTGATGGTCTCTGTTTCCAACAAAATTCTCCAAGTTTATTCACTAATATCAGTGAGACCATGCAGTATTTGTCTTTTTGCTTCTGGCTAATCACACTCAGCATATGTCCTTAAGGTTCATCCATGTTGTTACATACTTCATAACTGTATTCTGCCTTACAGCGGCATAATATTCCATCATATGTATATACCACAGTTTGTTTAGCCACCCATCTGTTGATGGACATTTTGGCTGTTTCCATCTCTTGGTGTTTGTAAATAATGCTGCTATAGACATTGGTGTGCAAATGTCCATTTGTGTCCTTGCCCTCATGTCCTTTGAGTAGAGGCACAGAATTCTTGATCTTAGGGAGTTGCCATTTATCTATTTTTTTATCTTGCTGTTTGGGCTTTAGATGTGAAGTTTGAGAGGCTATGCCCTATTACTAGATCTTGAAGCTGTTTTCCTGAATTTTCTTCTAGAAGTTTTATGGTACTGGTTGTTACATTTAAGTCTTTAATCAATTTTGAATTAATGTTCTATAGGGTGTAAGATAGGGGTCATTTTTCATTCTTTTGGCTATTGATATCCAATTCTCCCATGCCCATTTACTGAAAAAGACTATTCTATCCCAGTTGAGTGAATTTAGGGGCCTTATTGACGATCAACTGTCCACAGACTTAGTGGTCTATCTCTGTACTGTCAATTTGATTCCATTGGTCAATACTTTTCTCTTTGTGCCAGTACCATGCTGTTTTGACCACTGTGGCTTTATAGTAAATTTCAAAGTCAGGAAGTGATATATTCCTACTTCTTTTTAAGATATTTTCAGCTATTCAGGGTCTCTTTCCTTTCCAAATAAATTACAGCAAGCTTTTCCAAGTCTTCAAAGTAGGTCGTTGGCATCTTGATTGGTATTTGTCAGATATATATTTATAAATATATATTCTTCTCCCTTTCTTTTTATCCCTTAAGTTACCCTTACTGGTACTCTTCAATTCTAAACCCTCCTCCAGGCCTCTCTCACCTGTCTTTCTTTTTTTTTTTTTAAGCTAAAAGGGCTTTCTTTAATATTTCTTGTAGAGCTAGTCTCTGGTTAACTATTTCTATCAGTCTTTGTTTGTCTTTGAAGATTTTAATCTCTCCTTCAGTTTTGAAGGACAACTTAGCTAGATACAGAATTCTTAGTTGCAGGCTTTTCTCATTCAGGATCTTAAATATATCAGTTCACTGCCTTCTTGCTTCTATGGTGCCTGTTAAGTAGTCCAGATTCAGTCTTACTTGTTTTTCCTTGTGTGTAGTAGGTCACTTTTCTCATGCTGCTTTCAGGATTTTCTGTTTCTCTTCAACATTTGACAGTTTGATTAGCACGTGTCTTGGAGTAGGCCTATTTGGATTTATTCTGTTTGAATTTCTTTGTGCGTCTTTGATTTTCATATTTATGTCTTTTATAAGTTTTCCACAATTATACCTTCAACTAACTTTCCCAGCTCTTTACACTTCTCTTCTCCTTCTGGTACACAAATCATTCTTTTATTTGTGTGCTCCTTGTTGTCCATCATTTCCTAAGTATCCATTTCCACTTTTTCCATCTTTCTTGCCATTTATTCTTTTTTGTGCTGCAGTTCAATTGTTCTGTCTTCTATCTCACTTATTCTTCCTCTTCTTCTTCAAATCTGCTTTTGTGTGTCTCTAGTATACTTCTAATTTGGTCAATTGTATCTTTCATCTTTGTGAGATCATTAAATCTTTTGAATTCTTATTTATGCTCTTCTAGTGTCTTCCTGATAGCCTTTATTTCTTTATAAATATTCTTGAGTGGTTGTTCCATGTTCTGTGTCCCCTCCAGACTTTTGATTTAGTCCTTTGGCTGGGCCATTTCTCTTTGGATTCTTGTGTGTTTTTTTTTGTTGTTGTTGCTGTGTTACAGGCATTTGTTTTTCTTCTTAGTAAGTTTATTTTGCAAGTTGGTTTCCTTGACTTCTCTAAACTCTTGTATTTATTTGGTTTTTCATTGAAGGTTTCATTTTGCATTTAATTTCTCAATAATTCCCCATCAAACGAAGGCCTGGATCTCATGTAAAGGGTATAATTTACTGGGGGTGTATTAAAGGCTAGGCAGGATGCACAGGTATTTCAGCAGCAGAATGCCTGCTTGCCATGTGAAAGGCCTGGGCTCAAAACCCAGCCCATGCATCCTCCTAAATATAAAACAAACAAAATAATTATAAAATGTGATAAAATATAATGAAATACAAAAGAAAAAACACACCTCAATAGTACTAGGCCGCAATGTCAGAAGGAGACATCCCAAGATATATATTGGAAATGAACTCAGACTAGTACCCACAGAAGGGAGAGAAACTAATTTTAAAAATAATAATAACATAATAAAAATCAAGAAAATATAAATATATAAAAATATATAAATAAAATAACACATGACAATAATACTACTAATACATATATATGTATTATTTAAAATTTTTTAAAAAACAGAAAAAGGGAAAAAAAGATCTAGTCAGATAGTTTGCCAGCCTGCACTTACTGCTTCTCACCAGTACGTGACATTATTTTTAATGTATATTCTATCACACAGAAAGTATTTTCATATACACACGCTATTTTCTCAACTTTAAATCTATCTAATTTGCCCTCCATTTTGAAGAAATATGTAGAAATTCCTAACATGATCAGCACGGTTCTTTCCACCACCATTTTGATATTTAATTGCTTATTTCCATAGTAATCCCAAAAGTGATAGATCCCGGATTACTCAGAAAGAGAGGGCAATAAACTAATATGATTTTTATCAGAAAAATAAACATTCAAGAATGTGTCTATACAAATGTTTCACTAACAAGATGTCATATAGCCCTGTGGTATATAAATATAAGATGATTCTCTCAGTTACATCTTGTATTGACATCTGTGATATTAAGAATTTTGGGGGGGTGCATGATTCAGAAATTGAACTCAGGTCTTCTATATGGAAGGTGAGCATTCTGCCACTGAACTGCCCATGCACCATAAGAATATTTTTTAGATCTTAAATCAAGCAATTAAAAAAAAAAACTGAAAAGAGGGTGTGTGAGGGTAGTTCAGTGGTAGACATTTATTGACACTTAGAACTGGTGTGCTACATTTGTTATAATTAATTACATATATTAAAATATTGCTGTTAATCATAGCCCATTGTTTGCACTGGGTATATTTTATCTCAATTATCACCTTATTATTAGCACCTTGTATTAGTGATATATATTTATTCTAATTCATGAAAGAATTTTCTTATATTTATACTCTTAACCATAGCTATTGTCCACAACAGGATTCACTCCATTTTCCTTCTAATCACTGAATAATAGTCCACATTGTTTTTATCCAATCATCAGTTGATGGACATTTGGTTGTTTTCGTCTTTTGGCAATTGTGAATAATGTCATTATGAACATCGATGTGCTGATGTCTGTTCAAGTCCTTGTTTTCAACTCTTTCTGGTATATACCTAGTAGTAGGATTGCCAGATGATATGACAATTTTAAGTAACTTCCTGAGGAAAAGCCATACTGTCTTACACAGCAACTATTCTATTTTGCATTTCCACCAGCAGTGAGTGGAATATTCCTATTTCTCTACATACTCTCCAAATTTGTAGTTCTCTGCTTTTTAAATAGTGGCCATCCTAGTAAGTGTGATATGATATCTCTCTGGTGGGTTTGATTTGCATTTCCCTAATAACTAGTTATGTGGAGGATCCTTTCATGTGTTATTTAGCCATTTGTATTTCCTCTTTGGAAAAATATCTATTCAAGTCTTTCAGTCATTTCTTAATTGAATTGATGTTTTATTGTTGAGTTGTGGAATTTCTCTATATATTCTGGGTATTAAATACTTATTGGATATGTGATTTCCAAATATCTTCTCCCACTGAGTAAGTTGCCTTTCCACTCTCTTGATGAGACGCAAAAATATTTAATTTTGAAGAAGTGCCATTTATCTATTTTTCTTTCACTACTTGTGATTTGAGATTAAAGTTTAGGAAATCACTAACTCCCACCTTGTAATGGTGATATACATTTGTTCTAATGTATGTTAGAAAATGTTCCCTACATTTTTCACCAAGGAATTTTATGGTCTGGCTCTTGTATTTAGGTCATTGATCCATTTTGAGTTAACTTTCCTATAAAGTATAAGGTAGGGGTCCTCTTTCATGCTTTTGAATATGGATATCCAGGTCTTCCAATACCATTTGTTGAAGAGACTGTACTGAACCATTTGAGTGGACTTAGTAGCCTTGTCAAAAATCAATAGACTCTAGATTTGAGCATCTATTTCTGAGCTCTCAATTTATTTTATTGGTCAATATATCTATTTTTATGTCAATACCATGATGCTTTGGCCACTATGGATTGCTTTAAAGTCAAGAAGTGTGTGTGTGCTCAGCTTCTTTATGCTTTTTCAGATGTTTTTGGTTATTCAGGACCACTTACCCTCCAAGTAAATTTGCTAATTGACTTTTCCATTTCTGCAAAGTAAGGGATTGGAACTTTTGCTGCAATTTTGTTGAATCTGTAAATCAATTTGTGTCGAATTGATATCCTAATGATATTTAACGTTTCAATCCTTAAACATAGAATGTCCTTCAATTTATTTAGGTCTTTTCAAATTTATTTTAACAATATTTGGTACTTTTCTGAATACAGAACCTTTACATTTTTGGTTAAATTTACTCGAAGGTATTTGATTCTTTTAGTTGATCTTGCACATTGAAGGTTTTCCGTTTCAGTTGCTCATTACTAGTGTATAGAAGCATTGTGATTTTTGCATGTTATCCTGCCTCTTTGGTGACCTCATTTATTAGCTCTAGCAGCTTTGTTTTAGATATTTCAGGACTTCCTATATATAGGATAATGTCATATGCAAATAGTGACAGTGTCCATCTTCTTTTCCAATTTAGATGCCTTTTGTTTCTTTTTCTTGTCTAATTGCCCTAGCTAAAACTTCTAACACAATGTTGAATAAGAGTGGTGACAGCGGACATACTTGTCTTGTTCCAGACCATAGAGAGAAAACTTTTATGTCCTTGACTGTTGAGTACAGTGTTAGCTGTGGGTTTTTCATATCATGGATATTTACTTATATTCCATCTTCCAAAGTGTTTTTAATGCTATTTTACTGTGATATATTCACACACCATACAAGTAATCAAAAGTATACAATCACTGGCTCACAGTATCATCACATAGTTGTGTGTTGCATTACTCCAGAAAAGAGATAAAATGAAAACAAGGCCCAAATCCTCCTAAACCCCTTATCCCTCTATTATTGACTCATAGTATTGGTTTGGTACCTTTGTTACTGTTCATGAAAGAATAACAAAATATTACTGTTAACTATAGTCTACAGTTTGCAATAGGTACACTTTTCTGCATACTCTCCTATTATTAATTCCTTGTAATTGTATCATACATTCATTCTAATTCATGAAAGAACTTTTTATTTTTGTATAGTTAATCACAGACATTGTGCACTATACGATTTACTTTATTATACATTCCCATATTTTAACCACCAACTTTCATTCTGGTGACATTCATGACTCTGAACTGCCCCCTTGCCACCACATTCACACACCATTCAGTGCCATAAATTAAAATTTCCCTCAATAATGTGCCACAATCACCTTCATCCATTTCCAAAAGTTTAAGTTCAACATAATTAAATGCCCTGCAAATACTAAGCAAAGACTCTCTATTCTTTAGCCTCATTTTGTATCCTGGTAACCACTATTCTATATTCAAAAACTTATGTTTATGAGTTTTCAGAATATAATTAGTTCATATCTCACTGATATGTAGTGTTTGTTCTTTTGTGTCTGGCTTATTTCACAATGTACAATGCCCTCAAGGTTCATCCATATTGTCACATGCTTCAGGGCTTTATTTCTTCTAATTGATGAATAATGTTTCATTGTATATATATATATCACATTTTGTTATCAATCTGTTGATGCACATTTGGGTTGTTTCCTTCTTTTGGCAGTTGTGAATAATGTCACTATGAACATTAATATGTAAATGTCTGCCCATGTCCCTGCTTTCATATCTTTTGTGTATACTTGAGTAGCAGGATTGCCAGGTCATAAGGCAACTGTATGCTTAGCTTTCTGAGGAATCACCAAAATATTCTACACAGCAACTGTACCATTTTACATTCCCACCAACAATGAATAAGCATTCTAATTTCTCTACATTCTCTCCAATACTTTCAGGTACCTGTTTAATTGCAACCACTTTAGTAGGTGTGAGATGATATCTCATTGTGGTTTTGACTTGCATTTCTCTAATAGCTAGTAAAGCTGAGCTTCTTTTCATGTGCTTATTAGTCATCTGTATTTCCTCTTTGGAAAAGTGTATTCATCTTTTTTGCCCATTTTAAAAATTGGGTTGTTTGTCTTTTTATTGTTGAGTTGAAGGATTTTTTTTAATATATTCTGGATATCAATCCCTTATCAGATATGTGGTTTTCAAATATTTTCTCCCATTGAGTCAGTTTCCTTCTCACCCTTTTAACAAATTCATTTGCAGCACTGTAGTATTCAATTTTGATGAATTCTCATTTGCGGCTTGGGGCTTGCCTAGCCCGACCACACTGGGGTCTCGTCCTCGGATGTGGTTCGGCCGGAGAGCGGCGTCAGCCGAGACCACGGGGCTCAAGGGTCTGGAGGGCGCGCGAGCACAATAAACCGAGACTAAAGAATAATAGCAGTAATTTATTGCATAGGGCTCGCGGGACCTAGCTGGCTGGCAAGGCTTACAGGCTAAGACCCCGACAGGAGGAAACACAAAGAATATATAGGGTTGGTGAGGGGGAGTTAATTAGAGGTGAAGAAACTTTGATGGGCAGCTGGTATGGTGTCGTGTAGGATGTGGATTGGCTAGGAGGTGTGTTGAATATTATAATGGGTGGTGAGGTGAGGAGTGTACATGGTCTAATGAAGAAGAGGTGAAAAGGTGGTGCGATATATGCTCAGGAGTTGCTAGGCAGGGGGTTAGAATAGCAAGGCTTGCAAGAACGAGAGATGTCTGGATACATCAGGGCATGTTAAGGCAGATAAGAGGCAACAGTTACAAATATATGCAGCACTCATTTATATTTCCTTTTGTTGCTTGTGCTTTGAGTATAAAGTTTAAGAAACTATCACCTAAACTAGATCTTGAAGATGTTCTCCTACATTTTCTTCAAGGAGTTTTATAACACTAGTTCTTATATTTATATCTTTGATAGATTTTGAGTTAATTTTTGTGTAGGTTGTGAGATAAGGGTCTTCTTTCATTCTTTTCATAGATATCCTGTTCTACCAACATTATTTATGGAAGAGACTGTTCTGTCCCTTTTGGGTGGACTTGGGAGCCTTGTCAAAAATCAATTGACCATAAACTGATGGCCTGTTTCTGAACTGTCAATTCAATTCAATTGATCAATATGTCTATCTTTATGACAGTACTATACTGTTTTGAATTCTGTGGATTTATAACATATATTAAAATTAGAAAGTGTGATACCTTTCACTTCATTCTTCTTTTTCGATATGTTTTTGACTACTTGAAGCCACTTACCCTTCCAAATAAAGTTGATAATTAGCTTTTCCACTACTGCTAATTAGCTTGTTTGAATTTTGATTGATATTTCATTGAACCTGTAGATCATTTTGGATGGAATTGACATCTTAATGACATGTAGCCTTGTAATCCATGAACATAGAATTTTCTTCCATTTTTTTAGGTCTTCTTATATTTGTTTTAGCAATGTTTTGTAGTTTTCTGTTTACAAGTTCTTTACATACTTGGTTAAGCTAATTCCTCGATAATTAATTCTTTTAATTGGTATTGTAAAAAGATTTTTTTTCTTGATACCTTCCCAGGTACATTACTAGTGTATAGAAATACACAGTATCAATTTTTGCATTTTGATCTTGTATCCAGCTACTTTCCTGAAATTGTTTATTAGCTCTAGTAGCTTTGTTGTTACTTTTTTTTTTTTTTGAGATTTTCTAAATATAGGATCATGTAATTTACAAATAGTGACATTTTTTCTTGGCTAACTTTTGTAGCCAGAATTTCTAACACAGTGTTGAATAACAGTGGTGACAATGGGCATTCTTGTCTTTTTCCCCAGCTTAGAAAGGAAACTTTCTGTATTTAACCATTAAATATGATAGTCACTTTGTTTTCTTTTTTTTTTTTTTTTCATTTATGACCATTTTCATGTTGAGGAAGTTGCCTTCTATTCCTGTGTCCTGAAATGTTTTATCAAAAGAGGATGCTGGATTTGTGTCAAATATTTTTCTGTATTGATTTAGATATCATGTGATTTTTTTCCTTTCATGATGTTAATGTGGCTTATTAAATGAATTGATAAGCCACCTTTGTATACTTGAGACAAAACCACCTTTGCGAACTGAGATAAAATCCACTTGATTTTGGTGTATAATTCTTTTAAAGTGCTGTTCGATTCAATTTGCAGGTATTTTGTTGAGGATTTCTGCATCTATATTCATGAGATATTTTTATGGAGTTTTATTGTAGTACCTTTATGGGCTTTGGTATTAGGATGATGTTGGTTTCATAGAATGAGTTAGGTATTCCCTCTTTTTCAATTTTTTGGAAGAATTGGAACAGGATTGATATTCAATCTTCTTGGGATGATGGTCTGAATTCACCTGTGAATCTATCTGGTCCTTGGGTTTCCTTTGTTGGAATATTTTTGATTACTGATTCAGCCTCTTTATTTGTAATTGGTCTATTGAGGGCTTCTATTTCTCCAGAGTTAGTGTTAATTATTTCATGTTTAATAGGAGTTTGTCCATCTTATGTAAGTTGGCTAACTGGTCAGCATCAGTTGCTGATAGTCTCCTCTTATAGTCCTTTTTATATCTCTGAAGATCAGTAGTAATGATTCTCCTCTCATTTCTGGTTTTGTTTATTTTATTTATTTGCATCTTCTCTCTATTTTCTTTGCATAGTTAAGGTTGTGTCAATTTATTAATCTCAAACAAAAACAATTTTTGTTTTTTTAAATTCTTCCTGTTGTTTTTCAATTTAATTAATTTATATTTTCCTGTTTTTTAATCCTCAATTTCATTTATTTCTACCCTGATCTTTATTATTTTGTTTCTTCTGCTGCTTCTTTTAGGATTAGTTTGCAGTGCTTTTTCTATTTCCTTCAGATGTGCTGTTAGGTCTTTGATTTAGCTCTTTCTTCTTTATTAATATAGGTTATTAAGACTATAAATTTACCTCTCAGAACAACCTACATTGGATCCCATATGAGTTGATATTTTGTATTCTTATTTGCATTCACATCAAGATATTTTCTGATTATTCTTGCAATTTCTTCTTTTCCTACTGATTATTCAAGAGTTTCATTTAACCCCATATATTTTTGAATTTACCAATTCTCCACCTGTTATTGATTTCTAGCTTGATTCCATGAAGTCAGAGAGAGTACTTTGCATAATTTCAAAGTCTTTAAATTTATTGATACTTGTTTCGTGACCCAATGTGTTGTCATCTATATGGTAACATGATCCATATGTACTTGAGAAGAGCATATATCCTGCTGTTTCAGAGCGCAATGTTCTGTATTTGTCTCTTAGGTGTAGATCAGTTATCATATTATTCAAATTCTTTATTTCCTTATTGATTCTCTGTCTAGATGGTTAATCTATTGATAAGAGTGATGTTTTGTAATATCCAGCTATTATTGTAAAGACGCTTATTTGTTTCCTCAGTTTTGTCTGGGTTTGCCTCATGTCTTTTGGGGCACCCTTATTTGGTGTATAAATATTTATGATAATTTCTTCTTGGTGGGTTGCACTTTGTATTAATCTATAGTGCCCTTTGTCTCTTGTAACAGTTTTGCATTTAAAGCCTATTTTGTCTGATATTAATATATCTACCCCCATTTTCTTTTTTTCCTTTCTTTTTGGTAATTGTTTGCATGGAATATCTTTTTCCAACCTTTCACTTTCAACTTATTTGTGTCCTTGGGTTTAAGGTGAGTCTCTTATAGATAGTATATAGATGGATCATTTTTTTTATCCATTCTGCCAATCTGTGTCTCTTGAGTGAGGGTTTATTCCATTAACATTCAATGCTATTACTGTAAAGGCAGTACTTACTTCAACCATTTTATCCTTGTTTTTAATATGTTGTATTTTATTTTTATCTCTCTTTTTATCCTTTTAGCTTTCCCTACTGGTAATCTGTATTTCTGTACTCTTCTCCAAATCTCTGTCTCTTGTATTTTCTTTTCAGCTTGCAGAATTCCTTCTAGTATTTCATCTAGGGCAAGACTCTTGTCAATGAACTCTCAGTTTCTGGTTATCTGTGATTATTTTAAACACTCCCTTATTTTTGAAAGACAGTATTTCTCTTTCAGTATCAAATATATCATATCCCTCCTTCTCATCTCCATAATTTCTGATGAGAAATCAGTACTTAGACTTACAGCATTTCCCTTGTATGTGATGAATCACTTTTCTGTTGCTGCTTTCAAGATCATCTTTAGCATTTGAAATTTTGATTGATATGTACCTCAAGTAGGTCCATTAGGACTCATTGTGTTTGGAGTATGTTGTGTTTCTTAAATATGTAAATCCTTTGTAAGAGTTGGGAAATTCACAGCCATTATTTCCTCAAATATTCTTTCTACCCCTTTTCCCTTCTCTTTTCCTTCTGAGACACTCATAATGTATGTTTTGTGTGTTTTGTGCTGTCATTCAAATACCTGAGACCATGTTCAATTTTCCCATCTTTCTTTATCTGTTTCTCAGTCTGTTATATTTCAACTCTCCTGACTTCTAGCTCATTGATTCTTATTCTTGCCTCATCAAATCTGCTGTTGTAAGCCTCTAGTGTATTTTTAATCTCTTTTTTCTTATTTTTCATTCCCATTATTTCTATTGTTTCTTTCTATATTTTCAAATTCTTCTTTGTGCTCACACAATGTCTTCTTAATATCCTTTATCTCTTTAGCCATATTTTCCCTCTTCTCTTTGAATTGATTTGGCTTTATTTGAATACCTTTGATTAGTTAATCCAAAGTTTTGGTTTCCTTTGAAGTCTTAATTTCTCCTTTAACTAGGCCGTATCTTTCTGTTTCTTAGCATGATTTAGTAATTTTGGGTTCCTTTCTAAGCATCTGATTATGTTGATTGGGTTCATTCTGGGGGTCAGTTTCTCTCTTTCCTAGGGTTTTTGTTGTTGTTTGGCTTTGTGTTAAGGTCTTAATTGATATTTGATTCAATTTATTTTAGGTCTTCAGAATAATTTATGTTTAACTGGCCAGATTTTCTTAAAACCTTATTCATCTGATTCTTGTCCTGGATATAGGATATAATTTTTAAGATTGCACTATTTGTGCAATTGTTTTACCCCCAGGAGAAAGCTTATTTTCTCCTTTTTCTTCTATGGAAATTTTGATCTGCTCTTTTTTTTTTCTTCCCCCTCCTCTATGGTTTTCTAACCTTCATTTAATGGTTTCTAGCTGTTTCTGCCTTGAGGGCAAATTCTGGAAGAGACTCATTTTGTGAAGGATTTTCCTAAGTCAGTATTTCCTTGTTTAAACAGGGTCTGGAACTCATAAGTTTGCAAATCATTTCCAAAGTGCCCTGGGGAGTATTCCTGATAGGATCCCAAACTTCTCTTTGATGGTTTCCCAAAGCCATGCTTTCCTGCCTGTCCAGCAGATGGTGATCTTTAGAAAATTGTTCCCTTCAGTCTTAAGGCTTTATAGTACCTTTACATTTCAATTGTATCCACCCCTGTCATGGGCATGGTTGAAACAGCAGCTGCCAGCTGCTTTTTTCTGGGATGGGTTGAAACCATAGATCAGAGCAGGGACCTAGTGATCTGAATTCACTAATGAAAAGCTACAAAGAATGTGGCACCATACTTCCTTGCTATTGTTTTTGGGAGGAATGGTCTTTTAGCAAACTCTTCCTTGCCACTCTAAGAAGACATTATACCTCTAAATAACCTCTACTTTCACCCATATTTGAGATGAGGGTGAAACAGAAGCTTCCAACAGTTTTTTTTTTTTTCCTGAGAGGGTCGAAACTATAGCCACACTCAGAGTTGGGACCAAGTTTGTTAATCAAAAGTCACAATCAGTATTTGACTGTTTCCTGCTCCCTTCTTGAAGAAAAGCCATCCTTCAGCAAATTCTTCCTGCAGCCCCAAGAAGGCACCATCTCACAGGGTAAGGTTGAAACAGAGGCTGCCCACTGCTTTCTGTCCTAGGGTGGTTGAAATTGTAGCTGCCCATTGAGTTGGGACCCAGTGGCCTGAGTTTGCTAAACAAAAGCCATAACTAAGTTCAGCAATGAACTCCTTCTATTTTTGGGAAGTGTTCCTTTATTTACAGTCAGGGGCTGGATTCTGTAGAGGTCTGCCATGGTTAGGATCAGCCTCCACAATGGAGAGTTCAACTCACAGGACTTTTCTACAGTTTATCACTTGCCTCCTTCTTCTCTTCCCTGGATGCTGTACAGTGTTCTTCTAGTCACTGGGGTCCCTTAACAATGTTTCAGATAATTCCTGTTTCCTAGCTGCCATGGAGTATGAAATGAGTCATGAAACTCCTTATGTCACCATCTTGTCTGCCCTTTCCCCCCTTTTATATTCTAATTTAAGATTTCAGTGGACTCTTGTATTTGATGGGATTAAGTCCAATGTATTTATTGTAATGTATGTAATGGTAATAATGTACCATAATCTTATTCTAAACATGTTTCATTACCTGCTAATACTCTTCTCAATACCTGACCCCACAGAAATGTTTTCCTGCTTCATCTTTTCCTATTTTAATTCATTGATTATACTATACTCTCTGCTTTGAAGGCTGTACCCTTTCCTAGAGCTGTCCAAACCCTTTCTGGTTCAGTTCATATTCTCTCCTTTGTGAAAGCTTCTTTTATTCTCTCTGCTTCCAATGCCAAATAGATAATTATTCTCTCTTTTTAATATTATTTTACTTAGTATTTTGGCTGCTTTTCTCATCAGTTTTATTTTCTCTAGGTTTATATATTTGGAAGACAACAAACAATATTTATTATTGCATTCGCCACAACACTGTGCAAAATGCCATCCACTTAGAATTTTCTCAACGAAATAAGAATTAAATATGCTGATGTTTAAAAGCAGACATAGGTAAAATATGTATTTTGATTAATCAGTTTGTATATTTATCACAAGATCTGGCTGCAAGTACCAAAGGGATTTTTATAAGTAATATTAATGTAGTCTGGTCCTTTGATCCAGATTTTTATACCTGAAAGAAATATTTGCCAAGCAAATACAATTTTTTTTCAGTGTTATGGCTCTTATTATCTAGATGGCAGTCAATATAATTCTTGGCCTATAAGTAGGAACTCAATAAATATTGCATAAATGGATACCAGTGTCAACTTCTGACTCTTTGCCTCTCCTTTTCTTTTCCTTCTTTGCTTCCTTCTTTCTTTATTGGTCTTTCTTCTTTCCTCCTGTCCCTTCCTTCTTTCCTTCCTCCCTTCCTTCATTCCAAGACTTCATCCATATCTAAGTTTTCTGCTGACATTACATAGAAGTTATAATTAATTAGGTCACAATTTATCTTACACTGGCTTTACTTTACTTTAGTCTCTTTAATGAGATTTGGGAAGTCCCCTTGTGTAATCATTTTCACATTTAGGAACCATCTGTTTGAGTGGGTCACTTCTGCAGATGGCTAATCTCCATTAATTTATGTTGAAGCATTTCAGTTTCAATATCAGAGTGAAATTTTCCTACTAGTCCCCAATCTTTGAAGAAACACCTCATTTTATCTGGAGAAGCAACTAAATGTATCCTGATTTATATGCAAATTCTTTTTACAATAAGAATGACTCACATCATATGAACAAGTTAAATTGACTCTTCATTTATTTAGCCTATTGTTACTCCTCATGGAGAGCCAGCATGCCATTTAGGAAAGTAATCATTTGTGCCTTAATTAGTATTGACTCAGATAGTAATTCATGACAACTGTGTTCCTCCAGAAATGACACCCTCTGAATTCTATTGAATTTTTATGTCATCATTCAACCCTAAACATTGGCAGTAACAGAGACTGAACTCTGCATGGAAAGATGTCCACAACTATCTACAAAAAGCAATATTAATTTGTACTTTTACAAGCTATTTTGTCTTTCTGCACTGGTTTAACAGGAATGCTCCTGAAAACAGTTCAAAATTATACATTTTGCATATATGGCACTGTATGCTTGCATCTTTTGATTAAGTGAATGAGAGCACTCATGGGTTTAGAGATATTGGTATAACTATGAATATAAGAACATGATATTAGAAAGAAATAAAATAGTAGTTCCTTATAAAAGTGAAATGTCGCTATTATAAAAGTCAATAATCCTGGGTGCACAGGTGATTCAGTGGTAGAACATTCACCTTGCATGCGGGAGACCTAGGTTCGATTCCTGGACCATGCACCCCGCCCCCCCAAAAAAAGAAAAGTCAATAATTCTCAGGAGAGAGGGATCAGTAAAGATTAGAATTGAAGGAACCTCAGAAACTTTCCAACCATTTCACTTTTCAACAAATTTTTAAAATAAATACAGAATGCTATTTTAACTTACACATGATCAAGCAACTAATGACAAGATAAAAATTCCAGGTTCTTAGACCTGCATTCTCCCATTGTTATTTTTTCAATAATTTTATTGCTATCATTCATGAATCATTCTTGGCAGAGTTTTCATAAAAGTGGTTTTATTTAAAAATTTTATTAATTATCTCTGTTTTCTGAATTTTTGTATGGCTTGATAACTGGGTTGCCCCAAATGCCTGAAATACTCATGGAAAAAGAATATGTTTTATAAATAGAAATCAATTCCTTATCATGCCCAGAGTGTTTTCTGCCATTGATGTTACTGGTCTGTGGCAAATAGCTTATCAGGGATACTTCTAACTGTTGTGTATGGTTAGTAATTTTCCCTTTCTAAACACTATGGCAAGAGAATGAGAAACCCATTTGCAAGAACAGAAGCTGATTTCTTTATTGTTTTGTGTGATTGCTTCAAATTCGTGGGAGCCAGAGATAACCTGATTCAAGTTTTGGAAAAACTTTCGTACCTTTTATGGTTGCTTCCCACTATTAATCTGAAATATTTTTTTCCTTGCTCTTTTTTTTTTGTCCAGGGCTTTCCCTTGCAAACTCAAAACTGAACTATGGGCTAGGAAAAACAAAACAAAGAAAAACTTTAGTTGACAAAGGAAATTATTTTAATTTCTAGATTAAAAAACAATAATAATTTGCCCAAACAGTGAACTTATATCAGTCTTATAGTTTCTTACATCATCTCAGTAGGAATATTTTGTAATTAAAAATATATAACTTTACTTGGTTTAGGGTATATGAGGGCTGTTTAGGATTTTATTTTCCATGCTCCCAGTTTTAGAAAGCAAAGTATTATATTTTAAAAATTACTCATTTTAGTTGATGAGTTCTCAGCAATTAAAAATTAGCAAGTGTAGTATAAAGGGCATAAGAATGTTCTATCTTTCTACCATTATCTTTTTAGTGTGGTCAAATGTCCCCTCACCTCTCACATGGTATCTTGGAGTATTTGCATATTTATAACACTCTAAGAGGCTAATGCCCATAAGTGCAAGAATATATTTATCTGATTATAAAATAATTTCATGAAGAGAGGAACCATTTAACATACTGAAAGAAAAGTCTTATGGGGGTAGAACATTGTTGTTTTTTGTGTATTTGAGTGTGGGTGGCTGTGCTGGTTTGAAAGGATTTGCGTAGTTGAGAAAGCCATGTCTTAATCCTAATCCAATCTTGTGGGAGCATCCATTTCTCTTAAATTCTATTCAGCACTATTGTTGGGAGCATGATTAGATTATCTCTGCAGAGATGTGACTCGCCCAATTGTGGGTATTAACTTTGGAATAGAAAGAGAGAGGTGACTCCACTCATTCCATGTGGGTCTTATTAGTTTATTGGAATTGTTTAAAATAGGTAGAATCTGGGAGAAAGAGTCCCTTCTTAGAACAAGAGTGGCACAAGGTAGAAAGTCTACATGCTGAGACCTTTGGAGATGAAGAAGGAAAACATCTCTGGGGGAGCTTCATGGAACAAGAAGTCTGGAGAGAAAGCTAGTAGATGTCACCATGTTTGCCACATGCTTTTCCAGTTGAGAGAGAAATCCTAAAATTCGTCAGCCTTTTTTTGAGTGAAGGTAACCTCTTGTTGGTGCCTTAATTTGGACATTTTTATAAACATGTTTTAATTGGGACAGTTTCATGGCCTTAGAACTGTAAACTTGCAACTTATTAAATTCCCCCCTTAAAAGCCATTCCGTTTCTGGTTTATTGCATTTGGGAAGCTAGCAAACTAGAACTGGAGCCTATTAGAAATTACATAGGAGAGTATAGGGGTCCCAAAATAGGTTAGCATTTTTAAAAAATCTCCTTATGGATATGGCCCCACCTAAGAAATACAGATAGAGGGAGGATAAATAGTTAGTAAACCAAATGACTGACTTGATCATTGGAAAGGTGATGATATTCTGAACATTTTTGGCAACGATAAAACCACCTTAAAGGAAATAAATATTATCTTGGTTTTACAGTCTAGAGATAGAAAAATCTCATTCTGGGTAAATAAATTTAGGAATAGAGTAAATCTTAAAACAAAAAGAAAATTACAATTATTATTTTGCCTTTAATACAATTCTAGAAAACATACTTGGTTTTTCTATTTTTTTTTAAGTGAAATGTGAAGAATTTAAACATGTTTATTCTGGGCTATATATAGTATATGAAGTAAGCTTTGTAACAAATCTTTTATTGGTAATTTTCTAAAATTTTAAGAAACATAATATTAGAGATATTATTTCTTTCATTCAAATGCATGTATTTGAGGGTAAAGTATTATGTTTTAAAAATTTTATTGGTATATTGTCATAGTTTAGAGCTGTTATGTACCCCAGGAAAGGTCAGGTTTTTTTAATCTATTCCTATGGGTATAGACCTATTGTTGGTGGGAACTTTTGGTTAGGTTATTTCAATTGAGTATGATCTACCTCGTTCAAGGTGGGTCTTCATCCTTTTTCTAGAGTCCTTTGTGGGAGTATAAGAGACAGAAGAGGCCCAGAGAGCACAGAGGAGAAGCTGAGAGACAAGGACACAAGCACAGAATCTGAGAGCCACTGAAGCCAGAAGCTGAAAGCAACAAACCCTAGGAGAGAAGGGTCATGTGCCTTCCCATGTGACAGAGTTGTCTCAGATGCCAGCAGCCTTTCTTCAGAGAAGGTATCTTCCTGTTGATGCCTTAATTTGGACATTTTCATGGCCTTAGAATTGCAACTTGTAAGCTGAGAAATCCTCAATGTTAAAAGCCAGTCCATTTGAGGTATACCACATTTCAGCAATTTGATAGTTTGGTTTATGTGCCCAGTTGCCTGATCAAACATGCACTGTTCTAACCATAACTGTGAGTACATTTTGTGGACTTAGATCATCAGACACAAGCAGACAAGCATTCATATACCTATAGTGAAATTCTGTCTTCACCAACAGCAGGCTGAGAAAACTATGGTCCGTAGCCCATCTGCTTTTGTAAATTAAGCTTTATTGAAGCTAGGGTCCTGCCAATTTGTTTATTTATAGACTATGGATGCTTTCATATTACAACAGCAATATTGAATCATTGTTTCAAAGAACACAGGGACCATATGCCTAAAATATTTACTGACTGGCCATTTAAGAACAGGTTTGCTGGCTGCTGTCTTTTCTTGCAATTTCTGCTGTTGGATTCAGAAAGAGTATGTGTAAGATATATTTATGGTCCAGGTCAGGGAGGGGTGCGCATTGATTTTGCTCCCATTCTGTTAGCCAAAATTTAGTAGCATGGCCAGACTTACCCATAAGGGATGATGTGAATTATACTCTAACAGCAATATGTTCAGGAAAGTTTGAAACAGGTTTTTTGTATGCATAGCATTGTCTCTGCCATTCTTTGTTCTGTAGTTACATTGCTAAGTTTCAGTATTTCATAAAAATTACCAAAGCAACTGAAGAACTGTGTAGGGTCTGAGATTTTATTCTACTTTCAAGCTAATAAGTCTGCTTGCCACATTTTGAGGGAGGCTGAAAGAAGACATGACATTAAAGGATCAGAGACAAAGGATTCTATCATTCAGAGTAATGGCAGCAGTTAGAGTATTGATATCTTCTTGTGCCTGTTCCTTGAGAATTCTCATAGGATGACTTGAAATTTGTAAGGGTACACCTGCCCATGCAATGAGTTGTTTTATAGGAAAGGAACTGAGCTTAAGGAAAAAAAATTCTTTTAAATAGGCAATAAGCATACTAGAACATTGCTGTAGAGGGAAATGGTACCTTTAGTATACTGGATAGAAAGCATTTCTGTCCTTGATTCTAAAGGGTGACCCTATCTCTGCCTTCCAGAGCTCTTCACTATACAATCTTTCTTGAAAGGATAGTCCAAAATAAAGGCAATCAGCATCTCTGCTTGTAAGAGAGACCCATGGATACCTATGGAAATGTGACAAACTCAAGAAGAAATATCTCCCAACAATTTTGATTTCTAAAATGCTGTGGGATATGTTTTAGTATTTTAATGGGATATTTGGGGAGGAAATTTACTATCCATATATATATATGTGTGTGTGTGTGTGTGTTTCCATGGAAACAGCTTTTCTGGGAATTAGGAAAGGAGTTTAGGAAATAAACTTGCCTTATGTCATTCCATGGTGTTTTCTTGTTTATTTTTTAGTTGCTTCTTTTTTGAGGGGAAAAAAGAATCTGAAATAGCCAAATGTGGAACAAGTACAACATGCATTCATACACAATAGTTCCTACAGACTATGGTCTGTATATGTATAAAGTCAGAAGTGGGAGAAGTGATGCTGTGGTTTTACAATATAAATATTAAAGATAGCTCCCTGGACTGTCTTCACATTGTTCATCAACATTACACATTACAGCAAATCCTGTAAATATAGGTGCCCATCTTATTTCCTTTGCTAAGAGGTGTGTATGGGACATTGGGCCACATGTATTGTTTGTCCAGTGGGAGAGGATGCTAGACATCTACTTCTTGTCAGATGCTTTCTACACTACCTGCGTCATAGGCTGTTTGGTTTTCGTGAGTTTGTATCTTCACCTATTCAAAGATTCTCACATAATCTTGTAAATAAAAAAAACAACAACAGTATTTCTGAGTACTGATGAGTCCCTATTTTCTCTTTTGCATTCTCAAAGGTTAATATGATTTTACAGATATCATCAAACAGCATATTATTAGGCAATAATCCTGAATCAAGGTGATTTTGCTCTTCAAGGGACATTAGGTAATATCTGAAGGCATTTTAGATTTTCACAACTCAGGGGGAAGGGTGCTACTAGCATCGAGTGGGTAGAGGCCAGGTAGTAAATGTTTTACTTTTTTACAGTCTTCAATATGCAGGACAATCTCTTATAACAAATAATTTTCTGGTCCTAGATGTCAATAATGCCCAGGTTGAGAAACATGGGTTATAAGATATGGTACATAGTTAGCTGTTTTAATTTAGTACTTAGCAAGTATTTAGTACAATTCTATTATAATTCTACACATACATACACATAATTGTTCTCACATATTTCCTTTTGTTACACTTTCTACACTATTGCATGCATTTTGAGAAGAAGCTATTGTACGTTTCTTAAGTGTGAATCATTGGATCATTAAATCAAGTATTGCCCTCTATGTGGAAGTAATCTAAGCCATATGGGAGTACAAACTACCATATGTTTGATCATTAAAATCTTTTTCACTATATTCATTTCTGTAAGATTTAAGAGTTAAGACTGTGTCTGGAAAAGGGTCATGAAGTGCTAAATCTTAATGGGTTTTTAATGATTTAAATTGGACCTTTTGAAAAATAGTTCTGATTTCTCAATAATCCAGGAACTATTCCTATTATTTATTTGCCACATCAGTTGCTTTATGGTCTGCACTGTATTTGTTGACACTTTAATCATTAAATGTTTCTTAGTTTATCATATTTTAAATTGCACATCAAAATCTTTAATATGCTGCATGTTATTTGGGCAATAAGTAACATGAAAGCTATTATCATTGGCAGTTAGATTTGAGAGAAGTATTATTCAAAGACAAAATCTTTTACCAATGGCCTAGGAGGTTTTGGTTGCTGCTTCAGCTGCCTGGATCCATAGTCCCAAGTCCTAGTGGTAAATATTTGGAGAAGTTAGGTGCTCAAAGTGTTAACTTAGACAACAATCTAATTGCTATTACTTACTTGAAGCCATAAAGCTTTATTAGACTCTCACATTCCATTTGTTAATCTCTCTGAAATTTCAGATAAACAAGCTGAAATAAATCACCCAGCACCCCACAGCATGTTTTCCAAGTTTCTGGGACTCCTGGTAGGTTATGAAATTGGCCTGATCAGGAGTTCAATTGTGAGGCAGAACAGTATAGAAAGGACTTGAAGTATCAAGATTGGAACATTTCTAGAGCTATTCCTCATTAAATTTTCAACTCTGCAACTATATCTATAATTTCTAAAATTAGGATATATTTCTGGGAGATGTGACAGATTTTGTTAGGACCCCTACCCAGATCCTTTGCCAGGAGCGTACCTCCTTGGCAAGTATCTTACCATCATGGGGATACGAAAGTTTGGTCTCCTCATTTCAAGCTGGGACTCTGTGTTATAATTTGTGGATCGGTGCTCTCTGTGGGATCAGGCTGCAACTAATTTCTAGAGAGACCACCTTCCTACTTAGGTTTTTCTACCTGCCTTATCCTGGTGTCAGGACTCTATATGCCTTCTAGCACTCCTCCAATTAATCTCTTGAAATCTCGTCTCAGTCTATGCTTCTTTGGAATCCAATCTAAGAAATAAAAATACCTATTGATAGAAAGAAGGATAGCATTATTTATTATTTAATGTCATTATTATTATCTGTCCTGAAGAAAATTACAGTATCTATACTTGTTGGTAACTTTCTCTCTTCCAAGCTCTATGCCAATTACTTCAATATATTAATATATCATCTTAATTTATATCTTATAAAACACTGTAAGAAATAGTTGTTAATATTTTTCTATCTGAGACATGAATAAACTGAGGCAAACTAAGTACCTTGAAGAGTAAATGAATAAATAAATGAAATATTTAGCATACATTACAAAATAAAGAAAGTTGAGACATCAGTACTTAACTGGTATTTGATAAGATAACAGTTATGGTGAGAGGATAGGTGATAACTGTTCTGGAGAAAAAATATGTTAAGAGAGATAGAGATCGCTGCCTATGTGTGTTTTTGTATGTGTGTGTGTGTGTTTGCTGGTGAAGGTGGGGATTGCTTGTTTTACTTTTGCAGTTCTCTCTGTAAAGGTGAGACAGAAGCTGAGACATGCAAGAAGTTAAACAGGGAGTGACTGTTCTAGTTTTCTAGCTGCTGGAATGCAACACACCAGAGATGAATTGGCTTTTAATAAAAGGGGATTTATTTTGTGAGTTCTTCAGAGGAAAGGCAGCTAACTTTCCACTGAGGTTCTTTCTTACGTGGAAGGCACAGGATGGTCTCTGCTGGCCTTCTCTCCAGGCCCCTGGGTTCCGACAAACTTTCCCCAGGGTGACTTCTTTCTGCATCTCCAAAGGCCTGGGCTGAGCTGCGAGTGCTGAGATGAGGAATGCCAAACTGCTAGGCTGTGCTACTTTGCGTTCTCTCATTTAAGCACCAGCCAATTAAGGCAAACGTCACTCGTAGCAGCAGACACGCCTCCTAGCCAACTGCAGATGTAATTAGCAACAGATGAGGTTCACGTACCATTGGCTTATGTCCACAGCAACAGAACTAGGCATGCTCACCTGGCCAAGTTGACAACTGAATCTAACTAACACATGTCCACCCACCCTAGTGACCTAGGCAAACGACTTGAAGAAAAGCCTTCCGTGCTGATGGAATACAAATTCAAAGGCCCTGAGGTGGGAACAGTGTAGATGTGTTGGTTGAGGGGGCATGAGGAGGCTGGAGAGACATAAGCCAAGGCAAAATGAAAGAGGATGAGGATATAGAAAACATTTGCTTTTACCTGAGTGAGATGAAACACCACAAAGACCTTGAAATATTAGGGATGCAACTTGCTTTTAATTTCAGAAAGGCTCTTTGGTTTGCTGTGTATGGTTCTTGAGCAAGAGTAGAAGCAAGCCAAAATGTTAGGAGATGTTTGTAATTACTCAGAAGAGACAGAAGGAGGTGGCATGGGTCAATGTGTATGTGAAAATTAGGAGAAGGGATCAGATTCTGAATAAAATAAGATGTTCATTTATAAAAAGAGTTAAATAAAATGTTTTTTCCTTGTCAGTGGCCTATTTTCTCTTAGGGATGGAACTGCATCTTTTTGAACTAAGACTGTTTTTGGTCTGTAGGTTGAAGTAGAGCTCAAATGATGGCTGACTGCCAGAATTCTGGGCAAGATAAAAGGGACTCTGCATAACAAAATGGGAAGAATTAAGACTGTGGTGTGGGAAGGTAGGGGGTTAAGAAGAAGAGAAACTTGGAGAGGAGAGTCAGATGATAGAATGCTGATTGCTACACCAGGGATTCCTCCCCACTGTTTCCCAAATCTTCAGTATTCCTGAAAAATCTTAAGGTGATTGAATTTCTTGTGGAGAGGCAGCTGTTTCATGACTAGGCTGACACAAGGATGATGCTGATGCTGCATCAGGACAAAGTAGTGGGGAGGCTTCCAGCAGACCTATTATGGTCATTTTTATTTAGAATTTAGGGAACATTCAGTAAACTGAATTCATTAGCTACTTGGTCAGATTTCTCAACACCAAATCTTTTCTTTTATGAAGCAGGAAAGTTCCTGAATTGTTCTACTGTTAATATTAAATACATTTTCTAGTGGACATTTATAACTGGAGGTTGCAAGTTTCTAGCCTTTGTAACATGAGTTTCAAACCACGCTCACCACTCCATCTCTCCTTCTATTCCTTCCCCCTCTCTCAGCAAGGAAGGAATTCTGCAAACAAGGGGGAGGAAAGTTCCCTGTTGCCTTTTCTCTAAAATTGGACTATATATTTTGAGAAAAAAAAAAACTGTGATGAGGAAATAAACCCAGACTAGCACCTAAAGTATTTTCAACCAAACTTATAGTCCAGGGAAGGTAGGACGCTTTCATATTAACAATGTTAGTGAGCATTCGTATATCTAGACAACACATTTAACAACAATATTACTTTGGATTGTTTGTTTGCTACTTCCCATTAAAACACAGGGGAATTCACAGAGGCAAAAAAGTTGAGTTAAATGGAAAGACACTCAAGCTTTTTAAAACCTGTGCACCATTGGACTCTTCTATCAGAAATAGATTTACACCATGCATACGCATTTCTAAATGTATTAACTTTTCACTGGAAACTTTTTGAGTAAAATAAACAACCTACCAATTTAATTATTAACTGTACTTTGCCTTATAACATATGCTTAAATTGAATCAACTGTCATATACAGCAGTAAATATAATTTCCTTATTGGCTGAATTAGTAGCATATCCTATAATATTTTATATATCTAAAGAGCTTACAAGAGATACCGATTATGAGGAAATAAAGTGATCTTAAACTTTTTAATACAATTTGAAAAGTGCTTGATATTTCCATTACTTGTAAATGAAATATCTCACTTCAAGGAAATTTTAAATAATGTTTATGACATTTTAAAAAGAGCAGTAATATAAGATATGCATACATTCCAGTCATGGTTATGTTGATTATCTCAGTGAAATCCAATATCACAACCACATCATTAAACAGTGAGATTGGAGAAAGAATCATGGCCTAAATAGGTTGCTCAGTGGTTTCAAAATAAATACACAATATCACCATTGTTTTCCTATAATAGCAAGAAATAGCATTTAAAGTAATAACAAAGCCTTCCTTAATACATTTAAAATTATGTATCACATTTTGAAAATCACATTGGTAGTTGAACCAACTTTAAGAGCAGTTGTCATTTATGAGCTTATGCATAGGAAAAGCTTGGTGGGCATTCTGAGACATTATTTTACCAATTCTAAGTACTGCCACAATTTATATGAAGATGAAAATTCAATGCTTTATCACTTACAAAAAAATCACCTAAGTAGGTATTCTATTTATATCACACTTATTGATTTTCATTGCCATGTTATTGGAAAAAAATGTGTATAGTAAAATATTATCTTCTGCAATGACTTTTTTAATGTATAAACCATATGATGGGAATATGCTTATATATTGTTTGAACTGAATTTATTTTATATTCATTTTTTGAGGGATGCTTTCTTATAATAAAAAAAGGCAGAATTTAAAAGATAATATCAGACTCAATTTAGTAAATATGGAGAGTTATTATCAGTGTGCAATGTGGTGGACACATTAACTTTCATTTTATGTTGCAGCAATTATAGCTTTATACTTGTCACTGATTTCTTTATATGCTCAATGGCTTTATATGCCATTTAGCTTTGTTAAATGTGGAAAACATAATTAACAAGGCCTTATAAAAGATTTTTAAGTCCATTGAATAGGTTAAGAATTGGAAGAAGGTGAATGATGTAAATAAATTTTCATTTTAGAGTTTATTTCCTTGACAATTTTATTATCTTTCATATATATAAGATATATATATATATATATACATTCTCTCTCTATAAAAAGAACCTTTATAAACTACATAAGTACAGTTTCCATTCCTTATGTGTTTGTCAGTTATGAGTATTTAGTACAAGAGAGACTGTTAAGTATTTGTATAATCAACACCACTAATATAGAAAATATGAATAGAAGTTAATGATGGATACATAGGAAATTACCAAAGGAAAATGAGAACAAAGTAAAAAGAGCAAGGCAAGGAGAAACTGAATGAAGGGAAGGTTAGTACAGACAATATTAAATAAAAAAACAACATTTCTTTGTTTAATAATTGGATACAAATATCACTCCTAACTATAAAGGCATTTTTTTTATTCATGCCACAGTCTTCTTTTGTGTATGTTAAGATAGGGATAAAATCCAGTTACTAACTTTCTTTATGAAATAATTGAATACAAAAATGTATAATTCTTAATGAGGCTATATAGTGGCTTATTTCATTACAATCTGCAAACTGTATTTAGCTGTTCCAGAAAAATTCAGGGGAAGAACAGATAATGCACAAGAAAAAATTATAATTGTCCAAATTACAGGAAAAAGTTTCATATTTGGAGATAGAAAAAAGTCATGTAATTTTAGATTTATTTTATAAATCTAAGGCTTTAATGCAAAGGATAGGGCAAATTAATTATAGAGACAGAGAGATCAAAACTTTGTGATGAGAAGTGAGAGAAGAGATTTAATTTATTAGCTTGCTGAGTTAAGTATATGAGTAATTCTAGGGCAATATTTGACTGTGAAGACTAAAGATACTAAAACTAAGAAAGAGGAGAGGGAAATTTGGGGGCTCCCTGAAATCAGGTATTCTCCAAAAAATAATTAGGAAAAAAAAATGGTTGAAAAGAATGTATCAATCTAAAACACTCTTGGGAAAAATTATGAATAAAAATTGTTGAAAATAAAATAGAATACTCAGGGGTGAAGTTATAAAATTAGAAGGTAAAGATTTCTGAATTCAAAGCAAGGCCACAAATTGGAAGCTTGCTCCCTATTTGCAACTAAATAACAAATGCTTCAACCTGGCTTTAATTTAGGAATAATAAAGGAAAAATGAACAGCTTCCTTGAAACCGTATTGGTGTACTCTCTGTTACTGAATTACAACATTCATTTTCATCAATATAAAAGAAGGATTCAAATAAAAAATATTTTGTTACTGGACACCGAAAAAATCCCTAAAGAGTATAGTTTTCTGTTAGTTGTTGCAGATACAGTATTTCTTATCCCTTCATTTACCAGTGCCAGAAAACATGTTTCCAAACATGAGAAAAAATTGAAAGAGACTTTAAACTCAGTATTAGAGTATGCTAGTACTTAGGACAACAGGTTTTGTGGAATTCAGTGCTTGTTGCTTACAATTGTCTTAGAACTGCGTCAGTGGCAATGGTCTCCAGCCACCTAACAGCAAGTTTACATGCTATTCAGCCTCTTTTCCTTTGATGTTCAAGAATCTTGAGACACTACCTGGTGTGGTATAATTTCCCTTCTGATCCAGCAGTGGATAATGCTGCTGGATGACAGAAAACAAGAAAAGGTATGAAAGGGCATTCTGAGTAGTGAATTTACAGAAACAAAAAGACAACATGATGTTTTTTTTAATAGTAGGTGGCATGTTAAATTATAGACCAATCTCTTTAATGAATATAGATACAAAAATCCTCAAAAAAATACTTGCAAATCAAATCAAGCAGCACATTAAAAGAAAAATGCACCGTGTCCAAATGATTTTATTCCAGGTACACAAAGCTAATTCAACAGAAGAAAAAAAAATGCAATAATCCACGTAATTTAAATCAATGTGGAAAAAACACATTATCAGCTTGATTGATGCACAAAAGGCATTTGACAAAATTCAACATCTTTCCTTGGTGAAAACACTTCAAAGAATAGAAATAGAAGCTTCCTCAAAATGATAAAGGGAATATATAAAAATCAACAGATAATATCATCATCAGTGGGGAAAGACTGAAAGCTATCTCTCTAAGATGAGGGACAAGAGAAAGATACCAACTGTCACAATTGTTATTCAACATTATGCTAAAAGTTCTAGCTAGAGCAATAAGGGATGAAAAAGAAATAAAAGGTATTCAAATTGGAAAGGAAGAAGCAAACATTTCACTGTTTGCAGATGACATGAGCTTATATATACAAATCCAAAAATATCTACAGCAAAGTTACTAGAGTTAAAAAATGTATATAGCTAAGCGACAGGATATAAGATCAACATGCTAAAATCAATAATGTTCCTATACAATGGTAATGAGCAACTTGAGGAGGAAATCCAGAAAAAAATTGTATTTACAATAG
Source organism: Tamandua tetradactyla (assembly GCF_023851605.1). Classification (NCBI taxonomy): domain Eukaryota; kingdom Metazoa; phylum Chordata; class Mammalia; order Pilosa; family Myrmecophagidae; genus Tamandua; species Tamandua tetradactyla. The sequence continues at coordinate 64,430,438 of NC_135336.1, read as the reverse complement.
CAATCAAAAGAATCATGTATCTCAGAATAAATTTAATCAAGACTACAAAAGACCTATACAAATAAATATACAAAAAAATATATAAAAGTAATCAAGGAAGACCTGAATAAATGGAAGGACAGACTGTGTTGTAAATTTAAATGTAGTTAATATGTCAGTTCTACCCCAATGGATTTATAGATTCAATGCATGGGACCTGGCTTCCAAAAATGAGCTTGGCCCTGGCATTGAGGGATTGAGAAAGACTTCTTGTCTGAAAGTGGGAAGAGAAGTGAAACAAAATAAAGTTTCAGTTGCTAAGATATTTCAAATAGAGACAAGAAGTCATTCTGGAGCTTATTTTTATGTGTTATAAAGATATTCCTTTTTAGTTTCTGACACATTAGAATAACTAGAAGGAAACACCTGAAACTATTGAATTGCAATCCAGTAGCCATGATTCTTGAAGATGATTGTATACATATATAATTTTAATTTTGTGACCAAATGATTGTGAAACTTTGTGACTAACATTCCCTTTATTCAGTGTATGGGAAGATGTGTAAGAAAAAAGAAAAGACAAACACATAAATAATAGGGGTGATTAAAGAGTATTGGATATTTGGGATGTTCTTTTTTCTTTTTCTTTTTTTTTTTGACTAAAGAAAATGTTCTATAATCAAATGTGGTGATGAAGCCATGACTATATGATAGTGTGAGCCATTGATTGTATACTTAGGATGATTATATGGTACGTGAATATATCTCTACAAAGTTGCATAAACAGGGTGAGCCGTGGTGGCTCAGCAGGCAGAGTTCTTGCCTGTCATGGAAGAGAGTGGGGTTCAATTCCCTGTACCTGCCCATGCAAAAGAAAAAAAAAAAGATTCATAAACAAACAAATGAATTACAACAATCCACCAACAGGATAAGCTTAAGAAGAACCATACCCAGATACAAAGTATTCAAATGGCTGAATGTCAAGGTCAAATAGAGAGCCCTGAAAGCTGCAAGGGAAAAGGAATATGTTATGTGCCAAGGCGTCCAAGTAAAATTAGTGTTAACTTCTCATCAGAAACTATGGAAACAAGAAGGGAGGGGGAATAAGCATTTAGAGTACTGAATGAAAACAGTTGTTAATCAAAACTTTTATATCTGCTGTGACTGCATTTCAAACATAAGGAAGAGGGAGACAAAGACATTCCCACATAAATATAAATTGACGGAATTCACCTGCAGGAAATGTTAAACAGAGTCTTAAAGACTAAAAGCAAAGGAGAGGGTGGTGTGACAGTGGCTCAGTGACAGAATTCTTGCCCTCCATGCCAGAGACCTGGTAGAATACAGGGGATCAAAATGGTATAAAGAAACAAGACTTCCAATAAGGTACTCATAAGATAATTATAAATGTGAGTACTAGTGCATTGTAGCTTTTAGTATGTCATTTTACTTTTTACTTCTTACAGTTTATAAAATGCAAATACATAGACAATGATGATAAATTCATGATTTTGGACATACGGCCTTTAAAGACATAATTTTTAACATGTACAACAAAAGATTGGGGCAGATATTGTGCCAGTTTGAAAGGATTATGTGCTCTAGAAAAGCCATGTTTCCATCCTGCTCCATCTTGTGCAGGCAGCCATTTCTTTTAATCCCTATTCAGCACTGCAGCTTGGAAACTTGATCAGATTATCTTCATGGAGATGTGGCATGCCCAACTGTGGGTATTAACCTTTGATTAGAGGGAGATGGGTCTTGATTAGCTTACTATTCAGATGGGTCTTGATTAGTTTACTAGAATCCTTTCATAAAAGAAACATTTTGGAAACAAGTTTAAAATCCATACAGCCAGAGACTTTTGGAGATGAAGAAGGAAAATATCCCTGGGGGAGCTTCATGAAACAAGAATCCTGGAGACATGATTAACAAATGTCACCATGTTTGTCATGTGCCTTTCCAGATGAGAGAGAAACCCTGAATGTCATTGGCCTTCTTGAACCAAGGCATCTTTCCCTTGATGACTTAGAATGAACATTTCTATAACCGTATTTTAATTTGGACATTTTCACAGCTTTGGAACTGCAAATTTGCAACTTAAGAAATTCCTCCTTTTAAAAAAGGTGTTCATTTTTGGTATATTGCATTCTGGAAGCTTTCAAACTAGAACACATTTTTATAGGAACAGTCTATGCATATGCTATTGAAATTGATCAGCATCAAAACAAATGTGATTGTTATAGATTTAGGATCTTAAATTTAAGTTCTATGATACCCTTAAAGAAAATGTATGAAATATATACATAGAAAGAAACAAGAATGGATTTGAAATGTTATAATAAAAATATAAAATAAATATGAAAGTAGAAATTAACATAAAAATTGATGAATGAAATGATTAAGACTTATAAAGATAAATAGAAAAATTGCAGAAGAAAGTCCTATATTATCAGTAGTTAATATAATTGTAAAGGGATCAAACTCTCCAGTCAATAGGCAGAAGTTGGCATATATATAAAAATGCATAACCAAACTGTATGTTATTTATAACAAACTCATCTTAAGCTCAAAGAAACAGATAGGTTGAAAGTAAAAAATGGAAAATAATATTCCCTGCAAACAGTAATCAAAACAGAGCAGGGGTTGGTACAATACATAAAAGATAAAGTTCAAGTCAAAATTTGTTACGAGAGCCAAAAGGACACTATATTCTGATAAAGCGGTAAATTCAGAAAGAATATATAACAATGTTAAATATATCTGCATCTAAAGGAAGAGCCCCCAATATATGGAGCAAATAATGATATATTTGAAGGGAGAAAATGAAGATACTAAGGTAATAGGAGGAAACTTCAGTATCCCACTTTCAATAATGGATAGAACATATAAAAACAAGATCACTAAGGAAATATAACACTTGAATGATACTATAATCCAATTAGACATACATAGAAATCTATAGAACATTTTACCCAACAGCAACAGAATACACATTCCTCTTGAGTACCCATGGATAATTTTTCAGAAGTGAGAAGGGAAACATAACCACAGGCCTTGAAGAAATGAAAGAAATCATAAGAGGATACTATGAAATGTGTCAACTGTTCTAGTTCACTAGCTGCCAGAATGCAACACACCACAGATGAATTGGGTCTTAAAAAAGGGGGATTTATTTGGTTAAAAATGTACACTTCTTCAGAGGAAAGGCAGCTGACTTTCAGCTGAGGTTCTTTCTTACACAGGAAGGCACAGGGTGATCTCTGCTGGCCTTCTCTCCAGGCCTCTGGGTTCCAAAACTTTTCCTGGGGTGATTTCTTTCTGCATCTCCAAAGGCCTGGGCTGAGCTGAAAGTGCTTAGATGAGGTGTGCTGAGCTGCTTGGGATGTGCTATGTTGAGCTCTCTAATTTACACTTCCAGCCAATTAAATCAAACATCATTCATTGCAGCAGGTATGCCTCCTATCCAACTGAAGATGTAATCAGTAACAGATGAGGTTCACGTGCCATTGGCTCATGGTCCACAGCAATAGAACTAGGTACCTTCACCTGGCCAAGTTGATAACTGAATCCAACTACCACATCAACAAACTAGACAACTTAGAGGAAATGGACAAATTCCTGGAAACACACAGACAATTTGCACTGACTCAGGAAGAATAGAAGATCTCAACAAAGCAATTAGAAGTAAAGAGATTCAAACAATCATCAAAAATCTTCCTACAAAGAAAAGCCCAGGGCCAGATGGCTTCACAGGGGAAAGTTATAAAACATTCCAAAAAGAACTAAAACCAATACTGCTCAAAGTGTTCCAAAAAATTGAGGAAGAAGGAACTCTACCCAACTAATTTTATGAAGCTAATATCATTTTAATACCAAAACTGGGTAAAGATGCCATTAGAAAGGAAAATTGCATGCCAATCTCCCTAATGAATATAGATGCAAAAATTCTCAACAAAATATTAGCAAATCAAATCCAACAACACGTTAAAAGAATTATACTCCACAACCAAGTAGAGTTTATACCAGGAATGCAAGGATGGTTCAACACAAAAAATCAATTAATGTAATACAGCACATTAACAAATCAAAAGGGAAACTCATATGATCATCTTGATCGATGCTGAAAAAGCACTCAACATAATTCAACATCCTTTTCTAATAAAACACTCCAAAAGATAACAAAGATAGTTATAAAAGTAACTGTCTCAATATGATAAAGGGAATGTATGAAAAACCAATAGTCAGCATTGTACTCAATGGACAGAGACTAAAAGCTTTCCCCCTAAGATCAGAAATGAGACAAGCATGCCCACTATCACCACTATTATTCAACATTGTGCTAGAAATTCTAGTGAGAATAATCAGGCAGGACAAAGAAATAAAAAGCATCCAAATTGGAAAGGAAGAAATAAAATACTCATTATTCACAGATGATATGATACTATACTTGGAAGATCCTGAGATATCTGCAGCTAAGTTACTTGATTAATGAACAAATTCAATAAGGTGGTGGGACATAAAATTATTGTGCAAAAATCAGTAATTTTTCTATATATCTTTTGGATATTGATATTGATGTAGCTGAGGAGTCAGCTAATGAAAAAGATTACATTCAAAATACCAATTAAAACAATCAAGTACTTAGGAATGAACTTAACTAGGGATGTAAAGAACTTGTACACAGAAAACTAAATAACACTGCTAAAAGAAATCAAAGGAGATCTAAATAGGTGGAAAGACATTCCCTGCTCATGGACAGGGAGGCTAAATATAGTTACGATGTCAATTCTACCCTGAATTGATACACAGATTCTACACAGTGCCAATCAAAATTCTGACAACCTACTTTGAAGATTTGGGAAAGCTAATTACCAAGTTTATCTGGAAGGAGACCCCAAATAACTAAAAACATTCTGGAAAAGAAGAATGAAGTATGAAGATTAACACTCTATAAAGCCACAATGTTCAAAACGGCATGGTACTGGAATAGAAGCATTGACCAATGGAATTGAATCAAGAGTGCAGAAATAGACCACCAAATCTATAATCCACTGATTTTTGACAAAGCCCCCAAATCCTCTGAACTGGGACAAAATAGTCTTTTCCATAATTGGACATGGAAGAACTGGGTATCAGTAGCCAAAGATTGAAAGAGGCCCTTACCTAACACCCTTACCAAAAATGAACTCAAAGTGGATCAAAGAACTGAATATAAGAGCCAGTATCATAAAACTCCCATAAGAAAATATAGTTAAACATCTTCAAGACCTAGAATGGGAGATAGCTCCTTAATTACTGCCCCCAAAGCACAAGCAATGAAAAAATAAAGTAGATAAATGGGATTTCCTCAAAATTGAATGTTTCTGCACCTCAAATGACTTTGTTAAAAAGGTGAAGACACAACCAACATATTGGAATGCTGTATACAAAAATAAATCATACAAAACAACAAAAGTATAAACAACCCAATTATAAAATGAGCTAAAGATATGAATAGACACTTTTTTTTTTCTGTAGAGAAAATACAAATGGCTAAAAAACACAGAAAGAGATGCTCATTTTCATTAGCTACAAGGGAAAGGCAAATCAGAACCACAATGAGCTATCAGCTCCCAGCCATAAGAATAGTTGCTATTAAATAAACAGGAAACTACAAATGTTGGGGAGGATAAGGAGAAATTGGAATACTTATGCACTGTCGGTGGGAATGTATAATGGTACAGTCACTGTGGAAGAGTTTGGCATTTTCTTAGAAAAACAAATATCAAGTACTGTTGCCATATGAAAAGTGAACACGATTGAAAGGGGTTGTATAAAGCCCTGTATCCTACTGATTAGTACAACAAATATAAGTTATTACAAGTTTCATACTCCAAATATATGAATCTTTTACAAATCATCAATAGATGGGTATAGTAGGAAAACTAATTTTGCCTGTGGTGGCCTAAATTTAACAGGAAGACATCAACAGTACCACAGCAATACCAGGGATAAATAATAATTGTGTGTGTGTGTGTGGTGGGGAAGTAGAGACAAGAGTTAAGGGAAAGTTAGGGTATTCTGTTTGGTGAGGGTATGTTTATCAATTATTTTTCTCTGTGCAACAATGGAAATTGCCTAAAATTGAGTGTTGATTGTATGACTAAGCACTCTTCAGAAAAATGTCTATCATATATTTAGGCCATTTTATAATTTCATTGTTTGTTGTTTTGTTGTTGGGTTGTATGATTTCTTTATCTATATAAGATATTAAACCATTATCTGATATATGCTTCCCAAATAACTCCCATTGAGTTAGCTGCCTCTTCACCTTTTTGACAAAGTCCTTTGAGGCACAGAAGCATTTGATTTTGAGGAGTTCCCATTTGTCCGTTTTTTCTTTCACTGCTTTTGCTTTGGGTATAAAATTTAAGAAGCTAAGTCTTGAAGATGTTTACCTATATTTTCTTACAGGAATTTTAAGGCACTGGTTCTTATATGTAGGTCTTTGATAAACTTTGAGTTGTAAGGTAAGAACCCTCTTTCATTCTTTTGGCTGTTGATATCCAGTTCTCCCATGCTTGTTTATTAAAAAGACTATTCTGCCCCATTTCAGTAGATATGGGGACTTTGTGAAAATCAGTTGACCATAGATTTGGTGGTCTATCTTTACACTTTTGATTCAATTCCATTGGCCAACAGTTCTATCTTTGTGCCAGTACCATGCTGTTTTGACCACTGTGCCTTTATAATAAGCTTTAAAATCAAGAAGTAGTAATCATCCCACTATGTTCTTCTTTTTTAGGATATTTTTTGCTTTTCATGGTCTCTTTCCCTTCTGAATATATTTGTTATGTAGTTTTCCAAATCTTCAATGTAGGTTGCTGAAATTTTTATTGGTATTTCATTGAATCTGTAGATAAATTTGGGTAGAATTGACATCTTACCTACATTTAAACTTCTTATCTGTGATCATGGAATTTTTTTTTCACCCATTTAATTCTTCTTTAATTTCTTTTAACAATGTTATGTCTTTTTCTATGTACAGATCCTTTATACCCTGGATAAGTTTATCACTAGATAATTGATTCTTATAGTTGTTATTTCAAATGGATTTTTTCCTATTGTTCCATAGTCAATTCATTGCTTGTGTATAAGGCATTATTGATTTTTATACATTAATCTTATATCTGCCAGTTTGTTGAATTTGTTTATTAGCTTGAGAAACTTTGCCATAGTTTTATCAGGATTTTTCAAGAACCATATTATTTCATCTTCAAATAATGAAAAGTTTTACTTCTTCCTTTCCAATTTGGATGCTTTTTATTTCTTTTTCCTGCCTGATTACTCTAGCAAGAACTTCTAGTAAAATGTTGAATAATAATGGTAACAGAGGGCATTTTTGTCTCATTCCTGATCTTAGGGGGAAGGCTTTGACTCATTCCCAATTGAGTAGAATTCTGGCTATGGATTTTCTATACATGTCTGTTACTTTATTAAGGAAGTTTCTATTCCTAACTTTTGAAATTTTTTAATCAGAAAAGTATCTGAATTTTGTGAAATTCTTTTTCATCATCAATCAAGATTATCATGTTATTTTTGTCTTTTGATTTGTTAATGTGCTGTTTTACATTGATTGATTTTCTTGTGTTGAACCACCCCTGCATTCCTAGTAAAAAACCCACTTAATTGTGGTGTATAATTCTTTTAATGTGTTTTTTGGGTTTGTTTTGCTGAGATTTTTTTTTTATATTCACTAGGGAGATTGTCCTATAGTTTTCCTTTCGTGTAGCATCTTTACCCAGTTTTGGTATTGAAGTGATGTTAGCATCATAAAATAAGTTAGGTAGTACTCCTTTTCCTTAAATTTTGTGAAAGACTTTGTACAAGACTGGTGTTAATTCCTTTTGGAATGTTTGATAAAATTCCCCTGTGAAGTCATCTGGTCCTGGCCTTTTCTTCATAGGAAAATTTTTGATGATTGAATGAATCTCTTTATTTGTGATTGGTTTATTAAGATCTTCTGTTTCTTCTCTAGTCAGTATAGGTTCTTTGTGTTTCTAGAAATTTTTCCATTTCCTTTAAGTTGTTTAGTTTGCTGGTGTATAATTGTTCATAGTATCTTCTTATGATTTTTAAAACATATATTTCCTTTATCATTTTGAGGAAGCTTCTATTTCTATTCTTTGAAGTGTTTTCACCAAGGAAGTATTTTTAAAACATTTCTTCAGCATCCTTGATAATGACCCCCCTGATTTTGTTTATTTAAATCCTCTCTCTCTTTTTTTCTTTATAAGCCTATCTAAGGGTCTGTTGATTTTTTTTTCTTTTCTTAATTTTCTTAAAGAACCAAGATTCGTTTTGTTGCTCCTTCCTAATGCTCTTTTATTCTCTAATACATTTAATTCTACTTTATTCTTTGTTATTCCTCTTTTTCTATTTGCTTTGAATTAGTTTGTTGTTCTTTAGTTCCTCCAAGTGAGCAGATAAGTCCTCAATTTTTGCTCTCTTCTTTTTTAATTTATGCATTTAAGGCAATAAAGTTCCCTCTCAGTACTGCCTTTACCACATTCTATAGTTTCTGATATGTTACATTCTCATTTTCATTCAACTCCAGCAATTATACATTTCTCTAGCAATTTCTTTTTGAATGAATGGTTGTTTATGAGTGCATAATTTAATCCCCATATATTTGTGAAAGCTCTGGGTTTTGAAAGTCATTGACTTCCAGTTTCACTTCACTGGGATCAGAGAAAGTTCCTTGAATAATTTCAAGTACTTAAAATATATAAAGTACTGTTTTGTGCTCAGGATATGTCCTATAATGGAGAACATTCCATGAACATTAGAGAAGAATGTATATCCTGGTGTTTTTGGGTGTTGCAATCTATCTATCTACTATCTATCTATCTATCTATCTATCTATCTATCTATCTATCTATCTATCTATCATCTATCATCTATCTATCTATCTAACTGTTCATTTATCAAATTGTTTAAACTCTCTATTTCCTTGTTGATCTTCTGTCTCTGTCTAGTTGTTCCATCTATAGAGGAGAGTGGTGTATTGAAGTCTTCCAGAATTACTGTTTAAACATCGATTGCTGCCTTCAGTTTTGCCTATGGTTGCCTCACATATTTTGAAGTTCCTCGCTTGTGAGTATAAACATACATAACTTTTATTTTTTTTTCTGGTTGAATTGCTCCTTTTTTTAATATGTAATATCCTTCCTTGTCACTTATGATATTTTTCATTTAAAGTATATTTTTTCTGATATAATATATTTGGTCCAGCTTTCTTTTGGTTACAGCTTACATGGAACATATTTTTCCATTCTTTCACTTTCCATCTATTTTCATCCTTAGGACTAAGATGAGTTTCTTGTAAGCAGGAAATAGATTTTTCATATTTCTTGAGCCATTAACTTTCAGAGTTATTGTTGTAAAGGCATTTCTTTAATTTACCATTGCATCCTTTGGTTTTTATTTGTCATATATATATATATATATATAAATATATATTCTTTTCCCTCTTTCACTTTTTATCCTTTAAATCACCCTAACTGTTACTCTTCAATTCTGTGCCCTCCTCCAGACCTCTGTCTCCTGTCATTTTTATTAGCCAACAGAACTCATTTTAGTATTTCTGTAGGGCTAATCTCTTGTTGACAAATTCAAGCTTTGTCTGTGAAAATTTTAATCTCTCCCTCAGTTTAGAAAGACAATATTTCTGGATACAGAATTCGTTGCTGGAAATCTTTCATTTTCAGTATTTTATATACATCATACCGTTGCGTTCTTACCTCTATGATGCCTCTTGAGTAGTATGAACTCAAGTCTTATGTGTTTCCCTTGTATGTGGTGACTTGTTTTTCTGTTGCTGCTTTCAGGACTTTCTGCTTCTTTTAAAAATATACAGGCTGATTGGTATGTGTTTTGGAGGAGGTCTATTTGGATTTACTCTATTTGTGGTTTGTTGTAATTCTTTGATTTGCATATTTATGTCTTTATAAAGGTTGGGCATTTTACCCCCGTTATGTCCTCAATTAATAATTCTAGACCTTTACTCTTCTCTTCCCCTTCTGGGATACCAATGATTCTTATATTTGTGTGCTTTATGTTTTCCATCATTTCTTTAAGAGGCAGTTCCAATTTTTCTATCTTTTTTTTGCCATTTTTTCTTTTGTGCATTCAAATGCAACTGTCTCTAGATCACTTATTCTTGCTTCTCCCTCTTCAAATCTGCTGCTGTGTGTGTCTAGTAAATTTTGTATTTGGTGTTCAATGTCTTTCATCTCTGTGATATCTGCTATTTTTCTACTTATTCCTTAAAATTTTCTTTTATGCTCTTCTACTGTTTCCTTGCTATCCTTTATGTCTTTAGCCAACCTACTGAGTTTATTTGGGATCATTGTATGGACATCTTTGATTAGTTGTTCCAAAGCCTGTGTCTCCTCCAGTATTTTAATTTAGTGATTAGATAGGGCTACATTTATATACAGCTTCATATGACTTTTGACTTTCTGTTGACTTCAAGGCATAATTATCTTGATAAGGTTACTTTGGAGGTTGATTTTCCTCAGTCATCTAAAGTTTTATATTTGCAGGACAGGCATTGACATGGAGCAAGGTGCAGTATCTGTGGGGGTACACATCAGTAGGGCATGGCACAGGGCTAGACATGGGGAGTGGTTACTGTACTGGTGGTCAGGGACATGGTGTGCTGGGTACAGAGCCATAGGTGGTGGCATGGAGGGCATGGTGGCAGGGTGGAGCTCTGGCCAGCCTTAGGGCACAATATGAGGGACATGAAGGCAGGACATGGTGGTAGGAGTATATAGGGGCTTTGTGCATCCATGAGGTGTGGAGTGTGGTGTGCTAGGGTGCAGAGGGCCAGAGCTTAAATGGTGGTAGGGTGGGGTGCAGATGCATGGTTGCAGGTGCATGGGTGTGGGATGTGGGGATCAGTTGTTGGGGTGTAAGTTTTGGGTGGCAGGCTTGGGAGTGCAGGATGGAAGATAGAAGGGCACCATTGCACAGGTGAAGGGAGTCCTGGGCATATGGATGCGTACATGAAGGTCTCAGAGGCCAGACATTGATGGTTGGGGTACAGGGGTAGAGATATAGTTGGATGGACATATTGATCAAGACACAGATAGTGGGGAGGTGGCATACATGGGCACATGGGTATGGGACAACCAAGCATCACAGCTTGTCTTACTTCCTCATCCCTGCTCCCCTGTTCATTTATCCTGAGGACTGGGGGTTTTCATTTGGAAAGGGGCATGGTAGGCTCGGTGTACTAGGTGGTTGGTCTCTATGAGGAAGTAAAGCTCATTTACTGGTTTCCAGGTTCCCCAAGGGAGCTCCAGACTGCGAAACTGAAGGGATTAATATTGCAAGTAGCAGGCACTTTTTTGGGTGCAGCCTCTTGTCCATGGTGAGGTCCTGATAGAGCTCACTCCCCTGGTTCTCTGCATTTCAATTTCTCAGCTTTTACATCCAAGATCTCCCCATGTAGCACAGATGACCCTCCTCGGTCATTTCCACCCTAGGACTGCTGTCCAGGTCTTTTTTCTACCACTTCTCTAGCTGTTCCTTGGAGCAGGTGTGAATTCAGTCTATCCTATTCTGTCATCTTCCTGGAAGTCTCTCCATTTACTCTTTACAGACAAAGTACTTATTCTTTATTATGTAACTTTAAAAATTATTAACCTTTACGTAAGTACTTGCACAAGTACTGTTCTGATCTATGTATACTCATTATTTTTTCATCGATTTTCTATGCTTTTAATCCACCAAAAACATTAACAAATGTCTATTTTGTACCAGTTACATGGCCTTCTAATAAGCATATTTAATACTTAGCTGTAATATTAGCAAGATAATTTTGAAATATTATCTATTTTCCCTTCTTCTAAACTGCTCATGACACTATTACTGCATCAGTGAGTTGAAGAACTACCTTAGATCTATAGTCACTGCTTTATGGAGAAGTGATGTTCTTGAAGACAATGTGACAAATTCTTGACACTGAGTTTTAACAATAGTTTCTTGAAAATCATAGCAGAGTCTATTGTCTTGAAAGCCAAAGCACTTTTGATATGCAAAGCCATATAAAAAGTCCAAAAACATTGTTTTGGGGTTTAAAGGCAAAAGCCTGAATATAAAGATTAACTCAAGTTGAAAAAATGTAGGCTTGCATAAACTTGAAAAGTTACCTGATTAGATTAAATGAAACTCCTACAGGTGGGAAGCTGAAATGATTGTGGATCACAGGGCTCATTGTCATATAAAAGAAAGATATCACTATCACCTAACTTTAGATCATCATCAGGTCAAAGATCAGGAGAAAGAGAAGAAGGAAAATCCTGACTTGAACAAATGGTTATTAAACAGGCATGGAGATTTAAGCAAGAAGTGATCACATATATCAGGAATTGTCAAGATGATGATTTGTGCTATCATTAGAAATGGATTTTGAGCACAAAGTTAAATTATCATAAACAATAAACTTACATTTTTTTGTAAGTTTACAATTAATAAACTTGTAATTGCAATTGTATTTGTAATTGTAATTATAATTGTATAAAATTACAATTAATATATAAGTTTAACAGTTGCTGCCCACAAACTGCAAATCAATTTCTGGAAGGAAATACAGTCAAGAAGTAAGAGCTAGCAAGTTTAGATCCATGATTACTTTTTCCATTTCTCCACTTAATCTCACAACGACATTTTCCCTTTTACTTCATTTTACCTTTTTCTCTCTTAAAAATATGACTTTATCTCAGATTTTTATTTACCTTCTGACTTCTCACACATGGGGTCCAATGTTGAATTACAGGATTCCAGTTATCATTGGCCTATCTTGATTCCAGTTTCTAACAATTTAGTTGTGGTTGGGTGATTGGGGTAGAATGGGGAGGGGTATGGGAGTTGAATGTTATAAACATGAAAACTAAGACCAAGTATTTTAGTAGCTATATGTGATGGAGAATTTTCAAAGAAGAAGATATTAGTTGGTTAGCAACTGCAAGATATGATGACTGAATTTTTATAATAACATTGTTTTCATGGAATAGAAAAACAGACTCAGAAAACACATGCAAATATAAACATTTTATTAATTAATGCTAGCAATATAATGCAAATACAAGCATTTTAACATTATATGTATAGCATAGACTTTATCTTTCTCAGCATCAGGAAATTTTATTAGTATCTTTAATCTCTGAAATAAACCTATGAACTCAATCTTTCTTGACAAGAGAGAATTTTTTTCCCAAGGTATTTACATTAACAATGGAATTTAGTTTTTACTGACTTGATCATTTAACATCCAATCATCATAAATCAGTAGATAATTCAGGCAAAGGAAGAGTTAGTTCAGTTAATTTGATTACAAAAGATGAAAATATTACTCTGTCTCTAAAATAATGACAGCTGACATTTCATGGGCTAACATAAATGTTATCATTGTTATATGAGTAGATGTAAGCACAATATGTGACATATGATAAAAATGTAATTAAAAACAGATATTTTATTTTACCTTGAAGCTATTTTATCATTAATCTATTTAGATAAATATTTATACATATTTGAAATGGTACAGAATTTAGAGCAACGGCACCTCAAATTTATGTGGCTAAAGACTTTACCATAAGATAAGTCAATAGAGCTTTGGAAATTGCATACTGTTTTAACGTGAGTAAACTTATTAAGAAATGACAGTAATCAGAAGGAAGTGAATATATTTTGTCATTTCCCAACCTATGATTATTTTGGTTTCTTAAAATTCATAACTGAAAATGTTTGGCCTATGTATCTTCTAATTTTTGTGCTGATATCAACTAATAACCTGCATCTACTTGCATAATATCAGAAATAAAAGATGAGTGCCATATTTATGTAGAGGATAACTCTGAAGAAACATTGAGCGAGCAGGTGGTTGGGACTAGGGGTGTTATTTGTGAATTTTTATTCAATATCTGCAGGATTATCTTACAAAATCTTTAAGAAATAGACAGTTACTTATAAATGTCCACAATAAAGGTAGATCATTCAGTAGAATGAGTGATAGCAACCAGGGAGGTAAATGGATTGTCAAGCTCTGTAACCTTATCATTGAGAATTGCCTATATAAAAATGACAGGGAGAATATGTGATGCCTTAGACAAACCTTAGTGGAGCAAAATATGGAAAAGAATAATTACCTGTATACACTGAATCTGAGTCATTCTTCAATGTGGGAAGGTGAGCTGTCTTATGGGTGTCCAAGATATTGTTTCATATTCAGAATGGTGGAGATGGTACAGTTGTATGTTGTGTTGGTAGAAGGTGATAATTACTCTTTCAGGAGATTATTAATGTTACTACTTCTCAAAAGGAAGCTTCCGAGTGGGAAGTAAGACTGCAGTAGTTGCCCATGTATCAGATCCCTCAGTTCAACAGTACGAGAGATTTTGCCTTAACTTCCTATGACAAAATCAACTACTCAATAAATGTACTGCAATTCCAGGAAAATAAGCAAACCGATATTGTGCAACAGGGTTAAAATGTTGCCAGTAAAGGATGGTAAACAATACATTAATATCATTCTTCAATTTAATCATGAATTAATTTGTAGGAATGTTTACTCAAAAGGAAATGAGAACTAAACAAACACATACGGAAAGAGGAAAATATAATATGCCCAGAATATGGGATCGTATTGGTAAGAGAAGTTAGTGTGGAAGGCATAATTCCACTAATAAATGAATACATGTGCCTGCCCCACCTGGTTTATTTGGGTACATAAAGGATCTTCTCTTGTCTTTTTAAGAAAATCATAACATTTTATTATAGAGTAAGAATTTTAAAAAAATGAGCGTGTGCTTAAAAAAACCCTCAGCACTCTCAGAGTTTTTCAAAGACTCATTTGAAAAGTAAAGTTGTCAAGATCATGTCTTAAATGAGTGCACTTACATAGAGTAAAAAAGAATTTATCTTTCTTGAGAAATTTATTCACATACATTGACATTAATATACATTGTAAAGATGAAATTAAAGATAAATAAAAGATACATCTTAAATATACAAAAATTAACTGAATTACTATAATAAAATAGCATTCACTTTATAGTGGTTATTTTATAAAAGATGTTAGGCAGGCAATGCTTTCTGGCTTAATTGTACAATAAGCATTATTTAAAATAAAAGTCATGCAAGAAAGCAGCAACTATATGCAAATTATATGATTCAGCTCCTCACAACTTCCTTATTGTGAAATCTACCGAGTGTCAGAAAAACCCAGTTGTAACACCCCCAAATAAACTATTATCCTACAAATTCAATGTAGTTGAAACAGGCATAAGCTTTCCCCTTGATGGAGAGCAAGAGCTATGGCTGGTAGAGTACTGAGGGGACAATGAAACCTTACTCTCCACTTGGTTTGAAGTCAGAGCCTATACCAGCTAGAAAATGGAAAGCTGCTTTCTAATGTGGCTGAATGCATTCTAAAGCTTAATGCCCTCCATATCTACTTTTAAGTATCCATTTTGCCACTATTATTAGCATTGTTGAGACATGCCCTTTGGCAGAATACTTTATCCTCACATTTTCCGAAAAGAAAAGCTGAGTACCAAGAATTTTTGCATCAATCAGAAGAAGTCAGAATAGATAAATTGTGGCCAGATCCCAGAAGCCTGTGGATCTACCTGAGTGACTCAATATCAGAAAAGAGGATTTGTGATGCAAACTGGATGATCAGACTAGTAAACATATGAAGAGTCTCTAAACATTGCAGAGAAAATATATTCCAGGGCTGTTCCAAAGGTGAGAAAAAATTAAAGAATACAACAAAAAAAACAAATAAGTAACAGCAAGACAGTCCTGCTTTATCTTGCTTTTCATTCTTAAAAAAGGAGACCCAAGTCTTTAAAGCATTTCTAAGAAAAGGCATTCTTAGAAAAAGTGTAATTACATGAAAAAGATGGAAGGATCTAGTTTTTGTCCTCAATAAAAAATTAAGATAATATGGACTCTATAGCATGTAAAGTGAAATATCAAATGAAAGACAATAGAATGATTTGAAAAATGAAAATAAATAGGGAAACAAAAGAGCTGCTTAAGGTACAGAAAGACTGAGAAAATAAAAATGCAATAAGCAGGCAGTGCGATGGTGGTTCAGGGGCAGAATTTTCGCCTGCCATGCCAGAGACCTGGGTTCGATTCTCAGAAACCGCATATGCCAAAAAAAAAAAAAAAATGCAATAAGCAAAATTAAAAATAAAAATCTTTATTAGAATACATAACTATCAGAATATGCATTGCAGATAAGATTATGAAATTAATGAGATGGAGGACAACCTTGTGGAGATTTCTGTAGCTTCCGAAATAAAAGAAAGATCAAAGCATTTACAATCATAGGGGAATGTCTACCTCAGAAAACGAGTTTCAATATATGAAAAAAAAATACTATTCCTGGAGAAAAGAGCAGAAGGAACTGGAATAGGTACAGTCATCAACATTCTGCGAGAGGAAAACTTCGCCAGATTAAAGATGATTGAATGCAAGGATCAATGCTTTAAGTACCAGACAAGGCTAATAAAGAGAGATTAGCACCTATGCCAAACTTATTACAAGTATTTTAAAACTATAAAAAAGGTATTGTACAAGAATCAGAGTTAAAAATAAGATTATCCAGAAAAAAAGGAAAATCAGGCTGAAGCTAGACACTAAATTTTAGGACTAATAATATCTGAAGCAGTATCAGCCCCCTTTCCACCACCACAGAATTATTCTACCCTTTTCTCTTCACGGTCTTCACTTTGGCAATAATATTCAACCATTGGTGGTTGGATATGAATTTAAAGAAACTTCTCAGAGAGTTTTATGTATACTAGGATGATAATTCCTCTTCATTCACCATCCTTCTGCTTCCAACCCTTTTCTCCTCTAACTCCACCTTAACACGTACAACTGGGAGTGCATTTGTCCTGTAAATCACATCTTTTCAAAATTTGGAAGGGATTACACAAAAACTGGAGAATGGAACAATCCAAATAATTGCTATTTATGTCCAAATGAAAAAGCAAGATATTATCAGGTATGAATAAGCATTGAAAATATGGTACTAAACTATTCTTTCACAAAATACCAACCTAAAATTGACTCCCTATTACATAAGGTGACACAAGACAGAGTTCTTATATAAAAATACTGGCAGTGAGCATCAAAAATGTGCAAAAAATTTAAGTGCAGCATGCGAAGATAAATATTTTCAAAGGGAAAAAACTAAATAAATGTTGAATGAAGAAATGATTTTTAGAAAAGAAATTGTTTTAGTTTTCTTGGATGCTCAAGTAAATATCATGAAATGTATTGGGCAAAACTAAATGTTAATTTATTGGGTCACTTATTGCTAAGTACATTAACATTAGCAGCAATCCTTGGTCTTTTCTGTCACATGGCAATGTACATGGTGACCTCTCCTGCTTTTTCACTTCTATACAATGCTCCATTGATTTTAGCTTTTAGCTGCTCCCTCTTTCCATTCATCTACCTACTTTCCATCTGTCTGGATTTTATTTTGCTTATAAACTACTCCAGTAATAGCATTAGATCTATCCTTATCAATTTGGACTATCCCTTAACTAAAGTAACTTCATCAAAAGGTCCTGCTTACAATGGCTTCATACTAAGAGGAGTGGATTAAGTTTAAGAATACATTTTTTCTGGGGTACATAGCTCTGAGCCACCGATAACATATTGAAACCAATGACATAGATGTAAAATGTTTATATCTTCAGCTACGCAAAAAATAGTAAATATTCCAGTATCAGAGTGCTTGAAATATGGGAGATTATGTTCACATCTTATGTAGGAGACATCAATAAATGCCAGTTCATTAATAAAATTAACAAAATAATTTCAGATGACAACTACTAGCGTTAAAAGGTGGTAGTAGAGCCTACTTGATTTAAAAAAAGAGAAGGAAACAGAAAATGAAACTCAAATAAAAATGTGTGAAACCAATGAAAGAGAAATAAAAGATTAAACAAGATGACAGAGTGAATTAATTGATTTTGGTAAATGCAAAAAAAATAAAATTTTCTTCATTTTCTTAGCTGGCAAGAAGAAATCATACACATGCAACCAGTGTGTGTTTAGATCATTTCTAATTTAATAACCTGAAGACATACATTATTGGGAAAAATGTTAGTGTCCACATAGAGCAGAAGATGTGATAAAATCCAGAGCAGTTTCCCTTGGATTCAGAGACCCTAAGTGAGACCTGGGATTTGCATTTGTCAAAGACTTGACATATCTGGAAATCTCCATTCTTGCTAGGCTACTTTGTGCTGTAATAATGATCCTATCAGAATATATACTAAATATCTAAGTGCTTCCTTTAAGTAATTATTTGTAATATTACACTATCCTAGTTCTTGGAAAGACAGCAACAACAAGTTTTCCTTGAACAATATCTCTAGTCACTCAGCCATAGCAAGATGCATTCTCTTCTAAAAGGAGAAAGAATCTGTGGCTAGTTTTCCTTGAACAATATCTCTATTCATCTGCCAGTGTTACTACCGTTACCAGTCTTTGAAAGCCACTCCACTCAACATTGGGTAGCTAGCAGGATATATGGTTTTATCACAGGTGCAAGCCATAGCATTGGCAAGACTTTACATTAAAAGTAGCAAATGATGGAGAAAATATCATTATGCCATAAAAACTACCCAGACACACCCTAAACTTCCAGGCATAACCTATACCACTGCTGAAGAAACTGAAGCAGCTAGAGGAAAGACCTTACCATATGTCGCTGATGTGAGAGATGAACAACAAATCAGTGATGCAAAGGAGAAGGCAGTTGAGAAATCTGGAGGTGTAGGGCCTTAATTTTGAAATAATTATTGCATATTAGTAAAATATAGGTATCATTTTAATTTAATTATATATATATATATATATATGTTTTAATTTTTTTATGTTTTGATTATCTGAATCTTTGGAGTATTAACCAGAATTGAGGATCTACTCATCCAGAAACAATCCAGAAACAAATTTGAAGACATCAAGAACTTGCTGTTCTAGAGAATAAATGTGTTATATAGCTACATCAGAAAGAAAACTTCCACAAGAAGAGGGATCAGTTACAGAGGCAAGTAACTCCATATGTAGACAATTGAAAGAACTTAAATATATGTTAAAGCTGAGGCTCTGGGATATTCAGTTATTTAATAAATGGTGCTGGGAAAAGTTTTTAAATTATTTGAATAAAAATACAACTAGATTCCTGAAAATACTATATACAAAAATAATAATGGAATATAAAAATCAATGTAAAAGTTGTAAGAAAGGACAGTGGGAAAATTAAGAAATGAAATTAACACTAAAGTTGATTCTTTGAATAATCTTAGTTTTGGGCAGATATTGTATAAATATATAGGTATATGAGTATTCTTTCTATATTACTAAGCATAAATATTTATGAAAAGTATAAATATGTTCCTCTTTTATTTCTTAAAGTAAAGGAAACACTGAATATATAGAGAATTTTTAATAAAACACAGTTTGGGTGAAAGTAAAAGTTATATCCAAAACTAATCAGAAGCAGTGAGCATCCACAAATCCATAGTAGATAGAAATTTCAGCTGAATTTTGCAAAGTAATATACTAGCCAAAAGGCCCAAGAAGTAAACTGACTGTGTGCACCAGACCCATGTATTCCAGGTGAAAAATGTTAAGATTGTGTCAGCAAATTATAAAGACATTGTAAGGGGCACATTATAACAATACCAGGAAAAGACTTGGACCTGAAAAAGAAAAGGTGGGCATTAAAGAGGAAATCTCTATATTGTCTAGAGCTGGACTTCCTATTTGAGAAAAAGTTTTTGATTATAGGTTTGCGAGACAAAGGATCTACAGTTGGGATAAAATGAAATTAGATTTATCTAAAAAATTAGATTTTTTTTTCTTAACTCACCTTTGAATTGTTAATAAGAGTGATAGATAGGCCCACTAGGTATGTGTTGAGTGAGAAATAGTCATTATGTTTGATTTGTTGCTAGTGATTTAAGGGTTGTTTGGCTGTAGGTTACTGGAGGGTCTCAGGTCAAAGAGTCAATATAAAGGAAAGGTGCAGAGGGAAAACAAAATGTAAAAAATATTTGCCTACATACATTTTCTGCATCTCTCAAACTTAAACATTAAACACTTACAGTGTTTTGGAATTATGTACCTCAGTAAAAGCATGTTCTTAGGCTTAATTCATTATTGTGCGCATGAACCCATTGTAAGTAAGACCTTTTGGAGAGGTTACTTTAAGTTTCATTCATTCAATCAAGATTGGTTTTAATACTAATAGTAGAGTCCTTTATGAGCAGAATGAATTTCAAACACCCAGAGAGAAAGCCACCAGAAGGAAGATGTTGAAGATCAAGGGAACCCAGAAGAGAAGGTGGACGTCAGGAGAAGCTGTGACCTGCATTGCTGTGTGACAGAGGAGCAAAGGGCAATGGATCACTGGTAACTAGCTCCAGAATGCCAGTCTTATAAATCATTGCATGGTATTTGCTTTAATAGCCAAGGAAAATGAAAACAACACTAAAATTAGTTTAAAAGGCAAATGACAAATTCATAATCAATACTTGAAACATATATGGACAATGGCTTGTTGTCTTTAATAAAATAATCTTCTATAACAATAAGACAGGATAAATTCCCAATGGAAATAAGGAAAACAACATGTAACAGATGAACTAAAAGGAATAAATGCAAAAATCAAATCAACGTATTAAAGTTTTATGTGCCCCTTGAAGTAATAAATGCAAAGATAATATTTGTAGTGGAGGAGAAAGTGACAAGGCCACTTTTCTTAATCTGCTGGTGACTACATTGCTATAAAATTTTAGAGTGCAATTTGAAAATATTTATCAAGGACCTTAGAAATATCCAGGACCTTCCACATTTCAATTTTCCTTCTAAG
Organism: Tamandua tetradactyla; assembly: GCF_023851605.1. Taxonomy (NCBI): domain Eukaryota; kingdom Metazoa; phylum Chordata; class Mammalia; order Pilosa; family Myrmecophagidae; genus Tamandua; species Tamandua tetradactyla. The sequence continues at coordinate 64,409,497 of NC_135336.1, read as the reverse complement.
CCTACAAAGCAAGGACATAATCAGAAAACTGTTTACAAGCATATCTATAGCAAAATTATTTACGAACAACAGAAAAGAATAAAAAGAACTGATTGTATAAAATAATTTTGCTTAATTAAAACATCTTAAATATTTTCAGCTAATTTCCCAACAGCTAATTTGTTTATTTTACTTGTATAGTTTGCTATTCAACTGACAATACCATTGAGAAATAATCTGTTTCACCATTTGGCCTAGATTCTCATCATGCCATTTAAATATATAAATAAAAATGGGGTAAGAAATATACAAGGTACAATGTCCTGATTAGAGAATCTAACTAGAAAAATAATTGCTTTCTCTAATCACACTGATATTCACAGAAGGAACAAAAAGGGAACAGAATGTAAAATTTTATTTTTATAAAATGAAGTTCGTAGGCCATTTTTAATCTTAAAAATATAAGTTGGTGCTTCTTAAAAATTATATACAGGAAAGTACTACGGAGGCTCACTCAGTGGCAGAGTTCTCACCTGCCATGCCGGAGACCTGGGTTCTATATCCTGTACCTGCCCATGAAAAAAATATATATATACAGAAGAGATTGAATGGAAAAATGTTAAATCACATTGAGTTTTCTATTAATTATTACTGAGAACATATCTCCACTATATTTTCTTTATCAAAAAAAATATTTGATATTCACTTGAATTAATTGCTACCAAATGAAGAGTTTTGTTTTTATTAATACTTATATATCAGTTTTTATCCATATTTTATGAGATTTCCTAAGTTACATCTTTATAATTAAAATATAAAACTTCAAATTCAATTTGTATTACCTAATGACCCAAATTTAGACTATTTTGGGACTTAAAAATAGAAAGGAATAAATTGTGAATTTATCTGCAAATAACCCTATTTGGTGCCTGTTCCTTTTCTGAATCCACTGAAACAGGGTTAGTTCCTATGGTGATGCAAGGATAATGAACTTTGAGGTTTGGGGTTCCTTAAATTTAGAGAAGAATGAATCTCAAGACATCCAGCCTTTTTATAGAGAATCATAGTAATGAGATGAAAGATGCTAATGACAGAACTGTATCCTGGTGACAGAATAGTATTTTAAAATCACTACTATTTCTGGAAAAATATATCCTTCTTTTTGAAGTAAATTCTCAGCTAGCCCTAGACTCAGCTCTGTAGTGCAATTCAGACCTCCTGGATAGAAAGAACTTGGCATTACAGGTTTGCTATCACAAACCTGGAAATGTGGAGAAACATATGCACAAGAGACAATGTCAGACTGATCCTGTTAGGCCTAATGATATACAGAAAACAGTGGGGAATAGAATATTTCTTGTACAATTAATGCATAGCAATTAAGAAAGGGTCTTTTTGTAAGCAGGAAAATATAAATTAAAAAAACAAGTCTTTATTATATATAAAGTTCATGCTGATTACAGACAGGCAGGATTTTTCTTTCCTCTTTATTTCTCAAATTCCTTTTCTTCCTTGGGACTCCTGCTTTGCTGTTTCATTAATCTCTGGCTAGTGTAGGCATCTGGAAAATCTATATTAATACTTATTATGACAAGAGAAAAAAGTAAATAGGGTAAGAATGATCATCTGTAAGGCATTCACTCCTTGTCAAATTGTTTGCTAGCTTCTGGTCTTCCCAAATCAATGTATAGGAAACAATGTTTTGCTCCACAGATAATGCTGCACAAACAGCTTTCAGTTGGTTAACTTTGCAATTGTAAAAATTACATGGTTCAAAGAATACAGAATGAAAACCCTAAGAACATAAAACTAAAATTTAGGACTAAGATAGAGTATACACATGCTCTCTGAAGGAATGGTGCTTTGTGCTCCCAGATCTGACCATCTCCTTATTGCCAAGCTTCTTCCAATAGAGTGATAAATAAGAATCATATTAGTTCTACATGGCATGATTAAATAAAGATATGGAATAAACATCAACAGCTCAGAAAGACCCCACAAGGCTTTCTTGAGGAAATAGAGTGAAACTTAATTGATTGATTGATGTCATTCTCAAGAAGGAGCTTAGATTCAAACAAAACTGTAATTATATAAGTCTTGGGAAGAATGGACACATTTTTCCTTAATGGACCAATTAAGAAAAGCAAAACACATTGTTTTATTAATGGAAACTACTGAGTAGCCTCCCATATCTACACTGACTTTGGAAAAAGTAGAGATAAGTTCTGTAAAGGAATTTGAAGACCACCTACTACTGATGCAACCCCTCATTTGACAGATGAAGGAACATAGGTATAGAGAAGATAAGGTGCCACCAAAGTCACATTGTGAATTGGCAGCAATCTGAGAGATTCTGCCAACCTGCACAATTTCTTAATACCAGAGACTTGAGATGCTTCAAAGTCAACATGAAATAATTAAAAAAAAATTATCATTGTATTTTGCTTTAAGAGATACTCCTGGTGAAGAATATATGCTATCAAGGTAAACAGGGTTGGAAAGTTGCTTTATTAATGAATGGCAAAACACCAGCTAAAAGTAACTTATTACTGAAATGGCCATTCATGAGACTTGACTCTGAGATTCATGAGGTATAGTGCTTAGAAGACATCACAAAATTGGGGGGATCATGGAAACAAAGGCAGAATATGCGTAGAAAAACTGACTTTGTGCTCACGTGTCTTAGTTATTGTAAAGGGAAACAAATGATCAGAAACAGTCCTAGAGGATTTTCTGTCAACTAATTCTCTAGTGTTTTCAGAAAGAAAGATCACTTAACTCAAAAATTAGCTGGAAATAAAGTGCACTGAATGCACAGTGTACAATGATCTGTTTGTACTATCCAGCATGTTTGTTGTTGGAACCCCAGGCTGCTTGAGGGTAACTGCTAAGGTTGGGAGCTCTGCAAGATGGGGGCAATAGCTAGTATATTAACATAATACATTATTTGTATTACATGTGATCAGTGCTTAAACATCTCATCTCTTTTGGACCAAAATCATGTCTAACTCTTCTCTTTTCTCATAAAACAGTCAAACTATTTCATGACTGCTCAAAAGAACTGTCCTCCTTTTGAGCTGATTTCATCTTGCTATGGATTCTAACTGTGAGGAGCATACATGATTTGTTTGATTACCTTCCCTTGGAGACAGCATTATTGGAATGTATAGAAATGTGGAAACTGGCTTGAATATTGGGAGAGTAAAGAATAGTGGTCTCATGTTCAAGAGATAGCATTAGAATGAGTAGTTAGGTCCACTATGGGTTTGCTTAAGAATTGGCTGAAAGAAATGGTACTAAATGTTAAAGAATGATTAGTCCCAACTATGAAGTGTCTGAAAAGTTGCCCTGCTAGTAAACCAACAGGTTAGCCTGCCACTGTTTTCTCCTTTTCTCTTTCTCTGTCTCTCTCTGACTCTGTCTCTCTCTGTCTCTCTCTTTCTTTCTCTCTTTCACACACACACACACACACACACACACACACACACACACACACTAGACCTCTGTCTCAGAGGTTTTTTATGTTCTCACACAGCAATCTTAGCCGAGATTGTCCTGCATTCCAGTTCGTCATAGGGTGAGACAAGAGAGCCAGCTGTCACCTGCACATGCAGTATAATTTGCACCACAGGAAAGAAAACTCCAAATGAGGCACTCTGAGCATTATAAAATTATTGATACTTTGAACTCTCTTCCCTGCCAGAGAGAGAAAGAGAAAGAAAGAGAAGGACCTTTTCTCTGGAATGTAAACAAATCCTCTCTGGGGAAGAGCAGGAAAGAACTCTGCCCTGGAATGTCAGGAAAAGCTCCACAGAAATAAGAAAAAAGTCTCTGTATTTGTTACCCTAGAATGTATGTAAATGGCTCTAGGGCAATACATAATAACTAATGTCCAAGGCCTGCTTGCCATTCAAGCACTCAGTCTTGACCATATAGAAACATGAAAATATTCATAGAGAATAGAGCTATTTCCCAATAATGAAAACTTACTTGATGTGAAAGGGGTTGAATTACATGCCAGGAAAATCAAGAAGCAAAACAAGATAAACTCTTAGAAGATAGGAATGATCCTGTGCTTCTTTATTAACTTTCTTATAATGGCATTGTTTTAGACTCTGTTAATATTGAAATATAGAATGATACACATCAGAGAGGCCAAATTCCATCCTTTCACCCAGCTCTATTACAATATATTTTGAACAAATATGGCTCATGAAATCCAATCACAAAGCAATTTTACATTATTTTCCAATGTTCCTTTAAAAGTTATTTACTGTGGGATATTTAACTCCAGGTAAAAATTCAGCAAATTCTATGTTTTTTAATCTAATTATCCTTATATACTAAGTTTAATAAAAATTAATCACAAATGACAGTTTCAAATGGCTACTTAAAATATTCAGTCATCTGTAATAGTCAGTGTTTCCAACACTATCCATTCTCTCATGTAGAAAAGGCTACCCACAGTCATGTGATGCCTAGGAAAGGGAAATAGTTGCAGCTTCTTTCTTTGTTGTTCATCTCTGAAATATATCAACTGTTTCCTATTTCTCCAGAGTTGAAGCTAGAGAAGAGAAGACAGGTACAGGGAACAGGAAATTTTTGCCTTTATGAAACAGATTCCTAATTACTATGCCTGGCAGTCTGAAGCTGAATTTATCTTAAGAGTGTGGAGGTTGGGGGTGGGGGGTGAGGTTCTTCAAACTTATATCAATCCTGGAAATCTTCTAATTTTATCCATAGGAAAATACATCATTGATTTAACTGATTGCTTCATCCCTCCCATAGTACCTTTAAATATTGACATTGACTGTACTGTAAGGCCTAAGATTAATATTATATTCTGCCTTGACATCTAGTAAAATCAGAAGGACTCAAATGACCCAATTACGAGTACTGCTCCTATTCTGCCCCTGCTAATAAGGAACCCCAGCCAAACAATCACCTTTATTCTGTACATTAAGCACAGTTCCTGCTTATTCCTGAGTATTGGGCTTCAGTTCCCTGCCAGCCTGTGGAATTATTCAAACAAGACAGTCGCATCCTCCCATGGAACTAGAGGCACTTCACCCTCACGTCACTACAAAACCTGACTTTCACAACCTCTGCAGGTTCACTCTATTTCCAAGTGCAACTCCCATGTGGCTCTGCCTGCAACCTCCTCTTCCCGTGGGCTATGAATATATGCATAAGTTATAAGTATATGTTCTTGTGTATGCATCTGTATGTGGGTATACATGTCAGTCTCATCTTTCCAGAATCAGAAGTCATGTGTTTGGCTGCTCAATCATTCAGAAGGTAAAGAGGAGGTGAATAAAATATTGACTTCTAGCTTTTGTTTACTGTGGTCTTATAACTGCTTCAGTTGGTCCTATTGCACAGCTCATAAGATTCACTCAGGGTAAGGCATTCTTACAGGTGGTACACTTATGAGTGATACACATTTCATGAAGCATTTGGCACTACAAAGTCTTGGCGTATGGGAAGACTCCCATATGCTGCCTCTCCTTGGGTCATCTCTCAGAAGCTAGCTAGCAACACATCTTCTTTTCTTTAGATTTCCAGGCAAAAGTCATCAACCAGTCTACCATGTGTCACCTCTGCTTCCTCAAAGCCAATGAACTAAATATTAAATTCTCTGATTTCCTTAAATTCTGTGCCTCTCTTGACTTGAGTAAGAGAAAAGCATGTATCATTCCTCTCGTTCTCTTCCCACTCTAAGTGGCTCACAGTAATTTTCTACAAAGAAGTCTCATTATGAATTCTCCATTCTCCAACATTCCATCCTTTGAAGCTATCAAAATTTCAAAGTGACTAAGGGGTTTAAGACTGATTCTCAGTCACTTCTTTTAGAACATTTGTAAAGGTAGTCTCCCCTCAAAGCTAGAATCTAACATCTACATTCTTTACCTTAAATTAAAGCAAGGAATGTCTTATTTAATTGCCTATTGTGGTATCATCAGCTCTTCAAGGGCAGTAATTAGCTCTTCTATTTCTTTTCTATAGCATGATTTGCTGTGGTTTCAGAAGACAAATACAACTTGCCTATGAGCTGAAAAAAACATTACTCAAATGCATTTTTAATAACATACTAAAAGATGTGATTTATAGACACATAGCCAGGATTGATTCTGTTGTGGAAAAGAACACAGTTTATGGAGTCAAATTGAACTGGGTGAATATTCTCACTCTTACTTATTTTATCAAGGTCACAATGCTTAATTTCTCTGAGCCTCAGTGTTCTAATCTATAAATTTGGGATGAAATTGCTTTGCAGCCCCTTTGTGAGAATTGCACACAATATATGTAAAGTTGAGAAACATTTGACACACAGGAAACATGCAAAAATTGGATATTTTTCTGTTATTGTTTTATACCAAGTTGAAATCTTGAAATAACTTGCAAATACATATTTAAAATTTCATCTTCATTTTGCCCTGCTAATCTTCTGCTATAAATACTAATAAAGGCAAAAACCAAGATGGAGGGAAAAACAGAACAGAAAGGGGAGAAGGTTCTTAACCTACGGATTTTGTGTTCCACAGGTAATTCATTAATGCCTGAAACCTTGGTGATTATGATGTTGAAAAAAACACTGCATAAAAGGATTCCTAGTGGTGTACAAAAAGTCTAGAATAACTATAATCTGAAATAAAGAAATAAAAAAAACCACTTAGGAAAGTAAAAGTTTTCAAAATCCAAATTTTATAAAATAAAGTTTAGGTTTTAAAAATATGAACATTCATATTAAGATATTCATGTTAGTAAAGAAAAACAAGCAAAAACATTTAAAGTGTAAAAATGGGAGTATTTATAACCAATAATATTTTAAGGAATGATTTTCACAGAAATGAAAGTCTGTATGTCTGGATAAAAATTGTGATTATTGTTATAATACCAGAAGAAAAAGTGTAATGGTTTTTTTTTGGAAGAGAATATGCCACTTTTTAACATGTTCACAAGACACTAATAATTAACATTCAAATAGTGATATTTGTATATTGCTACACATATAAATGGAGCTGGAGAACAAATCTATTGTAGCAAAATATAAACTACAATTTAGATGCTGTATTTGTGCCTAATTCAGGCATAGTCTTTCAAACAGACCTAGAACATTCTACTTTAACTGGCATCTGTGATGTGCAAATAACCAAAAAAAATTTTGAATTCAAACTGTTAGGAAGGCCAACAACTTTTTAATACTAAGGCCATAATTCAAATTATGACAAATAAACCTTTTGAGACTTTGAGGAATTTTTCCTAATAGAGAGAGGTGCTAATATTTCCAAAGTGTGATTTAATAGACTCTGAGTTCTGCTAGTTAATAAAGATATTTTATTGATGTACGTATACAATGTATTAAAACAACTTCTGAAAATGCTTTCTTATTTTTTTAAAAATATATTAGACAATTTCTTCACCCTGACGTGGTGCCATTGCCTAGCATTGATTTGCTAATTACATACCAAGGATATATTGAAATTTTAATGATAATATTGTTTTAGGAATATACTATTTATTAAAATATGAAACAGAACACTAAAATAAATTAACATATGAATGATTATATATGAATAAAATGTATTCCAGTTTAGTCTTTAAATCAGCACTGTCCAATAGGACTTTACACAATGGTAGAAATGTTTCTGCACTGTGCAATATGGTATCCAGTATACATGTGCCTATTGAACGCTTGAAATATAGATAACGTGACCTGAGGAACTAAATTTTAATGTTACGTAATTCGAATTCATTTAAATTGTAATTTACATAGCCACATGTGGCTAGTTTCCTTATATTAGACTATGTGCTTTTAAAAAATTAACTACATATTTCATAGATCTTATTATCAAAGGAATGCATTGGAGTGCAAATTATTCATCAAATCCTTTAATTATATGCACATCCTTTGTTGATTTTTAAAAACTGCTTAAAGTGATACTACTAGATAAAACATGTCTTGTCTGATCTGTGATTTGGCCAAAATAATTGCATAATACCCTCTGATTTTCCCAGCAACTAGCACTTTGTTGTAATCAGAGAGTGACCAGGTGCTCTGCAACCTGAGTTTAGATTTGAGGATTTTGAAATTGACCAAGAAGGAGATGTGGCCACTAGATGACAAACAAAAGCTATTTATTGGTGGGTCCCATGATGACAAATATGCATGTGAGCTGAAATCCCTCACAGTAGGAAACTTTCCATAAGCCAGAGGTTCCAGGGAGCCACCAAAGAGAAGAGGAAAAAGGAAAACGTCAAAACTTCTGGGAGAGAGGAGAAAGGAAAGAAGGAGAGGGGGGCTTATATGTCTAGGTATTATAGAATCAGGATGGTGGGGTGCCTAGACTAGAGAGTTCTGAGGTGCCAAAGCAGCTTGTGACCTTGTAAGTGCAGAGTCTTTTCTAATCAACTAAGAACAGATGCTGGCCAAAGTTGGGTGAAGTTTTGTGGAGTATGCAAAGCAGAGTAACTCCAAATGGCTCAAAATCACTATTTGGGCTAATTTTTTAACAAAAAGGATTTGTAAGAATTTGGATTTGGCATCAGTGAGTTTTTTTCTAATAGACTAGGGCTGCTATAAAGAAATGAGCAACATGCAGGTCCACCATACATAGGTTTTCTTTTACTCATTTTTATCAAACAGTGTTTCTCATACTGACTAGTCCCAGAAAGTTAACAACTTGGCTACCATTGCTAATGGTTCCAACAGTGCTGCCTCTTTTGTCACCTGCTCCATTCTTCCTACCAAAGTTAAGCTCCTGTAGGAAAAGTGGAGGATCTAGCACATACCTTCACCTGTACCACTATAATCCACCTATAAGCATCTCTGTTAGGTCTCATTTTTCTGTCATGGTGGCCAATATTATAGAAATTAACTAGTATGGAAATATTAGTATATTTTAACAATTGTTACAGCCCTGTACTGCTACAACTGGTTGATTATGAACATGATTATATGGCCTTAGGAAGTGTTTTTTTGATTTTTGAGCATTTGATTAGTGTCATAGATATAAACAGGGGCTCAGATTGTAGTTTGTATATATTACTTAGGACATGCATAAAACATTTTAAAGAGCTGCATTATGTTTAATAGTAGGGATGCAAGAGAAAACAAAGCATGTTTACCCACTTAAAACAACACCTTTTTACTTTCTGTCTGGATGACTTCTGTTTGGTTGATTTATTAATATATTTTGATCTTTGCTGATGTAGTTTAACATCTGTTCAATTATCATATTCTTAACACACATTTCCTCTACATGTTTTCTGCTCCATCTTCCCTTTGTTCTCTTGGACAAATTGACTGATGTTGACTTCATTTGATATGTGAACTTTTAAAGGTTAAGTGGAGATTATGGAAGGGAAGTAAGGCATCATGATGAAATTGGAGAAAATCAAAGGAAGAAGGATGACAGAAAAGATGTTCAACAGAAACAGAGAGAAAGAATAGTAAGATAATAAAAGAGACAGATTTATAAAATCTAGAATATTGGCTGTTAAATCTTTTACTAATTTGATTGGTTATTTTTTCATAAGATTTTGCCATTTTCAATAAAAACCTCATAAAGATATTATTACCTTAGCTGTCTGAAAAAATCCATTGTACTGAAGTTATGATGTCAGAGAAAGAAATGTTTCCCATATTCCCTTTCCTGTGCTTTCTGCTAATTGCTTACATTTGCAACATAATCTCTTAACAGGTTTAACCTCTTCTGAATGAAAATAAACTTTTATATTGTAATTCTGAAGCTTTCTTAAGGTTTCAAGTGTCAATCTTTTTATGATTTGTACTTTCAATTTTCCCTTGTCTTTATTTTCTCTTTCATATTCTGCAGAGCCTTCAACAGACAATAAGAAAATAAAGAGAAGTTTAGGATCCAAGCTGTAATTCAATTTCTGCTCATGATTATTTCTACTACTCATATGGGAACCAAAACTATCAGTTCAACATTGCGCAATATGCAGATATTCTGTGCTAATATCGAAAATACTCTTTTAAAACAATATGGTATAATTGTTAAATCACATCCTAGAAAAACACATACACACATTTACTTGATTCTTTAACTCAGTTTGTAAGAGTTATGTGTCACTTTCACCACCTAGTAATTTTTACTCACATTTTTTATTGAATCAATTCATATAAGATATTAGAAAAATTCTCAATTATGTGTCATTTGTTAACACAGATTTCTGTGGACTTCAAAATGTAGAGGGGGGAAATGTGAATCTTGTTTGCAGAGATATTTGGACAAAATAATTTTAGTTATTTTGAGATTTAAAATCCTAACAATAGAAAATTTGTAACATTTGCTAGAGTTGTTTTTAATTGCATAGTGAAAAGCAATGAACAGATTATATATATATATATACACAATGTTGGGACCCAGAAAATGGCAACGGGGTCACATAATAGTTACACGTAGGAATGAAAACTAATATCATGACTAGAGTTCTATTGTGTGTGTGTTATATAGAAGTATAAAACATTCTAATCTTGAGAGCCTATAGAAACATCAGAAGGAGTTTTTCTAATTTAATCCCTCCCATCCAATATTTTTAATAATCAGAGCTATTTCCCTGATCTGGGAACATGCAATTAAACTGAGGAAAGCAGAACTATCAATTACAGATATTTTAAAAACACAATATTATTTACTGCCTTCTTTATTACCTTTGCACACAGTAAAGGTGAACAATTTAGTTACTCATATGGATATGACTATAATGTTATCATATCTCACATCATAGACACAAGCACAGACACATTCTTCCTTTTATTTATGAGTAAAAAAAATATTTCCCCTTACATTGTGCTTGTCTTTAAGTTTCCACTATAATTTTTATCATCTTTGTAGTATATCACAGTACAAGGAATTGGTAGGGAAATACTTCCACACATCATACCAACGCCCAAATACCTCAGGTAATTATTAGGATGGAATGAAAGGAGGTTATGATGGATCAGGCTATCCCATTGTGACTGTACCGGTTCTTCATATTGGTCACCTGGGACTCTTGTGGATTGTAGGAATTAACATGCCTCCAAAAAAACAGCCTCATCCTTTTAAAGAGTAGAGTTGGTTTCTGTCTTGAATGTGTCATTTCATACTTAATATTTGAAAATGAATTTTCTCCATGATTATCTATTATCTCCATGGGATTATCAAGCATATCCCATGAATATTATTGAAGCAAAAGTGTTGGTGGCTGTAGGATCCAGTTGCAGATTTAGTTGGTTCAGCCTTTAATAACTACCTGAATTTGAAGACATCATGGTGAATTTATAACTGTGTTTTTTAAGAACTTTTACTGAAGCATCTCCCCACTGAATTCACAGCCTTTCATAAGAAACAACCTCTTTTGGCTGATTAATTTATTTAAAGAAAGCAAGAGAAACCCCACATTAAATTAATTTTGAAATACTACAACTCTGATGATGGCCCTTGTTTTGTTTTGTTTTGTATTCCACTATAGACTTTTTTCCCCAAAGAAAATTGGTGTAATTTATCCAATTCTCTTTTCAGTCTAGATACTCCATGAATTAAGTTTCAATAGTGAATAATTTTATAAATTGCATCTTTCAGCTAAACTGCCCAGGTAACACTTAGCAACCTGCAATCATTAAAACAGAAACTATTTTCTTAACCAAGTAGAGTATTTATAGCAAAGTTTAATTAAGCTATTTTCAAATGAGATACATGAGTTTTTTGTTCTGTGTATTTTTTTAAATTTATTTATTAATTAAAAAGTTTAACAAAATGAACTAAAACATCAACATATATAATCAGTAATTCACAACATCATCACTTAGTTGCATATTCATCATTTCTTAGAACATTTGCATCAATTCAGAAAAAGAAATAAAAAGACAACAGAAAGAGAAATAAAATGAAAACAGAAAAAAAAGATTATACATACCATGCCCCTTACCCCTTGCCTTCATTAGCACTTCATACTAAATTTATTTTAACATTTGTTCCCCCTATAATTTATTTTTATTCCATATGTTCTACTCGTCTGTTGACAAGGTAGATAAAAGGAGCATCAGACACAAGGTTTTCACATCACACAGTCACATTTTGAAAGTTATATCATTATTCAATTATCCTTAAGAAACATGGCTACTGGAACACAGCTTTACATTTTCAGGCAGTTCCCTCCCGCCTCTCCATTACATCTTGAATAACAAGGTGATATCTACTTAATGCGCAAGAATAACCTTCAGGATAACCTCTCAATTCTGTTTGGAATCTCTCAGCCATTGCTACTTCGTCTCATTTCACTCTTCCCCCCCTTGGTTGAGAAAGTTTTCTCAATTCCTCGATGCTGAGTCTCAGCTCATTCTAGGGTTTTTCTCAATCCTTTGATGCTGAGTCTCAGCTTATTCTAGGATTTCTGTCCCATATTGTCAGGAAGGTCCACACCCCTGGGAGTCATGTCCCACATAGACAGGGGGAGGGTGGTGAGATTGCTTGTTGTGTTGGCTGGAGAGAGAGGCCACATCTGAGCAACAAAAGAGGCTCTCTTGGGGGTGACTCTTAAGCCTAAATTTTAAGTAGACTTGACCTATCCTTTGTGGGGTTAAGTTTCATATGAACGAACCCCAAGACTGGGGGCTCAGTCTATAGCTTTGGGTGTCTGCACTGCTTGTGAGAGTATCAAGAATTCAACTTGGGGAAGTTGAATTTCTTCCCATTCTCACTACTCCCTGAAGGGGACTTTGCAAATACTTTTCTGCTCACTGATCAAATCACTCTGGGATTCATCAAGGCATCACTCTGGACAAACCAACAAAACCTCATGTCCTACCTGAGATATCAAGTACTTAAGGTGTTCAATCAAGCTATCTACATAAGTTATATCGGGAAATGCACTAGTCAAAATATAAATTTTGTACCAAATAAGCATTTTTTGCTTTAGTCTCGCACATAAGGTGAGATTTTAAAATATTAATTACCATCTATTTTCAGCACCCTGCAGTAATGACATTCCTTTGTTCTTCCTCATGCAAAAACATTTTAAAAATTTGTCCATTTAGCTACTATTATTATACACTCTAGGCATTCCTAGATTACACCATCTCAATCTTTAACATCTATCTTTCTTTGTGATTTCATTTATGCCCCCAGCCCTCCTCCCTCTAGCATTCTCATATGCAGCTTAATTCAGTGTTTTAACGTAAGTGTATTACAGTTAGGTAGTATTGTGCTGTCCATTTCTGAATTTTTATATTCAGTCCTGTTGCACAATCTGTATCCCTTCAACTCCAATTACCCAATATCTTACCCTATTTCTATCTCCTGGTGGGCTCTGATACCAACAAAATATTCCAAGTTTATTCACTATGTCAGTTCATATCAGTGAGACCATACAGTATTTGTCCTTTTGTTTTTGGCTAATCTCACTCAGCATAATGTCCTCAAGGTCCATCCATGTTGTTACATACTTCGTAACTTTATTCTGTCTTAAAGCTGCATAATATTCCATCGTATGTATATACCACAGTTTGTTTAACCACTCGTCTGTTGATGGATGTTTTGGCTGTTTCCATTTCTTTGCAATTGTAAATAATGCTACTGTAAACATTGGTGTGAGATGCATAAGTTTTTAATGGAAAGTCTTCTTACATGTAATCTTATCTGAAACTTTTAAATCAAATTTGGATATTGTGAGATAAAAGCCTGCATACCCAAACTAGATTAATGTGTCAAAGAGTACACTTCAAAGATGTAGCCTTTATTATGGATCTAATGTTTATATATTATAAAAATAAAATGTAAAGGGCTATATTTCTTTCATATCTTCAAGATTTAGTCATATATTTCAACAATTTTTCTATTTAGATTTTTTATCTTTAACAAGATGTTACTTTAACTTTTGTGGGTTCCTTCTCTCAAGTTGTGTTATCTAACAAAGTAAAAAACCTAGTATTTGCAAAAAATAAAGCATTGATTATGAAATTCAGTCACTTCTTAAAGATTGGAGAGGAGCAAAGGAATATTCCTAGTTTATAATCTGAATAGTTTCATTGCACATATTTATTGCCACTTAATGAACTGATAATGCAGTGATGTTTAACCAACATATTTCATGCTTAGAAATTTAGAATTAAGCATTGGAGAAACATAAATTGATACTAGTAAATTTGGAAAATTTATTAAGACTTATCAGAGTCCTAGGACAAAAAGAAAAATGGAGTAAAGAGTCTATCGGGGCGGGCCGCGGTGGCTCAGCGGGCAAAGTGCTTGCCTGCTATGCCGGAGGACCTCGGTTCAATTCCCGGCCCCAGCCCATGTAACAAAAACGGAGAAACAGAATACAATAAAACAAGAAAATGTTTAAAAGATGTTTCCCTTTCTTCCTTCCTTCCTTCCTTCTATCCTTCCTTCCTTCTCTCTGTCTTTCCTTTAAAAAAAAAAAAAAAAAAAAAAGAGTCTATCGGCTGAATTAACACACTGATTCATTTTTTAACCAACATTTATCACACTTCTACTTAATATATGCTATGTACTGGCTAAGGTATTGGGCATGCAACAGAGAACAAGACATCTTTCCTTCCATCAAAGACTTTATAAATTTGTTAATAAATAAAAGTTATAATTAGCATAATAAGGTCCTGTATTAGTGTTTTCCTTAGGAGCTATAGAAGCACACAGAGTTTTTAACTCAACCAATGAAAATAGGTTGGGGAAAAAAAAAAAAAACAAGAAATGACAAAATTTATGATCAGTTGTGGGAGTTAGCAGTTCATCACAAAGGTGCTCCATGCCTATGTGACCAACCCTTAATACAAATCCTCTACACCAGGGCTTAGGGAGGCCTCTCTTTTTTGCCAATACTTTGTACATTTTGTCATATACCATTGCTGGGAAAATTAAGCACTCTGCAAGACTCAGGGAGAGGACAATTGTAAGCCTGTGCCCATCTCTCCTAGACTCTAATGTATGCAAGTTTTATTTGTTGATTTTAATCTGCATGCTTTTGCTGCACTAAACTGTAACCACAGCACGAGAGTTCCTCTGGGCTTTGCAGAGGACTATCAAGCACGAAGGTAGCTGATGGGGTCCCAGACACACATACTAAAGAGATTGTAAGTTGGGCAGCATCAAGTATGGATTGAAAAAGGCAAGGCTGAAGAAGATAAATTATTTGAAAACCCAGAAGAGTACAGAACATTATTAATTATTTTTACTAATAGATGAACAGCACTAGAATAGTGCCTGGCATATTAGTAGACACTCAACAAATACTTCTCATATTAAAAAAAGTTATCACAGTGTGATGGTTAAGCTCATATATCAATTTGGCCAAATGATGGTGTCCAGTTATTTGGTTAAGCAGATTGCCTTTGGCAATGAGACATATCTCATACAATCAGTTGAAGGCTTTAAAAGAGAAGTGATGATTTCAGCAGTCAGAAGAGAGAATGTCCAGCTCTACTTCAGCTAGTCAGCTTCTCTTGGGGAATCCACTGAAAGGCTTCATGGGAGTTCCTAGTTCCCAGCCTGCCCTATGGAATATGGACTTGTGCATTCCCACAGTCTTGTGAGACAATTTTTATAAAAAATATCATGCTATTTACAGATATCTCCTGTCAGTTCTATTTCCCAAGAGAACCCTGATGAATATACACAGTATTATAATCCCCAAATTAAAAGACAGTTGCGAATTGAAGAAAGCAGAAGGAACCTTTGTGAAAGACATCAGGGCAGGTAGATTTGGCTAGATAGAGAAAAGATAAGAGATGAATGGAGGATGGTTCCTAGGTTTTTGAATTGGGCTACTGGGTGCAGCAGTGGCACAGTTTAGATAAGAAATGTAGGGAGAAGATACTTTTGCTCTTCGGCAAGTTCCCTCAAAGGTTGATTACAAAAGATCACTTATTTTACTTATGAATTCCATAGGTTAAAGTATATTTTGATTGAAAAAGTTACCTTTAGAAAAGCTATGTTCACCCATTCTACTTCTTCATATTGGTTAGCTTTTGCTCCCTTTTTATTCTCAAGTGATTGTAATTCTCTTTGACAGAAGAAGCAAAAGAAAAATGAATGTTTAATATAGCTCTTTTTATCATCTGATAACCTAACCTTCTATGACACAAGCTTTGCATAAATCCAAATTTTCATTTTGGAAATTTCTTTACATCTAAGACTGCACACTATTTTTCTGCAGTTGCCCTGGCAATATTTTCATTCACGCATTAAAATCCATCTTTCCTCTTTTCTCTTCCAGGTTCATTGGTAAAGAATGGCAATGGGGATAGAAGAGAGACATTTTGTGAAGTGAATCGGCAAAGCTTGTGACTCAATGAGGAGAGTATAGAAGACAGTTCCTCAGAGAAAGAAGTCTGTTTTAGGCAGTTGCAGTTAAAGAACAGAAAAAGGAGCAAAGAGGCTTTGTTGTGTTGTTGCTTTATTTTTGGTAAAGTTTTCTTTCTTTTTTATTGGTTCAGATTACATTTACAAGTTTTTTGACTTTGAATAAGCAAAAAGCACAAATATATCTTTTGTATGATTCAGTGCAATGCCACTTCCAATTGATGTCTGGAAGTAGCTCTAAAGAGGAGAGATAGTTTGATTGCCAGATCTTTAGAGGCATCACTGTTATCTTTAATCTGTGGTAACATTACAGTTCACCCTAAAGAGAAATCTTCTTGCTGTTATATGTCTAAATGCCCCAAGGATGCTATTTCTGGCTGTTTCTCCAAAGTTATAATACTATATGTTACTCTTACTGACCATAGGTGTTTATGGCCTGCTTTCTGCTTTGCGTCTACCTCAGTTGACATCATATTTCCAACAAGTTCATGTGTTGTTTTTAAAATAACTTAATTCAACTCTTGTAGACAAGGAGAAACATTTGGTTTCTGGGGTCATTGAGGATGAGATGGCACTAGAGGTCTCACGAACACAGCTTCAGGGAAATATTTATTTCTAAGATCTGACACATTCAGCAGAGAAAAGGAAGATGAAAAATCGGACTTTTTCTGAAAATATGATAAAAGCAACATCACACCAGAAGAAAACTAACAGCAAATGGAAGCAAAGCCACCTAAAAGACCTGGAGGTCAATATATATTCAAGTGCAGATCAGAGAATGAGCTTCCCCAGAAGAGAAAGCAGGAGATCTGAAAGAGAAATCTTTTCATATAAAGGAAGCATTCTGTTTAGCAGAGGTTGGCTTCAGTATCAGACAATTCAGGCCACTCTGGCTGAAGAAAGTATCTTGATCCAGTGTCCAGAAAGCAGTCATTTCCTGGACTCTTGCATAATCATGCCAAGAGGTCATTTTAAAACAGCTATACCTCCTTGAAATAATAACACTAAAGATAATTTCTTGCCCTAGAGGGATATTAGGATCAATTTAAGTATTTTGAAAACCAAAAAATGAAGCCAAATTGTCAAACAAAGATTAAAGAAATGTTTCTTGAAGTTCAAAAGATCACAATGGTTTATGCTGAGCACAAAACAATATGAGGTATGTTGAACCTCCAAGTGATTGCTAATGCAAAGAAAATCCAGCCATGATATATAAGGAATTACAAATTCCAGAGACAGAATCTCAGGGAAATTAGAAAGCAAACAAAATGCCTGAACAAGAATAGATTTCTGTAAAATTACAGGAGCAAGAAGAGGGTACATGATTGAGCCAATAATCCTGATGTGAAAAGGTATAGATAGAAAAGCTGAAAATTACTACCTGTCATAATTTTGCAAATAAAACCTAGTAGTGTTGCCTGAATATACAATAATGTATTTATTTTATTGTTATATACAGAAATAGAATTCTCAAGCATTCTAACATAAAGTAATTAGAAAATGAACATGTTTTATCCTTAAAAATGCATTAAATGGTATCTTATCTTTAAGATAATCCACAAAGACCTATTTGACTGCAAGCATGCTAAAGTCATATTAATTTATGTTTCGTGTTTCCAATCAACTTATTTTCATTTTAATTGTAAATGATAGTGTTATCCACCATGTTCTTTTGTTTCTTCCTCCCACGTTTATATTTTTCATTTAAAGAAGCTTTTGTGACCTCTTGTACTACTCAGCAGAAGAGCATGACCTCAAAACTGGAAATATATCCTCTGCCCTCTCTTCCCCTTTATGTTCTGGAGCTGTTTTGGAGTCTAGCAAACAGTATGAAACAGTTAAGATAGCCTTCAAATTTTGGAATCATGGGAATTAACCTCCAAAATGTCATTGATTAAATGGTGGCTAAGTTTTTGTGAAGGTCATTTAAATGGCAGGTTGTTAGTTACAAGTCACAGCAAACAGGTTTAATAACAGAATCAGTGATTAAAAAGATGTTGAAAAATGTGCTGGAGGATTAAATATAAAAAAATTATATTTTCATAGAAATAAATTTAACATTAGATTTGAGTCTCCCCCAAAATCCATCTGTACAACATAGTATGTGAAAGACCTCTGTACAAGCATGTTGGTTAGCTGATGGCTGGGGGTAAGCGGCCGTACTGAGTCAAGCACACAGCACACAGTCATGAAGAAA
Organism: Tamandua tetradactyla; assembly: GCF_023851605.1. Lineage (NCBI taxonomy): Eukaryota > Metazoa > Chordata > Mammalia > Pilosa > Myrmecophagidae > Tamandua > Tamandua tetradactyla. The sequence continues at coordinate 64,390,996 of NC_135336.1, read as the reverse complement.
CGACTCCGGTGACAACCCTCGGGGGTTCAGGTTGCCTCCGCAGGAGGTCATTGGCTGCCTGCTGATCACCACACGAGAGGGCTGAGATGCGCAGCTTAGGCTGGCTATTATGGAGACCATGGATATGCAGGTCATCTTTATGACAAGGCCAAAGTTTAGACAATGAGATCATTTGTTATATGAGGTGGGAGTGCATGTGAGGGGGGGGTAGGTCAGGGGGTACTTGGTGGCACGTGTTTCAGCTCACGATAAAATTCTTCATCGTGTTTCCCCAGTACTTAATTTCCTCTCAGCCGCGTCTGCAATGGAATCTTAAACGATTTAGCAGGAATTGCTGCAACAGGCCTTCACGCTAGGGGGAAGAGGAGGTAGAGGGGGAGGAGCGGAAGGAGGGGGGAGTGAAGGAGGAGCAGGTGGTGGGGCAGCCATGGCGACAGCGGCTGCAGGGAGTGAGGATAAGGGAGGATATAACAATGCTATGGAGGCAGAGGAGGCTCGGGCTCAGAAGCAGACGGAGGATCGGAGGATCGGGCGCGAGGGTGGGTGGTGGAGAGGATGAAGTCGGTGTGGCAGGCGAAAGTGAAAGCGCCTCAGAAGGGGCTCCCATGAGGCATGCATATATCGCTAGGAGGGTGGGAACGAGACCTAGAGGAAAGGTTTTTCCCTCATGTTCCTCAGCAGGGTGAATGTGCTGAAGGAGTTTGGACCAAGTATTTGGGTTCCATATTGAGGCAGTTTCGAGCCAGGAGTTGAATCGCTTAAGGACTTCCCGGTACTCAGGTAAGGTTTTCTCAGGGATTTTGACCTGCCTCGTGGCCAATAAGGTGTGGATGGCTCGAGCCTGAGGCGCGAAATCAGAGGAGGAAGTGTTGTCCATTTTAGGGAGAATTTAGAGGGGGCGGTGTGCACAGAGAAACCGCCGAGGGGACCACTTACCGAGAAGGGGGTGGCTGTCACGGAGAACCGCTGGAGGGCCCCACGTTGGGCGCTACTTGTTGGTTAGCTGATGGCTGGGGGTAAGTGGCCGTACTGAGTCAAGCACACAGCACACAGTCACGAAGAAATGACTCAGGAGACAACCCCTCAGGGGTGAGTGGAACACGTCCACTTTATTGAGGAAGTACAGAGGCTTATATAGGCTGGGAGCATGCAGGGACACGTGTTGGGCTGGGATTGGTCACTGTTGTTGCTAGGGTGGAGGGCAGATTTAAGGTTAGCGCTTTTGGCGAACCACCGCCAGTTCCGGGAAGAAAGGCAGTGGCGGGTTAGGCCATTTTGTGTTGCCTTCCATCAGCCAGGGCAGCCATGTTGGCAATGTTTTATGACTTCTCCATCACAAGCATATACATAGATTTTGACGCTATCTCACTATGATGTCAATGTGAGCCAGCAGTGAGATCTTGTTGGCCAAATGACACAATCTTAGGCTTCATTATTAGTAATAATCGGTAGGAAGTGATAGTTCCACATCACTCCACAGAATCTGGTGCAGGACCACAAATGAAACACTGTTTGGTTTCATTTGTTTCAAAAAATGAAACAGTTTTATTCTTGAACTGTTTTATGGCAGTCCAAGAATAACAATATAAATGGATGCATATTCAGAGGTATTGGGCATCGTGAAGAGACTTGCAGCAGCCACATATGAGATATAATTAAAAGAAGCAGAAACATTTAATATGTAGAATGGACAATTATGGGATAGCGATAGAGCCATTTTATGAACCTCAGTGGACCAAGCACTTTATGGAGTCTCATACCATATCCCAAAAGCAATTAAAAAATATCACAGTATTGAAACATAAAAGATGAATGGGTTAATTTAACAAAGTTTTGTTTTCCCCATTATTATTAATAGTATTTGACAAATCAACATTTCGAATTATTTCAGAAAATAGTATAAAATTTTTGACCCAGTTTAATTGATGCCTTAATGTTTGTGCTCCACAGTATTCTGGAGATAAGGGAGACTGCTTAGGATGGGGGTGAGTTTTCCAAAACTAGAAATTTTCATATTGTGGGATAATATATTTAGTATTCAAAAACTAAAAGTTTAGTTGAAACAGAAGACTACTAAAGTTTCTCATAATCAAGCAGTACTATTCTTGCTCCTAAATAATAATTCATTAGTTATGCAGAAAACATTCAGATCAAATAAAGCTGAGATAAATTAGGTTAGCATATGTTAACTTCTGCTTTTAACTAAAATTTTTATTTAGCTGAAAGATAGCAAATCACCTTCTTAATTCTGTGTAAACCCCACTGCAGTCTTCAGGGCCATCAACCTTTTGTTTTGACACTTTAGTTAAACGTTGCTTATGAAGATTATTGGTAGATGACATAAAGTAAGGCATGTCTTTACCACGTGGATATAGGAGATAAACATATGTATTTTTTCTATCTATCTTCTATTGTTCTTTGATATTAAATTTCATTTTTAATAGAAATAGTTGTTTCAAGTGCACATACAGAGGTAAATGGACTTTATTTCATTAGGATGATGCCTTGAAGAAATATATTTGGTTTCAAGGAGAATAGAACTTGTGTTTTTTCACTTACAAAGAAATTCCTAAGCTCTATTAAAATATCAATAGCATTTAGACATTACTTCAGACACCATTTGATTCGGAGAGAATAGAAAAATATCCCAACGGAGTTTAAAATGCCTAAAAACCAATGTATAAAGTTAAGACTTCGTCCTTTCCCCCTTCTTGAATGATTAAGTTTGGAATTTAGCAAAGTGTATCTTGATTCCTATTTCAATTTAACAGATTTGTAGTATGTCATGAGTAAAATGTTTGTTTTGAATTTTATTATTTTTAAAATCATTTGCCAACCAATAAACTGGAAAATTGGTTCTTGAAATTAAATTTGGAAAACAAGGAAAATTTCTCTTGTATATAGATAGTATAGTAGCCTATCATAGACAATAAAAAATAGTATTCATTTGTTTACATAGGGAAACAAACAAATTGAAGAAAGCCCAAAGCTCAGAATCAAGAAACGGTGAAATTACATATAAGCAAAGTGCAATTTCCTAATTTTATTGGATTATTATTTTCAGTTTAATGGCTTTTGGTGTGCCATTAAGCACTGAAAAGTTGAAACTGTTATGTAGCCCAGAAAAGCCATATTTTAGAATTCTTATCCAATCTTGGGTGTATAGACTTATTGGGGGTGGAATCTTTTGATGAGGTTGTTTTCAGGGAGATACTACCCACTAAATTGTGGATGAGATCTTTGATTAGATTATTTCCAAGGAGATGTGACCCTACCCATCCAAAGTAGGTTTAATTAGTTTACTGGAGTCCTTAAAAGAACCTAGACAGAGAGTTGAGACCCAACACAAAGAACAGAGAGATGAAACAAGCTAAATGAAGAAACATAGATTTTTAGAGTGAGAGCCACAGGAAACAGGAGCTGAGAGCCATTGAAACCAGAAGGGATAGAAGGACAGCAGATGTCACCATATGCCTTTGCAGCTGACAGAGGTGTCGCAGATGCCAGCAGCCTTTCTACTGAGAATGTATCCCTTGTTGGTGCCTTAATTTGGAAATTTTCATGGCCTTAGAATTGTAATTTACTAAATCCCCTGTTTAAAACCCAATTCATCTGTGGTATATTGCATTTTGGCAACTTTAGCAAACTATATATAATATTAAACATAAAACAACAGCATATTATGTATATAATTATTTTGTATATTATTAAATATGAAATATGTAATTAACATAGACCCAATATTATTTCATTAGTATTGCTGTTATTGAGACTACACTCCATTACTCAACAGCTGAGATCCTCCTGTCCTGCTTATTGCATATGACCTTGCTTTCTCTGGAGACTGGGGCAGTCGAATAAGCATAGAATTTGTTATGTTATGTAAATTAATAGCTGATGGCTCCAACTTGGAATAGCCAGTAGGTTTGTTGAAAGATGGATCATGAGAACCAGACCAAAGACAGTAAGAGAGAAAGAGAGTACAGGACAGAGAGAATGAGAAAAAGAGAGAAAGAGAGACTTCATTCTAGTTAATTTCATGTAGGAGTTCTTTGTGAACTGTGCTGGTTTTAAAGGACGTATGGACCCTAGAAAAGCCATGTTTTAATTAAAATCCTGTTTTGTAAAGGCAGAATAATCCCTATTCAATACTGCATGTTTGAAACTGTAATCAGATCATCTCCCTGGAGATGTGATTTAATCAATAGTGGTTGTTAAACTGGATTAGGTGACGACATGTCTCCTCCCATTTGGGTGGGTCTTGATATGTTTCTGGAGTCCTATAAAAGAGGAAACATTTTGGAGAATGAAGAAGAGATTCGGAGAGAGCAGAGAATGCTGCAGCACCACAAAGTAGAGAGTCCACAAACCAGCAACCTTTGGAGATGAGGAAGAGAAACACCTCCCAGGGAGCTTCATGAAACAGGAAGCCAAGAGAGAAAGCTAGCAGATGATGCCATGCTCACCATATGCCCTTCCAGCTTAGAGAGAAAACCCTGAACTTCATCAACCTTCTTGAACCAAAGTATCTTTCCATGGATGGATGCCTTTGATTGGACATTTCTATAGAATTGTTTTAACTGGGACATTTTCTCGGCCTTAGACTGTAAACTAGCAACTTATTAAATTCCCCTTTTTAAAAGCCGTTCTATCTCTAGTATATTGCATTCTGGCAGCTGGCAAACTAGAACATGAACTATTATAGGATTTCCTACCTTGTGCATTTCATAACATATACCAGTATACCAGTATCATTCCAAAATTAGTTTGAATGTATTTCTATCTTTCTGTTCTTCAAAAACAAATAATCCCCAATCAAAATATACAAATAAAAGAAACTTGTGTTTTAGATATCTGTTTCTTTTTAATTTAAAATTGACACAACTAAATTTATCTGATGTGTTTATGTAATGTGATCATTTTTATCCCATAGAAATAATTATTTTGTAATTTCATATTTTTAAGTAAATGGAGATTTTTATTGAAATATGCACAATTAACATACAATAAATCACACAGATTATAACTTTTTAGATTGATGACTTTTGGTATTAGCATATATTCATGTAACTACCATACAAAAAGAGATAAGAGTATTAATAAAAACATGTTAATGACCCCTGAAATTTCCTCCACATTCCTTTCAAATCCTGACCTCTGGAACAGCCATCATCTTATTTCTATCACTATAAATTAGCTTTGTTGTTCTGAGTCATCCTATAAGTCTATGATACTTTATGTCTGGCTTGATTCAATCAATATAATTAATTTTGAGATTTATCTGTGATTTTTGAATGAATTACAATCAATAATTCATTCTTTTTTTTTTTTTTTTTTTTGCTGAGTTGTATATCATCATATGGATATATTGTCAGTTATCAGAAAATGAAACTTAACATCCAAAATGGGTTCTATGGAATGGGAGACCCTTCAGTTTCTCTCCCTCAGTAGCTCTTCTGACAGGACCTGATGTGGCAGCAAAATAGTAAGCACAAATGTGCCACCACCCCACCCACTAGAGGCCAGACCAGATAACCATAAGTATGAAGTAAAGATCTGCACCAGCCCGATATCTCCCGGTGATGCTTGTGGCCACACGTCACACCCACCCCTCTTGATGTAGTTCCTTTAAAACAACAAACTGTCAGGAAGAGAGTTGGAGCCATTTTTCCTTTCTCTTCTGCTAGCAGGTTTCACTGGCTCCCACCTGCCTGCTCTACCTTTGCTCTCCGTCAATCTATTTCTCTCTAACAATAAACCCCTTAAGCTTTAATTTACTTTCTCATGTGGAATCCTTTAACAACCTTGTGCCTAACATATATCACAAATTATTTATCCATTTTCCTAATAGACATTTGGTTTGTTTTCTATATTTGCCATTCTGGATTTATCTATCCTTACAACAATATTAACATTAAGTTATTACCATATAAAATGATATAATTTTTATACAGTAGTTGTTGCATAGCATAATTTACTTACATTATTTAGAATCATTTTCTAACTCAAAATGATGAGTTTTCTAGTAATGGCTTGTTTACTCTGCTTTCCCTGCCTTTATAATTACCTCCACTACCACATTCTTTTTTTCCATGCAAACACCAGAGCAATCATTTTAAAATGAAACAGAGACCAGTTCACTTCTTTTCTTAAAGCCTACCTGTTAATTAAGGATTTATTCACAGCCAAATCACAAGTCTTCACAATGGCCTAAGAGCCTTATGTTTTTTCAAGCCCAGCTTTCTCTACATCTTTATCTCCTACCAGTGTCCCCTCAGTTACTTTCCTCCAATTGTTCTTGCTACTTCTGTGTTCCTTTGAATTGGGAGTATGTCACCCCTCACACACACACACACACATCCAACTTTAGGGCTTTGATGGGTTATTACTTCACTTCCATCATGTCTTTTCTCAGATATTGTCTTGAATATGAGACCTTCCTAGACTACTCTGTTTACACATGAAATATCACATGAGTGTCACACACTGCCTCTTCTCTTTTTCATAATTTATTTCCCCCTAACATTCATCCCAATCTAACATACTGCTTATTTGGTTTTGTTATTTTGTTTTTCCCCACTGGAATACAAACATCAGGAGGGCAGAAACCATCTCATTTGTTCATTTCTAAAATTATATGCTTAGAATAATGTAGCTGTTAAAAAAATGCATTGAATAGCAAAGAATTACCTCTCACACTACCTGTACTTGTTTGGACTTATTATGTAACCCAGCCATGTCCTTTCAATCCAATCTCATAGGAGTTGGCTTATTGTTAGGTAGGAACTTTTGATTAAATTACTTCCATGAAGATGTGACCCACCCAATTCAGGATAGGTCTTAATCCTTTCCTGGATGCCTTTATTATAGAGAGTCAGAGGTGTTTAAAGAGAGAAGAAAACACACCCTGTGATGTTTTGAGAGAGCTGATAGAAAGAGCAGAGAGATGAATCCAAGTGAAGGAGAAAGAAGGACCCACAGTAGTTAAGAGAGCCATTTTGAAACCAACCCAGGAGAGAAGGACCAGAAGATGTCACCGTGTGTTTTCACATTTGACAGAGTAGCTCCAGATGTGATTGGGCTTTCTTGAGTAAAATTATCCTCTTGTTGATACCATCATTTGGCCATTTTTAATGGACTTAGAATTGCAAATTTATAATCTAGTATACACCCTTTGTAAGAGCTAATCCATTTGATATATTGCACTTGGAAGCATTAATAAACCAAACACTATCCACATATAATATCATCAATATTGTTCTAGTATTTTATATTTTTGAAATATTTAATTCTTGGGCATATTACAATAGAAGACACATATATTTCATCTCATTATTTTATTATGCAAATAAATCACAGAAGTTACATGACTTGCCCAGTCATTTATCTTATAAGAGACTAAACAAAGGATCACTCTGGATTTGATTTTCAGTACTTTCTATGTCTTTCTTTTTCCAGAAAAAGCTGTGTGTGGTGTGTGTGTTGACAGTATAAATAGCAGTTTGTTGTAAAGAAATACACAGTTGTTTTTGTAGCCTGTGATTTTCTTTCTGAGCATAATACCACACCACAGTAATTGGGCACTTATACGATATGATCTAAAGTAAAAAATGAGGTATCCATGTATTCAATTTAAATAATAAAATATTACTTGCCCTTAATTATGAAGAAAAGGCTGGAATTGTCCACTAAGGGCTTTAAGATAGTTCAAATATTTCTGTCTTTCTTATAAGAAAGAAAAGCAATTCCTCTGTCTTTTTTCTTTCTTTGTAGAGACTTCTAGACCATTATATCCTGAAATGAAAAATGTAGACTGTGAATGTTGATGTTTTTCACATTCACTTATGAGGGAAATACAATCTATATAGATCACTCCCAAGTAAATAGATTATAAATTCTACCTGGATGTCCAAAAAGAACAGTCATTTCAGAAAATGATATAAACAATTAATTATATTAAAAGGCTGCAAAACAAAATAATGACATCACAATGTTGAAAACCCATTTGCGAATATAATAGTCTGAATTCCAAGAACCTCTAGGATAATTTGGGAGTAGAATAAACTAAGTTTATTTCAAATTTGCAAAGCATATTGCTCTAAGGAAATGATATATCATTTATTTAACTCAAATTTAATTTTATTTAAAATTAACAGACGTGAATTTGTAAAGCTATTGCAGGACAGAAATTCTCTGATTTACTTCCTGGTATTTCACTTGGAAGGCTAATAGGTCATTTAAATTGAACCTAGCCAAAACTTGAAAACAAATCACATCACTCCCCTATTCAAATTCTAACATATCTCCTATAATGCATAAAAGCCAAATTCCTAAATATATTTGCTTTTTTGTTTCTTATTTGACACCAACCCTGTTCACTTTTCTGAGCTAATCACTCCCTATTTATTCTGGCTCACTTTTTCTTATTTCTAATCTTCTTATTTCTTAAATATGCTAAATTCAAGGCTTTTACCTTTTGTTTACCTTTCACTCATAATTTTTATCTCCATTTTTTTTTAATGCTCTGTCCCCCACTTGAATCAGATCTCTAGTCTGAAGTCATTTCTAAGAATAGGTCTTCCCCAATCTTTAAAATAGTTCAAATTTCCCTGCTCCTGTATCTATCTCTCCTTTTCCCCTAATTTATTTTCTTTAATGACAGCATTTCCTAACTTAAATGCTATCCTTTATTTATTTTCTTGTTTGTTTTCTGGCACCCACTGACATATAAAGTATTTGAAAGCTGGAATGTGCCTGGTGCATTTACTAAATGCTTGTTATATAAAATTTCAGTACTCGAGTCATAGTTGCATGCTTGAAGTAAATATGGAAGATAAGTTCATTTAAAAACAAGCTATTTCAAAGCAAAAAAAGGTAAAGTTAGGTTAAGAAAGTATAAAGTTGTGTTAGAATTTTAGATGTTTGATGAGAAGTGGTATAGCAGTAAGAGTTACCTCCTGCCATTAATAGTGCTGATTTGGAATACACTCTGCATCCAACACAGCGTACCCCATTCTGGAATGGCTGAATCAGCTAAGAGAATCCACTGTGGTGAGGTCCCCGAGAGGCACGCACTTCCCCGGGCCATGGCGGCTGGCGGCCGAAGACCCTCCCTCCCTCCTCCCCGGGCCAGCTGAGAGATTTGGTTCGGCACTCCCCCAAGCCGCGGTGGCTGGCGACCCTCCCCCACAGTGAGAGTCTTCCAAAGTTAAAGGAGCCACAGCATCTTTTACTGGTGGGACCTGCAGACGAGCACCACATAATGGGCAGGATAAGAAAAACAAAGCCCAGAGACTTCACAGGAAAGTCTTTCAACCTGCTGGGTCCCACACCCAGGGAAATCTGATTAAATGCCCAGACACCAGCAAAAAATATCGGATCACACCAGGAAAATTGAAGATATGGCCCAGTCAAAGGAACAAACCAATAGCTCAAATGAGATACAGGAGCTGAGACAACTAATTCTGAATATACAAACAGAAATGGAAAACCTCTTCAAAAACCAAATCAATAAATTGAGGGAGGACATGAAGAAGGCATGGGCTGAACAAAAAGAAGAAATGGAAAGTCTGAAAAAACAAATCACAGAACTTATGGGATTGAAGGACAAAGTAGAAAAGACGGAAAAAACAATGGAAACCTACAATGGTAGATTTAAAGAGACAGAGGCTAGAATTAGTGAACTGGAGGATGGGACATCTGAATTCCAAAAAGAAACAGAAACTATAGGGAAAAGAATGGAAAAATTTGAGCAGGGGATCAGGGAATTGAATGATAATATGAAGCGCACAAATATACGTGTTGTGGGTGTCCCAGAAGAAGAGAAAGGAAAAGGAGGAGAAAAACTAATGGAAGAAATTATCACTGAAAATTTCCCAACTCTCATGAAAGACCTAAAATTACAGATCCAAGAAGTGCAGCGTACCCCAAAGAGAATAGACTCAAATAGGCGTTCTCCAAGACACTTACTAGTTATAATGTCAGAGGTCAAAGAGAAAGAGAGGATCTTGAAAGCAGCAAGAGAAAAACAATCCATCCCATACAAGGGAAACCCAATAAGACTATGTATAGATTTCTCAGCAGAAACCATGGAAGCTAGAAGACAGTGGGATGATATATTTAAATTACTAAAAGAGAAAAACTGTTAACCAAGATTTCTATATCCAGCAAAATTGTCCTTCAAAAATGAGGAGGAAATTAAAACATTTTCAGACAAAAAGTCACTGAGAGAATTTGTGACCAAGAGACCAGCTCTGCAAGAAATACTAAAGGGAGCACTAGAGTCAGATATGAAAAGACAGAAGAGAGAGGTATGGAGAAGAGTGTAGAAAGAAGGAAAATCAGATATGATATATATATAATACAAAAGGCAAAATGGTAGAGGAAAATATTATCCAAACAGTAATAACACTAAATGTTAATGGACTGAATTCCCCAATCAAAAGACATAGACTGGTAGAATGGATTAAAAAACAGGATCCTTCTATATGCTGTCTACAGGAAACACATCTTAGAACCAAAGATAAACATAGGCTGAAAGTGAAAGGTTGGGAAAAGATATTTCATGCAAATAACAACCAGAAAAGAGCAGGAGTAGCTATACTAATATCCAGCAAATTAGACTTCAAATGTAAAACAGTTAAAAGAGACAAAGAAAGATACTATCTACTAATAAAAGGAACAATTAAACAAGAAGACATAACAATCATAAATATTTATGCACTGAACGAGAATGCCCCAAAATACATGAGGAATACACTGCAATCACTGAAAAGGGAAATAGACACATCTATCATAATAGTTGGAGACTTCAATTCGCCACTCTCATCAATGGACAGAACATCTAGACAGAGGATCAATAAAGAAATAGAGAATTTGAATATTACAATAAATGAGCTAGACTTAACAGACATTTATAGGACATTACACCCCACAATGGCAGGATACACCTTTTTCTCAAGTGCTCATGGATCATTCTCAAAAATAGACCATATGCTGGGTCACAAAGCAAGTCTTAACAAATTTAAAAAGATTGAAATCATACACAACACTTTCTTGGATCATAAAGGAATGAAGTTGGAAATCAATAATAGGCAGAGTGCCAGAAAATTCACAAATATGTGAAAATTCACAAATAACGTGTTGAACACGTTAAGAGTGTTCAACAACACACTCTTAAACAATGAGTGGGTCAAGGAAGAAATTGCAAGAGAAATTAGTAAATATCTCAAGGTGAATGAAAATGAAAACACAACATATCAAAACCGATGGGACACAGCAAAGGCAGTGCTAAGAGGGAAATTTATTGCCCTAAATGCCTATATCAGAAAAGAAGAAGAGGCAAAAATGCAGGAATTAACTGTCCACTTGGAAGAACTGGAGAAAGAACAGCAAACTAACCCCAAAGGAAGCAAAAGGAAAGAAATAACAAAGATTAGAGTAGAAATAAATGAAATTGAGAACATGAAAACAATAGAGAAAATCAATAAGACCAGAAGTTGGAGTACACTCTGGATAAAATTTACAAGCTTAAATCCTATGCTAAAAATATCATTCTTATTAATGAATTACTGAGTAAATCTTAGAGTACTAAGCTTTCTAAAATGTGTCACTGTTTATTTATTTTTTCAAGAATAGAAATCACTCTAGCTTAATAATTGACAATTAGAAATGGTCCCCAATACACATGCTTTTTTTTAGGTTATCATATTTGTGACCTCTTTCTTGCCATCATTCAGGTAAAACTATTGCACCCATCCAGGCAAAATGTCTTCAATGAGGAAAAAACTAATTGATTAGAAAACAGTAAAAATTGTACATTAGTACAAAAAGTAATAGAAATTATCCCAGAGTTTCAATGCAAATTTTATAAGGACATAAATCTCAGGAACTGTCTTTTTACTTTATTAATTTTGTTAGAGTTTACATGGAAACTCTTTCTTGTATGCCCATTTCCTTTGGGATTACTAGCAAGTGAATTTATGCTGAATGTTTTTTTGGAGAAACTTTTTTCTGGAGCAGAAAATGTGATCTTTTACCTACAGCATGATCATTTAGTTCAGATTGCAGAACCAGGTTTAAATTTACATTCAGTAAAAATTAATTAATGATTTTTGGAATAGTAGATTATATTTACTCTGAAAATTTCAACTTATACTTCTATGCTTCTGTAAAACCCAATGAAATTTAAGATGATTCTTTAACTATTTTAATCACTACACTAATACATCTAACAGAAGAAAATCTCTACAATGAATAAACAAGTCTCATTTGTGTTGAAATAGTTTTGAAATGGAAAAAAAGTAGAAATATAAAACATAAATAAGGAAGAATACATTTGCAGGTAAAATCATCATAGAAGTGAAGTCTTCTCTTGCCATCTCTTAAATTTTTACAATAATTATTTTTAATTGTGGTAAAAAATTATAACATAAAAAACATTTAAATCATTTTAAGTGGACAATTCTGTGACATTCTATGTATTGTCATTATTGTGAAACTTTCACCATTATCTATTTTCTAGACTGTTTTCATTATCCCCAACACCCATTTAGTAATAGCTAGCTGGCCTTAACTCCTCCATCCTTGATAACCACTATTCTGCTTCCTGTCTCTATGCTTATTCTAAGTATTTCATAGAAGAGAAGTTATACAATACTTTTTCTTTTGTGTCTGGCTTATTTCACTCAGCATGAAGTATTCAAGGTTCATCCACGTAACATGTACCAGCTCTCCTTTTACTTTTAGGCCTGAATAATATTTCATTTTGTGGATATAGAGCACTTCTTTATCCATTTATCCTTTCATGGACACTTGGGTTGCTTCTATCCTTTGGCTCTCATGAATAATGCTACAATCAACAATAGTGTATAAAAACCTGTCCTAATGCCTGATTTTAATTTTTTGGTTATATATGGTAGTATATGCCACCAGGACATATGCTAATTTTATGTTTCACTTTCTGAACAACTGCCAAATTCTTTTCCACATTCCTCTGAACTATATATCATCATTGTGATTTGCCCACCTCCTTGCCAATGCTTGTATTTTCTGTTGTTTTTTTAAGTAATACTCATCATGGTGGGTTTGAGGGGGCATCTTATATAATTTTCATTTGTATATCTCTGATAGCTAATAACACTGGAAATCTTTTCATAGGCTATTAACCATTTGAGTATCTTCTTTCAAAAAACATCTTTTTAAATCCTTAGCTCATTTTTAAAATCAGGTTGTGTCATGGTCAGGTTCATGAGCCAACTTGTCCAGCTGGTGGTGCCTGTTTATCTGGTTGGGCAAAGGCCAGACTCTCTGTTGCTATGAGGACATTTCATAGAGTTAAATCATGATCACATCAACTGCATCCATAGCTGATTACATTTGTAATCAGCCAAGGGGTGTGTCTTCTGCAATGAGTGACATTTAATCTTATCACTGGAAGGCTTTTAAGGAGGATTCAGAGGGGACAGTCTCTTTTCTTGCTTTGGTCAGTCAGCCTCTTCTGTGGAGTTCATCCAGACTCTTCATCAGAGTCATCAGTTTTACAGCATGTCCTGTGGATTTTGGACTCTATGTTCTTCAAAAGTTATGTGAGACACTTATAAATTTTACATCTATGGATATTTCTTGCTGATTCTGTTTCTTTAAAGAACCTTAGCTAATACAGGCTGTTTGTCTTTTTGTTGTTGAGTTGTAGCAGTTATTTATAAATGTTGTGTATTTAAGACTTTATTAGGTACATATATAGTTTCCAAACTGTATATTCTGTAGATTGTCTTTTCATTTTCTTTATAAAGTCCTTTGATTAACAAAGTTTCTAATGTTAATGAAGAAAATCAATCAAAGTAGTACACTACTATTTTAGCTTCCTGCTGTTAAAACAAATATTATATGATGACTATTCTCAAATAATGAGAATTTATTGGCTCAAAACTTGAGGCTAGGAGAAGTTTAAAACTGAGTCTTCTGCAAGGCAATGCTTTCTTCTCGGGAACTGTGGCATTCTGGGTCTGGCTTGTGGCAGTCCTTGGTCCTTGGCTTTTCTGTCACATGACAATACAGATGGCATAACCTAGCATCTCTTTCTGTCTGACTTTCACTCTGCATATAAAGGAATCTGGATTAAAGCCCAACTTAATTGAGTTGGTCCTGACCTTAATTGAAGTAACATCATAAAGAGATCTTATTTACAATAAGTCCATACCCACTAACATGTAGAACAAGACTAAGAACATGTTCAAGCTTGGGTGCACAATTTATCCTACCACAACCAAAATAAGAGAATGAGGAAGAAGAAAAACACAGAGCATCATCACTTTGATGCAAGAAAAAAAAAAAGCATTTGACAAAATTCAACATCCTTTTCTGATAAAAATACTCAAAAAACTACCAATAGAAGGTAGCTTTCTCAATATCATAAAGGGCATTTATTAAAACCCACAGGAAATATTGTACTAAATGGTGGAAGACTGCTAGAGGTGGTTTGGACCTACGTGCCCTAGAAAAACATGCTTTTATACTTAATCCATTCCTGTGGGTATGAACCCACATTAAGTAGGACCTTTTGATGAGGTTACTTCAGATAAGGTATGGCCCAAATCAATCAAGATAGGACTTAATCCTATTACTGTGGTCTATTATAAGCAGAAAGAAATTCAGACCAAAAAACAAACAACAACAACAACAATAAAACAAAGCCACACAGGGAGCAGTGAGAAGTTGAATATTAACATAACCTGGAAGAAAAGAGAGAAGCTAAGGAAGCTGCAATGTTCATTGCATATTACAGAGGAACCCAGACCCAATGATCACCAGCAGCTAGTCTTTGGCAAGAATGCCTGCTTTTAAGAAGAAAACATTGCTTTGATGATGCCTTGATTTGTATTTAGTTTAGCCTCAAAAGTATCAGCTAATAAATTCCCTTTGCTTAAGCCAATCCATTACATGGTTTTTGCTTGAGCAGCCAAGGAAATTAACAGATATGGTTTTCCCCCTAAAATCAGGAACAGGACGGGATGTCCTCTGTCACCACAGTTATTAAATACTCTAGTGGGTGCTTTAGCCACAGCTATCAGGAAAGAGAAAAAAATTGAAAGGAAGAAGTAAAACTTTTCCTATTACAAGATGACATGATCCTATATATAGAGAAACCCCCCCCCCCAAATCCATAAGGCAGCTTATTAGAACTAATATTAAATTATTATATCTAATAAGCTAATTCAGCATAGTCATAGGATGCAAGCTAAACATGCAAAAGTCAGTTGGGTTTTTATACACCAGTAATGAACAACCTGAAAAGGAATTCAAGAAAACAATTCCATAACCGATAGTCTCTGAAAGAATAAAATACCTAGTAAAAAGTTTAACCAAGGAGGTGAAAGGCTTGTACACTTAAAACTATAAAATATTGCTGAAAGATTAAAGAAGATCTAAATAAAGGGAAAGATATACTGTGTTCATGGTTTAGGAAATTTAATATTGTTAAGATTTCAATACTGCCAAAAGTGATGTACAAATTCAATGCAATCCCTATAAGATCCCAGGAGACGTTTTTGAAGACATGAAAAAGCTGATCCTCAAACTCATATTGAATTTTAAGGAAACCTGAATAGCCAAAGGATCCTGAAAAATGAACAAAGTTCAAGGATTCACACTTACTGATTTCAAAATGTACTTAAAACCATAATAATTAAAACAGTATGATACTGGCATAAGGATGTGAATATAGACTAGTGGAGTAGAACTGAGAGTACAGAGATAAACCTACACATCTATGGCCAGTTGATTTTTAATGAATGTCAAGCCTGTTGAATTGTGAAAGAAAAATATGTACAACTATTGGTGCAGGGACAATTGTAAATTAACATGCAAAAGAATATACAAAATTAATCTGAAATGGATCAGTGACATAATTATATGCCTTTCTATGTTAAAGATATCAGCCTTTCTTTGGAGTCCATGATATCTTTTTCTGGATGCCTTAGTTTGAACATTTTTGTAGTCTTTGAATTGTAAATTTGTAACTTAATAAATCCCCTTTATAAAAGCCAATCCAATTCAGACATACTGCATTCTGGCAGCATTAGCAAATGAAAACAATTTCTTGTAAAATTCTAGCAAGAAAACAGGAAATATCAAGGACTTTTTAATAGACAATGAAATTATAGATTTTACACCAAAAGTACAAGCAATAAAGTTAAAAATAAATAAGATGAACATCATCTCCTATACTTTAGGCCCTCAGAAATGAGTAAACACAGGTGATTTAAAAAGGAAAATGTTAACATTCAATTATTTTTAAATGTTTATATAAGCATGAGATTCTGTTAGGTCCTATTATGGATAGGATAATCATGATATGTTAAAAAAATTGCCTTAAGCTTTGTCATTGTGGTTAGTTATATGGGATTATAATCTGATTAAACATGATACACTGTTAACAGAGAAAAAAATGAATGAAATAAACTAAGGAAGTCATTTGGTCGTGAAATTCTACAATGATGTGGCTAAATAATTTTTCAGAAATAAAAGGAACTAAACTTTTTTGTAGAGAGTTATTATGATGTTATTTTAATGTCAAACTCAAAGTACAAAAATCACATTTGAATGTAGAGCAACTTTGTGTTAAGGACAGGATTTAATATGCTGTAAGTAGCCTCCATTTAAGCTCTCCTGACCTTTTGATTTGAAATTTCTTTTACTATCATTTCCTGTCATATCTAGGATAGAAAGTGTTCTCACTGTATAGGAGGACTGAATACTGATGATATAGTTGGGGAGTTTTAATTGTTAACTTTTTAAAAAAGAGCTTGTTGAAATCTTCAGCGATCTTGTAAAGCCATTAGAAACCATCCTGGAAAATGTAGATCTTTCATAATTTGAAATGTCAGTTCTTATGATAATTAGAAAGCTTGGGTCCTGGCCCATAGGAGGGTCTCTTTGTTTTATAAGTGATTTAGGTGGCATATTTTTGAATAGCTAATACTTATTTTTTTTCAAAAATGATTTACTTTATGGGAAAATTAGGAATTGAATTAGAATCCATATGCTGTGATTACAAAGCAAATGATACCTTATTCCCGTTCTCATCTATGAGTCAGGAAAGAAAAAATAATTGAAAAAGTGCTTTTTTGTGTGTTAAAATTTATGTAGGACCAGAGGATACTAAAAATAAAACAAATTAGATATTAGAGACCAACTGTGAATGTTAGGGGACAGAGTATGTTTTATTGACACATTGCTTTTACCTGAATTCATGTTTGAAGCTTCAGCAAGTCTGGTTTTTAAAATGTATTTGTCTTGTTAAATTATATTTTCTTCATTACTTAAATTTACATTTTTTTGTTGTTGATACATTCAATTATGAGAAAGTATCTGTGAAGGGTCATCTCTTTGAAAATTTCATTAGAGTAATTCATTTCATTTAAAATAATCTATCAAACAATAGTCCGCTTTCCATACCTTCCACAATGTACTTCTATATATCATGTTTTCCAGATACCCCATCCAAGAAAGTATCACTATTCAAAACTATACCATTCTGAGTTGTCTGTCATATCACACTAGCAATGAAATGAATTTACTAAGTGAAGCAGATATTGAACTTGAAATTCTTGACAGGGTAAATGCAAGGCTGTCATTTTGAATGTGTGGTACTTAGGGTTCAGCATAGTGTTCAGGTTATGGAAACCACATAGTTACACAGATAGCCAAGGTCCCACAATAACAGGAGAAGAGAGATCTCTTGATATTTTAGTTAACAATACTTCTAGGATGCTTGTATTTTCTTTCTAGGAAGAATGTAGTACCCTTCTCTACTGGGATCAATAAGCCTTGTGGCCAGTAAGTACGTTCATTCTCTTTAATAGTTATGAGATTTAAAAATAAACTAGTATACAAGCAATCACTCTGACATTAAAAATGTTATTATAAAGGATACACATTGATACTGACTATCATTGCTTCTTGTGGAATCCCTATTGGCAATTTATAAATGTTTATGTCTATAACATTAGTCTCTCATTTGCCTATTTTACAAAAGTAAGTACCCTCTTACTTTTTTGTTCACACTCGTAGTCTAGAATATTTTGTTACTTTAGAACCAATTTTATAAATGGCTGTCTCTCTGCTAGTCCATGGGGTCCTTAATTGAATTGATAATTTCATTTGTCTCAGTCATTCCATTTCCAATTTCAGAAGCTACCATATACTAAGTGTTCAATGGATATGTTAAATGAAATATCAAAAGAATGAACCTTGTAAATGTTTGCTGCATACCTCTTTTCCCGATTCGGAAATTAGGAAACAACAATTTACTGTCTCCGGAAACAGAGTGAAAAAATCTGAGAGTATAGGAAAAGTACAGATAGTTATGGAATAAAACATTTGTTGGAACATTTTATCAGGTGCTTAAAACCTTAATATTCCTGTGTGGATGATTTCCTTTGTGGTTAATTAAAAGAGTGAATGTTTGAAACTCACTAATATTTTCCTGCCACAGGAGGCTCTTCAGCCTGTGGCAACTAGTAAATTCTTGGTGGTTATTTATGATCACTCTCTTTTCTGATTGGTTCATACCCATGCTGAACTGCAACAGCCATAGGTCTCCTTGTTATCACATTTGATGTAAACAGTAATTACAGATTAATTTATTGCTAATCCTAATAAAACACCATTAAAAATTCAATCTGCTTTTTAAATAATGGAATTAAATCTAAAATCCAGGGTAAGATTATTTATAAAATGTACCATTGCTTCTTTCATTAGTGCCCAATAATAGAACTTAACTCTGGTTATGAAATAAAGAAATTGTAGATAAGGTTTAATAGAGATGGAGAGTGCTGGAATAGAAGTTTGCAGCTTTACATAGGGTGGTGTGGGTTGACCTTTTTAAGGTGAGATTTTGTAAAGAATTGAAGGAGATGCAACAGTTAGTCAAGGGAATATCTATAGGAAGAACATTGAAGCAGAGAGAGTGGCTAGAACAAAAGCCCTGAGGTGGAATGTGAGCTGGCATGGTTAAGCGATGGAAGAAGATGGAGCTCAGAGTGTAATGGGATAAAGGGCCATAGAGAAAGGCAGTATAGATCCCATAAGGCCATACAGGACATTGCGAGGATTTTTATTATCCTGAGAAGGTTTGAAGCAATGAATTTATGGGCCTTGACCCAATTTGAAAAGATCTTTCTCTCTACCTTACTTGTCTTGGGAAGGGCAAGGAGTAAGGGTCTTGAAGAGGGTTGCAGGGAGGTCTTTGTAGTGAGGTCTTTTTGGACCTTTTTCCAGTAATCCAGTCTGAACATAATGGTGATATGGGCCAGGGTGGTAGCAGTGGGAGTGGTGAGAGTTGGTTGTATTCTAGACATACGTTAAAGATAGAGTCAAAGTATACCCTGATTGGAAATAAGTGTGAAAGAAAGTCATGTTCCTACTATAGCTTCAAGGTCTCTGGCTTGAGCAATTGAAAGGATAGAGTTACGTGTGAGTCAATTTGTATGGGAAGACAGTCACTGGAGGAGCTTTTCTAGTGGAGAGAAAGTAAGAGTTCAATTTGACACCCAATAGAATACTTACTACCCCAAATAATATTTTTTTGTTTAAAAAGTAAAAACTGTACCTCATGGAAAGTTTAAAAAGAAAGAGATATAATTTCTTATCTATCATTCTATGAATTACTACGGCAGTAACTCGAGTAATTGCTGTGAGTAAGAAGGAGACAATGTATATTTTCACCTATCACCAATGGAATTACGTATTTAAAGGTATATTATGTATATATTCCCATATCTTTAAATATGTTTCCACCACATTATTTGCATTGACATGTTACTTCATTATATGGATGTACCATATTTTATATAAGCATGTTTTCAATATTAGATTTAGCTGGGCCACACCTAAATAGATATTAAAATATCTTATTCACAATTTAATCAAAAATACATCTTCAAAGGATACTATTTACAATGGTTAAGATTAAGAATATGTCTGTGGTCTGGGTACAAAATTCAGTCCCACAAGTATGATACATTAAAATAGGGGTCTGCAGTCATTTCGGGTAAAAGAAATACTTTTGGCTTTACCAGTCGTAGGTTCTCTCACACTTACTAAACTCTTACATTCTAAACAAACAAAAAAAAAGGCATAGATACTATATAAATGAATGGATGTGCCTGTGTTGCGATGAAAGTTGATTTGACAATGAGGACTTTTATTTGGTCCAGGGACTTAGTGTGTCAATTCCTGCATTAGAAGACATAGGTAGTCAGATATTTGCATCCATGTGTGAAATTTATTTGAAAAAAAGCACTGAACATGAAAATTGATAAGGGTGTGTATGTATATGATGGAATGCTGGCAACTTAGATAGAATGAGCAGCATTGTTATGGGTGACATGATTTACAAAAATGACAAAAAATACTTGCTAAAATCCTAAACCAAATAATTAAAAGAGTGAATGTTTGAAACTCAGTAATATTTTCCTGCCACAGGAGGCTCTTCAGCCTGTGGCAACTAGTAAATTCTTGGTGGTTATTTATGATCACTCTCTTTTCTGATTGGTTCATACCCATGCTGAACTGCAACAGCCATAGGTCTCCTTGTTATCACATTTGATGTAAACAGTAATTACAGATTAATTTATTGCTAATCCTAATAAAACATCATTAAAAATTCAATCTGCTTTTTAAATAATGGAATTAAATCTAAAATCCAGGGTAAGATTATTTATAAAATGTACCATTGCTTCTTTCATTAGTGCCCAATAATTTTCTTAGATTTAAAATAGCTTTATTTGTGGAAAATTCTCTATACTAAAGCCATGGGGGGAAATCTTTTTAAATATAGCTGTTAATAATTTCGCATCTAAAAAATTACAAATAGTGTTTCACCCACATTAAAACTTGATGGGATTATTTTAGATTCCTGTAGCCCCTGCAACTATTCTGTTATCTAAAAATGATTCTACAAATTTCTAAAATTTTCTTTACTATCATTTCAATGATATATTACAATTAAATAAATGTGTGATCCTGTATGGGTGGGCATGAGTTAGTATCTCATGTGGTTTTGATTTGTATATCTGTGACAACTTATGATGTTGAGCATCTTTTCATATCATTATCGGTCATTTGACTATTTTCTTTGCAGAAATATCTATTCAATCCTTTGCCCATTTTTCAATTGAATTATTTGTCTTTTTGTTGTTGAGCTGTAGCAGTATTCTCTGTATATTAAATATTAAGTCCTTACCAGATATATGTTCAGCAAGTATTTTCTTTCATTCTCTGCATTGTATTTCCACTTCCTTGATTATGTCCTTTGATATAAATGTTTGTAATTTTGATGAAGTCTTCTCATCTATTTTTTTTTTTCATTAGTTTCTTGTGCTTTTGTTGCCAAGCTCAAGTTCATGAAGGTATTCTCCTATGCTTTCTTCTCATAGTTTTAACTCTCATTTAGGCTCTTGATCCATTAGAAGTTAATTTATGTATATGGTATATGGTAGTAGTCTGTGCTGGAAAGGATTTATGTACCCCAGGAAAGTCCTATCTTAATCCTAATCAAATCTTGTGGGAGCAACCCATTCTTTTAAACCCAATTTAGCTCTGTATGTTGGAAAATTGATCAGATTATCTCCATGGAGATGTGACTCGCCCAGTTGTGGGTATTAACTATTGAATAGAGGGAGATGTGACTCCACCCATTCCACATGGGCCTTGATTAGTTTACCAGAAACCTTTAAAAGAGGAAGTGCTTTGGGAAAGATTCAGAATGATGAAAGCCAGAGCCCATGCAACCAGAAAACTTTGGAGATGAAGAAGGAATATGCCCCTGGGAGAGCTTCATGAAACAAGAAGCCTAAAGAGAAAGCTAGCAGACATCTCCATGTTGCCTTTCTAGTTGAGAGAGAAATCCTGAACTCTACTGGCCTTTCTTGAGTGAGGGTAACCTCTTGTTGGTGCCTTAATTTGGACATTTTTATAGACATACTTTAATCGGGACATTTTCAGGGCCATAGAACTGTAAACTAGCAACTTAATAAATTTCCCTTTTTAAAAACTGTTCCATTTCTGGTATATCACATTCTGGCAGCTAGCAAACTAGAACACAGTCCACTTCATTCTTTTGCATATGTATATCCAGTTTTCTTGGCACCGTTTGTTGAAAAAAACATTCTTTTCTTACTCAAAATACTTGCCAGCTCAGTGGAAGTGTAGTTGGCCATGTACATGTACATTCATATTTGAATACTTATTTCAGTTCCACTGATTGATAGGGTATTTTTATGCCAGCACATTACTGCTTAGATTACTGTGGCTTTGTAGTAAATTTTGAAATCAGGAGTTGTAAATCCTCCATATTTGTTCTTCTTTTTCAAATAGATTGGATTATTATTATTATTTCTTCTTCCTTTCCAATTTTATTTTACTTCTTCCTTCCCTAATTTATCTGGTTAATATTTTTAGTAAAATGTGAACAACTTTGGTGAGTTAAGTATTGTTCTTTTGTTCCTAATCTTACAGGGAAATCTTTCCATTTATCACCATTGAGTATAGGGTTACCTGTGGGTTTTTCATATTTGCTCTTTATCATGTTGATGAGGTTTCATTTTATTTCCATCTTTATTAATGTTTTTTAAGGAAAGAGTTCTGCATTTTATCAAAAGATTTCAGGTCAATTGAGATGATCATATGTTTTTTTTTCCTTTATTCTATTAATGCAGTTTATTATATTGATTGATTTTCATAGGTTGAGTCATTCTTGCATTCCTGGGATAAATCTTACATATTCGTGGTGTGCAATCTGTTTTCTTCCTGAATCTCTTTATGTGCCTTTATATTCGGTTGAAGCATATTGCAATAATTCTGTTGACTATACAGCCTAGCTTGCATTAATTATACGTTTTCCCAGATGCCACCTATTTTTTTAAAAAACGTGGGCAAGCACCAGAATCAAACCTGGGTCTCTGGCAAGGCAGGCGAGAACTCTGCCACTAGACCATCACTGCCTGCCCTATACCATCTATTTTTAACACCCTGTAATATTGACATTCACTTGTTCTCCCTCATGCAAAAATGTTTTTATTCATATGTTTATTCACTATCATTGTCCACTCTAAGCATTCCTAAATTATCTGTCTCAGTTTTTATCCTCTAACTTTCCTTCTAGTTTCATATATACCCCCAGTCCTTCTCCCTCAATCATACTCACATTCAGCTTTATTCGGTGTACTTATATTATGGTGCTACAATCAGGTAGTATTGTGCTATTCATTTCTGAATTTTTATAAACAGTCCTGATGCACAATCTGTACTCTAGTGTCCAATCTCTACCCTATTTCTATCTCCTGATAACCTGTATTCTTAACTCCAATTTTCCAAGTTCACTCATTAATATTAGTTCATATTAGTGAGACCATGCAGTATTTGTCCTTTGTTTCTGGCTAACTTCACTCAGCATAATGTCATCAAAGTTCATCCATGTCATTACATGCTTCATAACTTTATTGTCTTACAGCTGCCTAATATTTCATCGTATGTATAAACCACAGCTTGTTTAGTCACTTGTCCATTGATGAACATCTGGACTGTTTCCATTTCTTGGCAATTGTAAATAATGCTGCTACAAACATTGATGTGCAATTGTCCATTGGTGTCCTTGCCCTCAAGTCCTCTAAATATATACCTCATAATGGGATTGCTGGATCAGATGGAAGTTCTGTGTTTTTTTTTTTTGTTGTTGTTGTTGTTTTGATAATGGCCAATCTTGTGGGTGAAAGATGATATCTCATTGTGGTTTTGATTTGTGTTTTCCTAGTAGCCAGTGAAGTTTCATGTGTCTTTTAGCTATTTGTTTTTCCTCTTCTGAGAAGTGTCTGTTCATGTCTTTTGCCCATTTTTTAATTGGGTTGTCTTTTTGTTGTTGAGCTGAAGAATCTTCTGGATACTAAACCCTTATTTGATATGTAGTTTCCAAATATTGTCTCCCATTGCATAGACTGCATTTTTACTCTTTGACAAAATTCTTTGATGCACAAAAGTGTTTAATTTTGAGGAGTCCCCTGCCTATATGGATCTTTTTCTTTCTTTCTTTTTTTTTCTCTTTCTTTCCTTCCTTCCTTCCTCCCTCCCTCCCTTCCTTCCTTCCTTTCCTTCTTTCCTTTTTTTCCTTTTTTGAGGACGGTCTCCTCAGATCCTATAGACCTCTGTCAGATTTTCCCAGGCCATACAAGTCAATGTCTCAGAAGGAAAGAGTTGCCAGTATCTTTTTTCCCTGATGATGAGACCCAGCAGAATGTCAGACTTTTCTATGAAGATCCTTGAGTCTGTGCTTTTCCTCTCCTGCCTAGCATTTGATGCTTGTCTCTCTGTGGATTCCCACCAGCATAAAGTGATGTGGTGCCTTTAATTTTAGCAGACTCTCCCGGTCAGGGGCATGGTTGACACAGAGGTGAGGCTATAAGATGTCATTAATTTGGTTCAGTTTTCCAGTCCCTGGTGCCTGAAATCCTTGAAGGAGGGATTCCACTTGAACTGGGCCCCACCTTCCTCTTTGGGAAGATAAAACCTTTAGGGAATTTGTCCTTTTACCTAAGTATTTTGTCTCTCAGAAAAGCTTAATTCCACCCTTGCTTGCAGCAGTGCTGTAACCTGAGAGGGCACCCCAGTTCTATCTACTGTGCTATTAAGGAGTAGAATAAAAGCAAAAATTAGGCTTCTCATAGATGGACCCCTGCTCCTAGGGTTTGTCAAACAGGAGCTTAAGTTGGTACATGGCTCTATGTATCTCCAGGCTCTCTGTGCTCCCTTTTATGGGTCCAGCCCTTTTCCAGCATTTTGTGCTGTCTAACTCAAAAGGGTTCTTTTTATTTTCAATCAGCCCTGCCCTGTTTCTGCTGGGGCAAAGATTCCTAATGACAGTTTTATCTGTACTGAGGTTCTATTTTCAGTAGTCAAAATTTGTTAATTAGCTCCACAATTGGTGTTTGATTAAGCTAAGCTCTTGCTGCTAGTCTATTTCCTTTCCCCTCAGGGAACCAGCCCACAGTGCCTTCTGGGATAGGGGTGCCAGCCCTTGTGGCTTGAGGGTCTTACAGTTCTGTGGGGTCTCTGCCTTTCCACTTGGTCCAGACTGGTTCACACTGTGTTCAGTGAATGATGTAGCCCCAGCAGTTGTTCTGTACTGTTCCTGGCTATTTACTAGCTGCTCCAGAGGATGAACTAAATTCTACACCTCACTAACCCACTTTTATATACCTTTAGTATCAGAGTAATACTACTTTTATAGAATGAATTAGGAAAAGTTTCTTCATCTTCAAATTTTTTAGGAAGCATTTGGGAAGCATAGATGTTAATTCTTCTTTGAGTGTTTGTTCAAGTCATTGATAAGACTATTTGGCCTTAGGCCTTTCTCTCTTGGAAGGTTTTCATTTATTAATACAATCTCTTTTCTTGTTACAGGCCTGTCAAGATATTCTATTTCTTCTTGAGTCCATATAGGTAGGTTGTGTGTTTCTAGGAATTTGCCCACTTCCTCTAGATTATCTGATTCATTGACAGACAATTATTCATTGTAATCTCTTATAACCCATTTTATTTTTGTAATGTCATTTTTTTTGCTTTTCTCTCTCTTTTTAAATTCTTTATTGTGAAATATAACATATATACAAAAAAGCAATAAATTTTCAAGTACATTTTAAAAGTAGTTATAGAACAACTTTTAAAATTTGGTCTGGGTCACAGTTCCATGACTTTTCATTTTTCTTCTTCTAGCTGCTCCAAAACACTGGAGAGTGACAGAAATATCAATATAATGATTCAGCAGTCATTTTCATTTGTGAAATCCTATCTCCTCTGTTATATTCCTCCTTCTCTTTAAGCAACATATGTAATTAAAAGCAATATATATCAAAATATATTGCAACAATTAGTTGTAGAATAGATTTCAGAGTTTGATATGAACTACAATTTCAATTTCAGGTTTTTATTTCTAGTTTCTCTAAGGTACTGGAAGCTAAAAGAAATATCAGTGTAATGATTCAGTATGAGTGTTAAACCCAGCCTTCTCTGTATAACTCCATCTTCACCTTTGACCTTTCTCCAACTCTTTAGGGGTATTTGGGCTATTCCTATTTTATGTTAGAGGGTCTGTCCATAATATGAGAAGGGCAGATGGGAAGTAGCTGATGTTTTGGAAAAGGTGGCTCCTATGCATTTCAGGACTTATCTGGTCCAGGGATCCATCTGGAGATTGTAGGTTTTGGAGAGTTACCCTGGTGCTTGGAACCTTTGTAGAATCTTATGTCATGCCTTAGGTATTCTTGAGGATTGGCAAGGATGGTTCTGGTTGTTGTTGGTCAGCTATGATAGGTAGTAATGCCTAACTGAAGCATGCATAAGAGTGATCTCTTATGTATAAAAGTGTAGCCTCTTAATTCTACTTGAACTCTCTTAGCCACTGGCACCCTATTTGTTACACTTCCTTTCTCCCTTTTGGTCAAGATGGCATTGTTGTTCCCATCGTACCAGGGCCAGGTTCGTTCCTAGGGGTCATCTCCTATGCTGCCACAGAGAATTTCATCCCTGGATGCCATGTTCCACATGGCATGAGGGCAGTGGTTTCACTTGCAGAGTTGGGCTTAGAGAGAAAAAGTTCACATCTGAGCAACAAAAGAGGGTCTCCAGAGGTGACTCTTAGGCATATCTATAGGTAGGCTGAGCTTCTCCACTACATTCATAGCTTCACAAGAGCAAGTCTCAAGATCAAGGGCTTGGCTTATTCATTTGGATATCTCTAATATTTGGCACGCTATTGTAATGTCATTTTTAATTTTAGTGGTTTGCATCTTTTTCCTTTTCAATCTAGTTGATGATTTTCCAATTTTATTGATGTTTTAGGCCAACTTTTGGTTTCCTTGATTCTTGCATATGTTTTTCTATTTTCTATTTCATTTATTTCCACCTTAATCTTTAACATATTCTTCCTTCTACTTTCTCTTTTGTTTTTCTAATTCCTCAAGATGTACAGTCAGGTGATCGATTAGAGATCTCTTCTCTTTTCTAATGTAGATATTTATAACTAAAATTTTCCTCTGCACCCAACTATTGCTGCAGGTATTATATAAAGTTTGGTATGTTATGCTTTCATTTTAATTCATTTCTAAGAATTTTCTGCTCTTACACTGTCTTCTTTGGCCCATTATTTAAGTGCATTGTTTAATTTCCACATTTTTGTGAACTTTCCAATTTTTTTCTTTTTATTTCTAGTTTCTTTCGATTGTAGTTGGTGAAGAATCATTGTATGATCTCAATATTTTTAAATGTAGTAAAACTATATTTAAACTGGTCTTGTTTTATGACCTAACATATGTCTCTTCTGGAAAATAAACCATGCACATTTGAGAAAATGGTGCATCTTGCTGTTGTTGGGGGTGGGTGTTTATGTTCTATATATATCTGTTAGGTCTAGTTAGTTTATAATATTGTTCTGTGTCCTTATTGAAGTTTTGTCTAGATGTTCCATCCTTTATTGAAACTTGTGAATTGAAGTTACCAACTCATATTGTAGAATTGTCTATTTCTCCCAGCAATTTTGTGCTTGTTTCTTGTATCTTGAAGCTCTGTTGCTATGTGCATATATTTTTATTAATGCTTCTTGGAATATTGGCCCATAACTAATTTATTGTGACTTTTGTTTCTTTTAAAAATTTTTGAATTAAAGTGTATCTTGTCTAATATTAGTATAATCACCCCAATTCTCCTTTGACTACTATTTGCTTGGGAGGTAATTTTCATCCATTCACTTTCAACCTATTCATGTTTTGGGGTCTGTTTTAGTTTGTCAATTCTGCTCAAATTCAATATACCAGAAATGGAACAACTTTTTAAAGATGAATTTATTATATTGTGAATTCACAGTTGTAAATCTACAAAAATGTCCAAACTAAGGTATCCAGAAAAAAATACAATGGTTCAAGAAGGCCAGTGGGTCTGGAATACCTCTGTCAGCTCAAAAAGCATGTGGCTGGCATCTGCTGGGGACTTTGGCTTCTTGTTTCAAACAGCCTCCCAAAAGGGAGTTTCTTTCCCCAGATTTTCATCCTGATGCCCCAGAAAGACACTTTGCCCTTTGTCTCTATAGCAGTATTTCATCCCAGATAGCCACAGTATTTTCCTCTCTCTTCTACCTCTCAGTTCTACCTCTCTATCCTACTTCTCTTTCCTAGGTGAATTCCAGGTTAAGTGACCCAAACTGATTTTTGAGTATTTCATTTATGGAGTTACAAATTCAAAGGAAATCTTATGAAATTATTTGGATTAAGAAATACCACTAAATTAAAATGTAATCCAGTATTGGAGGCAATTCTCATGTCTCTCACTCAATGCTGCTGCTGGCTGTTTTCTTTGTCTCTCAATTCATGCCAGTAAGATAGTCACTGGAAGAGATATTCAACTCAAAAATATAGGAGATGGGAGAAAATGGCTAAAAACCATATGTCTGATAATGAATTAATATCCAGAACATAAAAAGATCTGCTACAACTCAACAAGATGAACAGTCCAATTTTCAAATGGGTGAAAGCTTGAATAGACATTTTTCTTAAGAAAACATACGAATAAGTAAATATGCGTAAAGATGCTTATCATCATAAGTCATCAAAAAAATGCATAGTGAGACATTATTTTACACCCACTAACATGACTGTTATTTTAAAAATGGAAAATAAAAAGTATAAGTAAGGATGTGAAAAAATAGCACACTGCTGTATGTTGTTAGTGGGTAAATGGTGTAAAATGGTGCAGCTCCTCTGGAACACAGTTTGATAGTTCATTTGGAGTCCAAATAATTTCATAACATTTCCTTTGAATTTGTAACTCCATAAATGAAATACTCAAAAACCAACTTGGGTCACTTAACCTGGAATTCACCTAGGAAAGAGAAGTAGGATAGAGAGGTAGAAGAGAGCAGTAGAAGAGAGAGGAAAATACTGCAGCTATCTGGGATGAAATGCTGTTATAGAGCATTTTTTCTATATCAAATATTAATAGATACATTCATGAATGTAGAAATGGCCTTCCCAATGTCAATAGGAATATTAATTTTTATATTCCTTTTGAACATACAATTATCATATGTCCTGTCAACCACTTCAAGGTGTATGCCCCAAAGAATTGTAAACAGGGACTCAAGCAGATATTTGTATAGCAATGTTCATGGTAACATTATTCACAACAGTTGGAATAACTGTTGGGAGCAGCTGAAGTGTTCATCTACAGATGAATAGATAAAATATTGAACACTATAATACTCAAATATTATTCAGCTATAAAAAGGAATGAAGTTTTGATGTTTGCTGCAACATGGATGAGCCTTGAATACATCACGTTGAATGAAATAAGCCAGAAACAAAAGAACAATTATTGTCTGATTCCACTTACGTGATATACCTAGAATAAGCAAATTCACAGAAGCAGAAAGTAGATTACAGGTTATCAGGGCCCAGATGAAGGTGTGAAGAATAAGGAATTATTGCTTAATGGGATCAGAGTTCCTATTTAGGGTGACAGAAATCTTTGGGTAATGGATTACAGTAATGGTAGCACAATGTTACAAATAAAATTAATTAACACTGAATTATACACTTAGAAGTGGTTAAAATGATAGTTTTAGACTGGTAAGTAAATTACCAGAATACACATTCATAGAAATAGATGACTTTGTATTACCTTAACTAAATTATTTAATAAATTACATAAGAAATGTGCTAATGATATGTATCAACAAATGTGTACTGGAGTCAATTCATGCATGATTAAGACAATTTCAGCCCCCCAGTATTAAATCATGTGTTAAGAAATATAAAGCATAATGAATCTCCTTTGGCATTTTCTGTGGGCAGATATGGCTTCTGATAGAATATATATGTTTTTCCTTTGTTAGTATATTTTCAAAATTTATTGACTTGCCTCTGAATGTAATAGTATAATTTTATTTTTCAATTTTGGTTTATATTTTGCTCCAGCAACTTTTATTCTTCCCATACTCATGAGAACAAGGACTCAATGTGGGCAGAGATTTTATTTAGTGTTTCATTTCCAAGGCCAATGCTTCACATAAAGTGCTGAGTGATTAATAAAATATTTTTGAATGGATTAAATCAATGTTTGAATGAATGAATTACTGTTTTGCATGAAAGTAACTTTGCTAATTTTAAGTTAAAACCACACCAAAAAACCCAATATGCTTTGAGAAATTAAAAAAAAAGAGTTTTTTTTTGTTTGTTTGTTTTGGGTTTTTTGTGTGTATGTGTGCTTTGTCACAAAATTAACAACTATTAATCACCATTTATCTTTTCTGTATAAAAATTTTATATAGCATAGTTTAGAATGCTCAATGGATACTTTTCTTAAATACACTTATAAGATTTAATGATGAAAAAATATTAACATTATACGAATAATCTGTACACATTTAACTAAAATATTATTGAATAATTGTTCATGGGGTTGGGTGGGAGAAAGCAAAAGAATTTTTTTTCTTATAGTGGCCAGTTCATTTTTATAGGGTAAGGTGTTATGGTAGGCAAAATAATGGACCCTCTTTCAATTGCCCAAGTATGTCCACTTCTTAATTTCTGGAACCTATGAATATTTTACCTCACATGATAAAAGGGATTTTGTACGTGTGATTAAATTAAAGATCCTGAGATGAGGAGATTATCCTAGATTATTTGGGTGGGCCCAATGTAATCACAAGGGAGTTTTTATAAGAGGGACCCTTGAAGAGTCAGAATTAGAAATGTGAAATGTGACTTAGGAAACAGGAGGATGAAATGATGCAAAGGAAGTACTTTCAGCTGAGGAATGCAGATGGCTTCTAGAAGCTGGAAAGACAAAAAACAGGTTTTCCCCTTAGAGCCTCTAGAAGGAAACAATCTTGCCAACACCTTGAAAACTTTGTCCATAAAACTGATTTTGGACTTCTGAAATCTGGATCTGTGTGAGACTAAATGTGTGTTGTTATAAGCCACTAAGTTTGTGGAAATTTTTACAGCAGCAATAATAACCTAATAGGGGCCTACTAATTTTATTGTAAAGTGCACAAATAATAAGTATCCAGCTGTTTATGTAAAACTAAAAGCATGTTTGAATTGTATTGTTTAATATCTGTGGAAAAGGTGTGCTGTGCTGTTAAGTACATCTAGAGGAGTAATACAGATGACATGAAGTTAATAGAGCTCTAAACAAACCAATTATACTCTAAAAGGTTGGATCAAGATCACATAGAGATACAAAATTAAAGAATAGAATAAGATAATTTAATACAAGATGGAGGTGCTGTAGGAAAGGACAATGGGCACATTAATTGTTTTTTTCTACCTCAAATATTAATAGATACATTCATGAATGTAGAAATGGCTTCCCAATGTCAATAGGAAGATTAATTTTTATATTCCATTTTAAATGTAAATCAAATATTACATTCTTCAAAGTCATGACTAGTCAACCTTGTAAATTAAAAAGCAAATTATCAAAATAGAAAACTAATTATAATTAATGCTGAGTTGTAAAAATTTAGTTGGAGATTTAGAAACTTTAGAAGAATTTTATGATCTGGTAAGAATTTGAAAATAATTCACCTTCTGGCCCATTTTTACTCTATCTCCATGAAAAATGATCTTGAAAAATTTTCATGATGAGCCTTCTCCCTTTTAGATGACTTTTAATAAACATATAAAGGTTTTTATAACCATTTGGTGACCAGGAAGTAACATAATACTTGGTATAAGGACCAATAATCTAAAAATCAAGACTCCTTATCCTTGGGGCTGTACTAATGATGATTCCTTATGGATTGAAATTGCAGTTTCCTTTAGACAGAAAATTTTCTATGAATGGCTGCCACTTTTCCAGCAGCTGAAAATAAAGGCAGTAGCTATATTAAGAATTATAAATATAGTAAAATTATTGCTTGTTATAATCTCTGACATTAGAACTGCTCTGAAAGGTGCCTCTTATATTGATCTATACCAGTTGGTCTGAGTTAGTAAATATGCAACTACATGGGGGATCTGTTTAAAGAAATACAGTATGACATAAATGATAAAAATTGTGGGCTGTGGAGCTATATAGCTTACATTAAAACCCAGTCATGGGTCTTGATGGCTAAGTTACCATGATCACATTGTTTAGCTCTCAGAGCTTTGTTTATTTATTTATTTATTTTTTAATTTTCCCACTTCCTCACCATTCCCCCAAGAGGACATTACAGATACTTTTTTATTCACTGTTCAAATCACTCTGGGATTTATCAGGGCATCACTCTGGACAAATTTACAAAATCTCATTCTCTACTCAAGGTTCTAACTACTATGGTGTTCAATTAAGCTGTCCACATAAGTTATATTAGGAAATGCATTAGTCAAAATATAAATTTTGTGCCAAATAAGCATTTTTTGCTTCAGTCTATTGACATTTAGGAATGTCAATATGGTAGGGTGTTGAAAATAAATAGTAGTTCATATTTTAAAACTTTAACTTATGTGTGAGGCTAAAATGGAGCTTTATTTTAATAAGAATGTTAAGAGGGTTATTGTGAATGTTAAAATTAATGAATGCATTTAAAAATCCTAGAATCATGTTGGATATTTCAGAAGCATTCAATGAGTATTCGATATTTCAATTAATATTATTGCATGGAGAGGATGTCCTGAGAACACCAGTTAGGATGTTAGTGTCTATTAATGACCAGAGGAATAGTAGGCTGCTAGCAGAGTGCCTGTGTGGGCTTAAGGTGTCATTTTCTTTTCCTCTCCTGTGAAAATGTTTACCTGGCTACTGAGCCATAAAATGTTTTACCAAATTCAGAAACAAAGCAAGGAGACAGGCTGTTGGGTTGGAGCAATTGAGGGAAAACTTCTGTCATTTGAAATGTGGGAAATACATTGCAGAGTGGACAGATTCATTTTATTCTGCTCTTTGGTGGGAGGAAGGAAGTTCTGCACCCTTTCTACTTACAGCCTTGGGTAACATAAATTTTGAAATCCTGTAAATGACTTGATACATTACTTCCATACTTCTTGTCTGCAAAAGATTTCCTCCACTTTGATCATAATGAACTCTTCTTTTAGTATGCCATGCTTCCAATGATGTGTCTAACTTGATTTTTCTTCATCTCCTTGTCTTATACCAGACTTAAGTGTAAGAAATTTAGGAGAACTAAAAGGAATAAGCTATCTGATCCTCTTTCATCCATGTAATTTCTCCAAGTCTTATGAAATAGAACAGAACAGGAAGTTATCACCCTGCTCCAACACCCATGTAATGCCTGATTATGAAAGACATTCATTCTTCTAAGCTCCTCTCTCTTTTTGTGATCAGTTCAGACAGGTTTCGTAGACAGACACTACATGTTAGATTCTTTATTAAATATATGGGAAATCTTTGTGTTATGAGGATCTACCTTTCTTTATGGATGTCTAACAATGATAAAAATGAGAGAGATTCTTCTTAGTATTCCTACTTTATGAGTCTAAATTATGTGCAGTGGTGTTCTCAGAGAAGATATCAAATGCACTGACATTTTAGTTCATTAAAGTTTTGACAAAATTTTCAAAATTTAAGTACTTGTTGATATCTTTTTAAAAAGCTGAGGGGTTGTGGATTTTTAGTGGCACTAGAGCTTATGTAGGAAGAGGAGGAAAGAAGTGAGACAAAAATAAGAAAAATAATGAGAGTGGAAAAATGAAAGTTGGAAATAAAGGGACAGAAAAATAGAAGGTAGAAAATGGGGAAAGAGTTGAAGAGAATGAAGCTTTGTTATAACTCAGTTCAGTCCTAAGACCAAAGAATACACCAGGCACAGAGTTACGCATGAGTTTATTAAGACTTAGGGACAGGAGAAGATCTTCCATGGTAGTGGCCAGCTGCTAAGAAAATGAAGGTTAGTGCTCTGAAAATGGTAGGAAGTACAGAAATCAGCTTTTAGGGTTCAGGACAAAGATATTTCATGGATTATGACAACAGAGTTTCAGCAGGGTCTCATGATGAAGGAATTTTGATGTTTGCTATTATCAGTGATCAGGGAAGGGGAGTTTCAATGCCGTGTTTATGATACCATTGTACATTCTTTCACCCTGAGGAGGTATAATGGCCTTTAGTGTTGTTCTGGTATTGTAGGCACCTACATATAATGGCTGCTTTCCATATGCAGGGTAATCTTCTCAGTATGGAGGCAAATTCTGGGCTCTGGATCCCGAAAATCCACCCCTACACAGCATTCTATGTTGACTATAGACAGCACAACAACAGTATAAGAGAAAATAAAGCATTATGGGTCCCCCATATAGATTAAACAACCCTACAAATAGATGTCTTCATGGCCAAGACAGGGAATTAAACCATTTAGATAAAGGGTCTACTGATAATTGATCACTAATACGTAAATGCACATGCATATTATCTTGTAAATATTTTTATTCAAGAAAACAAACAATACACTTAGAACCTGTGAAACATTGCTCAAATGATGAGAAACACTGTTCTAGTTTGCTAGCTGCCATAATGCAATATACCAGAAACAGAACAACTTTCAAAAAGAGGGATTTAATAAGTGCTAGTTCACAGTTCTAAGGCTGAGAAAATGTCCCAATTAAAACAAGCCTATAGAAATGTCCAATCTAAGGCACTTAGATACCTTGTTTCAAGAAGGCTGATGAAGTTCAGGATTTCTTTCTCAAATGGTAGGACATATGGTGAACACAGTCAGAGTTTCTCTCAGCTGGAAAAGGACATGGTGAACATGGTCAGGGTTCCTGTCTCATCTGGAAGGGCACATGGCGAACATGGTGTCACCAACTAGCTTCTCCTGGCTTCCTGTTTCATGAAGGTCCCCAAGAGATGTTTTCCTTCTTCATCTCCAAAGTGCTGGCTGATGGACTCTCTGCTTCATGGTGCTGCAGCATTCTCTGCTCTCTCCAAAATTTCCTTCATTCTCCAAAATGTTTCCTCTTTTATAGGATCCCAGAAACTTATCAAGACCCACCCAAATGGGTGGAGACATGTCACCACCTAATCCAGCTTAACAACCGCTCTTGATTAAGTCACATCTCCAGGGAGATGATCTGATTACAGTTTCAAACATGCAATATTGAATAGGGATTATTCTATTTTATGAAACAGAATTTGATTAAAACATGGCTTTTCTAGGGGACATATATCCTTTCAAACCAGCACAAATACATATGCTGCACTTCACATTAATTAAGGAATGGATGCCACCCTGTGCTGCAGTGACGATGTCTAAAGCCATTCTATTTCGTAAAACTACTTTTCTAAGATATGTGGTTTCTTCATTTAACAAGGCTATAGCCATTTTGGAAATAAAGTGCCTAGCCAATGTGATTGGCTAAAGTTGCTGCATGTACTTCAGTGGCTATTGCAGTTCCACCTGATATAAGGATGGCAAAAGGATAATGCCACCAGGGAGTACATTTCATTCCATATCTAGAATTAACCACTTCCCAATTACTAGCAATATGGGATAAAGAGTCGCATGAGGTAGCAAGGACATACGGTTGTTCCCACATACAACGTTCTATCCAGTTATAGGGTAAATAAGGCCAATCATGTTGCCCACAAGCCCATTGCCATCCCTTCAGGGAAGGATATGTTCTATGTGGGTTGGAGATATTTTGCCAGCTATTTTTCAGCTTAACAGTAAAATTACATAATTCATAGGTAGCCACCCCACATCATGAACTCCATGAAGTCATTCCATATGAACAAGAGCAACATGGTCTACTGTAACAAGCTTCTGTTGTAAACCACCCTAAACCATCATATACCACATACCCCAATACAGGTATGGTCTTTTTCATCTGTTCCCATACAAGGGAGGAGGTGCAAGCCCTGTTATCATTGTAAGATGGTAGCTGGATTTAAGTCTTAAATGAGAGATCACTTCCCAGATTTTCCAAAGTGCTGATTTCTGCCAGGCCAGCAGGGTATTCCACTTAGGTCAATTCACAGTCTTGATAGTCCAAAGAAGGTCAGTAGCACCTGGAAGATGGTAAATCCTTATAAACCCAACATTGGGTCTGATTGTGGGCATGAGTTACCACTGAAGTCCACAGTAGCAAGGTGTTTGCTAGGGTGCTATAAACAAAAAGAAAGATATTGGCCAGTCCCATGGCCAACTGATCTCATCGATCCCCACTTTGTATGGTCTGAGATGCAAGTTATTACTATTTCCCCATTTAGACTGTAAGGCAGTTGGCCCTTTAATTTGTATTCTTAGCACTTGCATCAGTCCTGTCCTTAGTATTTCAACAGGGGGAGGGGCAGTGCAGCAGCTCACAGTGTTGTATTCAAGCCGGCTAAAGCCTGAAAGAGTCTTTTAGTCCACTGCTGCAAAGATCTCTTATTAGTCTTTTAGTTCTTCCTTTAACAAACCATTGTCTTTCATTAAGGCCTGCACCTGTGGGATTGTAGGGCAGATGGAATGTCCACATGATCTCTTAATTCATGGCCTAGGATTGGGTTATCTGCATAGTGAAAGGAATTCCCCAAGCACTATCTATCTTTATAGGTATATCATACAGAGTACTCATCTTTTCCAAACATCTGATATTGGCCCTGTGGTTAGCCTTCCACACTGGGAAAGCCAAAAAAAATCCTGTAGCATGTCTGTGCCAATAAAAGCAGATCTTACCCCCTCCTGGAGCAGAAGGGGACTGATGCTGTCCACATGCTACCAGGTCACTGGAATTTGTGACCAGTTGATGTACTCCATCTGGTGTTGTATCCTATGTGGTCAATGCAGGCATCATGAAAGGCATTCTCTAGTGATGTCCACCAACTGCTGGTGCATGACTGGCAACTGGAACTGCTGGGTGAGATGCCACAGGATTTGATAGTCCTGGTGTTAGCTTTTCCAATGAAGCCATTCTGCCACTTT
This sequence comes from Tamandua tetradactyla, assembly GCF_023851605.1. Taxonomy (NCBI): domain Eukaryota; kingdom Metazoa; phylum Chordata; class Mammalia; order Pilosa; family Myrmecophagidae; genus Tamandua; species Tamandua tetradactyla. The sequence goes on along the minus strand of NC_135336.1, from coordinate 64,354,041 downwards.
CCTAGTTTCAGCTGTGCTGCTCTAAACTCATACAAGTGCATCTATTTCCACATTTCTGGGTAACATGTTGGTAGTGTCAGCAGAGATGTGATAAACAGTTACTTTCATTATTAGCAGGCATCCCAGATGTCTTTTCACAATTCTTGTCCCCAGAGAAGTGACCTATGACTATCCATTGCTCCTGCTTCAGGTTGCCATCCAGGTCATAAGGCCTTTGTAAACACCCCAGATGTCATACAGACAGTTAGCACATCTCTTAGCTCATGAACTATTACTATCATACTCCTCTTAACTCAGCCCACTGTTTATTTTGCATATCACCAGTCATCCATCATATAGTATCAGTAGTGAGTTATACTGCCACAGCTGTTCAGGTGGGATGTTGCCCACTAGCGGAACCATCACTGTATCAAGCAGACTCAGGAACAGTACCTGTGCCTTCTAAAGTAGGCATTTCAACAGCTATTTCAGGTGCAGCGAGTTTAGCTATTAAATGCTCCACATTGGAAGTGACCTGTGAATTTTGTGCATTTCTACACTCAGAGGGTTGGTTTTGAAAATGCTACACTGTAGCAGGTAGTCTTTCCATTTGGTCAGTGTGCTCAGTCAGGCACTGCTAGAGAGTAGCTTAGAAGCCATGCCAGGTGTCCACCTGAATAGGGATGACCATTTTCAAGGTGATTGGGCATCTTTATGTCAGTTCCACCACTTGCAGTAAGGCATTATATGCAACACACAATTGCTTTTCCAGGGGACTGTATCTCAGTTCTGCCCCTTTCCATAATTGTGACTGAAAGCCAAGAGACAATTATTTAGAATGCTACCTCTGCCACATATCCCAGCTAAATCTAATATCAATGCTGGCTACATCCAATTCAAAGGGCAGGTCTGGAACAGCCCCCACCCCCAGTACTTGTGCTTGTGTTATTCTCTAGCTTTTTTCAAAAGCAGTCTATTGGGAGGAATCTCATTCTCATGGATGGCCTTTCCTAATCAAAATATATAAAGGTTTTAACATTTGGGCTAAGTGAGAAACAAAAGGCCTTCAGTCCCAACAACCCCAAGAGAGCCATTAATTGTTTTAATGTGTTTGTTGCATGGGGAATTATTTCACCTATCAATTACAGCAGAAGATATAGTTTTTGTTTTACCTAACCAATACCACCCAAGAATTTGACAGAACAGCCAATGCCTTGTAGCTTTTCTCAATTTACTGCCCATACCAGATATTCAAGGTGAGAAAGCAATGAGCCTGAAGCTTCCTTTAATTATGAAAATAGAGTTGCTGGTCAATATGGCATCATCAACATAGTGAAATAGAGTTACACATGTGGAACTTTTCCACATAGTCAAATCCTTTGCCATGAGTCTGGCAGATGGTCAGGCTACGTACTTAATTTTGGGAAAGCACGATGAAAGTTTATCATTGGCTTCCTCAAGGGAAGGTGAATGCAGGCTGGCTTGATTTTTCTAGGAAGAGACGAAAGAAGCATTAGCAAGATCTAACACAAAAATGATATTGACACAATTGGATATTAATTTCTTGTAATAAACTAGCAATTTTGTGCTATAGCATACAATGGTGATGTTACTTCATTTAATTCCTGATAATCTACTGTCATGCATCATGTTCCATCAAGTTTTTGTGCTGGTCATACAGGAGTATTGAAAGTGCTATGGGTAGGTATTATTATCCCCACCCACTCCAGCTCTTTGATAGTGGCTAGGATTTCTTGGTGATCTTCTGTAAATTTATATATTTTTTGTAGCCATGACCCTCTGAGGCAAAGATGCTTTTATAGAGGAACATTTTCCCTGCCCCTTTAAGACCACTTTGTTCACTCTACCCCTGAGACAGAATTCCCCTATGGTGGTCTGCAGTGTAGCATTTTGTAGAAGATCAATTCCTAAAATGTATGTCAGTATAGGAAAAATATATACCATATACACTTGGGGGAGGGCACTCTCCCAATTTGAAAGATCAAATTATGCTGTTTCACTCTGATTGTCTTTCCCCCATAGCCATCTATGACTGCATGTGTCCATTAAATTCAGCTACATTTCCATAAATTAGAGTACATTTAACTCCCGTGTCTACTAGTGCTAACACATGCTGTTGGTTAATGGGGAACCAGTAAATCATTCATTATACATATAGCCTGTGATCCCCAGGTCCCTAGGTATTGTTCAGACCTGGGGATCCTGACATAACACCTCTAGAAAGAGTAAGAGGTTTGCCACACGTCTTCCAGCAGAGTGGAGGGGTCCCCAGCCAAGGCTTCAATCAGAAGTTTCTTTCCTGACTTCTTTTTTCCCTTGGAGTCTTGGAAGTTTACTTCAGTAATCTTTCATCCTTTGGCAGTTTGTTCTGTAGTTTTGCCAGGACTTCATTAGGTTGCCTATCTACAGTAACTATTTCTGTGTCTGCAGTAATGAGATCCATTCACATCTGCTTGTGGGATACCTGATTAGGGCTGTTATCCCCCAGGGAGCACTTTCAACTGCCGTTACTCCTTTTTCCCACAGCTTCTCTGCCTCTCTGAGGCCAGCTATGGCCTAAGCAGCAAGGGGAAATGGGTTGTCCTATTAATCAGGATCGACAGGAGTGGCTATAATATTAGTTGGGGGCAGTATTTAGTGCTGCATTTTGCATTCCTGTAGTAAAATCTTCAGTGTCAGGACCTACAAAGACCATGGTATAAATGGTGTGTTTCATTCCCAGCCCTCTTAAAACATCTTGTAGCTCCTTCATATTTTGCCAATGAGGGGTATTGTGCAAGTATTTTGCCCTCATTAAGGCATACAGCCTTATACACATTAATCAGCCATATCAGCAAGGAGGTAGCATACAAGCACTGTCATAGTAAAGGGTTGATTGTGATAGATCAGTTTACTCATTTCCACTCCAGATAGCACTATCCTCTCTGCTCCCAGAAGCCAATCAGGTAGGGATTCCCTTATTGTTTGTTTGCTTGTTTGTATATATTACTGCTCTAAATCACTCAACTCAGCAACAGTATAATCTCTCCTAATATTGTGTGATTTCTGTTTAGATGGTTAGAGTTTTTGAACCCTGTGTGATTGATCTTGGCTGTCTTCCATTTCTGTTTTATTATGGGGTGCGCCTCTTGAGACTCTTCTTTTCATCCTCTTCTGCCTCCAATTCTTCCTCGCCTTCATTTTCTAAAAAGGAGTCTATGGAGTCTCACTCTTTAGGGTCCTATCCCAGAGTAGCTAAATTCTTCCAGACTCAAGCCTAAGGCAACCTATGGCCTTTGACTTGGGCATGTCTGCATGCCAGAGTCTCTCACTGACTGTCTATTATGCACAGGCAATCAGCCAGAGAGTCCTTCATTTCCACCTCGACAAGGTACATGTCTTTTTCTAGTTTTAATTCTTCCTTTAAATAGCATGCAGTGGCTTTTGTCATTTGTTCTGCCTTGGTAGCCATTTACTGGGCTCCTGAAATGGGCTATGCTATGGCTGCCACTATTTGGCAGTATCTTTTTCTTTTTACTCAAATTTAGTTGTTCTGCCATCTGTTGCAAAACAGCTAACAACCCTACCAGACTCTTCAGTGTGTCCCCATACTTTCGCGGTAGTCCCCATTCATCTATAAGGGCAGCCACCCCTCCCCACATGGATGATTGAGGCTAATTTGGGATTTCTTCTATGGATTTTCACTTCCCAGAACTCATTCCCACTAGAGCTGGCAGCTTCTTGGTCTCCTGGCTGGCTCACCAATTTTTACAACCCAGCTGAATCCTAAGACCTAAGAATATGACTGGTACAGAGTTAAGCATGAGTTTATTAGGACTTCTGAGCAAGAGCTCTTCCCTGGTGGTGGCCAGCTGTAGAAAATGAAGGATAAGGCTCCCCAAAGGATGGGGAATGCCAGAGGGTGGTTTATAGGGATTCAAGACAAAGAAATTTCATTAAGTGTGACAAGAGAATTTCAGCAGCATCTCATGACATGGGTTTGGAAGTTTGTTCTCAGCAGTTATAAGGGAAGGGAACTTCAGTGCCTTGTTTATGATACCATTTGTACATTCTTTCCCCCCTGAGGAGTGTGGATGACCTTTAATGTCTGTCCCAATCATGTAGATGGCTACATGCAATGACCTGCTCTACATATGGAGTACAATGCTCTTAATGTCGAAGGGACTTCTGGGCCCTGCATCCCCATAAGCATGTATTCAAGTGTCATAGAAATATATTATTTATTATATTCAATTGTAATTAATTTTAATTTTGACTTAGTTTTGTTTCTTTCTTCATGTTTTCAGTAAAACAATATTCAAATTAGTAAATATATATATCACTCTAAATAAATATATATCACTCTAAATCACTCAACTCAGCAACAGTATAATAGTATATATATATATATATATATATATATATGGAGAGTTTTAGTGAAAACTGATACTGGTGATTGAGAAATTGCCATGTTCAAGATACACTGGTGTTCTAAATACATTAAATCATTGGTCTTACCAATAAATATCCTTGGAGGGATGTATTGTTACATCTTTAATATTTGAGATAAAACTGAAGCATAACATCTGTAAACTACTTGTGAACATCATAAATCTGGTAAAAATGGCAGGCAGAGAAGGAACTTCAAACCAGGATATCTCTTCTTAGAACCTGGGCTTCTAAAGATTTTGTGGGACAGTATTTTTATGTACTTTATTCTTTCTAGTGAGTGTATGTATATATTTTTATTTCCAAATAGAATTCTCTACTGAGGCCCAAAGACAATGTACATTTCAATGGTATGAGAAGAACACACGGAAAGAGGTGGTTACAACAAGATAATGCTGTTTTAATCTCCCCATTTGTTGCAAGGTTATAAATTGCTTGGATATTGGAGAAGTATTTTATTTTTTTAAGTAGAGTTTTAGTCAGACTTCAATTTTGTTATAGGGTTGGGTTTTCTTCCTACTTTATTCAGTCAAGGGAGAGAAACTTTTAAGGAGACAATTCAGAAAGTTTCAAAATTGTCCCCTGCAATTTAAGACTGGAATTTAATTCACATCTAACAACAAAAGGGTGCAGAGTGATTTGCATGCTCAGAGTTTTTCTGGGCCAAGAATCTATGAATCTTCCAGAGAACAAGTTTCTCTTGATTGGGAAATGGGAGAGAGGTTGCGTGGGTAAATCCCAGTTACTATCCAAGAAAGCACATTCAGGGGCAAATGGATTTTAGCAAAAAGAAGCATTTGACTCCAGATGCTTAGTGTCTGTGACAAGTTAGCAACCCAGCCAGAATAGACTATAGAATTGTAAATGAGAGATCCCAGCAATAGAGAAACCCATAAACAAGTTCCATTATTCAGCCTGTCACAGCCTGAGATCATGACATTGAATCACTGTAATTTCAAACAAGTTGGAACTTTTCTTCCTACCTCCTTCAGATCATCTCTCCCAAGAAGTTCCTATCTTTTTGATTCACTTCCTGTCCTGGAAATGTATAGAAGCATCTCTACCAGACTGACAAGTGAGCATAGATGTGAAAGTTGAAAAGAGAGAAACATAATTAACCCCCCAAATCCTAGCCACTGTAGACAGATGTATCAAGTCTGACCTGGAGGATAAGAAAAGTTTTACCTTGAAATGAAGATTAAAGTTTTGATTATTTTATTGAACTGGACTTATTTATTATTGATCAGAAGATACTGCATCACAAGGAAGTGACCAGAAAACTCATTGATTTAGCCAAAATTTCTTCTAGAAGCATTCAAGGACTAGCACCATGAATTAATTTAAAGGGATAAGGGGAGTCAAAATTAGTGCTTCTATTACTATACATTAAGAGTGGCAATTATATTCTATATTACAAAAATCAGGATATCTTTTACTACATACAATTCAAATTATTTTAAATTAAATAAAGTGTATATATGTTTTAACAGATTTACAGGCTGAATTAAGCCTTTAATTTCATGAATTTGGGGATGACTAAAAACATTTGCCTAAGGTGATCTTAAGAATATCTATTATTTTATTCTTTGATTTAAAATTTGCCAAATACTTTACTTAGAATATGCCAGACAGTATGTTGACACTGAGATAAATATATGAATAAAACATTACTTTTATCCTTAAATAATGTATTAGTAAATGTTCTTTCAGCTGTATGTGACAGAAACTCCACTTGCACTGCTTATTCATGAAGGGAATTTATTGCTCAAATAACTGAGAAGTCTATAAGTAGAGTTGGATTTAGTGACTTCAGATTTCTCTATGTGTCTTTGTTTTTGTGGCTTATTTTCATTGTCTCTCTCTTTGAGAACTTATCACTTCTTGTGTATTGTCCTAATCATCCTTCTTCCTTGTTGCACACGAATTCCACTGGAATGATGAAGGTGAAAACCTTGTGGCAAACAATTCCAGGCATTCATCATTCTTTCTCAGAGAAAAGGAGAGTTTTTCTCTCTCTTAGCATGTACTTAAAAATCTCATTGGACTGGCTTGGACTACATATTCATTTATAGATGCTTTATATTGGCTTTACCATGTCCTTGATCATTTAAGACAACAAAGGTTTTTTTAATTTGAAAAATATTATGTTCTTTACAATCATGTTAGCTTTTATAAGATCTCTTAAAATCATTTATTGACACTTTGATTGCATTTGTTTCAAGTATGTTCCCAGTAACCCATGATCTTGCCTTAATCAGGTGTTCAAAACTCCAGGCAACATTTGATTTTGCTTTTCCAAAACTGAATCCCTGATGTTTTTTTGCACCTAAAACCATCTGTGAGATTTCCTAGAGCTGGAGGGTCTCTGGACAGCACAAACATTTGTCCTTTAAAATTACAAAGAGTGACAATAAGAATCATTAAATTTATTTGATATTTTACTATTGATGAGATGCCTAGCATTCTGGCAAAAGAGATGCTTAGCTTTCCTTGGTCAAATTTATGTAAGTAAGAAATTATTAAAAATATTTTAGAAACTGTATGCTATATGGGAGGCTCCTAGAAATTTGTCATGATATGTTTCTATTTATCAGAAATATGTTTCTGGTACTGTTTTGCCTAGTATCCATTAGAACAGATTATTTCTTTCACTCTGAATTTCTGTTACTTTTTAAAAAGTTAACTTGATTACAACTTTATTTCTTTAATTTGAATCTAGTGTCCTCTGGGCCAGCAGTTTCAGTTTGAGATCAACATCACTTACCTATGGAATTTTGTTAATATACAGATTAATATAGAGATGCTTGGGACCTACTGTAGACTTAAGGAATCTATTTACTTGATTATATGTTCTTTGGTATATTCTAACTAAACTATGTTCTTGACATATTTAGCATATACTATATCTCAGAGTTATTATTTATTATTACTAAAGATTTTTACTCTGTAAGGATTATGTTTTTCCATTTTTATAAGTTTAATCTGTGAAAATAGAGCTAATCATTATATTTATAGTTATCTTGTCTAAAATTACTTTCATTTATTGACTTTATTATCTTGTGTTTTCAAGCTACAAAAACAACAAAATTTCCTTTTTGGTTGTACTATTTTGGTAATGAACTCCCCTTAGATTTCTCACTTTTGAAAATTATTAGGGCAAGTTAACTACTACAGCTTTAAATCTTTTATAATCTACAGTTTTTTGTTTTACTAAAATGTTGCTCTGAAAGTTCCTGTAATCAGCTACAAGCCTGAATGCATCATAGTCAAAAAAATCTGTTTCAAAGCACCGTGGAAAAGGAATATCCCAGTTACTTTCAGGTTTACACTGCTAATGGCATTGCTTAAATTATTTTGAGACCATGCCAGTGGATCAAATCAGGATTTCAGGAAGCCTAGTAAAGGAGCAGATGGGTCATGAGAATGCTAAAGCAAGATTGAGAAGAACAAGAATTAATAGCATAGGATTGTATAAAGTATGAAGGATAAATGTGACTTTTGTTAGGAATATTACCGAAGTTCTAATGTCCTGTTTTCTGAATGTATGAAAACCCTTATCTTCTTAAGTTTCTGTAACTAATAACAGGTTACATTTGTAACTTTTATCTTATAACTCTTCCCTCATCCCTAAAGATTTTGAAATTCTTGTTGAATAGTCTTATCTTTGTGGCAATATAATTATTTGTTTAGCCTCAATAAGAATCTGCCCTGTTTGTTAATAAGACATAATTAATAAGACATTCCAAGTCATGACCTGGCAGCTTTAGGATATTTAGGATATTTGAAAGACCACAGTAAGAGAGGCATTTACCCATATATATATAGGCACTGCAGATATAATCTGGTGGCAAGTTCAAGGTTTGGCTTCCTAGCCTCAAGAAGTTTTCAAAGTCCTATGTGAGATTGCTTATGCAAACTTCCAGCAAAACTGCAGAAAGCCTATATGGTAAATTACCACTTTGCTACAACTGTGTTAATAAGAAGCCAATCTATTGATACAAGTCTTTTTTTGAGCAAAAATAATTTTTCCATGAAATTATTTTTCATCAAAAGGGCGGTTATTGTAGGGAACATTTTCTGTATTTCAATGGAAAATTATGCATTTTCCATAGCACCCCTTTTCCACATTGTGAGATACTGGCCCTGTTTAGTCTATGAGTGATTTTTGTACCTCTTTGGAAACTGCAGATAACAAATATATAGGTAAACTCCATCTTGTCTGGTAGAGATTTAATTGACATCCACTCCAAGCAAAAACAAAAATAAAAACAAAAGCTGGCTTTGATATCTACCTGTAAATTGGACTAGATTCTATTGCCTTATCATCAGTCCTTGACATGCCCTGACGTGTCCAAACATCTCTCGATCTTGCAAGCCTTGCTAATCTAACCCTCCACCTAGCAACTGCTGACCTCACATCGCACCACTGTCTTCTCACTCTCCGATTGGCCCAACCTTCCTCCTCTCGCTCTCTGCCTAGCAACATCTTCAAGCTATTTCATTGGACCATGTTCACACCTCCTTAACCAATCCACATACTCCATACTAGCCGTCCGTCAAAGTTTCCCCGCCTATGTTACCGCCCCTTCACCAACCCTATATATACCCTGTGCTTTCCCCCTCTCGGGAGCCTAGCCTGTAAGCCTTGCCAGCCAGCTAGGCTCCGCGAGCTACCCCTGCAATAAACTGCTGCAAGTATTTCTTTGCTCTCGGTTTATTGTGGTCACGCGCCCTCCAGACCTTCGAGCCCCGTGGTTTCTTCGAGCCCCGTGGTTTCTTCGAGCCCCGTGGTTTCTTCGAGCCCCGTGGTTTCTTCGAGCCCCGTGGTTTCTTAACCAAATTTTCAGTTCTTCCAGTCACCTTTACAATATGACTGCAGCCTTCCAAAGTAGTGATTTCAATTTTTCTCCCTTCTGATTGACTTAGCATCACTGAGAAACTAAACCTGACTGCACAGATCTCTGTGGGGACTTGAGGTTGCCTTACAGCTGGCCCACTTCCCCAGGATTTGAGCTTTTTGAGTTGAAGCATGGTGACTTAATATAACTTCAAAGGACTCACCACAGCAGACCATGTATGTACTGGATCTTTTCCTGAACAAACCTTTGTGTTGACCACTAAGAACATCTGGAGAAATGCTTGAGTCATGCATGTCCTTATATGAAGATTAACCATGATATGGAAAAATATGGCCAAGAGCATTGGCATCTGAGCTTGAAAGCATAAAGAAATTCAATGAGGATAAACAGAACATTTCCTTTCATCAACCTCATAAAATCCATTTAATATTGGTTACTTTTGGGATTCAACTCTGAATTTTTACATTAATGCAACATTTTACATTAATATTTCTCTTCCATTTTAGGCATCCCTTTTTTTAAGATGCCTGATCTCCAGAATCCCCAAACAACTGACCTATGCTATCAACTTTCAACAGATGGGTTCAACTGATTTTCAGGAATAAAGGTAACCAGAGTCTTCTAGAAACTATTTCTTAGACTCTATGTCCTCTGACTCAAGAGGGTTATGATTGCTTCTGAGTTGCTCAGTAACAAATTATACTCATTCTGAACAAAAAAAATGACTGAAATGTAGAACATTATCTGAGTCTTGTGCTACTGGGAAGCAAGAATGTTTGAAAACTCCCCAATTCTGTTTTTATAGGGGGTGGAGAACATTAATTATGTCTCCAACAATTGAGACAAATTTTGGCTATCTATCAGTTGCCCACAATTTAAAAGAGGTGCAAAAAACATGAACAACAATGAGCAGGGCCAGAATTGAATCACAAAGAATCTTTCTGCATATTGCAAGAACTCATTACCTTTACTCTGCTTCCACCTTTTCTCCTGGCATGCTTAAAATTTGTCATCCACATTTGTTCATTTTCCTTGTCTCTAAATCCCCAAGTCCCCTTTCTTTTCTTTGAGATATTTCTCAATAATGAACATTCTCCCTATTGCAATAACCTGAACCAAATAATTTTGTTAATTATCTGATGCATGCTGACATTCTTGTAACTCTATCTAAGGATATTTTAGTATAAAATCATCAGAGAAGGGTGTCTGAATCTTTAAAAATAAAAACTGAGGAGAAAGAGAACAGAGAGAATTATAAAATGAGTTCCTGAATTCAGAGAGTGGCTGTATTAGTTAGGGTTCTCTAGAGAAACAGAATCGACAGGAAACACTCGCTAATATAATATGTGTAAAAGTGTCTCATGTAATCATAGGAATGCAGAGTCCAAAATCCGCAGGGCAAGCTGTGAAGCTGATGATTCCAATGGAGGGTCTCAATGAACTCCACAGGAGAGGCTTGCCAACTGAAACAGGAAGAGAGCCTGTCTCTTCGGAATCCTCCTTAAAGGGTTCCAGCGATTAGATCAAGCATCACTCATTGCAGTAGACACTCCCCCCGGGCTGACAACAAACAGAATCAGCAGTGGATGCAGCTGACGTGATCATGATTTAAATCTATGAAATGTCCTCATTGCAACAGACAAGCCAGCACCAGCCCAACCAGACAGACAGGCACAACCACTTGACCAAGTTGACACATGAACCCGATCATGACAGTGGCCAATTTACTTCTTTATTTTACGTGAGAAAGGCTTTGTATTATCTCTCCATGAAATAAAATACTGTTAGTATTAATACTCAACAGCTTTGCCCAAGTTGTTTTACCAACTATTGGCAAATGTCCTTGAATTTTATTAGACAATATATAGCAGATACAAGAAAATGGGTTTATATTACATTTTTTTGCTATTTTTAGACACAAAAGCACAGATGTCCAGTCACAAAGGCTTCAATAAGTTCGTTAATACCAATAATAAATATATATTTGACTTCTAGCTTCTGCCCATTAAATGTTATGAAGAAACATGTATTTTCTAAAAATCATCTCTTACTTAAATTACTGAATTGTTTCAAGAAAATTGGAAGATGAAAAAGAAGTGGCATAGTGTGACCAATGAAATAATTTTAACAGTCTCAGAAAGTGGAATGAAGAGACAGAAACAGCTGCCATTTTATAATACATAGTGTAAGGCATATTTTTTTGAAATGCATACTTATAAGGTATGGATCCTAGAGCACAAGAATACATCTTAAGTTCAAAGCAATGAGATATAAACATTTTTTTAGCTCTTGTTTAATTTTCAAGATAAAAGACTTGGCCATTTTTTTGGTTCAAGCTTTTTTTTTTTTTTTTGTCTCACATTTCAGACTTCAAACATTGCCTCCACCAATATAACTAACTGCTTTAGACAAATTGAGATAATACCAATTTTTAGAGTAGACCTATGATCTTTTCCTTTTCCTTGTTAACTATAATTTAGTGTTTTCAAATAGTCAATACAATATTGTAGTCTCACATAATTCCTATTGACTCTGACAGGAACTCGTTGATCAGTTTCATAGAATCCATAAACTTTGGATTAAGATGAGGAAATGTAAGTATCATGGACCAAATGAAGTAACCTAAAACAATACAGATTGGACAGCAATATTTTCAAGATCAACGGCAATCTGTAGTGACTTTATATGGATGCTTGAAGATAATGATCTCACTATATAGATAAATATATGCCTTTAAACATTTAGCTGCCATAATCAAATAGTTATAATAATAAAGCTTTTATTATGTAAACATAAAACAACCAAGTAAACTACTTCTGATAGTTAAGTAGTTGTCTTGTTGCACACATCACAAGATGTGCCTGCTAATGGCCCTATACCAATTCTTCTGAAGAGAGATGGTACAAGGCTTAAAGATAGCTGTAGACTGGTACCTTTATTTGAATGCTGGCAATTATGATTTGGATGTGGTATAACCAAAATAAAGGAGCTGAGGTCTGGCTCACATTTATAAAATAATACAGATATACACTTAGCATCTGGAAAGACTATTTATTTGATTGTTAATGGTCCAAGTTGGAACACAGAATTTCTCTGCCTGATATATTGGAAATGCCATATTCTTTCCTTTGTCATCCTCCAGGAGTAATTAAACAGCAGTAGAGAGCATACATCAAAAAATAGGGAAGAGGGTACTAGTCTTGGGAAGACATCAGGTTAGATCTTGTAGTCATATATCAAGCAAAATATGCTTTACTTCATCCAAATGAAGTTTCTAAATGCCAATTTGAAAACCAAGAAGGTTTCAGAGAATATATTACAATCAAGAAGAGTGGGCTAAATATTTTTTCACATCATTTACCAGTGATTGTTGTAAATGTGCTAACACCCTAATTAATAAATGATGATTTCAAAATGAATAAATCACAAAAGATTTCTTTCCAGCACTTGACCTAATGATAAATAAATGAAGACAAGAGGATTCAATTAAACATAAAGAATTTATTTCCTTAAATGTGAGCTCAAATGGCTTTTTAAAATGCAAGAAAAAAATGTGTTTTTTAACTGAAAAGAAAAATCTTTCTTCATTCCATCCATTTGACAATAAAGCTAAGGGAAATTTGTAGAAATAGAATTTCTTCAAAGACTTCTTTATATGTAGGCGTTCTGATTAGCTGATTGAGAAGAGGACAATGCTATTTTTCTTTCTCAGTAAAAAAAAAGTTAAAAATAAACGCAGTTATTATAAATGCAACAAAGGAGTCAGTCAAGTGAAACAGTCAATGTTATAGGACAGTGAGATAGTAATGATCATAACAAAGAACGTTTCAAAAGAGGGGAAGAAATAGAAAATGCAATTTACTTTTGTGTTAAGGGGGGAACTTTTATGTGCTTATGAAGGAAAATATCTCACCATATTTTAAACAATCATGTATATATCAATGTTGAGAGCAACTCTTTAGGTAAAAGTTTATTTTAGGAGAGAGTTATGGGTACAGAAGAATGTCCTTGTCACCTCTTTAGTATTCAGTTTTATGATTACTTAAGGAGAAGTGGACAATAAACTTAGAATATTGAGATCAAGATCCAGTTGTACCCATTAATATCTTGGCATCCTTGTGCAAGTCCTTTATATCTCTAAGCTTTGAACAATTCTTTGGAAAAAGGAGCATGTTTAAAGAGGTCTCTGAGGCTTCTTCTGGTGGTAATTTTTAACATTTATAGTCCTGTGACATGACATCAAATATCAAGGAAGCTAGCAAAGCTCTCACAACATAAGAAACCTAGACAATATTATATAGTATCATCTGGTTACTCCATTTGCAGTAACAACGACAAGAATGTTGTCAAAACAAGACTTCTCTCCTTTTTTAAACATGGAAAGAAGGAAAAATGGATAAACAGGCATGCCAAAATAGTTTTATTATATTTAACTGAGCTGGCATTTCTAATAGAATTGAAGTGATGTGAGTTGACTTGATGGAAAATTATCATCCATGGTATCATGTAATGTCACAATGAAAAACACAAACTCAGCATCAGAGTCAGAGGAACTCAAACCCAGTGTCATGATTACATTTTCTAAATCATTTCTCAAGGATTAAAAACATTATAAATCAGAATATTCTAAGCATTTTTCAGTAGACATGGATTAAAACCCTTTTAAAGGTTAATTAGCTACTTCATCTTTCTCTATTTCAGTGACAAGAGTTCCTCAGTAAAACAAAAGATTTTAGGTATTCAATTTCAAGTCTTCACTATATAGTTCATTGTGCTTAGAAAGTAAAGACTTAAAGTAAAATTCTGAATTTGAAGTAAGTTTCCTACTGCAAATTGACTTGTGTTAACTAGTGCCATTATTAAACCTGTTGAAAATTTTACTATCTACAGACTAGGTCCTACTAAACAGACAAATATAGACTTGAGCTTAGGAATATCTGAAGTCTTTAGTATATACAATTCATTTACAATTTGGAAGTATAAGAAGAAATATTAATTTAGCTTCTCATTCACTCTCAATAGTATCAATTAGTAAACAAAGATTGTTTACTAGTACAATATAAATTTGATTTATTTTAGAGTATGTTAATATCTAGTCACATCTAAAACTTGGAGCCACCCAGTATAAAAATGTTCAAATAAGTAGAACAGGTAATAGCAGTAAAAAAGCAATAAAATTTTAGGAGAATCAATTAGTCAACATTTTGGCATCATAAACACAGTGATAACTGAAAGAAAATTACTGGGCTTTATCTCCAGATTTACTCTCATATTTATTTCTTATTCACAGGTGAGTTTTATTTAGTCCAGAAATATAGTAGACTGAATTGAGTTAGGATGAGCTAAGCTTTCATTAAGAATTGGGGCTATCAGTTTGTGAAGTGTCTATGCAGTTTCAATCTGATTTTTTCATCTTTAATTTTTTTTATTTTTAAATATAGATATACTGGTAGAACAGAAAAGACTTAGTCAAAGTTACTTCTCTCAAGGAGATGTAGTTCATTAGATTTGATTTATTTTTGAAAACCATAATCTCTAGACTAAATATTCTGAATTAAATATTCTAAAATAACCTGAAATAAAATAATTGGCTAAGAATTCTGGGGGCCTTTAGCAGAAATACAACTACACACTGAAGCAAATAGCATTTTCTTCCACTTTGTATTTTTTTTCAATTTTATGTTGGCTTATCTTTCCTTAAAATTAAATTATTTCTTAAAAACTATCATAGTAAAGATAAAGACAATGTATGTTCTATAGAAGCATTTTGTTTTATTCAGAAAGAAAGAAGAAAGTGTGGAGCATATTTAACTCCAACACCCAGATAGTTCTACTAGACATATATATAATGCTGATTTCGTAAAGTGTGTAGCTCCTTTCTTTCTATAAATCAACTCACAGGACAACCTTCTTAGTTTCCTGCTTATTAGGCTATCTTCTTGCATTCGTGGGCAATATTTAACTCTTTCTTTTACGAAAAAAGTATTTTGTATATTAAAGGACACTAACAAGAAAGTGAAAAGACAAACTACTGAATGGAAGAAAAATGACTGGTAACTATATATCTGATAAAAATTTATTATGCAGAATAAATAAAGAACAGCTGCAACTCAGCAACAAAAAGGCAAATAACAAAATTTTTAAAGGAGTCAAGGACTTGACTAGAAATTTCTCCAAAGTAGGTATATGAGTGGCCAATAATCAAAGTAAAAAATGTTCAAAATCATTGATCATCAAGGAAATGCAAGTTCAAATCACAATGAGGTACCAACTAGGATGGCTTTTATTAAAACGCATATGCACAGTAAAAGTGTTGATGAGGGTAGTATAACTGTGTATATTGTTTGTGGCATTGTAATATGGTACAGCCACTGTGGAAGTCAATTTGCTATTTCTTAAAAAAGTTGGACACAGAACTACTATATGACCAGGCAATTTCACTTCTTATATGTACAAAAGAATCACAGGCAGGGACTTGAACAGATATTTGCACACCAAAATTTATTGCCACATTAATCACAATAGCTAAAAGGTGACAACAGTGCAAGTTTCTATCAACATATGAATGGGATAAAGAAAATGTGGCTTACAAACAATGGAACATTACTCTGCCACATAAAGGAATGAAGTGCTGATACATGGTACAACATGTATGAAACTTGAAAGCATCTTGTGGGGTGAAGTAATTAAGAGTTAGAATGATAAATATTGCATGATCTTGCTCACATGAAATATCTAGAATAACCAAATTTCATAGAGACCATAGATTTCAGCTTACCAGGGATAGGGATTGAAGGAGAGAAGTTATTGCTTCATGGGAGTGGGGTTTCTGTTTGAGGTTATGGAAAAGTTGGGGAAATGGATGCTGGTGGTGGCAGCACAATAATTTTAATGTAATTATTATCATTGAATTGTACAAATTAATGAGATTGAAATGTGAAATTTTGAGCTGTATGTATGCTACTATAGTAAAAATTTTAAAAAAATTGGGGGAAAAAGAGAAGAGACTTTTCTCCTTCCATATTGTTCTCAGGAGTTGTACAACTATTCACATCTTCTATTGGAAATGGCTATGATAAGCTGCTAAAATTTTCTTTATAGGTGAAAAAAAGAGAGGAAAAACCAGAGTAGAAGATATGGCAAGTAAAAATTGAAGCATAAAATGGTGAGAAATGTGGTATCTACCATAATGGAATAGAATCCACAAGAATGCAAGCTCTACATGATAGATATCAGTTAGAAAGCTTTTCCCCTAGTCCCTTTATTTTCTACTCATGAGAATATGATATATTAATCATAGGCTGCATTTTTCCCCAAAAAAGATATGCTCAAGTCTTAACCTCAGGTCCTATGAAAGTGAGACCATTTTGGGGACTCAAGTCTTTGAGGATGTGATTAGTTGAAGCCAACTAATTAGGATTAGGATGAACCCTAATACAACATGATTGTTATCCTTATAAGACGAGTGATGCTTGGCCATAGAGACAGGCAGACACAGAGGACAAGGCTATTATATGATAGAGGTGAACACTGAAGCCCTGTAGCCCCAAACCAATCAACGTCAAGGTTTGAGCACTCCAGGATTAGAAGAGGCAAGAAGAATTCTCCCCTACAGCTTTTAGAGGAAGAATGAATAGTCTTGCTAACACTTAATTTCAGACTTCTAGCCTTCAGAACTGTGAAATATTAAATACTTGTTATTTTCAGCCACCTAGTTTGTAGTGATTTGTTATGGAAGTCCATGTAAACTAAGACAATAACCAGAGGATTTTTTCAGCTATTTGTGGTAAATGTCCTCTCCTTGAATTGCTTCATGGGTCTGAGAAACAATAGCAACCCTCCTCCTTATTGCACACTTCCTTTTAAGTAGGGTACTTATGTGGAAAGTCAATCTACATTAGGGTCAATATACCCCAACTTAGACATATTTTGTAAATAAGGTGTCTTCAAAATGTTACCTTGGTTAAGGTGTGGCCCAACTAAATCTGGTTGGACTTTCATTCAGATTGAGTCCTTTATATGCAGAATGAAAGCCAGACACAGAAAGAAGCCAGGAGAGGTCATTGTTTTGCGATTGAAAATCTAAATATTAAGAACTGCTGGTTGTCAGCCCCCGAATGCCACAGTCCACAGGAACAAATACCACCTTGCTTACACTTTAATTTTGAACTTCTCCTAACCTCAAAACCTTGAGCCAATAAATTCCCACTGTTTAAACAGCCAGGAAACTGAAACAGACAAAAAGATGCTCATCGGTGGTCAATCTACATGAATACTGGTCCAGTACTTCCCTATCTTTGGGGTGACTTGGTTTTCTCATGTACACCTAATAATTGATAGTAATTGCTCTCAATAACATTGTATTTTTCTTATTTATTTACAAGGAGGTGGGATTCTTCTGTCCTCTAATAATTATTAAAAAGTAGCAATTTGGTAAAAATTTTCATAACAATATGAGATAGGGAAAATTTTTGTCCTCTTACTTTTATGCCTTTTATGTGTTTATTATTTCATGAAAACGGAATGTCTTAGCACAATGTCTTCCTTATGAAAATTTGCAAATTCTGTGTGTTCAGAACTAAATAAAACATTGCCACATGGCAAATGACAAAAGAGCCCCTCAGGATGGTTGAAACTGGTTTTACCAGGAGTTCCATGGCACACCAACTGTTGCATTGGTACCACCCAGTGTAATGAGTGCTGCTCCAGGTTTCCCAGGAGTGCTTTCTTTTTTCCTGCAACTGATAACAAGTGTGGCAAAATTCTAATTTTGTATTATGGTAAGATACCAAAGGGACCCAGCTAATTGGATAGCAGAAAGCTGTTAGATTTGAGAATTTAAGATAATGATCTCTAGTGGTAAGAAGACTCTCATGATGTGAGAAAGTGACATGCTTAAATGATCACTTTGTGAACACCAATTAGCATGGATGTTAACAAACATTGTTTTACATGTAGGTAAATGGCTGTTAGGCTCTCCCAGAACCAGCCCCTTTGTTGATACCTGACACTTAAAAAGTGCATATTATTTTGATGCTCTACCAATTATGTCTGCAACGTAATGAAAGACTCTTCCAAAGCATTGTTTTGTATAAACTAAAAATGCCAGCTGAAAAGTGGTATGATATGTATACATTACAAGCAGAGCCTGCTTGTGGGTTAGAGTAGATCTGAGTATAAAGCAAAAGCTGTCAGGCCAGTTATGTTTCCACTAGCAATGTGGCTTACCATAGCATCTCTTCAGAGAGTTGCCTTAAGTGTCTTAGATTGGGCAGTTACTCTGGACACCATAATTTAGGGAATCTTGTCTTCTTAAAAAATGATCAGATCGCATGGGAGGCAGGGCAAGCTGCAAGAAGGGGTTAGATTCTCCAGAATGTATGCACTGGAAAATCATAAAGAGGATCATGGGGCAGATGAGCATTAACTAACCTAATGGCCAATAGCAACTGTTATTCCAAACCAAAGACCATTGCATGTTTACTTCTTAGCTGAAATTAAAGTTTTAGGGAACACATCTCCAAATTGCATTCCCTAATTCAGTCTTCCTAAGGCAAAATGCCTTCCTTGATGGTTTCTAACCAATTTATGAGAAAAAAAAAAAAAATAGACAAGACTCATTTTCATTGAGTGTCTGTGATTTAAGCCTTTATAATCCTTGTCCTTGTTTTTGTTCAATGAGATAATCTATACAAGATTGACCTTCCTTCATGTATGTATTAAATTTAAGCTGTACTCTGAGTTATTTCAGAAAAATTCTCTTGAGTTGTTTGACAATAACTGTCTCTGAATTATTTACCCAATAGTTCTTTGACACTATATATTTTTTAAACAGAACCGCAAGGAAAAGACAATATGTAAACTAAAGAATTAATCTTTCAGGGGTGGAGTTGGCAGGAAGTTGTTTGGAAAATAACTTGATAAGTAAGTACTGGATATGGAGGGGGCAATTTTCCCTATTGTCCCTCAAATCATCAATGGCTTCCATCTTCTAATGAAGTTGAACTGTATGTTCCCACCAGATAGGCAGCCTGTTTGAAGAAGACAGGATTAAAACACAATAAGGAAGTGGGCTGTTCCTTAATTCTTTTTTTTTTTTTTGGGGGGGGGGCATGGTCCAGGAATGGAATCTGGGTCTCCCATAGGTGAGTGTTCTAGTTTGCTAGCTGAAATGCAATATACCAGAATCAGAATGACTTTTAAAAAGGGGACTTTAATAAGTTGCTAGTTTACAATTTTAAGGCCGAGAAAATGTCCAATTAAAACAAGTCTATAGAAATGCCCAATCAAAAGCATCCAGGGAAACATACCTTGGTTCAAGAAGGCCAATGATATTCAGGGTTTCTCTCTCATCTGGAAAGGCACATGGCCAAGACAGTCAGGGTTTCTCTCTTGGCTGGAAGGGCACATGGCGAGCAAGGCATTATCTGCTACTTTATCTCCTGGCTTCCTGTTTCATGAAGCTCCCCCAGAGATGCTTTCCTTCTTCATCTCCAAAGGTCACTGGGTTGTGGACTCTCTGCTCTCATGGCTATGTCATTCTTCTCTGCTCTTTCTGAATCTCCTTTCTCCAAAATGTTTTCTCTTTTATAGGACTCCAATAAACAAATCAAGACCCACCCAAATGGGTGGAGACATGTCACACCTAATCCAATTTAACAACCACTCTTGACTAAATCACATCATACAAGGAGATGATCTGATTATAGTTTCAAACCTGGATATAGTGACATTCCCTCACACGCTTAGTGCCTTACCATCGCGTCTTACATGGTGCCTAACTAATCCACCCTGCTTGTTTATCCAAGTTGCTATTGATGACATATATTATGAAGATTATATTCTGTAGCAGATCGAATGATTAACATTCCAAAAAGAAAGGAACAAACTGGTTAGGTCAGTAAAAATAAGTAACTTATCTACACTCCATATCTCCTTAATATAACATGCATTTTTTTTTCTTGGTCAATGATATAACTAATGCTCCATTTTTGAGGCACTTTAAAAATAGTTGAAGATTAAAGTCCTTGCCTCATTACTGCTTGATGTGATAAGAGTTTTATTACAAAGCCTGCCTTAGTAATGATAAATATTTATTCAAGTTTTGCTTTGTAAGTGTATAAGCATATTAATTTTCTATCTTCAACTTATTCTTTATCAGAGGGCTCTTTGTTTTTGAAGCATACAATATTAAACAGAATTTACCAGAATTAAAGTTCAACCAGAAATACATTTATGCGAAATGCCCTTTATTTGTCATGCATTTAAGTTCACTGAGCTTGACGACTCAGAATCTTTTTCTACCTGAAGGGGAGAGAGGTTAGGTGACACAGTGAATTAACTTTAAGACTGTCTCTTTTCATCTCTGAAGACCTGAAGGTCACATTTACTTATATTGACTTACAAATGGGAAGTATAGTGGTTCCAGAAAGCACCCATGTACCATGCAAATTGCCAATCAAGGATATCTATACTCAAAAGAGTCCCAAAACAACAAGGGGAAAATGACACAGATAAAAAAACGATGTACTAAGTCCTTACTAAGAGCGTTTTTGTGTGTGTTTTTTTTTTTTTTTGTACAAGGCATGATGAGTTCTAACTGTATTTCTTAATGCCATCCATAATGTTACATAGTGATAAGGCTTAGTAATCCTTTTTCCACTTATTCTTTTCTTTTTAATTTACTGAGAAAACTATGAAACAAGAAAATCAAAGTAAGCTATTCAAGGTCAAGGTCAGAGTAAATTAGAACAAGACTCAAAGTGAGACATTATGCCTGCTGAATCTTTTAGCCAAAGTTTGTGGAATTGTTGAGATACTCAGAAAATGTTAACTTTGTTGATTTCTCTACCTTGTATATATCACACTTCTGAGTAAAGATGTATAATTTTTCATGTTTTTATTATTTCTTCATTGTAATTTATCTAAATTAGCAGTAAATTTATAAATCCAATTGTGTTCTACAAATTAATAGAATATATAACTGTGACTATTTTTTTTATAACTGCTAGCAAAATGAAACGATATCTCAAGTGTCCTAATAATATATAGAACTAGGAGATATTACGTACCATAAACCTGACTATTTCATTTACTTTCAAAACCTGAAAAATACAACTCCTACACTTCCACATTCTGTTCTCTGTGGTTTACAGTATCATAAGTTATGCCAAAGCAACTTGGCTAAGAGATGATTGCTTTATGGAGTTCTCCCAAGTGTTAGAGAATTGGAAAGATTATCTTGGGCATCACAAATCAGAAATTCTCTCTTCCATAACCAATCTTTTGGGGCTGATACAGGAAGGTGAGTGGTGAATGTGAGAAGTATTGATGAATGTTCAGGCTGGTGCTAACAATGCCAGAGCTTATACAAACCACAATCAGCCAATACCATTTCCTCCCTCTCCCGCCCCATGTCACCACCATCAGAAAAAGGACAAAGAAGCCCCTTACTTCCACACATTTTTCTTTGTGAATAATTACCTTTCAATGACC